>NC_083327.1:11976383-13327810 GCF_963455315.2 Globicephala melas | reverse complement strand
TATCCTTCACTTGGTTAATGTGGTATATATTATACTGATTGATTTGCAGATGTTGGACCAGCCTGCATCCCTGTATTAACCCTGCTCTGGGATCCTTTTAATGTTAAATTTGGTTTGCTCAAATTTTGTTAAGGATTTTTGCATGAGCCAAATTATTAATGCATCCAAAAATAAGAGGAAAACGTTTTCCTCAAGAGTGCATGAATCACTTATGAAAACTGACTATGAACACTCCATAAAGCAAATTTCAATGCATTTCGAGAAATGAGTTTCAAACAATCAATTATCACTGATCACAAAGCATCTCAGTTAGAAAACAAAAACAAAAATATACAATATAAAATAGGAGTATAAACACATTTCTAAATAAATAATGAATAAAAAAGAAATTATGGGGCTTCCCTGGTGGCGCAGTGGTTGAGAGTCCGCCTGCCGATGCAGGGGACACGGGTTCGTGCCCCGGTCTGGGAGGATCCCACATGCCGCGGAGCGTCTAGGCCCGTGAGCCATGGACGCTGAGTCTGCGCGTCCGGAGCCTGTTGCTCCACAACGGGAGAGGCCACAACAGTGAGAGGCCCCCGTACCGCAAAGAACAAACAAACAAAAAAAGAAATTATGATGTAACCTATGAAATACTTAGCATTGAATGATCACAATAGTATAAAATATCAATTAGGAAAAGAAAAAGTGTGCCCAATAAACTTCAGGGTTATAGAGCTATATTTTATGTCAATTTCTCACATCTGTGGGGTTTATCTGCTTTTTGCATAAGTGAATATATGTTTGAGAATTACTAAGAGTGAATCAGAGATATAAAAGTGAGAATTAAAATATTGATTTGAGTATTGTAAAGGAATCTAGCCACGGTGTGAAGGACAAGACAATTAGACTTTGAACTGACACAAAGGCTACCTTACCAATGTAGAAGGAGAAAAACAGAGCTTGTAGGTGTTGCATGAAATCTCTCACAGAGGAAACAGCTCTCACACAGTCCAAAATGGGACCCAGGTGCAGGCTTCTAATGAGTGCTTTCTTCAGTGATAAAAAGGACTCATTTATTTTTGCAGGAAAAAATGGCTTCCAAAACAATGCCCTTCCAAGAGCTACAGTGTGACAACAAAACCTGAGAAACAGGGACAGGTATGAAGACCTGAAAGACGAATTACTGTCCCTTAGGTGGCCAGCCAAAATGCTCTTCAAGTGACAGTGACAGAGATTAAGAGGCTGTGGAGCCAGGGCACAAACAAGGACAAGAACGAAATCACCCTGTGGATGGGTTTCCACATGATAGAGTGGAATCTAACTGCACATATGTTCTCAGCCCCAAAATGGGAGCAGTAGTTGGCCATTTCATTATTGCAGACAAAGTATTATTAAAATGGAATATAAACAATAATCATTAAGTTTATGTTGAAAACATGATTCATATTCATGCATTTCATATTCATGGATGGTGCTGCTGCTAATGGCTGCATTAAACGTGGATAAATGAAAAACGTGTAACCAACATTTCTTTAAAGATAATACACATACTGCATACTGTGAATGAACGCACAATAATATAAAATGTTCAGACTCTACCTTAGCCTTCCCTAAAGGTGTACACATATTATTGGCATAGTAATTGGGGCTTTTTATAGAAATGATGAAAAATTTAGGGATTGCAGGCTGGAAAAATATTTTTGTTGTACAGAGATTTCTGTTGTAATGGCATATTTTGAAATGGGATTTGACTTGTATGAGAAATAGCCTCTATAAAGTCATACCCTGAATCCAAACAATGAAGAAGAGAATATAATTTTCCCATGTTGAGGGAGGGCAGGCATTCATCTTACTTCACTTTTCCCTGTGAACAGCTCAAATCTCAATTGAATGAGAACTTCCATAGTGAACCGTTTGATAGGGAATCAGGGTTCCCTTCTGTCCTGTTAAATGACTGGTTCCTGGGGGGACATCTATCTTCTTTGCTTCAGAAATCATCAGACATCTGTAAGTGGGTCTAGTCCTGTTGGCTGGTTCCCAAAGCTTTCATTCATTTTTCACTTAGGGAATGTACTATAAATGTGATTTCAGGCTACCTGAAACAAGTGAAATAGAGTACGATAGTGCAGTGTGTGTACAATTGGTATTCCTGTTTGGGTATATTGTCCTAACTCTAGCCTCACCCTCTTACTGCTATTCAACAAGGTACATATTACGAGCAAGACTGTTAATCACCTCTACATTGAAAATGTAGAGAGCTATGTATCATTAAAAAAATATTGTGGGAGAAATTTTCCTTGGTTAGCTCATAAGGAACTTGAGTTTCAGAGTAGTAAAGAGGTTTATCTATTGCAGAAATTTTGTAAAATGTATTTTAATGAGGAAAATCATTCCTAATTCCACCACATGGAGCTAGCTTTTGTTATTTAGCAACTTGATTTTCTTTTTAAATGGGGAAGTAGATTTTAACAGTAAACTACATTTTAAAAAAAATTTATTTTGTTTATGTATTTGTGGCTGCGTTGGGCCTTTGTTGCTGCGCGTGGGCTTTCTCTGGTTGCGGCGAGCGGGGGCTACCCTTCGTTGTGGTGTGTGGGCTTCTCATTGCGGTGGCTTCTATTGTTGTGGAACGTGGGCTCTAGGCACTCCGGCTTCAGTAGTTGTGGCATGCAGGCTCATTAGTTGTGACCCACGGGCTCTAGAGTGCAGGTCCAGTAGTTGTGGCTCATGGGCTTAGTTGCTCCGTAGCATGTGGGATCTTGCCGGACCGGGGCTTGAACCCATGTCCCCTGCATTGGCAGTCAGACTCTTAACCACTGCACCACCAGGGAAACCCACAGTAAACTTTTTAATTGAGTTCATAATGAACATTTGTTATTGTTCTTCACAAACACTAATGATTTCATAGTGTTCCATTGTCTAAATGTACAGTAATTTACAAATCTAGTAACGTTTTGTTGTAAATTTAGCCAATGTCCTTCTAGATAAATATTGAACCTGTCCGAATAAATTTTCTTAGTTTTTCCGTAGGACATATTTTTGAAGTTGGACACTAGATTTAAGGGTACAAACATTTAAAAATATCACTGGTACACATTTCAAAGCTCTAGTGATTTGAAATATCTTTATATTATATTTATTTATTCATTTATTGCTTCTTCCAACAGATATGAGGTCTTCAGTGTACAAGATGCTGTTTTCAATTCTCGGAATACATCCCTGAATATGATACTGTCTCTCACATCAAGGGGTTTACATTTTACTGGGAGAGACATACAAGTAAACAGCCAATTACAATTCAGACAGATAGCAGCAATGTTAGGGTACCATCATCCATGAGAGCAAGTGGGTAAATGTAAATAGTTTTAGGCCCAGGGTTACAGTCTTGAGAAAGAAACAGTCTTCATGTGAAGGGAAGTAAGGTCCTCCAGAAAAGCCAGGTTTCAATTAGAGAGATTAAGAACACAGATTTTTCTGAGAGTAGACTATGAATTTCAGTGGGCACAGTAAGAATTTCAGGATTTGAAGAGGAAAGGGGATAAAGAGAGAGATGGTGCAGCCTCTTTTGTATAGAGAGGGAGAGATGCGGGTGATTGAGGGTCTGTGGATTTTTGTGTCACAACATAAACAGGATCAAAGGGTAGTGCCAGTGGTGAGCAGACTGTGATTGTTGGATAGAGAGAGGTGGGTTTTCATGGAAGGACTCTCTTCATACCTGAGGAGAAAAGTAATTTTCTTTAAAGAACATTAAATATTGGAAAAATAAGAATATTTCATAAAAAGGAAAATATTCTTTCCTTTTAGGGTTCCCTCACCAGCCTGTCCTCTCCTCCCAGGGTATATTCCCTACCTTTGCTGTATGTGGAGGCACCTTGTTGCTCTGGATGTAAAGGAGGAGGGGCCATTCAACAGCAGCAGAATCCTATGCTTCACTTCCATTCTGGGACCTTTGCCCTACCAGAACTGTAGAGCCCAAAGATGACTTCCTCTGATGAAGCTCAGAGCCCCCAATTTTTCACTCCATCTATCATAATCACAAACACCATGGGCGGCAGTAGCATGGCTGATGTCCCCAGATGGGGTCCGCTATAGCCTGTGGCCAAGGAAGAGGCAGAGTCTGGTTTATAAAAATATTTAAGAAGTGAACAAAATCCATACTGACATAACTTCATTGTTAACCAAAATATAATTTTTCAATGGAGTTTTTAATGTAAATGTCAGTGCATAATCAGCTTGGGAAAGGGGTACCAAGAGATCTCCAGTGAATCATCCTACGCTACAAAAGGTCCTCCCTGTTGCCATTGTGTAATAGCAGCTGTACACCTTCCTCATAATTGGGGTCATTTCTCTCTGCCAGGATGTCACTTTTTCTTGTATGTTGCTCTCTTGTTGTGTCTATGGTAGAAATGTTCTCTTTGGTGGGTCTTAGGACCGACCTTCACATCTGCAGAGCATAGAGTTGTAGGGATGGGAATCCAAATTCTCCAAGCAGGCCACTGAAAGTGAAGCTAACCAGGGCGTCTCCAACTTCCACCTCTGGGATCCTGGTCTTTTGTATTCTACTTAATGGTAAAACCCAAAAAACAAACAAACAGAAAAACAACCAAAAACAAAAGCCTGTTGTTGATTTAGGACACATACTTCATCTTGGAGACTATTTCCCTATCTTTGCATGGTATCTTCTTCAAGCTGGTCCCCCAGCTGCTCCTTGAAAAGGCCATTCCGTTGTTCTATTAGGTGGTTGTGGTAGTAGATCCTGTGTTCATATGCCTGCTTGTTTACCTTCTGTTCTGTAAAGTGGGTTACTGGTCCAGTGCAATGTTCGATGGGATGCAATGTCAGAAAATGAAACACTAATCCCCGAGACAGTGGAGCTGGTTCAGTCACTATAGAAGGAAGAGTGATATGTGCTAACAAATCACTGCCACTTCCAAAGTGGAAAGAGTTCAGTGTCATGAACTTGACTCAGAGCCTACTAGAGGGATGGTGCCATTTGGAAACTCTGTCTTGGTCTCTCCAGATGTCATGTTGGACATTTAGCAGTGGTAGCAGCTAGCTAAGCCATGATGAGTGAAGTCTCATGTTTTGGGGCAAATCTCCATCCCTGCCCTCATGATTATTACTCCATTTATGTTTCTACTGTGTAAGCACTAGTGCAGACGATGACAGAGGTTGGCTAACAGCAAATGGTTGAGTCATTATTTCTACTTGGTTATTTAGTACTTTTTCTGGTGGGGGATGCTCTCTGGTAGGGAATTGCATGTGACACAAGATCTTCATATTTTGTCCACTCCTGTAGATTATCTACATGTCTCTTGTCCCCAGTCTTTCCATTTTTTTCCTTCCACACTCCTGATCAGCAAGCCAAGCCATTCTCTCTTGTCCATAAATCCATATATATTCTTATTTCAGGACACTTCTCTGTACATAAAATTGACGACCAGATGCATTTCCCAGTGTTGACCTTTGGGAGAGTTGCCCCCACTGCTTTCAGTTTTACACCCCTGAGCAGGGTTGTAATGCAGCAGGACTTAATTTTTGGCATATAGCAACATCAGAGCTGAATCATCTGTGAACCAGCCTAGTTCTTACTCCACTTCCATCAGTTGTGAACTGAGGGAGAGAAACTAGTGACTCAGTGGATGACATAGGGGTCTGTGCAGTTTCCTTGTGCTCTCTGGTCCTATTATGCCCAATTCTTTGTATACCATTTCCCTTTATGATGGATTGCTACTAGCCTGCCCAAACACATGACTAGGTGGGCCTATAAAAAATCCACCTATTACAGTTCTGGCTGGTTTCTGTCCACCAGGACCCAATAGTATAATAGTAATGGTTTATTCAATGGTGCATATTTTCTGCTGAAGCTGATATGGTCTTGTTCTAGAACCCTAAGGGCCTCACTTGTAATTTTTCTATTGGAACTTGCCATAAATTCTATGCAACACAATTCTACACCCCCAGTACCCCTAAGACTGGTGAATTAAATAGGATTTCTATGGGGAGCACCATCCCTGTATCCTTTAGGTGTTTAAGAGTGATATTAATTTTTGCCATTTCTCCTGAGATACAATATTGTTTAACTTAGTATCTTGGCCAACGAGTGAGGTTTTCACTTGACTTGCCTGTGATAGAACTCTTACCCTTCTGAGTAAGAACCCAATATGAGGATTTTGCCAACAATTAAGTACTTGCATTCCAACCACATATTTGGAGACCAGGCAAATAACCACCAAGTAGGTCTGTAGACCTGATGGACCCACTGTGAGCTGGATCAGTGCTAGGACTTCATATGATTTCCATAGAAGTCCTTTCCCCCATTACTCTAGTGGAGGACCATGATGGCATTTCAGGTCCTTAGGTCAACTTGGACCATATTTTCAGTAATCTTTGATGTGTCTGAATATTCTCTATTCTGCAGTGTATGTTCAACCAAGGAAATGACCATAGTACCATTTGTGGAAGGATTAAGGGAATCATTATCATGTAAACCTTCCGTGGTGCTATAGAGTCCTTTCTTCCAAGGACTTGGACTGTCTTCCAGTTGGTGGCTTTCAGGTCTAAAAACTGGTCTCAATCCAGAAACTGAGCAGGGATCGTGACATTTTATTGGAGCAGCTACTCTCAGATTTCTGATTGTTTATTCTTGATTTCCATTCATTGTATAGATTAAGAATTCCCTAGTTGGTTGCACATCTATTGTACCCTGAAACATTGTTCTATATCATTTACTGTCATATACAGAGCTCCCAGTGAGTCTAGCACCTTAGTTGCCACTCCCATCTTGCTTCTCATTAAGATAACTGAGTCCACCTTACTTGTGATGCTTAAACACTGCCAACTGACCTCTAAGATTTAATGATGTTATCATCCTCATTGCTATCAGGAAGTATTTTCTTAGATAGCTCCTGATGT
Source organism: Globicephala melas (assembly GCF_963455315.2). Taxonomy (NCBI): domain Eukaryota; kingdom Metazoa; phylum Chordata; class Mammalia; order Artiodactyla; family Delphinidae; genus Globicephala; species Globicephala melas. Next base: position 13,320,913 of record NC_083327.1, on the reverse strand, counting down.
GATTCCAATGTGCTACCAAGTTTAGGAACTGTTGATTTGACATACTAATATGATTTTGACTTAGCATATGACATTGTATCTTGTTAACATATGTCAAAGGAAAAGACTGTCTGTAAAATTGTACTAATCATTTTAGATCAACTGTTTTAAAAATAGTCCCTGATTCAGGACTTATAACAGAGTCACCTGCTGATCAGGAATACATTATTTTGGACTGTGTTTGAATTATCATTTGTTTTTGGTTTGGTTTGTTACAATAAGTAACCTTACACTAAGTAGTACAATTTGCAAACTAAAAATATATAGAGAGCTTTATATTCTTATATTCAAAGTGCTTTTTCCCTATCAGGTTCTCCTCCATGCTGTATGTGTATAATATACATTTTAAATATAAATAATCTTATTTGGGTCAGTCCATTTCCTCTTATCATAGATAACATTTATTTACCATCTGTTTATTGAGATCACATATTCTGTCATTTCACATTTACTTGTTTCCCTTAATGTTGGGCAATGTATAACTTAGGTAAGTGTGTCCATGCTTTTCTCCAACTTTATTGATGAAACTGTTGAATAGGAAAATGTGGAGGGCAGAACCTGCAGTGTGCCTCCTTCACAGTGACCAAGACCCACTAATCAATACTTGGCGGCTGGAAGTGCTCAACCAGCGTATTCCACATTATTGTTCTGTCATTCAGCTGACGTTTCATTCTGTCCACAAAGGGATCATAAGAAAGTTTGTTAATGCATTGCTGAGAGATACTAAGTCTATAGCATTTCCTTTGTTGTACTAAAACAATCATAATAGTTACCCTTTGATTAGGAGCTTTCTGAGCACTTTACTTAAATTACCTTATTTAATGGTCATCACATTATTTGAAATTCAGTACTGTTACTATATTTATTTTACATGTAAATAAACTATAGGTATAAGAGATTAAGTGATTTATCTGTGGTAGTTCAGCCTTTGGATCGATCCTTCTCACTCCAAAGATTGTTGCCAGAATAGCAATTGTATAAAAACAATGGACTGATAAGTAAAAATCCAAAATCATCATTTTGTGCAACTTAAAGTTACCATTGCCATAGTGCTGTACCTTCTCTCTATTTTACAGTTCTCAGTTTCTGACTTACTTTCTAATTTATATTCTTAAAATCTTTTCAAGAAAAATGGTTTAAAAATAGAGCTTCCATTTAGTTAGTGCCAGTATTTTAAATAAACCATTCAGAGAGACACCACTGGGGGGAAAATATCTTCTAAAGAGATTCTGGAAATTCCAATAAAAGCAAAATAGACTTAACTTGACAAGTATTGCAATACTAACACTTCTCTGGATATGGGTACGAAGAGATAGATAATGTCACATTCCAGTGACATTATCATGTATATTAAAAATTAGGGCTTCCCTGGTGGCGCAGTGGTCTTCCCTGGTGGCGCAGTGGTTGAGAGTCCGCCTGCCGATGCAGGGGACACGGGTTCGTGCCCCAGTCCGGGAAGATCCCACATGCCGCGGAGAGGCTGGGCCCGTGAGCCATGGCCGCTGAGCCTGCGTGTCCAGAGCCTGTGCTCCGCAACGGGAAAGGCCACAGCAGTGAGAGGCCCGCGTACCGCAAAAAAACAAAAACAAAAACAAAAATTAAACATTTGTCATCTGCTATGTCATTTTTATCAGGTATTTAACATAAATTTTATTAGGTATTTAAAGGATATTTTATAATACTGCCACATAAAGTAATTTCATTATTCAATTCATTTAATAGTCATTGTGTAGACTGTAGCATCCCTTCCATTTATTTTTATGGAGTTGTTAATATATGTTTAGTCAGCATGTTCTCAAATAGACAAAAAAGATGTAGAGAACAGGGTACATAGGTGTTAAATGTTTTTGTATTCCTCACATCCTATTGTATGATGCTTTGCCATAACAGCAGTCAAAAAATAAGAGTACTGATTTGGTTTGAGACCACATCTATTCTTCTGCCATGTAAGATTTATGTTAACTTACTAGTTGGAGTGCTTTTTAAAACTATAGCAATAAACATACTTATTTCTATTTAAAAATTGAATTAAATTATTTTACTCAAATTCAATATGCAGAGGGAGCGCCATAGCATTTAAACATTTTAAAATTTTAATACTGACTAGTGAGAGAAGTCTATTCTGTATGCAGTCAGTCATAATCTCTAAGATATCATGAAGTATATTTCATAAAATTGAGAGAAAAATATATGTATGTGGTTATAGTGTTAGATATTTTAAAGGGAAGATATAACTAAATAAGGATGGGGATTCAAAATGAAAATTTTGTAAACCGACTTCCCCAAACTTAGAAAGTCTAGGTATTAGAGATAATAAATTAGCTTATAAAGTGAATTCTCCAAGTTCCCATATAAAGGAAATATAAGCAAAATGTGGACAGAATATCTGCTATAACATTTTCTATAGGGATTTTCTTGAAATTCGGAAGAATATATATTTTCATACCTGCAGTATTTAGGACAAGACTTAATGGATCCTTTTATGTGCTAATATGCAGTGTCATTTTCTAAGGGAATTCTATAGTATGCAGTAATCCTCATATTTATTTGACATTGGGAATCTTATTCTCAGATCGCTTTTACAGAGCAGTGGTCCACTTTGGGAAATGCTGTCCTAGTATGACCATAAAAGAGTAACATGAACATATAAGAATGGTGTTAGTATGGTCACAGCGTATGTACATGTAACAACATAGCTTGCTTTAACAGCATTACATAGGAATAATAAAAAGGGAGAGATGGATTTATTTCTTGGGGCAGGCAGTGAATATTAAGGAATGACAGCAATACCCATATTTTATCACCTCTGCTGGTAAGGGGTGATTTTCCAAATGGCTCAAGTAGGACACACATTAAGAAGAAACGGAAGATCCAAGAAAAGTGAGAAATTTTCAGAGAATAGAGTATGTTTAAATCCTGGGACTTTCAAAGAATTTTGAGATAAAATCTTGGTGCTAGTATCAGTAAGTTTTGAAAAATCATGGAGAATATAAGAGGTGAGAAGTGGGTCAATGTTGGCCAGATACTTGAAAACAATAAACAAGTGAATTTAAGAAAATGACCTTGTATAAATCATTTAATCTCTCTTGACTTTAATTATGAAATGAAGTAATTATTCTAAATGATTCCTAGAGTTTCTTCCAGGACTGACATTCTATGTTTTTGTGTTTCTAAAATTCCTGTAAATCTCTGGCAAGAATTATGACAGATTTTAAACAGATGGAGCCTGTGTTTGTGTGAGTAAGTGTGCACTTAGAAAGTCGTGGGTGGATGATGGGGAATTTCTGGGTTAGCTCGGTGCCAGACTAGACAAGAACATTCTGCCCAATCTCCTCTAAAATGCCCATGGGAACACACACACACACACACACACACACACACACACACACACACACAGACACACACACACACATAATAGCATTAAGGGAACTTGAAACTGAATAAAATGAATATCATATACAAAATCCAGGGGACAGTCTACTGGCTGGATTAGAGATGTTGATGAATTTCAAAGCACAACCTTGGACTTCACACAGCATATACCAGTCTCAACTGAAGTAGGATAAATGGCTTGGCAGAGAGTTAAGTGAAATAGGAGTCCACCTCCAGTTGACCACATAGCTCTGAGCCACAGAGGTAATAGGGTTTTTACATTTAAAATTTTCAATCTCAGTATGTGTCCATTAGAAGAATCAGGGATTTTTTTTCCTTTTTTTCTCTAGAAAAGAAAGGAAGAACTAAAGGAATACACATTGAAACCCAACATGAGGTAGAAATCTTCTAAATCTTTTGAAATTACCCTTGGGGCCATCCAGAACCAGAGTCATGTCCCATCACTTGCTTTCCTTTATCTATGTCTCTTCATCCACAGTACGAGACTGTCGCTTGCACAAGGGGGAATAAGGGGGCTAGTTGTATTATGGGATATTAGCTTAGTGAAGGCAAGTGTTAAAAACAGGAAAAGAGACTGAAAAAAAAAATCATCACGTGCCACAAATGTTCACATTGCCTGTGTATTAGAGGATTATAGATCTTGGAAATCCTTGTACTCTATGTTAAAGACTTAAAAAAATCTAGATCACTTCCTCCTTTACTCAAAACTTTCTCCTTTATGCTTAATGTTTACCTTTCACTGAAACAAAGCTCTTAGGAGCATGGCTCCCTGGAGAATTCAAACATAATTTTTATATTTAAAATTTTAAATGGCTATAGTCAATGAAGGAAGTCTAAAAAAAAAACTATTTAGAATCCAGATATATACTGAAACACAATAAGGGAATTTATCTACTTTTCTTTCTGCTGCTGAAATGATCTGGGATTAGTTCTTCGGTCATGATCTCTACACACTGAAGACAAATTTTGTTTGTTCATTGCTAACCTGATGATAATATCTACATTAGCTGATTGCTTACTTTGTACCAGTCTTTCCCTCAGTATTCACAGCAACAGGATGCCATGGTCCTCCCTGTGTTACAGATGATAAAACTGGGGATTAAATAGGTTCAGTCACTTGGTCAGAGTCACACACAGTGAGTGTCAAAGTTATGTCTTGAAACCAAGTCTGTACAGAACATTAACTCTTCACTAATACTCTGTACTGCTATTCTCTTTTTAATACTCCAGCAGCAATTTAAAAAAATAAAAAGACTGAAAACTGGGGTTTACATTATGAATATATATTTTTATCTTGGTAAGTAATGAGTAGCAAGGAAATTTTTGGAATCCTGATGACCATATCAGAATATTCAGAGTTTATCTCAATGCAGGGCAGACCTCATTTCTCTGCATGAGAATGGAAGTAAGACTGCATTTTTAGGTGTCTTAGTGGTAGTTTAACATTAGCTCTCACTGTCTAAATCTCTCCACTTTCCTTAATGTAACTGGCAATCCCTTCGCCTAGAGTGCTGTTCTCCTTGCCTCTCTTGGACTATATCCTACCCTTCCCCAAGGTCCATTTTATACACCACCATCTCCATTCACATTTCCCCTTTTTCTCTTAAATAAATGTAAATTTGCCTCTACCCCAAGTAGAGAATTCCTACTTCTTTCACTATTTTTAATTAATTGCCTACTACATGCCAGGCATGTGCTAGAGGCAAAGGATTTCCAAAAAATTAAAAACATGTTTTTTTCCCTCAAGGAAATTACATTTTAGTGGAGAAATAGATCCATAAAATCAAAAACGCAATGAAATGGCATGCATAAGCATTAAGGTGAGCATATAATTAATTGCCTAATCAGGGTCATTTTTGCGGATGAAAAGGAAAAACTAGTAATCATGCTTGAACAACTGCATGACTGGGGACTGTGCTGGGAAGTTCAGATCATACCCAGAAGGGACCTGTGCTTATGGTGAATATGATCGTAGAAAGAGGAGGGAGGGAAGATTGCACTGTTTATTGGTTTCTGTCTTTTATTACTTTCATTTGTACATGAACCTTATTTTACCACCAGACTGTAAAAACTTTGGAGGTGGGATCCATATCTATTCATCATCTCGTATCCCACAGTGCTCACAGAACACCTCCTTGTAGGCGGTCACTTACTTTGTGTTGAATGGATGCGCTCATTTTCCTCTAATGTGTCAGTGCTCTCTTTCTGCCAGTTTCAGAAATGTGCCTTCATTGTTCTCAGATACATTACCACTGTCTGTGCATTTGGCCATCTTTTATGTTTTAAATTCATTTCTTTATTTGCAAAGCAGTTTAATTATAATGTGTATTACGTAGTCCCTGATAAATTCTATAAGGTTTACCTGCTACCAATTAACTCTATGTGGAAGAAACAGAAGAGAACCAGCAACAGATGGTGAAGTAGTCAGAGGAGCAGGTGGGAGGATGGATTGTTTCATCCTCAAAAATGAGGAAAAACGCAATAAAAGAAGCCCACTAGTGATGAGCTCTGGCAGTCACTCAGAGAGTCTCTGGAAATGAACACTCCTAATTTTAAGCTTGAGGGTGATCATCTGCTTGTTCCATCCCAATGGGAGAGAGCCCGAGCTCTGTGACAAAGGGAGGGAAAATTTGGCTTCCTCATCCTTTCCCTACAGCCTCAGAGGGACATGCCACCGTGTTTGGAGCAGCCCACCTTCCTGTTACACTGGGTGTGAATGAAACCTGCTCTGTGTGGAATGAGGCAACCTTTTCAGGATTCCACAGCCATCTATGCTGGAAAGATCTGGAAGGATGACCCAGTGTACCTCGATCTCACTAGAGGTCTGGGGTGGGAGGGTGGGGGGAAGGACTGAGGACCAAAGCAAGGAGGTCACTCAGCCAACATGAAGTGTGACTTTCCAGCAAACAAACCTTGGGAGTAAGTATGATAGACTTATACATGTTTTGACAAATTAACTAGTCAAAACGTGTTGTTTTCTATAATTAATGATTGTAGTTTAAATTCTGAACAACATTTGTATCCTGTCAGGCATCCTGAGCCTTTTTGAGCCCCTCTGTGACCTCATAGAGCAGATCTCTGCCATGCAGAGGATTGAAGTTTGGATCTGGTACAAGATCTCAGCCCTGACTCTGGGTGCTGGCAATGTTTCCAGCAACTCACTCAATATCCAAATCCAAGAAGTCACACCAAGGAAGGGCTGCAGTCAGTTGAAGGCGACTGAGTAGCCCATGCAAACTAGCTGTCTCTCTACTGTATCTCTCTAATGGCAAACAACATTCAGATGGGAGGAAAACGTCATGGGAAGGACTCAGACTGAGTTCAACTGTGTCAATGACCTTTGACAAGTAACTTAATCTCTTTATGCTTTCCTTTTCTCATTGGTAAAACAGCAATGGTATTAGTATTTTTTTTTTAATTTTAATTAAAAAATTTTTTTGGCTGTGTTGGGTCTTTGTTGCTGTGGGCAGGCTTTCTCTAGTTGCGGCAAGCGGGGGTTACTCTTCGTTACAGTGCATGAGCTTCTCATTGTGGTGGCTTCTCTTGTTGTGGAGCATGGGCTCTAGGTGCGCAGGCTTCAGTAGTTGCAGCACGTGGGCTCAGTAGTTGTGGCTTGCAGGCTCTAGAGTGCAGGTTCAGTAGTTGTGGTGCATGGGCTTAGTTGCTCCGCAGTATGTGGGATCTTCCCAGACCAGGGATTGAACCCATGTCCCTGCATTGGCAGGCAGATTCTTAACCACTGTGCCACCAGGGAAGTCCCAATATTAGTACTTCTAGAGGTTGTAAATATTAAGTTAGATAAAGCATGTAAAATGCCTAGCATGTAGTAAGCACTCAATAAACTCTGGTTATGAACAATATTACTGTTAATGCTACTGCTTGGTGTCCCAGAGAAGTTTTCTAGCATAAAAAAGGCGGGGCAAATCAAAGTAGGGGACATACAATCTAAGAATCAATCTATTGATTCAAATATCCATTTTTTTGTATTTTTTCTCATTATTTACCAAGTCTTGAGAGAACGAAATGTAATTTTTCCTTTTCTTGATTGTAAGAAAAACATCATGCTGGTTCTGGTAGTGAAAAGGTCTATCATGAAATAAGAAATGAAAAAAAAAAGCCTGCTTAAAAATGACTTACATGGAAAAACAACAATTTTTTTTTAAAGTTAAGCAAGGTAAAAGTGTCTTCATTGTGCCTCTTCTTGTCTAGGATTCTCTCCACTTTGGAAGTTACAAGTCCCTTCTGCAGTGACTTTCAGAATCCTGAGGGTTATTTTTTTTAACTCTATTAGTCTTGGGGTGAAGGGGAGCAAAAAAATTTGAGTTAATTAATGTTGTCAAATTGTTCATGCTCTAAAGGCAGAAGTAATTGGTGCATTTCTGTAACTCTAGTAAAATGGCTCTGGGAAGTAAATATCCTCCTTTTGAAGATTAAAGGTTAGCTTCTCAGCAAATGCACTTAGTGGAACCAAGACGATTAGAGATCAAGTTCTATACAACTGATGCTAGTCACCAAGGCTCTCATGGACACAGAGGCCACCACTCTTGGGGTCCCTCAAGGTTAAATCTTGTTAGAGCAAATCCCATTGCAACAAAAACATCTGAATACCCAGAAGTCAGTGGAGCCACGGGACTTCCCTGGCGGTCCAGTGGTTAAGACTCCACGCTTCCAATGCAGGGGTCCTGCATTCAATCCCATTTTTAGGCCAAAAACAAAAAGTCGATGGAGATAGGGGATGGCACTCCTATTGCAACAACATCACCACAAGGGAACTTGTAGTCCAGCCACAGCAATAAGGGAATAAGATCTCTGTCGGAGTTTGTGGCAATGGGATTAAGCTATACCTATAGCCACATAATTTAAAATGAAAATGATGGAAAAGCAACAATGAAAGAGACAAGTGAGAGACGGAGGCTGCCATTTCCTTGGCAGCAAGAGAGGAAGTGGCTGCCTTCATTTAGAGGAACTCAATGCCCAGGTGCTTAATCAGTGTCCTTCGGGTACACATTCTGCAAATATGCATAAAACGTTTTTGATAACATGACATTGTAAGTCACTGAAATCACAATAGCGTTAGAAGTGGATGCTGTTGGCCATAGCCCAGCAATTTCAGAAATCAATAGTCTTCAGCAAGCATTTTTCAAGACATGTATAACGTAGCTTTAGGGCAACACACTTCTAAAATCAAGTGTATTCATCAAGAGAATAAAAAATAGATTCAAATAGGAGAAAAGGGAGCAAGTTAGCAACATGAAAACATTATGCAATCTGCTTGAAAAATTGCCGTAGTTGACCTCCGCTGGTGGTAATTTAGAAGAGAGGCAGAAGAAAAGAAAGTCCAGCTGAGAGGGTAGAATTGAATATGTTTGCTGTGATAATAGAAAGCATCTTTTGATAGCCAACAGAAAGTATATTCACATCATAAAATCTGGCACTACTTAAGTCATTCCTCACTGCCTGGCATCTTTCCTGTAACTTTTCAGTTCTTGGCTGGTGGCCCAAACAGGTGGCTGAGAGAGGAGGGGACGTCACTCAACAGACCACAGTTCTTAATTAACAGAAGCCCTCTGAGGATATCCAGTCTCCCGCTGCCATGTCAATTAAAAGTACCAAAATGAGTTCAGTGTGTAAAGCAAAAATGCTGCTTTCTCGGCTTGAGCTATTTTTCTAAAATGCTAGGTCTACTTTTTTGGACAAAAGAGTCCTGCATCAATTCTGGATGTGCATTTCTGTTTATTTGTTTGTTTAGCACAACCTAGTCATAATCAATAGACAATGTGTCCGTATCAATAAGCTTTCATGAGATGAGAGCCATTCTGAACAAGAGTTACCATTAATAATGCACTTTCAACCCTTGCTGGGAGAAGACAAGAAATGAGAAATCTCAGGCCCAACCTCAGATCTACTGATAGCATTCCCCAGGATTTCCCTTGTACTGATGCGTATGCATATTAATTTGCTCACATCAATGAGGCTTTTTCGCTGGTCTTAATTAATTTGTGGAAGAATTGTCTGTACTTTATCAGTTATGTTTAAATGTTCAGAAATACATTAGAATATTTTTGTGAAATTTAGTCTTCTGATTTTTACTTAACGTGGAATTGGAATCACCTTTGAAATGAAGTTTAGTGCATCTTAATATAATTTCAACTTTTTTCTTTCTTCTTTCTTTTTAAGACTGTAGAGTTTGATTTAATTTTTTTCTTGCTTAGGAATGAGAAGCATAAGATAATTACACAGAGTAAACACAGGAATGGGTTGAGGAAAACTTGAACCAGTTGATAAAGAGAGGAAAAGTGACGGGCTTCCCTGGTGGCGCGGTGGTCGAGAGTCCGCCTGCCGATGCAGGGGACACTGGTTCGTGCCCCGGTCCGGGAAGATCCCACATGCCGCGGAGCGGCTGGGCCTGTGAGCCATGGCTGCTGAGCCTGCGCCTCCGGGGCCTGTGCTCCGCAACGGGAGAGGCCGCAACAGTGAGAGGCCCGCGTACCGCAAAAAAAAAAAAAAGAGGGAAAAAGTGTTCCAATCTTATAAGTGAGGCTGCTTACTCAACTAATTTCAAGGTCATGGGTAAGATCTAATTTTCCCTTTATCCCTCAAATGTTTTTCTACCCAATATTTTAGACAAACGCCTCATGGTTCTCATTTGTCTTAAGGTATTTATACACATTCGCAAATATGTCCAAGTGGATAATACCATAGGAAAATAAATTCCAAAGTGTATTCTGAAGTTGCATCGTGTGTTCTTAGCACCTCACTTTGAAGAACCAAAGTTTGGAGCACTTAAATTCTCTCTCAGAATGGTTTTCTTTGGAATACATGGTCGTTAAGCTTGGAAACTACTGCTTGCTGTAGGCTCCTCCTTGCAAGGCACGTCAGCAACACAAATGTTCTGTGAAGTCCTACAGTAAAAGTGGTATATTTTGTTTAGCTCAACATCAACCAAACCACTTATACCGCCATGATTTCTATTGAACTTGTATGGAATTCAAATAGAAAAATTCAAGTATATGTCCCTATGACTTATTTTTACTTGATTACAAATGTAAGATTTGAGAGTGAGTTTTAATGAGAAGGGCCTTAGTCACTTGAGCAGAGGGAAGGGATTTGAACTGGCTGGGATATGAGCTCAGATGATATGAAGGTGAGAAAGCTCTCTTACAGTCCAATCTGGAGTAAGCCCTATAGTCTGCTTTGTAGCATAAATGGAGCTTAGGATGGGTGAATTGCGGGGTGTGTGTGTGTGTGTCTGCACGCATGTGTGCATGTATTTCGTGTTAATTAATGGCTGTAAATGAGAAGAGAGGAGTTAACCAGGGAACCCACTACTTGGGTTTAGTGTTTTGTTAGCTTTTATTGACCAGGAGGAAAATGCCTCTTCTCTAGAACATCTATGAGGACTTAGGTTGACACAGGAAAAGAATGTCCTGGGAGGGCATCTTACTGAGGATGAATTGGGGATCCTGGAAATAAAATGATGTGTATTGAGAGCTAATAAATGGAGACCTAGAGCAAAGTGGTGAGCGAAGTTGGCGTCCATTAGCCAGATCTGGTTGCATTCTGCCTCAACCTTGTCTGAATGAGATTGGACACGCTTGGATTTCCCCGAGTGCCAGTTCTTTCATCAGTAAAATGCAGGAAATTTTAGAGTAATTGAAAGGGTTAGAGACTATAAAGTTCCTGGCACTACGACTATTGGGTCGTAGTAGGTGGCCAATCAATGGTAGCATCATTCTTTGTTCTAACTGAGCACTTACCCGGGACCTGGGCTAGTGGCTGTGCTGAGGCTGTGGGCAAGCCTCTTTATTTAGTCTTTGGGGAGTTAGGGAAAAGGCTTTGTGTGCCTCACCAGACACACCTGGAGAGACCTCGTAGAATTCTTTACAGATTACTGAGATAACACAGAACAGAGAAATTTCATATGTGTTCAGGCAAATACTTAAAAGAAAATACTTACTCTTTCTTTTCTGACGAGAAATGAGCATTTCAAAAATCATATTAGGGCTCAAAATTATCTCCACTTGAGAAACCTAAATTATTTCTGGCCTTTTACCTTTACACGTTTTTTAACTGAGGGTTAAGTGAAAAATAAATTCAACTTGAAATACTAATATTTTAAAATTCTTAAAGTTATACAAGCACATTGTTGAAAGAATTGAGGGATTCAAAAGGCTTACAATTAAATGTCTCTCTCCCTATGTGTTAGTCACTTTTTTTCCCCACTAATAGTTTTTGACTATCTTTTCAAAGATATTTTATGCATGTGTCATCATGAGTGTCTGTCTCTGTATACGTTCCTACCAGAAAGGTAGTATACCATATAGACTGCACTGTATTTTGCTTGTTATATTTAGAATATATCTTGGAAGTCTGCTGCTCTTTTTAATGACTCCAGTATTTCATTGCCTGTCCATACTATAATTTACATAACCAGTATCAAATTAGATATTTTCAGTCTTTTACTATTATTAACAATGCCACAGGAAACACTCTGATAAGTATTTCAATTTGCAAATAGCAACTGTAGCAGAGGAGTACATTTCTTGGCTCTTTCTAGGATCTAGTGTGCATTCTTCTATTTGGTAGTTTTTGCCAAATTGCTTTCTGAAGGGATTTGTTCATTTTTCTAGCAAAGTATGAAGTACCCTTTTCCTACAAAGCATATAAATCTCTCATCAGATAGGCATATCATAGTTTAATTTGCTTTTCTCTTATGAGTGTGATTTAATACCTTTTTTAATATATTTGAAATATTTCAGATCTATTTTTTTTTCCTTCTGTGAACTGTTCACTTGTACCTTTGCTCATTTTTTCTTATACTGTTCACTGTTTTTGGAGATTTGCAGCAGGGTTTTACATATTAACAAAGTTAGCCCATTATCTATAAGTTGTCAATATGTATTTTATAGTTTGACTTTGTTTACACTGCTTTTTTGTGTGATTGCTTTTTATTTTTATGTAGTCTCTTATCTATCTTTTCTTCCACATCTGAGTTTTGCATCACACTTAGGAAGGTTTTATTCTCTTACGGTTTCTTGCAGCATGTTCACAGAATGTTTTCAAATGTAAACTGTTGATTCATCCAGATTTTGTTGTGGTGTGAAGAGTGAGATTTATTTATTTTTTTCCAAATAGCTTTTCAATTTTCTCAACACAGTTTGTTGAATGGTGTTCATTCTCTGCTGATATACTTTGCCAGCAGGAACAGCTGGGGTCTAGGCAGGGAAATAGAAATCACTCTAGGTAGGTATTATAGTGAGTACTGAGAATTCATTACACAGGTTAGGGAAATAGGGGTACCAAATAGGGGACAGTGAGGCAATCCAGAGATTAGCAACAGCAGGAAGCTGATACAACTCCTACTGCCATAGTCATAAAGCAAAAAGTTAATAATCAGAGCCCAGGAGTCAGTGCTTCCATTGAGAGATAGCCATCAAGGTATGCCCAGTGAGAACCAAGATCATGGATGTAGTGGCTGTCCTGCAGAATCAGGAGCCATGGAGAAAGACGGCACCTAAAATATATCCTGGATTTTTCCCCTTCCTCCCTGCCAAGCTCTGCCAGTGCCTTTTATTGGATGAACACATCCATAAGACTAAGGACACAGGAGCTGGGAACTGTAGTTCTATGCCTTTCGCCTAAGAGAAATGCAAGTGTGGGAACTTGGGGATATCTGATCAAAGACCCAGCTCACCAGCATACCGTCTGATTTGTTCCATTATTTGCCTGCCCATTTAGGTATCAGAACTACCTTTAATTTTATTTTATGCTGCAACTTTAGAAAATATTTTTTCAATCTCAGAAGACTAACTCCTTGTTAATTTTCAGGGACTTCCCTCGTGGTCCAGTGACTTAAACTCCATGCTCCCAATGCAGGGGGCCTGGGTTCGATCCCTGGTCAGGGAACTAGATCCCACGTGCCACATCTAAAGATCCCATGTGCCACAGCTAAAGATCCCACAGGCCACAACCAAAATATCCCAGATGCCACAAATAAAAGATCCCACAGGCAGCAACTAGGACACAGCACAGGCAAATAAATAAATAAATAAATAAATAAATATTTTAAAAATTGAATTCGCATGATTTTTCCCATGCAATTTTTCCAAGTGAAATTTCAGATTAGCTTGTTTACTTCTAAAAAGCATCCCATCATAATATTATTGTATTCATATTAAATGTATAGATTAATTTAGGGATAACTGATATTTATAGGAAATTAAAGAGTCAGTCATATAGAGAAACAAGGTATATCTTCCTATTTATTCCAGGCTTCTTTAAGTCACTTAGTAGAGTTTAAGGTTTTCTTCCTAGAGATTATACACATTTATTTCTAGGAATTTTCCCTTTTTTGGCTGTATTGTTATTATTGTTTGGGGGTATTTTCTTCTACAGTATACTTTTATCTGGCTCTTGATGACTATGATACTATATTGTGTATATTACTTTTGTGACCTTACAGAATTTTTCGTAGTAGTTTTCAGTTGATGCTCTTGAATCATGTTTAATATCAATTTCAGACGATGGTGACTTCTATTTTCTTCTTTCCAAATTTCATAACTCTTATTTCCCATTTTGTCTAATTTTACTTGCTAGTTCCTTGAAAGCAATGTTCAAACATTTTGGTGATAGTGGCCACCATTGCCTGGCTCCTTAATGAATAGGAATGATTTCTCCATATCAAACACAAGTATCTCTGGTGGATTCTTCCCTTCATTTCTTTCCACTGGAGCAATTCAGAGATCATCTGAGTTGTCAAATCCTCACTTTTTTTCTGAATTATGTTGCAAAATATTCTAGTCTATATGTAAAGCCTTTTGTAGGGTAATTCCCTGACAAAGTTCTTTCTTTTCCATGTTAATTAAATAATTTAGAGTTTCTGATATCTTTTGTGAATGATTTTGGTATTTTATATTTTTCTTGGAAATCATTATTTTTATGTATGTTTTAAATCTCATTTGCATAGATGTGAGCAATGTAAACTCAAATTATTCTTCTAATTTTCTTTATGTCTGTCATTATTTACCTGTTGTCATTTCTTATTTTGTGTACTTATTTTCCTCCTTATTTCTATGACTAAATTAACAGTATTTTGTCTATTTTGTTTCTAATCAATACACATATTCTTAAGCTTATTCATTAGTTTTGCTAGTGTTCTTTATTCTAGTATATTAGTGTCTGCTTCAATCTTTACTATATCCTTCTTCCTGTTGATTTTGCACCTAAGGTGGTCTAAACTTTGGAATCTGCTGTTTGAGATCTGCAGCTGCCAGAGAACAGTACCTGGATGATTTTATACTCCTGTGTTTTCCTCACTGTAATTGGCATCCTTTTCTCAAAGCCTCTATTACACGATTACATATGCCTCCTGGATTTGACAAAGATGAAGTTTGCTTTATCTTATTCTATTTATTGTTTTATCTCCTAGGTCTGTTAAATTGTCTTATCTGTCTGTTTCTTATTCTTCTTTTTGTTTTGGTATGATTTAACTTAGGAAATGTAGTAGTGAAAATTTTCAATGCCATCTTAAACCTGGAAGTTCTTCTCTAATAAGCAAATGTTAATATTTTTGTGTTTGACACCTCTTTGTTCTAAGAAGTTCTCTTTTACTATTCCAGAACCATTCCTAGGCGATATATCTGTTACTTTAATGTTTTTTAACACCTTTATTGGGGTATAATTGCTTTACAATGGTGTGTTAGTTTCTGCTTTATAACAAAGTGAATCAGCTATACATATACATATATCCCCGTATCTCCTCGCTATTGTGTCTCCCTCCCACCCTCCCTACCCCACCCCCCCATCCCACCCGTCTAGGTGGTCACAAAGCACCAAGCTGGTCTCCCTGTGCTATGCGGCTGCTTCCCACTAGCTATCTATTTTACATTTTTTACTATATATATGTCCATGCCACTCTCTCACTTCATCCAGGCTTACCCTTCCACCTCCCTGTGTCCTCAAGGCCATTCTCTATGTCTGAGTCTTTATTCCTGTCCTGCCCCTAGGTTCTTCAGAACCATTTTTTTTTTTTTTAGATTCCATATATATGTATTTTCATATGGTATTTGTTTTTCTCTTTCTAGCTTCACTCTGTAGGACACTCTAGGTCCATCCACCTCACTACAAATAACTCAATTTCATTTCTTTTTATGGCTAAGTAATATTCCATCGTATATATGTGCCACAACTTCTTTATCCATTCATCTGTCGATGGACATTTAGGATGCTTCCATGTCCTGTCTATTGTAAATAGAGTTGCAATGAACACTGTGGCACATGACTTTTTTTGAATTATGGTCTCAGGGTATATGCCCAGTAGTGGGATTGCTGGGTCATAAGGTAGTTCTATTCTTAGTTTTTTAAGGACCCTCCACACTGTTCTCCATAGTGGCTGTATCAATTTACATTCCCACCAATAGTGCAAGAGAGTTCCCTTTTCTCCACACCCTCTGCAGCATTTATTGTTTGTAGATTTTTTTGATGGCCATTCTGACTCGTGTGAGGTGATACCTCATTGTAGTTTCGATTTGTGTTTCCTAATGATTAGTGATGTTGAGCATCCTTTCATGTGTCTGTTGGCAATCTGTATATCTTCTTTGGAGAAATGTCTATTTAGTCTTCTGCCCATTTTTGGATTGGGTTGTTTGTTTTTTTGATTTTGAGCTGCATGACCTGCTTGTAAAGATTGGAGACTAATCTTTTGTCAGCTGCTTCATTTGCAAATATTTTCTCCCACTCTGAGGGTTGTCTTTTTCCCTTGTTTATGGTTTCTTTTCCTAGCTTTTAAGTTTCATTAGTTGCCATTAGTTTATTTTTATTTCCATTTCTCTAGGAGGTGGGTCAAAAAGATCTTGCTGTGATTTATGTCATAGGGTGTTCTGCCTATGTTTTACTCTAAGAGTTTTATAGTGTCTGGTCTTACATTTAGGTCTTTAATCCATTTTGAGTTTATTTCTGTGTATGGTGTTAGGGAGTGTTCTAACTGCATTCTTTTACATGTAGCTGTCCAGTTTTTCCAGCACCACTTATTGAAGCGGCTGTGTTTTCTCCATTGTATATTCTTGCCTTTGTCAAAGATAAGATGACCATATGTGCCTGGGTTTATCTATGTGCTTTCTATCCTGTTCCATTGATCAGTATTTCTGTTTATGTGCCAGTACCATACTGTCTTGATTACTGTAGCTTTGTAGTATAGTCTGAAGTCCAGCAGTCTGATTCCTCCATCTCCATTTCTCTTTCTCAAGATTGCTTTAGCTATTCGTAGTCTTCTATGCTTCCATACAAATTGTGAAATTTTTAGTTCTAGTTCAGTGAAAAATGCCATTGGTAGTTTGATAGGGATTGCACTGAATCTGTCGATTGCTTTGGGTAGTATAGTCATTTTCACAATGTTGATTCTTCCAATCCAAGAACATGGTATATCTCTCCATCTGTTTGTATCATTTTTAATTTCTTTCATCAGTGTCTTATAGTTTTCTGCATACAGATCTTTTGTCTCTGTAGGTAGGTTTATTCCTAGGTATTTTATTATTTGTGTTGCAGTGGTAACAGGGAGTGTTTCCTTAATTTCTCTTTCAGATTTTTCAGCATTAGTGTATAGGAATGCAAGAGATTTCTGTGCATTAATTTTGTATCCTGCTACTTTACCGAATTCAATAACTAGTTCTAGTAGTTTTCTGGTGGCATCTTTAGGATTCTCTATGTATAGTATCATGTCATCTGCAAACAGTGACAGCTTTACTTCTTCTTTTCTGATTCGGATTCTTTTATTTCTTTTTCTTCTCTGATTGCTGTGGCTAAACTTCCAAAACTATGTTGAATAATAATGGTGAGAGTGGACAACCTGTCTTGCTCCTGATATATGACTCAGTTTTTCACCACTGAGAACGATGTTGGCTGTGGGTTTGCCATATATGGCCTTTATTATGTTGAGGTAAGTTCCCTCTATGCCTACTTTCTGGAGGGTTTTTATCATAAATGGGTGTTGAATTTTGTTGAAAGCTTTTTCTGCATCTATTGAGATGATCATATGTTTTTTCTCCTTCAGTATGTTAATATGGTTTATCACATTGATTGGTTTGTATATATTGAAGAATCCTTTCATTCCTGGGATAAACCCCACTTGATCATGGTGTATGATCCTTTAAATGTGCTGTTGGGTTCTGTTTGCTACTATTTTGTTGAGGATTTTTGCATCTATGTTCATCAGTGATATTGACCTGTAGTTTTCTTTCTCTGTGACATCTTTGTCTGGTTTTGGTATCAGGGTGATGGTGGCCTCATAGAATGAGTTTGGGAGTGTCCCTCTCTCTGCCGTGTTTTGGAAGATTTTGAGAAGGATAGGTGTCAGCTCTTCTCTAAATGTTTGATAGAATTCATCTTTGAAGCCATTTGGTCTTGGGCATTTGTTTGTTGGAAGACTTTTAATCACAATCTCCATCTCAGTGCTTGTGATTGGTCTGTTTATATTTTCTATTCCTGGTTCAGTCACAGAAGGTTGTGCTTTTCTAAGAATTTGTCCATTTCTTCCAGGATGTCCATTTTATTGGCATATGGTTGCCTGTAGTAATCTCTCAGGAACCTTTGTATTCCTGCAGTGTCAGTTGTTACTTCTCCTTTTTCATTTCTAATTCTGTTGATTTGAGTCTTCTCCTTTTTTTCTTGATGAGTCTGGCTAATGGTTTACAAATTTTCTTTATCTCCTCAAAGATCCACCTTTTAGTTTTATTGACCTTTGCTATTGTTTCCTTCATTTCTTTTTCATCAATTTCTGATGAAGAAATCTTTATGATTTTTTTCCTTCTGCTAACTTTGGGGGTTTTTTTGTTCTTCTTCCTCTAATTGTTTTAAGTGTAAGGTTAGATTGTTTTTTTGAGATGTTTCTTGTTTCTTGATGTAGGATTGCTATAAACTTCCCTCTTAGAACTGCTTTTGCTGCATCCCATAGGTTTTGGGTTGTTGTGTTTTCATTGTCGTTTGTAGGTATTTTTGATTTCCTCTTTGATTTTTTCAGTGTTCTCTTGGTTATTTAGTAGTGTATTGCTCAGCCTCCTTGTGTCTGTATTTTTTACAGATTTTTTTTCCTGTAATTGATATGTATTCTCATAGTGTTGTGGTCAGAAAAGATACTTGATACAATTTCAAGTTTCTTAAATTTACCAAGGCTTGATTTGTGACCCAAGATATGATCTCTTTGGAGAATGTTCCATGAGCACTTGAGAAGAAAGTGTATTCTGTTGTTTTTGGATGGAATGTCCTATAAATATCAATTAAGTCCACCTTCTGTAATATATCATTTAAAGCTTGTGTTTCCTTATTTATTTTCATTTTGGTTGATGAGTCCTTGGTGAAAATGGGGTGTTTAAAGTCCCCTACTATGATTGTGTTACTGTCGATTTCCCCTTTTATCGCTGTTAACATTTGCCTTATGTATTGAGGTGCTCTTATGTTGGGTGCATAAATATTTACAATTGTTATATCTTCTTCTTGGATTGATCCCTTGATCATTCTGTAGTGTCCTACTGTGTCCCTTGTAATATTCTTTATTTTAAAGTCTATTTTGTCTGAGATGAGAAATGCTACTCCAGCTTTCTTTTGATTTCCATTTTCCTGGAAAGTCTTTTTCCATCCTCTCACTTTCAGTCTGTATGTGTCCCTAGGTCTGAAATGGGTCTCTTGTGGACAGCATATATACAGGTCTTGTTTTTGTATCCATTCAGCCAATCTGTGTCTTTTGGTGGGAGCATTTAGTCCATTTACATTTAAGGTAATTATCGATATGTATGTGACTATTCCCATTTTCTTAATTGTTTTGGGTTTGTTATTGTAGGTCTTTTCCTTCTCTTGTGTTTCCTGCCAAGAGAAGTTCCTTTAGCATATGTTGTAAAACTCTTTTGGTGGTGCTGAACTCTCTTAGCTTTTGCTTGTCTGTAAGGGTTTTAATTTCTCCTTTGAATCTGAATGAGATCCTTTTGGTTAGAGTAATCTTGGTTGTAGGTTTTTCCCTTTCATCACTTTAAATATGTCCTGCCACTCCCTTCCTGCTTGCAGTGTTTCTGCTGAAAGATCAGCTGTTAACATTATGGGGATTCCCTTGTATGTTATTTGTTGTTTTTCCCTAGCTGCTTTTAATATTTTCTTTGTATTTAATTTTTGATAGTTTGATTAATATGTGTCTTGGCATGTTTTTCCTTGGATTTATCCTGTATGGGAATCTCTGTGCTTCCTGGACTTGACTTACTATTTTCTTTCCCATATTAGAGAAGTTTTCAACTATAACCTCTTCAAATATTTTCTCAGTCCTTTTCTTTTTCTCTTCTTTTCTGGGACCCCTTTAATTCAAATGTTTGTGCATTTAATGTTGTCCCATAGGTCTCTGAGACTGTCCTCACTTCTTTTCACTCTTTTTTCTTTATTCTGCTCTGCAGTAATTATTTCCACTCTTTTATCTTACAGGTCACTTATCCGTTCTTCTGCCTCAGTTATTCTGCTATTGATTCCTTCTAGAGAATTTTAAATTTAATATATTGTGTCATTCATCATTGTTTGCTCTTTAGTTCTTCTAGGTCCTTGTTAAACTTTTCTTGTATTTTCTCCTTTCTATTCCAGGATTTTGGATCATGTTTACTATCATTGCTCTGAATTCTTTTTCTGGTAGACTGCCTATTTCCTCTCCATTTTTTGGTCTAGTGGGTTTTTACCTTGCTCCTTCATCTGCTGTGTGTTTCTCTGTCTTCTCATTTTGCCTGACTTACTGTGTTTGGGGTCTCCTTTTTGCAGGCTGCAGGTTTGTAGTTCCTGTTTTTGGTGTCTGCCCCCAGTGGCTAAGGTTGGTTCAGTGGGTTGTGTAGGCTTCCTGGTGGAGGGGACTTATTCCTGTGTTCTGGTGGACGAGGATGGATCTTGTCTTACTGGTGGGCAGGACCATGTCCAGTGGTGTGTTTTGGGGTGTCTGTGAACTTATTATGATTTTACGCAGCCTCTCTGCTAATGGGTGGTGTTGTGTCCCTGTCTTGCTAATTGTTTTGCCTAGGGTGTCCAGCACTGTAGCTTGCTGGTCGTTGAGTGGAGTGTGTCTTAGCGTTGAGATGGAGATCTCTGGGAAGCTTCTGACATTTGATATTACATGGAGCTGCGATGTCTCTGGTGGTCCAATGTCCTGAACTCGGGTCTCCCACCTCACAGGCACCTCAGCGGCACAGATACTCAGCCAGAGTACCAAGACCTTTTCAGCCACATGGCTCAAAAGAAAAGGGTGAAAAAAGAAAGAAGGAAAAAATAATGAAATAAAATAATTAACATAAAAAGTATGTTATTAAAGATTAAAAGTCATTAAAAAAAGAAAGAAAGAAAGAAGAGAGCAACCAAACCAATAAACAGCTCCACCCATGAGAACAAGTGCTAAAAACGATACTAAAAAAAAAAGAAAACGTGGACAGACAGGACCCTAGAACAAATGATAAAATCAAATCTATACAGACAAAATCACGCAAAGAAGCATACACATACATGCTCACAAAAAGAAACAGGAAAAAAAATATATATATATATATAAAAAAAAGGGAGAGCAACCAAATCAATAAACAAATCTACCAATGATAATAAACTCTAAATACTAAACTAAGATAAACATAAAACCAGAAACAAATTAGATGCAGAAAGCAAACCCCAAGTCTACAGTTGCTCCGAAAGTCTACTGCCTCAATTCGGGATGATTCGTTGTCTATTCAGGTATTCCACAGATGCAGGTACATCAAGTTGATTGTGGAGATTTAATCCACTGTTCCTGAGGCTCCTGCGAGTAATTTCCCTTTCTCTTCTCTGTTCACACAGCTCATGGAGTTCAGCTTTGGATTTGGCCCTGCCTCTTTGTGTAGGTCACCCTGTCACTTTGTGTAGGTCACCTACACCTTTGTGTAGGTCACTTGTGAGGGAGTCTGTTCCCCATCCCGACAGGACGGGGTTAAAGTAGCAGCTTTAGGGGGCTTTGGCTCACTCAGGCCGGGGAAGGGAGTGGTATGGGATGTGGGGTGAGCCTGCGGCCACAGAGGCCAATGTGATATTGCAACAGCTGGAGGCACGCTGTGCGTTCTCCCGGGGAAGTTGTCCCTGGATCCCGGGACCCTGGCAGTGGCGGGCTGCACAGGCTCCCAGGAAAGGGGGTGTGGAGAGTCACCTGTGCTCGCTCACAGGCTTCTTGGTGGCGGCAGCAGCAGCCTTAGCGTCTCATGCCCATCTTTGGGGTACGCAGTGATAGCTGCGGCTCACGCCCATCTCTGGCGCTCGTTTAGGCGGTGCTCTGAATCCCCTCTCCTCGCACGCCTTGAAACAATGGTCTATTGCCTCTTAGGCAGGTCAAGACTTTTTCCCGGACTCTCTCCCGGCTATCTGTGGTGCACTAGCCCCCTTCAGCCTGTGTTCACACAGCCAACCCCAGTCCTCTCCCTGGGATCTGACCTCCAAAGCCGGAGCCTCAGCTCCCAGCCCCGCCCGCCCCGGCGGGTGAGCAGACAAGCCTTTCAGGCTGGTGAGTGCCGGTCGGCACCGATCCTCTGTGCGGGAATCTCTCCACTTTGCCCTCGGCACCCCTGTGGCTGCGCTCTCCTCCATGGCTCCGAAGCTTCCCCCCTGTCTCCATCAGTGAAGGGGCTTCCTAGTGTGTGGAAACCTTTCCTCCTTCACAGCTCCCTCCCAGAGGTGCAGGTAATGTCCCTATTCTTTTGTCTCTCTTTTTTCTTGTCCCCTACCCAGGTACATGGGGAGTTTCTTGCCTTTTGGGAGGTCTGAGGTCTTCTGCCAGCATTCAGTAGGTGTTCTGTAGGAGTTGTTCCACATGTAGATCTATTTCTGATGTATTTGTGGGGAGGAAGATGATCTCCACATCTTACTCCTCTGCCATCTTGAAGGTCTCTTGTGCTAGATGTTTTATGTTGATCTGCTTAGTTGTGTAAACGTGGTCCTCCATTCCTTCCATTTCTGCCTCAGTCAAGTGAGGGGATTAGTTACTTTAGCTCCTGTCCTCTTCTCTCCCTCAATAAAAGTCTTAGAAAAGTCTTCCAATCTAGCTACAAGTATTGGTCTTTTCCCAGTTTCTGAACTAGAGACAGAATTGTCTGACCTTGTTTCTCCTCTTCTTTGCACTATTTCTTAGCACTGACTACACCCGTGCACTTATGCCTTGTTTATCTACACTCGCCAAGCAAAATAACATTTCCTCAACTATGTATTAATTTTTTTACTTGTGGCAGGTAAGTAAAATCTACCAAACTTTCATTCTCCTATTATAGAGGGCTTTTGAAATCTGGTTTTATTTATAGACACTACTTGCTGAAGAGTCATTAATATTTAATGGAAAGGCTATATATGGCAATTAAGTGAAATTTATATTTTTAAGAGAATTTTAGAAAACCAATTAACCTATCAGTAATATCTGAAGAGTTTGGAACTCAGGTCCTGGCAGCTTATTATGAAGTCTTAATAAAAGGGGAAATAGACTCTAAACATTTTATATGCTACATAAGAAAAAAATGATCACTGAAAAAATGAAAAAGCGGTGTTAAAGATTAATGCCACTATTGCTATTAAAAAAATTTATTTCTGTCTTCTCTCAGAATTGAAGACATACATTTTTGATCTGAAAAATGTGTACTGATTTTTGTCTTTCTTTTGACTCACTAAAAGACGCAGAAAGTGGGGCTTCCCTGGTGGCGCAGTGGTTGAGAGTCCGCCTGCCAATGCAGGGGACACGGGTTCGTGCCCCGGTCCGGGAAGATCCCACATGCCACGGAGCGGCTGGGCCCGTGAGCCATGGCCACTGAGCCTGCGCATCTGGAGCCTGTGCTCCACAACAGGAGAGGCCACAGTGAGAGGCCCGCGTACCGCAAAAAAAAAAAAAAAAAAGATGCAGAAAGTGCCTTATTCTTGTGAGACTGAAATGGGTTTTAAAACACAGAGTTGACAGCACTTAACAAGTGAATGGATTTGTGGCTTCTTTTCTTTGAAAAGTACATTCTGAGAATGATCAGTCCTGTGTTCCTGAGTGATATTACAGAAGTTAAGTCTTCTGACAGTGTGACTATCTGATAATATTTTTGAGTGAATGTTGAAGCTTTCCTTTCACTGAAATTTAGTGGTATATTCTTGTACTGTACTTGAATTACTTTGATCTTTGTGAAAATTTTTCCCCTACAATATTCTTTTATTTTTTGCAAATATAAAAACAACTTTGGGCCTGAAGAGAAGAAAATTGTCTTACACAAAATGGCTGTTGAGGCAATGATAAAACATGACTGAAGAAAAAGTTAGGATCACCTTTAATTTCACCTTGGAAAAATGTCCTTTCAGCTGAGAATGAAGTCCATTGGGTTTTGAATTGACAGATACCTTACCAGGGAACAGAAGAGTTAGACTCCGAACAAATCTTGGTCATCTGTAATGGGCTTCCCAGTGGTTCCTCCTGGTATTGATATCTAAGAACCCCTACTAATTGTTCACTCACAGCAGATAGACACTTTGGCAGTGTTCTTTTGAGGATGCAGACAGGTTATAAATAGGCAGAAAGGAGCATTCCTCTCCTCATTCCTCTTCCACAGGATAATTTCTTATGCTTTTACTGAGTACTACTTTTTTGTTTCTGTTTCCCTCTAACGTATATGGAAAGGTGTGTGGAAAGTTCATTTTAGGATGTGTGGCAGGGAGACCTGTGTTTGAATTCCTGGCTTTATCATTTTTATGCAGTATACGCTCTTCGCTCTTTTGTTTCCTCGTGTGGAAAATGGAAAGACAGCCTTTTCATTATAGGGCTGCTGCTTGGATTAAATAAGGTATCAAATACAAAGAGTTCGTGTTTTGGCAGTGCATAAAAAGCAAAGGAAGCATATTAGCTAATCACATCCTTCTGCTTTCCTCAATCCTTACCTGGTTCTGAATGGGAGAAGATAGATGAACATGTTAAAGCATAAATTCAGCCTTATGAGGGAGCCAGCAAGGCTGTGTCTCTTTTTTCTCTAGCTGATGTTCTCTCCGCTTGTCCCTGTCATCCCCACATGGCAAGGCTGAAGTCTACCCATCCCTGAGGCCTCAGCTTAAATGCCTCTTTCTGTTTTGTTTGACTAAGCAAGGTTTGGTTTCCCATGATGGGCTCCTAAAATGATCTATACTTCTTTGTACACTCATCACAATTATAATCAATTGTGCAATTATTCCCTTCTACTCTATCAGCTCCTTGGGTCAGGAAACTATCTTTCTGGTTGAGCAATGTATCAGCAATGCCTAGCATATTATGAGCTGGAAAGAGTTACTCGTTGAGTCAGTGTGCTGAAAAAGACAATGTCCAGGCCTCTGCTTTTCATTTGTCCATGCAAAGGCTGGTGGGCAGTGTCCTGGTAGCTTAAGGGTCTGTTTTCTACATGCATCCCCTGCCTTCTTACCTCATTTCCCTCACCAACTAGAGAAATTACTCTGTAATCATCTGGGGTAAGCAGATGAATCTCCAACTCAAGCATGCTTCTATTCTCACTATGGAGATGGCATCCCAAGGTTTGCTCACCAGCAGTGTATTGAAGTCTGCCTATCCTGACATCTTTCCATCTCACCATTTCTCCCTGAAGTTCTTGCCAAAGCCCCATTTTTGTTGTTGTTGTTACCAGTGTAACGGAAGATGTATCAGGGAAAACAACAAAATTCTCTCCACATGCTTTATATCTGACTCCTGAAAATAGAATGGAGTTATGTCTCCATGATCAATTCTGCCAAACTTTAAAGAACATGTGGACCACGAACTCTCCCTGGGTAGACATAGCCTGGATTGTTGGAGAAGTCCATTCAACTCAGTTCTACAAACACTCAGCGTCCCTGTGGCTTGCAATCATGTGCAAGTCATTGATCTAGAAAATTATGTTCTAGATTCCAGATCTAGGAGCTCTCAGGAGTTTCTTCTTTACTCTCAGAACATGAAGTTCTTACTCTGGAAGCAGAAGGATTTAGAAGTGGTTGGGTGGCAAGGAGAGTGTGAACTCTTTGCTACATGTTAAAATGCATGGGGGACCAGTGATCATAGTGAAAATCCCAGCCTGTCTCAGTAAGACTGACTAATACTTTCATAAGATGTTTTACTTTTTGCAGATTACACACCCACTTCTTTATCTTTCTGTGTTCATCCTCAGCTCTCTTATACCCAGGGGAAACATCAATGTCACTAGCAACCTCAGTCTTTTCACTAAAGTCGAGGAAGAACTAAAGTTCAGTTACTTCCAGTAGAACTGTCCATTCATAGTTTGTTACCACCAGACAGTGAGAAAACTACATTTTAGAAACTATATATATATATATATATATATTTTCATATATACTCTTTA
This sequence comes from Globicephala melas, assembly GCF_963455315.2. NCBI lineage: Eukaryota > Metazoa > Chordata > Mammalia > Artiodactyla > Delphinidae > Globicephala > Globicephala melas. Next base: position 13,295,126 of record NC_083327.1, on the reverse strand, counting down.
TTTTTATTATTCAGTAGGATCCTAGCTCTCGGGGGTAAGGGAAGTGTGGAGGACTGGCTGAATTGGGAAGTGCTCGGGACGTGATTGATTCTCCTGTCTCAGCTCTACCAGTTATTAGCTGTGTGTTCACAGTACATAAGTTATTTCTCTGCTCCTCAGTTCCCTAATCTGTAAAATGGGGATAATAGTAGTATGTATTCCATAGGGTTATTCTGGCAGTTCAAATTAATACATTAATATGTGTCTAGTAAGAGCCTAGTAAATGCTAGCTATCGTAATTCATGTCATTGAGTTATGAGTGTGTTTTCTTCCACAAGGGATTTGAGTAGCTGTGTGCTCACTTGGCACTGGCAGGCAAATGATCACACAACTGCAAGGAGATCTCATGTAAATGTTCTAATTTATTCCAGCTACAGCCTAACAGTTATTCTTTTATTTAATTATAATTTGCATTACCACTTTTTAAGGTTCCTATCAAGATGTTAAGTGGTGTTAATAAGATAGCCCCAGGGTGGTATTTAAAGTAACAGAACTTCTTTTAGCCAATACCTTTACAGTGCTTACAATGTGGCAATCACTGTTGTAAGTTTTTTCAAATATTAACTCATATACTTCTCACAATGACTCTGTGAGATAGGCACTAATATTATCCCCATCTTTCCATATGAGGAAGTATGTCAGAGAAGTTACGTGGCTTTCTCAAGGTCATCCAATTAATGGCAGAGTTAGACCAGATAGAGAATAATGAGAGACAGCATAGCAGAGTGGTCACAAGAATGGACTCAAGTCACATGACCTAGGTTTGCAATCCTAGCTTCGCCACTGATGTGCAGAGGTCAGTTATCCTCTCAAAATGAAAAGAATGAATTACATGATATCAACATTCTGTGATTAGCCTTCTTTAAATATTTTTTCTTTTAAAAAGTAATCCTAATTTAATGAGGAAACCAGAGCAAAGTAGCTAGGGAAACATTAGTACCTGCGCATAAATCCTCAGTGGTAGTACCATTGGCTGTCAAGATTCCGATAGTAGGTACCACATGCAGGGCAGCTGAGGAATGCAAAGTTACCTCACAGCCTTACTTTTATGTTGAATTTGTCACTACCTTTAATATGGATAAATCACTTTTGAAAGAACTACAGCAACTATGAAGGTGCCATATGTTAGATATACTATCTCTGCTGGTTACAAGTAAATGGCCAATGATGTTTACACCATAAATATAGCCTGGGGCTTCCCTGGTGGCGCAGTGGTTGAGAGTCCGCCTGCCGATGCAGGGGACGCAGGTTTGTGCCCTGGTCCGGGGAGGATCCCCGGCTGGGCCCGTGAGCCGTGGCCGCTGAGCCTGCGCGTCTGGAGCCTGTGCTCCGCAGCGGGAGAGGCCACAACAGTAAGAGGCCCGCGTACCGCAAAAAAAAAAAAAAAAAAAAGTGACCACAGCTACTGTCGTTCACTAAATCTTTACTCTGCGTCAGGGATTTTTGTTAAATATCCATTGAATACCATTATCTCATTTAATCTGCACAAATCCCGTGTGAATTAGACACTTTTAAAATCTTCATTTTGATGGTGAGGAAACTATGCTTAGAACTTTTAAACTATTAATCATAGTTGCTTTAAATTTATTGCCTAATAGCAACACTGGGGTCTTTTCTGAGTCAAACTCATTTAATTGCTGTATCTCAGTGGGGTCTTCTCTCATTTTTTGTGTGTCTTGTAATTATTTTTTTATTGAATTCTGGACATCAAGGGCAGCACAGTACAGACTGAGCTATAGCAGTTTTACATAGAAATGTGTGTGTCTTCTCCACTAGGCTGTTTATCTGTTAGTATGGAGACTCGGGTCAGTCTAGTCACAAGTTCAGCTGATTTGGGATTTTTTTTGTTGCAGTTGTTAGCATCAGTGTATCACCAGCCTCAGATTCTTCTAGCAGTACCTTAGGGTCAAAACCGCGTTGTATTTTTCTTAATATTCCTTATCCACCCTCAGCTTTAGCCTTCTCTGTTGCTCTTTCACCTGACAGGAGGTCTTCCATGTCCTTGTTCTTTCCAGTGGTAGCCTGCTAGTACTTACTACTTTGTGTTTGTGATCCTGGCTTTAAGGGGCACGGGGGTTTTCTTTTATTTTGGTCCAGCTTCAAACTTAGACTAGCTTGGCCTCACAGTTGGAATTTTCTTAGCGAAACTGCCTCACTACCTAGGGAAGGCAAACTCTGCTATGGGCCTATATTAGACCTTGGGTGGGAGAGAGTTTATTGCCCCTCCCACAGTAATAGGAGACCTAGTATGGTCTGGCCCCAGGACAGTCTCTTATTCCTACTCCAGGGATACAGGTTATTTTTTACTTTTACCTTTTCCCAGCTTCATCTTCAAGTGTGCCCTCAAGTGGTGGTTTGTGTTGCAACTTCCCAGCAGTTCAGGGCTTTTGTTCCATGAAGAAGAAAGCTTTAAAAGTGGGGGTTTATTCCTTTTTTCTAATGGTGGATGTTCTCCTAATCCAAGCCTGCACAGCCATGAGAGGGTTTCTGTTCTATCCAAATATGCCCGAACTCCTTCTCTGAGCTCCAGCAGAGGTCTGTGGCGAACAGCCTGCAAGTAGTATGAATGCCTGCTGTCTGTGGCGCCCAGGGATCCTACGCTCTTACGCGAGCCCATACTTGGACCTTAGAGAGTTCTTTAAAAAGATAGATAAATTCTTTTAACCTCTTGTATGGCACTGGTGTCTCTTCTTCCCATGCTCTGCCAGGCATGTTGCAGTGTTTGTGTCCTGTCTGCGTGGAGGCACCTGTCTTTCCTTGGATTCCAAGCGAACCGGTTGCCCTGAGAATCTCAGTTCTCTGATAGGTTCAAAAAAGTTATAATTTTGTAGTTTATCCAGCATTTTCTTGTTATTAGTGTGGAAGCAATGCTCTTTTCAGCTTTCCACATCATAGGCGTAAGTGAAATTCCTAATTATTTCTTAAACGAATATTATATACCTGTCTTGGGATAGGTTCTTACAGATGTAAATAATGAGCCAAAGGTTCAAGTGCAAGGGATTTACTAAGGAAGAACTCCCAGAAAAAGACAGGTAAGAGTGTGGGAGAAACAGGAAGAGGAAGGGAAAAGCGTGCAGAAAGGATACAATTTTGGTGACATCTCAGACTTCTTGATCCTTTGGTGAACTCTGGAGCACAAATTATACTTCAGAGTATATCCTGACTTGAGGCAAAAGAACTGAGTTTTGTAGTCCAATAACTGTGGGACACTAGCTGTGGGCTTCCCTGGGGTACAATGTAGAACACCAAGCACTTCTGATTCTCTGCTAATTTGCTCTTGCGTCCGAAGGTGAGCCACTAAAGAGGGCAGGTGTGAGCTACTTGCAGCAAAGCATGCGATCTTGAGAAATGCATGGCTGCTACAGCAACATACTGCTATATCAATACTAGTGAGTCTTAAACGCTATCTTAGTAATTTGTTTCAGTGACATTGATGTTACATCTTTCATGTCTTTTATTTGCAACTTTTCTATATGCTTGCTTTAGTTGTCTCTTATGAGTTGTTCATTTCCTCCAATCTTATAATCTTTATCACGTAACAGCTGAGTTTAAAATATTTACATTAATGGTGACAATAGATACATTTTATTCAATTCTACCATCTGAATTTAATGTTTCTGTTCACTATCATTTTTTCCATCCTTCCTCCCTCATTTTCTGCCTTCTCTATAGGACTCTATAAGTTTTATATATATATATATATATATATTTTTTATTTGTTTTTATTTTTGGCTGTGCTGGGTCTTCGTTGCTGTGCACGGGCTCTCTCTAGTTGTTTTGAGTGGGGGCTACTCTTCATTGCAGTGCACGGGCTTCTCGTTGCCGTGGCTTCTCTTGTTGCGGAGCACGGGCTCTAGGCGCAGGGGCTTCAGCAGTTGTGGCTCATGGGCTCTAGAGCGCAAGCTCAGTAGTTGTGGCAGATGGGCTTAGTTGCTCTGCGGCATGTGGGATCTTCCTGGACCAGGGCTCAAACCCGTGTCCCCTGCATTGGCAGGCGGATTCTTAACCACTGTGCCACCAGGGAAGCCCTATATTTTTATTTTAAGTAGAATTTTTAATTATTTAAATGCATAGCTAATTTTTTTTCAGCCAAATTGAGATTTTCAATGGTTTCATCCTTTTTGCAAGCACAAGGTCCTAAATTCTTTATTTAATAAATACTTATTGAACCTAAATAGGTTCCAGGCACTAAGTCTTAACATTCTAGAGAGAAACAAAATCATCATGAAACATATTCTCATGGAAATGGCAAAGTTTAGTTATTTTATTTGTTAGTTTTTAATCAAATTCTATGATATGTTTTATCTATTTCTGTGCACACTGATGTTCTTATATCTATGTTTTCCTCTAGATAGATTAACTATATAAAAATTAAATACAGGGCTTCCCTGGTGGCGCAGTGGTTGAGAGTCCACCTGCCGATGCAGGGGACACAGGTTCGTGCCCTGGTCTGGGAGGATCCCACATGCTGCGGAGTAGCTGGGCCCGTGAGCCATGGCCGCTGAGCCTGCGCGTCCGGAGCCTGTGCTCCGCAATGGGAGAGGCCACAACAGTGAGAGGCCCGCGTACCGCAAAAGAAAAAAAAAAAAATTAAATACATGGTTTACTTGTTAACTTGGTGATATTCTGTGAGTGGTAAACTCTTAATATTTGTGTGTCTAAATTTTTTTTTTATTTTTCTTCAACTCTTGCAAGATAGTTTAGTTGATATAAAATCCCAGACTGAATTATTTTCCTTCTACACTTTGAAGATATTATTCAATATCTATTATTGTTTAGCACCTATTGTGAAAGTGCGAAGAATATGTTGTTGGTTTGCTGTTCTTTTATGGGTAATGGGTCTTTTCTTTCAGATGCTTTTAAATACATTTTCTTTATACTTCTGTATTATAGTTCCACTATACTGTGCACTGATTTGGGTCTATTTATTTATCTCACTAGTACTCAGAGTGCAATCTCATAACTTGGTTCTCAAAATTATCTCTTTGTGTGTTTCTGCTCTGCTATTCCCTTCATTCTCTTCTTCTAGAACTCCTATCAGTCACAATTAAGCCTCTCTCAAAAGTGTTCTTTATGTCTTATACCTTTTTAATATTAAAAAAATTTATTAATCACTTTGCATTTTGTTCTGAATGAATGTCCTAATTCACTAATTCTCTTTGGGGTGTTGGCTAGATTTTAATATTTCTAATAGTTGTGGGTATCAGTTATGTATGGCTTATAATAACCACTCCTTTCTCCCCCAAACAAACTTTAGATTAAAGCAATCATTTATTTCTTCATGATTCTTCAGTTTCGCCTGGGCTCCACTGGGTGATTCTTTTTCTGATCTGGTCTTGACTTGTTCACAAAGGTACAGTCAACTCAACTGGGAGGTGTATTTCAAGATGGCTTCACTTACCGTCAGGCAGTTGGTACTGATGGTTGGCCAGGGTGGCTTGCTGCTCATTCTTGTAACATCTCATCCTCTAGTACGTTATGTTTGGCTTGTTCCTGTGACGAGGGAAACATTCCAAGAGGTTGAAAGCAGAAGTTGCAAGCCTTCTTAAAGCATAGACTTCACAAATTTACACAGCACGATTTTCCCCAAAGTTTATCGGTTAGAGCAAAAACAAGCCCAGCCCAGAATCAAGGTAGTAGACAATTAGATTCTACCTGTTAATGGGAGAAGCTTCAAAGGCATATTTCAAAAGGGTGTGGACGGAGATGAGTGTGATTTGGGGGAGGGGCATTATGGCAGCAATCTGTTATAGCACCCACCACCTAGACCAAATGGCTCATGTTTTTCCCATATGCAAGATATACCTAGTTCCTCCCAATAGTCCCACAATTTTACATGACAGCATCATTATCTGTGACAGACTAGGTGATAGATGAGACTCCCCATCTGCAACTCTTCAAGTACAGGCACTCTTGATCTGGAGACTTGTAAAGTTAAAAAGAAATTATTTACAACCTATACCCCAACATACATAATAGTAAGACATGGACAGATTAACTACAATAGATATACCTAATGAAAAAGGGGAGAAATAGAATGAGGAAGAGAGCAGTCCCTAGACCATAGCAATTCTGAAATCTAACTGTATGCATTTATCAGAGCCTCCCTTTCCAGGGTAAGGAAATGAACCATAGCAAAGGCCCGATTTTTCTGTGAAAGGCATTCTCGGCCTGTTTCCTGACCATAGACATTTGGGATCCCAGAGACTACTTTGTATTTTGAACTACTCTACTCCCTATAATTGAGCCTGTTATAACTTCCTCAAAAAGATTTTGGACTGGTTATGAATCTAGTTGAGATTTGCTCCATGCCCCAAAAGCCACATCCATGATTCTTTTAAAATAGACCTCTAATTACTTTGAGCCCTATGTGAGGTTGTTGTGAGATAATATCTTTAAGATTCTTAGAAATTTTCCTCTAACTCTGAGGATTTACTGGGCACTCCCATAAATCTCTCTGTGTTCTTAATTAAAGGTCTTAGAGCCACACTCTTAACTTGATCTTTACTCTGAGACCATAGCTGAAAAGTCTAGAAATATGAAATGGTTTTATTTTATAATCCAGCATAATTTATTTTATAATCCAGCGTGTCTTGGTTGTTTATATTTCCTCTAAATTACACTTGTCAGATGAATGGTTCTTTCTTTAGCTCGTCTCTCTCATTCCATATTTATCATAGACAGACACAAAAAGCCAATAGTCATTTTCAACATCCTGCCTGGATATCTCCTTGGACAGATTGATTCGTTCATGGAGAACTCTTTCTATCTTCCCAGCTATTGAAGTCTTAAGTTTTGCCAGTAGTTTTGGATCACTGATCCCCATCTTTCCACAAAGAACAGTTTCTCAATGTTTTTCTATTTAACACTGATGGTTGCTTCACTGTCTTAAAGGGTTCACCCACCACTTAGTCCCAAAGCCAATGCCAAGCTTTTAGGGTTTTGTTATGGCAGCACCTGATTTGTAGGTGCCAGTTTTTGTGTCAGTTCTTAGTTTCTGCATAACAAACCACTTCCAAATTGCAGGGCTTAAAGCAACAACTGTTTGTTGGTTTAATTTAGCTCGGGCTCTGTCAGGCAGTTCTTATGCTGATCTTGTATGGGATCATTCATGTATGGTTTTGTCTTCTGAAGCTTCACTGGGATGGATATTTCAAGTTGGTCTCAATTCCGTGTCTGGCAGTTGGTGTTGGCTGTTGGCTGCAGCTTTCTGATTCTTCTCTACATGGCCTCTCACCCTTAGAGCCCAGAATTGGCTTCTTCACATGATGAAAGATTCATTCAGTGATAGAGAAAGCAGAAGTTCAAGATCCCTTAATGACAAGCTTAGGAAGTCACACCATGTCGCTTTTGCCATATTCTGTTAGTCAATGCAAGCCTCAGAGCCAGGCCAGATTAAAGAAGTGGGAGACTGTTAAGGCACTAATTTTTAATAGAAGGAGCAGGGAAATCATATTTCAAAAGGGTGTGGAATGAGGGGGTTATGATTCATTGAGGGCTGTTATCCTAACAATCTACTAGAGTGTTTATTACAATGACTATATTTTTATAGCATATTTCTAGTGGATTCTTTTAACATTCACTATGTTTATTTCATACAGATTTCCTCTGATTTTGTTGAACATTTTCTTCTTAATTTTTAAATCACTTTTGTATGTTAATTTATAATTTAAAGCACCCTAAAGATATTTACTTTAAAATGTTTATCAAATACTTGAATGAATTGACTTCATATGCAGTGATTTAATGTTCTAGTGTGGATTTCTGTTTGCTTTTTTATTGATGTGCACATTTTTCTTCAAGCAATTCTAAAGTTTTATTTGCAGCTTATTTTGATTAGAAAGGATTCTCTCTCTCTTGCTCTGCGTGCTCTCTCTCTCTCTCCTCCTTTCTATCCCCATCGCTCTCTCCCTTCCTACTCCTTTGTGATTTCTGGCTAATGGTCGGCCTGAACCGTGTTCCACACGATCAGCATCTAGAATAGGTCTATCATTTTGCTTTTTCTACTTTGCGAAGATTGTGGATCCAGCTATTTACAGAGTCAGTCCTGGTTTATTTCTTGTTTATGAGGCTGTGTTTATATCCTCCCATCTCTACAGCCCGCATGTTCCTACAAGCCCTAGTCACAGAGAGCCATCAGCAGCAATTGTTCTTAGCTTCTTTCTTTAAGTCATGAGTCTAAATTAGACTCCAGGCAGACGAAGGACTCTTTTGGTCTCTATTGACCATTCACAAAACTTCCAGGAAATGAGAGCCTTCTGAACAATGTAACATTTTCTGTCCATCTGTACCTCAGATTGTCCTTGTCTGGTAATTAACAAAATATCTTATTGCAATTGTGTCACCCCCTGATGCGCCATCAAGGATTAGTTGGGAGCGTAAATACTCAGTCCTTGCATTGAGATGTTAAAACATGCAGTACTTTCCTGCCTTTGCTTTCCCCATAGGGACATTCTCAGTGGGAAGTCTGGTAAGAGAACATTCTCTACACAGGCTTCCTGGAGTTTCTCAAGCCACTAGTAGCCCCTTGTTATATGTATGCAGCATTTCCTCCTTTCATTGGCTTGCACTTGATTGAGACATTGCTACATTTGCTGTTTACTATTCTCATTGTTTCTCTCTCTAGTGAATGGGTACCTTAGGCTTATCGATCTAACATTCAGCCTGTCAAATTCTATTACTTTAACGATATAGTTTTTTTTTTTAATGCATGCTCTAGGTAAATACATCTCATTGTATAACAGTGAAGTTTATTCTATTTTCTATTTGTAACTTTGGAAGTATGAAGCTATATTTTCCTTCTAACTATCTGGTAAATTTCAGGGTGTATTAAGGACTGTCTGGGGGTTAGGTAAATTATTTGTACATTAAGAAAAGTTGTCTCCATTCTCTTGTGTTCTCTCATAATGCAAACTCAGTTTCTAATATGGTGAGTTTGTACCAGAAGCATAACTATGAGGTAAAATATTCTAGATGAAATAAAACCAGTTTTTAAACTTATTTGGGTGTTCTTAATTTTTAAAAGGCCTTTTCATATAAATTGTTAGAGATACAACATATAGAACTGTAAATTTCAAGTGCAAGGAAATAACCTATATAAAATACATTTATTGGATTTATCCATAAAAGGTACCTTTTTTTTTTGACTGTTGCATTCAACTATCTCAGCATACCAAGTAATCATATTTGAAAACTCTTCAAAAGAACTTCAGTAGGGAGCTGTGAGGATATAAAAAAGCTGCAAGAGAATGTAACTCCCACCTTAACAAGAATTTAGGCTCATCTACAAAATTATAACATCTTGAAAAATGATCAGAGCTGAGGTCCCAAGGCAACCCGGTAGACTAAATTCCAAAGACTGTTAGGCCCTTCTGAGAAGAGATGGAACAAATGAATTGCTTCATCTTTGGCAGAACATGGGATGAAGAAACAGCCACTGTAAAAGCAGTTAAGAAGAAAACAGTTAAAATTTAATGTGTTATTAAAGGTTGGGTTTGGCCAGCATGAAAGTTTAGAACCTCTGGAAACTCCAGACTCAGCAGGAGTGTACATTCACTTTCCATTTCTTTTTCATGGGCATCCACTGGATGATTTCTTCCACAAGAAGGATTGGGGGCAGGGCAAGAAAGAGCTACCCTCAGGGGTGCATGGGCGCAAAACTTGGTCTACATCTTGAATCCTTCCATTATGTGAAAAAAAGGACTCAGACGACTTGGAGAGAACCCAGGCAAAGATCCATTGTTTATAGGGTAAGGGTAGAAGCAGGTCATCTGCTCCTGGAGGAGGGATACAAACAAAACCTGTCTTCTCTTGAGAGAGGAAAAGGAAGTCCCTATGGCTCACACTTTAAGCTATGCACTGAGTAAAAAGAAACAGTAATCTCCTTTTGTGGGAAGACCAAGAAATCATCCTAATTAGGTTCTCAGGTACATTGTCACTGAAGGAGCAACAAAAGCTATTTGCTGCAGAGCAAGGAGCTTGGACCCAGCCTGCTGCACATACATCAACACTACACTGATTGAAGGAAGTGTTTGGATGAAATGAAGAAAAGAGCAGGTCTATAGTACTTAGTGTGCAGTGTCTGACTAAGAATAAGGCTGGACTAGGGGAACTGAAAACTGTCCCTCTCTGCTCCCAGTATGAGTTTTTAACCAGGTAAAAGTCACAGTACTTTACCAATGAGAGAAAGCAAGATTGTGGAGACAGCCTCTGTGGTTCTGGCAGGCAGGTCCTACTGAATGTTAAGAGTAGAACAGGAACACTGAGAAAAGTCCTTGGGAAACCTAGGTTCAACACTAAGCACAAGATACCAGCAGCCCACAGCTGGGGGAACTTGAAGTGTGTGACGTTATGAAGGAAGCTGTAGCAACAACACATCCTAAAACCAACTCCACTAATGATTAGGTTGGCTCAATCTCCCCGACTAATGGCTGACAGAAGAACATAATTGACATGCAAGAAAGAGGAATAAGCAAGCAAAAGCAACAGACGCAGATCCATATATATGTGAATTTAAAATAACTACAATTAGCCGGCTAAGAGATATGTAAAACATACATGAAAAAAGTCAGTAAAGAGAGTAAACAGTAGTAAAGAGTAAAGAGAGGGAACTATAAGAAAAAGTCAAATAGAAATACTACAAATAAAAAAAGATGATATCAGAGGTGAATAATGATTTTGATAGACTTATCATAGTACTTGTTACAGAATAAAGAATTAGTAAACTTAAAGACCGATAGAAATAGAAGTAAGTCAAATGAGCCAATAGAAGAAAAAATGTGTTAAAAAAATAAACAGAATATCTAAGACAAGTGGGACAACATCAGATGGTGTAATATAAGTGTAAATGGAATCTCAGGAGGACAGAGAAATAATAGGAAAGAGAAAAAAAATTTGAAAAGATAAAATGATTACAAAATTAATGAAAGGCAACAAATTTCAGATGCAATAGCTCAGAGGACCCAGTCGAGTTTACATGCAAATACATACACACATACCGAGACAATTCTTTAAAAAAATGCTGAAAAAACAAAGATTAAAAAAATTATCACAGAGAAAAAAAAATTATGCACAGAGAAGCAAAGATTAAAAACAACAGATTTCTTGTCTAAAACTATGCAAGATAGAATGCAGTAGGATCACATCTTTAAAAGTCAGAGTTTAAAAATTTGTCAGTCAGGAATTTTATATTGAGTAAGAAATCTTTTGAAAAAATTAAGCCAAAATAAATATTTTTCAGGAAAAATATTCTGAGATAATTATTACCCGTAGACTTAAATCAGAAAAAAATGTTTTATTTTTAATTTTTTAAGGAACCTCCATACTGTTCTCCATAGTGGCTGTATCAATTTACATTCACACCAGCAGTGCAGGAGGCTTCCCTTTTCTCCACACCCTCTCCAGCATTTATTGTTTCTAGATTTTTTGATGATGGCCATTCTGACCAGTGTGAGGTGATACCTCATTGGGGTTTTGATTTGTATTACTCTAATTAGTGATATTGAGTATCTTTTCATGTATTTGTTGGCCATCTGTAAATACCACATGCTAACACATATATATGGAATTTTAAAAAGCGCTACTGATGAACCTATTGGCAGGGCAGGAATAAAGACGCAGACATAGGGAATGGACTTAAGGGCATGGTGGGGAAGGGGAGGCTGGGATGAAGTGAGAGAGTAGCATTGACATATATACACTACCAAATGTATAATGGATGGCTAGTGGGAAGCTGCTGCATAGCACAAGGAGATCAACTAGTTGCTTTGTGACAACCTAGAGGGATGGGATAGGGAGGGTGGGAGGGAGGCTCAAGAAGGAGGGGATATAGGGATATATATATACATATAGCTGATTCACTTTGTTGTACAGCAGAAACAAACACAACATTGTAAAGCATTTGTACTCCAGTAAAGATGTGGAAAAAAGTGTTTGTAAGATATTTAAAGTATGCGATGTGAAGATATGATACATGTATACATTGTGAAAGGACTTCCACACTGAGTTCACACATCCATCACCTCACATATTTACATTTTTGGGGGGGATATGAGAACATTAAATTCTACTGTCTTAGCAAATGTCAATTTTACAATATGACATTATCAACTACAGTCACCACATTTCACATTATATCCTCAGACCTTATTCATCTCATAACTGAAAGTTTGTATCCTTCTACCAACTTCTCCTGATTTCCCCTACACCCAACCTCTGGCAACCACTTTTCTATTCTTAGTTTCTATGAGTTTGACTTTTTTTTTCCCTAGATTCCACTGTAAGTGATATTATGCAGTGTTTGTGTTTCTCTCTCTGGCTTATTTCACTTAGTATAATACCCTCCAGTTTCACCAGTTTCATCCATGTGGTCACAAGTGGCAGGATTTCCTTCTTTATTTAAGGTTGGCATAATATTCGAGTGTGTGTGTGTGTATGTGTGTGTGTGTGTGTGTGTGTGTACCACATTTTCTTGATCCACTCATCAATTGACAGACACTTAGGTTGTTTCTATATGTTGGCTATTGTGACTATTGCAGCAGTGAACTGTAATGAACATGAGGGTATGTACATATACCTCTTCAAGATAATGATTTTGTTTCCTTTGAGTATATACCTAGAAGTTGGATTGCGGAATAATATGATAGTTCTATTTTTAACTTACTGAAAAACTTCCACACTATTTTCCATAGAGCCTGTACCAGTTTATATCTCACCAACAGTGCACAAAGTTTCCCCTTTTTGAGGATGCTGCTGCATCCTCACCAGCATTTGTTATCTCATGTGTTTTTGATAATAGCCACCCTAATAGACGTGAGGACATATCTCATTGTAGTTTTGATTTGCATTTCACTCATGGCTAATGATGATAAGGTAATTTTCATGTACCTGTTGGCTATTTGTATGTCTTCTTTGGAAAAATGTCTAATCAGGTCCTTTGTCTATTTTTTAATTTGTTATTTGTTTGGTTTTTTGCTATTGAGTTGTATGAGTTCCTTTTATATTTTGGATATCAACTCCTTATCAGATATGTGGTTTGAAAATATTTTCTTCCATTCCATAGGTTGCCTTTTCATTTTGTTGATGATTTTCTTTGTCGTGCAGAGTTTTTCATTTTAACACAGTCCAAATATTCATTTGTTATACAATATTGCATCAGACTTAGAAAAGAACATACTTAAAGTGACAATGGATATTTAAAAAAAAAAGAACTACTGTTAACATCAGACCCAGTGGTAAAATACTAAATCAATTCCTGTAAGATCTGATAAAAAGGAAGAAAACCTGCTCTCACTACTTTTATTTGAAATTGTACTGGAAAGTCTAGAAAGTGCAAGAAGCCTAGATAAAGAAATGCAAGGCATGAAAGTAGGAAAGGAAGAAATTAAACTGTCTACTCACGGATGCCATAATTGTCTATGTAGAAAATTTCACAGCATCAGTCAAAATTTACTAGCATTAAGTTTAGTGAGCTCACAACATGCAAGGTCAATATATATCAATATATAAATATTTTCTAAAATTTACCAATGATCAATAGGATACTGAAATTTTTAAAATGCTATTTATAATGCATTAAAAGAAAAAGTCTTTAGGAATATATTTAACAATATTCATGCAGGACATTTGTGCTAAAACACACAAAATCCTGGTGAAAGAAATGAAAGAAGATCTAAGTAAATTGAGATACATACTGTTGACATGCATTAAAACATCTCAAATGCATCAAAACAAATTTGCATAACTCATGTTACCTGACTTCAGGGCTTATTAGAAAGCTACAGTAATCAAGACATTGTGGGTTTGGAGTGAGGATAAAAATATAGTAGATCAGTTGATCAGAATAGAGAGTACAGAACTATATGTATATATATCAACTGTTTTTCAACAAAGAGCTCAAAGTAATTCAGTTGAGAAAGAATTTTTTTTATATATAAATGGTGTTGGAATAATTGATCAGCCATATGCAAAAGAAGGAACTTCACCTCTTATATCATATAAAAATTAACTTGATATGGACCATAAACCTAAATATAAACTATAAAATGCCTAGAGGAAAATAGATGAAAATATTTTTTACCTTTGTTTAGGAAGTTTTTGGCTTTGGATAACACTCTTAGGAATATGAAGACAAGCAGAACACAGTTATGATAAAGAACTTGAATCCACCGTATATAAGGGACTCTTAGAACTCAAAAAGAAAACAAACCCAATTAAAATGTATGAAAGATGTGAATGAACACCTAGAAAATATCACAGGAACCATCAATAAGCACATGAAAAGATGCTCAATATCATTGGAATGCAACATCAGAGGAATGCACAGTAGACCAAAATATGATAATATTTTAACTATTTTGTAGTGTCCAAAATTATCCAAAACATGACAGTATCAGGTTTGGCAAAAATATGAAGTAACTGGAAATGTCATAAGTTGCTAAGCTAATTCACAAAAGCACTGCCAGTTGGAATGTAAAATGGTACAACCCGTCTGGAAAATTGTTTGACAGTTTCTAATAAAGCTAAACACACGCTTATCATACAGCTCAGAAATTCTGCTCCTTGATTTCCCCCCAAGAATAATGCCAACACATGCCCCACACCATGACCTGTACATGACTGTTTACAGCAGTTTTATTCAAAATTGTCAAATTCTGGAAGCAATTCAAATGTCCATCAACTAGTGATTGGATAAACAAATTGTGGTATAACTATACAGAGAACACTGCTTAGCAATGAAAAGGAACAGACTTCCGATACACACAGCAAGATGAATGATTTCCAAAAGCAGTATACTAAGTTAAAGAGGTCAGGTCTGAATGACTACTTACTGTATGATTCCAGGCATATACTATTCTGGAAGAGGCAAAGATATAGGATATTGATCAAGAAGAGGTAAGAAAATAGATCCATGGCTTCCATGCTGCAAGGACGGGAGGGGTTTGAATCCAAGGAAACACAAGGGAAGTTTTGGGGATGATGGAAATTTTCTATATTTAGATGATGTTGGTGGTTAGCTGGCTGTCTATATTTATCAAAACTTATTGACTATGTACTTCAAAGGGGAAAATTTTACTGTCTTAAATTTTACCTCAATAAGCCTACCTTAAAATGATTTTCAAATTACATTTACACTGGAGGAACAAGAATTCTGTAATCAATTAGTGTTTGTTCTCTGCTCAGTTCTGTGTCAGTTTCTCTAATCAGAAAAGTATTGCTGCCCTGGAGGAACTTACGATCCAGTAAGGAAGAGAGAATTAATATATATGAAACAATTAATAAATTCATTATTAAATGTTGGAGCACCTTCTGTGTCCTAGCACTTTTCTAGGAGGTAGGTTACATAAATCAAGATCAATGACAACCACAAATTTTTGCTAGGCATACACACATACGCAACACACACACACAAATGTACATGCATGTTGGTATGCATATGTGTATTCATTTGCTAGTGTTGCCATATAAAATGCCACGGTGGCTTAAGCAACTGAAATTTATTTTCTCACAGTTCTGGAGGCTGCAAGTCCAAGATCAAGGTGCCGGCAGGGCTGTAAGGGAAAGATTTGTTGTAGGTCTCTCCCCTTGCTTGCAGACAGCTATCCTCTTGCTGCCTCTTCACATGGCACACATGCCCCTGGTCTCTTTCTTTGTATTTCCTCTTCTTATTAGGTCACCAGTCAGACTGGATTAGAGCCACCCTAACAGACTCATTTAAATTTAATTACTTCTATAAAGGTCCTATCTCCAAATGCAGTCACATTCTGAGGTATTGAGGGTGAGGACTTGAACATATGAACTTGGAAGGGAGACAATTCAGCCCCTAACAGCAAATATAAAACTTTTATTTCTTATGACTATTAAATGAGATAGATATTATTATACCTTTTTACAGATGAACTGAGGCTTTGTGAGATTAAAAAAGAAACACATCAATAATTTTTATAGATTTTCAAAACTGGATATTTTATTCCTGTCATCATCATAATCATGACGTCATCATCATTACCATCCCCATCATCGTTATCACTATTTATAAAAGGAATATTTTGTATACCTTAGACATTTAAATTTGTATATCATGTAAGATACAATGGCATTCATTTAAAAATTAGACAATACTATGAATTGTAAAGGGTACGTCTAAAAAGTGAATCTATCTTTATATGAAAATACAGTTTAAATAGTAAAGTTTATATCATCTATACAAATTTAAAACTACTGAGAGATTGGGAAAGGCAAATATAGTTGATCCTTGAACAACACGGGTTTGAACTGGCAAATCCACTTATACTCTGATTTTTTTCAGTAAATATGTATCACAGTACTACATAATCTGTGGTTACTTGAATCCTTGGATGTGAAACCATGGATACAAAGGGCCAACTATAAAGTTATACACGATTTTCGACTTTACAGTGGGTCTGCCCTCCTAACCCCTGTGTTATTTAAGGGTCAATTATAAGTAATTACTAAAAGAAGGTATTATAGACAATTGTACTAAATATGTCCAACTAGTATTTTATTTTCTGTTGGAACAACCTAGAGGAATTCACCTTAGGGAATATATTGTCAATAAAGCCTATGGGAGTCATAACCCTACACCACTTTACTATGGACGTTTAGGTGAGGGAGTTCTAGCACTGTGTGAAGCTCTGTAAAAGACAAAACTGGGCTAGAGGAGAACTCAATAAAAACATAGTCATCAATACCATGGATCTCTGTGTTCTTATTTATTTAAATGTAACAAGCTCTTCAGAGGCAACATAATGATGATGATATAGTTCTGTGTGAATTGCCAAGAGGTGTCTTTTGGGCCTCATAACTTACAAAATATGACTCAGTTACTGCCCTGAGGGCTTTCCATCTGAGTTAAAATAAAATAAAATAATTGAAACATAAAAGAATATAAGTAGAGAGTTCTCAGAATACCTCCTAAGGTCATCATAAAGATCATTCTCCAGGAAAATGTCCCTGAACATCCATGAAATCTTTTCAAATGTTATCTTATTTCTAAAGCTAGACACATTTGAAGAGCTGTAAATAGAAATATAAATGCACAGCAAATGCATGTAGGGGAAATATTTTAGAAGCAAATAACTAGCAAGACATGTCTTATTCCTTATTACTAAAAATAAATTATTGGTATTACCTATTGATTCAGTTTGAAATAATTCAACAAATACTTTCTAAACACCAACTAGGTAAATTGCCATTGAATAAGGTGCTTAGAAAATAAAAAAGATAATTGAAAATGAGCCCTTCCTTCTCTGGGCTTACAGTTTAGAGTAAGAGGTAAGACATAAACACAAATACATTGCACAGGGGTAAATGCTTACAGAGAGTTATATGTGCTTTGAGAATATATGGCAGGAAAAGTTTTAGTGCTGCCCATTGAGATCTAAGTAGAGTATATCTATTAGGAAATTTTTAGCAAAGAATGTTCAAGACAAAATGAACATTTTTGGAACGGACAGAAGAACATTAGAGTATGTTCAGACAGTAATGAGAACACCAACACAACAAAAGCACTGAATCCCTGGGGGAAGAGCTCCAAGAAATACAGCTGGAACTAAGACTGGGTTTTAGGGTGGGGTGGAATACAAAGGGTCTTTGTTTTTTTTAATTTAAGTTATTTACTTTTTCACTATGTTGGTTCTTCATTGTTGTACCCGGGCTTTCTCTAGTTGCTGCGAGCAGGGGCTACTCTTCGTTGCAATGCACAGGCTTCTCATTGCAGTGGCTTCTCTTATTGCGGAGCACAGGCTCTAGGCACGTGGGCTTCAGTAGTTGTGGCATGTGGGCTCAGTAGTTGTGGTGCACGGGCTCTAGAGCGCAGGCTCAGTAGTTGGGACGCACGGGCTTAGTTGCTCCGCGGCATGTGGGATCTTCCCGGACCAGGGATCGAACCCATGTCCCCTGCATCGGCAGGTAGATTCTTAACCACTGTGCCACCAGGGAAGTCCCCAAAGGTTCTTAAATGTCAGACTTTAGCAATTCATAGGAAATACCTGTAAAGAGAACTAAAATGATTAGACATTCAAAAAGTCTTCAGTGAGGCTGTGAAAGTTGGTTGAATTGGGGGTGTGATTTATAGGCAGGATTAGGAGACAATTGAACAGCCTAGGCTAGTCCTCCTCAGATTTTCTTAAACGTGTATTCGTATCAAAAAGAAACTTTTTCCCCACTTCCCAGTAGATGTATATGTATACACATATATATTTTATGGACTTCTTATGTACATTATAAAAACATTTACAAACAGAATTAGAAAGGGGATGAGAAAAAGTTAAGTAGAAATAGAAGTTCTGTTATTTTCTTCTTGGAATCTCAGTGGAGCATCTGATACCACTTGCGGTATGTGGTGGAGGCGATAAGACATTAGGATGATGAAACTTAGAAATAGTGAAGTAGAAAGAAGGTGAAGTATGCAATTGTTATCATTCCTTAAGTCTTTTATACAGAGGAGAAGACCTGGGTCAGCCTGCTTCTAATTTCTGGGAAATTGACTTTTTAAAGTATCATATAATTTTAGATTTAAATGAGACTTCAGTAAGTGTGACCCCTAATGGCTTGGCCTGGAAACCTTCGAGTCTTCTCAGAGATAAAACAACTTTTATTACAATTATGTTCAAAGACAGATGGGAGTAGAGAGATTTTATGATCTCCAGTCATGTTTAAACATTATAATATGAGATCAAATACTTGTGGCCTTAGCTCTTCTCTTGAGTAAAGGTACCTGGCCAGATCTGATAGGAGGGTAGAAAGTTTTCCTTTTGTTTATGCAAAGAGGCAGGATTTCTCTAAGAAATCTGCTAAGCAAGTGCATTAAAATGTATCATTTCACTGAACACCTGGTTGGCAGGAGAAAATAGTCTTTTCTCACTAACTAAGCTTGTTCTGTAAGAAGTTGCTTCCTTGGGAATGAATGACTGTTAGGTTAGCAGGAACGACCCACGTGTCAGAGCAGTAGGAAACTTACTTTGTCACCAGTGTAACCCTGTGAAGAGTCTGTGGAAGGATATATTGAGTTTGCATGATGTCCAGAGAATCCCCTCAACGTGTTTCTTCCCTTGTGTCAACTCAGCACTTTGGGACTCATCACTGGCCATGGTACTTAGGGTCTGCCCAACCATGGAAAGAGAAACAGCTTTCTTAGTGAGGAAAAATTGCTGTTGAAACAAAGAGACCATGGAGTAAAGAACTGCAAAGCTCATCTCATGATCCAAATACCGCTGCCTGGCCCTAGTCTCATAGTGAAACAGCAAGGTGCATTTATATGTGCATGTGAGTACCTGTGTGTGTGCATGTAATATTGGGCTTGAAGAAATGGATTATGAGTTCAGAGTGAGGCCAGGGAGAGTAGGGAAGGCTTTGTTCTAAGTTAAAAAGTAGCCTTTTGAGATAAAGTATTTCATGCAAGTTTATGTTTCAAGAATAATATACTGAGAAATTCTATATTGATTTGGGTTAAATATGGAACTATTAATTTCATTAGCAAAGGGAACATATCAAAGGTATACTATGAAAAGCTGCATTTTGAAATTTGAAAAGTGGAGCAAAAGAATTTTACTACACAGCAAATATATTCAAAAGCACAATATTAGTGTCATGTAGAGTATATTTTCTGTAGATTCCGAACTTTCAGCTGAAATAATTTTTTTCTTTCAGTGATGCAGAAACAATAAGAAGGTGTTCAATTGCTGCTACAAATAAGGCATTTACTGAATTTAAAGTATTTAATTTTTTTAAAAAAAGATAAAGTCAAAGGAGAGGAAGATGACTCACTAAATTTTTTACTTCCTCCAGCAAAGGTGTATGTAAGCCCCAAACTACTGCTTTCATAGCAGCAAAGGGGAAAAAAAAGAGGAAATTTTAAAATTGTAAATCAATGGAATATGACACTCCTCTCTGCTTTATATATATATAGTTTTTTCTTTTCCCCTTCTAGGCCCTTTCAATGATTTTCAATGAACTCATCGTCTTTTCCACACTTAATACCTTAAATGATGGTGTTCCTGAAGGTTTCACTCAGAACTCTTCTCTGTTTGGACCCCATACTCAGTTCATATTATCCGTATCTATGGATGGCCATACATGCTGACTTCCAGTCTTTTATCTGTAGCTCATATTTCCTTTATCAACTTCAGGATGATACTTCTGACTGCTTACCTTTCATCTTCACGTGGGCATCTAACACACCCACACACACATCCAAAACAAAGCTCATTGCACAGCCCCCAAGACTGTTTCTCTTCATATAATCTGTATTTTGATCAATGGTTTCACCATTGATCCACATACCTATGCTATAAACTGAAGAGTTATTTTACTCTCCTTCCATTGCCCTAATCTTTTACAGATAGTTAATTACTAATTTTAGTTGATTCTGCCTCTCTAACCTTCCCTGTATTTTTCTCTGTTCCACTACTCTTACCTTTATTGCCTTAGTTCAGAGATGTTCCCTCTATGCCATAAAAAAGAAAAAGTAGGCATAGTCTTATTTATAAAACACCCTCATGGAACACACAGAATGCAGAATGAAAAAACTTCACTGAAAATAGAATACGTAGAGTGAAAAGTCAAGAAACTCTCAGTCTTACTACTATCGTTAATCTGCTCTGTTTTCCATTATGAAAAATATTACCATCCTTCATGTAACACGAGCCAGAAAACTGTGTTATGCTGTAACGCACCCTCATTTTATTGTCATGTATTATCAAATGCCAAATGATATCTCCTACATATTCCGCAAATGTTTATTTTTCTTCTTCTTCACTATCACCATTATGCTAGACAAATCTGTCATTACCTCTAGCCTGAATAATTGCAACATAACTTTATTTATCTCTGTCTATTCAGTGCATTCAATCCAATCCATCAGCAACTTGGTAGAAAGAGTGATCACATAAAATGCATTTACAGAGACATCTGGGTTGAGTCAGGATGGAGTGGCCACAGTCGGAATTGCTCTCCTGCTATAAACAACTATAAAAATATTCAGAATATAAGAAGCAGCTAATTAAAGGGATTAAATACACCCAATAAATGGCACAGAAACTGGAGAAAGGGAAAGCACACAAGTGGAGCTGGCTTTCTTCCTGCCCGTAGTTTTCAAACCATATGTGGGGACATGAAGCCCAAGCTGAGAACATTGGTCTCAATGGATGAAAGAAATAGAATCTGAGTAGTAGAAAGATAGTGATTTGGGGCTGCTAATGTTGCTAGAATTGGCAAGTCAGACCACTGGAAGCAGGGAGATGAAGGGAAACAGCTCTACAAATCTTCTTAGGAGTTTTATTCAAGTCTGTGTCCAATCCTTTCAACTAACCTTGCATCATTCCTGGGATGAAATACACTTGATCATGATTTATAATCCTTTTTTTTTTCTTTTGCTGGGGATGGAAGGAAAAGCCAGTGGATTTTTTTTACACTTTATGCTCTAATTAATAGACATTCATTTTAGAGCATTTTTAGATTTAGAGAAAAATTAAGCAGATACTACAGAGTTCCTATATCTCTCTGCCACTCCCAATTTCCCCTATTATTAATATGTTGCAGTAGTGTTATACATTCTTTTGTTTGTTGTTGAAGTATAGTTTGTTTATAACGTTATATTAGTTTTAGGTATACAACAGAGTAATTCAATATTTTAGAGGTTATATTGCATTTAAAGTTATTATAAAATATTGGCTATAATTCCTGTGCTCTATATTATATCATTGTATCTTATTTATTTTATACTTACTAGTTTGTAATTCTTAATTCCCTACCTCTACTTTGCCCCTTCCCACAAACCCTTTCCCCTTGGTAACCACTAGCTTTTTCTCTGTATCTGTGAGTCTGGTTTTTTATTGGTTGTTGTTATCTTCATTTATTTATTTTTTAGATTCCATATATAAGTGAAAACATGCTGTATTTGCCTTTCTCTGTCAGACTTATTTCACTAAGCCTAATAGCCTCCAGGTCCATCTGTGTTTGTTCTTGCAAATGTCAAAATGTCCTTCTGCTTTAATAGCTCTCTCTCTGTCTCTCTCGCTCTCTCTCTCTCTGTCTCTCTCTGTCCCTCTCTCTCTCTGTCTCTCTCTCTCTCTCTATATATATATATATATACACACACACATATATATACATACATATGTATGTTATATATATGTATATATACACACACACACACAATTACTTCTTTATCCATTCATCTGTTGATGGACACTAAAGTTACTTCCATAACTTGGCAATTGTAAATAATGCTGCTATGAACATTGGAGTGCATATGCTTTTCAAATTAGTGTTTTCCTTTTCTTTGGGTATATACCCAAGAGTAGAATTGCTGGGTCATATGGTAGTTCTATTTTTAGTTTTTTGAGGAAACCCTGTACTGTTCTCCACAGTGGCTGCACCAATTGATGAACTAATATTGATATATTAGTATTAACAAAAGTCCATAGTGTACATAGAGTTCACTCTTTGTGTTGTACAGTTCTATGGCTTTTGACAAATGCATAATGTTATGCATATGCCATCAGAGAATTTCTCTGAACCATTTTATAGATTTACCCTTTCCAGAATACCATATAATTGGAATCACACTTTATGTGGCCTTTTCAGACTGGCTTTGTTCACTCAGCAATAAGTATTTAAAATTCTTCCATGTCCTTTTGTGGTTTGATAGCTCATTCATTTATCTTGTTGAACAATAATCCATCGTATGGATATACCAGGTTTTGTTTATCCATTCACCTATTGAAGGGTTTGTTGGTTGCTTCCAGTTTTGGTCAATTGTAAGTAAGGCTGCAGTAAACATGTGTGTGCAGGCTTTTGTGTAGACATAAATTTTCAACTCAGTTGGGTAAATACTGAGTGTGATTGCTCCATCATATATTTATCAAGACTAAGTTGAGCTTTGTAAGAAACTTCCAAACTGACTTCCAAAGTGATGTGCAAAGTGAAATGTAAAGTCACATTTTACATTCTCACCAGCAGTGAATGAGAATTCCTGCTGCTCCACATCCTGGTCAACACTTGGTACTGTCAGTGTTTTGGATTTTAGCCATTTTAATTGGTATGCAGTGGTATTTCATTGTTTTAACTTGCCACTCCCTAATGTCATATTTTGTTTTATCTTATCATGAAACCAACTTTTGATTTTATTGAGTTTCTCTGTTGTTTTCCTATTTTATTCTTTTCTTCTCTAACCTTTCATTTATCTTTCTCTATTTCATGTTTTATTTGCTTTTCTTTTCCTAGCTTTTTGAAGTGAAAGCTTCAATGATTGATTTTGGATCATTTTACTTCCTAATACAAATGTTTAAAGCTCTAAATCTCCATATAAGCACTAATAGATTTTAATATGTTGAATTTTTGTTTTCATTCAGTTCAAAATATTTTCTAATTTGCATCTTGATTTCTTCTTTGACTCATGACTATTTAGAAGTACCTTGTCTAATTTCCAATTGTTTGCCGATTTCTTTTTTGTTTATGACTACTTTTGATTCTTAAATTAATTGTTTGGTTAGAGAACATACTTTGTATTATTTCAATCTTTTTAAATTTATAGAAATTTTTCTTATGGCCTAGAACATGGTCTGTTCTGGATGATGGGAGCATCTCCAGCCAAGATGGCTACAGACTCCTATAATCCTTAGTTGGAGTCCTGTTAGCTTTTCTTGTATATTTCTTATTGTTTCTTACCTTGATCTATTTCTAGATCCATGAAATTATTTTTATTTTATTTTGTAGTTTTGTACTTCATTTGATGGGGGAATGGATTTTTTAGATTCTTCATGCCACCAGAGCCAGAAGTTGTCCCTTGGTGAAACTCGTTTCTATATGAGTAGACGGTATAAACTCAACCTTTGTTCTCTATGGAGAATAGTAAATCATAATAATAATCATAACCCCAAGATGCTTGGCTTTTTGGCACAATATTATTCTATAATAACAAATTCAACAGCTTACTTTGTCCTTTGCTTCTTCAGGGATACTCTGACTGAAAGTAAGTCTTCTACACTATGTGTTCTCTTTAGGACTTATACAGTGGATCACAAATTAAATGTAATTGCATTCGTGGATTTGGCTCCATCCACAGTTTGAGAAAAAAATCTTTTTTACAGAACTATGAGTTCTTAATTCCACAGGATTGGCTCTTCTCAACTGTGTAAGAGCCATTTTTTACAATAGCATTTCCTAAAGATGCTGCAAGAAATGCTGCTCCAGTAAGGGCTCTGATAAAACAAAAGTTTCATATTCAAGAATATTTGGAAAATGCTGCACAGTGTATTATATTCTCGGTATTTAAAAATTTGCATTAGAATATTGAAGTCATTGAGAAGCCTGGGAATAATGAGACTTGTTTAACATTTCTTAATCATTACTTGTTACGATTAAGCAACCATCTGCAAGAATTTGACCATAGACACATCCCCTGGCATCATGGATCCCGGTGCACGTGACTCTCAAGACTGTATTTTCATTATTTAAAAGCCTGTGGTCAAACTCCTAGAGGAAAACATAGGCAGAACACTCTATGACATAAATTACAGCAAGATCCTTTTTGACCCACCTCCTAGAGAAATGGAAATAAAACAAAAGGGACCTAATGAAACCTAAAGCTTTTGCACAGCAAAGGAAAATATAAATAAGACAAAAAGACAGCCCTCAGAATGGGAGAAAATATTTGCAAATGAAGCAACTGACAAAGGATTAATCTCCAAAATTTACAAGCTGCTCATGCTGCTCACTATCAATAAACAACCCAATCCAAAAATGGGCAGAAAACCTAAATAGACATTTCTCCAAAGAAGATATACAGATTGCCAACAAACACATGAATGTTCAACATCATTAATCATTAGAGAAATGCAAATCAAAACTACAATGAGGGCTTCCCTGGTGGCGCAGTGGTTGAGAGTCCGCCTGCCGATGCAGGGGACACGGGTTCGTGCCCCAGTCCGGGAAGATCCCACATGCCGCGGAGCGGCTGGGCCCGTGAGCCATGGCCGCTGAGCCTGCGCGTCCGGAGCCTGTGCTCCGCAACGGGACAGGCCACAGCAGTGAGAGGCCCGCCTACCGCAAAAAAAAAAAAAAACTACAATGAGATATCCTCTCACACCAGTCAGAATGGCCATCATCAAAAAATCTACAAACAATAAATGATGGAGAGGGTGTGGAGAAAGGGAACCCTCTTGCACTATTGGTGGGAATGTAAACTGATACAGCCACTATGGAGAAGAGTATAGATGTTTCTCAAAAACTAAAAATAGAACTACCGTACGACCCAGCAATCCCACTACTGGGCATATACCCTGAGAAAACCATAATTCGAAAAGAGTCATGTACCACAATGTTCATTGTAGCTCTGTTTACAATAGCCAGGACGTTGAAGCAACCTAAGTGTCCATCGACAGATGAATGTATAAAGAAGATGTGGCACATATATACAATGGAATATTACTCAGCCATAGAAAGAAACGAAATGAGTTATTTGTCGTGAGGTGGATGGACCTAGAATCTGTCATACAGAGTGAAGTAAGTCAGAAAGACAAAAAGAAATACCATATGCTAACACATATATATGGAATCTAAAAAAAAAAAAAAAGGTCATGAAGAACCTAGGGACAAGACAGGAATAAAGACACAGACCTACTAGAGAATGGACTTGAGGATATGAGGAGGGGGAAGGGTAAGCAGTGACAAAGTGAGAGAGAGGCATGGACATATATACACTACCAAACGTAAAATAGATAGCTAGTGGGAAGCAGCCGCATAGCACAGGGAGATCAGCTTGCTGCTTTGTGACCACCTAGAGGGGTGGGATAGGGAGGGTGGGAAGGAGGGAGACGCAAGAGGGAAGAGATATGGGGATATATGTATAACTGATTCACTTTGTTATAAAGCAGAAACTAACGCACCATTGTAAAGCAATTATACTCCAATAAAGATGTTAAAAAAAAAAGCCTGTGGCCTTTGTGAAAATGTTCTTCCTTGCCCCGTATTGCATTATTGATTTGTTTCACATTTAAAGGAAAACACTAAACAATTGCTTTTTTTAGGAAGAGAAAATGCGTATTAAAGATTCAGTTTAGCTTTGAATACCTTGATAGGATACTGATAACTTTAAAGGCAAAACAGAATACAACATAGGATATCTTTGCTTTTCTCCCCTAAGACATCATTAGGCTTCATTAAATTATTGTAAAACTGTACAAAGTGAATTTTAGAGTTATGTTTCTAGTATTGAGTACTAATATTGAGGCAAAGTAATATTTTCAAGTAGAAAATTTAATATTAGCCACAAATAATTCCTACTTCTTCAACTCTCTGCAGATTCCAGTAGGAGATTCTTGAAAACAAATTTTTTTTTTTTTGTCAAAATGACAGAGGTCAGGTTCACCTCTTTTTCTCTTTGGAAAAGTGGTGTTACATGAACAGCATTCTTTTCTGAATACAGTTCACTAGTATACCATGGTTTACACATGATGAAAGTTAAAATAAGGTTACAAAATGTTTTATGCACTTGAGATATATAGATTTAATTTCATTAACTCAATAGTGCTTATTCAGGGAGTTGTTTTAAAGTTTTATTTAAAATATGATTTGGGGTAAATATTTGCTGTGTCTTCACTGTAAATGACATTAATTTTTATGTGGTTTAACTTACTTGAAAAAGTCTCTTGAGGTAATATGTAGAATTTAGGATTACAAGACACACACACACACACACACACACACACACACACACACACACACACACACACACACACACACACACACACACTAATAGGGAGATTGAAATCGATTGTTAAAGTAATGGTTTGGGATTCCCAAACTAATACTAATCTATATAGCATCTTTGTTTGGATTGAAAAAAAGTGACCTTTCCCAAAAGTAATTTTATTTTCTGTGTCCAAGCCGTACAGTTCTTTATTTTGTGAGTATATTTGGAGATTGACTGATTTCTTTAACGCTAATAGAGATATTTGTATTCGTTTTGTAGTTAGTTTTGATTACTTATTTTTTTTCTAGAAAATGTGTCATTCTCCCTAATTCTATTAAGTTTAGTAAGTTTTCTTTTTCTAACTTTTAAGACGAGCATTTAGCTCATTTATGGTTGGTCATTTTGTTTTCTAACATGTTGTATTCTAGGCGGTACATTTCTCCCTAAATACCTCCTGATTAACAGAATCCCATGGGTTTTATAACAAACTGCTTTTGTTGTAGGGCAGTTTCAAACATTTCCTAAATTTCAATTCAAATTTAGTTTCTGATCTGTGAAATAAGTATTTATTTATTTTATTACCAAATGTATAATTTCAGTTCTCTTCTTGTTTTCTTTTTATGACAATATGATTATGAAATAAGGTTTATGTGCCAATTCTTAGCTATTCAAAACTTTTTATGGCAATTTAATAAATGCATCATATGTGCTTCCAAATAAATTGTATTCTATACTTATTGGCTGCAGTGTTCTATATGTGTACATTAGATCATGCTTCTTATTTGTGCAGTAAATCTTTTTATATATATATATATTTTTTTATTTCATTTTATTTTATTTTTTTCTTTGCAGCACACGGGCCTCTCACTGTTGTGGCCTCTCCCGCCACGGAGCACAGGCTACGGATGCACAGGCCCAGAGGCCATGGCTCACGGGCCCAGCCGCTCTGCGGCATGTGGGATCCTCCCAGACCAGGGCACAAACCCATGTCCCCTGCATTGGCAGGAGGACTCTCAACCACTGCGCCACCAGGGAAGCCCTCTTTTTATATATTTTGAGAGGGATTTTGTTTTGTTGTTTTGTTTTGTTTTGTTTTTGTTTTTTGGTCAACTTGATCTATCAGTTTCTGAGGGGAGTATGTTAAAATCCCCCAGTCTGCCTACTAATTTTTCCACTGCTTATTCTTTTTTTTGCTTTATAAATGTTAAGACTTTGTACACAGCTTAGGATTGTTACATCCTTACATGAATTTATCCTTATATTATCTCATATGATTAAATAATTACCTCAAAAATGCTTTGCGGGGGATAGAGCTAGTTTGAGTAGATATTAATATTACTAAGCCATATCCTTGCTATTATTTTCGGTATTAGTAGTAGTTGCATTTTCTACTTAATGTGCACAGAGGTATACTGGTAAATGTTTAAAAACTGGCTCTCTGAAACAAAATCTCTAATTTGTAACATTTGCTTATTTCCCTGGTGTAAATATTCTGTGTGGCATAATGCAAGCAATCAACATGAAAGAACTGAAGCTGATGTGAAGACTTGTGCACAGCAGCTCTGGAGAGCTCTTGAGAGACTTTGTAACCTGGCTCTAGCACGTTACTGGCAATACATTTTCTTTGCTTCTTTTTTCTCCTTTCCTTCCTTGTATTGGATTGACCAGATTTTCTTAATTCTCTTATTTTTCCTTTACTGGAATGGAAGTTATACCTTTTATGTTATTAACTCTGTGATTACCCTTGAATTTTTTGCCATGCAGATTGATTTAAAAACTAACCAATATCTCTTATCTTCTTGAATAATCTAAGGTATCTTAGGTTGCTTTAGTTCTGATCCCTTTTCCCTACTTTCATGTCATTCCTGTCTTGTATTTTGGTTCATGCTTTTTAAGCCTCTCCAAATTAGTCAAAATATCATTATTTAAGAATTTTAAGCTATGTTTTCCAGTGCCTCCTTGAGTTGTCATTATCATGTATATAGCAGCTGTTTTTAAACTGTGTTCTGTGGTTCCCATCGAGATCATAAAGGTGTCCTAGGGGCTGCTGATGTGGATGTGAGAGAGGCCAGATAGGCAGTATTCAAAGTTTCCACCTCAGTTCTAAACATCTGCCTCTTTTTGGCTGTTTTATTCCTAATACTCTTTTTTCAACTGAGATATAAGGAAAATACAATAAAAATCATAAATGTTTGTATAGAGTTTGAACAAACGTATATACAGCCATGTAACCGCTACCCTGTAAAGGATAAAACCATCATTCAGCACGTGAAACACACACACATACACACACAGCTGAACTTTCTGCTTTCTTCAGGTGGGGGAACTATGTTGGTCAGGCACTGTCTCTAAGCAGAGCAGAATGCAGTCTTCCATAGCGTGTTTGGGAAGCATGACATTCAATAATTAACGTCACTGCAGTTCAGACATGTGAATGATTTACCATTACTGTAGGTGGATAAGACTTTCGGTGACTGGCTAGCACTCAGAATCATGTTCAGTGGAATGAGCCTCTTCCTGATGGGCTGCCTTTCAGAAGTGAAGGGCTTTTCTGTTTGGTTGCCTTGCCTAACGATGTTTACTGGAGTGAGTTGTCATTGGTTGATTAAGTACATTTAAAACTGGCTCTAGGGGTTAATTTTTATGATGATTAAAAGGCTGTCATTTATTTATTGAGGAAGTTAAAAATGAGTTCTGATTGCTCTTTTTAGCAAGGCAACAGAAGATCAGTTTTTTGGTTTGCTTTTTTCTACAATGCAGGACATTTTCTATTCATAGTTGTTTTTGGTTCTTTCACAGCCAACTGGAGTAAATAAAGCCCATCATGAATTGCTCAGCTCTTCCCCGGTGTAGTTGATTCTCCTTGAAGATGAGGTTTGTTTTCACATCTCCTTTAAGATGAAGTTTGTTTGTGCAGGTACGATTTTTGGTTAGATTATTGATCAGCATGATTATATTATTCTGCTGTTGTCTTTGAGCTGTTTGTTGAATCATCTATCAGGACAGAAACTGCATACAAGCATTTAAGTTTATGGACAACAGATATTAAACAACTGTGAGAAAAATAAAAATAACTACGGGATGGAAAGGCACTGCAGAAATAATCCAAGGTTTTTCTAGGTTGCCCAAGAAAGCAGATCCCAGTGACTCTCTGAGTCTACTTTAGGTAGCCAGGTTGACTTTCTTTTTCATTTAGATATAGATTGATTCATTTTATGAGTAGTGTTAATTCAGATACAATAGGATAAGTTAGTAACAGCACAGATTTTCCCTGAGGAGCTAAAAGAAAATCCTGTGTTGTCCAATGATTTATATAAGGAATTTAAACTTATTTTTGTGCTATATTACTTATTACAATATTCAAATTGTAGAACAGACTTTTTATGCCTACCTAGAGTTGCCTAACCACTCTGTGGTCTGTTCCACTAGTTATTATTTCTCTACAAAGAACTTCACAACTTTGGGATCTTTATAAATCTGAAGGCCAACAGAAGATATTCGGGAGTCATCCACTTGGGGAAGCCTAACTAATAGCCTTGCAGAACAAAAAGCTGTGGTTCTCTGTGAACACTGAAGAGCATTGCTTTTCACACAAGATGAAGAATACAGGTGCTTCCTGAGAGAAGTGAACAACTTTTGTGAATCTGTAAGTATATTGTTTTTAAGGTGTTGTTAAGACAGTCATATTTTCATCCCCAAAATATCTTATCCACTTTTTCTGGTGCCCTAAACTTGTATTATCTACAAGAGATTCATTATTAGTAAAGTCAGTGTAACATACCTTAACTTAGTTTTTTTTTTAAAATTAGGTGACCAGCAGTCACTTGGAAGAGCTATTAAAGAGTTATGGTGGTAATTGGTTCTAGTATATTTTAAAAATAAGCAAGTTTATATTATTATAAGAGGAACATGGTAGGAAAAATCAGAAGTGTATAAACTTGTAAGGAAAAAGATACAAATAAAAGGATAATAAAAGTGTGCAAAGGAAAGTGTAACAATCAGTGGTTTCAGGTATTTAGGAGGATCTGGTTTTGGTGGTGTTGAATGTAAGCTCTGTCCTGTCCATTGCCATTATTTATTCTGAGGATCTTGGGTTAGCCATAGACTTTTGTGGGGTTTCCTGAAAATCTTCCACTATTAGGACTTAATTAGTATAACTTACCAATTCCAGTTAAAATGCTTCCTGTTATTCTAGCGGTTTCACAGTAATGAAGACAGTGAATATTTTTGAGCAGGGGGCAAATCCTTGTAGAATTCATGAATAACTGCTGGTAAAATGGCCCCCTTTTACTGAATAGAATGGTTAAAATGTTCTACACTGAGAACAGGGTATTCAGTCTTTTAGCTACAATCTGTGCTGTGGTTGTTTTAACAAGGGAGTATTTCAACGCTCCAGAAAATAAGCATACTATTATTTGTGCATATTCATCACCCAGAGGGAAGTCATTTTATAAAACTCAGTTAAAAATGCTCAAATGTTCTCTCAGAGCATGGTTCTAGTCTATGCCTTGCTTTTACACTTTTTCCCAGAATTATGTTACCTGTGGATGAGGCTATATTTTGTTATCCTTAAATATTTTATCCATCAGTGTTTTTAATATTGTGGACATTTTCCCCTTACTGTGATGGATCGGATCATCTGGTGGAGAATTTTGACAAGTGTTCATTTCAAGTTTCATCAGATGCTACCTCGTGATCATCCTGGCTTTGCCAGATCTTAGCCACATGGCTCTTCCAATATGATAGCTCCCTCTGTTTCTTTTCATAATTTAGAAAACAAATTTAGGGCACCTAGGATGGAATATCTGAACCCCTCCATGGATTTGACAAGTTCCATGGGCGGTTTCCGTGAAAGGACGTCAGTCAGAGCAGACTTTTTAGGAGAATGGTCGGCTAAAGCATCTCCTCTATGTGCTGTTTTCATTGTATTCCTCTTTTAGGATGGTGTTTTTGTTTGCTTTGTTTTTCATGAAGACACTTTTGTTCTGATTCTATTTATTCACAGCTGCTATCATTATTTTTAGTTACTTGACATGTCCTAGAGAGGGCCACCACTGAGTGACCCGAATAGATTTGACTTCTGGTAAAGAATGGATCTTACAAGATGGAATAGACTAACTGTTGTATGTGAACGTGGTATTTCTTCATTTAATTAAAAAAAATTAAGCCAACCATCATAATTAGCACAACAAGAACAAGAACAGCAAACCAGGATTTGTTTTAAAATGTCCAAATGATATGTTCTTGTTATGGAAGCTGATAGAATTCAGAAACCAATCAGGAGATCCTCCTGCATTGGGGAGGGTAAAGGAATTGCTGAAATGATCTTATACCAGTCCAGGTGGAACCATCATATTTAATGGGAATTAAAGTATGATATATGAACATTTCTTTTACTAATTTAAAGACTGTAATTGCTCTAAACTTAAATATGCCAAAGTTTAGGGAACTAATAATTTAGCCCAGAAGGTATGCAGAGAACAAATATAAACACATGTGTTTTGGAAGACTATATATATATATACACATATATATATGTATATATGTATATACACTTCATTGAAAATGACATCCTAGTATGCTTAATATAAATTGTAGAAAGGTCCCCATTGTCTTCTTTTTGTCAAAAATCTCTAGAACATAAGCAATAATGATATTCTCCTTATAATGAGCTCACAAATCCTCACAAAGATATATACAAGCATAAACACATATACAGTGTTTTGCTAATTCTGAGAAATATTTCCTTATTTTGCTGTTAGTTGGGAAAAAATATTTTCTACTATTAATTCACATCTCATGGAATTGTAAAGAATTTTTCATATCATGGAGAGATGTAGCATGCACCTGCAGTATTTAGCCCATGTATTTGCATGAATCTTTTCCCTCCTCAGTAATATTAATAAATAGATCTCTCTAACAAACCCACTGTAAATCTGTTTTCTAACACTAGTAAATTTTATATTTTAAATTGTTAGTCTTAAACTAAGATGATTACATATATGTATGATAACATTGTACACTTTAAACTTGACACAGCTTGTTTTTTTTGATATCCCATATTATTTACCCTTCTCCCCCAAACTAAAGGAAAATATAAACAACAACACATAAACAAAAGCTATGGCACTTTGTGGAAATACTACTATCCTCTTTTTCTTTATAGTTAGAATAATTATCATAATTTGTAATGCAGGGATTCTTCTATCTTATAGAAGAATATTTTCTTCTTATAGAAGAATATGTTCATGAATAATATATGAATAGTTCTAATTCTTTTACTGCAAAATAAGTCCTTCAGAAATCAGTAGCAATGATTACTTAGTGTCAAAATGTGTTAGTAAAAACAATATGGCCATATCATATAAGAAAATTTTTTAAGTTCTCAAACATCTAGCTCAAGGTTTCAGTATGTTTTACCCTCGAACCCTTGGTGTCATGGTGAAAACATGAAAAGATCTATAAGCAGGGCTGTGCTGACCCAGGTGGGTGTGGGTGAGGGTGACGTGGCCGTCCTCCACTGGGGAGGATAGTGTGAAAAGCACTAGTTCAAAAGGTTCAAGCTTTCAGCTAAAAATGTAATGCTGCAAGAGTGAAGTAGTGTTAGCAAAAGTTACAGAGCCTGGAAATCATTGCAGAAGCATCTGGAATTCATTAGAGGATCTTCAAATTTTCAGTAGCTTATGAATTATGTGAAGGGAATTGAGGTAGAGGAGGGAGATGAATTTAAAAGGAATGGCTTTTCCTTTGCACAGTTAGAGTTAATTCATCATAAAACAGTGTTAAATTTACACAGCAAAATTTGGAGACCAAGATTTTTAAACTGTAAACTTAAAATCGTGATTTGTGTTAGTGAGTTCCAGAGTCCTCCCAAAAAAATTCAACAAGGGATTTATTATCCCGGATGAGTTCCTTTACTTGAAATTGCTTCTCAAATTATTTAGAATGCTACCAATTGCTTAGTGCAGCACAGGTTAGGTAATTTGGATTTTAACTCAGAGAACAAGGTGGAAAAAGGGCCCTATAGAGCATTGCTGGCATCTGAGAGGGCAGAACAGGGGCAGGAGATGGCAGCGCAAGGCAGTGTCAGGAAGAGAGAGTCCAGATAAGATGTCACCTCAGCAGAGCACTAGGTCAGACCTCAATGGAGTTTGAATTTTGTATTCAAGAAGTGTGCCCTTGGTGCTATTTCTTACTTGTTTCATAATCTGTAAAATAAAGTGGGGATAATAATTGTAGAAGACTTGTAGGGTTCTACTGTGAAGATAGAAGACAGAACAGTGTGAAGTATCACTTCTGGTATGGCTATTACCCAAAAGGAAGGCAGAAAGACTGAAATAGGACTGGAGGGCATTGGAGATACATTTCACTCACTTTGCAATTTTGTTTGAGTCTGACTCCCCAAAGAAGAAATATTCAGGAATTCCGTTTTCTAATATCAAATGCAATGGGGAAGGATGCACAATAATATGGAACTGATCTAGAAAAGTTTGTGGTGGACAGTCCCCCAACTTGAAGATAATTGGGAAAACAAAAGAAAAACAAGATCAAAAGTCAATTCAAAGAAATCAGAAAAACTGAGTGCTTTGGTGGAAAAAAAGCACCCCCCACTAAGACATTTGTATATTTCCACTTTGGAGGACTAATGTGACAAACTCAATAAGCTATTGTACAGGATATCAGTCTCTTCAGAATCTCATATCCAGGCTTCTGAGTGGCCTCTGTAGGAGTATTCCCAGGTGTCTTGGGTACATAACCCATTGCCTGCTTCCTGTGACCTGCCCTT
Source organism: Globicephala melas (assembly GCF_963455315.2). Classification (NCBI taxonomy): domain Eukaryota; kingdom Metazoa; phylum Chordata; class Mammalia; order Artiodactyla; family Delphinidae; genus Globicephala; species Globicephala melas. The sequence continues at coordinate 13,260,588 of NC_083327.1, read as the reverse complement.
GAATAAAATCACCACTTAGTAACCCATTATGGATGAAGTATATATTTTCCCCACAAAACAGTTTAATGTCATTTACCAACTCTCATGCTCCTCCTCTGGGATCGAAGAAATATTTGATGTCACTATATCTGAGATAAGAAGTATTATCACACATGGCAATGCCAAGCCCTTCATAGATTTGGCATTAAGATATGCCCTAGTCCTTAATTTGTCCAGGTTAAAAAGTCAGTGTACTTAGAAACCAATTTAGAGCAATTCTCATTTTTTCCTCTATCCCACTGAAAAGTCCTCAGAGACATAATGGTAAACCTGCTATATGAAAAATTGACTGTTCAGCCTGTGATTCTCTTTTAATAAAAACTGTACAATGTTGAGCTAAAAAAAATATTCTTTGCTTCTACCCTATAGGGAATGAGCTTAAGCTTAGGAACAAAGGATGGCAGGAAATGTTTAGAATACTTTTCCCAGATGGTAGGGTTTACTGGAAGCTGGGCACAAGTTTTCTTCCCTCTATATTGCTGTAAGTCTACATCATTTAGGTCAAGTCGGAAATTAATGAATTGCCCAGTGTCCATCCTTTAGCACAACTACATCAGCCTCTTCTTTTCTCATACACAAAAATCCTCTTGTAAAATGACAACTGATTTCCATTGCAGGTTTAGATATGTTTCATGTTATCACCAAAACTTTGTAAATAATAGCTTTTATTCTTAGAATAAAATTTGTTTTAATATCATAAATTTAGTGTTATGTTTGAAAATCATGAAGGGTCTGGAGCCCATTTTCACATTTTTCTTTGGGAAGTGATATACCTCAATGATATTTGCATTTTGGGGACTCTATTAAGATGCTTGGTTATAATGTTTGCAACAGCCAAACTTTTCTTTTTTTAATTTCAAAAACAGTAAAATATGATGCAAATATAAGAATTCTGTTTCTTGAGAACACAAATATGTATCTTAAAGACATTAAAAAATTGCAAAAACAATCAGTGTGTTCAGTTAAATCATACTTGTAGTAAAACAATTGAAAATTATATTACTGTTTAGAAAGGCTGTACTACTAAAGCAGAAAATTGGAAAAAGCTACCATCGGTGGGGTTTGGGGAGGGACTCTGCACCATTCATTTTATATAGTTGACCTAAAAATAAATGAAGTCTTAGAATCATCTAGGAGATTATGGCACTAATAAATGTCTCTGTCTTCCTCTTGAGTAATCTATGGAACCTTAGGTTGCTGTAATTTTGATCAAAAACACAAAACTTGAATCCATTGCATTGCATATTTGTTTAAAATGAATAAGCTGGGACCTTCAAGATGGCGGAGGAGTAAGACATGGAGATCACCTTCCTCCCTACAAATACATCAAAAATACATCTACTTGTGGAACAACCCCTAAGAACACCTACTGAATGCTGACGGAAGACCTCAGACTTCCCAAAGGGAAAGAAACTCCCCACATACCTCAGTAGGGCAAAAGAAAAAAGAATAAACAGAGACAAAAGAATAGGGATGGGACCTGCACCAGTGGGAGGGAGCCGTGAAGGAGGAAAGGTTTCCACACACTAGGAAGCCCCTTCACTGGTGGAGATGGGGGGTGGGGGTAAGCTTCGGAGCCACAGAGAAGAGCGCAGCAACAGAGGTGCAGAGGGCAAAGTGGAGAGATTCCTGCACAGAGGATCGGTGCCGACCAGCACTGACTAGCCTGAGAGACTTGTCTGCTCACCCGCCGGGGCGGGTGGGGGCTGGGAGCTGAGGCTAGGGCTTTGGAGGTCAGACCCCAGGGAGAGGACTGGGGTTGGCTGCGTGAACATAGCCTGAAGGGGGCTAGTGCGCCACAGCTAGCCAGGAGGGAGTCCGGGAAAAAGTCTGTACCTGCCTAAGAGACAAGAGAACATTGTTTTGGGGTGCGCGAGGAGAGGGGAGTCAGAGCACTGCTTAAACAAGCTCCAGAGATAGGCGCAAGCTACAGCTATCAGTGCGGACCACAGAGATAGGCATGAAACACTAAGGCTGCATCTGCAGCCACCAAGAAGCCTGTGTGCGAGCACAGGTCACTCTCTACACCACCCCTCCTGGGAGCCTGTGCAGCCCGCTGCCGCTAGGGTCCCGTGATCCAGGGACAAATTCTCCAGGAGAACACATGGCGCAACTCAGGCTGTTGCAAGGTCACACTGGCCTCTGCCGCCGCAGGCTCGCCCCACATTCCATCCTGCTCCCTCCCTGCAGCCTGAGTGAGCAAGAGCCCCCTAAGCAGCCACTCCTTTAATCCCATCCTGTCTGAGTGAAGAACAGATGCAGGAGGGAAACCTGCACACAGAGGCAGGGCCAAATCCAAAGCTGAACCCCAGGAACTGTGCAGAAAAAAGAAGAGAAAGGGAAATTTTTCTGTGCAGCCTCAGAAACAGTGATTAAATCTCCACAATCAACTTGATCTACACTGCATCTCTGGAATACCTGAATAGAAAACGAATAATCCCTAAATTGAGGCAGTGGACTTTGGGAGCAACTGTAGACATGGGGTTTGCTGTATGTGACTACTAGTTTCTGATTTATATGTTTATTTTAGTTTAGTTTTTAGCACTTGTTATCATTGGTGGAATTGTTTATTGGTTTGGTTGCTCTCTACTTTTTTAAATTACTTTTTTATTTGAATATTATTTTTTTAAGTTTTAATCTTAATAACTTTTGTTTTATTTTATTCTTTTTTTTTTTCTCCTTTCCTTCTGAGCTGTGTAGCTGACAGGGTCTTGGTGCACCAGCTGGGTGTCAGGCCTGAGCCTCAGAGGTGGGAGAGCCGAGTTCAGGACAGTGGACCACCAGAGACATTCTGGCCCCACAGATATCAATCAGTGAGAGCTCTCCCAGAGATCTCCATCCCAACGCTAAGACCTAGTTCCACTCAACAACCAGTAAGCTCCAGTGCTGGACATCCCATGCCAAACAGCTAGCAAGAAAAGAACACAACCACACCCATTAGCAGAGAGGCTGCCTAAAATTATAATAAGTTCACAGACACCCCAAAACACACCACTGGACTCAGTCCTGCCCACTAGAAAGACAAAAACCAGCCTCATCCACCAAAACACAGGCACCAGTCCCCTCCACCGGGAGGCACACAACCCACTGAACCAACTTTACACACTGGGGCGGACACCAAAAACAAAGGGAACAACGAATCTGCAGCCTGGGAAAGTGAGACCCCAAACACAGTAAGTTAAGCAAAATGAGAACACAGAGAAGCACACAGCAGATGAAGGAGCAAGGTAAAAACCCACCAGACCTAACAAATGAAGAGCAAATAGGCAGTCTACCTGAGAAAGACTTCAGAGTAGTGATAGCATAGATGATCCAAAATCTTGAAAATAGAATGGAGAAAATACAAGAAACATTTAACAAGGACCTAGAAGAACTAAAGAGCAAACAAATAGTAATGAACAACACAATAAATGAAATTAGAAATTATTTAGAAAGAATCAATAGCAGATTAACTGAGGCAGAAGAATGGATAAGTGACCTGGAATATAAAATAGTGGAAATAACTACCACAGAGCAGAATAAAGAAAGAAGAATGAAAAGAATTGAGGACAGTCTCACAGACCTTGGGACAACATTAAAGGCACCAACATTCGAATTACAGGGGTCCCAGAAGAAGAAGAGAAAAAGAAAAGGACTGAGAAAACATTTGAAGAGATTATAGTTGAAAACTTCCCTAATATGGGAAAGGAAATAGTCAATCAAGTCCAGGAAGCACATAGAGTCCCATACAGGATAAATCCAAGGAGAAACACTCCAAGACACATATTAATCAAGCTATCAAAAATTAAATACAAAGAAAAATACTAAAAGCAGCAAGGGAAAAGCAACAAATAACATACAAGGGAATCTCCATAAGGTTAACAGCTTATCTTTTAGCAGAAACTCTGCAAGCCAGAAGGGAGTGGTAGGACATATTTAAAGTGATGAAATGGAAAAACCTACAACCAAGATTATTCTACCCAGCAAGGATCTCATTCAGATTCGACGGAGAGACTAATACCTTTACAGAACAAGCAAAAGCTAAGAGAATCAGCACCACCACACCAGCTTTACAACAAATGCTAAAGGAACTTCTCTAGGTGAGAAACACAAGAGAAGGAAAAGAGCTACAATAACCAACCCAAAACAAATAAGAAAATGTTAATAGGAACATACATATTGATAACTACCTTAAAAGAAAATGGATTAAATGCTCCAACCAAAAGACAGAGACTGCCTGAATGGATACAAAAACAAGACCCATATATATGCTGTCTACAACAGATGCAATTCAGACCTAGGGACACATACAGACTGAAAGTGAGGGGATGGAAAAAGATATTCCATGCAAATAGAAATCCAAAGAAAGCTGAAGTAGCAATTCTCATATCAGACAAAATAGACTTTAAAATAAAGACTATTACAAGAGACACAGAAGGACACTACAGAATGATCAAGGGGTCAACTGAAGAAGAAATAACAACTGTAAATATTTATACACCCAACATAGGAGCACCTCAATACATAATGCAAATGCTAACAGCCGTAAAAGGGGAAATTGACAGTAACACAATTATAGTAGGGGACATTAACACCCCACTTTCACCAATGGACAGATCAACCAAAATGAAAATAAATAAGGAAACAGAAGCTTTAAATGATACATTACACAAGATGGACTTAATTGGTATTTATCGGACATTTCATCCAAAAACAATAGAATCCACCTTCTTCTCAAGTACTCATGGAACATTATCCAGGATAGATCATATCTTGGATCACAAAACAAGCCTTGGTAAATTTAAGGAAATTGAACTCATATCAAGTATCTTTTCTGACGACAACACTATGAGACTAGATATCAAATACAGGAAAAAAACTGTAAAAAATAGAAACACATGGAGGCTAAAAGGTACACTACTAAATAAGAGATCACTGAAGAAATCAAAGATGAAATAAAAAAATACATAGAAACAAATGACAATAAAAACATGATGACTGAAAACCACTGGGATGCAGCAAAAGCAATTCTAAGAGGGAAGTTTATAGAAATACAATCCTAACTCAAGAAACAAGAAACATCTCAAATAAACAACCTAACCTTACACCTAAAGCAATTAGAGAAAGAAGAACAAAAAAAACCCCAAAGTTAGCAGAAGGAAAGAAATCATAAAAGTCAGATCAGAAATAAATGAAAACCCAGTGAATGAAAAATAGCAAAGATCAATAAAACTAAAAAGTGGTGCTTTGAGAAGATAAACAAAATTGATAAATCATTAGCCAGACTTATCAAGAAAAAAAGGGAGAAGACTCAAATCAATAGAAATGAAAAAGGAGAAGTAACAACTGACACTGCAGATATACAAAGGATCATGAGAGATTACTACAAGCAACTATATGCCAATAAAATGGACGACCTGGAAGAAATGGACAAATTCATAGAAAAGCACAACCTTCCAAGACTGAACCAGGAAGAAATAGAAAATATGAACAGAACAATCACAAGCACTGAAACTGAAACTGTGATTAAAAACCTTCCAAAAAACAAAAGCCCATGACCAGATGGATTCACAGGTGAATTCTATCAAACATTTAGAGACGAGCTAACACCTATCCTTCTCAAACTCTTCCAAAATATAGCAGAGAGAGGAACACTCCCAAACTCATTCTACGAGGCCACCATCACCATGATACCAAAACCAGACAAGTATGTCAGAAAGAAAACTACAGGCCAATATCACTGATGAACATAGATGCAAAAATCCTCAACAAAATACTAGCAAACAGAATCCAACAGCACATTAAAAGGATCATACACCATGGTCAAGTGGGGTTTACCCCAGGAATGCAAGGATTCTTCAATATATGCAAATCAATCAATGTGATAAACCATATTAACAAATTGAAGGATGAAAACCATATGATAATCTCAATAGATGCAGAAAAAGCTTTCAACAAAATTCATCAACCATTTATGATAAAAACTCTCCAGAAAGTAGGCAGAGAGGGAACTTACCTCAACATAATAAAGGTCATATATGACAAACCCACAGCCAACATTGTTCTCAATGGTGAAAAACTGAAGCCGTTTCCACTAAGATCAGGAACAAGTTTGCCTTCTCTCACCATTATTATTCAACATAGTTTTGGAAGTTTTAACCACAGCAATCAGAGAATAAAGAGAAATAAAAGGAATCCAAATCGGAAAATAAGAAGTAAAGCTGTCACTGTTTGCAGATGACATGATACTGTACATAGAGAATCATAAAGATGTATGGTGTATGGACACCAAGGGGATAAAGAGGTGGGGCTGGGGGGTGGTGGTGTGATGAATTGAGAGATTGGGATTGACATGTATACAGTGATGTGTATAAAATGGATGACTAATAACCTGCTGTATAAAAAATTAATTAAATTAAAAACAATGCCTAGCTAAGGAGATAAAAGACCTGTATGAAGAAAACTATAAGACACTGATGAAAGAAAGTAAAGCTGATACAAACAGTTGGAGAGATATACCATGTTCTTGGATTGGAAGAATCAGCATTGTGAAAATGACTCTACTACCCAAAGCAATCTACAGATTCAATGCAATCCCTATCAAACTACCAATGACATTTTTCACAGAAGTAGAACAAAAAATTCCACAATTTGTATGGAAACAAAAAGACCCGAAGAGACAAACAATCTTGAGAAAGAAAAATGGTGCTGGAGGAATCAGGCTCCCTGACTTCAGACGCTACTACAAAGCTACAGTAATCAAGACAGTCTGGTACTGGCACAAAAACAGAAATATAGATCAGTGGAACAGGAAAGAAAGTCCAGAGATAAACCCATGCACATATGGTCACCTTATCTTTGATAAAGGAGGCAATAATATACAATGGAGAAAAGACAGCCTCTTCAATAAGTGGTGCTGGGAAAACTTGACAGCTACATGTAAAAGAATGAAATTAGAACACTCCTTAACACCATACACAAAAATAAACTCAAAATGGATTAAAGACCTAAATGTAAGCCCAGACACTGTAAAACTCTTAGAGAAAACATAGGCAGAACACTCTATGACATAAATCACAGCAAGATCCTTTTTGACCCACCTCCTAGAGAAATGGAAATAAAAATTAAACTAATGGCAACTAATGAAACTTAAAAGCTTTTGCACAGCAAATAAAAACGTAAAGAAGACGAAAAGACAGCCCTCAGAATGGAGAAAATATTTGTGATTGAAGCAAGAGACAAAGGATTAATCTCTAAAGTATACAATCAGCTCATGCAACTGAATATCAAAAAAACAAACAACCCAATCCAAAAATGGGCAGAAGACCTAAATAGACATTTCTTCAAAGATGATATATAGATTGCCAAGAAACACATGAAAGGATGCTCAACATCACTAATCATTAGAGAAATGCAAATCAAAACTACAATGAGGTATCACCTCCACCAGTCAGAGTGGCCACCATCAGAAAATCTACAAACAATAAATGCTGGAGAGGGTGTGGAGAAAAGAAAACCCTCTTGTACTGTTGGTGGGAATGTAAATTGATACAGCCACTATGGAGAACAGTATGGAGATTCCTTAAAAATCTTAAAATAGAACTACCGTATGACCCAGGAATCCCATACTTGGCATATACCCTGAGAAATCTATAATTCTAAAAGAGTCATGTACCACAATGTTCATTGCAACACTATTTTCAATAGCCAGGACATGGAAGCAACCTAAGTGTCCATTGACAGATGAATGGATAAAGAAGATGTGGCACATATATACAATGGAATATTACTCAGCCATAAAAAGAAACGAAACTGAGTTATTTGTAGTGAGGTGGATGGACCTAGAGACCGTCATCCAGAGTGAAGTAAGTCAGAAAGAGAAAAACAAATACCATATGTTAACACACATATATGGAATGTAAAAAAAAAAATTGTTTCTGAAGAACCTAGGGACAGGACAGGAATAAAGTCACTGATGTAGAGAATGGACTTGAGGACATGTGGAGGGGGTAGGGTAAGCTGGGAAGAAGTGAGAGAGTGACATTGACATATATACACTAACAAATATAAAAGAGATAGCTAATGGGAAACAGCCACATAGCACAGGGAGATCAGCTCCGTGCTTTGTGACCACCTAGAGGGGTGGGATAGGGAGGGTGGGAGGAAGATGCAAGAGGGAAGGGATATGGGGATATATGTATATGTATAGCTGACTCACTTTGTTATAAAGCAGAAACCAACACACCAATGTAAAGCAATTATACTCCAATAAAGATGTTAACAAAAAAATTTTTTTTAATGAATCACTCTTTTTCAAGTTAAATGACAATAAATTTGAGTTCCTTTGGAGCATGGAACTGTCTTGAGCAATCTGGTAATCTCTGTTGTACTTATATCTGTACTTGTCATATATGTACTTGTGTACTTACTGATTTAAGACTTTATGACACTTTTCACCATTACCCTTCTTAATTCAGAGAAATTAAACTAGTGGACTCTCTTTTTTCTTTCCTTTTCTTATCATTCCTTTAAATAGATGAACTTACTTGTTTTATTATGTGTGGCAGAAAACTCATTATTCTTATTGAAACGTTGCTTGTACTGTAAAACTAAATGAATTCCCTTAAAGAATCCTAGAAATAGGCATTGACTGACAAATGACAATGCAGAAAAGCCTTTAGATCATTTCTTACGGTGGGTATGTTTGCCAAGTAGCTTTCTAAAATGGTTGTACCAATGTACCCATCCACTAGTGGTATATGAGGGCTTCAGGTGTTCCAAATCCTCACCAATACTTTGCTTTGTCAGTGTTATCAGTCTTTAAAGTTTTAGCTAGCTTGGTGAATATGTGCGATATTTCATTGTGATTTTAATTTTTTTTAAGTTTTTTTTTTGATGTGGACCATTTTTAAAGTCTTTATTGAATTTGTTACATTATTGCTTCTCTTTTTTTATATTTTGGTTTTTTGGCCACAAGTCATGTGGGATCTTAGCTCTTTGACCAGGGATCACACCCGCATTCCCTGCATTGGAAGGCGAAGTCCTAACCATTGACCACCAGGGAATTATGCTTTGTGATTTTAATTTTCATTTCCCTGATGAGTAATGAGATGCCAATGCATAATATATTGGCTGTTTCGATATATTTTTTTGTGAACGTGTCTATTAAAGTCTTTTGCCCCGCACATCTGTAGCTTAGGAGAGAAAAAGGACGCAAGGTATAATTTTAAGGAAATTTTGGGATTTCTTCTCAATGGACCCTTTCTCTGCATTATCCTGTGCCCCAAACCCTACCTGATCAGCCCCAAATCAGATTTCTGTTTCTTGTATTCAGTGATACCACCACTCTCTACTTGGGCTCTATCTTCCTGGGCCATATTTGGAAATATTCTCAGGGAGATAGCCCAGGTGAATATGAACTCATATTATGTGCTTTCCATCTTTCAAAATTCATAGTCCCATATTGGTTGCCATCCACGGCCCGAAAGAGTTGTTATACATATTTTTACACAGTTATAATGACAGTTAATGGGGAAGGATGAATCTGATACCGGTTCTTAACTGTCTCTGGAACCACTGCTCCTCAAGTATTTTTTATTGTTCTGTTTATTCTTATTTTATAATTTTTAGTTCTGTGTTCTTTGGTTTTTCTCTTAAAAGTTATCCTTGAGGTTAAAACATTCATCCTTAACTTATTAACACTGAATACAAATTAGTATTTTTTCACTTTATGATAATACTTGGAACTTCAAACTTTAAAGTCCTTTTATTCTCCTCTCGTCTTTTATGTTATAGTTGCCATGCATTTTAATTCTACATATATATTTGATTCTACAAGGCTTGTTATTGGTCTTTACATAGTAAATGATCTTTTATACTTACCTGCATATTTACACTTTCTAGTATTCTTTCTTTTTTTCCTGCAATTCTCTATGATTTAAGATTATTTTCTTTCTACTGAAAAAATTCCTTTTGATGTTTCTTTAACTTCTTTCCGTTTCTTTCATTATTGATTACCTTATTTTTTTTAACATCTTTATTGGCGTATAATTGCTTTACAATGGTGTGTTGGTTTCTGCTGTATAACAAAGTGAATCAGCTATACATATACATATATCCCCATATCTCCTCCCTCTTGCGTCTCCCTCCCACCCTCGCTATCCCACCCCTCTAGGTGGTCACAAAGTACTGAGCTGATCTCCCTGTGCTATGTGGCTGCTTCCCACTAGCTATTTTACCTTGGATTACCTTATTTTTGGAAGGTTAATTTCACAAAGTGTAGCATTTTAGGTTGGCAGTGGGGGTTTTGGGGGGTTTTTTGGTCTTTTTTGGCATGGTAGAGGTGTCATTCTATTGTCCACTAGCTTCTGGTTTTTTCTGTTGCTATCAGTATTGGTTTTGCTCTGATTTATTGTTATCTGGTAGCTTATAAGATTTTATCTCTTTTTTTTTAAATTAGTATTTTTACTGTGATGCATCTAAGTAGGATTTACTTTTGATTTATCTTGCTTAAGGTTCCTAACCCTTCTTGAATTTCTGGCCTGATTCCTTCTGTCCATTTTGAAGTACTCTGATCCACTGTCTCTTCAAATAATGCTTCTTCCTTCAAACTCTTTCTCGCTTATGGAACTCCCAACTACATGTATGACTTTTTTCTGATGATCTTTTCACTATGTTTCATTTTTCCTTAATTCCCTTGTATATATTTTCCATTAATTACTTTCCATGTTTCAGTCCAAATATTTTCTATTGACATGTCCTCAAGTTCACTAATTCCTTTTTTTACCTGTGTCTTACCAGCTGTGATAAATTGGATTGTCTGAATTCATTTATATTTATTATCCGGTCTTTCTCTTTGTCCTGTTCCTTGGTATTATTGGTAATTTTTAAATTGAATGTTCAACATTGTGCATTAAAATGTCTTGGTTGGGAGATCAACTCAATGCTTTGTGAAGACCTAGAGGGATGGGATAGGGAGGGTGGGAGGGAGACTCAAGAGGGAGGGGATATGGGGACATGCGTATGCATATAGCTGATTCACTTTGTTGTACAGCAGAAACTAACACAACATTGTAAAACAATTATACTCCAAAAAAGTTGTGAAAATAATAAACAAATAAAAAACAAAATGTCCTTGTTGCCTCAGCACCTCCTGAGTAATTTCAAGGAACTTTAGCAATCTGACTAACTATCAGATTCTTGATTCCTAATTTTGCAAATAACAAAGTAACACAAATGTCAGAAAGCCTTTTTATATATTAATGCCTCTCCATTACATATTACATTATATGTACCTATTAATACATTATTATTCTATATTAAATTTATTTCTGTCACTGATGACACAAGTATTTTCCCCTTATTAAAAACCACCTTCTATTACATATCATTTATCACTCTTTTTATGAAAGTTAACTGTAGCCAAAAAAAAAAAAAAAGACCCAAACAAACAAAAATTTAAATTTGGGAAGAAGGAACTGATGCTTCACTTATACATTTTACAAGCTTATCAGTTTACACTGCAGAACTCTTTTCCCCATTTCCTTTCTTTTTATGATTCTTTCACTGTCCCAGGGCTATCATATACAGATACAAAGAAGATTAACAATGTCCTTTTACCTTTCATATTCTTCAGAATCTTATAACATTGTGAGTTTGGGCTCCTTTCTATGTCTACTGTATTCAGTGCATCAGAAAATTAGACTTTAAAATTACACTTTCTCTTTCTAGCTAGTGTCAGTCTTATGCTTGTTAGAAGAGAACATTCTTTTAAAGCCAGATTTCCCATGAAAAAAGGTTAGATTGACTTCACTGACAAACACATCCTGGTAACATGTATGCCTGAGGAAATCGTGTAAGAAACAGTTATGTCGGCCTGCTTAGAGTTAAAAAGAAACTGTATTTGATACACTTTCACATTAATATGAATACTAGGTATCTAACCCTCAAATTCTGTTTGCTAAAGGTGTTTTGCAGAAGGACTTGACATCAAAAAGAACATCTAGAGAACAGCAACCCAGAGGGATGTATGCAAGGTAAGCAGGCCATCTCAGGCCTAAGGATTTGGGGTGTGATTATCTCAATTCAAAACATTCTAGGGGACTGTGTTCCCCTCTTCTAACTCTCCTCATCTTGGCTAGCACAGACCTAGGGTCAAAATCCTAACAAAGAATCTGAAAAATAATAGGCCTCCAGAACTGATTTCCTCCCTGCTGCGCTGAATTTCAATTATCTCACCACTACTGTAGGAGTGCAGTTTTCCAACTAACATTTCACTGAGAATGTCAGGGGACTACAGGGGAGAGAGGAGGATGGAGAGCCTTCTTGATCCTTTATCACTTAAAGAAATGCACAGACAAAGATGAAAGTAGTTTGACACCTATAATCCCTTGAGAAGAAGACTGAGGACCTGGCTGTCAACTTAAATACCACTTGAGAGCACACAAAACAAATGAAAGGAAGTCAAAAGGTACATCAGACAAAAACAAAGGTTGGCATTGAGAAAGACCAGCCCACAAGACAGCAGAGATAAGATTTGAGACCTGAGAGCATCAGAGCAGACTTAAAATATCTGAATTTCCAGAATAATTGACTGTGAGGTTGTTATGGCTTCTTCTGTCTTTACTGCCCTTTCCTGCTCTTTCTTTGGAAGGAAACATATAGTTCAAGCCCTACAGGAGCTCTCTTAGCACATGGTAGTGGTTAAAATTATGAAATGTGAAGTCAGACAGACCAGAGTTCAATTTCCAGCTGCCACTTGCTAGACTCAATAAACTGGATCAATGGGCTCAACCATCCTGAATCTTAATTTCTTTATGGGTAACTTCCTACTCCACAGGACTATTACATCTGTTAGCAATGGGCAGCACTAAGCCTTGTGGGTAATTCTGTAGACATGTTAAAGAGATATTTGAAAGATCAACTTTGTGCTTTTGGGATGGATATTATGAAATATGGGCTGGCTGAGCTTGAGGAGCAATCGTTCTGACCGTGCCTGGGTTAGAAGACATCATTTTGCTGCATTACCATGGGTGTAGGAATGAGGGCAGCATATTTGAATTTGTCACTGTAACAAGATGCTAGGGTAAGCCCTGTATAAGCAGGAGAACCATTCCTATGCATTTTACAATACATGTTATCATGGGAACATGTATTAAACATGATAACAAAATTATCACCTTGAACAAAGATTTGTTGTTACCTGCTATGTTCAGGGCAATGGCTTAGGTACAGGGAATTCAACCGTCTTCAAGGTCAGCCAAGAGATGGATACCTAATTAGCACTGAATTACACCATACCTCCCCCCTGCACATATACATAAAGAATTGTTGTTACTAAATTATGTTTAGCTGTGGTAACATCAGCTTTATTGACAGTGTTATAGAAAAGATCCCTAAGAAATGTGCTGAATTGTGAGAATGCTGTTGATTAAATCACAAAGAGTTCTCTTTACACAGCCTCAGGATAAAATTCTGCCTGATCCTAGTTTAAAGAATAGTTGTAATTCTCTTAAGAAATTGATTTGTTTTATCCAGAGGATATTGCGACTCTTGTTAAGTGACAGGGATTCCTTGTTTGCAACTGGTTTATGGAAAAGCAGTAAACTATGGCCCAATCATGGTAAATCTGTAGGTCACAATAATATTCATTTTAACATCATATTGTTATAATTTAAGTATTTTTGAAAATTTCCTGAAATATTTTCTGAAGCATCAAAAGGTACAAATAAGTACCCAATTAACTGGTTTTGAGCCATTTTCACATTGCCTGCGAGAGAGGATGGCTGGTCCTCTCACTGAGTTAAAGGAAGTGGTATCTACAGATGAGAGTCACACTGAAGAGAGTATTTTGTGCCTTCTTACATTCTTCTGCTCTTTCTTTTACCTCAATGTTACACTAGCATTCCTTAGAAGAGAAGAGTAAAACAAAGAGGAATTCTGGGCTGGTGGCCACAGAGTAATTCTGGAAAACTTGTGGAGGTCCATGCTGAGCTTTCAGATGGACAACTCTGGAAACTGATACCATCCCATGGGTGTCATGAAAGAACAAGATAAGGACAACAGAAGACCTAGTCACATGTCTCCAGCACAGCGTCTAATTCCCTCTCAACTGTAAAACTGTGTCCCAGTCATCATTCCCTGAATTGCATTTGTATATGATAGAGTCAAATTATTTAGCACAAAACAACTAGAGGAATAGGCTACAACAGCACTTTCAAACTGTGTTTCTGAGATACAGTTTCACAAGAGCTGTTAAGGAGTCATCCTCAAATTTAAATCAAAAATTGTTTTATGATCAAATATATTTAGAATATTTTAGGTTGATCAAAGATTTTAAAAAATGTATTTGTTTTGTTTTGCTGTAAAATCTCTCCTAATGCACTCTTTAAATATTCAGGAGGGAAATGTACTTGAATGAGTCATTTTCCCAAATTGTTTGCCCACAGAACACACTTTCTCTGAACTAAGAGCAACTAAATATCACAATAGTCTAGTGTTCTGTGGAATACAGTTAGGAAAATTATGGTTTCTAGTAAGAATAATAGAGTTCTTGAAGTTTTAGTGAGTTACAGAAAATGCATCATTTCTGATAAGAAATTAAAATGCAGTAAGAACTTTTTAAAATTTAAAATAATTAAACTATAAGGTTGGACTAAATATTTTATGACAAATTTCATTCTAAATTTAAAAGTCATTTTGAAAGAAATTTTTATATCTCTAGCAAAATAATTGGTACCACTTTAACATACGTTTTCCCCCTAAAAATATACAGATTCACACACACACACACACACATACAAAAAAAAAAGTGTATCAACACTCAGATATATACAGAATACTTTAAAATGTTAAAAATATACAGGAAGGCTTGATAAGAGTCAGGCCCAAGTATTAATTATAATTAAGTAGATTAAATAAAGTAATTCCATGTATAATAAAGTTGAAACTCAGAGAACAATAAAAAGAATAATGCAAATAATAGTTTTGAAAATACAAAGTACATTCACAAATTTTTACAAAAAGTTTTGTTTCATTGTCCCTGTACCTAAGCTCCTATATGATGGTTTTTAAGTAATAGACAGTAGAAACTCCTGGGGAAAGGCTTCTGATTCAAGATGCCACACTTAGCTCATCTATTTACCTCTTCTTCTTCCCAGAACCACAGTAAAATGATCACAAGATAATATAAAATGGTTTACATGCCAATAGTCATGAAGAAAATAGAAGGGGGTTAACAGCAGACACAGAGTCCAATACATTTCTAGGAGACGTTGTATAATAGGTAGAATAATGGCCCACAATGATGTCCACACTTCAATCCCAAGAACCTGTGGATATGTTCCCTTACATGGCAGAAGGTATTTTGCCAATATGATTAAGGTTACAGATCTTGAGATAGACTACTCTGGATTATTCAGGTAGGCCCAATCTAATCACATGAGTCCTTGAAAGCAAAGAACTTTTCTTGGCTTTGGACAGAGACAGAAGTGGGGCTGGGAGGAGGGTGCAGGGCTGGAGAGAAAAATGCAACACTGCTGGTTTTGAAGGTGTAGGAAAGGGGTCGTGAGCCAACAAACGCAAGCAGCCTCTAGAAGCTGGAAAAAGCAAGGAAATGGATTCTCCTCTCGAGCTTTCAGAAAGGAAGGAAACCCTAGTGACACATTGATTTTAGTCCTGTGAAATGTGCAATGGACTTCTGGCCTCTAGAACTGTAAAATAACAGAGTTGTGCTGTTTTAAGCTACTATCTTCAGGGTAGTTTGTCATAACTACAATATAAAACTAATATATACCTAATGCACGGATACTGGTTGATGAAGCAGGACAGAAAAAGCTGTGATCCAGCATTTGCCAGCATGGGACAATGGCCAAAAAGGAAAAGAAAGAAGAAATATGAAGTTTTAGAAGATCAATAAAATGTCTCGATATCAAACATGAAGTTCCAAAAAGGTGATATAGGAAACACAAGACAGGAAGTAGGAAAGAAATTATGTAAGTGAGGTTCCCAGAATTAAGTGAGGACAGAAGTCTTCAGATTAAAAGGGTCCACCAGTCGCCCAGTTCATGAATCACTGAATGAAGACCTACTACCAGATACATCACTGTGAAATGTCTGAATCATTTTAGGAAGAAGAAATGATGCTAAACATTTAGAAAAGAAGATAAATGACCTTTAGAAAGTAGAGAAAATAAGGTTGTCAAGGACAAGCAACATCAAATATTGAAGGTCAATGGACAAATACACTCAAAGCCTTGAGGGAAATTATTTTCATGAATTTTGTACAAAAGCCAAACTATCAATTAAATGTGGTGACACATAAACCTCAGACTGAAGATTAATCCGACAAGTTTTTTCATGCACATTTTCTTAGGAAGTTCAGGAAAATGGAGCAGTGAACCAAGGAACAAAAGATCTAGGTCAGTGGCACCAACTCAGAAAGCAAAAGCAGTTGCTGGACTACAGCTCAGCCACAGGCTGGCAGAGCAAAAGACCTGGCAGGCCAACCTGACCTGGAAGAAGGAGGCCTCCAAAAGGTAGCCTTTGGGAAAGAAGGGGTTAGATTCCAAATCCACCCATGCCTTATCACCTCCGTCACTCCATCTCCTACACACCATCGTCATCTCAAGTCTGAACTAGTACAGAAGTCTCTTAAATGCTCCCTGCTTCTAGTGCCCCCATATATTCTAAATATAACATCCAGAGCTATCTTTTGTTTAACATTTTTAAAATTGAAGCATACTTAATTTACAATGTTGTATTAGTTTCAGGTATAGAGCAAAGTGATTCAATTATACATATAACTGAAGTTACATATAACTGAAGACTCAGGGGCAGCTCCAGTCTTTATGGTCTTCCCTCCAGGACCTGGCTGGTGGAGCGGCCTGTCTGGAATATGCCAGACAAAGGTGTTCTTGACTTTTTTTTCCTGCTGTGGACTCCTGGCAATTTTGTGAAGCTTACGGACCCTTCCCAGAACAATATTTTTAGACATAATAAAATCACATTAAACTATATTTAAGTTAAAAATATATATATTGTATGTATGTATAATTTTCTATTATATATAATTTTCCATTATAGGTTACTATAGGATATTGAATATAGTTTCTTGTGCTATACAGTAGGTCTTTGTTATTTATCTATTTTATATACAGTAGTGTGACTATGTTAAACCCAAATTCCTAAAGTCTCCCCCCACATCCACCGCTATCTCCTTTGGTAACCATAGGTTTGTTTTCTATGTCTGTGAGCCTATTTCTGTTTTGTAAATAAGTTCATTTATATCATTTTTTTAATGCCACATATAAGTGACATCATATGATATTTGTCTTTCTCTGTTTGATATTTCATTTAATATCATATCTCTAGGTCCTTCCATGTTGCTGCAAATGGCATTATTTCATTCTTTTTTATGGCTGTGTAATATTCCATTGTGCATATATACCACATCTTCTTTATCCATTCATTTGTTGATACACACATAGGTTGCTTCCATGTCTTGGCTATTGTTCAGAGTGCTGCTATGAATGTTGGGGTGCATGTATCTTCTCTATTTAAAGTTTTCATTTTTTTCAGATATATAGCTAGGAGTGGGATTGCTGGATCATATGATAGCTCTGTTTTTAGTGTTTTAAGGAACCTCCATACTTTTCTCTACAGTGGGTGCACCAATTTACATTCCCACCAACAGCGTAGGAATGTTCCCTTTTCTCCACACCCTTTCCAGCATTTATTACTTGTAGACATTTTAATGATGTCCATTCTGACCAGAGTGAGGTGGTACCTCTGTGTAGTTTTGATTTGCATTTATGTAATAATTAGCAGTGTTGAGCTTCTTTTCATGGGCCTATTGGGCATCTATATGTCTTCTTTGGAGAAATGTTTTTTTAGGTCTTCTGCCCATTTTTTGACTGGGTTGTTTGTGTTTTTTTGATATTAAGCTGTATGAGCTGTTTGTACATTTTGGAAATGAATTCTTGGTCGGTAGCAACATTTGCAAATATTTTCTGCTAGTCTGTAGGTTGTCTTTTCCTTTTCTTGGTGGTTTCCCAGAGCTATCTTTTTGACACATCAAACTGAACATGTTACTCATGCTCAAAACCCAATGGCTTCCCATCATACTTAGAGCAAAATTCTATTCTTTGGCCCACAAGCATCTAACAGGTTTGGCCACTGGCTGACACGAACTCCAGTTTTATTTCTTATCATTATTACCTTTCTCACATTTTTTCAACAGTAATGTCCTTTTGGGGCTCATCCAACATGACAAGCACTTCTTACCTCAGTACCATCACCCTTGATTTTTTTTTTAACAAATTGATTGGAGTATAATTGCTTCACTATGGTGTCTTAGGTTCTGCTTTATAACAAAGTGAATCACCTATACATATACATGTATCCGCATATCTCCTCCCTCTTGCGTCTCCCTCCCACACTCCCTATCCCACTGCTCTAGGTGGTTACAAAGCACCGAGCTGATCTCCCTGGGCTATGCACCTGCTTCCCACTAGCTATCTATTTTACATTGGGTAGTATATATATGTCCATGCCACTCTCTCACTTCGTCCCAGCTTAGCCTTCCCACTCCCTGCATCCTCAAGTCCATTCTCTACATCTGTGTCTTCATTGCTGTCCTGCCCCTAGGTTATTCAGAACCTTTTTTTTTTTTATTGCATGTATATGTGTTAACATATGGTATTTATTTTTCTCTTTCTGACTGACTTCACTCTGGATGACAGCTTCTAGGTCCATCCACCTCACTACAAATAACTCAATTGCGTTTCTTTTTATGGCTGAGTAATATTCCATTGTATATATGTGACAAAACTTCTTTATCCATTCGTCTGTCGATAGACACTTAGGTTGCTTCAACGTCCTGGCTATTGTAAGTAGTGCTGCAATGAACATTGTGGTACATGACTCGTTTTGAATTATGGTTTTCTCAGGGTATATGCCCAGTAGTGGGATTGCTGGGTCATATGGTAGTTCTATTTTTAGTATTTTAAGAAACATCCATACTGTTCTCCATAGTGGCTGTATCAATTTATATTCCCACCAACAGTGCAAGAGGGTTCCCTTTTTCCACACCCTCTCCAGCATTTATTGTTTCTAGATTTTTTGATGATGGCCATTCTGACTAGTGTGAGATGATATCTCATTGTAGTTTTGATTTGCATTGCTCTAATGATTAATGATGTTGAGCATTCTTTCATGTGTCTGTTGGCAATCTGTATATCTTCTTTGGAGAAATATCTATTAGGTTTTCTGCCCATTTTTGGATTGGGTTGTTTATTGATAGTGAGCAGCATGAGCAGCTTGTAAATTTTGGAGATTAATCCTTTGTCAGTTGCTTCATTTGCAAATATTTTCTCCCATTCTGAGGGTTGACTTTTTGTCTTGCTTATAGCTTCCTTTGCTGTGCAAAAGTTTTGAAGTTTCATTAGGTCCCATTTGTTTATTTTTGTTTTTATTTCCATTCCTCTAGGAGGTGGGTCAAAAAGGATCTTGCTGTGATTTATGTCATAGAGTGTTCTGCCTATGTTTTCCTCTAAGAGTTTGATAGTGTCTGGCCTTGCATTTAGGTCTTTACTCTATTTTGAGTTTATTTTTGTGTGTGGTGTTAGGGAGTCTTCTAATTTCATTCTTTTACATGTAGTTGCCCAGTTTTCCCAGCACCACTTATTGAAGAGGTTGTCTTTTCTCCATTGTGTATTCTTGCCTCCTTTATCAAAAATAAGGTGACCATATGTGTGTGGGTTTACCTCTGGGCTTTATATCCTGATCCATTGATCTATATTTCTGTTTTTGTGCCAGTACCATACTGTCTTGATTACTGTAGCTTTGTAGTATAGTCTGAAGTCCAGGAGCCTGATTCCTCTAGCTCTGTTTTGCTTTCACAAGATTGCTTGGCTATTCAGGGTCTTTTGTGTTTCCATACAAATTGTGGAATTTTTTGTTCTAGTTCTGTGAAAAATGCCATTGGTAGTTTGATAGGGATTGCATTGAATCTGTAGATTGCTGTGGGTCGTATAGTCATTTTAACAATGTTGATTCTTCCAATCCAAGAACATGGTATATCTCTCCATCTGTTTGCTTCATCTTTGCTTTCTTTCATCAGTGTCTTATAGTTTTCTGCATACAGGTCTTTTGTCTCCTTCGGTAGGTTTATTCTTTGGTATTTTATTCTTTTTGTTGCAGTGGTACATGGGAGTGTTTTCTTAATTTCTCTTTCAGATTTTTCATCATTAGTGTAAAGGAATGAAAGAGATTTCTGTGCATTCGTTTTGTATCCTGCTACTTTACCAAATTCATTGATTAGCTCTAGTAGTTTTCTGGTAGCATTTTAGGATTCTCTATGTATAGTATCATGTCATCTGCAAACAGTGACAGCTTTACTTCTTATTTTCCGATTTGGATTCCTTTTATTTATTTTTCTTCTCTGATTGCTGTGGCTAAAACATCCAAAACTATGTTGAATAATAATGGTGAGAGTGGACAACCTTGTCTTGTTCCTGATCTTAGTGAAAATGGTTTCAGTTTTTCAGCATTGAGAATGATGTTGGCTGTGGGTTTGTTATATATGGCCATTATTATGTTGAGTTAAGTTCCCTCTATGCATACTTTCTATAAATGGGTGCTGAATTTTGTCAAAAGATTTTTCTGCATCTATTGAGATGATCATATGGTTTTTCTCCTTCAATTTGTTAACATGGTGTATCACATTGATTGATTTGCGTATATTGAAGAATCCTTGCATTCCTGTGATAAACCCCACTTGATCATGGTATATGATCCTTTTAATGCGCTGTTGGTTTCTGTTTGCTAGTATTTTGTTGAGGATTTTTGCATCTATGTTCATCAGTGATATTGGCCTGTAGTTTTCTTTCTTTGTGACATCTTTGTCTGGTTTTGGTATCAGGGTAATGGTTGGCCTTGTAGAATGAGTTTGGGAGTGTTCCTCCCTCTGCTACATTTTGGAAGAGTTTGAGAAGGATAGGTGTTAGTTGTTCTCTAAATGTTCGATAGAGTTCGCCTTTGAAGCCATCTGCTCATGGGCTTTTGTTTGTTGGAAGGTTTTTAATCACAGTCTCAATTTCAGTGCTTGTGATTGATCTGTTTATATTTTCTATTTCTTCCTGGTTCAGATTCGGAAGGTTGTGCTTTACTAAGAATTTGTCCATTTCTTCCAGGTTGTCCATTTTATTTGCATATAGTTGCTTGTAGTAGTCTCTCATGATTTTTTATATTTCTTCTATGTCAGTTGTTACTTCTTCTTTTTCATTTCTGATTCTACTGATTTGAGTCTTCTCCCTTTTTTTCTTGATGAGTCTGGCTAATAGTTTATTAATACTGTTTATCTTCTCAAAGAACCAGCTTTTAGTTTTATTGACCTTTGCCATTGTTTCCTTCATTTCGTTTTCATCAATTTCTGATGAAGAAATCTTTATGATTTCTTTCCTTCTGCTAACTTTGGGGTTTTTTTTGTTCTTCTTCCTCTAATTGCTTTAAGTGTAAGGTTAGGTTGTTTATTTGAGATGTTTCTTGTTTCTTGAGGTAGGATTGTATTGCTCTAAACTTCCCTCTTAGAACTGCTTTCGCTGCATCCCATCAGTTTTGAGTTGTCGTGTTTTCATTGTCATTTGTTTCTAGGTATTTTTTGATTTCCTCTTTGATTTTTTCAGTGATCTCTTGGTTATTTAGTAGTGTATTGTTTTGCCTCTATGTGTTTGTATTTTTTACAGATTTTTTCCTTTAATTTGTATCTAGTCTTAGAGCGTTGTAGTCAGAAAAGATACTTGATATGATTTCAATTTTTTAAAATTTACCAGGGCTTGATATGTGACCCAAGAAATGATCTATCCTGGAGAATATTCCAGAAGAAAGTGTATTCTATTGTTTTTGGATGGAATATCCTATAAATATCAATTAAGTCTATCTGGACTAATGTGTCATTTAAAGCTTCTGTCTCCTTATTTATTTTCATTTTGAATGATCTGTCCATTGGTGAAAGTGTGGTTTTAAAGTCCCCTACTATGATTGTGTTACTGTCGATTTCCCCTTTCATGGCTATTAGCATTTGCCTTAAGTATTGAGATACTCCTATGTTGGGTGCATAAATATTTACAATTGTTATATATTCTTCTTTGATTGTCCCTTGATCATTCTGTAGTGTCCTTCTATGTCTCTTGTAATAGTCTTTATTTTAAAGTCTGTTTTGTCTGATATGATAAATGCTACTCCAGCTTTCTTTTGATTTCCATTTGCATGGATTATCTTTTTTTCATCCTCTCACTTTCAGTCTGTATGTGTCCCTAAGTCTGAAGTGGGTCTCTTGTAGACAGCATATATACAGGTCTTGTTTTTGTATCCTTTCAGCCAGCGTATGTTTTGGTTGGAGCGTTTAATCCATTTGCTTTTAAGGTGGTTATCGATATGTAAGTTCCTATTACCATTTTCTTAATTTTTTTGGTTTGTTATTGTAGGCCTTTTCCTTCTCTTGTGTTTCCTACCAAGAGAAGTTCCCTTAGCATTTGTTGTAAAGCTGGTTTGGTGGTGCTGAATTCTCTTAGCTTTTGCTTCTCTGTTAAGGTTTTAGTTTCTCCATAGAATCTGAATGAAATCCTTCCTGGGTAGAGTAATATTGGTTTTAGTTTTTTTTCCATTTCAACACTTTGAATATGTCCTGCCACTCCTTTCCAGCTTGCAGAGTTTCTGCTGAAAGTTCAGCTGTTAATCTTATGGGGATGCCCTTGTATGTTATTTGTTGCTTTTCCCTTGGTGCTTTTAATATTTTTTCTTTGTATTTAATTTTTGATAGTTTGATTAATATGTGTCTTGGCATGTTTCTCCTTGGATTTATCCTGTATGGGACTCTCTGTGCTTCCTGGACTTGATTAACTATTTCCTTTCCCTTATTAGGGAAGTTTTCAACTATAAGCTCTTCAAATATTTCCACAGTACGTTTCTTTTCCTCTTCTTCTTCTGGGACTCCTATTATTCAAATGTTGATGCATTTAGTGTTGTCCCAGAGGTCTCTGAAGCTGTCCTCAATTCTTTTCATACTTTTTTTCTTTATTCTCTGCAGTAGTTATTTCCACTATTTTATCTTCCAGGTCACTTTTCCTTTCTTCTGCCTCAGTTATTCTGCTATTGATTCCTTCTAGAGTATTTTAAATTTCATTTACTGTGTTGTTCATCATTGTTTGTTTGCTCTTTAGTTCTTCTAGGTCCTTGTTAAACGTTTCTTGTATTTTCTCCATTCTATTTCCAAGATTTTGGATCATCTTTACTCTCATTACTCTGAATTGTTTTTCAGGTAGACTGTGTATTTTCTCTTCATTTGTTTGGTCTGGTGGGTTTTTACCTTGCTCCTTCTTCTGCTGTGTATTTCTCTGTCTTCTCATTTTGCTTAACCTACTGTGTTTGGGGTCCCCTTTTCGCAGGCTGCAGGTTCATAGTTCCCGTTGTTTTTGATGTCTGCCCCCATGGTTAAGGTTGGTTCAGTGCATTGTGAAGGCTTTCTGGCAGAGGGCAGTGGTGCCTGTGTTCTGGTGTATGAGGCTTGATCTTGTCTTTCTAGTGAGGAGGACCTCGTCCAGTGGTGTGTTTTGGGTGTCTGTGAGCTTATTATGATTTTAGGCAGCCTCTCTGCTAATGGGTGGGGTTGTGTTCCTGTCTTTCTAGTTGTTTGGAATAGGGTCTCCAGCACTGTAGCTTGGTGGTCGTTGAGTGGAGCTGGCTCTTAGCATTGAGATGGAAATCTCTGGGAGAGCTTTTGCCATTTGATATTACCTGGAGCCAGTAGCTCTCTGATGGACCAATGTCCTGAACTTAGCTCTCCCACCTCAGAAGCACAGGCTTGACACCCGGCCGGAGCACCAAGACCCTGTCAGCCACACAGCTCAGAAGAAATGGGAGAAAAAAAAAGAAAGAAAGAAAAAATAAAATAATTAATTTTAAAAAATTAATTATTAATAATAAAAAATTAAAAAGTAATAAATAAAGAAAAAAAGATAGAAAAGTGCAACCAAACCAAAAAACAAATCCACCAATGATAACAAGCACTAAAATCTATACTCAAAAAAAAAAAAAAAAGTACAGACAGAACCCAAGGAGAAATGGTAAAAGCAAAGCTATACCAACAAAATTACAAAAAGAAGCATACACATACACACTCACAAAAATAGAAAAGGGAAAAAAAAAAAAAAAAATATATATATATATATAAAGGAAGAGAACAACCAAATCAATAAACAAATCTACCAATGATAATAAACTCTAATTACTAAACTAAGATAAACATAAAAACAGAAACAAATTAGATGCAGAAAGCAAACCCCAAGTCTACAGTTGCTCCCAAAGTCCACCGCCTCAATTTTGAGATGATTCATTGTCTATTCGGGTATTCCAGAGATGCAGGTACATCAAGTAGACTGTGGAGATTTAATCTGCTGCTCCTGAGGCTGCTGGGAGAGATTTCCCTTTCTCTTCTTTGTTCGCACCGCTACTAGGTTTCACCTTGGGGTTTGGCCCCGCCTCTGTGTGTAGGTCACCTGAGGGCATCTGTTATTTTCTGAGACAGGACAGGGTTAAAGGAGCAGCTGATTAGGGGGCTCTGGCTCACTCAGGTTGTGAGAGGGAGGAGTATGGATTGCAGAGTGAGCCTGCAGTGGCAGAGGCCGTCATGAGGCACACTGTGTGTGCTCCCGGGGAAGTTGTCCCTGGATCACAGGACCCTGGCAGTGGCGGGCTGCACAGGCTCCTGGGAGGGGAGGTGTGGAGAGTGACCTGTGCTTGCACACAGGCTCCTTGGTGGCTGCAGCAGCAGCCTTAGCATTTCATGCCTGTCTCTGGGGTCCGCGCTGATCGCCGCAGCTTGCGCCCGTCTCTGGAGCTCGTTTAGGCGGCGCTCTGAATCCCCTCTCCTCACGCACCCCAAAACAATGGTCTCTTGACTCTTAGGCAGGTTCAGAGTTTTTCCCGGACTCCCTGCCAGCTAGCTGTGATGCACTAACCCCCTTCAGGCTGTGTTCATGCAGCCAACCCCAGTCCTCTCCCTGGGATCTGACCTCCAAAGTCCAAGCCTGAGCTCCCAGCCTTCACCCACCCCGGTGGGTTAGCAGAGAAGCCTCTCAGGCTGGTCAGTGCTGGTCGGCACCAATCCTCTGTGCGGGAATCTCTCTGCTTTTCCCTCTGCACCCTTGTTGCTGTGCTCTCCTCCATGGCTCCAAAGCTTCCCCCCCACCCACCCGCCATCTCCACCAGTGAAGGGGCTTCCTAGTGTGTGGAAACTTTTCCTCCTTCACAGCTCCTTCCCACTAGTGCAGGTCCCATCCCTATCCTTTTGTCTCTGTTTTTTCTTTTTTCTTTTGCCCTACCCAGGTACGTGGGGAGTTTCTTGCCTTTTGGGAGGTCTGAGGTCTCCTGCCAGCGTTCAGTAGGTGTTCTGTAGGAGTTGTTCCACATGTAGATGTATTTTTTATGTATTTGTCGGAAGGAAGGTGATCTCCACGTCTTAGTCCTATGCCATCTCAAAGGCCTCTCCAGCTTCTTCTTTTTAAAAACCTTTATTTTCTTTTTTTTCTTTCCCCCATTCCCCATCCCACATCCCCCACTCCCATTCATAGCTCAGCTTTTTCTTAATATTAGTCAAAAGATGAAAGTACAAGTGTTCTATTCCATGCACATCGTGCACTGAGGCATGACAGGAAACAGTGTCAGTGTTCTTCCTCCACCCACGCTCTTGAATTCACTGATTTGAGGCTTCTGTGAACTTCTTTGAGCTTTGGTGCTAATTTTGATGTTCTGTGAGCTGTTCCCCACAAGGGGTGATTTTGGCATGCTGGCGGTTCTTCCTCTTTTCCTTCCTTGAACAATAAGTCTAGGGTGAGGTGTGGAGGAGACGTGAGGCTGGGGTGAGTTCATTTATGCCTCAGCTCATTGCCCTGTATTCGTCTGCCAAGGCTACCATAACAAAGTAATGTAGATCGATGGCCTAAACAACACGGTTTTATTTTCTCACAGTTCTGGAGGCTGGAGGTCTGAGAAGAGGTACTGGCAGGATCGATTCCTTCAGCAGCCTCTGTCCTTGGCTTGTAGATGTGTTCACACGGTCTGCCTTCTGTGTGTGTGTGTGTCCTCATCTCCTCTTATGAGGACAGCAGTCATACTGGATTAGGGCTCATCCTCATGACCAACGTTTAACTTAATTACTTCTCGAAAAGTCCTACCTCCAAATGTAGTCATTTTCTGAGGTACTGGGGCTTAGGACTTCAACCAATTAACTTTGGTGGGAGTGCAGTTCAGCCCTTAGGAGCCCCCTTCCTCCAGATTCAAGGTTGGCATAGTCAGCCTTGGGTGTTACATCTCTCCATTTCCCTCCTCTGTTCTGCCTCCCTCTTCTGCTTTTAAGAGCTCCCGTGGTTACATAGGGCCCATTTGGATAACCCAGGATAATCTCCCTTTTTTACAGTAAACTAATTAGCAACTTTAATTCCATCTGTAACCTTACTTCGCTTTTTCCATGTAATATAATATAGTCACAGGCTCTGGGATTAAGGCATGTGCATCTTTGGGGGCCATAATCCTGCCTACCCCTCTAACAAAGAACAGAATCCATCCCACTTTTCAACAAATATCGATTCTCTCCTTTAAGGCTACTTGGGGCCAAACTCTTGGGGGAAATTTTCTCCTTCCTCTTCGTATTTTTCCTGTTTCCATTGAGGATAAGAGTGTGAGCACGTATACTTCTGACCCCTTCTCCACACGGGGATACAGTCTTTCTCCCAGAAGCGGAGCTCACCAATCAGGCTTGTCTGAATCAGTACATCCATTTGGCCAGGTTAGCAGAGGCTGGAGCCACGGTGTCAAGGGCAGAAAGCAGACCTCACACTTCCTCTTTCCGTTAATGTCATGGATCAATAGGGAGGCCAGGAACTTTTCCTCTGGCAGAGACATCCATCTCTTCTCCAACCTTCACATTTTCTTCTTTTACTTTCTGCATCCAGCCTGACAGGCCTGCTTGTCCTTCTTCATGATGAGTGAATAAGTCAGCTTAGAACTTGCCCTCTACGGCCCTCTGTCTTTTCTTCAGTGCAAGAGGAGAAAAGTATCCCACTTTGTTTTCAGCTCTGAGTCACATTCTCCAATCCAGTTTTTATCCAGACTCCTGCTTTGAGATGATTAATTTTGCAAGTTCTCCATAATCTCAAAGCAGGAGTCTCTGGATAAAGGCACTTGCAAAATCATTGTCACCCATATTTTCTTTTGGAGTTAGCATATAATTCTCCTGTGATGTCTGTCAGCCAGCCTTTAGAGAGGAGGAAAAGAGCCTCTTAAAACTCAAACAAGAGCATCTATTTACTCTAGTAATGCTTCTGTGTGGAAACCAGAGGTTTATTTGAAGTCTTCTAGTATTTTCTACAGGATAGTATGACAAGGATGCTGATATAGAGGATCCCCACCTGCCCCTACTTTATCCATAAACATTCAATTTTTATCAGTATGACTTCCACATAAGCTTTTAGTTGAATAAGATTACATAGTGCTGAAAGCATTGTGTTAATACTAACTGATGTTAGTAAACAATCCTATTGTGATATCAGTGCAGGTTGGTATATACTGTTAGAAAGGTCTGCAGAGTCCAAAATGTCTTCCCTCACATGCCTGCTTGGTTTCTTGGTGAGGATGGGTGAAAGGTGGGGCTCAATGATGTCCTCTCTCTCCATACCATCTCCCTTTAGTTGTTGTTATGGATTTCGTGTTACAGGTTTTTTATGTCTCCCTAATTCATATGTTGAAGTCCTAATTACCCCATTATCTCAGAATGTAACCTTATTTGATGGCAGGGTCTTTATAGAGGTAATCAAGTTAAAATGAGGTCATCAGGTTGGGCCCTAATCTAATATGACTGGTGTCACTGTACGAAGGGGAAATTCAGACACAGACCCGCATACAGGGAAGATGATGTGAAGAGACACAGGAAGAAGGTGGCCACCTATAGGCCAAGGAGAGAGCCCTGGACAGATTTTCCCTCACAGCCTTCAAAAGGAACCAACACCGCCTAAACCTTGATTTTGGACTTCTAGCCTCCAGAACTGTAAGACAATACATTTCTGTTGTTTAAGCCACCCAGTTTGTAGTTCTTTGTTACAGAAGCCCTGGCAAACTAACGTAGCTGGGTAGTTGTGCTTCTTCTAAAGGGGCCCAGGGCTCTAAAGACCAAGGGAGAAGCTGTCTGAGGTAGGACAGACCCGACATGGTGTTATTCTGCGATACTCTCTTGGCCAAAGCAATCACAGCACAGCTTGGTTTCGTGGAAGGAGACATAGACCCTGCCTTCAGATGAGAAGAATGTCAGAAAATTTTCAGCACTTTTCAATCTGCCACAGTGACAGGACAGATGAGAATACAGTGGGGGTCCTGACTCTAGGGAATTTATGTCAATAAGAGCATCTGTTCTTACTTTGGTAAGAAATTGTAAACTTTATATATTCTTACTAAGTTTGTAATGATTCAATCCCAGTAAATGCACGTGTGCTCATCAATGACTGGGATTGAGATAAAGCAAACCTGGAGACCTGATTCCCTTATTAGTTACAGCCTTACAGGCAGTTCTTCTAGTGAGGGGTCAAGTCAGGGTTCTAGACCCCGACTGGAAGGGTCTAGAAAACCTGCTTTCTAGTTCCAAGCCAGCCTCTAACAAGCTGAGATACCCTGGGCAAATCAATTTACTTCTTTGCATTTCAGTTTCTTTATTAGGAAAAAGAGAACAAGGCCATCTTGAAAGCCTCTTCCAGCTATGAAATTTTATGACTCGATTAATTTTTTCACTGCATAATAAGAACTTGTTATTCCTAATAAATCAAAATTCCCATAAATGCATCTTACTGAATATTTGCTTTAAGTTTGCATCCACTATTTCCTCCAACCTGCTGCATCTTTGAAGAGTAGTGTTATCTGCTACCTTAGTTCATTTTTAATATATGTGGTCTACTTCATCCGCTCTGCTGTGCCTGCAAACTAGAATATTCTCCAATTATTTCAGTTCCAGGCTTCGTTGCTGAGGCTTAGAAACAGGGCTAACTGAGACAAACTGTGCCGGGAACTTTGGCCATATACTACTTGTCCACTAAACTCCGAACAAAGAACGCACATTTACTTCACTGTTCATGTCTATTGAAGGTAACTCTGAAACTGCCCTTGCCAGGAACTGTGCCTCACAGATAAAAGCTCCTGTGGGTAGTGAGCTCCGCCCAGAGCCATCCCACACAAAGACAGCATATGCTTTTGTAACACCCACATACCTTATATTTTATGCTACAGATGGCACTTTAAGGTCCACTTATAAAGAATCATTGTCAAGCTCAGAGGTCAAATGCACTGAATAAAGTATCAATTTAATGGGAACTAGGGTTTGAAATACTTTCCTACTTTAGTAAATTCTCTGAGCCCTGTAAGAGCCTATAACAGGTCCAACGGAATGACCTCTTTAAACCACCAAAAACTCATTTACACACTCCTTGTAACAGATCCTTTAGTTCGACTTCTTTGAGCAATTGCTTTCTTTGTACTAAGCTTCAGAGCATATACTCTATCAAAGCAATTTAAAAGGTCTAACATTTTTGAAGAAAACCAAATGCAGAAATCTCTCTGCTGACCTCCTGAAAAGACAGAAGGCTTATCAATGAGATGTGAATGTTCTGCTTCCTTTAGGAGATTAAGGAACAGAGCTGTTTATCCTGATTTTATCCAGGCACCCAGATTCCATCTACAGATTTCTCGATGACAGAGGAGAATGGTTTCATAAAAAGAGCAAGATGATTGTCAGTCTTCACTTCACTTCTCCTCCCTACTCTCTCATTACGTGTTTGAACTTGCCCTTCTTTTTCATATCGTTGGCATTTCGTACTTCCTGGGTGAAGCATATAGCTTGATGAGTGCTCAGCAAGTAAGGGCCTTCTTTTGCACATACAGGCCCTCTTCCATAAAAGTCTATCCCATAACTTGCTGCCCGAACCCTGTACCACAACCTATGCTCAATGTCCAATAAGGCTAGTCTGAAGATACTCCGAAACAGTTCATGACCCTTTGCCAGGGTTATATTCTTTTCTCTCCAGTTGTTCTAGTTCATTTTTAATTTCATTCAGCTCCTGAATTTTTTCCTGCTTGCTCCTGTCTCCAGGACTTCATTTTTAGTCTTGCTTTCCCTGTGTTTGATGCTGCATGATCATTATTTTTGTCTCAGCTTTAAATTTCTGGGAATATTTTTTCAAAGTAACTCTGTGGAAAAACTTATTCCTGCTTCAGCCCTTTGGGATCAACGTCTTGGTCATGGTTCCTTTGGCCAGTAAATTAACTGTATCTTCCCAGTGTGTTGAGGAGAGAGATTTAGCAATCATTTTGTGTAGAAGCATGTTCCCCTGTGTTCTGTATATATTCTGGGTGCCCACCCTCCCAATCTTTTCACACCTTCTCTTATCAGACAACTTTAAAGGCTGCATTGACACAGACATCATGAGAGTGTTACTGGATCCCAGGCTTTATCTCTGGGCTAGGGAATTAGAGCAAAGGTTGCTTCTTACCTTGATACCTAATGCATTAGTGTAGAGGATGTTGTTGGCCACTGATAGCTCAGCATTGATTTCCTCTCTGGAAGTTTCCCTCTGACTGAAGGAAGTTGCCTTACCCAGATTATGCTTCTGCCACAGGGGCATCCAGAATCCTATGACTGGTTGGTTCGGGGATACATGACCCAGCGTCCTTGCCCAGAATTGGAACAATATTAAAGGTCCATCCCAGCTTCAAGTCATCCCTTAGTCTCTACTGTTACTGTATTACATTCCAGCTTCTCCCTCAACCCAATCCTGTTTTCTTTGCTCCCTCATAGGTATTTTTCCCTCTGATGAACAGTCTCTGATAAAACCTGCACATATATCTCTTTACTGGAGTTTGTTCCTAAGACAGTGGTGATCTTTTCTTGCAATTAAATGTTAATTTGGGCTCCAAGGCCATGTTTCTCAACACAACCATTTCAACAGGTCATAGCATCTTCTGTAAATTCATGTTAGTGTCATAACAATGGATTCAGTATCGTGGTGAACATGAATGACATATGTTGATAAGCAGACATGACTGGAAAACAGCTGCGTTTACATGCTTTAAATAATATTGAGACTAAAACAGAATGTATAAATAGCTGCATAGTGCCATGAACGTTGAAGTTACGCAATACAAATCATTGCATTGAGAATGGGTCTCAATAGACAACCTCT
This sequence comes from Globicephala melas, assembly GCF_963455315.2. NCBI lineage: Eukaryota > Metazoa > Chordata > Mammalia > Artiodactyla > Delphinidae > Globicephala > Globicephala melas. Next base: position 13,229,296 of record NC_083327.1, on the reverse strand, counting down.
TAAAACATAAGAATCCTCAGTTTTCCATAAAAACTCGTGAAGAAGAAAGTTCTTAACAATTTGATAGGTTAAGTGCAAGAAGCAAGGCACAATTCAGCCCTCTTAGCACAAAATATAGTGAGTAATTTTTTTTTTTTTTACAGTATAGAACCTGCTTAAAAACTATGAGGAAGTTGAGTTGGTATATAGATAAATTATCTCTAATTTATTTTTAAACTTTACACCATATTTGGAGAATATGTGTGTGCATTTGGGGTAAGGGTAGGGACTCAGGTATAGAAAAATTTCAAGATAATAGTTTAGTGCTCTCTTAGTTTTATAAATTTTAAAATAGAATATAAATATTGCATAACCCTACCCCATACACAAAGTTAAAGCTCCCTTCTAATTACGCCTATGGATGGCTTGTCTCCTTAAGTTTCTCTATCTGTAAAATGGAGATAACAATATTTACCTTCCTCATTAGGAAATGATGAATTTCCTAATGTGCATAATATGCTTTGAAGATGAAAAGCTTCATATAATTGTTAAGTGTTATTATTGTGCATAAATTTATTAGGTATCACAGGTGCACAATTCTGAAGAATACATTAAAGGTAAAATTCATAATGAATAATCTTTGAGGTTGTAAACCTGAATTAAATATAAAGGGAAAAACAACCTTCTAAACATTAAACACAGATGGTAATGATTTTGTTCAGATTTTCCTTGTATATAGATTGGTTATATTTTACAATTAGACAAAGAGCTAAATAGGCATCAGTTAAGTTTTAAAAATCATGTGAAGCTTGGCTTTCAAAGCTTTGTCCATTCTTGGTAAAATTCTCAATTATAAAAGTTTAATAAAAGAATGCTTCTTTTTATTTATTTTGTGACTTTGGGGATTGATTGGTACAGCCTTAGGGTTTCACTCCAACACATCAACTATAAAATTTTGGCCAAAAGGCATATGGTCATAATATTCTTGATCCTTAAATACTCTCCTCATTGCCCAAAAAAGTATATTTTCGTTCAGTATACTCCTTCTGTTTCAGGAAAAATAAATCCCATTACTGTGGTAAAGGCCTTGTTGAAATTCTCTTGGGTTCATAATCAAAGTAACTCTTGTGTGTTTCCTGACTTTGTGCTATAGTAATGTATTTCAAGGACAGCTGAGAGATGCATTTTTGCTTAACTTGTGACAGGTGGCATTTTATTCCCAGGCAGCTATCTGCTTGGAATATTGTGTACTACTTGGCCATGAGCACAAATCCAGAGGAACCTGGGCTCAGTCTGAACAGCAGTGTCAGGCACATTCCTGGCTTATTCCACAATGTCTGTGCTGGAGCTGGGGCTCGCCTCTCATCCATCCAGAGAGAGTCAAGTGGTCTTGAGTGAAGAAAGATTTATGTTTTTTTAGAATGAAATAATGCCATTTGCAGGAACAGGGATGGACCTAGAGATTATCGTACTAAGTGAAGTAAGTCAGAAAGAGAAAGACAAATACCATATGATATCACTTATATGTGGAACCTAAAATACGACACAAATGAACATATCTACGAAACAGAAACATACAGACATAGAGAACAGACTTGTGATTGCCAAGGGGGAAGGGAGTGTGGGAGGGGAGGATTGAGAGTTTGGGGTTAGCAGATGCAAACTATTATATATAGGATGGATGAACAACAAGGTCCTACTGTACAGCACAGGGAACACATTCAATGTCCTGTGATAAACCATAATGGAAAAGAATATGAAAAAGAATATATATATAACTGAATCACTTTGCTATACAGTAGAAATTAACACAGCATTGTAAAGCAACTGTACTTCAATAAAATTTTAAAAAAATATTTATGTCTTTTCACTTTCAGCTGTTTTAAACGCAGGTATTTGGGGAAGTGGGGTGGGCAGTTTGGAACATGGTGAAGAAATGTCCCGCTGAAAACTGCTGCAGAGACAAGCCCCTCCCCTCCTGCTGCTTCACTGCACTTCTGTAAGGAGTTGTCATCATTTATAACCAATCTCTAGTCAGGAGGATGTTCAGGCCAGTGATGCATATACCTGACTAACAGTGAAAAATAGTGTTCTCCCTCTTTAGAGGAGCATTGATTTGTTTTAAGGGTGAGGGCTGCTAGCACAGTAGACAAAGCCATTCACTGAAATAGGGCTTCATTGTCTTGAGAGCTGATGCATATCTAGAAAGGATGGGATTAATTCCATGCACATTGGAAGCATCAACTCTCTATTATAAAGCACCTTAAAGAAGTTCAAATGAAGGTAAGATAAAAGTTAAAGGCTTTTTGAGATAAGTAAAACTTGGGTTTGACCAGGGTAGAGCATTAACTATCTATCTATTTTGAAGGCTGCTTCTGAATCAAGATCAGAGGTGGGCATTCATTCCCTGATTCATTCAACCAACTAATTCTTCTTATACTGTGAGACAGTGCTGTATGTCAGGACTGTGATCCACGAAGGATACAAAATGAAATCCCTGCTCTCCCAAATATTATGTCTAGGGGAAAGAATCAAACAGTGAGGGGGGTAAAGAAATCTTGTTACTATCCATGGTGCAGGTCACCCTGTCTCTCACCTAGGATGGATCATCTGGAAGCAGAAGGAGAAAAGGAGGGAGGAAGGAAGGAAGAAGGGAAGGAAGGAAAGAAGGAAGGAAGGAAGAGGGAAGGAGGGAGAGAGGGAGGGAGGAAGGAAAGGAGAGGAGGGGAGTAAAGGAAAGGGTAAAAGGGGATCACTTTTCTCAAAATGCAAAGAAAAATCTCAATAATAGCAACAAAAACAAAAATAATTTCACTCTAGAAATTCAGGACAGATGCTAGAGAAGCCCAAGTGTCCACATATATGGCCTTTTGATTTTCCTCCCTTGGTTGTCTGTTTGGGAGACTCTTGAACTGCTGTTCTGTCCTTATTCACAGCTCTGATGAGGCCACCGAAGTTGATGAGGATCTAATTCTAAGAGAAGCTTTGAGACAGACCTAATTGCGCCATGCGGCTTGTGTGATCTAAGTTCCCTGACCAGGGATCAAACCCAGGCCCTCGGCAGTGAATGCACTGAGTCCTAACCCCTGGACCACCAGGGAATTCCCAAGACAGATCTAATTTTAAAACAGATATTATTATAGGACATGTTATTTGCAAACCAATATGCTTTTATATATAGACATTTCATTTACATTGAGGAAATGGGAGCAAATTTAAATGAATCATATCTGTTTTCTTTATCCTAATAGGATAAAATGGTATTCTTGGTTTTCAAAAATACCAAAAATGAGTAGAATAAATCTTGTGTCATTATCAAGTACCTACCAATGAGACAACCAATTTTGGAAGGAAAAATACTTATCAGGGATTACATAATTATTGGGGTTTCTTACGTATTTTTCTTATTTAAAAAAATGGAAGCTTGGAAAGGAGGGGGCTATGAATATCTATGACTATTTTGCTTTAAAATTATAAATACCTAGAGTTCGGATGAAGAGTTCATTAAGAGCATCTCATCATTCCATCACCTACATCTCATTATTCCGTTGCCTTCATCAACTTCTCTCCTATCAGGAGGTCTGGGTTCCACAGGCCATCCCTCCCTCCTCTGCCTTCTCCTAATCCATTCATGCCTCTAGGACACTGCTGGCCCCTCAGCCAGGTCCCAGCTCTGATGGCACATAGAATTAGGATGAAGAGCTTTAAAAAAATGTAATACCTGGATTCAACCCAACATTCAATATATTATTAGCTCCTAATACTGACTAGATGAATCTTGCTATTGGTTAGCTATATATTTTAACACTGATCTTTCACAATGTAATACACATCTGTTTATCCAACTGGTATACTAGCTGCATACTGCATTAAGCACCCAATTAGACCATAAGTATCTCAAATTCTGTATCTCCCAAACTGAATGTATTGTAAAGTTTGTTCTCCTCTAGTGGATGGACATAGAGTCTGTCATACAGAGTGAAGTAAGTCAGAAAGAGAAAAAGAAATACCATATGCTAACACATATATATGGAATCTAAAAAAAAAAAAAAAAGGTTCTGATGAAAGTAGCCGCAGGACAAGAATAAAGATGCAGATGTAGAGAATGGACTTGAGGACACAGGGAGGGGGAAGGGTAAGCTGGGACGAAGTGAGAGAGTAACATTGACACATATACACTACCAAACGTAAAATAGATAGCTAGTGGGAAGCAGCTGCATAGCACAGGGAGATCAGCTCCGTGCTTTGTGACCACCTAGAGGTGTGGGATAGGGAGGGTGGGAGGGAGACACAAGAGGGAGGGCATATGGGGATATATGTATACGTATAGCTGATTCACTTTGTTATACAGCAGAAAGTAACACAACATTGTAAAGCAAGTGTACTCGAATAAAGATGTTAAAAAAAAAAAAGCCTGGGTAGCAATACTCATATCAGATAAAATAGACTTTAAAATAAAGAATGTTACAAGAGACAAGGAAGGACACTACATAATGGTCAAGGGATTAATCCAAGAAGAAGATATAACAATTATAAATATATATGCACCCAGTATAGGAGCACTTCCATACATAAGGCAACTGCTACCAGCTATAAAAGAGGAAATCGACAGTAACACAATAATAGTGGGGGACTTTAACACCTCACTTACACCAATGGACAGATCATCCAATCAGAAAATTAATAAGGAAAGACAAGCTTTAAATGACACAGTAGACCAGATAGATTTAATTGATATTTGTATGACATTCCATCCAAAAACAACAGATTACACTTTCTTCTCAAGTGCGCACAGAACATTCTCCAACGTAGATCACATCTTGGGTCAGAAATCAAGCCTCAGTAAATTTAAGAAAATTGAAATCATATCAACCATCTTTTCTGACCACAACACTATGAAATTAGAAATCAGTTACATGGAAAAAAACGTAAAATACACAAACACATGGAGGCTAAACAAAACATTACTGAATAACCAAGAGATCACTGAAGTAATCAAAGAGGAAATCAAAAAATACCTAGAGACAAATGATAATGAAAACACGATGAACCAAAACCTATGGGTTGCAGCAAAAGCAGTTCTAAGGGGGAGGGGGTTTACAGCTATATAGACTACCTCAAGAAACAAGAAAAATCTCAAATAAACAATCTAACCTTATACCTAAAGGAACTAGAGAAAGAAGAACAAACAAAACCCGAAGTTAGCAGTAGGAAAGAAATCATAAAGATCAGAGCAGAAATAAATGAAATAGAAACAAAGAAAACAACAGCAAAGATCAATAAAACTAAAAGCTTGTTCTTTGAGAAGATAAATAAAATTGATAAACCATTAGCCAGACTCATCAAGAAAAAGAGGGAGAGGACTCAAATCAATAAAATTAGAAATGAAAAAGGAGAAGTTAAAATAGACACTGCAGAAATACAAAGCATCCTAAGAGACTACTACAAGCTACTCTATGCCAGTAAAATGGACAACCTGGAAGAAATGGACAAATTCTTAGAAATGTATAACCTTCCAAGATTGAACCAGGAAGAAATAGAAAATATGAACAGACCAATTACAAGTAATGAAATTGAAACTGTAATTAAAAATCTTCCAACAAAAGTCCAGGACCGGATGCCTTCACAGGTGAATTCTATCAAACATTTAGAGAAGAGCTAACACCCATCCTTCTCAATCTCTTCCAAAAAATTGCAGAGGAAGGAACACTCCCAAACTCATTCTATGAGGCCAACATCACCCTGATACCAAAACCAGACAAAGATACTACAAAAACAGAAAATTACAGACCAATATCACTGATGAATATAGATGCAAAAATCCTCAACAAAATACTAGCAAACAGAATCCAACAACCCATTAAAAGGATCATACACCATGATCAAGTGAGATTTATCCCAGCAATGGAAGGATTCTTCAATATAGGCAAATCAATCAATGTGATACACCATATTAACAAATTGAAGAATAAAAACCATATGATCCTCTCAATAGATGCAGAGAAAGCTTTTGACAAAATTCAACACAAAAACTCTCCAGAAAGTGGGCATAGAGGGAACCTACCTCAACATAATAAAGGCCATATATGACAAACCCACAGCAAACATCATTCTCAATAGTGAAAAACTGAAAGCATTTCCTCTAAGATCAGGAACAAGACAAGGATGTCCACTCTCACCACTATTATTTACACAGTTTTGGAAGTCCTAGCAGTGGCAATCAGAGAAGAAAAAGAAATAAAAGAATACAAATTGGAAAAGAAGAATTAAAGCTGTCACTGTTTGCAGCTGACATGATACTATACATAGAGAATCCTAAAGATGCCACCAGAAAACTACTAGAGCTAATCAATGAATTTGGTAAAGTTGCAGGATACAAAATTAATGCACAGAAATCTCTTATATTCCTATACACTAATGATGAAAAATCTGAAAGAGAAATTAAGGAAACACCCCCATTTACCATTGCAACAAAAAGGATAAAATACCTAGGAATAAACCTACCTAGGGAGACAAAAGACGTGTATGCAGAAAACTATAAGACACTGATGAAAGAAATTAAAGATGATACCAACAGATAGAGAGATATACCATGTTCTTGGATTGGAAGAATCAATATTGTGAAAATGACTATATTACCCAAAGCAATCTACAGATTCAACACAATCTCTATCAAATTACCAATGGAATTTTTTACAGAACTAGAACAAAAAATCTTAAAATTTGTATGCAGACACCAGAGACCACAACTATCCAAAGCAGTGTTGAGGGATAAAAACGGAGCTGGAGGAATCAGACTCCCTGACATCAGACTATACTACAAAGCTCCAGTAATCAAGACAATATGGTACTGGCACAAAAACAGGAGTATAGATCAATGGAAAAGGATAGAAAGCCCAGATGGTCAACTAACCTATGACAAAGGGGGCAAGGATATACAATGGAGAAAAGATAGTCCCTTCAATAAGTGGTGCTGGGAAAACTGGACAGCTACATGTAAAAAAAATGAAATTAGAACTCGCCCTAACACCATACACAAAGATAAACTCAAAATGGATTAGAGCCCTACATGTAAGACCAGACACTATAAAACTTTTAGAGGAAAACATAGGAAGGACACTCTGACATAAATCACAGCAAGATCTTTTTTGATCCACCTCCTAGAGTAATGGAAATAAAAACAAAAATAAACAAATGGAACCTAATGAAACTTAAAAGCTTTTGCAAAGCAAAGGAAACTACAAACAAGATGAAAAGACAACCCTCAGAGTGGGGAAATATATTTGCAAACGAATCAATGGACAAAGGATTAATCTCCAAAATATATAAATAGCTCATGCAGCTCAACATTAAAAAAACAAACAACCTAATCAAAAAATGGGCAGAACACCTAAATAGACATTTCTCCAAAGAAGACATACAGATGGCCAAGAAGCACATGAAAAGCTGCTCAGCATCACTAATGATTAGAGAAATGCAAATCAAAACTACAGTGAGGCATCACCTCACAGCAGTTAGCATAGGCATCATCAGAAAATCTACAAACAAATGCTGGAGAGGGTGTGGAGAAAAGGGTACCCTCTTGCACTGTTGGTGGGAATGTAAATTGATACAGCCACTATGGAGAACTGTATGGTGGTTCCTTAAAAAACTAAAAATAGAATTACCATATGACCCAGCAATTCCACTCCTGGGCATATACCCAGAGAAAACCATAATTCAAAAAGACACATGCACCCCAATGTTCATTGCAGCACTATTTACAATAACCAGGTCATGGAAGCAATCTAAATGCCCATCGACAGACAAATGTATAAAGAAGATGTGGTACATACATACAATGGAATATTATTCAGCCATAAAAAGGAACGAAATTGGGTCATTTTTAGAGACGTGGATGAATCTAGAGACTGTCATACAGAGTGAAGTAAGTCAGAAAGAGAAAAACAAATATCGCATATTATCACATATATGTGGAACCTAGAAAATGGTACAGATGAACCGGTTTGCAGGGCAGAAATTGAGACACAGATGTAGAGAACAAACTTACGGACACCAAAGGGGGAAAGCAGCAGCAGGTGGGGTTGGTGTGTGATGAATTGGGAGATTGGGATTGACATGTATACACTGATGTGTATAAAATCGATGACCAATAAGAACCTGCTGTATAAAAAAATAAATAAAATTTTAAAACAAATTCAGGAAGAATCAAATAAGGCAATTGGACTGAAATGCTGTAACCATTAACTATACTTGAACATAATAATCTCTTTACTCCAGCCTGTACTCAAAATGGTGAAAGAATTCAACAAAAGGAGGGAAAGTGTATGTTTCTGACATACATTTTGGGTAAATAGTAGAATTTAAATTCAATGGAGGCAAAAGTGATAATCCCTAAAAATCTTCAAGAGAATAATATAAATCGATTATTTCGAAGTAGATTTTTTTGCTTTGAAATATCTCAAGAAGTTAGGAAGTCTTCTCTAGCTCTATGATTCTACTGAAGTTATCCAAAAACATAGCATTGTATCTAGTCCACAGTAGGACAGTTGAGATGACAGAACCCTAAACATCTGGTGGCTTCGGTTTCATAGTTCACAACTTACATCAGTTACCAAGATCATTTTTCTTGTAGAGAGTGATAAAAACATTTCTACTTAACAGTTCTATTGTCCATTTCATACTCCATCCTATCTGTTGTCCCCAAACTCCTCAACCACACTTACTGCAAGTACATTTTGGCAAAGGGCAGAGGAAATAATTTTATATGCCTGCAAACTTTGAGCTTGCCAGAGAGCTGCCATGCTAAAATGTATCTATATCCATGGGTGAAATTTAAAGTAGATCTCTACTTTTGCCTCATTGCCTCGGTTTATGAAGCCTGGATTTTCTGTTGTTCAGGTACAAGGACCTTATGGTTATATAAGTAAGTATGTACAAAGGAATGTATAAGTTGAATTTGGACTGGGAAATAGAAGGATGAATCAAGAAATTTACGCATGAACTGCTCTTGCATCCACTTTTAGTACATCGATTTAGGGAATAAAGTGTGGGGATAACTCATTTTCCCAACTATTATAAATTTTTTCCAAAAATAAATACTTATTTTTGTTTTTCATTTCCTTGAGAAATTAAAATTCAGACAATCAGATTTCCTCTCCCCAATTTATCTGGACTCATCATCCCTACAAATTTAATACTTACTCATAATTAATGGTATAAAATATAAGTCTAAAAAGTTTTTATTAAATAGCAACTCTACCCAAACTATCTTACTCTTCAGTTATATAATTGTATGTATCCTGTTTTATAATTAGAAATTTGATTTGTTTGAAATAATGAGAAAATGATTTGCTTCTCCTTGCTCATAAAAGGCTCTTGGAAAAATTATTAGTATTCTGCAAATAATGGAAGAGGTAGAAGTTGCTGTGAAATAAGTTTCTGGTTTTAACAAAAACAACACATAGAACTATTCAATCCTCAAATGGCTTTCAAAGCATTTGTTGATGAATATTAGTTTTTGAGGACAATATCTATTAGATGTGGTTGCTGATACATTAGAGAATATATATTTGTGTATGTGTGTATATTCATAAAAGGCATATAATTTTAAAAAAATTTGACTTATTAACATGGTACATATTTAAGACAATTTTTAGTGCTTATTATGATTTAAAGTTTTGCCCATTTTGTCAATTTTAATGTTTTAGTTTAGAGAGGTTTTTACTTTAAGCTTCTTAAAATTATGACTTATAGTCTTTCTGGGTTATCTGATATTCAATGAAGAAGCTAGAACAAAAGTGGGCTCAATCATCCTTAAAGTCATATGAGTATTAGAATTGTTATAAAAGTCAATTACAAGCCTGATTGATTGCTAACAATGTAACATAAAGCAAGTTAGCTGAAAAGATTAATATCCAACTTTTCAAGGGACTTATAAAAGAAAGTCCCAGTCACACAACTTATAATCAATGTCAAAAGGTATCCAAATCCATTAACTGAGTTTTCTGTTATGCTGTCAGAACAGTTGAGAAATGTCATTAATTAAAAAAAAAAATAGAACAGTGCCACTGCCTTGTTAACTAGCAACAACTTTGAGGAAAGGCTGCCCCGTGCAGAAGGCAAGGAAGTGTTAACCACCCCACTTTGTGACTCTGTCCTACACAATTACCTGGTCATCCTCACCTGCACCGAGAGGGCTTCTCAATCTTGAATTTGAGAGGTAAAAAGAATGACCTTGAAAGAGAAAGAGTTACAACAAATCTAAATAAACAGAAGCAAAGTGTTTGGAATGTGTCCAAAAGAAGGAGCTCATTTCATATAACCCTATTGGAGCCTTACAAAGATGTTGTTAGGCTCGTAGCTTTCATTTAGGAAAAAAACATGTTGCTCTCTAAGAGGAGAGTTTATTAGAGGCTTTTATCAAATATTCATTTACTCAATGTAATGGAGTTGAAATGGAGTTGAAAAACTAGGTGAAATTTTAACATTATTTTGAAAAGAAAACTTTAAAAAAGTTAAGTAAGGTGTATAAATGTGACAAAAGGATAGTTAGAATGAATGACAAAAAGAGAGGTTAAAGAATGTCTGTAGATGTGTCTGTGAAGGTAGTTCTGAAATTTAAATACAAGGCTCCAGGAAGCAAACCTTGGAGAATTTCTAACTGGGTAACTGCTTGAAGGTAGATGCAGCTGTCTTCTCTCTTCTCCATCTTTTCCTGTCTCTTTCCCTCTCCATTCTTTCCTCTCCTTGCTCCTGTCTCTTTCCTCCCACAAAGTTCTCAACTTCTGGTAAAGTAGCTGTTTTGTATTCAATCTGTGAGTCAGTCATTGAATCACCAATTATTTACGAGGCTTATGGAAGCAAGTCTTTTTCTGACCAGGAATGGCAACTCCTGCTATTCTTTGCCATAAAAAATCAGTATGCTTTTAAATTTTGTTGCAATGTCCAAAGTTACCTATTTAATTTGCCTAACTAAACAAACATTTTGGCATTTATGGTGAATGTTTTTACCTTTCTGTTTTAGCACATATGTGAAGAAAATGAGTTTATCTTCTAATATGAACCAAGCTTCCAAATATTTGGTAGCAAGATTTAAATATCTAATATAGAGAATTGTTTTACTAAATTATTGTATATTCATTAGATGAAATATTTTAAGAACCCTACTAAAATGATATTTGTGAAGGTTTTATAGAAACATAGAAACTTTATGTTATACTGTTAAGAGGGAAAAAAAGAAAAAAATGAAATTAAATTTTCACTTAAATTCTATGGTCTATGAGAAGAGTGACTTGGTTTTAAAAAGCTGGATAATAAAATGCCTGATATACTGTGCCCAGACTACGCTTATTGATGTCACATAGTATATATCTTATTGTTCAGTTCACCTGAGATGCAATCTGGACAATGCAGGAGTTCAGTTTCACCTGAGATGCAATCTGGACCCACCCACGGGGAAGCAGAGGGAACACCATCCTGTCCCACAGCCAGGGAAGAACACAGGTAAGACAGATAATCAGACAATGGATAGTTTAGTGCTGGACCAAGAAGGAGAAACCTCCCCAGTAATAAGCAACTAGGGGTAGGGATTTTCCAATGATGATGACCTCTTTAGGAATATCATTGACAACAAATATCTGCCTTTAAAAGGATCTTTGTATAATTGCAGATTTAGAGACAGACCATTTTTGGCAAATGACAGAGGCTTTGAAAGAGGAAAGTAGTATCTCTATGCACACCCGGAGGCAAGATGTAGTCCATACAGAAAAGGAAATTAGGCCGAATGGAGATATTTCTCCGCCTCGTTTGACCAAAGGTTTTCACTATGGCCTTAGTGGGAAGGAGTTGGAAATTAATATCAGACTCCACCATTATTCATTTAAAGTTTTACATGTTAAATTGGATTAATTGTATACTACTTGTCATTCCATGTTTAATGGCCATGAATTTCTTTATTGTCTTTATAAAGAACCAAAGTTAATCTCTAAAAGTGGGATTCTACAATAAATAGGTATCCAGCCCTGATTAGATTTTTATCTATTATGCAACATTTTTGTTTTTTAATTGGTAATACCACATGCTTGACTCTTTTGAAGATGTTGACTTACACTTATATAGTTGTATAGCATAAGATAATTAAAATTCTATATGAATATAGATGTGGGCTGCTAGGAAGCAAGAGAAAACTATAATTCAATTAGTGGGATGAGGTTTGGAACTGATTTACTCTCCTTTTTATAAGATTTATATTATTGTTAATCTATTAATATTTATATATTATTATGTTTTAGAAAAAAGTAAAAATTTATAACAGTATTATCTGTGAATTATTTTTGAGGCTGGATTTGGATGTTGACAGGAAGCTGGAGTGATGATTCTATGATTGGGTATCTCAATATATCTTATCTGTCAGATTTTAAATATTTTATTTTTGAAGTGTATTTATTTATACTATAGGTAAGATTTATTGGGTTAAAGCTGTAATTTATAAAAAAGCAGCAGTCACTCATATTAGCTGTAAATGGGGGATATTTTATATTTGGCTGGTAGTAGAGTCCAAAATAGATATTGTTTTGGCCTCATTTTATGATGATCTCAGAGTAACCTTGTCTGAGGCTGGTGTTCTTTGAGATTGTTTATTTCTAACATGAGAAAAACATAGGCTAGCGGTGAGCATCAGACGAGTTCTCAGATGTCGGGAGTTGCTGGTTTGTTGTTGTTGTTGTTTTCTTTCCTTCTCAATGGCAATGTCATATTCTAAAGCATTGCCATCGTGTCTACTTTCACAAGCTTTAAACTTTGTGAGCTTTGGCTGAATCTGGCCAAAGACTAAGATCCCTAGAAAATAAGCTCTAAAAATCACTTAAGCAAAAAACTTTTTTATTAGCCAATTATATTTCTAAAGAGTTTCTATTTCCATTGGAAAAAATGCCGACCCCTAGTTATTACTGGGGGTGGTTTCTCTTTCTTGTTCAAGTATGAGAGATATCCTTTGTTAGGATATCTGTTCCGACCTTGTTTTTTCCCAGTTGAGAGACACATTCTCAGCTGGCCTGGGAGGAGCCAGTTGCTGTGGGTCAGGCATATACTGACCGTTTCAGCGAGCTGCCCCAAGGAGAAGGGAAACGCCGGTGAAATAAACCATACAGCAGCAGGAGAAGGACTGTCACTGCAAGAGTGCAGAGCCAGTCAGGTCAGAGGTCAGGACTGCAAGGAATGGAAGTCAAGTCCCCATGAGGTGGCAGGGCCCAGAGATGGGTCAAAACAAGGAACAAGAATGATGTACACGGAAGGGTGAGGGGAAGGGATAGATTAGGGAGTTTGGGATGGACATGTACACACTGCTGTACTTAAAACAGATGACCAAGAAAGACCTGCTGTGTAGCCCAGGGAACTCTGCCCGATATTCCATAATAACATAAATGGGGAAAGAATTTGAAAAAGAATAGACACATGTATATGTATAACTGAATCACTGTGCTGTACACCTAAAACTAACACAACATTGTTAATCCACTATACTCCAATATAAAATAAAAATTAACAACAACAGGGCTTCCCTGGTGGCGCAGTGGTTGAGAGTCCGCCTGCCGATTCAGGGGACGCGGGTTCGTGCCCCGGTCCAGGAAGATCCCACATGCCGCAGAGCGGCTGGGCCTGTGAGCCATGGCCGCTGAGCCTGCGCGTCCGGAGCCTGTGCTCCGCAACGGGAGAGGCCACAACAGTGAGAGGCCAGCGTACCGCAAAAAAAAATAAATAAATAAATAACAACAACAAAAAAAAGAATGAGGTACACGGGAGCAGAGGTCAAGAAAGGAACTTCACCTGTGAAACACGCTGCCTCTGGGGAACTGTTTGCTTCTCCATGTTTGTTTTTCTGGGAAACGCCATCTGCTAGAAGTGGTCACATCTTCAGGTAGTCTCCTGACTCAAAATATACAAAGGAGAGAGCATATAAAAACCTCTATATATCCAGGAGTAATTTTAACAGGAAACACATAGACCTCATGAAAGATGTTCACATGAAAAAGATATGGCTGACATGTTATTTTCAAGAGGCCATTTTACAAAACCTCAGACAACACAACAGCAACACAAGACACCTCAGAAACAAAATAGAAGATGTGCACTGAGAGCTGAGACCATGTATGGAGTGCTTTGAAGGTGGTACCTGACATCCAGAAATCAAAGCCTTGGTTCCAGGCAGTAAAGGTTCCTGACTGTGCAGGCTTGATCTTTCCTACATGGATTATTCTCAGGGGACCGCTTTCCCTCCCTCTAGCCCATCCTCCACTTAGCATTCAGGATGACCTTTTGCCAAATAAAAGTTTGTTCATGTGTCGTCCCAATGTAAAGTCTTCAATAACTCCCCAGGCTCCCCTTTTCTATGGGAGAGCATCTCTCTAATTGTTTTCCATGATTATTCTTAAGAGATGTTTAAAAGCATTTCATCGTTTTAAGGTTCTCTGGGCTAGTAATTTAGAAAACCTTGGTTCAGCAATGATAAAGAGGCTTCTGTACCACAGGACTTTTTCGAGCTGTGATTCAAATATGGGACTCAGAGTTTCCTTGTCTCATGTTGTACATGTGAAGACCATAGTAAGACCATTTTAAGACCATGAGGACCTGGTGTACGAAGGAAAGCTGTCAGAAATGTCTCTAAGTCCAGAATCATTGATCTTGTATCTGAGGACATTCGTGATCCAATATCTGCCAAGGACACCCATCTCCATGTCCCCAAACCTGTCTGTTCCACACATGTTTTCCTGTCACTTCTTCAAGGCATCTTATTCACTCCAGCCGTTCCCTTTATGCCTCCTGCATACATCTCTGTTTTAGTGCCATTCACTTACTTTAACAGCCATTTTATTATATGCTTGCCCCTAACCCCGGAAGATGCATTCCTTGAAGGCAGACTCCTGTCATGTGTTACAGGAGTCTGTCCAGCGCCTGGCATATAGTAGGTGCCTAGTCAGTATTTGCTGACTGAATTCCACTCTAAATAGAGGGTTTCTCCTTCCAAGTATCTGCCTTTTCATACCGACATTGCCCACTGTGATTGCCTGGACATTTGTTTTTGGAAAGAGAAAAGGAAGCCAATTTTAAATATTCTTCTCTCCTTTATTATATTAGAAACCATTGTCATAAGTATTGCATAAGTATTGCATAAGTATTGTCATAAGTATGGCGTGATAAGAGTTTTACAAGATAACAAAGAAAATGCCGCCAAGAAATACAGCCACAGGAACCAAGTTCTATTTTTTTTTGCTCGTGATGTTTCAAGGTTAAATACTAGACTGATGAAAAACATATAGAATTATGGAATTTCAAAAGGTTTGAAGTGACTTTAAAGGTCATTCGGCTCATCTCTTTCCTGAATCCCAATATTTTTGCTACCAAGTGGATGTGCATTAGGTACAACATTGGTAGGGAATTGGTAGGTTCCATTGGTAGGGAATTAAGCTCAGTCTCTCTTGTGATACGTCTGACTAGTGTGAGAGGTATTTCTATTGATTTGAAAACACACACACACACACACACAATTCTTCTTTTTTATTTTCTTTTTTTTTTTTTGGTCTTAGTTGCAGCACGTGGGAACTTCTTTGAGGCGTGCGGGATGTTTCATTGTGGCATGAGCTTCTCTCTGGTTGTGGCATGCCAGCTTCTCTTTAGCTGTGGTGTGCGGGTTTTCTCTCTCTAGTTGTGGCACACGGGCTCCAGGGTGTGTGGGCTCTGTAGTTTGTGGCATGTGGGCTTAGTTGCCCTGTGGCATGTGGGATCTTAGTTCCCCCACGAGGGATCAAACCCACGTCCCTTGCATTGGAAGGCGGATTCTTTACCACTGGACCACCAGGGAAGTCCCCTTATATATATATAATTCTAATGTTGCCCTAAAAGACCATATGAGAAAATTTCCCATCCCTTTGCCACATAGCAACTCTTCAAATAATTCCTATCATTTCTTCCTCATTCCCTTCTCTAAAAATAATCAGCACAAATCCTTCAACTATTCTACATCTGTCCCCAGTTTGGCAGTACCTTGCCTCCTATGCTTTCTTATCTCAACAATTATTATACATTACACTTTGTTACTTTTAAAGCATGACATACAAAAATGAATCCCAAATTCCATGTGCACCATAATCAGCCCTTAAAAATTAGAAACACTTCTAGTCAAGGTATTATAATTTAATCAATATTGTTTTTAGACAATGACATTATACTGTTGAGAATTTTAAGGTTGTATTGTCATCCAAAACCTCTTCAGCCTTCATTTAATGCATGCAGTTTGCCAGCACACATGCTGCATTATGTGATCATGAATTTTGACCTTTGGAACTATATGTGGAAACTTACATTTATTCTTCTAAAATTGATTTTTTTGAAATATTTTCCCAGGCTGTTGTTATAGTCTATCATGGTTTTGTTTTCTATTAAACCTTTACTGAGCTTCTAAAATGTATAAGACCCCATGTTAGGCTGTAAGGATGCAAAAATCTGATAGGACATATTCCCTGCCTTCCAGAAATTAGAATCCCTTAAGAGAAGACAGACGGTAATATCAGTAATTACAGGATAACATGGAGAAAACTTTCACCAAATTATTGGCAAAAATGTTAAGCAGTCAAGAAGGATCCTGGGAGCATGACAGTAATAACTTCCTTCCAGAATCACCTCTACAAGTATTCTCTATACACGTTTGCAAAAGTACTTGGAGTACACTTTTCTTGTTAGACCTAAGTAGATAGATGCCCTGAGGTCAGTGGTTAATTTGGGCTAAATCACAAGGGAATGTTAACAATCTAGACCAAGCCTGGATAACATAGAGGATGAAATTTTATGTGTAGCTACCTCATCCAGTCCCTACTGATTAATTTTAATTCTTCTGGCCTAAGTTTACAATTATCTTCCTATTAACTAGGAAGAAGTGACCCAAATCTCCTTGACAGTGATCTCCTATGTACCATTAAATAACCATGCTTTATTACTATGTTTCTAACAGATTGAACATAATCAGTTTCATGAACTTTCAAACACTTTACTTAATGAAGCTTTCCATTTTATTTATGACATGAAGATGTTTTCTATTGTAATGACAAAATATAGTCTGAATATAATACTTTTAATGAGATCTGAAAAATGTCAAAAGGAGTGGAACAATTATTTTTTTTAGGTAAATATGGGATATTTTTCTTTTTCGACAGCCACATTTAGCTAGATTGTTTTTGAGAACTTCATCCCTGGGATTTATTGTTTTGGCAATCCTTATTTTTCTGCTTCCATCCATTTCCCTACACCACCATAGGGAAGGGAGAGGGAGAGGGTAATCGGAAAAGGACTTACCGTTAGCCTTTCATTATCTCAATTTAACAGTTTTAGACCATTTCTTCTACCTATTAAGCTAGTCACATTTTCATAATTGTCTCTTCTTTGCTGGAAGTTAAACGAAAGATTTTGCTAAGCTGTATATTAAGAGAAACCTGGGGAATATGTATGGGATGAATTCTGATTGTTCTAAATCGAGAAGAGGGAGAGATTAGTCTGATTGTATTCGCAAGATGACGCAGCATAGTGCAATTCATCAGGTCCTCAAGACTACCCTCAGGTTCAATAATTCACTAAAAAGAATCACAGAGGACTTCCCTGGTGGTGCAGTTGTTAAGAATCCACCTGCCAATGCAGGGGACACGGGTTCAAACCCTGGTCCGGGAAGATCCCACATGCCTCAGAGCAACTAAGCCCGTGCACCACAATGACTGAGCCTGAGCTCTAGAGCCCACGAGCTGCAACTACTGAAGCCCGTGCGCCTAGAGCCCGTGCTCTGCAATATACTATACTGTGCATTAGATCTCTAGGGCTTATTTATCTACTCGTTGCAAGTTTGTACCCTTAAACAACATCTCTCCTATTCCCAAAACCCCCAGCCCCTGGCAACTACCATTTCTCTATCTGTTTTTACAAGTTTGCTTTTTTCAGATTTCACATATACGTGATACCATACAGAATTTGTCTTTCTCTCTCTGACTTATTTCACTTAGCATACTCAAGGTCCATTCATGTTGTCATAAATGGCAGTATTTCCTTTTTGTGATGGCTAAGTAATATTCCATTGTATACATGTATACCACATCTTTTCTATCTGTTCACCCATTGTTGGGCATTCTTTAACTGGGTGTTACTAATTTTCTTCCCAAAGGGATTTCTTACTTCTTTTAGTTCATCAAGGAGTTCCACTTTTGTTTTCCCAAGTTTTTATAGAATCTTAAAGTAAATATTATTTAAAAGTGGTTTTTTTTATTTTTATGGATTTGAGAAAGAAAAGAGAGGCTGTAATCGGTTTAATCTTTTGAAACAGAAGTCATGATCTCTTTTTATACATACCTCCAAAAACTGCAACTCTCTGCAATCTAAACATTAGGAATTAGGGAAAGAATCATAATTCACTCTTATGTTTTTAAAATAGCAATTATCTCTTTGTAAAAATAATATGTACTCAGTACAAAAAAATATTGAAAAAAAGTATGACAGAAATCAACAATAATCTCACCATTTAAATATTATCATTTTTGTATTAATTCCTTTCTCCATGTACATATAAAACAAATGTGGATATCTATATTTAAATGCTTTATATATACATATATATCTGTATTTTAAATGCATAATATTATCACTAATAAATATAACACACATATTTATGTCAATATTCTCTATGAGATAATTTTAATTGTTATATGGTATACCATTATACAAATACAATATAATCTCCTTAACCAAATCCTTGTTATAAGAAAGGTAATTAGATATTTCCAGCTTTTTGCAGTTATAGATAATAGCTCTGAACCCCACTATTCATGAATATTTGCATAAGATTTTGATTAATTCCCTAAAAAAAATTTTAAGTAGTGGTACTACTAGGTTCAAAAGAATTCACATTGTCAGGTTTAATACATGTTGTCTACACTGTCCTCAAAAAAGGGGTTATACCAATTGACCCTCCCCTTAGCATTATGGGAAAGTGGCAGTTTCTAAATATTTCCCCAGCACTAGGTTTTCATATTCTTTATACTCATTGATAGTATAAAAGGGAAAATATGTTTTCTCATTATTTTTTACTTTGTGGGTTGAACACATGTTATTATGATCTGCTTTTTTGTTTTATGGAGAATTGCCTGTTCATCATTTTTCCCATTTTTGGTAATCTTTCTTTTCCAATTGATTTTTTTAAGTCTTTAAAGAATATCAGTCATACTTCGCCATGTATTATAAACATTTTTTGCAGTTTGTGCTTTGCCTCTTAACTTAATTCACAAAGCTAATTTTTCTAATCTAATCCTTGTTTTGTTATAGTTTCTGCCAGTGGAGGCAAAGGAGAAGGGGGTAAGACCCCTTGCAGTTCATACAGAAGATGATTTTTTATTTGTTTAGTTGTTTGTTTCTCATATTCTGAATGAGTTAAGAGTATAACAGAACAAAGTAAGAGAGATTGAAGATCAGAATTCAGATGTCTCAATCTGAAATGACCACCCTAGTTTAACATCTTGCAGACAGAAAACCTACAAAAACATGCTGAGTCGATGAGTGGATGGATGGATGGATGAATGAATGCTGGGAACTGATCTAGGAGCTGAGGACTTGAGCTCCAGCTATAGAAATAACAATGGAATTTAACCAACAACTTGATAAAATCTGAGAAAGACCATGGAGGAAATCTATGGACACTGTTCATAAGTAATTACCAGAAATGGATATATCTATCATTATTTAATGATAAGTGAGGGGCTTCCCTGGTGGCACAGTGGTTAAGAATCTGCCTGCCAATGCAGGGGACAAGCGTTTGAGCCCTGGTCCGGGAAGATCCCACATACCATGGAGCAACTATGCCCATGCACCACCACTACTGAGCCTGCACTCTAGAGCCCACGTGCCACAACTACTGAAGCCCGCGTGACTAGAGCCCGTGCTCCACAACAAGAGAAGCCACCGCAATGAGAAGCCCGCGTGTCACAACTAGAGAAAGCCCGCGTGCAGCAACGAAGACCAAACGCAGCCAAAAATAAATAAATTTATATTAAAAAAAAAAGATAAGTGAGCAAAGAGAAAACATTTTCTGCAGCACAGTAAGAATTTCATCTGAATCACTGGCATTATATCCATTACCCTACAAACATGTTTTAGGAATTCTGTCTTCAAAATCCCCTTGCGTGATCCCTCTCCCACTTCCTTCACACAAGCAAACGCCTCAAGAGTGATACCACTAGCAGTAAGGCAGTTTCAAAGCCACTCATTCAAACCTCTGAAATCTGAATCCTTCTCCTACCACTGGGGCTTTCAGGGAAGGCTTTATAAAGGACTTTAAAGATTTCTCATTTTAGCAGCAGAGAGAACCAACTGTCTTGGATGTTTAAGGGAGATTTTACTAAGGAATTAATACAGATTCTATCTAGACTCAGAATTTTAGAGGACTCTTGGAAATAGAATTCTCAAGGAAAACCTATCTCTGCACTATCACCAATATAATCTTTCCATGAGATTAATGTTGCTTCTTGAACAGGGCATAATAATCTATTTCCATTTGTCATGAGTAATGCAGCACTATATATGCCTTCTCTCACTGCAGATCATTTGGGAATCTTATTCGCTTCTTAACCCTAAATGTCATTTTAGGAATGCAGTACATAGAAGCCAAGAGATCCCCTTTTCATACTAAATTTAATCCCAATTTCATATATATATATAATACCTATGAATCTTTTCCACATGTATTTTTGGTGACATCTCAACTTATGATCTCATTGATAACATACTACCTTCTTCATTAATGGACTATTTTTCCTTCTAATTCTGTCCGTTGTTCAATTTCTATTTCCCTGTTCTAGCCTTATCTTTCTGTATCCATTTAGGAACATACAAAGAATTTCAAAAGCCTTTTTGGTTTTACTTTTGCATTTTTCTCCTTGGACATTACTATTTGCTTTCCTAATGCTTTATAAGTAACTTTCAATTTGCTTTGAAACACTTCCCTTTCATGTATAACACTTCTATCAAAAAAAAATTGTTTTTGGTCACTCAGTCTTTGTTTAGTTTTGTGTTTGTGAGCTACTGTTGCCTTGTAGTAAAATCGGAGCCAAATGGAGCTCTTCGGTGTACTTTGCACTCACAGGGCTGTAAGGAGCCTTAAAACCATGAAATGGCCAGTCCTGCAGTGCCAGGTTCTCATGGAAACCCACTGAAAATAAGATGACCTGCTTCTCAAATGCACAAACCTCAAGTTACATAGCTTTTCACTGTCTTCTAAGACACTTTCCATGCCCATTAAGGAGATACTGCTTCTGCCTGCTTTTCCTCTACCATTACTCTCGAAATTTCTTCTGACCATTTATGTCCTAGAAACATGATAAACTGTGAAATTGCAGTCTGAAGGCAGCCAGGGCTTTAAGAAATATGGATAGGTGAAATTGAAAAAAAAAAACACAAAACACTGTCATAATCATTATTAAAATAGAGTGTCATTCTCACTGCATATTTGGAGAATCAAAAAGACTCATTTGGGGGCTTCCCTGGTGGCGCAGTGGTTGGGAGTCCGCCTGCCGATGCAGGGGACGCGGGTGCGTGCCCCGGTCCGGGAAGATCCCGGGAAGATCCCACATGCCGCGAAGCGGCTGGGTCTGTGAGCCATGGCCGCTGAGCCTGCGCGTCCGGAGCCTGTGCTCCGCAACGGGAGAGGCCCACGTACCACAAAAAAAAACCCCAAAAAAAACAACAAAAAAAAGACTCATTTAAAGAGCTTTGTGACGGGAAGATGGTTGTTCATTCATTAATGTGCATTAAAGCAATTTTAATTGTGTCTCTACTTCCACTCCATGCAGTCACAATACATTCTGAAATTCTCAGAGTTCTTTTTCATAGAAAATAACTAAAATCCGGTATATTTAGAGAGCATAATGTTTTCTAATCACAGATTTGTGGTTCTTCTCAGTATGTCGTTCCTCTAATCGGAAGCCTTAAAATAGAAATTGCAATGCTCCAAATCTAATTTATGAAGATGACAATAGTGGAATTAGAGGATGAATGCACAGATAAAAATCTCTTCTCTAAATGAAGAATAATTATTCATGCTGGAAAATTATCAGAAACAATTTTGGGCTACTCTAATAACATACTAGATAATTTGTTATATTCAGCGGGGTTGCAAATACTTACTACTTACTAAGTCCTATAAAATTCAATGCAGCCTACAAGTAAGATTAGTGAGGGAATATGAATTTTATATTAAAATATCATATTAGAGTTTAGAGTAGAAATTAATTTAGCAATAATATAGTCTAATCTTCTCATTTATGAGCAAATCAAGTCCCAAAGAGATTTCAAAAATAAGTAAAAGACTATATTAGCAGGGAATTAGCCGGTGGTCCAGCGGTTAGTTAGTACTCTGTGCTCTCACGGCCGAGGGCCCCGGTTCAACCCCTGGGCAGGGAACTAAGATTCCACAAGCCATGGTGTGGCCATAAAAAAAGACTATATTAATAATCTGTGGCATTGGTAAGATTAGATGCTATTTCACCTAATTTCATGCCCAGAGTGCCTGCCACATCTTCATCAAGGACTTATTACGCCAGCAAACTTGAGAGCAGAGCTTGGTCGGTTAATAAATTAAGTCCTGGTCATTAAAACAAAAAAGGCAACTCTCATTGAATTTTTCTCTTTTCCTAGAGTAAGCTCTTTATCTCAAAAAAAATAAATAAATAAAGTAGAGCTCATTGTTTATCAAAGCATACAAACTACCATAATTGCCTAAGCCCTTTTTGGAGATTGCTAAATTTTTGCAAATTATAAAATTGCTATTTTGCTTTACCCCTTCTCCCAAATTGAAAGCCATCTAAATGTGCGATTTGTGGACAACTTGTGGATGTATCTATGTAGTGCAGCCACTAAAATTGCCTCGATCTAGATACCCAATGGCTTAGCTGTTTTCGTTCCTGTGTACATACCCACCAGAAATGCACACACATGTGCATCAAAATAAATGTACAGAAACATTCATAGAAGCTTTATTCATAACCGTCATTAAGTTGAAACAATCCAAATGTCCAGTAGTCTTAATATGGATAAATAAATTCTGGTTTATTCATGAAATGGAATGGTACATAACAATGAAAAATGAACAAACTTCAGTTATATCCAAACAGCATTGATGCATCTCACAGACCCAGAGTTTAGTGAAAGAAACCCGGACAGCAAAGGATGAATACTGTACTTTCTATTTATACAAAGGGAAAAAGCAATCAAAACGAATCTCTTTTGTTAGAACTCACAATTGTAGTTACCTTTGGGAAGGAGAGAGGTGAAATGCTTTGGAGGGAGTAAAATAAAGGCTTTTGGGGTGCTGGTAATATTGTATTAATATTTCTTGACTGGCGTACTGTGACAGTCCTTCAAGTTGTTAAACTTAAGATTTGTGAACCTTTTTTTTTTTTTTTTTTCGGTACGCGGGCCTCTCACTGTTGTGGCCTCTCCCATTGCGGAGCACAGGCTCTGGACGCGCAGGCTCAGCGGCCATGGCCCATGGGCCCAGCCGCTCCGCGGCATGTGGGATCCTCCCGGGCCAGGGCACGAACCCATGTCCCCTGCCTCGGCAGGCGGACTCTCAACCACTGCGCCACCAGGGAAGCCCCTAATTTTTGTCTTTTTACTTGCTCGGTTTTTATTAATTTATACATTTGTTTTTATATTCCACTACTTGATTGGCTCCAGGAGGGCAGGGATCGTATCTGTCTTGGTCATTACTGTGTCCCCAGCATCATGCATGTAGTAGGCACTCAATAAATATCTGTTGAATGAATAAATGTGAGTGTGTCTCCCTCCTGATCTTGAAGGTCCTGGGCCTTCTTTGCCCAGGTTTCATAGAACTAAGGCATCTTGTGGCTCTCCCATCCTCGATGACTTTTTTCTTTTGTCCTTCCACCTCCAAGAAGACTTCCCTGATTCCTATAGCCAGGTTAAACTCCCCTCCTCTGATAGTTCCCAGGCTTAAACTGCCTGCCTGCTCACTAATATATATATATATATATATATATATATATATATATATATATATGTTACTTTTTAATGAGACAGTTATAGCATTCTCATAAATTATGCTTAAGTGTATTTTTAAAGAATAGAGACTGCCTCAACATCTTTCCAGGTAAACAGTGAAACATAGGCTGGGAAGGTCTATATTTCTTTTTCTCTGAACTCCTTGAAGCTATTTTAGGCTATATCTATTGCACTCTATTTAATCATTCTTATTATCTAAGATTCAATAGGAATATCTTTGCAAAAGTTAATGAAAACTCAGAATGGACTCAGCCAGTAAAATATATAGACCATAAGAAATAAAGAGTGTGTGCACAACACTGATTGGGTACACTGCTGTGTTGTTTGCAGTAGTTCAGATTATAGCACTGACCCTCAAAGAAGAATTATTCAGTGACAGGCTGGCCCCTAACTTCAGCCTTGGCGGTGTATCAACCAACCAAGTGAAAAGAACTGATGTTGAGTTTGATTGCTCAATTTTTCTGTTCTAGATTGAACAGCACAGGACAGAAACCAAGCCATTTGATTTTCAAGATGTATTGGCACAAAGAATCCTATGTTTCCCATTGATGTCTGTCTTTGAAAGTAACTTGAGGGTAAAAGACGTTGTAACTTTTGAACCTATATGTTGATACAGCACAAAGCCATCTCAAAGAGAACAGATGGTTAAATTTCATTCATACTAATTCATGTAGTTTTCAGAAAGTGGAAGACCTTGAAATTTATCAGAACATAATAGACCTTGAAATCTAGCACAAAACTGCTGTCCCACACCTATTCCGGAGGGCTGGATCATGAAGTTCCTCTTTAGGTCAAACCAGTCCTACTGTTGTGAGCTGGATGCTTCATTGAGTATACTTTCTTGGAAGGAGCACAAGATAAACCCTTCTTGGAAGGTTTAGGTTTACATCACCACTAGGTGGAACAGATCTCCCAATCCATATACTTCTCAACTAACAATATACATTAAATGTTCCACTCTTTTAGAATCAAAGTCTAAGTCTAATATTTAATTCTCTGATCTGATGTTACCAGTTATATTCTCTTACTAAATTAGATAACTCCTCTGAATCTTAGTTGTTGTTCTAACTTCTAAAATGTGAACATTTGCCTAGTGCAGTGGTTTCCAAACCTCGCTGATTATTAGAATCACTTGGACTGCATTTTAAACGTATAGATTCCTAGTTGGGGAATGAGAGCCTATGGTCACACTTGTAAAATGTTGCCCAAGGTTGGTAACAACTGATCCAAACTGAGCTTAAGATGGATTACAACTTTAAATGTAAATGATTTGTCAAAATGCTGTTCAAAAATGAGTTGCTGTTACTGCTATAGTGGTATTGCCAAGGACTTTATTTCTTTGTGTTCGTCTCCGTGAAATTCTCTTTCAAAATGCAAATGCAACTCTGTAGACATGTGTAAGAGGTGACTGACTACCTTGTTACCTAACACTCCAGTTTCAGATTTAAAAAACAGAAAGGAAAGTCAGAGAAAGAGATGGTAGCACAAGAGTTTCCTGCCATTTTCTCTGAATACCACTCGCCTCTTGCATTCTTAATTTTTATTTTCTCTGATACCATCATTTTGGGTCCCTTGGCTTTATTTATTTACTTATTTATTTATTATTGAAGTATAGTTGATTTACAATACTATATTAGTTTCAGGTGTACAACATAGTGCTTCAATATTTTTATACTTCACTTAAATTTATTATAAAATATTGGTCATATTCCTTATGCTGTACAATATATCCTTATAGCTTACTTATTTTATACATAGTAGTTCATACCTCTTCATCGCCTACCCCTATCTTGCCCCTCTGTATGTCCTTCTCCCCACTGGTAACTGATAGTTTGTTCTCTATATCTGTGACTTGGTTTTGTTATATTTATTCATGTGTTTTATTTTTTAGATTCCACATATAAGTGATAACACGTAGTATTTCTCTTTGTCTGACTTATTTCACTAAGCATAATACACTCCACAGTGTTGCAAATGGCAAAATTTTTATGGCTGAAAACATCCATTGTACATATATGCCACATCTTTATTCATTCATCTGTTGATGGACACTTAGTTTGCTTCCATATCTTGGCTATAGTGAATAATGCTGCAAGGAAAATTGGAGTGCATGTATCTTTTTGAATTAGTGTTTTTGTTTTCTTCAGATATATACCCAGAAGTGAAATTGCTGGATCATATGGTAGCTCTAGTTTCAGTTTTGTATGGAATCTCCATACTGTTTTCCATAGTGGCTACACCAAATTACATTCCCACCGGGGTTCTGGGTTCCTTTTTCTCCGCATCCTTGCTAACATTTGTTTTTGTCATTTTGGTGATAGCCATTCTGAGAGATGTGAGGTGATAGCTCATTGTGGTTTTGACTTTCATCTCCCTGATGATTAGCAATGTTGAGCATCTTTTCATGTGCCTGTTGGCCATCTGTATATCTTCTTTGAAAAAATGTCTTTTCAGGTCTTCTGCCCATTTTTATTTGGGTTGTTTGTTTTTTTGATATTTAGTTTTATGAGCTGTTTATATATTTTGGATATTAACCCCTTATTGTTCATATCGTTTGCAAATATTTTCTCCCATTCAGTCTTTCATTTTGTCCATGGTTTCCTTTACTGTGCAAAAGCTGTTGAGTTTAATTAGGTGCCATTTGTTTATTTTTGCTTTTGTTTCTTTTGCCTTAAGAGACAGACCCCAAAAATTTATTGCTATGATTTATGTCAAAGAGTATTTTCTTCTAGGAGCTTTATGGTTTCAAGCTTTACATTTAGGTCTTTAATACATTTTGAGTTTGTTTCTGTATATGGTGTGAAAGAGTGTTCTAATGTCATTCTTTTACATGTAGCTGTCCAGTTTTCCCAACACTGCTTGTTGAAGAGACTGTCTTTTCTTCATCTTATATTCTTGCCACCTTTGTTGTAGATTAATTGGCCATAAGTGTGTGGGTTTATCCCTGGGTTTTCTGTTCTGTTCCATTGATCTATATGTCTGTTTTTGTGCAAATACCATACTCTCTTGATTACCGCAGCTTTGCGGTATAGTCTGAAGTCAGGGAGCATGATACCTCCAGCTTTGTTATTTTTTCTCAAGATTGCTTTGACTATTCAGAGTCTTCTGTGCTTCCATATAAATTTTAGGATTGTTTGTCCTAGTTCTGTGAGAAATACCATGAGTATTTTGATAGTAATTGCATTAAATCTCTGGATTGCTTTGGGTAGTATAGACATTTTTAACATTAACTCTTCCAATCCATGAACACAAGATATGTTTCCAATTCTTTGTATCATCTTCAATTTCCTTTATCAATATTTTCTTGTTTTTATTTAGAGTATAGGTCTTTTGCCTCCTTTGTTAAGTTTATTCCTAGGTATTTTATTATGTTTGATGAGATTTCAAACATAGAAAAATGACAGGAAATTTCACACTTCATTTTAGGGTCAGCATCTCATCCACTCCCTGGATTATTCAAGTTGGGTACTGGCCATGTGGTCAGTGCTGTATGATCCATTACAGGGAATATCCATAGAGAAGAGGAACAAACCTCAAGTCCAGATGGTCAGAGGAAAGACTGGCATCAGAATGTTGAGTAACCAGAAAGATTTCAGGGTGACCTGAAGATATTATTAGGGCAGGTCAGGAAAAAGATAAGGAAAGTTGGGGACAATTACTGTATCTTAAGCTAACTTTATTTGTTCAAGTACATGATCTGTAGATATGTGATATGTAATAGAGAAAAATACAGGGAGAGATGAGTTAATTTTATGTGTCAACTAGGTTAGGCTATGGTACCAGGTTGTTTGGTCAAATACTAGTTTATATATTGCTTTGAAGACTTTATGTAGATGTGGTTAATATTCATAATCATCAGACTTTAAGGGGATTACCCTCAATAATATGGGTAGACGTCATCCAATCAGTTGAAGGTCTTAAAAACAAAAACTAAGGTTTCCCAGAGAAGAAGGAATTCTGCCTCAAGACTGTAATAGAAGTCTTGCCTGAGTTGCCAGCCTGCTGGCCTCGTCTACAAATTTCAGACTTGCCATCAAAGCATGAACCAATTAGCAAATCTCTCATTCTTTCTATATGTATATCCTAGTGGTTCTCTTTCTCTGGAGAACCCTGACTGAGTAAAACCTCCAATGCAGATTCCTCTCTGGTTTTCTTAGTTGTCTGAAGAAGGCAGAAACCTACAACCCACTTTTACTTTTCCCTGTTAAGGTTAGAACAGGACCAGTCTCAGCCATTCACTCTGTGCTTCCCTCCCTTTAAGTTTCCCCAGGGAGACCTGCATGACTATTGAAAGATGAAGGTTCACATCTCATTGGCCAGGACTAGCTTTATGGGCCCACACAACACCAGGGGACCTGATCTTTTAATCTTAAGGGATAAATGACATCTGAATCTACATTATAGCACTCTTCTCTGCTATTGGAATGTAAATGATTGACATTGGGAAATTCATTTCAGATAAGTGAAGTAGAAAGTTGAACATTTGCCTGGCAGATCCACTTGGGATCAGATAAGACGCTAGAAATGATAAAGACAATATTAATAATGTATATGAACATTTTTATCTCTCACTATTGACTTTAGCTTTTGATTAAGAGAAATATTTCCCAAGTCCTTTCAAAGTAACTTATGTATTCTGCAAATGCTAGGTGTTGTACATCCAAAGCAAAATGAAATAGGGGAGTCTTAATTGTCTAAATTGGGTGTCTGCAGTAACACCGCAGTGTTACTTTCTAGTCTAATTTGGCTGAATGTTTCCAGCCATGGGTTGGTGAGGAACAAAATGTAAACATGCCCAAATTAAATCCAGTACAGCATTTAAGGAGTGACTGTTTATTAATCTGTTAGTAGGAACTAGACCTAAAATAATTTCGTTTCTTACACATCTGAATTTGAAGCAATATACCTAGTTAGGAGCATGAGATCTGAAGCGCCACTCCCTGGATTCAAATCCTGTCTTCACATTAGCTATAGATCTTAGGCACTCCGTAAGCTCTTCCTGCCTCAGTTTGTCCATCCATAAAATGGTGTGATACTATTAACTCTTACCTCAGATGGTGGTTGTGCGGATAAAGCACGTAGAATGATACCCAGAACACAGTAAGCACTTAAAATAGCAACTGTTATTATTAGATACTACCTGACACTTTTCAGTGCTTTTCCTCAAACAATTGCTGCATCAGTTTTTGTATACAACAGTCAGTTAGCAGTTGATGGGTAACAATCTGGACCTAAGTTTGAGTCCTAGATCTGCAAAGAAGAGGTTAGGCGATCTTGGAAGGCCACCATCTATAGTTTCCCGCCTAGGAAGTGGACCTAATACCTGCCATACCTATATCATTATGAAAGTCAAGTGTGATTATATTTACTGAATATAAATTATAAAATCTTATACAGCTGTAAAGGCCTGCTGTCTATTCATTTAATCAATTACCTTCAAAATAGTTAAAAACTACAATGAGATTCTGCAACTGATATTCCACAGCCATGTGCCAAAAAAATTTTTTTAAAGTAAATATCAGAATATCCAGTTATTTTTGAGTACATAAGGGTCCATTTTCCTTACTTATCAAGGAAAGGAAACTTACCTTTCCAACCAACATAGTAGTGAAACTTAATTATTTAAACAGAGCTGGATTTTTCTGTAGTTCTCCCTCCATCTTCTCACTTTCACATTTTTTTCCTCCATTGTTGATACCCATGAGCTCCAGGAGCAAATTTGTCTAATGTCCCTTCCCTGCTTCATGGCTCATCAGTTTCTCTCCCCTGTACCTGCCTGGGTGTTTTTGCTGTCCTTCTTTCCCTCTTCAGACTGATTCTATACCAGAGTAAAACAAGAGATGATCTACACAGAGGATAGTGAATATCAATCTTCCAATTTAGCCCCAAAACACCTACCACAGTGGATTGGCTTAAAGAACATTCGGGTGTAAGAAAACCTAATAGTTACACTGAAAACAACAGCGAGTTGTATTTTGATGGGACCATGTCTTCAGCTGTTTGAATGCTGTTCTCTTTCACAGACTTTTAAACTAAAATCATACCATGGCTTTATGCTTTGGACTCTACATATTTTTCTGAAAAGAGGAGAATAACAATACAAAGATTTTAAAGTTATAGGGACTTTATATTAAAACACAATGGGGAAAATCAATGCAGGCAAACTGGAACACTTTGCTATTCTCCTCTACTTTCATTCACTATCAGATTAATATAAGAATTTGACAGTTAAAAGAGGATAATTTGAAATATCCAGACAACAATAGAAAAATCGAATTGTTCCCTCACTTAATCCAGCTAAGGACTTTTAAGGACATTTTTGCTAGCCCACCATATCCTAGTTGCCAAAAGCCTTTCATAGATATGAACAAAATTATTGGTGACTTCTTGCAACATTGTGCTATCATTTCATAGCAGCATTAATATTCTCTATATGCAGTTTTTAATTTTATACTGTGTTGTCAGAAGGTAGGCTTAATACATGTAAGACAGTTGTCACAAATATGTGTGTAGTTAATATAGGATTATCTAATTGCTGACTATGGAACTACTGGAGATGGAATTTCTCTATAAACGGAATAAAATAAGCACTGACAGAAGCAAAAAAACACAAAAAACAAAACAAAACCCCCCCAAAGCCTTTATAGCCCTGATAAGAGTCTCCAGTGTTTAAAAATTAAACGTATGCAATCTTCAAAAATCAGGGACTGGACTTGATTTTAGAATGGTGATTAGACAATATCCAGAGGCTCTGTTTGACTGAGTATATGTCTCTCTAGTCCTCTGGTTACATAGGCTTTGCTCTCACACTTTGCTAGGCATATTATGGCCCCATTTATCAAGCTCACTCATAGCTTCTCCAATGTTTGCTGTTTGCTGTTCTTTCCTGCCCCATGCCTCCAACTGCAGAAAGTATAGCTCTCTCGAAGACTTAGATCAAAGGTGAATTCTTCCATAAAGACTTTCCTGATTTTCTGGTAGGAATGAATCTTTCCCTCCTTGAATTTTCCAGTTTTTTTAAAACCTATTTAGTGCAAATTGCCTTACACAACTGTGGCTAAAGCAGATTACAAATCCTTTTAGGCCAGGGACTTTGTGCATCTTGTCATCCTGAATATCCCCTAGTACAATGCCTTGCAGGTA
Source organism: Globicephala melas (assembly GCF_963455315.2). Lineage (NCBI taxonomy): Eukaryota > Metazoa > Chordata > Mammalia > Artiodactyla > Delphinidae > Globicephala > Globicephala melas. The sequence continues at coordinate 13,198,072 of NC_083327.1, read as the reverse complement.
GTTGGTTGTTAATAAATATGTGTAGGAATATTTTAACCAAATTTGTTGAGTAAAACGGCAACTAGATGAAAAAGTTGTATCACAGTTATATTGCAAGGGTTATGATATCTGGTTTGCAGTGATGAAAACCGAATGAAAGTCCCGATGAGGTAATACTAGTTAGACAAAAACCTATCCAAAGATGAGAAAGCAAACTAACAATCATTGAGCATTATGTTATTTTATTTTCCTGTGGCTTCTATAACAAATTACAACAAACTTGGTAGCTTTAAAACAACAAACATTTACTGTTTCACAGTTCTGGACACCAGAATTCCAAAAACAGTTTCACTGGGCTTATATCAAGGTATCTGCTGGGCAGCACTCCCTTAGGAATTTCATGAGGAGGAATCATTCCTTGCCTCTTCCAGTTTCTTTCTGATGGTTGCTGACAGTCCTTGGATTATGGCCACATCCCTTTTTTTAAAATTTTTAAAATTTTTTGAGGTTGCGTTGGGTCTTCGTTGCTGCGTGTAGGCTTTCTCTAGTTGTGGTGAGCGGGGCTACTCTTCCTTGTGGTGTGTGGCCTTCTCATTGCTGTGGCTTCTCTTATTTCAGGGCATGGGCTCTAGGCACGCGGGCTTCAGTAGTTGTGGCATGCAGGCTCAGTAGTTGTGGTTCACGGGCCCTAGAGCGCAGGCTCAGTAGTTGTGGTGCACGGGCTTAGTTGCTCCGTGGCATGTGGGATCTTCCTGGACCAGGGCTCGAACCCATGTCCCCTGCATCCCTCCAGTCTCTGCCTCTATGGTTTCACTGCCTTGTCCTCTTCTGTTTTTCTGGGGATTTTTTCTCTTTCCTTTGCTTTTTTTTTTTTTTTTTAAATGGCATTTGTGGTTGCATTTTGGATACACCCAGGTAAATAATCTTCCCATATCAAGAGTCTCAATCAAGCTACAAAGATCCTTTTTCCATAAAAGGTAACATTTAAAGTTTCCAGGCATTAGAATTTTTTATCTTTGGGGCCATTATACAGCCTGTTACAAATACCAACTAGACATGTTCCTTTGCGTGAATCTACTCAGTCTTCACAGCTGGTCTGTGAAGTAGTTTCTGCTGTTCCAATTTATAGGCGAGACCATTGAAATCCAAGAGATGGGTGACTTACCCAAAGGTACATGCGGTAAGTGGTTGAATATTTGATTCAAACCAAATTCTGTCTGGCTCCGAATTGATTTTTTCTGTTATATCCTAGCAGTAGATACACAGTAGATTCTTCATAAATGTTTGTTGATATAAAAGGAAATCTTCATTGAGATTTTGAAGTTTGCTGCTTAATCATTTTGTCACCATTTCTAAAAGTTCATTGATTTTTAAAACATTTTTATGCATCAGATGTCTCTTCAGAAAGTGTTTTCTAAAGTGAGTACAGTGTTGTCTCCAAATGGATCACCACTGAGAACTGGAGGCAGTTTTTTCCGTGTAATTCCACATAAGGGATATGAAGATTTCATGTAAAAAATTAAAAAAAAGAATTGAAAATCTGAGAGGGTGAAAATACACACCAAAGCCATTAGTCTACAAAAGCTGAAAGCCTCCATCTTCAATCCCATCCAAGATTGTTGAGAATTAGCTACTGTATCCCTATGAAATAATGAGGTTTCTGCAGGTACTGAACATAAGGTTAAAATTCATTCAGTGTTATATATCTCCTTGATTTCCCCTAAGTCCTAGATGTGTGTGAAGCTGTGTTACTGGACTCTGATAATTAACTATAAACTTTGTGGTGAACATTTTAAAAACATCACGTGGTAAAGTTATTTTTGAAAATTCAAGAAGCACCACTGGGTCATTTCCTCTCCACTAGTTTATGCTACCTAATATTAAGACACCGGTTTTCTTGGCCCAGGAAGGCATGTATAATCTTAATTTTCCCTTGCTGAGGTAACAAATTACCACAAATATAGCAGCTTGAAATAATACCCATTTATTATCTCACAGTTACATCAGAAGTCCAGGCACATGTCTCAGCTGGTTCTCCGCTTCTGATTTCAGAAGTCCAAAGTTATTGGCAGAACTGCATTCCTTTCTAGAGACTCTGGAGGTGAATTTACTTCCAAGCTTATTTAGGATGCTGGCAGAATTCAGTTCCTTGTGGCTGTACAACTGAAGTTCCTGTTTCTTTGCTAGATATTGACTGGGGGCTGTCCACGACTTCTAGAGGCCACCTGACTTCCTTGGCTTATGGTCCCCTTCCTCCACCTTCAAAGACAGCAGTGATGGGCTGAGTCTTTTTTAGCTTTAAATGTCTCTGATCTCCCTTTTTGCCTCATGGCTCCTCCGATGTCTTCCACCACGTCTTTTGACTGACATTTCTTCTTTCCTCTTCTTTTAAGGGGCCATGTGATTATATTAGGTCCACCAGGATAAGCTTCCTATCTTAAGGTCAGTTGAATCATAACCACGCAGTCCCTTCATGGAAGTAACTAGACTAGTGTTTGACTGAATAAACATGGGACAGGAATATCGTGAGAACATTTTTAGAATTATTCCTAAACTAGGTGTATGGTCTCAAAAAAAGTGTACTTTTAGTCTTCTATATTTCTAGGCTTTAAAGATCAGATTACTCAGGAAGGATATATAAAACCGGAAATATGGAAATAGCTGCCTATTTTCCTAAATACAATTGAAAGACACAATAACTGAAGGTTCGAACACACAGCCACATTTTCATCTCACAGATGAATAATAGATGGTGAGCAAAGTTTAGACACAATTTAAGAAAGAAAAAAAACTTCACTTATTCTCAAAATCTTATATATGTAATGCACAAGGGATAATAAGCATGGGCTGTGTTCAAATGGAAAGAACAAGCATGTACTGAAATCTTTAATGCAAGGATTGAAAAGAACACATAGTGTATAGTGTACTGACAGAGAGTGTTAAAACACTTTTCCGTAAGTGATTTAATGAGCCATGGTAGATCACCTCAGCATTATCAACTGTCTTATCTTGGAGGCAGATCTTCTATTCCTTTCAGTTGCTTCCTTTGGAGTCGTTCTAGCTGGTGATAAGGGAATTTTCTCCAGGAGCCAATTAGACATTGAAAGATAATTCTACATGTGATAATTTAGTGCTTTCATTGACCATAATAGAAAAACATTATTACCACTCAAAACCCGATATGATTCACACCATAGAATAGTGTCCTCATGTCAATGTTCTCACAGAATAAAAATGCGCATGATGTCGGAACAAAGATTTTTAGGAGCAGGTGAATTTCCTCCCCACACAATTTCCCCTTCAGTCAGTTGGACACTGAGTTGCGGATAGTGAGGAAGTGCTAGGGGTTGGCTGAGCCACAATAAGGAAAGAGCCTGGGTCACTGGATGTCCACGTGGAGAAGACCTCTGAGCAATCAGGAACACCTGCACTGGATAGTTACGTGAGCTAGAAATATCCTTCTATTATGTTTAGGCCTTTATACACTTTGGATATGTGCTTCCCAGCAGCTGGTATCACCCACACTAATACATCCTCCACTGATCCTACCCTAGAGTTCATAACATAAACCACACTGCAAGTTCTGTAGTCCTTGACTCTTCAGATTACATAAATCCTTATCACTCTCAAAATTTTTTCAAGGATATCATTTATGTTGTAAAGGTTAAGAGTGTATTTTGGAATTCAGAGCTAAGAATCTGAAACAAATATAAATTTTTTTGTGCAGTATTTCCACAGGAACAAAACACTTTAACATCATTTTCTTTAAGTTTTAATAATGGAAGGGCTGCAGAGCAAAGAGCAAAATTTAAAATAGTATAAAAAATACATGGACAAAAATGCTGAAATGTTATTCTCTTGTACAACATTAACTAGTACAGGATGATCTTGACATAAAATTAAATTCAGGCTACCCTGGTGGCGCAGTAGTTGAGAGTCCACCTGCCGATGCAGGGGACGTGGGTTCATGCCCTGGTCCGGGAGGATCCCACATGCCGCGGAGCGGCTAGGCCCATGAGCCATGGCTGCTGAGCCTGCGCGTCCGGAGCCTGTGCTCCGCCACGGGAGAGGCCACAGCAGTGAGAGGCCCGTGTACTGCAAAAAAAAAAAAAGTAAATGATAGAACTGGGCTGACACCTGAGAAAAAGTCTACGGGGTCAATAGAATCAGTAATTATTAGTAATAACTATATTAACATTCATATTACTACTACTTATAACATCTTTTACATCTATAATATCTCAACAAGCATAAATGGAATTAATATTAAACGTTGTAACTATATGAGTAAACAAGCTTAGAGAGATTTCCAGCAAATGAGCCAATGTCATATAGCTACCATGCTCATGTTTCAGAATTAGGAATTGTGTCCAAGTCCTTGCATCATTTTTAAAAAGTCCTGATTAGGAGTCTCTGATTCACCATAATAACCATCAACAAATAAGAATTAGTGATAAACTACTCCATGCTGAGAATTTTAGGATTCTTTCCATAGTAGCCCATTTCAGCTAGTGCTTTTACTAATTCTCATGCCACTATCCCTGGCCTCAAATAAAAAGGTAATGCTGCTTTCTTGAAGATAGAGTTAACTCCTCTGAAAAATAACAAATTCCCATTGGAAAAAAAAACCATTTGGACTTACACAGAATAACATTTTAAGATAAAAGTAAAGAATGTTACCCATTCTTTTCATTTAATAAATACAACGTCCAGATTAAATGCTTTTCCTGATTTAAAGTTTCTTAAAAGTGAGTTAATATACTATTTCTGTTTACTACATTACCTAAAGTATAAGGATTTTAAGAAAGCCAAATACTTAATTAAGAAAACAGAGCAAATATGATTTGTAACTATAGTGACAGCTTGATTTAAACTTGGTCTTTTATATATGATATTCAGAATTAGGATTATTTACAAAATCACATTATTGATTATTCTAGGAAGGCAATGAAAAGTTGTGTAAATGAAGGCAAATTACATTATGCTCACACAACACTGAGTTACATTTAGTTATAGGGAGACTAACGAAGGTGGGTGAGAACTCAGATTCAAATCATTAATCAGAATGTTCATTAGCAAAACAGTCTTAAGAATTACATTATTAAATCACTCCATTTTAAATAGAATTTATTCAAGTCATTTGACAATAATTTATCGTTGTACCAGAAACAATGGTGATACGTTACAGGTGCAGGAGGCATTTTGGAGAAATAAGACATACTATTGATGAGTCCCTCCTCCCCTAGGGCTTACTTTCTAAGTGCTTACTTGTCTAAAAGAGACAAGAAAGAAAGCAAGGAAGAAGAGACAGGAGGACGAAAGAGTTAAATAACTGTCAGATGTTGACTGAGGGCTTCCCTGGTGGCGCAGTGGTTGGGAGTCCGCCTGCCGATGCAGGGGACGTGGGTTTGTGACCCGGTCCGGGAGGATCCCACATGCCGCAGAGCGGCTGGGCCCGTGAGCCATGGCCACTGGGCCTGCGTGACCGGAGCCTGTGCTCCGCAATGGGAGAGGCCACAACGGTGAGACGCCCGCGTACCGCAAAAAAAAAAAAAAAAAAAGTTGACTGAATTAACTGATGAAAAATAATAATAGAAAAGAAGTGTACAAGTGAATACCAATGAACCTATTCTCAATAGATCAGCCAGACTTTAATCAAGGAAACAGAACCACTATGACTGTGATGCAATCAGGAATTTATTATAGGAATTAGACGTTGCGCAGTTGTAGGAGAAATGGGGAAAGCAAGGTTTCACAAAGGGGAGGTGGAAGTTTATTTAGCAGTCATTATACATCACTAGGCACCCTCCTGAAGCACTGGCACAGGGGCCCATGTTAAAGCTTACAGGCGATCTGGAAACAAGGACCACCCAGCTGCTGGAGTGGGCTGCAGTGGATGTGGGTATAGAAGGAACTCTTCGGTTACTGCCTCTGTGAGTTCACAGCCAAGCATGTAGTGGGCCTGGGAGGCTGTGGTTCAGGAGGGTCAATGGACAAGAAGAGCAGTATTCAGAGCACGGAAGAAGAGTGAGGATACGCTGGGACCCATCAGCACCTCCACATCTGTCTTTCTCTGCCTCAAACCATGATGACATTTAGGGAGTGACAGCTACTGCTTCACTGGTCCAAATCTCATGCAAATTCTCTTGTGGGCAACTCCAAGCTGGGACTATACAGGGAAGAGGATTCTGAGACATGTAGTTCCAGACTAGCCAAGCTGACAAAATTCAAACTCTCCCATGAGGGCTTTTGGAGTACACACAATTTCACTTTTATCTATGCTATGTGGTATCTAGATTTCCTGTTTATAACATGTTATTTCAAAATAAGGTCATAAGCAAAAATAATTACTTTTAGAAATGATGTTAAAATCAAAGTCAGTAAGTGCAAAGCTATAAAGTTATAAAATCCCTTTTTAGTCTCCTTTTGGTGATTCTGCAAGTTGCTCTGCTTACCTAATGCTTTGCACTTTGCATGTATCATTTCAAATTCTTATGAAATCCCCACAGAGTAGTGGCAATTTGCCAGAGCTTTTGCTCTCACTTTTCTGAAAAAGATAAACGAAGTGAGGAGAAATGTAGTGGCTTGTGCAACATTCATGGTGGGGTGAACCCCCAGAAGATGCTAGCATGATGACTCCTCTATTCACTAGTCTATGCAGTGAGGACAGTGTTCTCTGCTGCAGGAAGTCAGAACAGGTATCAGGGGATGGCATCAGCTGATCTGCAAGTATAGTATGTACACTTATTCCTTAAGTGCATGGAATAGATCCATGCAATTCAGATCATTTCTCCAGAGAATGTCAAGGACTGGAAACCACATGCAAAACTCTGGCAATCTTCATAGCATGAAAATAATGCATTGCACACTTCCAACTGAAAGAGTGGGCTTGTGCCTGATTTAATAAATGCGACTTTTGTATGTTTCAGTACAAATTCACTTTATTTCAGTAATTCTCTGGAGCCCGGATATTGTTTCCATTCTCTAGTAATCAATAGCCAACGTCAACCAATTTGACTTTTTTTAGTATTTATTTATTTAGGCTGTGCCGGGTCTTCATTGCAGCATGAGGGATCTCCGTTGCAGCATGTAGGATCTTTAGTTGCGGCATGCGGACTTCTTAGTTGTGGCATGCATGCGGGATCTAGTTCCCCGACCAGGGATCAAATCCAGGCTCCCTGCATTGGGAGCATGGAGTCTTACCCACTGGACCAACGGGAAGTCCCTTGATTTTTTTTTTAACACGGTTCATCTGTTATATTTAGACAGTACCTGTAAATAAAACAAAGTGATTTGAATTGGAGAGATATTGGTATTGAAGACAAAGTCGTAAAACTGATTTGTAGTTAAAACAGACATTTTTATATTTCCAAATCTAATATGATCCGAATCCTGTAAGATAATGTTCATACCAGTGGAATTGAAGTGGAGAAATACAGTGTTTGCTTCAAGAGAATTACTACCTTAAGGTCAGGCTAAATGTATTTTTTTCCTCTACAGCTATCAAGTGGATTTAGACTGTGTCATTAAAATGAAAAAAACCTCTATATATTATCTGTAGAGATGGATGGGAAAATGCTTTAAGAGGAGATAAATTACACATCGAAATAAACAATTTTACTAAAATGTGGAGTTTCAAGTAAAAAGTTATTTCAGCAAATAATCTGCTATTTTTATAGGAAGCATTTGGCCTCACAGTCACAGGTCCATATTTCAGAGACAATGACAATGAAGAGGTCTTTATTAATACCAAAGAACACTAAGCTGGATTAAAACGTTAAATAACATTTTTTTGCCTGTACTTTATTTTATTTTTTTAACATCTTTATTGGAGTATAATTGCTTTACGATGGTGTGTTAGTTTCTGCTGTATAACAAAGTGAATCAGCTACACATATACATATATCCCCATATCTCTTCCCTCTCGCATCTCCCTCCCTCCCACCCTCCCTGTCCCACCCCTCTAGGTGGTCACAAAGCACCGAGCTGATCTCCCTGTGCTATGCGGCTGCTTCCCACTAGCTATCAGTTTTACATGTGGTAGTGTATATATGTCCATGCCACTAAGTACATCAGATGTACTTTCTTCATCCATAAATATGAACTAATTCTTACTTAATTCTAAGACTGTGGAGATTAAATGTGATAATCCATTAGAAAATATCTAGCATCTACTGATACATGGTGTATGTACACTAAATGTTTATTTTCTTCCTTTCTTCCTTGAGATTTACTTATTATGGCACAATTTGCAAAATCAGTTTACTTGCCTCAAAGGATTCGCTCAAGTATAAAAAGGGTCAGGAGGAACTCTGAGAACAAATATCAGATTGTATTAACATGCAGCCCATTTTTGCTTCTAATATGCCAACTGTTTTCCTTCCTGTAGCAGAAAATCTTACTCCCACAGAATTAAAAAAAAAAAAGAAAGATGTCACTATTGAGACCTGTGTTTCCTACTAACCTCTACCAGTATGCCAATACCTAAACTTATTTGACCAAATAGGGACCCATAATCCATTTATCCTAATGTTATGTTCATGTCTCTTACCATCTTCTCTACTACTTCTGAACAACACAAACTTAACATTCCCCTTAGCTAGACTAAACTTTAAGCAAGTTTCTTTCTGACTGTAGGCCCCTGACCTTTCTTTTCTTAGAGCATTTATTTTAGAAAACGAGTAATTGCAAATTCTTTCTCTGCCTCTTTGAAATGTAGAGAAATCTTCTCCCAGCCTCTTACCAGTTTTACAACCCAGGGATGTCTTTTTCAAGGACCTGGATGCCATCTCTGAAATGTAATCAAGAAAGACGGTACCCCTATCTCCCAGTGAGGGGGTAGCAACCTAACTCAATAAGTAGCCACTAGCAAACACAGATGGCTTAATCACAAAAGAAAACATCTGAAAACTCAGGAGTGATTTTCAATGTGTTAGACACAGCCCATTGACCAACCCCACCTTCCTATGTCCTCTAGTACTTTTCCACTAACTCACCCCAGCTCTTAAAATCCCTCCTGCCTTTTGTTTCAGTGGAGTTCTCCTCCTGGGCAGTAGTCTTGAATAAAGTCAACCTTGCCTGTTCAACTATGTCTGGTGCCATTTTTCCTTGACAGTGCCCTCCTTACCAAGTGAGTTCTATGACTCATCATTAAAATAATACCCTTACGAATATCTTGAGCTCATTTGCCCCTCTTGTGCCCAAGTCCCAAATCCAGAAAATCAGCCTCTTCAATGCTTTGGTTACAGAAAAACACACAGCAAACTGATTCACTTCACTCCCTGTCTGCTGACTTCAAGTCCTAGAACACCATTTCATCCCTTCGTTTGCCTTAAATGCCCCACACCTCCTTAGCCACACTCATTTTTCAGCAGATGACATCATTTCCTATTCTACAGAGAAAATAGAAGCAACCGAATAAAATCTCCACCAGCTTCCACCATCTAACCACCTGCAACTTTATACTCTGCCTTCCCAACAATTGTTGATAAGCCGGCTGTTCCTAGGTCTCAGGCAGCCCTTCCACTGTGTCCCAGAAACTATTCTCCCCCAGTTTTACTTAAGAACACAGCAGTAGAAACTCTCCTCGCTTTTACCTTGTGTTACCAATTTTCACTACTCTGCTCAATCAGTCCCATCATCCTGCAACATTTTGTAGGTACTCCCATTTAGGAATAATTAATAGCAACAACAACAACAACAAAAGCCCTCTCAATTCCAAATCCCCTTCCAGATACTGAAATTGATTTCTCTTCCCCTTTTCAACAAGTCTTGAGAAAGTGTTTATAAGTTCTCTCTTCCCATCCTCTTTTAAACTTCCTGAATTTAGGCTTTAGCTCCCACCTACCAAAACTGTTTTTGTCTAGGCCACAGATAAACTTTAAATCCAATTCTAAGGAGGCAATTTATTTAACTTGTCAGCAGCATTTGGTATAAGCAATATTTCCCACAGTTGCTTCACATGGCTTAAAGAACACAAAACTGTTTAATTTTCCTCTTAAATAACTGACCCATCTTTCTCAGCATACTTTACTGTTTCTTTCCATCTTTCTATCCCTTAGTGAGTGTGACTGGAGCTTCAATTCATAATTGAAGTTCAATCCATAATTGAACTTACTCCCTAGGGGATCTCATTCAGTTTAATGGTATTAAATACCATCTAGATGAAAACAATGCCCTCATTTTTATCTCGAGCTCAGATTTCTCCCCTGAATTCAGAGTATTTATCCAACTACTTACCAGACATTTCCATTTGGCTGTCTAATGGAAATCTCGAGCATAACATGCCCAAACCCAGACTTCCTGATTTTCATTCCAAACCTGCAACTTCAGGGTCTTCACCATCTCTGTCAATGTCAATGCCTGTGTCACCTTCTCATTTGCCAGGGAATGAAGGGTGAAGGTGGCACATGGGAATTAACCTTGATTTGTCATTCTCTGTCTCACAGAGTGATGCTTTACAAATGTAAGATATTACAACTTTGTACAAAATACGCTGGTAGCTTCCTGGCCCATATAATGTGAAAGCCAATGGCCTCACAATGGCCTATAAGGCCTTACCTGGTCTAATCTCTCAGTTACCTCCCTGAACTCATCTCCTACTGCTCTCTACTCTATCCACACATGCCGCTTGCTGTCCCTCAATATGACACACATGCTACTGCCTCAGAATGTTTAGAGTTGTATTTGTTTTGTCTGAACACTCTTTTGCAAATGTCATGGCTCACTCTCTCATCATCACTACTCCCCTGGCCATCCTATTTCAAATTTCAACTCTACCCCTGCACCACTCCATCACACTATCTTTCTCCTTGCTTTACTTTTCTCCAGAATCCTTCTTAACATCTGATGTAACATATATTGATATATGCATGTATTTATCATCTGTTTAGCTTAATTTAACACAAGCCTTGTGAGAATAGAGATTTTTGTTTTCTTGGTACCTAGAAAAGTGTCTGGCACCTAAATATTTAAGAAGGAAGGGAGGGAAGGAGGAAAGAATGAAACTAATTTCAATTCCATAATATTAAGAATTATATATTATTAAGAATCAATCATCTATGTGGTAGTTATTAGAGTGTTTATTTTCTTAGCCTTCTTTTTGAAACTTCGTTGCATATTTGTCAGCTCTTAGAACTTGGTTAAGATAGAAGATAGGGGGCTTCCCAGGTGGCGCAGTGGTTGAGAGTCCGCCTGCCTACCGATGCAGGGGACACGGGTTCGTGCCCCGGTCCGGGAAGATCCCACATGCCACGTGGGCCCGTGAGCCATGGCCACTGAGCCTGCGCGTCCGGAGCCTGTGCTCCGCAATGGGAGAGGCCACAACAGTGAGAGGCCCATGTACCGCAAAAAAAAAAAAAAAAGATAGAAGATAGGACCCTAGCTTGAATATAAAATTCCAGGGACAGATATAAAAACACTGCATCCTCTTTCTCCCACTTATGCTGCCCTTACAACTTAATTTGATCTCAAATCCCTATCCCCTCAAACCCTGTAAAACTGTTAGAAAGAGTTCTATTCTTAGAAATTATATGAATTCAGTATCATCCTCTCTCAAAACTCTTAGCTACTAAGAGAGAATTAGACCAGGTGGTCAGGTTGAGTTTACTGCAAGACCTAATTCTTAGTAGAGTCTCCCTGGGTAAGGGTTTGCTTCTCAGTGTTGATGATTCTACATCTTAAAATTATTTAACTAAAATAATAAAGAGCCTCAAGAACATATTGATTTTTTAGAGTAAAGGCACAATTTGTTAATGTACCTTTATTGTAATATAGAATGTATCTTTCCACTCATCAGGAAACATGCTTCTCTATATTTAACCTCTAATATCTCCTCCATAATAATCTTCTATTAAGGACTGTCATGTTAAACTCCTGCACTTATACTCCTATAATGGTTCCCTATTATTTTGCAGATTAAGTCTAAAATTCTTATAGTTATACAATTATTATTAAATATCCAATCTCAAAATCAACTTAATTTTTTATAATTCAATTTAACTTCTGTTTCTATTTTATCATTGTGGATGAAATCTTCAGTCTCTTCTAGGGTCATCTATATATTTGTTTTTATCTGAATAATAGTATTAACTTTTACTACCATTTAATGTAGTACCCACTCCCCACATACACCATATACCTCCCAGGGATTTCTTATAGTACTCAGGTCTTAAGTTGTGTCAAGGAACGAATCGAGGGAGGGAGGACAATGTGGTCCTTTGCTCCAATAATTTGACAGTGTGATATACATCACCCAGTTGGTTTGGCTACCAGTGACTAGACACTATTCTGTGCCACGTGGAACACAAAATACTTTGGAGAAAGTGTCCAAGGCTTCATCTTTCTACACCCACCACACGCTTCTCTCTGGGGGCATGCTAGATACCTTCTGAGATGCTAGGTGGCTGTCCTGTTCACAAGATACAAGACTCACCAACACATCTCTCTCTTTCTCCATCTATCTTTCTTACTTTTCCCCTCCCTCCCTCTCTCTATCTATCTTTCTCTACCTTCTCTTCTCTCCACAGTTCAAGGGATCTCTTTTGAATCTAGGGGCCTATAAGTGGGAGCTTCCTGCTCTGGTTCTCTCAACGCATATTGTTTATACCAGGAATCCTTTCCCTATTTGACGCATCTAGATTCTGGAAATTAAAGTTGTAAGGACTTGTAAGTCTTGTCCTATTAGCATCTCTAGCACATGCCTCCTCCAAAACAATGAGCGCAGAGCTCACTAGCTTCTTGAACGGAGAGACAAGTAAGGGGAGGGGGGGAGAATTATGACTTAAGATCAGGAACACAACAGCTACAGTTGGATTCCCACTTCATCTCCTCACTCATCCACACTCTGCCTGCATTCCCATAACATCAGATGGTTCAGAGCTTCCTGAATGCATTCTCTCATTCATATATCCCAATCTTCGACCAGTGTATTTGTCTTCTGCCCTGAATGACTCTTCATGTACAAACAAAAATGTGGGCAGTATGATGAAAGAGAAGGAGATAGGGATCCCACTCCCAGCACGTTCATACTTGGGTGCACCACCCTCTTCCTAGAGGAGGATGACAGTGTTAGCCTCTGCATTAAATAGTGGGGAAGAGTAATTATTTTTTTCAGATAAAAACAAACCTATAAATGCATGTCTGTATATACATATATGCACATATATATGTGTATGTGTCTGTATACACATATCCATGTATCTTTAGATGCAGGAATATTTTGTTTAACATTCGCATAGATCTGTTGACCATTTTATGGACCCTTTAACGTGTATACACACTACTTTGAAGACTTCTGTTTAACATATATTCACCTCTAACATTTTATGCATTTAAGGTGCCATCTTAGTGTCCTGGTACCAATTTTTCAGACATATTACAACTCATTATTACCGAACTTACCTTACATTAATTACTTGATGAGTTTTGGGAGAGAGATTAGTCACTTGATAGTAATTATGATGACATTAGTGTTCTCAGCAGAGCTTCCACAAATCATTTCTTCCTGTGGCTTACCTCTGGAGGTGGATAAACACATATACTTTATGAAAATGGTGATTACTTTCAATATCATAGGGTAATATTTTCTGACCTTGCTCCTGAATTCTGAGGATGAAGCTCACTATGCCCAGATTAGAGCTCATCTGTACAAACCCCCAGTTAAACCCCTTGGAAAAGAGTTTTCAATAGTAAGGATTTGGTTTATTATCATGCAAGGATATTTTTTACCCTCTATCTACAATGTACACCTTTCTACAGCTTTTATTTTCAGGGTTATCAGCCACAAGTGAGCCCTCAGTACAGTCTAGAGATTCTTCTAGGTTCATTGGTCAGCTCCATCTAACTTTGTTTCCAGCATCTACTCTAAATCCTGCCAACGTCACTAATGATGTAATGTTGCTGAAGTATCTGATCACTTTTTGGTTGTTATTTTGACCCATCAGCAATTATCAGGTTAGTTTGCCCAAGAAGGCCATTATCTCTCTGAGAAGCAGCTCTCTCAGTAACAATACACTGACAAGTTCACCTTTACCTGTTAAGGATTCAACAAAGTCTCTTTGCCACAAGACATTTTTCTTGATCACAGTTCTATCCATACAGTCTTAACTCTCACCATTCCCTACGTCTTACCTTTTATTCCAACCATATCCAATTTTCTCAAGTCTCTAAGTTTTTGCAAATGCTACTCCTTACTGTAATGTCCTTCCGCATCCTTCACATTTAACACACAGCCCAGATCTCTGAAAACTATCTCTGTGCACCCACAAATATCCTCCTTCCCTTGTCTGGGTCTCAGCCTTCTCCTCTGTGCTCCAAGCACCTCCTCTGTGATAACAATTTTTAACTAGTTTTATTGTCAGTTTACTTTCTGGCCTTTCCATAAGATAGTAGGTTCTTCTGTATAGTATAGGGACTTGCAAAGATTAGCCATTCAGTAAATGTTTGTTGAATAAATCTCCATTCTTTCCCCACTTTCCCTTTTTTCCTAACCTTTTCACATTTAAGTATTTTGAAACTTTAAAAGTCAAATTATTTTTTAAAAAATCAGAATCTCATAACCCCATTGTGTGCTAACCTTTATAAAAATAGCAAGAGAAAACGTATATTTTTGCTTTTGATTTTAATACTATTGATATTGTTGATGTTGAAAACAGAATTGTTTTCCTAAATATGTTAGAAAATGAATCAATAGATTGAATCAGATCTCTTTTAATCATTTAATGATTTAAAATTTAAAAATAAGATACAAAACATAAGTTTTTATTTTTCTAAAATTCTCTAACTTTTTTGAAAAAAGATCTTGCCACTATTCTACATTCACCACAAAGCTGCAATATAATTTGTAGGCCGGAAGTTTTAAATACTAAGCTTTGCTTATTAATTCCTTGAATTTAAACAGCTCTTAAAAGAAAAACAACTAAATTGCAGCCAGCATGAAGAAATTGAATTCAGTGGTGATGGCTATCATTAAAGCTTGTGACCTTACATTATTCTGTCATATGCCTAAGGGCATTAAAAGTACTCTAAATTAATTTTAGGAGCTACACAGTCATGTTTCCTTTAATCACAGAATCCAAGAGCAGTATGCTCCTTGGTGCTCTGCTATCATATTTTTAATCTTCATAACATGATTCTGCAGTGTGTCCTGTTTATAGAAAAGTTCTGCAGATTTTTCCAGAATTATTTTCTTTTAATCTTGGTAATAATATGCATCTCTTCATACCTTCTCCCAATGCTTCACTGAAATGAGAAAAAGAAATTTTTTCTTTGCATTATATGTTCAGTCAGCCTGTCTACTCCCAGTGTTTAAAGATGCCTTTAAGGTTGCCAATAACAGGCAAGCACGGATGTTCATATATCTTAAAGATCTTTGTGTGCTTTCAAAATGGCAGAAACTTAAATAGTGTTTAATTTGTGGTGAGCAGTGCAATTCTCACAGTAACCATTTATGCTTCATCCCTCACTTTATGGATAGGGTAACTGAGTCCTAGAGAAGTTTAGTAACTTGCCTGAGGTCAGCCAGCTGGTCAGTAGCTGGAATACAATCTAACAGAGCCAAACTTACAGGAAATGTGGTGTGAACGTAAATAATCCTCCCACCCTTACCTTCCTCCTGCAAATTAAACCTAAATGACCAAAAAATTACTAAAACTAATGGAAAAACTTACATCGGTCTCAGACACTAGATAGAGAATGACATTATTATGCGTCCTATGTCAAATAATTTCTAGATATGATGCAGATATTACTAAAAATAAGCTTCGGAGGAGAAACATCATCTTTTGTGGAGGAAGAAGTTCCATATCCCTGAAAGCAATAGTAGAGGCGATACTAAGAGATCAGGAAATACTGGACTGTCTGCTGAGCCAGTTTCTTAAGAGTCATGGGGGCACTCAGCAGCAGGCTAGTTATGGAAAACAGCTCTTAGGTGCAGGAATTTCTCTAAAAAGAGAGTAGACTCAAACCAAAAAGGAAGTAGTATCAGTACAAGACCAGCTCACTCACCACTTTTATCTGGCTAGTGGATCACCTAAAGTGAACTGCTAACCCTGTTAGC
Source organism: Globicephala melas (assembly GCF_963455315.2). NCBI lineage: Eukaryota > Metazoa > Chordata > Mammalia > Artiodactyla > Delphinidae > Globicephala > Globicephala melas. Next base: position 13,182,036 of record NC_083327.1, on the reverse strand, counting down.
AGCATTTGATTCAGTTGATTAGTTCCTTCTTCTTAAATTATTTCTTTACTTGGCTTCTGGGAAATCATAGTCTCCTAATATTCTTCCTACAACTTGTTTCCACCTCAGTCTCTTTACAGCTTACCCCTCTCCTTCCTGAATGTTGAGTATTTCAGTGCCTGTGGCTCAGTGCTGCATTCCTTTGTCATAGGCACGCTCATTCTTGGTGACCTCATCCAGTCTTATGGCTTTAAATACCGTCTAATCACTGATGACTCTGACAGTATGTCTCCAGCCTGACTTTCTGTGATGAATTCAGACACATGTCCAACCGTCTACTCAATCCATCTTCTTGGATATGTTGAAGGAATCTGAAGCACAAATACCAAAAATGGAATTTCTGAGCTTTTCCCACAAATCTGCTCTACTTGAAGTCTTACCCATTACAATTAATGGGAATTCAACTTTGTATTTATTTATTTTTCATGGAAAGGCATTTTATTTTAAACATAGCAGTGTGTACACGTCAATCCCAAATTCCCAACCTATCCCTCCCCCCAACCCTTCCCTCGTGGTAACCGTAAGTTAATTCTCTAAGTCTGTGAGCCTGTTTCTGTTCTGTAAATAAGTTCATTTGTATCATTTTTTTTTAGAGTCCACATACAAGCAATATCATATGATATTTGTCTTTCTCTGGAATTCAACTTTTTAATTTCTGAAGCCAAAAACCTAATGTTCAATCGCAAGCAAATATTGGATTTTTAAATTTGTGCTTAGATACTAATTACAGTGTATACACAGGAGCTGGAACTGAGAGGATGGAGATATAGATGGGGAGACATTTCACTCTCTATGTTAATTTTTTTTAATACATGAATGTATTCCTATAGAAAAGTTAAAGGTAAAATTCCATAGGCTGAAGTAAATAGGAACACATTATTCATAGGGACAACGACACATAGATGTTAACATACTGCCTCCATGAGAAGAAAGAAAAGTTGCACATGTCCATCTTTTACAAGGAAAAATTAGAATTTTGTTATCTGCATTATGATCCATACCACAAAAGCAACACTCTTTTTAACTTTATCATTTGCTGCAAATAAACAGTTTATATAGATGAAGTGCTGAAAAAAATCAGTATTTATTAATCAATTTCTGTGACTACTTATTGCTTCTGTGTCACCAATCAATAGTATTTATCTTCTAAATAGTCCATAACATTTAGGTAAGCAATAAAACCCGAGAATTGAGGACAGCCCCAATTTGATTCTGTTCCTCCTGTTTTAAATTCCATCCTTAAATTTCAAAACATCACAAACCATATTTTAATATTTACATTTTAACTGTAATCTCTGCTTACAAAAATATTTGGATTATATTTTGAAATATGCAGTTGTAAGATGTCCCCAGGAAGAGAATAATAAAATTCTAAGAATTAAAGATACTGAAAAAATTTCATTAATAATCCCATGGTGTAAGGTAGAGAGAATTAAGAAATGTAGAAATGATGGGTTTCCCTTTACTTCAATCCAAAACAATCAGTGCTAGGGAAGCTGTGGAGTTCTGCTCTCAGCTCTGACATGTAAAGAGCTTGAGCTATTTGTAATGAGGTGGATGGACCTAGAGTCTATCATACAGAGTGAAGTAAGTCAGAAAGAGAAAGACAAATACCATATGCTAACACATATATATGGAATTTAAGAAAAAAAAATGTCATGAAGAACCTAGGGGTAAGACAGGAATAAAGACACAGATCTACTAGAGAATGGACTTGAGGATATGGGGAGGGGGAAAGGTAAGCTGTGACAAAGTGAGAGAGTGGCATGGACATATATACACTACCAAACATAAAATAGATAGCTAGTGGGAAGCAGTCGCATAGCACAGGGAGAGCAGCTTGGTGCTTTGTGACCACCTAGAGGGGTGGGATAGGGAGGGTGGGAGGGAGGGAGACGCAAGAGGGAAGAGATATGGGAACATATGTATATGTATAACTGATTCACTTTGTTATAAAGCAGAAACTAACACACCATTGTAAAGCAATTATACTCCAATAAAGATGTTTAAAAAATAATAAGAAAGAAAGGAAGAAAGAAGAGAAAAAAAAAAAGAGCTTGGAAGTCACCTCTCCCATGAGAATTAGGGTCCCAGGGCAAATCATCACCTGAAATTTGGAGAGAAAGGTGAATATAGAGAAGATTCTCTTACCTAGAGCAAGACATTGAAGCCATAAAGTGGCTGGAATATTTAAATTATTTTGACAAATTGCTGGAAGCTTATTTTGCACTAACTACAGGAGAGTGAGAAGCTCCTGGAGGCTACAGTCATAGCTCCCCAGCATTTTCATGGGTTTTATCTCCAGGGAAGCTACTAGGTTCTCATGGTGAAGATCAGAGACAAATCCCCTTATGCTTCCGGCAGGGGTAGTGGAAAAGTAACCATATTGAAATATGTCCAGAGCATGACAAAGGACTTCTCTCCAAGGGAAACAATTTTACCAGAACCTTATCTACCTAGGGGGAGGACAGTTAGTCAAATCCAGTACTAACCTTCCTGTACCCCCTAAAGAGAGGGGGAAAAAAAAACAACTAAGGACACAAAATGAAGGTCACAACCCAGGTACACAGGCCACTCTTTGACATAAATCTTAGCAATATTTTGATGGAATCTGTCTCCAAAGGCAAAGGGGAAAAAAAGGAAAAAGTAAACAAATCAGATCTAATTAAACACGTTTTTGCAGCAAAAGAAACCATCAGCAAAATGAAAAGACAGCCTATGAATTGGAGAAAATATTTGCAAATGATATGACTGATAAGGGGTTAATATCCAAAGTATATAAACAACTCATAAAACTCAATGTCCAAAAACAAACAAAGAACAACAACAAAAAAAACCCGATACAAAATGGGCAGAAGACCTGAAAAGACATTTTTCCTAAGGAAGACAAGCAGATGGCAAACAAATACATGAAAAGATGCCCAACATAGTTAATCATCAGAGCAATGCAAATACAAACCACAATGAGATATCATCACGTACCTGTCAGAATGGCTATCGTCAAAAAGCTCACAAATAAATGTTGGTGAGGATGTGCAGAAAAGGCAGCCCTAGTACAGTGTTGGTAGGAATATAAATTGATGCAACCACTGTGGAAAATAGTACGGAGTTTCCTCAAAAAACTAAAAAACAGAACTACCATATTATCCAGTGCATATACTCCTGGGTATATATCTGAAGAAAATGAATACACTAATTTGAAAAGACACACGCTCACCAATATTCATAGCAGCATTATTTACAATTGCCAAGATACGGAAGGAGCCTGTGCATCCATCAACAAATGATTGGATAAAGAAGAAAAGGTGTACAGGTATATCTTATGATAGCTCCAACTCAAAGACGGATCTAGTTCTGTACAGCACGTTTCCTTCATGGGGCTGTATTTTTGTCAGGGTTGATTTCTCTTCCAACACAGCTTCACTCTGCCCTTGATCCTAAGGACACAACATTCATCACTATGATTTGGGCTATAGAATGACAGCAGGCCCAATGCCGTTTTGCTTGCCAGGTGAGGAATGAGAGTGCTCACAACATCTCAGAGGAAACAAAAATCCTCTTTGGGGCCAAAACCCTCACACCTACCTTCCTCTTCAGTTTTTGAACATAACAACTGCTCTGAATTTAACGGAAGTAGGGACTATTGCCAGAATGAAAACAGTATTAACTAAAATAGCCTGTTGAGTCCCAGGCCAGATTTGCTTTATAAGTTAGAGCAAAGAGAACACGAGACTGTGTTGTTTGTAAGTTGGAGGTAATTTCCTGGGGTTATTTTTAAACCATGAGCAGAATTTCTCTGTGGTTGTCAGGACCTCCACGGACAGGGACTCACTTTTAGGACATACTTATTTGAGCCAGCATAATGTGTGAGCAAGAGAATTTCATTTGATAAAGCTATTAAAATAATGAATGTGGTTCACTGATTATTAAAACATTGCTGTCTGACTTTTTAAAAGCTTGAAAAACTCAGGAAAGTATAAAGAGAAAGTACAAATCACCTGTAACCTCAGCTCCCAGAGACAACTACTCAGCATTTTAGTCTTTTTAAAACACTTATAATTTTACAGAATTGAGATCTAAGCGAAAACGGTGTTTTAATTTAGCATCTTATTATGAGCATTTCAGCAGTTTTTATAGCCATCACTTTCTTGGACTGGATAAAAAGTGTCCTACAATTTTTTTTATAGTTCCCCTATGGTGAATCACGTAAAGAAATTCAACTTTAATGTATTTATCTTGATAACCTTTCTGGCATTAAAACCCTTAATTTTATCATTTATAATAAGCAATATAATTATTTTCTTTTCACAAATATTAATTAATAGTTTCAACTCATTGGTAAACCATATCCTCCTCAGATGAAGCAGCCACTGTTCTGATGAAAAAGATCCTTGTGTCTCTTTAATATGAAAGCTCAGTCACCACATTTAGCATCAGATGGTCTCTCATGGTCAGGTGTACGCATGTGCAAAATATGTGTGCTGTTTGTGTGTATTTGTAAGTGGGATGAGGATGTTTAGGGAAAAGTCATATTGGCAATTTTCTCCTTTCAGTATTTTTAAAATGACATTGAGTTCTGTGAGATTGATTCACACTCTGAGTTTCTTATGGAAGAGCCCAAGTTTAAGCCTTTAGAAATAGGTGAAAATAAAGCCTTTTCTTCTTGTTTATAGTATATATATTGTGATCCCCTCCCCCCCAAAGGTATAATCTTCATAAAATCCTTACTTATAGCTATTAGGAAAATTGGACCAAACCCCTAAGAAATACATTTAATGTTTACCTATAATACCCTTATTTTATGCCTGTTTTAGCTGAGGTTCTGCAGTTCCTTGAAACAAAATATAATCCATGATGATGTAGTTTGAAATTATGAGAAGCAAAACAACTGTAATAGATAAAGCACAAAAGAAAATTAGTACAGTACTAATTTAGCTAGCTTTGTACTTGCTGACAGTAACAAGAGCAACTCTTGATAAATTAACCATATTCACATTGATTTGAAAGTATGCATACTTAATAGAGAAGCTTAACTTTGCCTACCTACTGTGTCTGTTGGAAAAATACCAATTGGAGTTTACTTACTAACAAAATATCACAACTAGTCATTATGTAAACAGAGCTTCCCTTCAAATTTCCTTCTGCTTCTTTCTGGATGAGAAATCCATGGTAAAATTGTACACAGCACTCCTGTATTCCCTGTCATAGATTCTGTACGTTAAAAAAAAAAAACAAACAAAGAAAAAAAAAGAGTTTTTCCTTCACCCTTGCATATTTTCTCCTTTGTGAGCATTTCTGACTCATCTTTTCCATGAAAGTGCTAAGCTAGTGATGTCAAGATTATCACCACTGATTAAAAGGTAACGATGTGTGAGGGATTAGCTCAGTTTTATTTTGTCATATATTCAGGTGATTTTAACCCGTTTTCCACATATTGTACTTTTGACAAACTATTTTTTTATAAGTTTAATATTCTGAAAAATGGAGCTTTAAGTCAATTAAGTGATATGCCAGTAGACTAAGCGGTACATTTATAATGGAAAGGAGAGATAACAATCCCTTCAGATATCTTGTATGTGTACTGATGATTATGATACTTGAAATGCTACTGGAAAAGAAAGAACTCAACACCAAATCAGGTATATTTTATATACAAAATAAATCTTTATAAAATAAATCATCCCAAAGAAAATATGTCTGATACCAAAATGTAAATACATCTATTTAATTTATTTTTTTATACGTCTGACATGTTTAAGTTCATTCAAAAAGTCATTTGAGATGTAAGATGAAGTTATTCAAAAATGATCATTTTCGTGCTCACATCAGCAGCAGCAGATATACTAAAATTGGAGTGATACAGAGAAGATTAGTATGGCCCCTGTGCAAGGATGACACGCAAATTTGTGAAGCATTCCATATTTTTGCTGGAGATGGTCCCACTACTGGGCATATACCCTGAGAAAACCATAATTCAGAAAGAGTCATGTACCACAATGTTTGTTACAGCTCTATTTACAATAGCCAGGACATGGAAGCAACCTAAGTGTCCATCGACAGATGAATGGATAAAGAAGATGGGGCACATATATACAATGGAATATTACTCAGCCATAAAAAGAAACGAAATTGAATTATTTGTAGTGAGGTGGATGGATCCAGAGTCTGTCATACAGAGTGAAGTAAGTCAGAAAGAGAAAAACAAATACCATATGCTAACACATATATATGGAATCTTAAAAAAAAAAAAATTGGTCATGAAAAACCTAGGGGCAAGATGGGAATAAAGACACAGACCTACTAGAGAATGGACTTGAGGACATGGGGAGGGGGAAGGGTAAGCTGGGACAAAGTGAGAGAGTGGCATGGACATATATACACTACCAAACATAAAACAGATAGCTAGTGGGAAGCAGCTGCATAGCACAGGGAGATCAGCTCGGTGCTTTGTGACCACCTAGAGGGTGGGAGGGAGGGAGACACAAGAGGGAAGAGATATGGGGATATATATATATGCATAACTGGTTCACTTTGTTATACAGCAGAAACTAACACACCATTGTAAAGCAATTATACTCCAATAAAGATATTAAAAAAAAAGATCATTTTCTTCTTCACTTTAGATAATTGAGGATATATTTAAATAGAAGTACCTGATCAAGGATCCTTCCATTCAAATGGTGATTGGAGTAGGGACAATTTTGTCCTCTCAGGCCGTTCTTGAACTTCATTTTTTTAATTAATTTTTATTGGAGTATAGTTTATTTACAATGTTGTGTTAGTTTCTTCTGTGCAGCAAAGTGATTCAGTTATCCACATACATATATCCACTCATTTTTAGATTCTATTCCCATATAGATCATTACAGAGTATTGAATAGAGTTCCCTGTGCTATACAGCAGGTCCTTATTAGTTATCTATTTTACATATAATTGTGTGTATATGTCAATCTCAATCTCTCAGTTTAGCCCCCCCACTTTTGTATATGGACTTACTGGATCTTAACTACTTGAAGCATAATTTCATCATAGACAGAAAACACAATGATTGCAATGCAAACGGCATTCAAAATTTTTCTGCTATTTTTAAAGCACCCAGAGCACATCTTAATTTTGAAATGTCAACTGGAAGGAATAGATATAAAGAAAATATATTTTCATTTCCATATAAAATATGTAATATATATTAATATATGTTTAATTATAAAATGTAAATATGTAATTATATAATCATATCATAATCAAAATCAAATGATGGACCTTAATTCAGGGAAAATATTTTAAATTCACATACCAAATGGTTGACATCAATTTTTGACAGTCTACTTGACATTTCCCCTTGATCTCTAATAAGTATTTTCAACTTATACATAAAATTGTAACACTTGATTTGCCAAAAAACCCTTCTCCTCCCCTAGATTTTTCCAGTCTCAGTTAATGGTACTTCACACATACCAGTAACTCAAACTCTGTATTACAAACGTATGAACAACTTCACTGAAGGAGGTAAGGGACAAAAGTGCTGACCTAATTAAGTTTGGAAGTCAGTGGATACTTTCAAGGCTAAAGGAAAACTATACATAACAACGTACTCTGGGTGATAATGTTGTTTTCCCAGGACCGCAAGATAACAATTCTGAAATACTTCAGTATATATGCATACTGGAATTGATCAATTAATATTCTCACTGCTGGAGTGGGAGTTTACAGATAAACAAGGGGAGATGGCTAGAATTATCCATGTGGTAATGGATTAGAGTTGGAGACATCTTATGAATCTATATACAGTTCAATACAGAGACGGATAGATAACATAGAAATATTTACATATATATGAGTATATATAAGGGTTGGTAACAACTTTGTTCTTCGATTTGGAAGGCCTGGAAGTGATGATACCTCAATAACAATGAGCATACCTAGCTCTTGGTTTCTAATACCATTCTCCAATTTTTCTCATGATTAGATTGTGGTTATGGGTTTGGGGAGGACACTACAGGGGTAATGTGTCATTCCCATTACATTCTATCAAGGGTATGTATGTATTTATTGGTAAAAAGGCAGATCCAAAACCGTAGCAGAGGAGCCAATTGAAAGAGCTCTGAATGGCCAAAGCTGGAATAAAATTAATACACATAGTATTGTAATGTAACTCAAATTTTAAAATAAATTTGCATGAGTTCATACTGATATAAATAAATGACTTATTAAGGAAATAAATGGGGGAGAGCAGACAAATGACTTATGGTTGGTAATCCACACTTAAGGAAGTGGTGCATGACTCCCCACTCTAAGTGTGGCTTACAGATGGTGACTTCTCCCAAAGAAGGCAGCTTGGAAGTGGAGTGGGGGGAGTCACTTTACAATGGAGAAACCTGACCATGCACTGCCTCCGCCAGGTGATTAAAGTGAATGTCAATAGTGAAGGTCATGTTGATTGAATGTGATGTGACTGACACTTTACCTCTGTGGTCGTCCTCCTAACCACAGTGTAATCATAAGAAAAAGCATCACTCAAATCCCAATTAAAAGACATTCTACAACAGGTCATCAGAAACAAGGACAATCTGAGAAACTGGCACAGCCACGAGGAGCTAAGGAGACACGACAACTAAACGCAATGACTCAATGTAATGCGATATCCTGGATGGGATCCTGGAACAGGAAAAAGGAGATCCTGGAACAGGAAAAAGGACGTTAGTTTACAAAGGAAGGAAATTGGCATAAACCATGATTTAAGTGAATACTAATGTACCAATATTTGTTCATTAGTTGTGACAAATGCAGCACATTAGTTACATTAGTTATGTATTAATATAAGATTTTAAGGATAGGAAAAACTCTCTGTACCATCTTTGCAATTTTTCTGTAAATCTAAAATTATCCTAAAATAAAACGTTTATTTTTTAAAAAGTTTTTAAAATGTGAAACAAGCCAGACATAAAAGGATACATACCATATAGACCCATTTGTGTGAAAGTCGAGGAGACATTGTTCCAACCTCTAGTGATAGACAGTAAGCATATTAGCAATTGCCTGGAGCCCAGGATGGAGGCTGGGGGCTTCCTGTATTGATCTGAAAGCATATTTGAGGGTGATAAAAACATTCTCTATATTACTGTCACATCTGTGTGTGTGTGTGCGCATGTATGTATTTGTCAAAACTCATCAATATGCATTTTATTATATGTAAATTATACCTCAATAGTTTTTTTTTAAAGAAAAGAATAATCCCTTTCTAAATATGAGTACCACAGTCATACTCCTGGGTGGAGAGAATCTATCGTGTGAAATTGAGAATGTATTTATTTATTACTGCACATGTCTTAGATTGTGATAAAAAGTAGCTGATGACTGATCTGCTTCATCTTCCTCCAAAAAAATGGGTTTTTTATGATTAGAGACTTTTTCTTTTGTGATTTAGCTTTGACCTTTTTATTATGTGGCTACTTCCTTTGTGGAAAATGACCCCCTCTGAGGGCCTGGAAAAATAATTCATATAATTCATTGTGCTATACAAAATTAAGATAATGGAAATAGCAGTTTATGTGGACAGAATATATGTTTCAAATAATATAAAGAGATTCATACATGCCATTTAATCTTGGTCTGAAACCCTTTCCAATTTAATAAGATGCCAAGAGAACTGTTAATAACGGAGGGCTGGATACCACAGTGAAGCGTGGGTGCTGACTTCTTAAACTAACAGGAAAAGAACAGCTTTTTAATTGGACTGGGTGATGTTTTGCTAAAGTCACCAGGAGAAAAATGATTATGTCTTGGCAACAAAATACTTCCTGACCATACCAATGATAAAGAATGAAATAGAAAAAAATTCCTTTCCTCTCTGGGGACTATTGAAAATCACATGTAGTCATTCCAGTTACATGTATTTACTGGTGTCCATGAGGTGCAGAGCAGTACACTAGACCTAAGGATATACTTTACTATCGTAGATCCCTCTAATGCCTGGTGGAAACCAAGTTGATGACAATCTCAAGCCAGAAAAGGTGTGTTTTCCACTTCCTTGCAGAGCCTACAAGTGATCTAGACTTCTGTGTGGGTTAGGATTTTTAAAGAATGAGGCAATATTTGCACTGAATAAAGGTCATATGTAGTTTTACTTGAAATATAAACAGATTTTCTTTTATCCTAAAAATATTCCAGCTCCAGAATCATCCTAATCAGAAAGCTGCTCATGTGAGTCAGATGTTGGAATTACCAAATGACCAGTGTAAAATCTATAGGAATGCTACACAATAGAAGGAAAATGCCCTCGTCTTTTCTATCTCCCCTGTCATAATTACATAAATAAACAAAAAGATAAAATACTTTATTTTGATAATTAATACATATTTCCCTCTGATATACTGCACTTCAATAAAGCTAATGTTCAGAATTTCATTGTCATGAAAATGTTTTCATAATAATTAAGGAGGTATTTGTGGATTCAAATCAAACTTTCCTCAGATATAAAAGGAAGATATTTAGTGGTCTTGCTTTAAAAATGGCAAATATATAGCCTTGAAATTAGTGCAAAGAAATCATTTACTAGATAAAAACTCAATAAAATAAGAATGCAAATAGAACTATCATTCTTATAAACAGGAAATTTAATACCATGTTGCCTAATGGATTCTAGATTCAAGTAAAGTGAATTAATTAAAAGTACATGTTTTTATTTAAATGATCTACCTAAGACTGAATACCAAGGTATTGGAGACTATTTTCAGTGGAATGGAATAGAAGGCTATGTTTTAAAAGTAAGTAGAGGACTTCCCTGGTGACGCAGTGGTTAAGAATCCGCCTGCCAATGCAGAGGACACGGGTTTGAGCCCTGGTCCGGGAAGATCCCACATTGCGCGGAGCAACTAAGCCCGTGCGCCACAACTACTGAGCCTGAGTGTCACAACTATTGAAGTCCACGTGCCTAGAGCTCGTGCTCCACAACAAGAGAAACCACCACAATGAGAAGCCCGCGCACTGCAATGAAGAGTAGTCTGCGCTCACCTTCAACTAGAGAAAACTCGTGTACAGCAATGAAGGCCCAATGCAGCCAAAAATAAACAAACAAATAAATAAATAAAAGTAAGTAGAACTTGTAAAATAAAGTTTACAAGTAGAACTTGTAAAATTGATAAGATTTTAATCAATATTGTATTGAAAGTTCATGCTTGGGTTGTCCCCTGATCTCTCAGTTCCAGTCACATAACAAGGATGGAGAAAGTTAATGAGGTAAGCATCTCAGTGTACCCAAAGTGTAAATGGAAGACAAAGTAGAAAGTCCTGCAAAAACTGTGGGCCTGCTGAGCTATGAGTCTGGAAATAGGGTCAGGGAGAAGAGAGTTTATGAAGTAAAAGACTAAAAGTGACCACATGAGGCAGGGAATGAGATGTACTCACTATTTGAAACCAGAGCTATGATGCAAATAGGAAGAGGCTGAAAAGAGCTGGGGCTGTTTTTTGCCTGGGTCTCAGGTGTCTGTAAAGGTGCATTCCAAGGGAGACATTAATTAATCGCCTTACAGCCAGAGCCTACATCAACTCACCAGTATAACAAGAGGGTCTAGAATGAGATATAGGGGTCAGATGAAGGCAACAAAGAAATGCTAAACAGCAGATATAATAGGAAGTTCCAATGCTTATTAAAAGCTTATGTGTCCAGAACTGCCTTTAGTGACTTACACTTACTGCCTTATTTCATCCTAATATTCCTTATTGGGAGCCCACGCAGGACCCCACATTCCAGGTGAACCTTCCAAGAGAAACTCCAAAATGCCTTCAAAAAACAAGTACAAAGGAAGAGTGAACAATGTTTTATCACTCTAGATGGATTAAAACCTTAGATCAATTTGAAAATAACTTTTTTTCATTTAGGATTTCTTCCTTTTCCCAAAACAAACAAAAAAGAAAATGAAGGAAAGAATATCTTTAAATATATATAAATAGAAATACAGGAATCAATGCAACAGCAGCTGTTAGATATAAAAGGAACTTATTAAAAAATCCTATAAAAGATAAATATGTTCAAAAATATTTTAAAGATACGCTAAAATATATGTATAAATGTAAAATGTACTCTTTGTAATAATATGTATACAATATATACATGTCACATGATATATACATATGGAATAAGGTATACTATAGTATATATAATACTATATAGTGTAACAATGTCATGTATTTTTTATATATTATGTGTATATAATATATATGCATAATAATGGCAGAGAAACTATTTTCAAATATGTACTATATATGAATTCTCCAGAACTAAAACTTCAAGAATTTCAAACCCACACATCTTGGATACTTCATATTGAAACTAAAAGACATGAAAGCCAAGGAAAAATAATCTTAAAAGCTAGCATAGAGAAAAGAGATTACCTAAAAATGAAGGACAAGTAGATGGACAATGGTATTTCATTTGCATTGCTATATTCCAGAACTTAGAATAAAATATTCTAAGTGCTGAGAGAAAATAACTATCACCTGTAATATATTCAGCTAAAGATATATTCAAGAATAAGAGCAGAGAGTAATAGTTGACCACCTAGAGATACATAAAACCAGAGAAAATGAATGGGATGTGGTTAAGAGCAGATATTCTCTAGCTGGATTGCTGGGTATGAATCTGGGTTCGGCTAATTATTAGCTATGTAAGCTCGGGCAATTTACTTAACATTTCTGATTCTGTATTTCTCATCTATAAAATGAGGATAATGTATGCTATGGTATTTTTATGAGGATTAAGTGAGTTAATATAGGCATAGCACTTAAAATACTGCATGGTACACAATATGCTATATGGTATATATATGGTGAATGTGTGTATATATGAGGATGTGTATGTACAAACATGTATACTTATGTATGTATATATGACAAACGTAACTATTAAATCTAAAAATTATGCTTTTTATGTTAAACAGTAAAAAGCTCAAGGAAATGTTACATTATAGTGAAACAATGGAAAGTGTAGCAGTGCGCGATGGTGTTGCAAAGTGGCTATGAGCACAGAAAATGAAACCAGATGGCTGGATTCAAATCCTGGTTTCCATCTGACTGACTGTATAACCTTGAAGAATTCACTTAATCTCTTTCTCTCATTTTCTTCATGGTAATTATAATAGTAATGTAGACCTCACTGGGTTATTGTAAGATTATATACAGTTAATATGACATACATCTGGCATATATAACAATATAATTGTAGGTTATTTTATGTAGCATTTAAAATAAGTATGTTGGATCTACATCTATCACATGAATGAAAATCAAAGTCAGAATGTTAAATGAATGAAAGGCAAGCTGTAGAATAATAAATGAATGATTCTGCTGTTGAAAAAAATTTTTAATTTATTGTATATTGTTGCATTCATGTGAAGTAACACTACATAAACATGTAGGGACAAGGAAAGAAAGACATGAGATATGAAGGGGTAAAAGAAAGCTATAAAGGTTTATTTCTTAAAGATCAGAAACAAAACAACCTGTTTTATGTTTGTCTAATCTGAGTGGTGAATATTGGTTGTCCATTATATTTCTATAATTTCTGAATATTAAAATAACTTATCTTAAAATACATCAAATAAACAAAATGTTCTATATTTTTCTGTACTCTATGTAGTTTAAAAATACAGGTTGTTAGGGCTTCCCTGGTGCCGCAGTGGTTGAGAGTCCGCCTGCCGATGCAGGGGACACGGGTTCGTGCCCCGGTCCGGGAGGATCCTACATACCGCGGAGCAGCTGGGCCCGTGAGCCATGGCCGCTGAGCCTGCGCGTCCGGAGCCTGTGCTCCGCGGTGGGAGAGGCCACAGCAGTGAGAGGCACGTGTACTGCAAAAAAAAAAAAAAAAAAAGGTTGTTAGAACTCTTCTATAAAATAATCTGGGTCTGGCGTATTTTTCAGTAGTAGATCTTTAACTACTTGTGAATTTCATGTGTATTTCAATGTGTGTGAGTATAACTAAAATAAGATTTCTGAGTTACAGTGCTGTTACAAGGAGATCCAATAGATCTTAGTACAAGGATCTGAATTTGTCTTGTTATGATAATTTGTATATTCTTAATGTATAAATAAATATGTTCGGGAATCTTAGATTAATGTAAAACATTGAACCATGGCATATAGAAAAGAGGTTGGTCTATGGTACCTGCTCTATAAATGGTAGTTGTTATTTATTATTTTATATTTATTAGCATTATTATCATTGTTGTAGCTGATGTTAACTCCTTTTTACATTTGATTACCAGAAAATAAATTTCAGATACTAATTTGATATACCATAATGCAAAAAGAATGCATAAAATAGAAGTTGGGAAGAGTAGCTAGTTTCTGTGGGAGTTTAGATCTTGTAAACTGCCATTCTGACGTTTTACAGAATGTAAGTTTAGTCCTTGTGCCTGAATTGAGCCAGCAAATCAGTTTTCTGAGGTGGCGGGGCCTCGTACTACACTCCTGAACTTGACAGAATCACTAAGCTAATGGAGAGCAATGAAAGAGGGATGGAGAGTAAGTTTCAGGTAAAATCCTAACTTCACTTCCGACCTCCCATGAAATTTACAAAACTCCTGTAGCTTACCTTCTATAATGTCAGATTTCTCCAAACTTTTGGTATAATCAAACTTACTTAATAAGTTGCTTTTAAAATATTTAGAAAAATATCAGTCGGTCAGAATAATTGTAGAATACCAGTATGAAACAATAAAAATCTTGATCATAAAGGTTTTTTTTCTAATTTAATTTTTTAAAACATCTTTATTGGGGTATAATTGCTTTACAATGGTGTGTTAGTTTCTGCTTTATAACAAAGTGAATCAGTTATACATATGTTCCCATATCTCTTCCCTCTTGCGTCTCCCTCCCTCCCACCCTCCCTATCCCACCCCTCCAGGCGGTCACAAAGCACCGAGCTGATCTCCCTGTGCTATGCGGCTGCTTCCCACTAGCTATCTACCTTACCTTTGGTAGTGTATATATGTCCATGCCTCTCTCTCGCTTTGTCACAGCTCACGCTTCCCCCTCCCCATATCCTCAAGATCATTCTCTAGTAGGTCTGTGTCTTTATTCCTGTTTTACCCCTAGGTTCTTCATGACATTATTTTTTCTTAAATTCCATATATATGTGTTAGCATACGGTATTTGTTTTTCTCTTTCTGACTTACTTCACCCTGTATGACACACTCTAGGTCTATCCACCTCATTACAAATAGCTCAATGTCGTTTCTTTTTATGGCTGAGTAATATTCCATTGTATATATGTGACACATCTTCTTTAAACATTCATCTGTTGATGGACACTTAGGTTGCTTCCATGTCCTGGCTATCGTAAATAGAGCTGCAATGAACATTGTCCTGGCTATTGTAAATAGAGCTGCAATGACCACTGTGGTACATGACGCTTTTTGAATTATGGTTTTCTCAGGGTATATGCCCAGTAGTGGGATTGCTGGGTCATATGGTAGTTCTATTTGTAGTTTTTTAAGGAACCTCCATACTGTTCTCCATAGTGGCTGTACCAATTCACATTCCCACCAGCAGTGCAAGAGTGTTCCCTTTTCTCCATACCCTCTCCAGCATTTATTGTTTCTAGATTTTTTGATGATGGCCATTCTGACTGGTGTGAGATGATAGCTCATTGTAGTTTTGATTTGCATTTCTCTAATGATTAATGATGTTGAGCATTCCTTCATGTGTTTGTTGGCAGTCTCTATATCTTCTTTGGAGAAATGTCTATTTAGGTCTTCTGCCCATTTTTGGATTGGGTTGTTTGTTTTTTTGTTATTGAGCTGCATGAGCTGCTTGTAAATTTTGGAGATTAATCCTTTGTCAGTTGCTTCATTTGCAAATATTTTCTCCCATTCTGAGGGTAGTCTTTTCATCTTGTTTATGGTTTCCTTTGCTGTGCAAAAGCTTTGAAGTTTCATTAGGTCCCATTTGTTTATTTTTGTTTTTATTTCCATTTCTCTAGGAGGTAGGTGAAAAAGAATCTTGCTGTGTTTTATGTCATAGAGTGTTCTGCCTATGTTTTCCTCTAAGAGTTTTGTAGTTTCTGGCCTTACATTTAGGTCTTTAATCCATTTTGAGCTTATTTTTGTGTATGGGGTTAGCGAGTGATCTAATCTCATACTTTTACATGTAGCTGTCCAGTATTCCCAGCACCACTTATTGAAGAGGCTGTCCTTTCTCCACTGTACATGCCTGCCTCCTTTATCAAAGATAAGGTGACCATATGTGTGTGGGTTTATCTCTGGGCTTTCTATCCTGTTCCATTGATCTATCTTTTTTTGTTCCAGTACCATACTGTCTTGATTACTGTAGCTTTGTAATATAGTCTGATGTCAGGGAGCCTGATTCCTCCAGCTCCGTTTTTCGTTCTCAAGATTGGTTTGGCTATTCGGGGTCTTTTGTGTTTCCATACAAACTGACATTTTTTGTTGTAGTTCTGTGAAAAATGCCAGTGGTAGTTTGATAGGGATTGCATTGAATCTGTAGATTGCTTTGGGTAGTAGAGTCACTTTCACAATGTTGATTCTTCCAATCCAAGAACATGGTATATCTCTCCATCTGTTGGTATCATCTTTAATTTCTTTCACCAATATCTTATAATTTTCTGCATACAGGTCTTTTGTCTCCTTAGGTAGGTTTATTCCTAGATATTTTACTCCTTTTGTTGCAGTGGTAAATGGGAGTGTTTTCTTAATTTCACTTTCAGATTTTTCATCATTAGTGTATAGGAATGCAAGAGATTTCTGTGCATTAATTTTGTATCCTGCTACTTGACTAAATTCATTGATTAGCTCTAGTAGTTTTCTGGTGGCATCTTTAGGATTCTCTATGTATAGTATCATGTCATCTGCAAACAGTGACAGCTTTACTTCTTCGTTTCTGATTTGGATTCCTTTTATTTCCTTTTCTTCTCTGATTGCTGTGGCTAAAACTTCCAAAACTATGTTGAATAAGAGTCGTGAGAGTTGGCAACCTTGTCTTGTTCCTGATATTAGTGGAAATGCTTTCAGTTTTTCACCATTGAGGATGATGTTGGCTGTGGGTTTGTCATATATGGCCTTTATTATTGAGGAAAGTTCCCTCTATGCCTGCTTTCTGCAGGGTTTTTATCATAAACGGGTGTTGAATTTTGTCGAAAGTTTTCTCTGCATCTATTGAGAGGATCATATGGTTTTTCTCCTTCAATTTGTTAATATGGTGTATCACGTTGGTTGATTTGCATATATTGAAGAATCCTTGCATTCCTGGAATAAACCCCACTTGATCATGGTGTATGATCCTTTTAATGTGCTGTTGCATTCTGTTTGCTAGTATTTTGTTGAGGATTTTTGCATCTGTGTTCATCAGTGATATTGGCCTGTACTTTTCTGACTTTGTGACATCTTTGTCTGGTTTTGGTATCAAGGTGATGGTGGCCTCGTAGAAGGAATTTGGGAGTGTTCCTCCCTCTGCTATATTTTGGAAGAGTTTGAGAAGGATAGGTGTTAGCTGTTCTCTAAATGTTTGATAGAAATCGCCTGTGAAGCCATCTGGTCCTGGGCTTTTGTTTGTTGGAAGATTTTTAATCACAGTTTCAATTTCAGTGCTTGTGATTGGTCTGTTCATATTTTCTATTTCTTCCTGATTCAGTCTTGGCAGGTTGGGCATTTCTAAGAATTTGTCCATTTCTTCCAGGTTGTCCATTTTATTGGCATAGAGTTGCTTGTAGTAATCTCTCATGATCTTTTGTATTTCTGCAGTGTCAGTTGTTAGTTCTCCTGATCATAAAGTTTTAACATCATACTCTTTCTATTTATGTAGTCATTCAAAATAAATTTACTTACAATTAAATTTCATTCTGTACCTACCACATCTTAGGCACCATGCTGGGTACAGCGACCATGAAGCTGAGTAAAACAGAGGCGATCAGAGGGTACAGATGTGTAAACTAATAATCACAAGCTGTGATGTTAGTAGCAGCAATGGACGTGCACAGGAGGAAAAGCAACTTGAAAATGCTAAAAGCCAAAGCTAGAGATAAGCTAAAAAGATCCTGAACCATGCTTACATGATGGTTCATGCTTTAGTAAAAAGATAAGAATGAATTCTAATTAGTCTTTCAACTGTGGATTTTAAGTGTGTGCTTCCAAACCGCAAAAGTGTGCTAAAAGCAGTTTCTCTCTTCATTAAATTAAGTACCTTCTCTATTATTCTTTAAACTACCAAATTTATTTTAATAAAGCTTTTCTTCTTAGATAACAATAAAGGTAAATGAGGGATGTGAGTTAATGGAAAAGTACAGCCTTTCTCATATTAATCACTTTCAGCGATTAATGTGCTGAGTGTAGAGAGCCTCACATGCCTCTGAACTCAAGGCCAGTATTCTCCCCGAAATACGCAAGACCAGAGTGTAAGGTTTTAGTCATTTCTGAAACCATACAATTAACTTCTATAAAGCTATTACAACATTTTTTGTTTTATGTAAGAATTTCTGAGAGAAACTGGAATGATAAAATAAAATTTAAAGTTTATTATAATTCTAAGACTAATATATACACGTAGTAACAAAATGGTCTGGGTTTTAAGCCTTGAATTTCCATTATTGTCACAGATGATAAAATAGGAACCCTCTTATCTCAAAGTTTTAACTCTTGAGTATCACTGGTTTCCTCACTTAGTAAAATTTAGCAAAAATAGCTGCATACAAACACCCAGGCTTTTACTTGACTCCTAAAAGTTAAAAGGTCATATACCAAGTTCTGGTTTCTGGTAATGGTAGAGTGGCTTACTATACTACTAATGCTAATAAACTCTGAACAAAATATTTAAAAGGAACTGGTTAAGGAACTTAATGTTCGCAGGAGCTAGAGAGCATATGACCCTTGAAGGATCCATATTGATTTTCCCTTGGGGCACTCCCCAGTCCCCACAGCAAGCCAAAGATAATACTCAAGTACAAAGTCATAACTTATTGGATTTCAGGACTGTCTCCAAGCCTGGAAAACTAGGAAGGCAGTATCTCAGAAGGCAGGGCCACAGAGAGAAAACCCAAAAAATGTTTTTTCAAACTCTCCACCCATCCTTGATGGACTTATGGGCTGGGAGGCTCCAGGGAGCCCAGAGGGAAAACAATAACTAGAACTGAAAGTCTTGAACAAGGATATTAACAGCTTCCTAGTGAAAGAAAGACTGAGTTTGAAGTTGAATCCCTCCAAGTTAAAGAGGTTTAGTAAACACTCCAGATTTTTCATTAATGCTGCAGGTGGGTTCCAGCCCCGGACTAAGGGATTCAGGCATGAAGTCAAACCTACTATCAGATATTGTGGAAGGATCCTGGGAAGAGGAGAGAGAAATGAATGCTGAGAAATAGAGTTTTCCAGTTGTTTCCTAAAACATCAGAAATGGTTTCTGAAAACAGTAATCAGTGATTTCTAGTTCAAACTAAGGGAAAATTCTAGAATGAATTATTAAATACTTCAGGTGGATTGCATACTGTACAGGGAACTCAGTTTACACTCCCACAGACTCTCACACGGTATCATTGTAAGTCCAAATGTATACCTTTTTTATGGTAAATTTGGAAATATCTGGAAATTGTAAAAAAGTAGAGGATCATAGAACATTTCCTACACTAACTAAATTAGAACATTTCCTACACTAACTAAATTGTGCACCGATATGTGTAAAACATATCTCACTGAAATTTTTTGCAGTAGTAAAATATTGTAAAGAATCTAAAAATCGTCAATAAATATATGTATCAGAATGCTTGTCAGAAACAGATCGCCCATTCAATTTGATGAAGGAACAATTTAAATACGTGTTGGCAAGGTGTTGGCAAGGCATAGGGGAAATGGCGCTAGAAACAACAGGCACAGTTATCATCTCTGTGCCTAAAGAGGAAAGACATAGAGGGTCCCCAGAAGACAAGAAGAGAGGGCCACCTTCACAGGAGCTAGGACCTTTGGTCAAGGGAGGTAGCCAGTGCAAGAAAAACCTTAAGAGAGGGAAGGGTGACTCTTCCCCTTCTCTCCAATGTGTTGCTGGTGCTTTCTTGTGGTTCAACCAAACTGAAAGTCAAAGGGTAAGGGAGTCTGTTGATGTGGTCCATGCATGCCAGCCTCCCAGGACACAGAAGAAGGTGAAAAAGGGTGGCAAATAAATCTGGAAAAGCAAATAGAAGTTATCTACACTTGATGTAAATTACAGTGTAACTTGAATTATTCCATTAAAATAAATCAGTGTATTTAGAGTAAAAAAGGCCATTAGCTGAAGAGGATGAAAGCGTTGGGTAGTTAGGTGGGTGCATTCATAAACAGGAGACGTACGATAGATGGATGGTATAAACATATATGCGTTCTATCTATATCCGAACTCACAGATACAGGGTATAACTATTCCTCTATCTGTATATATGAATATGAATATAACATGAAATATGTTTGAGACTATATATGCCAAACTTTTAACTGTGTTACTTCTAGGGAGTTGTGTATGGGCACGGGAGACAATGAAAGTCTTTTATGTTTTATAGTTGTGTGACTTTAAATTTTATCATGAGAACCCCTTACTTTTATCATTATTTTTTAAACACATAGTTAAAAGAAGATAACCTAGGACATGAGGAGAAAAAATAAGAAAGCCATGATCACTAGGATCATGCAAAATTTCAGTAAGAAAATATTCTATTATCTAATTTAACTTTTATACGGGCTTACTAATCTTGCAGATGAGAGAAATGGGGTAGAAAAATATTTCACATTTTCTCAGGTTATCACTGAGGACAAGCTGAAGAAATGTGTTTGAGTTGATCATACACCTAGGAATGTTTGAATCCCAAACCTGAGTGACATCTTTGATGCTGTGCTCTGTCTTCTGCCCTGTTTCAATGACTTTTATATCAATGACATATCAAGTTATTAAATGACATGGTGGCTCAGACACTGTACTGAGCAAGATATGTGATCTAGTGACTGAATGAAGAGCTAAAAATGTCCTGACAAACAGAACAACAGACCAATAAAATAATGTATCATCTGATGTAAATGTAAGGTCCCAAACTTGAAAGAAAACAAAATTACTCATATATATCCAGGATCCAGTAAAGATGGCTTAGTAGCAGCATGTGTTGAACTTGAATCAGTTCAGTAAGTGTCAACAGTATGATATGGCTCATTGCAAAACTCAATGATTGACATCACCTTCATAAAATAATAGTGGCCAGGAGGCTAATCAGATTATACTAAGAATTTTAAAGTAAGTGGAGTACGCTCAAAGAAGAACACTAATGCTGATAGCAGAGTTTTAAAATCATACCTTACGAACCCTGGTTAGAAGATTCGTCTTTATGTTACCCTGAATAGACCACCTGATGAAGAGCACAGTAGCTGGATCTGATGTAGAAGGCTTGAGTCTTTTTATGTGGCCCTACAGTTAAGGCCAATGAGTCATGGATGCACAGGGAGAGACTCCCCAACTCAATACAAGGTAGACACATCTGACAGAATATTCTGACCAGAATGGACTGCCTTAGAAGTAATGAGCTTTTGGAAAATAATTTATAAATGAGACTCAAGCAACTGACACCCATCAGATGCCTTCAACCCTAGGATTCTGTGGTCCCATATACTTCCCATTTTTTCATAGTCGAAAATATGACTTCCTCTGGTCTCCAAGTCAGCACATTGATGTTAAGTTTATATTATTCTGGTTTTTATCTTCACCATATGATGAGCACCTCAGATGTAAGGGAAATTTATAATAAAAGGACCAGTTTACTGGGCTGTTGAATTCCTGTTAACCTGCAGGTAAAATCACTTCCAGTTTTCAAAGTTCCTCCTCAACTCTCCCTTCTATACATACCTAATTTTCTATCTGTAAATATCCCTGCTTGTTTTTTATGCAACTTTTATCTTTTTCTCCTCTGGTGTCTCACTTTAAAGCCTTATGTTTCTGGTACTACTTACCTCCTCTGATTTGCCAAGTTTTACTTCTGAACTTCTCTTTGACTAAGCTGTGATTGACACTCCACTCTGGGACGTTTCCCCTCTCATTAGCAATGCCATCTATTCTCTTTTCATTATAGATCACCTGAGAGAATATGTAGTTCAATCTTTTCAACTTTTAAATCTCTTCTTTTATTACTATCTTTAAGTTTTATTCATTTATTCCCCTTTAAAAAACATTTTTCTATATGATCTGTGCACTTGTTATCATTTTACCAAAAATGTGTTTTAATTATGAAGTATTATTTTTCAATGTAAAATATTTTATTGTATCTGAGACATACGGCTAGTTTATGTCCCCAACCATGCTTTTTCTGTATGTTTTTCACTACTACCAAGCTGTCTTTCCATGGAGAAGAGATATTCAACTCACTGATATTTAACAACTATTAGAAAAGATACACTGCAAAACTCTATAGCTTTGCTCTAATAATTCAAGCATAATCATGCAAGGAAAGATGGTACAATCCAGTGGAAAACAATCTTACTCTTGGCCAGTCGAACATATGGAGATTCCAGAAGAATGTACAATGATTCATATGTTTGTTCGACTCATATGCTTCAAGCCATAAGGCGTTTGTGGGATGGGTGTTGCATGGGGCGTCCAAAGTGACTTTTCAAGTTTAAATAATTTGTTCTGATCTCCTGAGCAGACTTAGGGTCAACATTTTAGACTCTCAGGATACATCCCTGTGGGCAATAAGGAAAACGTTTCCTTTTTTTAAGGATTCCTTTCTCCGGGACACCAAAGACTTATGAACTCTGGTTGTTCTAGATATAGAGGTTGTCAGTAGTTTGATTCAACACCAAAACAACATTTACTTCTTGACACGCCTCCTTAATAGATGCAGAAAGAATCATTCTCCCAATGTTGCTTTGAAATATTAAATGAGTTGAGTATCTTCAGTATGTGCTTGGGCCTCAGAAAGACAGAAAGGGAGGTGAGAAAGGAAACAAAATAGGTTTGACATAGCAATAATACATATGATTTTCTACAGTCCTCAAATGAAATATCTGGAGAGCAGTTTGATACATGCACTTGATAGTCCACTAAAATCAAACCTTGAACATATAATGAGATTACCTTGAAAATAAATGTTAGAAATTTTAACAGATAAAATGCATCAAAATAAAGATTCTAACATCTAATAGAGTAAGGCTGGAGACATACTTGGCTGTGATGGTGGAGACCAGATGATGAGGAAAGATTATGGCCATGAAGGGACTCACCTCAGTGCTCAGATGTTGGTGGGCTAGTGAGCAACCTCAAAAGATGCCCTTTTCCTTCTTGCCTCTGAATTTTTCTTTCTTGAAAGTAGTTATCATAGTGTATTTACCAGCAAGTTAAGATTTACTTTCAAAGTTATTGGAAAGGTGGCATTTCTACTTCAGAAAAATAACAAAAACACTACAAACCAAAACTCTACCTCAGCTTGTTTGTAAGCTTTCATGCTATATCATTTTTGTTTGTTTAGAGTTGCTTGTGATCATTATCCAACAGAGAACTTTACAGCATATTAGTTTTTTTTGTTTGTTTTTTAACCATCTTTATTGGAGTATAATTGCTTTACAATGGTGTGTTAGTTTCTGCTTTATAACAAAGTGAATCAGCTATACATATATCCCCATATCTCTTCCCTCTTGCGTCTCCCTCCCTCCCACCCTCCCTATCCCACCCCTCTAGGTGGTCACAAAGCACCGAGCTGATCTCCCTGTGCTATGCAGCTGCTTCCCACTAACTATTTTACGTTTGTAGTGTATATATGTCCATGCCACTCTCTCACTTTGTCACAGCTTACCCTTCCCCCTCCCCATATCCTCAAGTCCATTCTCTAGTAAGTCTGTGTCCTTATTCCTGTCTTATTCCTAGGTTGTTCATGACTTTTTTTTTTCTTAATGGAAGTTTTGCTGAGTATGGACCTACAAATAAAGCCCAGTGAAGACTTGATAATAAAATGAATATGCATAATGTCTGGCATTTTTCACAGAACTAAAACAAGAAAATTTTTTAATTTGTATGGAAACACAAAAAAACCCAGAAAAACTAAAACAGTCTTGAGAAAGAAAAACGGAACTGGAGGAATCAGATTCCCTGACTTCAGACTATACTACAAAGCTACAGTAATCAAAACAGTATGGTACTGGCACAAAAACAGACATGTAGATCAATAAAACAGGATAGAAAGCTCTGAAATAAACTCACTCACATATGGTCAATTAATCTATGACAAAGGAGGTAAGACTATACAATGGAGGAAAGACAGTCTCTTCAATAAGTGTTGCTGGGAAAACTGGACAGCTACATGTAAAAGAATAACATTAGAACATTCTCTAACTACATATAGAAAAATAAACCCAAAATGGATTAAAGACCTAAATGTAAGAGCAGATACTATAAAAGTCCTAGAGGAAAACATAGGCAGAACACTCTTTGACATACATTACAGCAATATTTTTTTAGATCTGTCTCCTAGAGTAATGGAAATAAAAACAAAAATAAACAAATGGGGCCTAATTAAAGTTAAAAGCTTTTGTACAGCAAAGGAAACAATAAACAAAAAGAAGAGACAACCTAGGGACTGGGAGAAAATACTTGCAAATGATGTTACCAACAAGGGATTAATTTTCAAAATATACAAACAGCTCATACAGCTTAATACAAACAAACAAACAAAAAAACCCAATCAAAAAAATGGGGAGAAAACCTAAATAGGCTTTTCTGCAAAGATGACATGCAGATGGCCAAACAGGCACATGAAAAGATGTTCAATATTGGTAATTATTGGAGAAATGCAAATCTAAACTACAATGAGGTATCACCTCACACCAGTCAGAATGGCCAACATCAAAAAGTCTACAAACAATAAATGCTGTGGAGAAAAAGGAACCCTCCCTCCTACATGGTTGGTGGGAATGTAAATTGGTACAGCCACTATGGAGAACAGTATGGCTGTTCCTTAAAAAAAATAAAAATAGAGCTACCATATGATCCTGCAATCCCACTCCTGGGCATATATTCCGAGAAAACTCTAATTCAAAAAGATACATGCCGGCCCTGGATGGCAGAAGTGGAGCCAGTGGGTAGAAGGGACAGGGAGGCCGACTTTCCTTGCATCCCTGTAAGGACAGCTTGTTCAGCGGCGAAACCATCCCACTGGCTGCAAGAATTAGAGGTTCTGCGGGGAGTACCTCCGGCCATGCCTGCAGGTGCCAACCCCCCTGTGCCCACGGTGCCGCCTGCCCTTCGACCCCAAGAAAGTGGACAAGGCCGCCCACGTGGAGAAGCAGCTTTCATCCTACAAGGCACCCTGCAGGGCTGCAGTAAGAAGGTGACGCCGGCCAAGATGAGGGTGCACGTTGCCTCCTGCCTGAAGGTCCAGGAGCAGATGGCTAACTGTCCCAAGCTCGTCCCTGTGGTGCGCACATCCCAGCCCATGCCTAGCGCCGTCCCCAACAGGTCCACCTTCGCCTGCCCTTACTGTGGCGCCCGCAGCCTGGACCAGCAGAAGCTGGTAAAGCACTGCATGGACAAGCACTACAGCGACCCCAGCCGCGGGGTGTGTCCCATCTGCTCGGCCATGGCCTGGGGCGACCCAAGCTACCAGAGCGCCAACTTCCTGCAGCACCTGCTCCCCCGGCGCAAGTTCTCCTACGACACCTTCGTGGACTACAGCATCGACGAGGAGGCTGCCTTCCAGGCCTCCCTGGCCCTGTCTCTCTCCGAGAACTGAAGGCGCGGCCACTGGCCCAGGCCTCCTGCCTCAAGGGACAGGCCCCGCCAGCTCCTGCGGCCCAGGCCTGCCTGCGAAGGTGCCTTGAGGGCCAGGTGGAGCCTCACTGCTGCAGGAGGAGAGGCCACGTCCCCATCGTCACCGGCTCTTCGGTGCTTCGGGCTGAGCAGGTGGCTTCGGGGGCCCAGCCACTGGGACGGAGTGTGGCCACTGTCTGTGTCTCAAAGCCATGATGTCCTCCCTGCAGAGAGGACCCTTCAGGCCCTGCCATGTCCACAGGCCCCGGCACTGAGCAGGGAAGTGCGGAGGGGGCCCCGGCCCAGCACCTGGCAATGCTTCCCCCTCGCGTGCTCGGTACTGGCTTTTGTGATACGTAAAGTTTCCACACTCTTCTATGTTATCCGATATGATGACCTTTTCACATTTTCTAGAGCAAAGACAGAGCAGTTACCCTTCATATTGCAATATCTGTGTTTGACTAGGAATAATAGTATTTTTATGGAACATTTACAAAATTATATATTTTTAAAAAACAAACAATAAAAAATGAACCATTGTGGGATTGGTAGGGGGAGGAGAGGAGAGACAGGGCAATCGCTGTGTGCAGGGACCGAGGTTGCCACGTCCCCAGGTCACCTCGCGGTTCCCCAGGGTCACTGTGATAATAACGGGAAGAAATCCCAACGCCCGGCTACTTGCAGTGGCTCTGTGTCTGCTCCTGGCCTCCCGCCTGGGTCTTGGCCTCGGCCCTGCTGTCACTGTTCCAAAGCTGACCACCTCTCACCCCCGGCAGGGCCGCCCCCAGCAATGGCAGAGCACAGGGGCCGGGGCAGTGACCAGGCAGTTCAGAAGATGCTCATCGGCACCCTCGTTTGGTTCATGGCATAAATTATTGCTGTCTTTAAAAACAATTTAAATAAAATGTCTCAAAGCATAAAAAAAAAAAATACATGCACCCCAATATTCATTGCAGCACTATTTACAATAGCCAAGACATGGAAGCAACTTAAATGGTCATCTACAGATGAATGGATAAAGAAGATGTGAGATATATATATATATATATATATATATATATATATATATATACACAATGGAATATTACTCAGCAATAAAAAAGATGAAATCATGCCATTTGCAGCAACGTGGATGGATCTAGAGATTATCATACTAAGTGAAGTAAGTCAGAGAAAGACAAATATAAGATACCACTTATACGTGGAATCTTAAAAACTGATAAAAATGAACTTATTTACAAAACAAATAGACTCACAGACATAGGAAACCAACTTATGGTTACCAGAGGGGAAAAGGTGAGAGGGATAAATTAAGAGTTTGGGGTTAACATATACATACTACTATGTATAAAATAGAAAAACAACCTACTGTATAGCACAGACAACTATACTCAATGTCTTGTAATAACCTATAATGAAAAGAATCTGAAAAAGAATATGTGTGTGCGTGTGTGTGTGTGTGTGTGTGTGTGTGTGTAACTGAATCACTTTGCTGTAGACCTGAAGCTAGCACAACATTGTAAATTAACTATACTCCAATAAAAAATGGATAAGAAGTGAATATGCATAATGTCTTTATGTTCTCCAAAGTCTTTCTCTCTGCATGCTTTTTTAACTAAACAAGCATTAAAAGGAGTTTTCCCAGGAAAGTTAATTAAACAGAGACCATGATTTCAGTATTTAGAAATTCTTTGATAATTTAAAATATTAGAAAGTTAGTTATGTTAAAAGCAATACTTTTATTCATAAATTATTCTAAGTAGAACCAAGTAGGGGGAAGTATTTCCCAACACATGCTGAGAAGTTAACATCTGGAGGGAAGACTTCTAAATTTGAAATTACGTCTACACATATTATGCCCTTGATCACAAACATTCAGGAGCTTCTCAGGATAAAGTTCACATTTTGGTGAATGATTTTATAGTCTTAATTGCCACTACTTTCTTGTATCCCGTTTATCTCCCAACAGATTGCTGCTGCAATTACTACACGCTTTCCTATCAGGTTTTTGCACATTCCTGCTTTGGACATTACTAATAGATGTTTCCCTGTCTGGATTATCTTCACTTCCTGCTGCCACCTTCAGTTTAGAACTTTCCTACAAATCTCAGTTCAAATCACATTTCCTGCTTGAAGACTTCCTAGATCCTGGGTAAGCATATGTGATATCTACTTTTTGGAATCAGCACATTTATAGCCTATATCACTGATTTTACCTTATAAACATATTATTTTTAGCCTGTCTTGAATTTCTGACTTTACTTTTTCTTATTTTGTATCGTATCTTCCAAGCAAAGCCGTGTGTTCCACAGGGTTCCACATAACTTACGGCTCTACATAATTTAGTCTTCTATGAAACCCTGGAGGAGCCATCACAGTATTATTATGTAGGAGATGTTTAATAAATATCAACATTAAGCCAATGAATGGATTTCTCTGAGAGAAAAAAATATATAGTATTGTCAAGTTTTATAGGAATAAATTTAAATATATGCTATAGTATTATAAAAATACACAAAGACCACCCAAATGAGAACAGAGGTTATTTATGCAGATTTGCTTTAGCAAAGTCACTATTACTTCATTTGGCAGAGATTCAAAGGCAGGCAGGTAACAGAATTGAAAAGTTGTGTAGTGGAAAAAAATGAGAGACGTTTTTAGAAATGCTTTTATTGGAGGTTGCTGGCAAGGGAAGTTGAAGGTGGGCTAACTAGAAAGGAGGAATCCTATTTGGCTTTCTCTGGCTAGTTCTGAATTGGAAGTGGGGGAGAAGGATTACAAAAATTGGGGGAGCTAACTATTGTTGGCCAAGTTCTAACCCTTTGGAGCCAATTGCTACAGAGCTTGTGGTTTGGATTCCGTGGCTGGTTGCTGCACAGGTTGTGGGTCGGAATTTTATTGTTATATGTGGTTGATATATTTAGTCCCAGTAAAATAATAGCTAACATGCTTATAGTACATTATCATGTCCCTAGCATTGTACAAACCCTCTTTCATTTGGTCCTTATGACAGCTCTATAGGCCCAAGAGATATAAACACTCAAATTTTACCAAAAAGAAGACTGAGGCTTGGAGAAGCAAACCATCTTGCCCAATGTATCCAATCTAGTAAAAGGAAGTGCTTCCATTTGGACTCACATATTCTGAATCTAAATTCAGATTTAAGAGGAAATAATTGTAAATACTTATGGATCCGACCAGGCTGGTACAAATGAGAAGCATAAAAACCCAGGGAAATTCCATAAAGTTGCTGAAAGTTGGGAGGATAGTATCTTGAAAATCTAAAGGATATCTGGAGAAAATGAAGCGTCATTCAGAACATAAGTGGAATTCTGAGAATATTTGGAAGGAGGAGACTAAGTGATAGCTAAAGATTAAATATTTCTAACAGGGGTGAATAGAAGGGAAGGAAGCATCAGCTTTTCCATTTGGAATTTCAGTTCGTTTCTGTCAACGTGGATGTACCGTCTACAGTGGGCAACTCTGTGCCCTCTGGGTGTTTGCAGTATAATAGGAGGGAGACACTTGGAAAAGGGGTGTTTCAGCGCACTCTTCCAACTTGATGTAAGAAGTGTGTTAAAATTTTAGGGATATGCAGAAAGAAGAAAGGGGAAAGGCAGGGGCTTACTATTTATCAAAGTGCTGTTTACCAAAGTCCAGTTAGCAGAAACAGTGCCCGAAGTAGGAAGAGTTGCAGAGAGGCAGCAAAATGATTTAGTTACTAGCTGATCCTGCTGCTAGTAATTACTGCCTTAAGGCTGGAGAGGAAATGAGAGAGATATAAGTGCTTGTGAAAAGAACAAGTGGGCGGGCTTCCCTGGTGGCGCAGCGGTTGAGAGTCCGCCTGCCGATGCAGGGGACACGGGTTCGTGCTCCGGTCCTGGAAGATCCCACATGCCGCGGAGTGGCTGGGCCCGTGAGCCATGGCCGCTGAGCCTGCGCATCCGGAGCCTGTGCTCCGCAACGGGAGAGGCCACAACAGTGAGAGGCCCGCGTACCACAAAAAAGAAAATAATAATAATAAAAGAACAAGTGGGCTTTTACACCAGCCTGGCTGGGGACGCAAGGAGCAAGCACATTCATTTTAGGATTAATCAAAATTATAGTCGCTTTGCTTCCTTGCATCGTGGGTCAGCTGCCACCTCATTTACGAGATGTCCCCTAATTACTCCCTCCCTCTCTACCTCCACAAGATGTATGCATGTTTTTCTTAGAATTTGACTGTAACTATTTACCAATACAGGCAAGTATAATGATAACGATGGTGTCATTACCATCAACGCCATATTCATTCCTGCTCTAATACGTCCTTTTCATCTTCTTATCAAATAACAAGCCTGTCACACTCCAAAGTTTGGTCATTACTATAACTTATGGAAATAACAAAAGCCAGGCAGCTTTTTATACAGCTAATTCCTCCCCATCCAAAAGAATTCCGTTTTCTTAACTGTAAGGAAATTCTCTAAAAGCCCCTGACACAATTCCTGCACCACACTGACAGCTGTCTTTCCTATAGATTCTTGACCTGTGGCTTCAGGTAGTGTGTCCCTTCCCAAACCCCAAATTCCAGGGAGCAGTCAGTCTTTCTTGGTTCACGTCAGGATGCTCATAATCTAAAAGTGGCTGCTCTGAGACAAATGGCTTACAGACTCCAGGCCGGGGGGTGACAGGGACTTTTCACATTAGTGCAACACCATCTCTACAGTTCTTACATCAACACATTCTCTGCCCACAAAATACCAAGTGAAGTGGGTATTTGGGGACTTAGTGGCTTCATTTCATCAAAAAGAAAGTTAAGCTGAAACCACTAGACCAGAATAATATATCAAGTAGAAACATTTCAGTTTTAGTTACCACTCGCATTCCCACTTGGTTTCCAGAGCACAGTTATCTGAGGGGATGGCTTTCAGTTATCCGGGCACCCTCCATTTACCCAAGTCAGAAGACCAATTTGCACATTAGGACCACTGTGGACCTCCACCAGAGTAAAGTTAGAAAGGTGGAAAGCACAACATACAAGTTAGCTGATAGATGCCTCTAACTGTGTGCTCTGGAAATCAAGTCTTTCTCCATGTTCCTACTCAGTTGAGCAACCAGACGATAACAGGGAAGATAATTTAGTTCAACCCTGTTGATGTGTCATCTGGAGAGGGACACATTCAGTGAAGCCATGACCCATCAGGATAAACTGAAAGGCATGGCTTCAAGAATAGGATTCTTTGGTGTGGATATGCAGCAGTTCTGTTGTGTTTCCTTCACAGACATCACATTCCTTACAGCTTTAAGACACACAAGTATGGTTCCCTTTCCTAATGCGCTTCTCAGTAAGAAAATATCAGTAGAATACAAACTTTTCTAAGATGACATCCACTTCCCATGACTAATCACACCCCACCCCTTCCTGCAGCAGGAATCTTTTGTTCTGTTACTATTGCTGCAACTGCTATACCAAGATCAGCTGCCCCCCCATTGGTTATACTGGTTAATTCTTATCTGAATCCTGAAGGTGAGGGGTTATTATTCCCATTTTGCAGGTTGGGGAGGAGAAACTGAGGCAGCCTCACAGTGGTGAAGTCATTTGCCCCCAGGTTCCCAATGTCTGTAGTGGAGTCTAGATGCCCCTCTTATAAGCCCTACATCCATACCTCTGTGTCAGGCTGCCTCTTAGTGACATCTAGATACTCATGTTTTATAAAGAATTATGGTTGCTTAGAACTAAGGTAAAGATATGTTTTAAAAGATTGCTTCTGCTCTTCAAGCTATGGAAATGCAGATTTCTTAGGATGGAGAGAATCTTTTTTCTTGTCTGTTTGTTTTGGGGTACCACATCTTCTGGATGTCTTTAAGGCAAGTGGGCTTTGCTTCACCAACTGACTTCCTCAGGTGCATTTACTAGGTGTGTGTGGTTGAAAAAAAATCAGTCAAATCGTGGGCAATTACGTTTTTAAAGCATCACTGCATACAAAAGTTTAAACAAAAATTCTGTAAAAAAGACTTCCAGATGGAAATATGTACAGCTTTTAATGTTAGGAAGACAGTACTGGAAAAGATTCGTGTGGCTGAAAGTTCAGTCAAATACTCAGGAATTTCTTTTTCTAAGACAGAATTATATACAAGGGTTTAAACAAAAAATATTCTGAAAATAAGAATGAATACTGCATGAAAATAAGAACAGCTTTAACTGTTAGAAAAAAAAAAGTTGCAGAAAATGTTTTAACTAAACAGTAGTTCATTAAACTGATTATGTGGGAAACATTTAAAGAAAAAGTTTCCAGAGCAGTAAGAGACTTACTTTTTTTTTTTTAAGTCTGATATATTCTTCTGCATGTCGGTGAAGCAGTAAAAGACTATGTTCTTTAGCGTTGTCATCTTTCTTCTAGGACAAATTGAAAAAAGATATTTGAATTAACTTTTATCTTCTTTACCGATTTTCAGAATCATTAATATAAACTCACATAGAAATTTCTGAGACATCTGATCCTTTTCATTTCTCTATTCATAGCTGCCGCAATGGTAAGTGTATTACCTTGCAGAGACAGAACTTTAACATTGATGAAATGCATTATCCAGTTGTAAAGCCTACTAAATTGAAAATCAACTACGAAAATGGACTATGGTGAATTAGGGTCAAAAAAGTTAAACAATTGAGAGAAAGGCTATTCCAGGTAGAAGATGATTAAATCCATGGTTTGGAGAGGACAGTTATTCACCTTATATAACTATAATACATGTTAGACTCTATGGTGCCCCTTCCCTCAGTAAACTGATTTTGAAATGAACAAAAAGATATCTCACACACAGGAAAGATTTCGTGGAAGAGGTGGCATTTGAGATGTGCTTTGCAGATGAGTAGGATTCGATAAAGAGGGATGATGCTATGTGAATGTTTCATTAAATGCTGAATTAAAGTTCTGAGAAAAGGAAGCAGATTAGTACCAAATCAGTGAATCACTTTTGCCAAGGAATCCAGTAATCAGCATAGAAGGGTCAATCTAGCAGCATGGTTAAGCCAGACCAGTGAAAACAGGAGGCAGAAAAACCAGTTCTCTTAGTAAAGAAACTGACCGTTAGTTCAAGTGAGAAGAAATAATGCCTAGAAAGAGAGCAGAGATAATGGAAATGAAATGGCAAAGGCTGCTGCTATAGAATGTTGTAGGAAGTCCCATGATGGCAGGAAGAAGGACTGGTTGGTCGTCTCTGTAGTTCAGCCTTGAGTTTTATGTCTGGAACTTAGCAGGGACTGATTGTGTTTTGAAGGAATGAATGATTGGATGACTAGCTGAAAGCCAGAATGTATATGGCTTTGTATCTATTTTATGAATGTACCTATTGGAATTTGAATATGAGTTAGGCTTACCCTGACATTAACAGAAGTATTAATTTAGGAGAAGGAGACAATTTCAGGGAAAGGGGATGTGTTCATTCTGGACAGGTTAGGTTAAAAAAATCCAACGGGATATCCAGGTGGAGGTGTCTAACAGAGAGTTGAAAATATATTTGTTACTAAGAAAAGAGTATGTTTGTTGAAATAAATGAATGACTCATCTTCCAAAAAGGGATGATTTTTTTATTATTTAGTTATGAGACTCTGTTTTTTCCTTATCTTGATTGCTGTAAATTAAATTTTCCACTTGAATTTTTCTACCCTTTTTTTTTTTTTTTTTTGCGGTACGCGGGCCTCTCACTGTTATGGCCTCTCCCGTTGCGGAGCACAGGCTCCGGACGCGCAGGCCCAGCGGCCATGGCTCACGGGCCCAGCCGCTCCGCAGCATGTGGGATCCTCCCGGACCGGGGCACGAACCCACGTCCCCTGCATCGGCAGGCAGACTTTCAACCACTGCGCCACCAGGGAAGCCCTTTCTACCTTTTTCACTCTCATTCTGTTCAAGTTCTCTATTGCTGCATAGCAAACGACCTCAAAACAGTGGCTCAGATGTCAACCTCAACCATTCAGTTATTTATACTCGAAGGAAATTAAAAGAGAGGCTAAAAAAAAGAGGTCAAAGACAAACAATCCCAAGATTACACTGAGAGATTATTACAGTGACAATATGTCATAATGTCATAGAGTAGAATAAAAATAGATTTTAGAGTTGAACTTTACTGAATCTCTTGGTATATATATATATGCCCTGTAGCCATTTATTTAAGCAAAGGAAGGATGACAAGGTTACTATGTTCTTAATAAAATATGTTTTATGGTCAAGTTTTTTTGAAACTTTTAATGGAGTTAACTTCTGAGGTTTTATTTAAAGATACTTCAAATGTTTTTCAAGCTATTAACTAACAACACTATAATCTCTATGTGAAAATTGTAAGGGTCCATTATTGTACTGGAGAAGAATAGTTCTTTACTGCTTTTAACTGCTGCGCCTTCCCTCAAATAGCAGGCTGTCAAGAACCTTTCTAGTGTAATTGCAATTGTGAGTAATGACACCGCCTACCACCTGTAGCTTTCTGTTTCTTATCTGGTCTGTGTTCCAAAACCATGTAAGAAAAGCTTCTTTGGAATTTCATGGTAAAAAGAATCTAGAAGTTTCTGAACATGCTTGATCCTAATGGCTAAAAATAAGAGCTAATATGTTCAAGTTCTACTTTGGGGCCAGTGTTTAAAAATGCACATGTCTCATGTTATCTGATTCTTATCTCAGTCCTATAAGATAGGTACTATCATTACCCCTATTTTATAGATGAATTAAATGAGGCTTGGATAGGTCCTTCTCATATAAGCAAGAATTCTGTGTGAAGTCTTTTCTTCTTTATGAATCCTCCCTCAAAAATGGATAGAACAACTATATAGACAAACAAATAAGTAAAACATCCAGGGACAACATCTACTACACAATATGATAAGAAATTCTCACGAACCCAAAATATGAATGGGAGAGGACCAACTACTGTTAGCAACTGGATCCTTATGATACTAGAGACTGTGCTTTGGAATGCAGCAAAAACAACAACAACAACAAAAAACATGACCCAACGTGAGCAATGGTAGTTTAGATTGGACAATCTATGAACAGAGGTGGAAACTGGGAGGGGACTTTGCAGGCTCCAATTCTAAAGTGAGGGGAAAGGGTCTGCAGGAAGACCGAATGATGTTGGTGGGTCTGGACCCTTCCAACTCACAGAACTAGCCAAATGAGCTACTTGCAATTCACGGTCCTATACTGAAGAGAAAGTTCTGGGAGGAGAATTCAAGTTGAGGTTGTTAGCTTGATTTACATCTCTAAAATAATTAAACACAAGATCCGTGAGCTCGCATTTGGATTATTGCCCTGGGCCTTGCAAATGTCAGTGGTGGGTCTCGTCCTGAATATTAAGCATGACGCTACTCTCTACCTTCATGGTAGGGGTGTCAAGAAATTGCAGTACAGGTGTTCTTCCAAAAACCAGGGGATGTGGAGTCTAGGCTGTACCAGAAAATTCATTCTACTTAGCTGATCTGCGTTTGAGAACATAGAAAAGTGTCAATTTTTTCTAACTGTATAAGTATAGGTCATATTTGGGTGGGTTTTATTTTTCAAAAAGTAGAAAAAGAAACTTCTTTTTAAAAAATTCCATAGTTTGTCTCATATTTTTAAAAAGGCTTTAAAGATATGCAGAGAGATAAAAATGTGATGCAATGATATTTTGCCATAATGTGAAGGATTTTCTTTGTAGTTTCCCATAAAGTGGACCTCATATCATGAGGAAAGTGATTCTTCACCATATCCTCTTCTTTCTGCACATACACACTGATGCAGTTTAAAATCTTCTTATTTATAAGTTAAATTCATTTTCAAGCCATAGTTGTGATGGAACTTTATTTTTTCACTTTCCCAAAGAGGATTCATTTGTTCAGTAAGAAAAAAAGAAGGTATTTTAGCATAGAATTTTTAAATTGTCTTCACTATTTTAATTAAAAATACATGACAGAAAAAATATTTAAAAATCATCTAGTGAGTAAGTGTCCAGGCTAGGAGCTGGTGTCTTTAATTACTGGGCTCTGGTTGAGCCTCCCAAAATATGTGATTCTAACACAGGATGGCTTTTCTCACATATTTAGTTTTAAAGATTTGTCCTGAAGGGCAGAACCTCTAGGAGACTCTATTAGTTTCCTAGGGCTGCCATAACATATTACCATGTACTTTATGGCTTAAGACAACAGAAATTTATTCTCTCACAGTTCTGGAAGCCAAAAATCTGAAATTAAAGTGTTAGTAGGTTGCACTCCCTCTGAAGGCTCTAGGGGAGAATCTTTCCTCACCTCTTCCAGCTTCTGGTGGCCCAACATTCCTTGACTTGTGGCAGCATCACTTCAATTTCTGCCTCCGTCTTCACATTCCCTTTTTCTGTGTGTGTGTCTCTGTGTCCTTTCTTCCTATAAAGATACCTGTCATTGGATTAAGATCTAGGATGATCTTATCTCCAGATTCTTAATTTAATTATATCTACAAGTAAAGTCATATTGGGAGGTTGTGGGTGACTTATCTTCCATAACCCATCATGGAAGCTGATCTATAGATAAGTAAGAAATGTTTTTTCGTATACTTAAAAATCTATTAGTGAGAAAAATTATACTGTCTTCTTTCAATATCATAATTAAAAACATAAAAACTTATCAACCCATGATATTTAATAAAAGGAGACATTTACATCTTGAGTTGATTCCTAGTCACAGTATAAGTAAATACAATTTTATTAGCATGAAACAAATTTTGTTTTAGAGAAAATTGATACTTCAGAATTGTGAAAATCAGTTTCTTATACTGGGATATTGAGGGGATCATCTTGTACCCTAAAAATAAAAGCAAAGTCAGAAAATGTCAGAGGTATTTTAATAAAAGAATTTAGTTTAATGTTTTCATACTGGGTCATAGCTATATTATTATTATTAAATGTTTTTGCATTTTTCTCATTTGGGTTCAGTCAATTGTGAGATCAGTGACCTGTGAATATGAAATACAACCAGGGAACTTTAAAATAAGTGGAAATTTTCTATAATATAAAAAGGAAATTGAAGAGAAAAAACTGTTCCCTTCAATTTGAGGATCCTTTTTTATATTTTCCAAATAGGAAACCTAAACAAAAATTATCAACTTATGAAGAAAAGGAAGACATCTCATTCCTAATGTGATGAGGCAGAAGAAAATTTTAAATAAAAGAGCAACAGAAAGGAGAAAATTATTGCATGTGTTATTTTTGTCTTTAAGAGAGCATAGAGTCTTCAAGTGCAAAAGAGTAAGAGGAGGGGGAAAGAAAGAGGGAAAAGTATGGAGGTAGGAAGAGAGAGAGAGAGACAGAGAGACAGAAAGACAGAAAGAGAGCAGAGAGATGGGGCAGGGAATGTGGGAGAATGCTTTCCGTCACTTTCAGCAGTGTTATGTTTGCTGCTCCTCCTGTAGCCTAGTAGGAAATACTTGTGTTTCTCCTCCCCAGGAAGGAAAACTAGCTAAAAGGGACGAAGGCAGTAAGGCTAGAACACAGAATTGGTGAGTGTCATTTGTTTGTAAGTCTGACTACCCTCCTTTTTGATTCTTTCTCCACCAATAAGTTCCACATCATCAAAATCTTACCCTATCTCATAGAACTTTTTGCATGTAAACTCTAGGAATTAACCTTTTGGAAAGAGAATATTGGGAACCTTGTGCTCTTTCTCAGAGCTGGCTCTTAAAGTGTCTAATAATCTAATTTCACAAAGACACAGATGCTCAACTAACATTTTATCTCTACCCCCATTTTCCAGTGCCCTGCAATGAGAAGGGACCATGCAACTAGTCGTGGTCAATGAGATGTGAGCTGAAGCAATAAGTGTCATTTCTTATCCGAGGCAGGAAAAAAAGCCCTCATGGTTCTCCAGTTCTGTTCTTATGCCTTGAGGGTAAGAAGAAAACTCATGTGTTATTAATAGCAGAGCTACAAGTTTTAAACAGCCTGGATTTCTGAGTCACCACATTTAGTTTGTACACTGCAGAGTTCTAAGGCCCTACAGTACATTTTACATGAGTGAAAAATGAACTTTATATTTCAAGTCATCAAGATTTGGGGATGGAGTATAGCCACAGTATAAACCTATCTTAATATGTCTAATATTTCTAAACTGTTTGGGATTTGCTGAAGTTAGCCCTTAATAGACGTGAATCAAAATCAAAAGCTACAAAGTAGGCAGCCATTAGATAAATTTGCTTTTTAAAAACTGCACTCTCTTTGATGCTTTTTGATATTTTAGTTACTGTTAAAAAGAAAAATATTCTTGTGATCCTGGGCATGGTTATATTAGTAATAATTATATCCAATTTTACTAACAGGAAGGTCTGTGATTGCAAATTCCTCTTATTCTTTTCTTAACCCTTGTTAAGTGACTTTCTGCCACTTTTTAAAAGTTGTCTGGGAAAGAATAGAAATCATAAATTTCTTGATATCAAAATTTTCTTCTGGATATTTATAAATACTATATAATAAACTTCATAATCTGGCATGGCTGGATGGTATTTTTAGCACAACCAAAATTTAAACTCACATAAAAGTTTTTTTAACTTTGATGAACCTAATAGGATGGATTTGGGAAAATCACCAAAGCCCTGACCCAACCATAAAAAATCATTCTCCTTTTTCATGGGATTATATGAGAATTATAGACTATGGTCATTGTTCCTAAGCCCTGTGGGCCATGTAAGTGACTGAGCCCCTTCTTTAATAAATTTTTGTATCTGCATTGAAACATCACCCATTAGATATCTGGATAGAAAAGGGACATATGACCCACACCTACCCACTTCTAACCAGTGAAGATTACTAGTATTTACCAAAATCACTTGCAACCCTAAGATCTTTCGGGCATTAAACTGCACGTGTACCTCAAAGCAATGATAACTACTTGTTGTACAGGCTCTCTTAGTAAGTACTGGTAACCTTCACTGGTTAAAGATAAGTAGGTCAGAGCTGTATATACTTTTCCTTCCAAGATCTCTTGGTTAGATGAATATATATCTCAGAGTAAATTCTCCCAAGCAGGAAGAACAGTCTGTCCTATAGGTAATGGAAGTCCCTCACTCCTATACACCCTTTATAATACAGTTAAATTAGCATATGCACAATTTAACACTGTTTTCAAGAAGTTATATTATCAAATAGGCAGGTGCCAATTTTAAAGGGCATCCCCTGCTGCTTCGTGTAGACATTATGAACAGGAATCAGGGTGAGGTGTGGGAGGAGACTATCCCTTTGCTTCTAGAATTCTTCTAGAGCCCCCAGCATCTTTTTTTCTACTGATGACATATTACAAGGACTGGAACAATATATACTTGTATTATAATCCCAGAAGTTAAGGTCTGTTGCAGGATTTTCTTTTTGCTGTGAATGTCAGGAAAAAGTAACCATCTCAAGCCTTTTAGACTAAGCCATGAATTAAATAAAAAAGTCAACAGCTAACTGTACTTACTATGCACATTTCCATGCCTTCAAATGTACAAATAAATGTCATTCTAAAAAAATGTTTTATTCATTTAAATGAGAAGTGAATGGAAGCTTTTGGAGACATGAGGACTTCTTATTGCAACAAAAAATGTTATTTTTGAAAGATAAAAGGAAAATCAGTAAATCCATCATGTGTGCTCTAAAAGTGCCTCAAAAGCTACATGCCCCCGCCAGGTGGGTGACTGACCCGCTACTGACTGTATCTGTGGATTGACCTCTTTTGCAGGAGAATTAAGGCAATATGGTACTAAAATGAATAATTAGATCTTAATTAAGCTCCTGGGCTGGTAATTAGTAGGCACTAGCGGTGGCATGCTCGTCATTATAAACAGGCAGGTGCACGTTCATTTATCTTGGTTGTCTAGTGCTTTTTGCAGACAGACAGGGTAAATAACTGGGGAAATTAGTAGCCTTTTTGTCTTTGCCTACCTCAATTCAGCAAGTGACTTTTCCTGTTTAATTTCAGTTGAGGTCAGAATACTGAGGGTGATTTTAAAGATCAAGGAGAGAAAATTTTCATACACAATATTTAACAAAAGAATAAACCCAACAAACTTTATCCTATTGCTATCCCCATTTCTAATTTACTCCTGCCTCATCCCTGCCTCCACCCTGTACACAAACTACTGATAGCTCGAGCTCATTATAACCTGAGCTTCCCTTTCCCTTTAAGCTTTCATTGCCTAAGAAGTGAAAGATGATCTGAGACCACTGAGAAACAAGGAAAGCGCCATAAATAGGAGCATATGTTTTGTAGCATGACCTGGTCCTGCTGTGGAAAAGGAGGTTCTTGGTAGATGCAAGTCTCAACAAAAAAAAGAATCTTTCTCCTGATGAGTTCTCTCACAAGAATGGAAGATTTCACTCCCTTTTAACAGGTTGTCTATGAATACTCTTTAAAGAGAAAATCATAGTGCTTTTAATAAAAGTCCTTTCAGTTTCCTTCCCAAACTGCCTCTGTTGCTTTTCCTATTGCCTGATGGATCACAGTTTATTAAAAGGGTTCTGTCTACAAAGGATGAGAGAATTATAAGGCTACTTCAGGACCTGTTTCTGGAGGGGGCAAGAATGTCATAAACTAGTATCTTTCTTCTATTATAACTTGATTCTACACTTCAACTTGAGTCTCCTTGAATCAACAATAATAAAATAAACAGACTTCTACATTCTGAAGAAAATCATTCCAGTTAAGTTTTTGAAAGGTGAATAAAATTATAGCTAGAATATATTTATAATGTGCAAAGCGTTATATATACATATATGCAAACATATATCTGTATAGATAGGTAGCTATTAATAATTACCTAGTAAAGTAAGTTATAGCCAACAGTTGATTTTGAAAACATGATAAAATTTAAACATGAATATAATAATAAAAGAATAAGAGCTAACATTTTTGAACTGATACATATAAACCAACTATAATTTTGGGTGCTTTATATGCATAGTTTCATTTAAACTTCAAAATAATGCAATTAGTGGATATTTTTACTATCTTAGTCTTACAGGTGAGGGAACAAGACACAGAAAAGTTAATTAATTATGTAGAATAGGGTTTAATAAATACTTGTTTTTGATTGATCGAATTAACTCTTTACCAAACAGGTTTATTTAAGCATGCACTTATATATTTATATTCTATTTTAAGTGTACATTTACATTATATATTACTTATGTTTTATATATTTATATATTATATCAATATATACTTACATATTATGTTATATATTTCTCTATATTTAATTAGATCTCTAGTTGCTAAATAGTTAATTCAATCAATGAAAAATTAGTATTTATTAAACTCTATTCTACATAGTTAAATAACCTTGCTGTGCTTTTGTGTGTGTGTGTGTGTGTGTGTGTGTATACACACACACACACACACACACACACTAAGTAGAGAATATATAAAGATATGTATAAATATTTATGTATACATACTAAGGAGAGGGAGAGAATTCTCATGTCCACGAGTGTCTTGCATTTTACACGTCTTGCAAGTTTGCCCCTTTTAATTCTGAACTCTTTTCTTTTCAAGGATGTCTGTATAGTAAACAGCCTTTGACGGTAGAAATAGTGTCTTTGTCTGGACCAAAGGTAGGCTGGCTTACAGCCTTGGAAGATAAAGATAGTGTTATCCTCCAGAGCAAAGGACTAGCATGCTGTCCATTATGAAAGATTCATATTCGCCAAGCTCAGGGTTCCTCTCCTGGAAGGCAGTCCGTTGTGTGTGCCAGTATTACCTCAGACTCTTCACATCATTGTGGAAATTAAATATCATGCTGATACTCTCACTACTGATATTGGTACAAATAAGTCCCGTTGCCTCTGACCCACGTATCTTGGGTCTTTTGCCAGCATCAATAAAACTGTAAGAGGCTAACTTATTAGCTTACAAATGCGGTAAACCCTCAGACCCTTCATAGGTTCTTTCCTGCCTTCTGGTACACAGATATATTGTGCCTCCTTTCTCATCTTTCTTAAGGTTCCAAAAGTAGCAAAATTCACTTACTGATACTTTTATCACTTTTTAAAAATCCCTACCAAACAGTGGAAAGGGCAAATAGAGGGGAACATAAAACAAACAAAGGGCTCAAGAAATGACATCTTGGTCTAACAGAGACATACAGACTCTGTGACTCTGCTTTGGGTGTCTTACTCTGTATTACACACTCTGGGAGCATTTAGGACTGACTAATCTGCTAACAAGACCCATCTTCCCCTGAAAAGCTCATCTATCCCACCTTCCTTCTCTAATAAGGCCCTGAATATTTCCCCCATTAAGCGTAAGCTGCCAGCATGGATCTAATATGGTGATAGGAAAACAGCTCTTTAAAAGAACTATTTTGTTGAACCATAGCAGTTCCCTGGAAACCAAGTAATAGATGCCACTCTTTTTTTTATGGCTAATGAAACTGATCTCCTTCTTAAACCCTGTCTTTCATAATCCTAGATGTATTAGAAAAGTGATACTTCTAACAGCAATTGCTCTTTTTAGATTTGTAACTATAATAACAGGTGCCTTCTATGATCATGTAAAGATTATTTTACTTGCACCAAAACATCACTGTGATTTTTAAGGGTGGTAATATTTAAAGTTAATGGGAAATATACATAAGTCTATCTAGCTGTAGGAAACAGACCTTTAAAACATTTAGGAAAATTCTATAGTAACTTGCATGTTTTTTATTTAGACCTGAGACAACTGGTTTATTTTGGGTTTGCCTGTATGGGTTGATTTAGCTGTTTTAATTAAAGGCCAGTGCTCACGGTTTCTGTACCCTCTGCTCACCTCAGATTATCATTGACTTGTGAAACAGTCTCATCTTTTTCTGGAGGTTTGGGTAAAATGTGTCTTTGCTGTGTTAGCAAAGGTAACATAGGTAGGATAATGTCTGTTGTTCTAACAAACCAACCTCCGCATTTCAGTGCCCTAAAACAATAACTATTTATTTTTTTTCACTGATATAAAGTCCTATGCAGGTGCTTTCAGTCGGTGGGGTAGAGAATTCTACTCCATACGGTCATTCAGGGACCCAGAATATTGGAGATTTTACCATCATCAACACACGTCTTCTAAGATCATCCTGGGTTCATATTCAGCTGGCAGAGAGGGAAAGCAAAACTACAAAGACTATTCTCACTTCAAAACTACCTTGACCCCATAGTGTCATATACTACATCTGCACATACTCCATTGGCAGGAATTAATTGCAAGGCCCTAGTGATGTGTAAGGGTGACTGGTGAGTAGAATCCATGATGGGGCAGTCACTTCTCAAAAATAACTTCAAACTACTGAATTGGGTTATGACTCTTTGATGGAAGAGCTGTCCCCATCTTATTCCCCACTCTTAGCAATTACTTCTCAAGCCACCTTTAAGGACCTCTCAATACTTTAATAATGTCTTCATTTTATTCTTATGAAATATTGTGAATGAGCCTGTAAATCCTTCTGTAGAAACACTGACTCATTATACTACAAATAAAGTATAAACTTACGCAGGCTTACACTGGTTATGATCAATGCACAAAATAGTATGATATATGATACTATTTTCAGGTACCCTTACCTGTAGTAAGCATGATTTGAAGTCCATAAAGTAAATATGTATTGTTAACCTTGTTTATATAATATATCCTTCTCTAAAAAATAATTCTAAAAGATATCCTTTCTAGTTATCAATCTGTTTTTTTCAGAATAAGCTAATGTACATTTTCAAGGAAGGAAAGGGAAATCAGTAGAGTATATTAATTCACAGAAAAACATAATTTCGTTCTCATGGTATATAGTTATTAACTACTGAATGAATCCATTGTGTTTTACAGATGGGGAAACCAAAACTAGAGATGCAAGCTGTTGCCCATGATCATGCCACCTATGGTAAAATAAGATCTGGGAATTGGCTCTTCCAGCCCTGTGCTGCCGCTGAATACAGCTGACACCTTAGGCAGCTTAAGGCTGTCTAGAGCTGCTGCGGGGGAGCCCTCAGGTCTACTCTATGGCTACCTCTGAGTCTCTATATTGTAGGCTACAATGAATTAGAGTGCCATTGGCTATGAGGAGTAAAAATAATAGTGGATTTTTGTGGGAAGTGTTTTTATTGTTCATCTCTTTTCTTGCTATTCAACAAAATCTATTAAAAAATGAAGTGTAAAACTCACAAGAGAAAAAAATATTCCAGATAGTCATTGCCATATGCAAACTAATACAATAGCAATGGTTTCCATTCCAGTAGTAGATGCTTTACATAATGTTATCTCAAGGAATCATCAAATAATCCTTTGCAGTACATACTGTCAGCACATATGACCTATTTTACAGATGAGAATATAAGTAACTGAGTAAATAAGGGACAGAGTTGGCATTCATATTGAGGAATGTCTCATTCCAGGCCACTCCCTTTCCCACACTCCTACTTTATTCTCATGAATTTCAGAGGAGAACATGCAGCTAATCTTGTATGTGGTACTATTCGTGAGAGATTTTAGGCATACTGGAGCAATGACTGATTGTTGTACATGCAATTAAGTTTTTGGTGCTGAGGCTTGAATTGACTGCTAAAGTACCTGAAACATTGAAAAGGTTGCTTTTTAGAAGGTGCCTTTTGATTGCCCATATATGGTAAT
Organism: Globicephala melas; assembly: GCF_963455315.2. Taxonomy (NCBI): domain Eukaryota; kingdom Metazoa; phylum Chordata; class Mammalia; order Artiodactyla; family Delphinidae; genus Globicephala; species Globicephala melas. The sequence goes on along the minus strand of NC_083327.1, from coordinate 13,137,666 downwards.
ACAAAGGTATAAGATAATTTTTAGAATAAACCTGTTTAAGGAGGTAGAAATGAGGTTCAATTAATATGTTTATTCGCATAAGAGAGCTTTCCTGAAAGCACAACACAATTTCAAAAGTTAAGTTTTAAAAAGGATTTAGAGTAAAATAAAGATACAACATGGAAATGATACCTGTCAAAATTCAATTTTTGGAAAACTAAGGATTGTCACTACGGTCTTGAGAATAACTCCCTTTGGCCAGCACCTTTATTTCCTACTTACATTAGTTCTTGATATTATACTTGTAATTATTTGTCTATTATCTGCATGCCCAGATAGACTGTAAGCTACATGAGGACAGCACCCAAGTCAGTGTTAGTCATCAACATCTCTGCCTCTGGCACAAGTTTCTTCCTCATTATGTTGGCTATTAATAATACCTGTTAAGTGAATTGATGGACAAGGTACTGAAACTCATTAAAAGTACTTAAATAAATTAATACAGGCTAATGGTAAAATTCAAGCAACACAAAAAAGTATAATGTACTTCCTACCAGGCTTCTGTCACCCAAGTGAATCGCCCAGAAGAACACTTGTTCATCATTTCTTATAAAAATTTCTGAACATTTATAAGCATGCATTTACATCTCTTTTTTTATTGAAGTATGGTTGATTTACAATATTATATTAGTCTCAGGAATACAGTATAGTGATTCTGTATTTTTACACATTTACTCCATTAAAAGTTATTACAAGGTAAAGGCTATAATTCCCTGTGCTATACAGTATAAGTCAGACAAAGAAAGACATGTACTGTATGATATTACTTACATGTGGAATCTAAAAAATAAATGAATGTATATAGTAAAACAGAAACAGACTCACAGATACAGAAAACAAACTAGTGGTTACTAGTAGGGAGAAGGAAGGGGGGAGGGAAAGATAGGGGTATGGATTAAGAGATACAAACCACTGTGCATAAAATAGATAAGCTGCAAGGATATACAGTACAACACAGGGAATCTAGCCAATATTTTGTAATAACTATAAATGGCATACAACATTTAAAAATTTTGAATATTGTACACCTGAGGCATATAATATTGTATATCAACTATACTTCAATTTAAAAAAAAGAAATACGTATAAGCAAAAAAGGAAAAGGATATACAGATAAGCAACAGAGGTATAATGTATTTACTTCTTGGTACACTTAATTACCAGATGAATATAGTGACTTGCAATGTAAATATATTTATTTGTTTATATAATATCAAATCAACAATCAACGATCTAGACAAAAGATGTACAGTTTGGTTGAATTCTTCCAGTCCCTAATAAGTCATAGTCTACATATTTCTAAAAACAAAATCTTTATATCAACTCATTTGTTTATGATTTATCTCTTTCTTATAAAGGTAGTAAGCCGAAGGTAGACCAAGACAATTGCATTTCAACATTAGTTGAGCTTTCGGGTTGTTTGAAGTCAGGAGAAATAACAGTAGACATAAAATTTTACACATGGCTTACAAGAGAGGTTCTTGATTGTAGTTCTTCTACAGTTTTAGCAATGACCAAGAAATTTATTGTATCTGGGTCATGTGGGCGTAAGCAATGGGTTCATTAACTAACAAGTAACCCAGTCGATGCAAACAACTCTGGCAAAAGGAGCCACAGGAGGGCGCTTTGACACTGCACAGATCTTAGTGGACTTTCTTAAGTCGAATCTTATCATTTGGTATTAGGCGATTTAATTTTTTGTGTGTGTGTGTATAGGTATATTTTTATGAATTATGATTTAAAATAACAGGAGAATCAGTTGTGACCTGGAAATTTTGGTTCTACATTGGTATAATGTGGTATGGAATTATTTCAGCAGAAACTAAACTATAGATATAGGATCAGTATTATCTAGTGACATGTAAAAATATATGTAGAAAAACTAAAGCTGTATTTTTCCTTATGAATGTATATTTGCAACCACAGTAGAGTTCATCTTATAGCATAATGTAGGACATTTCATAATCTATAGTAGTTGTACGCAAAACATTCTTTGATGCACACCCAGATCTGAATCACGCTGGTCTCTTTTTATAATTCTTATGTTTGTTTGTGTTTTTTAAAACATCTTTATTGGAGAATAATTGCTTTACAATGGTGTGTTAGTTTCTGCTCTATAACAGGTGAATCAGTTATACATATACATATGTCCCCACATCTCTTCCCTCTTGCATCTCCCTCCCTCCCACCCTCCATATCCCACCCTTCTAGGTGATCAAAAAGTACCAACCAGATCTCCCTGTGCTATGTGGCTGCTTCCCACTAGCTATCTATTTTACGTTTGGTAGTCTATAGATGTCCATGCCACTCTCGCACGTTATCACAGCTTACCCTTCCCCCTCCCCCTATCCTCAGTCCAAGTTCATTCTCTAGTAGGTCTGTGTCTTTATTCCCGTCTTCCCCCTAGGTTCTTCATGACCACTTTTTTTTTTTTTTTTTTTTTTTAGATTCCATATATATGTGTTAGCATACGGTATTTCTCTTTCTCTTTCTGACCTACTTCACCCCATATGACAGACTCTAGGACCAACCACCTCACTTACAAATACCTCAATTTCGTTTCTTTTATGGCTGAGTAATATTGCATTGTATATATGTGCCACATCTTCTTTATCCATTCATCTCTTGATGGACACTTAGGTTTCTTCCATGTCCTGGTTATTGTAAATAGAGCTGCAGTGACCATTGCGGTACATGACTCTTTTTGAATTATGGTTTTCTCAGGGTATATGCCCGGTAGTGGGATTGCTGGGTTGTATGGTAATTCTATTTTTAGTTTTTAAAGGAACCTCCATACTGTTCTCCACAGTGGCTGTATCAATTTACATTCCCACCAACAGTGCAAGAGGGTTCCCTTTTCTCCACACCCTCTCCAGCATTTATTGTTTCTAGATTTTTTGATGATGGCCATTCTGACTGGTGTGAGATGATAGCTCATTGTAGTTTTGATTTGCATTTCTCTAATGATTAATGATGTTGAGCATTCTTTCATGTGTTTGTTGGCAGTCTGTATATCTTCTTTGGAGAAATGTCTATTTAGGTCTTCTGCCCATTTTTGGATTGGGTTGTTTGTTTTTTTAATGTTGAGCTGCATGAGCTGCTTGTAACTTTTGGAGATTAATCCTTTGTCAGTTGCTTCATTTGCAAATATTTTCTCCCATTCTGAGGGTTGTCTTTTCATCTTGTTTATGCTTTCCTTTGCTGTGCAAAAACTTTGAAGTTTCATTAAGTTCCATTTGATTATTTTTGTTTTTATTTCCATTTCTCTAGGAGGTGGGTCAAAAAGGATCTTGCTGTGACTTATGTCATGGGGTGTTCTTCTTATGTTTTCCTCTAAGAGTTTCATAGTGTCTGGCCTTACATTTAGGTCTTTAATCCATTTTGAGTTTATTTTTGTGTATGGTGTTAGGGAGTGTTCTACTTTAATTCTTTTACATGTAGCTATCCAGTTTTCCGATAATCACTTATACAAGAGGCTGTCTTTTCTCCATTGTATATTCTTGCCTCCTTTATCAAAGATAAGGTGACCATATGTGTGTGGGTTTATCTCTGTGCTTTCTATCCTGTTCCATTGATCTATATTGCTGTTTTTATGCCAGTACCATACTGTCTTGATTACTGTAGCTTTGTAGTATAGTCTGAAGTCCGGGAGCCTGATTCCTCCAGCTCCATTTTTCTTTCTCAAGGTTGCTTTGGCTATTTGTAGTCTTTTGTGTTTCCATACAAATTCTGAAATTTTTAATTCTAGTTCTGTGAAAAATCCCATTGGTAGTTTGATAGGGATTGCATTGAATCTGTTGATTGCTTTTGGTAGTGCAATCATTTTCACAATGTTGATTCTTCCAATCCGAGAACATGGTATATCTCTCCATCTGTTGGTATCATCTTTAATTTCTTTCATCAGTATCTTACGATTTTCTGCATACAGGTCTTTTGTCTCCTTAGGTAGGTTTATTCCTAGATATTTTATTCTTTTTGTTGCAATAGTAAATGGGAGTGTTTTCTTAATTTCACTGTCAGATTTTTCATCATTAGTGTATAGGAATGCAAGAGATTTCTGTGCATTAATTCTGTATACTGCTACTTTACCGAATTCATTGATTAGCTCTAGTAGTTTTCTGGTGGCATCTTTAGGATTCTCTATGTATAGTATCATGTCATCTGCAAACAGTGACAGCTTTATTTCTTTTTTTCCAATTTGGATTCCTTATATTTCTTTTCTTCTCTAATTGCTGTGGCTGAAACTTCCAAAACTATGTTGAATAATAGTAGTGAGAGTGGGCAACCTTGTCTTGTTCCTGATCTTAGTGGAAATGGTTTCAGTGTTGTTTCACCATTGAGGATGATGTTGGCTGTGGGTCTGTCATATATGCCCTTTATTATGTAGAGAAACGTTCCACCTATGCCCACTTTCTGGAGGGTGTTTATCATAAATGGGTGTTGAATTTTGTCAAAAGCTTTATCTGCATCTATTGAGATGATCATATGGTTTTTCTCCTTCAATTTGTTAATATGGTGTATCACGTTGATTGATTTGCATATATTGAAGAATCCTTGCATTCCTGGGGTAAGCCCCACTTGACCATGTTGTATGATCCTTTTAATGTGCTGTTGGATTCTGTTTGCTAGTATTTTGTTGAGGATTTTTACATCTATGTTCATCAGTGATATTGGCCTGTAGTTTTCTTTCTTTGTGACATCCTTGTCTGGTTTTGGTATCAGGGAGATGGTGGCCTCGTAGAATGGTTTGGGAGTGTTCCTCCCTCTGCTGTATTTTGGAAGAGTTTGAGAAGAATAGGTGTGATCTCTTCTCTAAATATTTGATAGAATTTGCCTGTGAAGCCATCTGGTCCTGGACTTTTGTTTGTTGGAAGATTTTTAATCACAGTTTCAATTTCAGTGCTTGTGATTGGTCTGTTCATATTTTCTACTTCTTCCTGGTTCAGTCTCAGAAGGTTGTGCGTTTCTAAGAATTTGTCCATTTCTTCCAGGTTGTCCATTTTATTGGCATATAGTTGCTTGTAGTAATCTATCATGATCCTTTGTATTTCTGCAGTGTCAGTTGTTACTTCTCCTTTTTCATTTCTAATTCTATTGATATGAGTCTTCTCCCATTTTTTTTGATAAGTCTGGCTAATGGTTTATTAATTTTGTTTATCTTCTTAAAGAACCCGCTTTTAGTTTTATTGATCTTGGCTATTGTTTCCTTCATTTCTTTCTGATCTGATCTTTATGATTTCTTTCCTTCTGCTAACTTTGGGGTTTTTTGTTCTTCTTTCTCTAATTGCTTTAGGTAAAAGGTTAGGTTGTTTATTTGAGATGTTTCTTGTTTCTTAGGTAGGATTGTAGGATTGTGTTGCTATAAACTTCCCTCTTAGAAATGCTTTTGCTGCATCCCATAGGTTTTGGGTCGTCGTGTTTTCATTGTCATTTGTTTCTAGGTATTTTTTGATTTCCTCTTTGCTTTCTTCAGTGATCTCTTGGTTATTAAGTAGTGTATTGTTTAGCCACCTTGTGTTTGTATTTTTTACACATATTTTCCTCTATTTGATACCTAGTCTCATAGCTTTGTGGTCGGAAAAGTTACTTGACACAATTTCAATTTTCTTAAATTTACTAAGGCTTGATTTGTGACCCAGATATGCTCTATCTGGGAGAATGTTCCATGAGCACTTGAGAAGAATGTGTATTCTGTTGTTTTTGGATGGAAATGTCCTATAAATATCAATTAACTCCATCTTGTTTAATGTGTCATTTAAAGCTTGTGTTTCCTTATTTATTTTCATTTTGTATGATCTGTCCATTGATGAAAGTGGGGTGTTAAAGTCCCCTACTATGATTGTGTTACTGTCAATTTCCCCTTTTATGGCTGTTAGTCTTTGCCTTATGTATTGCGGTGCTCCTACATTGGGTGCATAAATATTTACAATTGTTATATCTTCTTCTTGGAATGATCCCTTGATCATTATGTAGTGTCCTTCTTTGTCTCTTGTAATAGTCTTTGTTTTAAAGTCTATTTTGTCTGATATGAAAATTGCTACTCCACCTTTCTTTTGATTTCCATTTGCATGGAATATCTTTTTCCATCCCCTCACTTTCAGTTTGTGTGTGTCCTTAGGTCTGAAGTGGGTCTCTTGTAGACAGCATATATATGGGTATTGTTTTTGTATCCATTCATCCAGTCTATGTCTTTTGGTTGGAGCATTTAATGCATTTACATTTAAGGTAATTATCGATATGTATGTTCCTAATACCATTTCCTTAATTATTTTGGGTTTATTATTGTAGGTCTTTTCCTTCTCTTGTGTTTCCTGCCTAGAGAAGTTCCTTTAGCATTTGTTGTAAAGCTGGTTTGGTGGTGCTGAATTCTCTTAGCTTTTGCTTGTCTGTAAAGGTTTTAATTTCTCTGTGAAATCTGAATGAGATCCTTGTTGGGTTGTAGGTTTTTCTCCTTCATCACTTTAAATATGTCCTGCCACTCCCTTCAGCAGAGTTTCTGCTGAAAGATCAACTCTTTACCTTATGGGGATTCCCTTGTGTGTTATTTCTTGGTTTTCCCTTGCTGCTTTTAATATTTTTTCTTTGTATTTAATTTTTGATAGTTTGATTAATATGTGTCTTCACGTGTTTCTCCTTGGATTTATCCTGTATGGGACTCTCTGTGCTTCCTGGACTTGATTAACAATTTCCTTTCCCATATTAGGGAAGTTTTCAACTATAATCTCTTCAAATATTTTCTCAGTTCCTTTCTTTTTCTCTTCTTCTTCTGAGACCCCTATAATTCGAATGTTGGTGCATTTAATATTGTTCCAGAAGTCTCTGAGACTGTCCTCAATTCTTTTCATTCTTTTTTCTTTATTCTGCTCTGCAGTACTTATTTCCATTCTTTTATCTTCCAGGTCACTTATCCAGTCTTGTGCCTCAGTTTTTCTGCTATTGTTCCCTTCTAGAGAATTTTTAATTTCATTTACTGTGTTGTTCATCACTGTTCGTTTGCTCTTTAATTCTTCTACGTCCTTGTTAAATGTTTCTTTTATTTTCTCCATTGTATTCCCAGGTTTTTGGATCATCTTTACTATCATTATTCTGAATGATTTTTCAGGTAGACTGCCTATTTCCTCTTCATTTGTTTGGTCTAGTGGGTTTTTACCTTGCTCCTTCATCTGCTATGTGTTTCTCTGTTTTCTCATTTTGCTTAACTTACTGTGTTTGGCGTCACCTTTTCGCAGGCTGCAGGTTCGTAGTTCCGTTGTTTTTGGTGTCTCTCCCCAGTGGCTAAGGTTGGTTCAGTGGGTTGTGTAGGCTTCCTGGTGGAGGGGAGTAGTGCCTGTGTTCTGGTGGATGAGGCTGGATCTTGTCTTTCTCGTGGGTAGGTCCACATCTGGTGGTGTGTTTTGGGTTGTCTGTGGCGTTATTATGATTTTAGGCTGCCTCTGTGTTAATAGATGGGGCTGTTTCCTGTCTTGCTAGTTGTTTGGCATAGGGTGTCCAGCACTGTAGCTTGCTGGTCGTTGAATGGAGCTGGGTCTTGGCGTTGAGATGGAGATCTCTGGAATATTTTCGCCGTTTGATATTACGTGGAGGTGGGAGGTCTCTTGTGGACCAGTGTCCGGAACTTGGCTCTCCCACCTCAGCGGCACAGCTCTGACACCTGGCTGGAGCACCAAGAACTTGTCATCCACACGACTCAGAATAAACGGGAGAAAAGAAAGAAAGAAAGAAACAAGAAGATAAAATAAAGTTATTACAATAAAAATAATTATTAAAAAAAATTTTAATAAAAAAATTTAAATAAAAAAGAAGAGAGCAACCAATCCAGATAACAAATCCACCAATGATAACAAGTGCTAAAAACTATACTAAAAAAAACAAAAACAAAAAACGGACAGACTGAACCCTCGGACAAGTGGTAAAAGCAAAGCTATACAGACGTATACACACTCCCCAAAAGAGAAAAAGGGGAAAAAAAAAATATATATATATCTTTTCTCCCAAAGTCCACCTCCTCAATTTGGGATGATTCGTTGTCTATTCAGGTATTCCACAGATGCAGGTACATCAAGTTGATTGTGGAGCTTTAATCCACTGCTCCTGAGGCTACGGGGAGAGATTTCCCCTTCTCTTCTTTGTTTGCACAGCTCCCGGGGCTCAGCTTTGGATTTGGCCCCGCCTCTGCGTGTAGGTCGCCTGAGGGCGTCTGTTCTTCGCTCAGACAGGATGAGGTTAAAGGAGCAGCTGCTTCGGGGACTCTGGCTCACTCAGACCAGGGGGAGGGATGGGTACGGGTGCGGGGTGAGCCCGCGGAGGCAGAGGCCGACATGACGTTGCAGCAGCCTGAGGCGTGCCGTGCGTTCTCCTGGGTAAGTTGTCCCTGGATCTCGGGACCCTGGCAGTGGTGGGCTGCACAGACTCCCGGGAGGGGAGGTGTGGATAGTGACCTGTGCTCGCACACAGGCTTCTTGGTGGCGGCAACAGCAGCCTTAGCGTCTCATGCCCGTCTCTGGGGTTCGCGCTTTTAGCCGCGGCTCGCGCCCGTCTCTGGAGCTCCTTTAAGCAGCGCTCTGAATCCCCTCTCCTCGCGCACCAGGAAACAAAGAGGCAAGAAGAAGTCTCTTCGCCTCTTTGGCAGCTCCAGACTTTTCCCTGGACTTCCTCCCAGCTAGCCGTGGCGCACTAACCCCTGCAGGCTGCGTTCACGCCGCCAACCCCAGTCCTCTCCCTGCGCTCCGACTGAAGCCCGAGCCTCAGCTCCCAGCCCTGCCCGCGCCGGCGGGTGAGCAGAAAGTCTCTCGGGCTGGTGATGCCGTTCGGCACCAGTTCTCTGTGCGGGAATCTTCCCGCTTTGCCCTCCGCACCCCTGTGGCTGCGCTCTCCCCCGCGGCTCCGAAGCTTTCCCCCTCCGCCACCCGCAGTCTCCGCCCGCGAAGGGGCTTCTAGTGTTTGGAAACCTTTCCTCCTTCACAGCTCCCTCACCACTGGTGCAGGTCCCGTCCCTATTCTTTTGCCTCTGTTTATTCTTTTTTCTTTTGCCCTACCCAGGTACATGGGGCGTTTCTTGCCTTTCGGGAGGTCTGAGGTCTTCTGCCTGCGTTCAGTAGGTGTTCTGTAGGAGTTGTTCCACGTGTAGATGTATTTCCGGTGTATCTGTGGGGAGGAAGGTGATCTCTGCGTCTTACTCTTCTGCCATCTTGAAGTTCCCTCTCATACCAAGTTTTCTATAATTCTTTTAAAATTTCTCTTGTTATATGTGGACTTTTGAAGGACTGCCCCTGTTTTAATTCAAAATTTATATTCTTTTCAAGACTGTGTTTCTAACGCAATAATAATGGAATGTTTCTAAACCTGTTTGGGTAGTTTGATTGCCTTTGTCTGATCTGTATCTTTGACTAAATAACAGTGGTTTTCAAAGTGGTTCCCAAACCAACAATATCAACACCACCTGTTATCTTGTTATAAGTTCAGAATTTCTGGTCTCACCCTGACTTGTGAAATGAGTATCCACATTTTTAACAAGGTCCTCAGTTTGATTAAATATACATTAAAGTTTGAGATGCACTGCTGCTGCTATACCACTACTCACCTATACCTGAAGAGCTCCTTGATTCTGGGTAGAGTTGATCATGTTTTCTCCTGCACCACAACGATGGCGTGTGACCCAGCCTTGGCCAATCAGAGCACCACAGTTGTAAGAACTCCTTGCTTGATTCAGAGATGCTTAGGCCACCCAGCCCATGCAAATCAGTATCTCCCAGGAAACCTTTGCCAGGGCTCTCAAAAGCAGCTCTCTTTGTATTAAGGTTGCTCAGCTTTCAAAATTAAGTTCCATAATCCTGATGGCCAACATTTCATTATAAAGGGAGAGCCCACCTAAGAATGAAGCCAACACAGAAGAAATTAAAGGCAAGAGATGAGGAAGGAGCAATGGGCTAGACAAAAGAGAAAGAGGAGAAGGGAAGAGGGAAGTGAAAGAAAGAAAGGGGAAGATAGCAGAAGGGAAGAAGGAAGAGGGAAGAAAGAGGGAAGAAATATTTATCATTAAGCTCCCGAAACTATCTGTGCCTTAAGCCAGCATCACCTATGGGATTTCTCAGTTACATAAGTCATTAAATTCCATTTCTTAAGTTAAAGTTGGCTTTCTGACACTTGCAAAGGAAAGTGTCCTAATTGTACAGATGATAAAAGTGTTTCTGTGAGGAATTTAATTACTAAACTACCAGTCAGCAGTCTCGTAGTGTGCCTTCCATTTAGAAACATGCTTTAAAATGCTCAGCCTCATCCTCATTTACTCTCTAATGTATTCAACAAAGCAAGATCATGTTTTACATTCTTGAATCTCAAAACATGTGCTTTATCTTGAATAATTAAAAATGTGGTTCCTTGTGACCTTGCTCTAATGGCTGCCTTGGTAAGGATTGACAAAAATGCCAGGGATTAGTGTTTTCACTTGGTTATTAAAAATCTTTAGCCTGGGGCTTCCCTGGTGGCGCAGTGGTTGAGAGTCCGCCTGCCGATGCAGAGGACGCGGGTTCGTGCCCCGGTCCAGGAAGATCCCACATGTTGCGGAGCGGCTGGGCCCGTGAGCCATGGCCGCTGAGCCTGCGCGTCCAGAGCCTGTGCTCCGCAATGGGAGAGGCCACAACAGTGAGAGGCCCGCGTACCGCAAAAAAATAAATAAATTCTTTAGCCTGAACTACTTCTTATTATCTTCATGATTTTTAATCCTCTTAACACTTTCTGAAAACCTGTTTTATGATACTGACATACGGCAAGTAAATAGATTTAAAGAAGCAGTTGGAAAAAAACAAATCTTCCTTTCCTTCCCACACTTCCTATTCCTTGCTTTCTCCTGACTCACTTCCCATCTTTCTTCACTACTCATCCTTTCTTTCTTTCTTTTTACTTTTATTCCTAGGCCACATAGTGGGCATCCTCAAATACCAAATTCTAATTTTTAATCAAATTATAATTAAACAGTTTTTCATTTTTCCTGCACTATGAAATTCTAGTTATCAGATTGTCAAATGAATGTTAGATATTACATGTCCTCTGCATGAGAATGTTCAAATAGACCAAACATTGCAAAGGAGAGATTAGTGTTAATTCAATACATTAACATTATTGAACTAATGTATTAATTTGGAACTTACGCTGTAGATTCTTAAATTGTTTAATTTTTACATAACATTTTCACAAAAGTTGATTCATCACAAAATAGAAAGTTTCAATGTGCCACAGATATATATATATATATTTTATAATAAAACACATATATATTTTCCATAATAAAATACATATATATTACTATAGTAAGCCAAACTTTTGAGTGTTGAGCGAGGCTAACAGCAATATTAGTTCCAGAACCTAAAAAGAGAAGGTCTCCTTTCCTACATCCTATAAACCCATTTGACGTTAGAAATACATTCTGGAGAGGAACAACAAGTGCTATTTTTCATTTAGTTAGTCAAGAAGAATTTTTTGAACACTTGTAATGTTTTTAGGTCCTGTGGTTAGAGCTAGGGACAGCAGATGGTTAAGTCATTGTTCTTTCTTCTAAAACAATGTAATATGTTAGGGGAACTGTTGGGGGTTGGAAAGGTCTGGGAGGAGGGGGCCTTATAAATCTTTCTGGGGATTTGTATCAAAATATCCAGAAGCTTGGATTTTCTCCTTTCTCACCTCAATCTAAGGAAGTATCAAAATTTGGAGTGGTCTTCCTGAAAAAGTTTTCCAAGACCTGGGTCCTTCCAGTATACTCCAAACTTGCCAGGATCCTCACCCACTTGTAACCAATTGATGGTGTTTCCAAGGTGTTCTGGGAGCAGAGAAGAAGGGACGATTAGTTCTGTGCAGAGTGGAGTTGGAGAACTCAGGGGAATTTCTAAATTCTATTATGATTATTACTCTTGTATTTGAAGTGGGCCTTGAAGGATTAGAACAATAAAAACAGGTGGAGAAGTTAAGGAAAGAGCATTTCTGCCTATAGAAATAGAGACATAATGGTTATTAAACTTTTTAAAGCTTTTGTCATTTGCCATGCACACTCTTCAGGTCATAGACAAGAAGATAAAGGACAGAGATTCCACGATTTTCCTATGGTTTCATAGGAAATGAAACATAGGGCTGGTATGTGAAGTCCAACTTTCCCGTCCAAAAAGTGTGCTCTAAACCTCCGCACTTGGCTTCATAAAGGTTTAAAAAACATAAAGTTCAGTGCATCAGGGTTGATTTTTGCTCTTTCACAGCTTACTATCTAAATTAACGCACTTTCCTCAAACATCTATTTCTTTTCTATGCCATATTTCTTCCTCATCATGAGTTCTCTGTGTGTATGTGTGTGTGTATGACCTTGTGTGTGTACTCACAAATGTATACATGTATGTTTGTGTGTATTGTGGATAGGATCTCCACAACCTGGGTGTCGACCCTCCAGTTGCTTCTGTCTGGATGTATTCTATTACCAGGCAGATGGTGTGTTCTTGACAAGGTACATGCTATGGGCTAGGGCATGGACAGATGTTTAGCAGTTTATCGAACTGTGGATGAATGAACACCAATGAAATGATCGTTCAGAATGAAAATTTCTTTCCAAAGAAAGAAAGTCGGGTGGTTTGGTTTTTTAAAACCGATTTTGATATGCAGTATCTACTTTGTAGAGAAAATAAACATCTGTTCTCAAAATGTGTTTTCACATGTGAAAGTCATGCCAAGGAATCTTCCTTTGCTCTCATTCTTCATAAGCCACTTGATTCAGTCCCAAATTCATTATCAAAATCCTCTGACGTTTTGTTATCCATCTCTCAATTTTATTGCATGCAAACTTGAAAGGACAGAGGAAATTTCAAATATGAATAGAAAAAGGGTATGTGGTGGTTAAAGTAGGCCAGACACCTTATCTAGCCCTCTTTGGAATTTCCACCTCACTGCTCACTGAGACTTGGAAAGAGGCAGGTTTCACCCAGCTCGAAAATTCCACACGCTGCCTTGATCGCCCACCCTGCTCGCTCTCTGTCAGAGATGGCTCTAAACGCAATGAGATATGATTTAAAGGAATGAGCAGTGATATTTTAAAGGATTTTTTTAAAGACTGAAAATAATCTGTAAATTTACTGTAGCCAAATATTACATTCAGCTCATTCAAAAATAATTCAGGTTGTTGAATAATTCATAAAAATAATTCATACCATAATATATGCTAAGGTCAAGGAGATACATGAGAAATCCTCAGTAAATGTTAGTTATGTAAAGTGAAGTTATTTGTACAGCTTTCATTTATTTGCGCTTCCATTCCCACGATGAAAACATTTGATATCATAAGTAAGTTTAACATTTCCATTTTGATCAGGTTTTCTTTGGGGGGCAGGGCCATCTTGTATTTTCACTTCCTGCTTGGTTATTATATTATCTTTATAGAACTCACATGAGAAAAAGGATTGTTTTGCCTAAATTGACTTTAAAAAGGTATTTTATGCTACTTTCCCATACAAATATGGTTAAAGGCTAGGCTATTTCCAGGAAAAAGGCAAGGAAACATATAGCCTCAAATCCCAGTTGAGAGAAAAACCCTGTTTCAGTGGAAGTAGTTCATTAGTATTCCCCATAAATATTATCACTAAGTGAGATTAGATCTGTTAAGTTATGCATTTTAAAAATTCTACATGTGCTTCTTTTTCCATTTAAAATTCTGGCATGTGCTGTTTTTCCATTTGCTTCCACAGGATACTTTCCCTTTGGAAGTAGATTTGTGGTCAGTGAGTACCTTTTCTGTTTATAGAATTCTGCTTTCTCATGTAAATGACTTGCACTAATGAAAAGCAAGGCAGTTCTACTTCTATGCAGTAGAGAAATGTGAGAAATTTTCTAGGGACAAAACAGAGAGAGGAGAGGCAGAATAGGGCAGAAATAAATAGAAATTCTTTCTATTTATTTATTTATTTTTAAATGTATTTTTCTTTGAAGTATAGTTGATTTACAACATTGTGTAGTTTCTGGAGTACAGTAAAGTGATTCATTTATATATATATATATATATTCTTTTTCATATTCTTTTCCATTATGGCTTATTACAGGGTATTGAATATAGTTCCCTATGCTCTACAGTAGGACCTTATTGTTTATCTATTCTATATATAATGGTTTGCATCTGTTAATCCAAAACTCTCAATCCATTCCCCCCCACACCCCTTCTCCCTTGATAACCATAAGTCTGTTCTAAATAGACATTTCTCCAAAGAAGACATGCAGATGGCCAAGAGGCACATGAAAGGATGCTCCACATCACTAATGATTAGAGAAATGCAAATCAAAACGACAGTGAGGTATCACCTCACACCAGTCAGAATGGCCATCATTAAAAAGTCCACAAATAACAAATGCTGGAGAGGGTGTGGAGAAAAGGGAACCCTCCTACATTGCTAATGGGAATGTAAATTGGTGTAGCCACTATGGAGAACAGTGTGGAGGTTCCTCAAAAAACTAAAAGTAGAACTACTATATGATCCAGCAATCCCACTCCTGGGCATATATCTGGAGAAAAACATGATTTGAAAGGATACATGCACCTCAGTGTTCATTGCAGCACAGTTTACAATAGCCAAGACATGGAAGCAACCTAAATGTTGGCAAGTTGATGCTCATAATTTTTCATTTATTCCTGACATGATCATTTCATTGGTTTTGAGAGCTGTGGTGTTATCAGTTATTCCAACAATTTGGCCAGAGTCCTCTTAGTAGATAAAATCCTCTAGAGTCCTGTTCACACTGCCTTTTGTTCATCTGTAGCTATGTTCCTTGTTATTTAATCAAACTATTTTCTCAAGGCATTGAGCATTTATATATGCAGAAATAAATATAAGCATTATTAGACCTAGTCCCTACATGTATTTGTTCGTTCTTATGACTTATGCCATTTTAAATTGAATTCTTTTTCAGTCATAAAACTGAAGACTTACTTTAGTAAAACATCAATAAATAACACAAATACAGAAGAAGAGAGGTTAAAGGGGAAAATAGGGATTGCAGAAAATGCTTTCTCAGTGTTTATTCAAAATAGACTTTTTATTTAAGAATACTTTTAGATTTACAGAAAGCTTGTGAAGAGAGTACAGGGGGTTCCCATATACCCTACACCTGGGTTTCTCTGTTGTTAACATCTCATATTACTGTAGTGAGTTATTTGTCACAACTAATGAACTGATATCATTACATTATTATTAACTAGAGTCCACACATTTTTCAGATTTCCTTTTTCTATTCCAGGATCCCATTCAGGCTACCACATTACATTTAATTGTGATGTCTCCACACCTCCTTTTGGCTGTGTTAAGTTTCTCACTTTTCCTCTCAGAATTGGACTGCGGTGATGGGTTTTGGGGAGGTGTATGGTCAGGCCACTCAAGATGGCTGTTCTCTTGCTCTCTGTACATCCTCTGCCCAACCAGTGCCTGGTTCACCTACACCCTATGCACACGACTGACCTTCCTACGTACTAACCCCACGTCCCAGCTGGTGGTATTTTTATCAAAGGGGCTGTGAAGGGCGTGCCGCTCAACTGGTTTCCCTGGTAACTGATGAGCCCACCTGACATAAATTCCCCTATAAACTTCACTTCCTCCCCTGAGTGAAGCCTGCTGCCATGTCCTGTCCGCTGTCCGCTGCACACGGTGGGGTGTTGCTCTAAGACCTTGCTTCAGACAGGTAAGCTCCCCCATGCATTAAACCACTGAGGTCTCTGTCGCTGACTCAGCTTCTTCTTTGGTCTTGAAGCTGGGTAAGCACAGGCCTTGTAGGCCTTCGGGGTGCAGCCCAACAATTGGCAGAGAAGCCAGGAGACCAAGGAAACTCCCGTGAGCATGGAAATGTTGGGAAATACAGGACGGGGAATGGAAAGTTGCAGAGGCTGTCCACTAACACAGGGGACCCAAAAATTCCAGGGGTAATCCCAGAAGTTTCAGGGGCAATGCCGGGGTGGCTGTCCACTAAAATATGGGGCCCACAAGTTCCAGGTGTGATCCTGAAAGTTGCGGGGGAAATCCTGGGGTGACTGTCCACTAGTATGTGCGGCCTTGTGGTAGCTCTCCTTGATGAATGGGGGCTGCCAAGAGATCTGGAGATCAATGGCCTTAATGGCTCAGATACTGAACACAAGTGAGACGTTTGTAATTGGTTAAGCTAGCTTTCTATTTATAGAAGGAATTGGTATTCCTCTTGTGTCTTTGAGATGTAAATGATCTACCTGGGTTCTTTGGAACTTTAATCTTAAGTGGAAAGGAGAAAAAAGAGCTTTTAGGTAAACTCTATAGAAATAATTATGCTTTGGGAATGTCTGTCTAAATTAGTCTCTCTAGATTTTGGTAACTTGAAACTAAGCTAAGTTAAATAAAGAAAAGTCATTAACTCAGGAATCTCAATACTTTGGGAACGTCTAGAAGAGAAAAACCCACCAAGGCTGAGCCTGATAGCAGGCCTTTGGCATTTCCTTCCTGGCCTTGAGAGGCCTTTTGGGAATTCAGTCTGAGACTCCTGAGGAGTTCCCCCTCAGCCAGTTTGGAGGAGCCTATGCGGTCAACAAGACTTATTTTGCAAACAAATTAGTTTTGATGTGGCTGTGTTTGGTGGAGATGAGGGTAATTTTAGCACAATATTATGTTTCAGTGGATGTTAAATTCTAGTTCTGTTAATTGAGGTCTGCATTTATGAAAGTTATTGTGTTAGCCATACTTTTGCCCTGATGCTCTGGATGGAAAGAAAATTATCTAGTGACATCGTCACAGAGTATAGCTGTTAGGGAAACCACTGTCCTAAACTGCCGGCCCTGGCCAGGCCCAATAGTAGCCACTTGCATGAGTTAACTCACAACAGGTGGTCCTCATAAGGAATGTGGAACTAACAAGCTACCACCAACTGGAAGAATTGGGGAAAGGTTAAAAGGAGAGAAGAGACGCCAGTCCATATGTCCTACCAACATCCCAGAATCCTCCTCTCTGGAATCCATCTTGGCTGAGTGATGCGTATGCCACCAGGAAGGACCCTGAGTCACAATGATTGTGCAGAGACAACCTGGAAACTAACCCAATTCTCATAAAACCTGAGACTGTGAGCCATGTAGCAGAGTAGTTCTCCTGGGTTCCCTTACCCCCCTGCTCTCCACCCAGGTGCCCCTTCCCAATAAGGTCTCTTGCTTTGTCAGCACGTGTGTCTCCTTGGACAATTCATTTCCGAATGTTAGACAAGAGCTCACTCTCGGACCCTGGAAGGGGTCACCTTTCCTGCAATATAACTACTCATGAAATGTGACACTGCTTGCTTTAAGTCTGCTGCTAAAAACAGATGTACAATGCTTGTGTGACAGTTGGGTATAAGGGATAAAATGTATAGCCTATAAAGTGTTTCCCCATTAACATACCTTGAGCCTGTTCAGGAGATCTGATAAGTTTTCCCCCACCGTGAATGACTAGGCAAATATAAAGGAGGCCTAGCACCAAGGGACATGATCTGAACCTGGTGTAGGAGCCAGCACCCCAGCATTGAGGGATGGATATTTTGATCATCAATACTTTCTATTGAAAGTTTTACAGTCAAAAAGGGAAATGATGGAAAAATCTGTACACATTGCGGTATGGGGAAGTCATTCTGGCTTATATTCAATACATGGTTTAACTTCAATTTTACTGACCAGAGCAGCCTGTTTTGTGGTCGTTCAGACAGGCGTTGTGCATCTGCTTTGGCCATTGAGGAGGAGAATGCATTTGAAAGTCAAAATGGAGTCACTGTGGTTCAGACATGCAAGGTAAAACTAGGTGGCCATTGTATACATGGTTTTGGACATGTTATTGTATTACTGAAAACCTAAGTTTTCTGAACTGTATTGCAAACCAGGACAAAAACCACAGGCGGGGGCTCCCCTGGTGGCGCAGTGGTTGAGAGTCCGCCTGCCGATGCAGGGGACGCGGGTTCGTGCCCCGGTCCGGGAAGATCCCACATGCCGCGGAGTGGCTGGGCCCGTGAGCCATGGCCGCTGAGCCTGCGCGTCCGGAGCCTGTGCTCCGCAACGGGAGGGGCCACAACCGTGAGAGGCCCGCGTACCGCAAAAAAAAAAAAAAAAAAAAAAAAAACCCACAGGCCGCTGTGGCATTATCTCTGAATGCAGTTACTGCTTGTATTTTGCTTAACTGTCATGATCTCCCCTGTGCTGGACCTGTTAGATGTCCCACATTTCATCCCTAGCCCAAGAGGAGGAAATCTATTTGAAAACTTAGCAGCAACAGTGGCCTCACTGCAAAATGAGTCGAATTGCTGGGCCTACAGCCAGATACCATTGTCATCCTCTGGACTTCCATGAAAAATTGACCTGGCTACTGTGACTATGTGGGGACTACTGACCATGGGGGACAAAGACTCACCGTCTTCCTGGCCCACATGTCAATATATCAGAAGGACCCCCGTTGGTAAACATGACTGTACAGCTGACAGCCCATGAGCCCCCTGGGCTATGCTATGTGGGTGGTATAGGCTGGCTTCTGGACACACAGGTCCAACTAGTGGGATTAACTGTGCTTTGTTTGGAAAGACCTACCAGGTCCACCTCTGATGGCACTCAACATGGGGTGGCAGACCTATGCTGTGACTGCTGACTCCTGGCTAGGCCACCAGAATGTTCCTTTTAAAGCTGGGCCTTCGCCTCCCCATGCAGGTGGCTCTGGGTTTGTGAAAAACGGGGGTGGCCTTGCCTTCCTTATAACTGGACGGGACACTGCTGCTGTTGACTCCCTTTCCTTTGACCCGGTAAGCACTTGGCTCCAAAACTCGCCCACATCCTGGCAAACGACTGTTCTGAGCGTACTAGGTATCTTACTGTTGATGCTCTCTGGCTGCTGCTGTCTGTAGTGTATTTGTGGTGTCTGGTTGCAGTGCCCCTACAAAACTGACCCCAGGGATATTGTGGAAGAGGGGTGGGCCAAGATCATTAGGGTCGGTCGTGCAGGGTGTGTGAGGGTGGAGTTCATGGTCAGGCCCCACAAGGTGGCTGTTCTCTTTTCTTTTTTCTTTTTTTGTGGTACCCGGGCCTCTCACTGTTGTGGCCTCTCCTGTTGCGGAGCACAGCCTCCGGACGCGCAGGCTCAGCGGCCATGGCTCACGGGCCCTGCCGCTCCGTGGCATGTGGGATCTTCCCGGACCGGGGCACGAACCCGTGTACCCTACATCGGCAGGCGGACTCTCAACCACTGCGCCACCAGAGAAGCCCAAGATGGCTGTTCTCTTGCTCTCTGTACACCCCCTGCCCGACCAATGCCTGCTTCACTGATACCCTAGGCACATGACTGACCTTCCTACCCACTTGTCCCAGGCCCCAGCTGGTGATTGTTCTAATCACCAAGGGGCTGGTGAGGGTGTGCCCCTCTACTGGTTTCCCTGGTAACTAATGAGCCCACCTGACATCAATTCCCCTATAACTGGTAATTTCCCCTTCCCCCCCCCCAGAACCAAGACTGTCACCTTGTCTTGCTTGCCGTCCGGTAAGAAAACCACAGAGTTAAAGGACCATTCTCATCACAGCGTATTAAGGTAATATCCTATCAATATGACTATCACTCTTGATGTTAACCTTGAACTCCTGGCTGAGGTAGTATTTGTCATGTTCTCCATTGTTACATACTCTTTTTTCCCCCTTTTCCACACTATACTCTTTGGAAGGAAGTGACTATATGCAGCTCACACTAAGGAATGGGGAATTTTGTTCCACCTCCGTGAATGGTATTATATAAACTATTGGAATTCCTCTGGATGGGAGAGGTATCTGTTCTACTGATTTATTTATTCAATCACTCGTGTATATCAATGTGGGCTCATGGATATTTATTTTACATTTTGGACTATTATCCAATTCAAGTTTATTTGTTGTTCAGGTGTTCTAGCTTTGGCCATTGGGAGCTCTTTCAGTTAATTCCTGTATCCCTTTGACATAACATCATTGAGGGTTTTTGGTTTGTTTGACTGATTTTGTTTTTTAGGGGTTTTTTTTAGCACTACAAGATGCTCCAAGTGTATCTTATATATCCACTGACCCAGTCCTCCAGGAAGTCATTTCTCTAAGGGTCCCTACTTCCTTTTACTGAGAATTGTATTAGAATCCAAGATCTGTGTCCCAGTTGTGCTCATTGCGACTGGAGTGTCAGTACCACTAGGCCCTCTCAGCTGACAGAGCAAGGAAATATATGTGTGTGTAGTGATACTGTATACACGCAGATCTATAAGTATTTATATTAAGCTAAACATGAGTTCATGCTAACACGCTCAACTCTAATCTCTTACCACATGGGTCATTCTAGACTTCTCCCCTTGCTTGTCCGTAACTCCCCCTCCAACAGTAAGAAACCTGGCCCCTAACATCTGCCATCCTTTATACTCTCTTGATGACTGTAACTTCTTAATAAGTCTTGAAATCAGAGAATGCATTGTGGTTCTTCAATATTTTGTTGAGCCTTCTAGATCCTTTGCCTTTCCATATAAATGTTAGACACTATGCTGATATCAGATTTTGATAGTGATTGGGTTGAATAAACAGATTAATTTGGGAAGAAGTTTCATCATAAGACTATTGAGTCTTTCAGTGCAGGAACATGGAATATCTCTCCATTTATTTAGATATTTGATTTCTTCCATCAGTGTTTTAGATTTCTGCATATAATTTTGTACATGCTGCTACATTTACACCTAAGTACTTCATTTTTGGTGCTATTGTAAATATTTTTTAATTTCAAATTTCAATTATTCATTGCTGGTATACAGGAAAGCAACTGAGTTTTGTATTGATGTGTATGTTGTGATCTTGCTATATTTGCTTATTAGTTCCAGGAGTGTTTTTCTACAGATTCAGTGGAGATTTCTATACAGTCATGTCATCATCAAAGAGTTTTATTTCTTCCTTTCCAATCTTTACTTGCTTTATTGCACTAACTAGAACTTTCAGTATGATGCCGAACAGAAGTGGTAAGAGAATCTCTGCCTTTTTCCCAGTCTTAGTGGGGAAGTATCCAGTCTCCTATCATGAGCTACCATGTTAGGTGTAGGTTTTGTGTAGACATCCTTTATCAAGTTGAGGAAGTTCCTCTCTATTCCAGAGTATTGAGAATTTTTATCATGAATGGATGTTGGATTGTGTCAAATGCTTTTCAGCATCTTCTTTTTCTTCTTTTGCCCACTTATGTGTTGGCTTACACAGGTAGATTTTTCAAATGTTATGCTAGCTTTAGATACCTGGAATAAATCCCACTTGTTCCTAGTGTATAATTCTTTTAATACATTGTTAGATTCTATTTACTGATGTTTTGTTGAAGTTTTTGCATCTATGTTCATGGAAGATACTGATCTTTTTTTCTTTCCTTGTAATATTATCTGCTTTACATGTTAAGGTAATTCTGTTTTCAGAGAATAAATTAGGAAGTATTCCCTCTGCTTGTGTCTTTTTGGAAGAGATTACAGAGAATAGGTATTGTTTCTTCCTTAAATACTTGGTGGAATCATCAGTGAAAACATCTGGGTCTGGTAATTATTTTTAGAAGGTTTTAAAATATTATTTCAATTTTAATAAGCATAGAGTTATTCAGGTTATCTGTTTCTCTTTGTATGCATTTTAGTAGTTTGTATCTTTCAAGGAACTGGTTCATTTTTTCTACATTGTCAAATTTGTACAAATAGAGATTTTTGTAGTATTTCCTTATTATCATTAGTGTTGTTCCCTTTTTCATTTCTGGTATTGGTAATTTCTGTCTTCTCTCATTTTTTTCTTGGTTGGCTTGATTAGAAGTTTATCAACTTTGTTGATTTTTTCAAAGAACCATATTTTTAAAAGCAATGTTCTCTGTTGGTTTCCTTTTTTCAATTTCATTGATTTCTGCTCTAATTTGCATTACTTCTTGCTTTTTCCTGCTACCTAAAGCTTAAATTGCTATTCTTTCTCTAATTTTCTAAAGTGAAATCTAGGTTGTTCATTTCAGATCTTTCTTATTTTCTAATATAAGCATTTAATGCTATAAACTTCCTTCTATACACTACTTTTGCTGCATCTCTCTAATGTTCATGTTGTGTTTTCATTTATATTTGGTTCAAAATATTTAAAAAATTTGGGGGGGACTTCATTTTTGACTCATAGGCTCTTTAGAAGTATGTTATTTAATTTCCAAATATTTGTGGATTTTCTAGCTCTCTATAATTTATTTCCTCTGTGGTTTGAGAACATGCTTTGTTATGTTCTTTCAAATTTGCTAAGATGTGTTTTAATGGCCTGGAATTTGGTATATTTTGGATAATATTGCATGTAATCTTGAGAAAAATGTATATTCTGCTATTGAATGAAGTACTCCGTAAATGTCAATTAGATCAAGTTGATTGATAATGCTGTTTAAGTCATCTGTATCCTTAGTGATTTGCTGCCTGCTTGATCTATCAAATAGTGAAAGGGGTGTTGAAATCGCCATTGAGAATGGATTTGTCTATTTCCCCATTTAGTTCTATCAGTTTTTGCCTCGTGTATTTTCGTGCTCTTGTGTTAGGTGCATACACAATTAGGATTACTATGTCTTCTTAGAGAATTGACTCTTTATCATCATGTAATGCTTCTATTTATCTCTGAGTCTTTTCCTTGTCCTGAAGTCCTTTTTGTCTGAAATCAATACTGCTTTCTTTTTGTTAGTATTAGTATGATGTAGCTTTTTCTATTCCTTTACTCTTAAACTATTAAAATATTTGTATTTTAAGTAGGCTTAACCTAAATGTGAAAAGAATTTGGAAAAGAATAGATACATGTATATCTATAACTGAATCACTTTGCTGTACACCGGAAACTAACACAACATTGTTAATCAACTATACTCCAGTATAAAATAAAAATTAAAAAAAATAATAAAGTAGGCTTTTACAGACAACATGAACTGGGTCATTTTTACTTTTAAAACCACTCTAACAGGGATGAAGTGAGAGAGTAGCATTGACATATATACACTACCAAATGCAAAATAGATAGCCAGTGGGCAGCAGCTGCATAGCACAGGGAGATCAGCTTGGTGCTTTGTGACCACTTAGAGGGGTGGGATAGGGAGGGTGGGAGGGAGACGCAAGAGGGAAGGGATATGGGGATATATGTATGCATATAGCTGATTCACTTGGTTATACAGCAGAAACTAACACAACATTGTAAAGCAATTATACTCCAATAGAGATGTAAAAAAACCCACCAAAAACACTAACAACCTCTGTTTTTCAATTGGTTTATTTAGACTATGCACATTTTATGTGAATTTTAATTGGATTAATACCTACCATATTTGAAATTCTTTTTTATTCATTGCATTTATTTTCCCTCTTTCTCTCTGACTTCTCTAGTTTTAATTGATCAATTTATATCATTTTATCTCCTATCTTAGCATATTGATTATATTAAAAATTCACTGATTGCCCTGCAATTTACAATTTACATTTTTATCTACTTTAAGTCCAATTTCCAGTAATACTATGCTCAAAGCAAGTATACTCCAATAAAATTTAATTTTAAAAAAAGCAACTATACTCCAATAAAAATTAATTTAAAAAAACAAACAATACTTTACTCTTACCAAGTAGTTTAGGTACTTATAAAAAAATTATTCTCAATTTCTCCCTGCTTCCCCTGACATTGATATCACTCATTTCACTCATTTATAATCACCTAATACATTGTTATTATTGTTCTTAAAAGTATCTTTTAGATCAAATAAGAATTAGAAAAAAAAGATTTTATTTTACCTTTATATGTTCCTTCTTCAATGCTTTCCTTTCTCTATGTAGATCCAAGTTTCCGACCTTTATCATTTTCCTTCTCTCTGAAGAAATTCTCTTAATATTTCCTGAAGAGTAGGTTGGCTGGTGATGAATTCCAGTTTTGTGGTTTTTTGTAAATTTTTAATTCACTTTCAGAGGATAATTTGATAGATACAGAATTTTAGATTTTGGGGTTTTTTTGTTTTTTTTTTCAACGCTAACTCACTCTCTTCTTGATTTCCTGTTCTCTGATGAGAGGTCCACTATAATTCTTATCCTTGTTCCTCTTAAGTAAATGTTTTTCCCCCCTTTTCTTTTTATGATTTTTCTTCTTCTTTTTTAATTTCCTGTGGTTTGAATATGACATACCTAAATGTAATGATCAGAACTGAAGGAAGGAATATAGAGTCTCTCATTTGAAGAGTAGGTCATCTGTAGAATAAATACTTGAGGAGAGATGGATTTATGGAAACTACATTGTACAATTCTTGCAGGTGTCACTCATGTGAAATGCTATGGGATTGATGTGTCCTGGACTTGTGGCAAATCTGGGGAGATATGACTCATTTTCCCCAGAAATAGGACTGAGGAAGAAAAGCAAAGAGAGTGGAAAGATCGTGAGCTGTCTAGTAGGATAGGCTCCCATTGAATCTCAGCCTGATTCTTCTATCTGTGTATCCTTGGGAGAGTTATTTCACCTCTGAAAACTGTGTCTCATTGTCTGGAAAATAATACTCAATACCCATGTTTATTTTGAAGATCATAATACTATATAGACATACTGGAAATAAAGCAGCTGACACATAGTATTGATTAAAAAAGTTAGGTTTCTCTCCCCCCTGCCTCTTCATTCAATTCTTCCTCTTTCTCTCCTTCCTCTTCATCTTTTCCCTCCCCTCCCCCTCCCCCTCCCCCTCCCCCCTCCCCCTCCCCCCTCCCCCTCCCCCTCCCCCTCCCCCTCCCCCTCCCCTCCCCCTCCCCCCTCCCCCTCCCCCTCCCCCCTCCCCCTCCCCCTCCCCCTCCCCTCCTCCCCCTCCCCCTCCCCTCCTCCCCCTCCCCCTCCCCTCCCCCTCCCCCTCCCCCTCCCCTCTCCCCCCCTCCCCCCTCCCCTCCCCTCCCCCCTCCCCCTCCCCCCTCCCCTCCCCTCCCCCCTCCCCCTCCCCCTCCCCCTCCCCCTCCCCTCCCCCTCCCCTCCCCCTCCCCTCCCCCTCCCCCTCCCCCTCCCCCTCCCCTCTTTTTCCTCTTCCTGTTCCTTCTTTTCCTTATCCTCCTATTTTTTCTTCTCCTGTAACCTAAAGCACTGAATCTTCTTATCTGGTTTTTTTTTTTTTTTTTTTTTTGCGGTACGCGGGCCTCTCACTGCTGTGGCCTCTCCCGCTGCGGAGCACAGGCTCCGGAGGCACAGGCTCAGCAGCCATGGCTCACGGGCCCGGCCGCTCCGCAGCATGTGGGATCCTCCCGGACCGGGGCACGAACCCGCGTCCCTTGCATCGGCAGGCGGACACTCAACCACTGCGCCACCAGGGAAGCCCCAATCTTACCTGGGTTTTAACCAGAGAGATATTGTGTAGAATAGAAAGAGATCCCATGTGGCCAGACTATGCAGTTACCGTATAAGGGATAGGTAGAGTAAACGCAAAGGAAAGAAATTAGCCAGATATTTACAACTTGTGCCTGGATGGGAGGGCGGGAGTGTAGTTGTCTCAAGGCAGCGGGTGGATTGGAACAGGCTTGGCAAATAATCTGACAAGGCATAAATAGATTTTTGAAGTTTGTCAACATGTCTGGGATTACACTCTTTAGATCTTACTGACTTACTGTTATTCACTCTGGGAGTTCCAGCTTGCTTCCAAAGAGAAGGGACACAGATTTGAGCCAAAGTGCTGGAAATGGGATCAGGGCAGCGTCCTTCTATGTCCCAGACAGGTGGTGTTGGCATTACAGTAAAAAATGATACAACTCTAAGAAGCAGGTGAATCTCAGGGTGGCAGAGTCAGAACTATTTAGTAACCTAAAGATTACTCTGTTTCTGGTAGGTGTAGGAGACTGTGTTTGGTTTTATAATGAGTAATCCCCTACGGGAAGCAGGAACATGACCTTGACTCCAAGTCTAAATTCTGGATCTGCAAATGGCACTTGTATCCTTCTGAAATCACAGATATGGAAAAAATTTGAGAGCTTCCTCTAGGGTTGAGACTTGAAAACAAACATCTTTAGAGAACGACGGGCATGTTTTCTTTGTCTCTAACGCACTTGCTCAATTCTTATTATGCTTTAATGACATCATTTTATAGAACATTTTTGCCTCACACTTGCTCTCAGCCTTACCTGTATATTAGCATACCCTGAGAGACTTTAAAAAAATACCAGTGCTTAAGCTGATTTAATTTTTCTGAGGCATTGGTAATTGTTCAAAATTAATTTTTATTGGAGTATAGTTGCTTTACAATGTCGTGTTAGTTTCTTGCTGTACAGCAGAGTGAATCAGTCATATGTACACATATATCCCCTCGTTTTTAGATTTCCTTCCCATTTAGGTCACCACAGAGCATTGAGTAGAGTTCCCTGTGCTATACAGCAGGTTCTCATTAGTTATCTATTTTATTCATATTAGTGTATATATGTCAATCCCAATCTCTCAGTTCATCCCACTCCCCCTTTCCCCCTTGGTAACCATAAGGCAGTGGTAATTTTTTAAAGCTCCCAGTTGAATCAATATACACCTAGGGTTGTAAACTACTGCCTTACACACTTAGAAAAGTGTTCCCATGTTTCTACTGGAATTTTAGCCCATTGTCTCTTGGTTTGCCCTTTGTGGCAATGAAGGACATCTGGCCTCTGGCATCCTAGAACAGTTCTCCAAATGTTTGAAGGTAAATCCACCCCTCAGGCACTTCCCTGAGCTAAATCAACCTAGTGCCTTCACCTCACGTCTTAGAAGCCTTTCTATCCTTTTCATTATTTTTGTAAGTCTCATGAGGAATTCTTGCAACTTTAAATCTCTTGGAAGGCAAAAGACAAAAGTTTAGGAAAAAAATAGGCTTTACTGTAATTATAGTGGTAAGATTTATTACCAATTCACACCATTATTCCCTGGTCAAAACATTCTTAGAGTGTATCAATAGTTTCTATTTTTGAAGTAGTTATTGTCTATTGGTGTCTGATATAATTCAGTTTTTCCCAAAACTTAGGTTAGAGATTTTCCTAGTATTTTGAAGCCTTCTGTTGAGAAGAGACGACTTATACATTTCATTAAATTTGGGGGGATAAGAGAAGGCACTGTTGAGCAATAACTCTCAAGGAAAGAGTCTATGGAAAGCCCATTTCTATCTTATTATAGCAGCGTTTAGGTGTACTGGATTCCTGCTTTAAATTCTGCCTGAAGCTTGTCAAATGGAAGTGAAAGCTAGGCGGGAAAAGTATCTTAAATTTCAACTATTGAGCAAAGAGTAAAATTTCCCCCAAAGCAATGAACCATTTAATTTCTACCAATGTCATCTGAGGGAAAAAATATCAATAGAAGAAACTTAGAAACCAGAATATGCACTCAGGCTTCAGAGACTCCAAAACTTCTGGTTCAGGGAAATCAGAAAAGAAATCTTCTCAATACAGCCTTGATTGAATTTTTGGCCTCTATTTACGAATTAAACTTAATTTGACAGAAGATTGGCAAGGACACATAGCTCTGTTGGGAATTCAAAATCTGCTCCAAAATCAGCATAGCACTATGTAAACTGGACAAGCCCTGTACTACGAAAGGGTAAAGAGACTTATTCTAAAATAAAGAGTGGATGATATTTTAAGATGCCACATAAATGCCAGTTAAAACTTACTATATGGTAGGTTTTAGGCAAGAGATCAAATAAGAATTCCTACCTACTTAGAAATAAATTTTGTTTATTTTTTAGATCAGCCCTAAAATCGAACGTTCAGAGACCGGGTGGTGAGACAAAGTAGATCGAAGAATCACAGTAATATTTTTCAGTTAATTTTAAAATAACTAATTACAAAGAAATGTTATTGAGCACATAATAAGAAAAAGTTTTAAATTAGTCCATATCTATTTCTGTCGAGGAAATTTTAGTTGGGTCCTTTGAGGCAGATTGAACTGGAAGAGGATTTTATTTAATGTGGGGTCTGGGTTGCATGGGGGAAGGCATACAAACTGATTTTTATGACCTATAAAATTAAGTTGTAAAAGTTACTGAGAGTATTGACTGAACAGATGGTATTTTTTTTTTTTTTTTTTTTTTGCGATACGCGCGCCTCCCACTCTTGTGGCCTCTCCCGTTGCGGAGCACAGGCTCCGGACGCGCAGGCTCAGCGGCCATGGCTCACGGGCCCAGCCGCTCCGCGGCATGTGGGATCTTCCCGGACCGGGGCACGAAGCCGTGTCCCCTGCATCGGCAGGCGGACCCTCAACCACTGCGCCACCAGGGAAGCCCCAAACAGACAGTATTTTGAGGGTCATCTAAGGTTAATTATCATGTCAGTAACCTGCCATTTGAATTTAAAAAAAAAGGAATTGTTAATCTTAATATTGCTCATTAAAGAGTCAAAAAAGTATCATCTACCTAGAATGCTCTCCATTGTGTGATGTCAGACTGGTGCTGATGTCAAACCTACTGTTTTAGATTCCCTGGGATGGAAAGTTTCAGTAGACGCTCAGGAAGTTATTCTTGGTCCTTTTCTCTGAGAACAGTCTCCCATCCGTAATGGTTGGTCCACAGGGACCATAGTTCTCTCACATCACCCTGATTGTCTGGCAACATCAGGTTGGCCCTGACTCACCTTGGTTAGTCATATTACCTCAGGAATGTGAACCGAGGGACAGAGCCTGGGCCTTGGACGCTGAGTCCCCTTAATGGCAGTGCTCTAGGGAAAGACCCACAACCTCTTGATGCTACGAGCCCTAGATCCAGTTTCATCCTTTCTTAAGAGTTGCTTCTTCAATATTTAAAAAATTGTTCTTACCATAAATTTCCTTTTAATAGTGAAGATTTCTCATGCTGTATCTATTATTTAAAAAAAATTCTTTACTAAGTAAGCAATCATGACATTAGAGCTTAGGAAAGGCTTCAAGGAGTCAGCTAGTTAGTTCAGCTCCTTCACTGCATATGAAGAAACTGACTTTAAGTTTTTGAGTTAATTCTAACATCTACAAGAAGTAGAGATGAGGGATGAGAGCTTGGTTCTTACTTTTGCTGAGTGTTCCATTCTAGTTCCTGTGGTTTACCCAGGTTACAACAAAGACTTATGGACACAGCACAGCCTCTTGGTCCACATATTATGATTCCTTCTCCTCATGCTAAATTTCTCACTTTTCATATTTCTTAATATTTTATTGCTTTCACTTTATGACTGAAGCAAAAGAACCAAGGAGTTTCACAAACACTCTATCTAGAAAAAACCCAAAATTAAGTCTCATAGATTATTATTTGTAAATAAAATGTATTTGGGTAGGGAGAATTCAAAATTATAAATTAATCAATTAATTCAAAATTATTTAATTACATCTTTAGTGTGTACCAGACACTATTCTAGTGTCTAGGGGATACAGTGGTGAATACAGATAAATCTCTGTCCTCTTGGAGTTTCTATTCTAGTAGAGGAAAAGACAATTACAAAATGTAGATAAAATATACACTCTACTACATTGGAGTGAATACCAGGAAGTAAAATACAGCAGGAAGGGAGATAGGCACGTGTGGTGTGGTATGGCAGTTATAGAGAGGGTGGCCTCACTTAGAAGATGACTTTCCAATACATCCTCAGAGAAATAAAGTAACGAGCTATGCAAATACCCGGAGACAAGCAAACCAGAAAGAGAGAATAGCATATGCAAAGGCCCTGAGGCAACACCATATCTGATTTTTGCCAGAGACGTGGCTGGTGCAGAGTGAATAAAGGGGAAAATCATAGGAGATGAGGTTAGAAAGGTAAAGGAGTCTAGGAGACACAGGTCACATAGTGCCTTATATTCTACTGACTTTGTCTGTTACCCTGATGCAAAACCATTGTGGGGACTGAGGAGAGGAGAGATGTATTTTTACCTGCCTCCCTGTGGCTGCTGAAGTCAGAAGCAGGGAGACAAGCTAGGGAACTTGCAATATTCCAGAAGAAAGATACTGATGGCAGCAGAGCAGTGAGAAGTAGGAAGATTCTGGGTGTATTTGAAAGATGGAGCTGACAGGATTTATTGATGAATTAGATGCAGAGTATGCGAGACAAAGAGGAGTTAAGGAGACCTCCAGTGTTTCCACCCAAACAACTCAAAAATAGAATGGCCATTTACCAACAACCCCCCTAAGATTGAAACAGATTCCATAGGCAAAACAGATTCCTATGCAATTCCATAGGCAATGTAAAATGTAAAAATAAGACTGTGATGTAGGGTGCCAGGGATTAAGAATATTCCAAGAAAGAGTTTCTTTAGTGTCAATCTTGTGCTCAGACATCACTGAGTGTGTACTGTAAACCTGTGTCTGAATGTGGGTATGTTTTTACCCCAAATTCTCAGACATTATAACCATCTACAATTACTCATCAGGACATCCTTAACCATCTTTCCAGACAAGGTGAATTGCATGCTTGTGACTCAGACACAGTGCCACTGCCCATTTTTTCCTATCCAAAGGCCTGGTTTATGAGTGAAACTGATGGTTCAAATGTTAAATTTCTTGTGGCTGGGACTGAATTTGAATTTTTAAATAAAGTCCTAAGCACAGTCTTGTTACAAGTGCGTCTTGGGTGATTAATCATTGTATTTAGGATGAAAGTTTATTCTTTATTATTATTTTGCCAAATATAGCAGAAAAGCATTTGATTAATAGATAACAGAAAACATAAGGAAGCAGAGAAATTGATTTAAATTCAACATGTTCTCATTTTTGTGCCAACTTCAAGTATGTCTGTGAAAGTGAAAATTTTCTTCCCAAGTTAAACTAATTTCAGATGAGAGATTTGTTTTCCTCTACCCCAATAATGGACCATCTGCTCAATGGCCTTGGCTTTCTGTAAGCCCAAAAGAGCACAGTACCACCCATTAAGAGAGAAGGAAGAAGTATTTCTCTCTTGTTTAGAAAAACATTGCCCACTTCCAATAAATGTGAGCCATTCTTTCTTTCTGTTTCCAATAACTCTTAAAACCAATTGGTCAGTTTTTGCAGAATGAAGCCATCTTCATGGCTGTACATTCATTTTTGGTGTTGGAATGCGAGTAGGACCCAACTTTTCCAATTTTCTAACAAAAAAACAAATGTGTTCCTTTCACTGAAAAAATAAGGAAGACTTTTCTTTTTGTACTGTTGTTTGGAAAGAGCAACACTTTCCCATCTGAGTTTCTTCTAACTAGATTCAAGAATCATCATACTCATTAATTATTTACTCAATCCTTCCCTCCTTCCTTCCGTCAGCACTTATTAAACATCTACTAAGTGCCAGGCATTTGCTGGATACTGACAATAAAAGATGAATAAATCAAGGTCCACCTTTAAGCAATTTACAGTAAAAAACCAGAAGCAACTAAATACAAAATTAGTGACACGAGTATTTCTCAGCAGGGATAATCTCCCCCTGAGCTTGCTGCTTCCACTCCTGTCCCCCTCCAGTCTCTTCTCTACATAGCGGCTAGAGTAATCTTTTAGATGGTGTAATTCTCATGTCCAAAAACTTCCTATGGCCTCTCATCACACTTAAATTCTGAAGTCCTTGGTAAGGTCACAGTATGACTTGGCTCAACCACCTCTCTGAATGCCTCCCCCACCATCATGGTGCTCAGGACACATTGACCTACTTACTCTTCTTAGAGCTCCCAAACATGTTCCTGCCTCAGGGCCTTTGCATGTGTTTCTGCATGCAAAGTATCCCTTCAAGTATCTGCTCAAATGCCATCTCCTCAGCATCCTTCCTTGATTATCCCATTCCTTTGTATATAACGAGGAAATCAGGGAAGGACTCTAATGATGTTACACCACTTTATTTTAAATACCATTTATCACCACTTGACAACATATTTATTTCTTTATGGCATAAACCATGTTCCAGATTTTAAGTGTCATGCAGGAAGGAATTTTCTTTCTGTTTTGTTGATATTTACATTCCCATACTTTAGAGATAGGCCTGACATAGAGGAAGTACTCAACTAATACTAGTTAAGTGATATCACAAGTTATGGAAGCACAGATGGGTAAGTGGATTGAGTGGCAAGCTAGGGAATTCAGGGGATAATTCACTGAAGTAGCATGTGAATAGGGTATAAAAGGTGAGCAGAGATTTGATTGATGAGGAAGGAAAGAAAGGGAATGTCATGAACAATATATGCATACAAAGCAGGTACCCAATAATGTGATGAATTAAATTAACTCAGAGCGTGGTGTGCTTGGGCGCAATTGTGTATCCAGACGATACAGATATGGCATTCATTACTGTTAGAGAAGTGACTTAGAACAGTGGAGTTTCTTTGAGGTTAAGCATCAGGGAGAACCAAGAGAGATTCTAACTCCGGATAATGCCTTGCTTTAAAACAATCTGTCCTTTCCCCTAACCTTCTTATTGATGACAAGTATCTCCATGAAGAATTTGCATTCATCTCTAATAAGTTTATGGTAATTAGTGGTTTTAAGGAATAAGCCTTCTGCCATTCTATTACTAAAATTATCTATAAGCAGACAGGTGTACTCTCTGCTCCTACAGGCTTGAAATTACATCCTCTTTATCTTTCCTTCCCTCCTAGCTCTAAGCACAGTGCCTGACACATGGTTAGGAGCTCAGTAGATAATGACTAGAGCAGAAGTATAAAATTTTTTATTTCAAATATAAATATTTTAAATGAATCAGGAACACTGTTTTGAGCATCTCTACGGCATTTTTGTAAAAGGAATAGCCATCTTCATTTATCCATCTGAATTATCAATTGCCGTGAGTATTTAAAACGGGGCTGTTTCTGACTGGTCAGGATGTCTGTTCATCATGTTTGCAATGGCTTTGGCCCCAGGAGAGGGGCCATCGCCTCTGAGAGGGACATTCTGTTCTCAAGAGCTTTAGGAGTCCTCAGCACCACTACTTTGGTACAAGTCACCCCACCTTTTTCTAACAACTTAGATTTACAAGTTTGTGTTGTAAATATTGGTTCTGCCACCCACCTGTATATGGCGTTCCCCAGGGATGGGAATAGTTATTCATTCTTAACTCTGTGTCAAGCATCTAACGGAATGTCTTTCATTTATTCAATTAACACATAAGTTAGGCACTGTTTACTGTGTTTTATATGGGGCATAAGACAATGAACCAAAAAACAAAACCCCTTACCTCCAGTGTCTTATATTCTAATGGGAATAGATAGGAAATAAAACATAAATAAATAACATATGTGGTGTGTGAGAAGTCGATAAATGTTAAGAACACGAAAGCAGGGAAGAAAGTTGGTGATGTGGTCAGGAGGAAGCTTGCAAGTTAACATAGGATGGTCTGAGCGACCTCAGAGAGAAAACAGCATTTGTGAACAGACCTCAAGAATGTGAGGTTGTATGTTTACCTTTAGCCATTTTCAGTTGCCTGGGTACAGATGGATATTTAGGAAGAGAAATCTCCAGATATGGAAAGCCACAAGTAGAGAAGACTCGAGGTGAGGGTGTGCCTGGAATGTTCTTGAACAATAAGGAGGGCTGCAGCAGAAGAAGTGTGGAGGAGAAGGAAAGGAAATAGGTCCGAGAGACAGTGGGTGTTCAGAAAGTAGAGCATCTTGTGGGTGACGCAAGGATTCTGGCTCTTATTAGAGTCTGTCTGGGTCACCGGAGGATTTTGAGCAGAGGAGTGACATTATTTGACTTTACAGGATTACTCTGACTTCTGTGTTGAGGATCAAGTGTAGGTGGGTGAGGCAGGACTGAGAGCAGTAAGTGCTCATGGGGTGCTGATCAAGCCAGATCTCCACCAGAGATGGGAGACGGCTTGTGCACGTGAGCAGGCTTCGTTACGGGCTCCTGAGTTCCAGAACTCTCTTTTTTTTTTTTTTTTTTTTTTTTTTGCGTTACTCGGGCCTCTCACTGTCGTGGCCTCTCCCGTTGCGGAGCACAGGCTCCGGACGCGCAGGCTCAGCGGCCATGGCTCACGGGCCCAGCCGCTCCGCGGCATGTGGGATCTTCCCGGACCGGGGCACGAACCCGTGTCCCCAGCATCGGCAGGCAGACTCTCAACCACTGCGCCACCAGGGGAGCCCCAGAACTCTCTTAACTGTAGTCTCTGGACACTGAGCTGCCTGCCCTTTCAGGTCGCCAGGACCTCTAACCTATCCTGAGCTTTCTCTCCTGAAAGCTGAATCCTGGAAAGTTTTACCTCACACGTCTAAGACATCTTTATTTTTTTTTGACAGGAAAGTAGGATTTATTGGTGGGCATGAGTAAGGAGGGGACAGCGCCAAGGCTCTCACGAGCTCAGGGCCAGCCATGTGTCCAGAGGGTCATGATTAGGGATGTATCCGACCCCACAGCCATCGGGGATGAACTGCTTTTCTCCCACCATGTTTTCAAACTCGTCTGCATTAAACTTAGTAAATCCCCACTTCTTGGAGATGTGGATCTTCTGGTGGCCAGAGAACTTGAACTTGGCCCTGCGGAGGGCCTCAATCACATGCTCCTTGTTCTGCAGCTTGGGGCGGATGGACATTAGGACTTGGCCAATGTGGACCCTGGCCACTGTGCCCTGGGGCTTTCCAAAGGCACCGCGCATACCTGTCTGGAGCCTAGATTAGGGACAGTATGTCAGTTCTGAATGTCCACTGGAAAGGGCTGTCTCCAAGGTCCCTTCGGGCAAACCATACAGGCAATAGGCTGCGTACACTACACCCAGGAGGCTGCTCTTTGCAGACATTGCACACCGGGCCCTCACGGGGAAAAGAGCGCAGTCAACTTAATTGGCTGCAAACATCTAAGACATTTTTTACTTTACATTTGTTTCCTTTGAGTGTGGGCAAGGCACATTGGATTAGCAAATTAAAGTGTACTAATTGTACATTATCTCTCCTAAGCAAAACAGATGGTTGTGTTATTAAAAAAAAAAAAGAACAATTTTTTGTGTGTGTGAATGAAGAAGCGTCTGAACATAACCTAATGCCAAGGTTGGGCCTTATCTAAAGTTGTGAAACTGTCGACATTTACCTGGAGCTCCTGTTCCCTCTTTTTTCTGGCTCATCCCTTCTGCAGTTCGTCTCCTGGCTGCTCAGGGCTCGCACGCCTGGATATCTCCACCTTCCTCACTCTTACGTAAATCCACACGTTACAGCCCCCTCTTTACATCTTGTGCTCTGCTAGGTGCCTAAGAGTTAAGATCATTTTCTCATGAGATACGGCTAAAGGAAAATGACTACATTACCGCTCTCAAGCGATGTCATTCCTTAATCTAGTTAAAATGACTAGTATATGTTTGAACAGGTTGGTCGCAGGTAGTTTTGATTTAGAAAACTTGTTGACACCTTTCAAATCACCTAGAAAGGAGACACCCACTCGGACCAAATGAATGACCATTAGCATCCCGGGAATACTGTGCAACCTAGGATATTATTGTAAAATGTAGGGTTTGTTATTATTCAGGTATGAGGAGGCCAACAGATCAGAGGATGATTGTTCTTGAAAAGACAGATCGTTAAAGTCACAGATGCCAAGAGGAGAGGGGGGCGTACCATCCCATGAGGGGCCACGTGTGGAAGCCGCGGGGTTAGATAAGAGGCTGACGGAGCAGGGAACGCAAGGGCTAGCACAGTAGCCTTTCCTGTGGTTTCCATAGGACAGTGTGGGCAAGCAATGTAAGCATGTTCAGGATTGGTTAGTTGGATCATTTCAGCAGGCTCTGGGGTCTAGGGACTGTCCCTAGTTATCTGGCACCTGGCCCTGGAGTGATTCGGGCAGGTGGAGGGTACCCAGAATGTAAGAGGTCTGTGAAAGCCCCTACAGGAGAGTTGGGGTATGGATTTTGGATTGGATGGTTTGCCTATGAAAGCTGTGCTCTCAGCCCAGTAGTTCCTTACCCTTAGGAATTGGCCAGCCCTGGCAGGGACAGTCTCTCCAGGATCAGCAAGGGCCCGGATGTCGGAGATTCAGAGACGTGGTAAATATAGACATTGATGCGTATGTCCTGCCTTCAGAAGATTTCATGTCTCCTGGGCATAATGACACACATCCGAGAACTCTCAACAGAAGAAAACATAAAGTGGACCTTCCCTGAGTGTGAACCATGATAAGCAAGGCAGATGTACTGATGAGGTTTTATGTATTTATTTTTGGCTGTACCGCACGGCTTGTGGGATCTCAGTTCCCCGACCAGGGATTGAACCCGGGTCCCTTGCAGTGATAGCGTGGAGTCCTAACCACTGGATCGCCAGGCAATTCCCCTGATGAGGTTTTAAATTTCCTCTAAATTTCACTACAAGAGAGATTTTTCAGATTATCATTATACTATTTTGGAAGCTGCCAGGCTGTAAACCTCTCTACTTGGAATAAAATCCTTCAAAGGATCTTTGACCTACTCCTGATGGTAGACAAACAGTCTTGTCCACAATAGAAGTCTAAGCAGTTTCTAACTCATACTTGCACCTAAAAGTTATGTGTCCTCTAAAAATCTCTTCATATAGAAAAAAATCATTGCAGATAATACTTCAGTTACACTAAAGTGTTCTGTAAAAATGTGGCAGAAGACCACACTGCAACTGCATTTTAACTCCTCCCCCTTGCTGTTTGCTGGCAAGCTTGTTATTTCTTTATTTCTCTGAACAATATCCAGGCAGCTTCAAGAGAAAATCCATTAAGGCCTCTAAATTTGCATTTGTATAGCAGTTTTCTCAATTCTTTAACGCGGTATGGAGGAAAACATTATGACAGCTGCCGTGCACCCCTAAAGAAACACTGTGTTGGAAAGTAAGAGAGGTCTGTGGAGGATTTGGATTCACTTGAAAAAATCAGCTGTGGGACCTGCCAAATTGCTGCTAGCTATCGCAGACACGACGCTCATTAAGAAGCCCCACTGGCTCACGATTTATTGATTAGAGACCAAACATCCTGGAAGACTCATAAATTACTCTTTAAATGGGCTTTTAAACATCCCTCCTACATCCCACCAATGGATTATGCTTCAGATACATTTGCAACTGCCTTAATCTATGTGAAAATTTATCCGTTCTTCCTATCTCATTACTTAGATTGTTATATAAAAAGATTATGCAGCTGGAATATATTTAAACAACAGAGTTTTTGTTAACAAGATATTATCAGTCCTATTAAATTCTAAAAACGATTTTCAGAGAGATGTTATTTCAAATCTAGGTTTTAATATTTGAGTGATTTGCTAAAATGCTTTCTGGATATAGGGGTTAGGGCATTCACACGGATCAAGCTACAGATATTTTTATTCTAAAATAGGCTTTTTTTAATTTGGAGGAGAAAAAAAAAATCAAAGTATCAGAATTTTCTCTACCTCCCCAGATATGAAGGATATGTAATAGTTTCTGCAAAAGCTTGAATCCAAAAAATTGTCAGCATTCTGTGCATGAGGTATGAGAATTAAAGAAACCAACCTCTGGTTTCCAAACAGTTTAGAAAATTGAAACTAAAATGATTCCGTGCTAGCAGTAAGCTGGACATAAGTAGAAAACTAAAACAAAGAACAGATGGGCAAACAACATCATGTAAACAACAAACAACGGTAATTTTTAAAACTATGAAGTTAAAAAATAGCTGGATATGGGCTTCCCTGGTGGCACAGTGGTTAGGAGTCCGCCTGCCAAAGCAGGGAACACAGGTTCGATCCCTGGTGAGGGAAGATCCCACATGCCGCAGAGCAACTACGCCCATGTGGTACAACTACTGAGCCTGCGCTCTAGAGCCCACGAGCCACAACTACCGAGCGCGCATGCCACAACTACTGAAACCTGCATGCCTAGAGCCCGTGCTCCACAACAAGAGAAGCCCGCGCACCACAACAAAGAGTAGCCCCCGCTGACTGCAACTAGAGAACGACCACACGCAGTGATGAAGACCCGATGCAGCCAAAAATAAATAAATAAATACATTTATTAAAAAAAAAAAGAATTTCCTTCCTTTTAAAAAAAAAATAGCTGGACATAGACTTACGTAGGTAGAACAACTGAAAAACTGGAAGACGATAAAGCTGTAAAAGCGTCTTCTAAGTGTCAGTCATTTATTCAAAG
Organism: Globicephala melas; assembly: GCF_963455315.2. NCBI lineage: Eukaryota > Metazoa > Chordata > Mammalia > Artiodactyla > Delphinidae > Globicephala > Globicephala melas. The sequence continues at coordinate 13,099,640 of NC_083327.1, read as the reverse complement.
ACAAACCCTCATTCAGAACAATACTATTGATGGCCTTTGTCGTGTTAGACATTGAAGAAACAATGGCAATCTAGACAATGTTTTCTTCATCATGGAATGTAAAGACCATTTTGAGAAAACAAAGATAAGATATAACAAAAGGACGGCATGAGTGAACATTAAGTATGAAATACTTTGGGAGCATATAACTGGTCCAGAGGACCAAGGATGAAGACTTGTTTCCTGAGGCAGTAGCACTAAACAGAGATGTAGATGAGGCACTGGCATTAGAGACTGAGTGATGCCATAAGATAGAGGTGGTGGTGGTAGTAGTGGATGTATTGGTTGGTTGGGGAAGTGACTACAGATAAAGGACACAACAGCAGCACAGAAGCTCTGAGGTGAGGAAAAGGATAGCAAGTCTTCAGAACTGAATGCCAGTCAGCACTTCCAGAGAACAGTATGAAGATCTGATGAGCAAAAGGCTAGACCATGTAGAACCTTAAAGCTCTCAGTCAGGAATTCCAACTTACACTAAGAGAAATGAGAAGCCATTGGTGGGTTTTAATGAAGAGGTTTAAAATCTATACTTAAAACTACACAAATCACCTAAAGAACCATGTTGGCAGTAGCATGAAGTCTGGCTTGTAAGGCAGTGATAAATGGGGGATAACTAGGTATGAGGCTATTTCATTAAATTATGTAAGAGATGATGGGGTTTTTTTTGGACTAGGCTATTGGAAGTAGGGTCCAGGACTAGAGAAACGTAGAGGAAGTGAAAAACCATAGCACCTGGACATTGGCAGCATGTGAGTAATAGGAAACTGGAAGAATCAGGAAAGATTCTTAAGTTTTTAAATTGAGCAAACATACAGTTGTTGGAGGATTTATTGAGGTAGGAAACACTGGAGGAAGAATAATTTGTGGAAGAGTTCATGAGTTCTGTTTTGGACATGTTGAACTTGAAGTGTTATACAATAGCCCTGTGTCATGACTTGCAAGCTGTTAGCTATGTATAGTATAAAAGGTGCAGTCAGAAGAGAGGTCTGGGCTTCTGTCAGTCAGCATGAGCTGGATTATGTCACAGCAAAATTTCAGGAAATTAGAACAAGTTTTTTTTTTTTCGGTACGCGGGCCTCTCACTGTTGTGGCCTCTCCCGTTGTGGAGCACAGGCTCCGGAGGCGTAGGCTCAGCGGCCATGGCTCACGGGCCCAGCTGCTCTGCGGCATGTGGGATCTTCCCGGACCGGGGCACGAACCCGTGTCCCCTGCATCGGCAGGCGGACTCTCAACCACTGTGCCACCAGGGAAGCCCAGAACAAGTTTTATTTCTTGCTTTTGCTACATGTCCATTGTAGATCAAGAAGGGGGTTCTTCAGATCATTTAGACACCCAGGCTGATCGAAGCCTTACTTTGTTATGATGCTGCCACCTCTATTGAGGGCTTCAGCGTTGACCGTGGCAAGGCAAGAGAGCACATAGAAGGCATATCAGCTCAAATATATCCTGTCCTGGTGACAAGTGACATGACACTTGTCACTTCCATTTACGTCACATCAGCCAAGGCAAGTTATATGACCTCTGCTGCAGTTTCCATTTGTTTTCTAGGAAGAGGAAAAGATCCATAAAGGTTTTTGTGAGTGCTAGTAATGGCTACCACAGAATTGATGATGTCATTTTAGGTGATCCTAACATATGGCCCATGTAGTGAATACTTATCATGTGTGATGCCCCAATATTTTCCCTAAATTTTGGTAACTCCTCGTATTATTAATCTATCTTCACAAGACAGAGGACAGAATATTTATATTCCAGACCCACTTGCAGTTTTAGATGCAGGCATGCGACTTAGATTTTTCCAGTCATTTGAACCCACTTGAGATTTACATTAGAAAATTAGAATTGTGAAGAGGTGACTATGAAAGGAAGAATACACACTGTAGCACATGTGATGACAGAGACTTTGGTTCTTTCTGGGTGTGGAGGAAAGGAAGGGAGTGCAGCATCAGGCATCCAATCCTCAGGGCAATCAGCCCCAAGTGGCATGGCCATGGTATCTTTTCCAGAGGCACCCCTTTGGTGCAGTGTCATTGCTCCTGGATGGGTAGCTTCAGAATCTGATCCTCTGACTCTTCCCTAATTTACATTAGCTCATAAGTTCCCTTTAAAAATCCATTTTCTCTTTCAATAAATCAGAATATTTTACAATATTTGCAATTACAAGCCTGACCAATATGGTATTTGATTCCAGGAAAGGCAACAAGCCCTCAAAGAAATGGAAATCAGGGCTTCCCTGGTGGCGCAGTGGTTGAGAGTCCGCCTGCCGATGCAGGGGACACGGGTTCGTGCCCCGGTCCGGGAAGATCCCACATGCCGCGGGGCGGCTGGGCCCATGAGCCATGGCCGCTGAGCCTGTGCGTCCGGAGCCTGTGCTCCGTGATGGGAGAGGCCACAACATTGAGAGGCCTGTGTACCGCAAAAAAAAAAAAAAAAAAAAAAGGAAATCAGTGAGTGGGTTATTTAACCTGGTTGAGCTTTCGGGTTTTGAAGATCTAGCTAGTCCAGAACTGGGAACTCTGGTGGTTAATGGCAGAGCAAGTAAAAAAGTTACTTAAATCATCCTCTACAATGAAATGGCTATTGAACACAAGACTTGGAAAAACATGTAGCTGTTGATAAAGAATGAGTAGGGAGGACGAAGGACTACAAGGAAGAGAAGGAAGACTGCCTGCTTCTAGCTGTACTGGGGAGCTTAGGGACAGAAAATGATAAGATCAAAGTTTTAAATTCTTGGCTCAAGGCAGACGTTAAGAGAATCAGGGACTTGCTGTGTCTGTCAAAAGTATTTGTTGCAACAGCAAGATTGACACAGTTAAGAATAAAACATCAGGCCTGGTGCTCTGGGTTGCTGAAATTCAGATTAGATTGAATTCACCTCTTTGTCAGACTCCTTAGTAATAGCATGGTGAATGGAAAAGATCTGGACACTAGAATCAAAAAGAAGGCATTTGGGAGAACCCTAAAGGAAAAGAAATACCCAGACATTTTGTTGAGTTTTGGACACCAACTCTGAGTTTATACTACTGGCTGAGCCACTTCTGTAATTCACTAAAAATGCTGGGTTTATTGGGGGGTCAGGTGATTAATGGATGTCTCCGTCAGCTTGTTCTACTATAACAAAATACCACAGCTGGGTGGCTTAAACAACAACTGTGAGATTTTTTTCTCACAGTTCTGGAGGCTGGGATATTCAAGACCAAGATGCCAGTAGAGTCAGCCCACCTTCAAGACTCATCTAAACATAATTACCTCCCAAAGGCTCCGCCTCCCAATACTGTCACATTGGGGTTTAGGGCTCCAACATAGTAATTTGGGGAGGGACACAAACATTCAGTCCGTAGCAAGGGAGGTTGGGCACGAATATATTTCAAAGTAGGCCCTGTGGGTTTGCAAACATCCTGTTGCTATTTCCCTAGTTCCTTGTGATAGTTGGAGTAAATATAATCAGTAACTGGAATGATTTGCAGACTGGATTCATAACTCGTGGAGCAAACTCTATTATGGCTGGCTAAGTAGAAGTTCCTGGACCTATTCTTTGCCTTTAAATTTAAATTTTAAAATTAAAAACCAAAGTGTTATCATATCTCAGGTGGAATTATAGGGATTTATATTCCCACCAAAGTAGTAGTTGACACTAGACTTTCCTACATTTAATTAGGTATTAATTCTAATTTCAACTGCTGTTTTAGATTCAGTCTTACTTCATCAGGGAAATTTTAAAAAACAGTCTTGGAATAGCACTTGGAATGCAGCTATTGATATGGTAAATACCATTTCCTATCCTAATAACTAGAGAACAGCAGTAACAGTTTGCTTTCACCTGGTACAAACAGCAGGACCTCTTTACTATCTTGCCTTCAGAACTGCATTGCATCTGTGCCTCTGTACCGTAATTTATTCTAGGGGGACCTGATCTTCTCACAATGTCGGGGCATCAACCAAGTTCACTGTATTGACAACATCATGAGGAAAGGAATTTGAAAGCAAGTACTCTAGATTTTGGGTAGACCAGTTTTGTATGCATGCTAAAGTTTGGGTAATAAATACCATGGAAATACAGAGGTCTGTCACCTTAGAAAAGCTTCTGATTATCCTGTGGTATAGGACATGGTACAATGTACTATTTGAAGTGAAAGGCAAGTTGCTGTACCTTGCCCCATAATTCTCTAAAAAAGAAGTACAGTGAATTTCTATGGATATTGGAGAAAATTATCACCACATTTGTGTTGGCTGCTTGATTTGCCAAGGGACTCCAAGGATGCCGTTTTTTAAGGGAGTCTCAGCAAGAGAAGGCTTTTTAGTTGGACCACACGCCATGAAAGCAACCCTCCAATGGGCCCTATGACAACCAATCCGATTGTGCCCGAAGTATCTGTGGCAGAGGAGGTGTTGGTATAAAGCCTGTGTCAGGTCTTAATAGGAGAATCATAGTATAGGTACCCAAGGTTTTAAAGCAAAATTGCAACTTCTTTGCCAGTAACTCTTTCCTTTTGATTAACAGTTTTTGGTTTTCTGGTAGAAACAAGATCATGATGGGCACTGAACAGCTAGCAATAGAGCACCAAATGACCTGATCTTATATTCATAAATTTGGTGTTATCTAAATAGGCCAAGCTCTAGAACTGATTATGCCCAGCAATAACCCATCAATTAGAAATCATTTATACATGTTTGGCCTCAAGCAGGTCCTGAAGGACAAATAAGTTGCATAAACACATTTGTCAATCAAAAATAAAAGAAGCTGGAAGTTGAAGTGTGGCCGAGATGGCAGAGTAGGGTGTCCCTGACCTTACCCCCTCCCATGAGCACACCAAAATTACAACTATTTACAGAGCAACTATCTACGAGAATGACCTGGAGACTAGCAGAAAAGATTTTCCACAACTAAAGATACAAAGAAGGAACCACAACAAGATGGGTAGGAGAGGTGGAGATGTGGTATAATCAAGACCCACAGCCCCAGGGAAGGATAATCACAATTGCAGAGGTTCTCCCCAAGGAGTGAGGGGTTTGAGCTCCCCAGCACGGGGGGCCTGCACCAGGAAGATGAGTCCTCAGAATGTCTGGCTTTGAAGGCCAGAGGGACTTGCATACCAGAGAGCAAATCCCTATCAAAATACCAATGGCATTTTTCACAGAACTAGAAAAAAAAATTAAGTCAGTTATTCTTTTATTTTAAAAAGGGCATCAAATATAGCCACAAAAAGACAAATAAAAAATAAACAAAACTGGACAATAAAGTGATAAACAGCTTTTAATCAATATACTATATAATACAGCATAATTATTGCAATAGGGAAGGGGGTTCAGGGTAAATGAAACTCAACTTCAATTTTTACAAACGTGACTGGGCAGCAGAATGAGGGAGTGAGGTAGGGTCCTGGAGGAGGCTTGAGCAGAGCCAGGGAAGTGAAGAAATTGCAAAGGGTTGGTCAATATAAATGCACTGAGTCCAGCTGTGTCTGTCAGCGGGCAATGTTTGAAGTTAGGATTCTTTCCCACCACAGAGACCTGGAGACAGAGGCACTGTCCTTCCTAATGATGATTACGTTTCAAAGGAATGAACTTTCAGGACCTTGAGAAGACATTCCTGAGTTAAAGGAGATACCTGTATATCTCAAAGGAGTAGGGGAAGGATTCACAGTTGTAAGCTCTTTTTAGCAAATGCTCTAAGAAAGTCAGAGGCCTACCTGATGAGGTATCGGCTAGAACGCACAGTATATGCTTCGAGCAGCCTTGAGTTTTCTTCCATCCTCGGGGGTTAGGAGCCTAGTTCACTTGGCACCACATGGTGGCACTAATCAGAACTGGACAGCTGTCACACTAAACCCATTCAGAGGTGGCCATAAAGACAGTAGAAAAGGAATATCCTCTCAAAATACAGAAGTTCGAGTGTTCAAGTTCAAGTTCATATTTTGTGTTCTGCTTAGAGAGAGAGATGGCTGAAGGCTGGCTCTGTGCTGACTCATGAGTGATAAGCAACAGTTTGACTAGTTGCGCTGGCACCTGATGGAAGAAACTTGAAGTGCTGGTGAAAAGGAAGCTTGGGGTTAGATTTATGGACTTATTTCTCAAATGTATCCCAAGTGAATACTCTGTAAAAGGTCCCCACCGTGGAAGAGGCTCTCAGGAATCAGTTGGACAAAATGACCTTCCTGATGGATGAAAGTCTGATCCCTTCCCAGTCACCCCAGAATCGGCCCAGTACACTCAGGAATCAAGTGACCATGGTGCCAAGGACAGTGGATTTCGATGGATTTCCCCACAACGGGGCTGACCTGGACGCCACAGCTGCCGATTACCTGATTTTTCTGCATCAGGAAACAATCGTAAGCCCCCAGTAGGGTTCTATACCCCAGGGAAGCTATCCAGTTTGGGGTGGTAAATTAATTATGTAAGGCTGCTTCCGTTATGGAATAGAAATGTGTCCTTAGTAGGATAAATGCTTCATTTGGATTTATTTTTGCATCCGTGCTCATTCTCCTTCCTCCAGCACCGCCATTCACAGACTTTATGAAATATCATATTTAGTGTTAAGACTTTGCACACAACAGTTCTGCCTTTTTGAGAACTCATTTTTCGGTAAAAGAGATAAATCAGTGGGCCAACTGTCATGAAAATCACTGGTCCTACGGATACTGTGATTGACGAAACGCTTGCTTCCTTCTCGAGAAGGTGACGATATATTTGTTTATAGGTAGTTGCAACGGGATGGGTGGTGGCCTGTGGCTACCTGGAAGATTAATTTTGAAAGAAGGATATTAACGTTGGGTCAGGAAGAGTGGCCTGCTGTGGATCTTTGCCAATTTTGGTCACCTAATGTCTTAGAATACTCTCCCTATTTTTTATAATCTCTATATTATGAATCCTGCGCAGCTAGGAATCAGAAAACTCACATTTGTTGACTCTTCGCCGTCTGAGTGAGGACATACGCAGACGTTGTGACCTAAGTTCCCCTAATCAGACGCAATTTTGAGAGACTTGGATGCATGCGTGAGAAGTGTGAGGAGCTTGCTGTGTAGGGGGAAGCATCGTGGCAGAGCTCTCCCGTTCTTCAGAGGCGTCCCTAGCATTTTCACTAACACATCTTCCTAGCCTGGGTACTACTTCTGGGATTAGCTTTACAGACTGTCTCTCTCACCCTCCTCCAGATTTTGTGAGCACTCTAATAGGAATAAATTCCTTCTCTGCTTAAGCTAGTTGATATGCAGGTGTTTTCAACTTGGCACTCTGACCCATAGGGCAAAATTAAGGTCACTAAAAACATGGGGACAAATATTTCTCCTAGAGAGAGAGACTGTATGAAGCGAAAAGAAGGCCTGAGAGTAGAATCCTGAGGACCTTCACGGTGACTCATCAGGTAGAGGAAGAGAAGCCAACAAGGGAGAAGGATATAGAGGTGTCAGGGAGGTGGGGACACCACGCAAAGAGCATGGATCGCTGTGTCCAGAAAGGAGAGTGTTTCCAGAGGAGAGTGGTTGTGCTGAAAGGGTAATGGGGAATAACAGTCATCTTTTATTGTGCTATTTACCCGACTACCACATTTCATCATCACAAGAACGCTATCAGAGAGGCAATATTTCCTAATATGAATTGAGGAGAATGAGGATGATAGGGAAATAATAGTAGATACCACAGAAAATTATTTAAGTTAATGAGCAATAGAGTGTTAGAGGAAGATGTGGCACACTGGGAGGCTGTTTGTTTGTGGTGTGGAAATTTGGAAAAATTTAAAGACACTGGAGAGAGGACATAGAGAGAATGACATAGAACGTGATACAAAATGTAAGTAACCTCATCACCTTTGATAGGAGGAGGCCAACATAACTTTATTATTATAAAATTGATAAAGAGAAGATGGTTGTAGATGGACAGGCTTATGTTTGATAGCAGGAATTTAAGAGAATTCCTGTTTTTTTCTTTTTCTTTTTTCTAATTTCTATGTAAAGTACAAGATAAAGTTATTTGCTGAGAATGAGGGCAAATGAGGAGAATTTGGTCAATTCTGAGGAAAGAAGAGGTGCTTTAAGAAAGTGCTTGAGGATGAGAGTTGAGTACAAAATGAGAAAAAAAGAAGAGGTTCAGTGTGCAGCTACGCTGAAATTGGTAACAATGAAAATATAACAGCACGATTAGGTCTTCCTGTGTGATTTTCTCCAGGAACACTCAGCAGGTGGGTATAGGACACAGAAGATGGATCACAGCCCTCGCCCAGAGTTGGAGAAATGGAGATGTGGGGTACCCGCCACCATCTTTGTCAGTAGGACAGAGATATGCACACCCTATGATAAAACTCAGTATGGGCCATAGTGGTGGCACAGAGCAGGACGTGATCAACCTCACTGGGGGACCACTTCACAGATAAGGTGCCCCTCGACTGGGTGCTTGGAAGACTTGAGGACGGGCTATGGGTGACGTGAGGAGTGTACCCAGGGCAAAGGTAAACCTGTATGAAAATGTCTTGGTTTTGATAATCGACCCTCTGTGCATTCTGAGTAATGTAGGGAAATAGGTCATAAGTATTTCTCACAAAATAAATGTTAAACTGGGGTTGCACATCCAGTTCCAGTGATTTAGTAATCTTGTATTGCCATCTTGTCATCGGTACTGGGACCAACTGGAGAGTCTAGGCCAACTTACACGAGACGTTGCTGCTACATTCAGGTGTGTAGCTAGTATCAATAAATGACGTTTCACTGTGCCTATAAAGCTCCAGGTGGACAGCAGTGACCCACTGCATAACAAACCCATCAACCAGCATTTAACCTTAGATGATTGCAAACAAAACAAACAAATGAACAAACAAAACTGTGTTTCTCAACACATGCTAAGATTTTACTTTCTAGTGCTAGGTTAGTGATGAGTATATCAGTAACTTAGTTTCATATGATGTCTCTCATATCCAAAGGCACTATGGTAAAAGGTACCAGTTATGGTATCTGGAAAGTAGTCTACAATTTAAAGTGATGGAGGTAACACAGAGAAAGTAAAATAAATCTATGGATATTAAGTTAAATTTGCTGAAATTGTCAAAGGCTGTGAGTACATGTCTGAATGTCTGAGGTATTTCCATATATGTTGTTTCTAATGTATCCTATATATATTTTTAAATACATTTATTTATTTTTTGGTTTTGGCTGTGTTGGGTCTTCATTGTTGCATGCGGGCTTTCTCTAGCGTGGAGAGCAGGGGCTACTCTTCATGGCGGTACACGGGCTTCTCATTGTGGTGGCTTCTCCTGTTGCGGAGCACGGGCTCTAGGTGCGCGGGCTTCAGTAGTTGTGGCGCACAGGCTTCAGTAGTTGTGGCGCATGGGCTTAGTTGCTCCACAGCATGTGGGATCTTCCTGGACCAGGGCTAGAACCCGTGTCCCCGGCATTGGCAGGCAGATTCTTAACCACTGCAGCACCGGGGAAGTCCAATCCTATATTTTCACACTTGCTTTTTTTTCTTTTTTTAACCATGAGAATAGATCACTTTCATTGTTAGTATTTAGGGAATACTTAATGAGTGTTGTATCAGAAAATTAATGGACTTTAAATGTAAAATGTTACAAAGTTTCTTGACTTCTCAAATATTATAGAATTGCATGTAGGATTAACATTTTCTTTCCAACAAATATTATGTAAATTATTATATCATTCAACATAGAAGTTGTAAAGGCTTCCCTGGTGGCGCAGTGGTCTTCCCTGGTGGCGCAGTGGTTGAGAGTCCGCCTGCTGATGCAGGGGACACGGGTTCGTGCCCCAGTCCGTGTGGGAAGATCCCACATGCCGCGGAGCGGCTGTGCCCGTGAGCCATGGCCGCTAAGCCTGTGTGTCCGGACCTGTGCTCCGCAACGGGAGAGGCCACAACAGTGAGAGGCCCGCGTACCGCAAAAAACAAACAAACATCTGGTGGCTCACAGACCGAACTGGAAAGCTGAGGATCAGGTTTCCATCTGGTGGCTCACAGACCGAACTGGAAAGCTGCAGGATCTGCCTGCAGAAAGCAGGCAGCAGTGGGAATCTAGGAGCAGGAAGTGTGCAACAATCTCGTCAGTGTGCTGTGGCTGGGATCAATGAGCTGCAGCTGGTTTCAGTGATTCTGCACAGGAGTCAAATGTTAGAGAGGGAGTTTCCAAATGCTTCAGCTTGTGTCATGCGAACACCTTTCAGCTAGAAAAAAAGGCATCTTGATTTTTTTTAGTGTTACAAAAGACTGTGCACAATGGAACAAGGAAATTCACAAAAGAAAATTAAGATGCTCTTTCCAGAAGATGAGGAACTAACATCCCCTCTCCCGATCCCATCTAGGAGAAGGACCCAAATTCAACAGGAAATCAGAATGAGAATCAGGAGTCAGTGCAGGAAGCCTGGCCTGTGAACCACACACAAAAAACTGTCTGTCTAGGCTGCAGGCATGTGAAAGCCAGAGTCCCTGGCTGGCAGGAAGAGGTCTCCTAAATTTACTGCTATTTCAGAATGTCACTGGTTCTAGACTTCTGAATGACTGGTTTGTCTACGGCAGGTCAGCAAATGAAATTACAGAATATAATAAAGCATGGTGCAGCTTCTAGCAGACATAAATTATGGCTGACATTTATTGATCATCATAAATATAATGGGAAAGATTCAGCCAGAGATTGAGTTTCATTACGGCTCAGCTATGAGTCCACTTAGAATTCATGTAGAACATTTGGAATAAAAGGAGATAGGAATAAATAAAACTTGTTTAATACGATCTCTGTCACATTCTGTGTGACTCTGGAAAGTTCTTAAACTCTCTGTACCTGTTTCCTCATCTGTAAAATGGGACTAATAGAAATAATAGTACTGGCCTATGTTAGAGAGTTGTTATGAGGGTTGAAGGAGGAAGTACACGTAAAGTGCCTGGTGCATAATAAACACTAAGTGTTCGCTCATCTGCTTCTCAGTATCATTATTTTAACTGCAGAGTTCACAAAGTAGTTTTCACAGATATCATTCCATTTCTTTCACACAATCCTATGGTAAGATTGTCCTTGTAAAAAAAAAAAGTAACAATGAAGAAATGGAGCTTTTATTTATATGACGGGGTAGAATGATACCCTCATCTTTTAACTCCAAGTACTAGAACCCGTTACATGTGTAAAAATACATATCGAGGGAAGACTTCCATGAAGACAGAAAAGAGACACAACTTCCAATGCTGGGCAGTCACAGTTAGTAATAAGGAGTAGGTACCTTGAACAATTTTAGTCTAATCATTTATGCATACATTCAGAGAAACACATTTTCCAAGCAGAAATACAGATACTCTTTGTTCTTTCCACTTGAAAACTGAAACACAGGTGCTCTATGTTACAAGGAGAAACCGAGAGTATTAAATTACTTGTCCTAAGTCACACGACGGCTGGGCCCGTGATGGCCCTCTGTCCTTCCGTCCACTCCACAACACATTCCCCCGCATCTGTGCCTTCCACAGCTTGTTCCTTTCTGGCCTTCACTGTGGTCTCCCTGTGGGAAAAATAGAAAAGCTCTCAAATGAAACTGGGTGCAGTGAGAGCTGATGGACAAGGCAGATCGCCCGTCAAGTCTCCATATCTCTTTTCCCAGATCAAAGGAAAATGAGTCAACGAGAACTGCCTAAACTTTTGGGGGGGGGAACATGTCACTGAAATGCTTTCAATTATTTATTTACTTATACATCTTTTTCCTGTGATGTATAGAGTTATAAAGACATTTTCTGTCTACTTCATAGGATTGTTTAGAAATGTCAAATACTGTCAACAGGCTCATACTCATCAATTTCAATCATGAAATGGAGATATTTTTCTTTACACTGACAACAGGAAAGTATGATTTTGGAGCCAATATAGAGAAACTGTGCTTCACATGTGTTATTTATTTCCATGGCTAAGACTTAGGAATTAACTGTAATCCATATACGGTTGTCTGATCTTCATCCTTGCATTTTGAAAGATTTAACCTCCTTTATCCTCGGAAAGTGTTACTCGTACTGGCTTACAAAACAATCAGATACTAGAGCAGAATTTATATCTATTTCATTTAAATAAATGCCACCAGTTGGATATCTCTGGTGTCTTTCTGAACTTCTTTTATTCTTCCAAATATAAAGGAATGTTTCAGCCATCCCAGTTTTACTTCATGGAGTGTAAATTGCCCACCACTGTCATTATCACAAGCACATGCTGTGTATGTCTAAAATGAACTCCTAGAAAGAGTGCCCACGGGAGTTTTACTGTCAGGGTAACTTTATTCTGTGCACTTAGTTTCCACTTTTGCAGAGCACATGGCAGCTGAGGGCAGCTGAGTGCTCACAATGCAGGCTCTTGACTCAGTGGCTCGTAGCCTCTTTGAATCTTGGCTCTGATTATTTTTTTTCCCAGCCTTGTGATTACGAGCTAATTACTTACATGCTCTGTGCTTGCTTCCTGAAGCAAGCACAGAGCACGTGAGTAATGCATGCATTACTTACAATACTCAGTTTCTCCTTGTAATATAGCATCTAAGTAATGCATTCCTAAGTAGATTATCATCCGACTGGGGATGACAATATACTTACCTCATAAGGTTGTTAGAAGGATTAAGCAAAATAATAAATGTCAAGAATTGAGTGGAGTGCCTAGCACATACCAGGGGTTCACTAAATGCTGGGTATTACAACCTGCCTTAATAAAGTGATGGTGCAAAGGCACATGGATTAGATGGTATGTATGGAAGAGACTCTGATTAAAAGGAAAGTATGTCATGAGCCAAGCTCATATTAGCTTTAGAAATTATTTTTAACTTTTCACATGGAAATAATATCAGTATATTCATTTGGAGTTGGAGACATCCTCACATTTCTATAGTAACTTCTAGCTCTGTGTTTTTGTTTGTTGGTTGTATAATTGGAGTTGCTGTATTTTCTCAGCCCAGTCTCTGGAACTCCCTCCTAGATTTTATCAAGTTGTGAGGTAAGAAGCCTAGCCAGCTGTGGCGAGCTACACTTCTTGGTCACGAGCCACTGTGGAAGGGGACAAACCACACATTTTAATGGACCGTGGTCACTCGTCCCAGGAGAGTGCCCCGGCTCTGGAGTCCTCGCAGAGGGGAAGTTCATGTCAGGGTATTTCCAGGACCTGCACCCCGTCCTCAATGCAAGTTAGCTATCAACACTTAAGGACCACGAGGTAAAATATAAGAAAGGATATTTTGTTTTCTAAACAATAGACTTAGTTTCAAGAGGTTTGGATCTCTTTTTACAAAATGAATGTTGAAGTCGAGTGTGAGTTTGAAAGACAAATAAGAACAAATACATCCTTTTCCATGCTGGTGGAGTGTCTGGTGTTTCTAGGGTTCCTGAAAGGATCAATCATTCATGAAAATGTCTTAGCAAGTCGTTGAAGCTAAAAGGAGTGATGGTTCTGTTCCCTCATCACATCGGGGGTGCTGTCCTTAGGTCACTCTAGAGATTACAGTAACACGGTAAAGACTCAAAGTAGTGAAAATAAATTAAGCACACGAGTTGAGAACAGGCCATTGTTTATTACTTATTTATTAACATCTCACCATATTCCAGGATTGAAAGAAGATAGAATTTCATCTCGAGGATTGAGAAATAGAATCATATATTTATATCTAAACTATATTTACTGTATGTATAAAAACAGAACTCCTGGAATAAGAGAAATATTCTGATACTATTTGGGATGTCCAATATCTTGACTTAAAAGTAACATCCTGGAGGCTTCCCTGGTGGTGCAGTGGTTGAGGGTCTGCCTGCCGATGCAGGAGACACGGGTTCGTGCCCCGGTCCAGGAAGATCCCACATGCCGCAGAACGGCTGGGCCCGTGAGCCATGGCTGCTGAGCCTGCGCGTCCGGAGCCTGTGCTCCGCAACGGGAGAGGCCACAACAGTGAGAGGCCTGCGTACCGCAAAAAACAAAAAAAAGTAACATCCTGTCTGCATCTCTCTGCATGCTCCATACTAGGACTAATGCAGAAAGCTGTAATTAGTTTATATCTCTTAAACTCAGATTATAATAATTTTAAAAAATGCCACCAACAGAGAGTATTTTAGTGAAGGAACTAAAAGCTAAGTGTAAAGATGCTCATTTTTAAAGTGCTATTAAGGTTGATATGTTTATAAATTTGCTACTCATTTTAAGTAAATCATGAATAATTTAGGTTCCCCAAATCCTCCTTGGGAATTTTAAGGCACTCACTGGGGAAGTTTAAAAATTCAGTAAAGTAATTTGGGATGACTGAATTTCTACTTTCTGAATGATATTATATGTGGTAATCCCTCCTGTTCAGTAAAAAACAATGATTATGGCTGTGGTTCTTCTTATTTTTTAATTTTTATTGGCGTATAGTTGCTTTACAATGTTGTGTTAGTTTCTGCTGTACAGCAAAGTGAATCTGTTATACGTATACATGGCAGTGGTTCTTAAACATTGATGGAGGGCTTGATCCAACACAGATTTCTGGGCTCCACCCCAGCTTTTCTGATTCTAAAGTAGGTCTGGTGTGGGGCCCTAGAACATGTATTTCTAACAGCTTCCTAAGAGTTGCTGATGCTGATGGCCTGGGGCCCACATTTGAGAACCACTGCTTTACATCAGAGACAATTGAGGTTAATGTTATCACTGTAAATCTGGTTGCTCAAATGGATTGGCTATGGAACACTAAGCAACTACAGACTGAAAACAACAGAAGTTCACCAAACAGTTAAGCAGCTAAAAGAGAAATTAGATTAAAATATCAAAAGAAAATATTACAAATTCAGAATGTACACCTATGAATTATAAAATGGAGTTTGATGTCTTGAATGTTCATATTTTCTTTTTACAAGCTTTACTTCCTATTAGTAGTTGATTCTTTTTTTTTTTTTTACATCTTTATTGGAGTATAATTCCTTTACAATGGTGTGTTAGTTTCTGCTTTATAACAAAGTGAATCAGGTATACATATACATATGTTCCCATTTCTCTTCCCTCTTGCATCTCCCTCTCTCCCTCCCACCCTCCCTATCCCACCCCTCCAGGTGGTCACAAAGCACCGAGCTGATCTCCCTGTGCTATGTGGCTGCTTCCCACTAGCTATTTTACGTTTGGTAGTGTATATTATGTCCATGCCACTCTCTCACTTTGTCACAGCTTACCCTTCCCACTCCCCGTATCCTCAAGTCCATTCTCTAGTAGGTCTGTTTCTTTATTCCTGTCTTACCCCTAGGTTCTTCATGACATTTTTTTTCTTAAATTCCATATATATGTGTTAGCATACGGTATTTGTCTTTCTCTTTCTGACTCACTTCACTCTGTATGACAGACTCTAGGTCCATCCACCTCATTACAAATAGCTCAATTTCATTTCTTTTTATGGCTGAGTAATATTCCATTGTATATATGTGCCACATCTTCTTTATCCATTCATCCGATGATGGACACTTAGGTGGTTTACATCTCCGGGCTATTGTAAATAGAGCTGCAATGAATATTTTGGTACATGACTCTTTTTGAATTACGGTTTTCTCAGGGTATATGCCCAGTAGTGGGATTGCTGGGTCATATGGTACTTCTATTTTTAGTTTTTTAAGGAACTTCCATACTGTTCTCCATAGTGGCTGAACCAATTCACATTCCCACCAGCAGTGCAAGAGTGTTCCCTTTTCTCCACACCCTCTCCAGCATTTATTGTTTCTAGATTTTTTGATGATGGCCATTCTGACTGGTGTGAGATGATATCTCATTGTAGTTTTGATTGGGATTTCTCTAATGATTAACGATGTTGAGCTTTCTTTCATGTGTTTGTTGGCAGTCTGTATATCTTCTTTGGAGAAATGTCTCTTTAGGTTTTCTGCCCATTTTTGGATTGGGTTGTTTTTTTTTTTGTTATTTAGCTGCATGAGCTGCTTATAAATTTTGGAGATTAATCCTTTGTCAGTTGCTTCATTTGCAATTATTTTCTCCCATTATGAGGGTTGTCTTTTGGTCTTGTTTATGTTTTCCTTTGCTGTGCAAAAGCTTTGAAGTTTCATTAGATCCCATTTGCTTAGTTTTGTTTTTATTTCCCTTTCTCTAGGAGGTGGGTGAAAAAGGATCTTTCTGTGATTTATGTCATAGAGTGTTCTGCCTATGTTTTCCTCTAAGAGTTTGATAGTTTCTGGCCTTACATTTAGGTCTTTAATCCATTTTGAACTTACTTTTGTGTATGGGGTTAGCGAGTGATCTAATCTCATACTTTTACATGTAGCTGTCCAGTATTCCCAGCACCACTTATCGAAGAGGCTGTCCTTTCTCCACTGTACATTCCTGCCTCCTTTATCAAAGATAAGGTGACCATATGTGCATGGCTTTATCTCTGGGCTTTCTATCCTGTTCCATTGATCTATCTTTCTGTTTATGTGCCAGTACCATACTGTCTTGATAACTGTAGCTTTGTAGTATAGTCTGAATTCCGGGAGCCTGATTCCTCCAGCTCTGTTTTTCGTTCTCAAGATTGCTTTGGCTATTCGGGGTCTTTTGTGTTTCCATACAAATTGTGAAATTTTTTGTTCTAGTTCTGTGAAAAATGCCAGTGGTAGTTTGATAAGGATTGCATTGAATCTGTAGATTGCTTTGGGTAGTAGAGTCATTTTCACAATGTTGATTCTTCCAATCCAAGAACGTGGTATATCTCTCCATCTATTTGTATCATCTTTAATTTCTTTCATCAGTGTCTTATAATTTTCTGCATACAGGTCTTTTGTCTCCTTAGGTAGGTTTATTCCTAGATATTTTACTCCTTTTGTTGCAGTGGTAAATGGGAGTGTTTTCTTGATTTCACTTTCAGATTTTTCATCATTAGTGTAGAGGAATATAAGAGATTTCTGTGCATTAATTTTGTATCCTGCCACTTTACCAAATTCATTGATTAGCTCTAGTAGTTTTCTGGTAGCATCTTTAGGATTCTCTGTGTATAGTATCATGTCATCTGCAAACAGTGACAGCTTTACTTCTTCTTTTCCGTTTTGGATTCCTTTTATTTCCTTTTCTTCTCTGATTGCTGTGGCTAAAACTTCCAAAACTATGTTGAATAAGAGTAGTGGGAGTGGGCAACCTCGTCTTGTTCCTGATCTTAGTGGAAATGGTTTCAGTTTTTCACCACTGAGGATGACGTTGGCTGTGGGTTTGTCATGTATAGCCTTTATTATGTTGAGGAAAGTTCCCTCTATGCCTACTTTCTGCAGGGTTTTTATCATAAATGGGTGTTGAATTTTGTCGAAAGTTTTCTCTGCATCTATTGAGAGGATCATATGGTTTTTCTCCTTTAATTTGTTAATATGGTGTATCACGTTGGTTGATTTGCATATATTGAAGAATCCTTGCATTCCTGGAATAAACCCCTCTTGATCATGGTGTATGATCCTTTTAATGTGCTGTTGGATTCTGTTTGCTAGTATTTTCTTGAGGATTTTTGCATCTGTGTTCATCAGTGATATTGGCCTGTAGTTTTCTGACTTTGTGACATCCTTGTCTGGTTTTGGTATCAAGGTGATGGTGGCCTCGTAGAAGGAATTTGGGAGTGTTCCTCCCTCTGCTATATTTTGGAAGAGTTTGAGAAGGATAGGTGTTAGCTCTTCTCTAAATGTTTGATAGAATTCGCCTGTGAAGCCATCTGATCCTGGGCTTTTGTTTGTTGGAAGGTTTTTAATCACAGTTTCAATTTCAGTGCTTGTGATTGGCCTGTTTATATTTTCTTTTTCTTCCTGGTTCAGTCTCAGAAGGTTCTGCTTTTCTAAGAATTTGCCCATTTCTTCCAGGTTGTCCATTTTATTGGTATAGAGTTGCTTGTAGTAATCTCTCATGTCTTTTGTATTTCTGCAGTGTCAGTTGTTACTTCTAGTTTTTCATTTCTAATTCTATTGATTTGAGTCTTCTCCCTTTTTTTCTTGATGAGTCTGGCTAATGGTTTATCTATTTTGTTTATCTTCTCAAAGAACCAGCTTTTATTTTTATTGATCTTTGCTATCGTTTCCTTCATTTCTTTTTCATTTATTTCTGATTTTTATGATTTCTTTCCTTCTGCTAACTTTGGGGTTTTTTTGTTCTTCTTTCTCTAATTACTTTAGGTGCAAGGTTAGGTTGTTTATTCGAGATGTTTCCTGTTTCTTAAGGTAGGATTGTATTGCTATAAAATTCCCTCTTGGAACTGCTTTTGCTGCATCCCATAGGTTTTGTGTCGACATGTCTCCATTGTCATTTGTTTCTAGGTATTTTTTGATTTCCTCTTTGATTTCTTCAGTGATCACTTCGTTATTAAGTATTGTTTAGCCTCCATGTGTTTGTATTTTTACAGATCTTTTCCTGTAACTGAAACCTAGTCTCATAGCATTGTGTTCGGAAAAGATACTTGATACAATTTCAATTTTCTTAAATTTACCAAGGCTTGATTTGTGACCCAAGATATGATCTATCCTGGAGAATGTTCTATGAGCACTTGAGAAAAATGTGTATTCTGTTGTTTTTTGATCGAATGTCCTATAAATATAAATTAAGTCCATCTTGTTTAATGTATCATTTAAAGCTTGGGTTTCCTTATTTAATTTCATTTTGGATGATCTGTCCATGGGTGAAAGTGGGGTGTTTAAGTCCCCTACTATGAATGTGTTACTGTCCATTTCCCCTTTTATGGCTGTTAGTATTTGCCTTATGTATTGAGGTGCTCCTATGTTGGGTGCATAAATATTTACAATTGTTATATCTTCTTCTTGGAGTGATCCCTTGATCATTATGTAGTGTCCTTGTCTTTTCTAATAGTCTTTATTTTAAAGTCTATTTTGTGTGATATGAGAATTGCTACTCCAGCTTTCTTTTGGTTTCCATTTGCATGGAGTATTTTTTCCATCCCCTTACTTTCAGTCTGTATGTGTCTCTAGGTCTGAAGTTGTTCACTTGTAGACAGCATATATATGGGTCTTGTTTTTGTATCCATTCAGCCAATCTGTGTCTTTTGGTGGGTGCATTTAGTCCATTTACATTTAAGGTAATTATCGATATGTATGTTCCTATTCCCATTTTCTTAATTGTTTTGGGTTCGTTATTGTAGGTCTTTTCCTCCTCTTGTGTTGCTTGCCTAGAGAAGTTCCTTTAGCATTTGTTGTAAAGCTGGTTTGGTGGTGCTGAACTCTCTCAGCTTTTGCTTGTCTGTAAAGGTTTTAATTTCTCCACCAAATCTGAATGAGATCCTTGCTGGATAGAGTAATCTTGGTTGCAGGTTTTTCTCCTTCATCACTTTAAATATGTCCTGACAGTCCCTTCTGACTTGCAGAGTTTCTGCTGAAGTACCAGCTGTTAACCTTATGGGGATTCCCTTGTGTGTTATTTGTTTTTCCATGCTGCTTTTAATATGTTTTCTTTGTATTTAATTTTTGACAGTTTGATTAATATGTGTCTTGGTGTGTTTCTCCTTGGATTTATCCTGTATGGGACTCTCTGTGCTTCCTGGACTTGATTAACTATTTCCTTTCCCATATTAGGGAAGTTTTCAACTATAATCTCTTCAAATATTTTCTCAGTCCCTTTCTTTTTTCTCTTCTGGAACCCCTGTAATGCGAATGTTGGTGTGTTTAATGTTGTCCCAGCGGTCTCTGAGACTGTCCTCAGTTCTTTTCATTCTTTTTTCTTTATTCTGCTCTGCAGTAGTTATTTCCGCTATTTTATCTTCCAGGTCACTTATCCGTTCTTCTGCCTCAGTTATTCTGCTATTGATCCCATCTAGAGTATTTTTAATTTCATTTATTGTGTTGTTCATTGTTGCTTATTTCATCTTTAGTTCTTCTAGGTCCTTGTTAAATGTTTCTTGCATTTTGTCTATTCTATTTCCAAGATTTTGGATCATCTTTACTATTATTATTCTAAATTCTTTTTCAGGTAAACTGCCTATTTCCTCTTCATTTGTTAGTTCTGGTGGGTTTTTATCTTGCTCCTTCATCTGCTGTGTGTTTTTCTGTGTTCTCATTTTGCTTATCTTACTGTGTTTGGGGTTTCCTTTTTGCAGGCTGCAGGTTCGTAGTTCCCGTTGTTTTTGGTGTCTATCCCCAGTGGCTAACGTTGGTTCAGTGGGTTGTGTAGGCTTCCTGGTGGAGGAAACTAGTGCCTGTGTTCTGGTGGATGAGGCTGGATCTTGTCTTTCTGGTGGGCAGGTCCACGTCTGGTGGTGTGTTTTGGGGTGTCTGTGAACTTATGATTTTAGGCAGCCTCTCTGTTAATGGGTGGGGTTGTGTTCCTGTCTTGCTAGTTGTTTGGCATAGTGTGTCAGCTTGCTGGTCATTGAGTGAAGTTGGGTGCTGGCGTTGAGATGGAGATCTCTGGGAGATTTTCACCATTTGATATTATGTGGAGCTGGGAGGTCTCTTGTGGACCAGTGTCCTGAAGTTGGCTCTCCCACCTCAGAGGCACAGCACTGACTCCTGACTGCAGCACCAAGAGCCTTTCATCCACACGGCTCAGAATAAAAGGGAGAATAAGTCAGAAGAAAGAACCGAAAAGGAAAGAAAGAAAGAAAGAAGATAGAAGAAAATTAAGTAAGATTAAATAAAAAATAATTAAGAAAAAAAATTTTTTTGAAAGAAAAAAAAGAAAGGAAGAAAAAAAACAGACGGATAGAACCCTAGGACAAATGATGGAAGCAAAGCTATACAGACAAAATGTCACACACACAGAAGCGTACACGTACATGCTCACAAAAAGAGGAAAAGGGGAAAAAATCATAAATCTTGCTCTCAAAGTCCACCTCCTCAATTTGGGATGATTCGTTGTCTATTCATGTATTCCACAGATGCAGGGTACATCAAGTTGATTGTGGAGCTTTAATCCAATGCGTCTGAGGCTGCTGGGAGAGATTTCCCTTTCCTTCTTTGTTCGCACAGCTCCAGGGGCTCAGCTTTGGATTTGGCCCCGCCTATGCGTGTAGATCGCCAGAGGGCATCTGTTCTTTGCTCACACACGTCGGGGTTAAAGAAGCCACTGATTCGGGGGCTCTGGCTCACTCAGGCCGGAGGGAGGGAGGGGTACGGAGTGCAGAGCGAGCCTGTGGCGGCAGAGACTGCCATGATGTTGCACCAGCCTGAGGCCCGCTCTGCGATCTCCCAGGGAATTTGTCCGTGTATCCTGGGACCCTGGCAGTGGTGGGCTGCACAGCCTCCCGGGAGGGGAGGTGTGGAGAGTGACCTGTGCTCGCACACAGGCTTCTTGGTGGTGGCAGCAGCAGCCTTAGTGTTTCATGCCCATCTCTGGGGTCCGCGCTTTTAGCTGCGTCTCGTGCCTGTCTTTGGAGCTCGTTTAAGCGGCACTCTGAATCCCCTCTCCTCATGCACCAGGAAACAAAAAGGCAAGAAAAAGTCTCTTGCCTCTTCGGCAGATCCAGACTTTTCCTGGACTCCCTCCCAGCTAGCCGTGGTGCACTAGCCCTCTGCAGGCTGTGTTCACGCCACCAACCCCAGTCCTCTCCCTGTGGTCCAACCGAAGCCCGAGCCTCATCTCCCAGCCCCACCCGCCCTAGCGGGTGAGCAGAGAAGCCTCTCAGGCTGGTGAGTGCCGTTCGGCACCAGTCCTCTGTGCGGGAATCTCTCCGCTCTGCCCTCCGCACCCCTGTTGCTGTTCTCTCCTCTGCGGCTCTGAAGTCCCCCCATCCGCCACCTGCAGTCTCCGCTTGCGAAGGGGCTTCCTAGTGTGTGGAAACCTTTCCTCCTTCACGGCTCCCTCCCACTGGTGCAGGTCCTGTCCCTATTCTTTTGTCTGTTTTTTCTTTTGCCCTACCCAGGTACATGGGGGGTTTCTTGCGTTTTTGGAGGTCTGAGGTCTTCTGCCAGTGTTCAGTAGGTATCCTGTAGGAGTTGTTCCACGTGTAGATGTATTTCTGGTGTATCTGTGGGGAGGAAGGTGATCTCCGCCTCTTACTCTTCTTCCATCTTCGCCTCGTCCTAGTAGTAGATTCTTTTTTTTTTTTTTTTTTTTTTGTGGTACACGGGCCTCTCACTGCTGTGGCCTCTCTCGTTGTGGAGCACAGGCTCCGGACATGCAGGCTCAGCGGCCATGGCTCACGGACCCAGCCGCTCCGCGGCATGTGGGATCTTCCCAGACTGGGGCCCGAACTCGTGTCCCCTGCATCAGCAGGCGGACTCTCAACCACTGCGCCACCAGGGTAGCCCAGTAGTTGATTCTTAAAACAACTTAGAGCACTTTCATATTAAATGAAAGATAAATAAGAGGCCAACCTCATTTCCTATGTGTCAATCATATTCCACTCAAGGTGGAGGGTACTTCCCTGTCTCTTTCCTCTGGGCTTGACCCTTTGAAGTAACTTGGCCCAGGCATGTGGGCAGGAGTAACAGTGTGTGATTTCTCAGCCGAGCCCTTCTGCTCTTGCCCAGGGTAAGCACATGTGGAAGAGAACAAAGCCCAATCTATAAAATGGAACCTTGCCCAGTGGGAGCTGCCAATGCAGGAGAGTTTTCCAGCAGAGCCCAGATGAACTGACCCTGTAGCAACCTACAGATAGCTGAGAAGAAACACTTATTGCTGTATACCACTAAGATTTTGTGGTTCTTTGTTACATAACAATAGCTGTCTGATACATTTTGTTTCAGTATTATAAAAAAGGCTTTATCTTTTCTAGTGATAGAAAGCTAGAAATAACTCCACAAATGTGTGTCAGATAATGATATGATTTTATATAAATTGTTTTTTAATACCAACGACATTCAGGAATGGTAATTAACATATACAATATCACATACAATTAATAAAGCAAATTTGTATTTGTTGTGCCTTAAATTGCACTATAGGAAAGTAAATAATGTGTTCTCATTAAGTTAGTTGGTTATGATTTTAATAATTGAATGAAAGTCAATGAAATTGTGTGACTGGAAAATTCAACGAATACGTTCATAAGTATAAATATACTTTCAATAAATATAAAGTATATTTCTAGACAGATGTTAGACTTAATTACACATAAGAACTACATTCTAACAACAGGAATATTTTATATAATCAACAGAATCGAACAAACAATTTGTTGAAAACCAAACATTTTTAGCAACTAGTACTTTCAAAAGGACTTGACAAATACGTTGATTATATGAAATTAAAGGCCATTAGGTTTACAAATGTTAAGAACTTTTCTCCTTCTACATTGAGTCCCCTCTAAGACAACAGAAAATTATATAAGTGAAACTATTTAAGAAAGAAAAGTTAAAAAAAAATCTCATTGGGCTTCCCTGGTGGCGCAGTGGTTGAGAGTCCGCCTGCCGATGCGACACGGGTTCGTGCCCTGGTCTGGGAAGATCCCACGTGCTGCTGAGCGGCTGGGCCCGTGAGCCATGGCCGCTGAGCCTGCGTGTCCAGAGCCTGTGCTCTGGCAACGGGAGAGGCCACAACAGTGAGAGGCCCGCCTACCGCAAAAAAAAAAAAAAAAAAAATTTCATTTATAACCACTTATTTTAAATGCTCTGTTGATAAAGTAACAAAACATAAGATCTCTTCTGTTACCTTTTAGCATCTATTACATGAAAATATTTTAAAATCTCATTTTTTAATAAAAGACAATTAATGGTCCATTTTAGAGAATAACAGAGCTAGACTGTATTGAGTTACATATTGTAAGGTATTGTTCCGTAAGAATAAGGAGGGTATTCTCAACTGAAACTGGCTGATTTTAGTATAGAAATATGACTAATAATCTTTTATACACAATTTAAGACTATTAAATTGAATTAATGATTATATTTAGAGATGCATTTAAAATGCTCATTTAAAAATATTCTTGAAAATCTGTTAAGCACAAGATCTTCAATAATTTCAACTTTAGTATGCTTCTGATATTTGGTAAATTGCTAAGGAAGTGAGTTATTTTCAACAGTTCCTATCTCTACTGAGTTCAAGAGAGTGCCCAGTCTCCATAAATAAAAAGTAAATAAAGGAAATGCATCAGAGAGTTGCAAAATAGTTTCATCATGCTTCTGAAGAAATTTCTTGATTTCTTGGTCCTCATGCCCCATTTTTGAAGCGTTGCCTTCTTCGGTTTCCTTCTGAAGAAGTTGTTCCAGAACGCAGAAAACAGAGAAAATATTTTCATAGCGTGTCACGTCGTAACTGGCTTGCACCTACAGAAAAACAACAAACTAATGAGAGCCTACCGTATAGCACGGGGAACTCTACTCAGTGCTCTGCAGTGACCTAAATGAGAAGGAAATCCAAAAAAGAGGGGATATATGTATATGTATAGCTGATTCACTTTGCTTTACAGTATAAACTAATACAATGTTGCACAATACTGTAAAGCAACTGTACTCCAATTAAAAAAAAAAACTCCTTTAAAAAAATATTGGTTGTAGCTCAGATCAGCAAAAGCCAAATAAAGAGATCAAATTTTTGAACAAAAAGTAAAATACTTGGCTTATTTAACACCTTCTATCTTCCCGTTCCTCTGACTGGAGTGGGGGGATAGAGATCAGAAGAGAACATTTCCTCTTCCAATCTTGGTGAATGACTTTTTCTTCTCATGGTTTGCAAAGTTCTGAATCCTTTCTCTACGGTGCTGCTATAATTCGTTACTGAGATGAATCTGCGAATACTCGGCAGAGAGTCTAACACACAACAAATCTTGTGTGTTGAATTCAATGTTTCACCAAAGACTTCCAATACTCCTGTCAAAGATAACAAAAGGCTCTTTGGCGGTAGGATTTTAGGAACATGTTTCGAAGTGTAACTCAGTCCTAAAGCAGTTAGGGTTATGACCTGTAAGTGACTAGATGTGATCTCATCCTGAGACTACACAAACTGGGGAAAAGGAGGATTAGATTGTGTGGAATCAGATAGATGGTCATGAGAAGAAATGCAGATGTTTCTTATAGAAATTATTTGGCCTAGATGGCTGAAAGTGAGAAAAATCAAAGCAAGGCCTAAAAAGTGCACAGTGGAAAGCAGAACATGAGGGGATACAGGAAGCATGTAAAGATATAAACTGGCTTTATCATTTGCTTATTAAGAAATATGTTGGAAACATTCCAACAAATTTATCCACTGTAATAACACATAAATGAAGAAACATTCTGTTAGAGCCCAGAGGAATTATCTTCAACAAGGTTGTCTGATAAAAGAATAAAACATATACAGATAACTGATACTTTCATTTTCTTGACTGAGGTATAATTGACATTACATTATATTAGTTTCATGTGTACAATGTAATGATTCAATATTTGTATATGCTGCAAAATGATCATCAAAATAAGTCCATTTAAAATCCATCAGCCTACATAGTTACAAAATTTTTCTTGTGATATTTTCAGATTGACTCTCCTAGCCACTTTCAAACATGCAATACAGTATTATTAACTATAGTCATCATGTTGTATATTACATCCCCATGACTTATTCATTTTGTAATGAAATCTACACCTTGTGACTCCCTTCACCCATTTTGCCCCCTACCCTCACCTCAGGCAACCCCCAATCTGTTTTCCATATCCAGGAGCTCAGTTGTTTGTTTTTCGGTTTCACATATAAAAGAGATCACACAGTAATTATCTTTTACTATTTGACTTATCTCACTTAGCATAATGCCTCAAGGTCCATCCACATGTTGCAAATGGAATGACTTCATTCTTTTATATAGCTGAATAATAGTCCATTTTACATACATATATATGTGTGTGTGTGTGTGTGTGTGTGTGTTTATGTATATATATACCCCACCTTTTCTTTATTCATCCATCGACAACATTTAGGTTGTTTCCATGTCTTGGCTATTTGGCTGTTGTAAATAATGCTGCAATGGACACAGGGGTGCAGTGCATATATCTTTTCTAATTAGTGTTTCAAATTAGTTAATACTAATAGAAGTGGAATTGTTGGATCATACAGTAGTTCTATTTTTAATTTTTTTTTTAACAACTTTATTGGGGTATAATTGCTTTACAATGGTGTGTTAGTTTCTGCTTTATAACAAAGTGAATCAGTCGTACATAAACATATGTTCCCATATGTCTTCCCTCTTGCATCTCACTCCCTCCCACCCTCCCTATCCCACCCCTCCAGGCTGTCACAAAGCACCGAGCCAATATCCCTGTGCCATGCGGCTGCTTCCCACTAGCTATCTACCTTACTACGTTTGTTAGTGTGTATATGTCCATGACTCTCTCTCGCCCTGTCACAGATCACCCTTCCCCCTCCCCATAACCTCAAGTCCGTTCTCTAGGAGGACTGCGTCTTTATTCCTGCCTTACCCCTAGGTTCTTCATGACATGTTTTTTTTCTTAAATTCCATATATATGTGTTAGCATACAGTATTTGTCTTTTTCTTTCTGACTTACTTCACTCTGTATGACAGACTCTAGGTCTATCCACCTCATTACAAATAGCTCAATTTCGTTTCTTTTTTAGGCTGAGTAATATTCCATTGTATATATGTGCCACATCTTCTTTATCCATTCATCCGATGATGGGCACTTAGGTGGTTTCCATCTCCGGGCTATTGTAAATAGAGCTGCAATGAACATTTTGGTACATGACTGTTTTTGAATTTTGGTTTTCTCAGGGTATATGCCCAGTAGTGGAATTGCTGGGTCATATGGTAGTTCTATTTGAACTTTTTTAAGGAACCTCCATACTGTTCTCCATAGTGGCTGAACCAATTCACATTCCCACCAGCAGTGCAAGAGTGTTCCCTTTTCTCCACACCCTCTCCAGCATTTATTGTTTCTAGATTTTGTGATGATGGTCATTCTGACTGGTGTGAGATGATACCTCATTGTAGTTTTGATTTGCATTTCTCTAATGATTAATGATGTTGAGCATTCCTTCATGTGTTTGTTGGCAGTCTCTATATCTTCTTTGGAGACATGTCTATTTAGGTCTTCTGCCCATTTTTGGATTGGGTTGTTTGTTTTTTTGTTATTGAGCTGCATGAGCTGCTTGTAAATTTTGGAGATTAATCCTTTGTCAGTTGCTTCATTTGCAAATATTTTCTCCCATTCTGAGGGCTGTCTTTTGGTCTTGTTTATGGTTTCCTTTGCTGTGCAAAAGCTTTGAAGTTTCATTAGGTCCCATTTGTTTAGTTTTGTTTTTATTTCCATTACTCTAGGAGGTGGGTCAGAAAGGATCTTGCTGTGATTTATGTCATAGAGTGTTCTGCCTATGTTTTCCTCTAAGCGTTTGATAGTTTCTGGCCTTACATTTAGGTCTTTAATCCATTTTGAGCTTATTTTTGTGTATGGTGTTAGGGAGTGATCTAATCTCATACTTTTACAGGTAGCTGTCCAGTTTTCCAAGCACCACTTATTGAAGAGGCTGTCCTTTCTCCACTGTACATTCCTGCCACCTTTATCAAAGATAAGGTGTCCATATGTGCGTGGGTTTATGTCTGGGCTTTCTATCCTGTTCCATTGATCTATCTTTCTGTTTATGTGCCAGTACCACACCGTCTTGATAACTGTAGCTTTGTAGTATAGTCTGAAGTCAGGGAGCCTGATTCCTCCAGTTCCTTTTTTCGTTCTCAAGATTGCTTTGGCTATTCGGGGTCTTTAGTGTTTCCATACAAATTGCAAAATTTTTTGTTCTAGTTCTGTGAAAAATGCCAGTGGTAGTTTGATAGGGATTGCATTGAATCTGTAGATTGCTTTGGGTAGTAGAGTCATTTTCACAATGTTGATTCTTCCAATCCAAGAACATGGTATATCTCTCCATCTATTTGTATCCTCTTTAATTTCTTTCATCAGTGTCTTATAATTTTCTGCATACATGTCTTTTGTCTCCTTAGGTAGGTTTATTCCTAGATAGTTTATTCTTCTTGTTGCAATGGTAAATGGGAGTGTTTTCTTGATTTCACTTTCAGATTTTTCATCATTAGTATATAGGAATGCCAGAGGTTTCTGTGCATTAATTTTGTATCCTGCCACTTTACCAAATTCATTGATTAGCTCTAGTAGTTTTCTGGTAGCATCTTTAGGATTCTCTATGTATAGGATCATGTCATCTGCAAACAGTGACAGCTTTACTTCTTCTTTTCCGATTTGGATTCCTTTTATTTCCTTCTCTTCTCTGATTGCTGTGGCTAAAACTTCCAAAACTATGTTGCATAAGAATGGTGAGAGTGGGCAACCTTGTCTTGTTCCTGATCTTAGTGGAAATGCTTTCAGTTTTTCACCATTGAGGATGATGTTTGCTGTGGGTTTGTCATATATGGCCTTTATTATGTTGAGGAAAAGTTCCCTCTATGCCTACTTTCTGCAGGGTTTTTATCATAAATGGGTGTTGAATTTTGTCAAAAGCTTTCTCTGCATCTATTGAGATGATCATATGGTTTTTCTCCTTCAATTTGTTAATACTGTGTATCACATTGGTTGATTTGCATATATTGAAGAATCCTTGCATTCGTGGAATAAACCCCACTTGATCATGGTGTATGATCCTTTTAATGTGCTGTTGGATTCTGTTTGCTAGTATTTTCTTGAGGATTTTTGCATCTATGTTCATCAGTGATATTGGCCTTTAGTTTTCTTTGTGACATCCTTGTCTGGTTTTGGTATCAAGGTGATGGTGGCCTCGTAGAAGGAGTTTGGGAGTGTTCCTCCCTCTGCTATATTTTGGAAGAGTTTGAGAAGGATAGGTGTTAGCTCTTCTCTAAATGTTTGATAGAATTCGCCTGTGAAGCCATCTGGTCCTGGGCTTTTGTTTGTTGGAAGATTTTTAATCACAGTTTCAATTTCAGTGCTTGTGATTGGCCTGTTCATATTTTCTATTTCTTCCTGATTCAGTCTTGGCAGGTTGTGCATTTCTAAGAATTCGTCCATTTCTTCCAGATTGTCCATTTTATTGGCGTAGAGTTGCTTGTAGTACTCTCTCATGATCTTTTGTATTCCTGCAGTGTCAGTTGTTACCTCTCCTTTTTCATTTCTAATTCTATTGATTTGAGTCTTCTCCCTTTTTTTCTTGAAGAGTCTGGCTAGTGGTTTATCTATTTTGTTTATCTTCTCAAAGAACCAGCTTTTCGTTTTATTGATCTTTGCTATTGTTTCCTTCATTTCTTTTTCATTTATTTCTGATCTGATATTTGTGATTTCTTTTCTTCTGGTAGCTTTGGGGTTTTTTTGTTCTTCTTTCTCTAATTGCTTGAGGTGCAAGGTTAGGTTGTTTATTCGATATGTTTCCTGCTTCTTAAGGTGGGCTTGTATTGCTATAAACTTCCCCCTTAGAACTGCTTTTGCTGCATCCCATAGGTTTTGGGTCGTTGTGTCTCTATTGTCATTTGTTTCTAGGTATTTTTTGATTTCCTCTTTGATTTCTTCAGTGATCACGTCATTATCAAGTAGTGTATTGTTTAGCCTCCATGTGTTTGTATTTTTTACAGATCTTTTCCTGTAATTGATATCTCGTCTCATGGCATTGTGGTCAGGAAAGATACTTGATACAATTTCAATTTTCTTAAATTTACCAAGGCTTGATTTGTGACCCAAGATATGATCTATCCTGGAGAATGTTCCATGAGCACTTGAGAAAAATGTGTACTCTGTTGTTTTTGGATGGAGTGTCCTATAAATATCAATTAAGTCCATCTTGTTTAATGTATTATTTAAAGCTTGTGTTTCCTTATTTATTTTCATTTTGGATGATGTGTCCACGGGTGAAAGTGGGGTGTTTAAGTCCCCTACTATGAATGTGTTACTGTCGATTTCCCCTTTTATTGCTGTTAGTATTTGCCTTATGTATTGAGGTGCTCCTATGTTGGGTGCATAAATATTTACAATTGTAATATCTTCTTGTCGGATCGATCCCTTGATCCTTATGTAGTGTCCTTCTTTGTGTCTTTTAATAGTCCTTATTTTAAAGTCTATTTTTTCTGATATGAGAATTGCTACTCCAGCTTTCTTTTGGTTTCCATTTGCATGGAATATCTTTTTCCATCCCCTTATTTTCAGTCTGTATGTGTCTCTAGGTCTGAAGTGGGTCTCTTGTAGACAGCATATATAAGGGTCTTGTTTTTGTATCCATTCAGCTAATCTGTGTCTTTTGGTGGGAGCATTTAGTCCATTTACATTTAAGGTAATTATCGATATGTATGTTCCTATTTCCATTTTCTAAATTGTTTTGGGTTCGTTATTATAGGTCTTTTCCTTTTCTTGTGTTTCTTGCCTAGAGAAGATCCTTTAGCATTTGTTGTAAAGCTGGTTTGGTGGTGCTGAACTCTCTCAGCTTTTGCTTGTCTGTAAAGGTTTTAATTTCTCCATCAAATCTGAATGAGATCCTTGCTGGGTAGAGTAATCTTGGTTTCAGGTTTTTCTCCTTCATCACTTTCAGTATGTCCTGCCATTCCCTTCTGGCTTGCAGAGTTTCTGCTGACATATCAGCTGTTAACCTTATGGGGATTCCCTTGTGTGTTATTTGTTGTTTTTCCCTTGCTTCTTTTAATATGCTTTCTTTGTATTTAATTTTTGACAGTTTGATTAATATGTGTCTTGGCGTATTTCTCCTTGTATTTATCCTGTATGGGACTCTCTGTGCTTCCTGGACTTGATTAACTATTTCCTTTCCCGTATTAGGGAAGTTTTCAACTATAATCTCTTCAAATATTTTCTCAGTCCCTTTCTTTTTGTCTTCTTCTTCTGGAACCCCTATAATTCGAATGTTGGTGCATTTAATGTTGTCCCAGAGGTCTCTGAGACTGTCCTCAGTTCTTTTCATTCTTTTTTCTTTATTCTGCTCTGCAGTAGTTATTTCCGCTATTTTATCTTCCAGGTCACTTATCCAGTCTTCTGCCTCAGTTATTCTGCTATTGATCCCATCTAGAGTACTTTTAATTTCATTTATCTATTTTTAATTTTTTGAGGGATCTCCATACTGTTTTCCATAGTGGCTGCACCAGTTTTCATTCCCACCAGCAGGTGCACAAGGGTTCCCTTTTTCTCTACATCTTCACCATTATTTGTTATTTCTTGTCTTTTTGATAATAACCATCCTAACAGGTGTAAGGCGGTAGCTCATTGTGGCTTTAATTTGCATTTCCCTGATGACTAGTGATGTTGGGAATCCTGTCATGTACCTGTTGGCCATGTGTACATCTTCTTTGGAAAAACGTCTATTCAGCTCCTCTGCCCATTTTTTAATTGGATGGTTTTTTGCTATTGAGATATATGAGTTCTTTATATATTTTGGATATTAACCTCTTAACAGGTATATGATTTGCAAACATTTTCTCCCATTCAGTAGGTTGCCTTTTCATTTTGTTGACTTTCTTTGCTTTGCTGAAGCTTTTTAAAAGTTTGAAGTAGCCCCAGGTTGATTTTTGCTTTTGGTGTCAATCCAAAAAATAATTGCCAAGACCAATGTCAAGGCACTCACTGCCTATGTTTCTTCCAGGAGTTTTATGGGAGTAAAGCAGGCAGAGTATGTCTTGGTCCCTTTCCATTTGCTTGGAGAATCTCACTTTGGGCGTGTTTAGCTCTGCTTCCAGGTGGGCTGGGGTTCCCTGTAGTGTCCCATTTCTCTACTTTGTTTGGGACTTTGCTTTTACCAGAATTTATCTGTCTTGGGTTCCACCTTTATCCCAAATGCCTATTCTCATAATATTAATTGGATAAACTCTTTTGCTCCAAGATATTTACATCTCATAGAACATTAACTTGAAATGAACCTCTCCATTTAGAGACAGTATACATTTAACTTACACCCCTTAGCAGCCCTCCAGCTCACCGTGACTCAGATGGCATGTCTGTGGGGGAGGTCTTTCCTGTAGTTCCCGAATTTTATCACACTGGCAGCCGCCTGCTCTGCCTAATCATATGTTCAGACACTTTCTGAAATAGTGCATGAGCTGAATAAAAGCTAAAATAAATGGAATTAAGATGACAGCTGATACCCTTCTACTGTATTTTGGTGTAAGTTTTACATTCTCACTGTCAAATTAGACTGAACAGCACCAGTACTGGAAAATCCCCAACACAGATGAAACATACTCACCTGGAAAATGCCCACGTGTTTTGCCTGAACACCTACCAGGAAGACTGAATGAAGCCCAGTACACAAGCATGATGGCTCTGTACATCCAATAGAAAGCTATCAATTTATCTCTCTATCTGGGTCTTTCTGAACTGAAGGACCCCTGAGAGGCAGCTTCGATAGTCCCATGACTACTTCTTATACCTAATCCCATTTTATACAGTAGGGGACCTTCAGAAGAGGAAATACTTTCCTGGTAGGAAAATCACCATGTATTTTTGTAGGTCACTTTTAGAATTAAATATTTCTTATGATTATTTTTCTATTTCTGAGTTGGGCTTGAGAAAGTCAAAGTATCCAAATATTTATTTAAATAGTAAAAAAAAATAATATTTCTTTACATGCTGCAAAATTTTACTTCAAAACTTAGATTATGAAATTAAGGCTATAGACAAATGGTGCCAGTTTCCTAATTGTTGTTTCAGTTGAAATTCAGTCAAGGTTAACTTGATATTTTTATAAAGACTTATTATCCTTGAAGCAGACGTATCTACTTGCTTACTCCATACCCACTTCTCCCTCATTTTTCATCAACAGAACCCCAGTTTTGTTCAGAATGACAACAGATCAACAAAAAATGTATATTTTCCAGTCTCTCTTAAGGCTAATTCTGGTCAAAGAAATGGAAATATAAGTAACTGGGTGGGGCTTCTGGGAAAGTGCTTTAATAGCAGGCAAAATCTGGTGGAATGCACTTTTGCCTTCTCTCTTCACCATTGGTCCTGCTTGGAACTACACATGTAATGCTTGGAGGTCCAGCAGCCTTGTTGTGAGCCTGAGGATGAAGGCTGCCCATGGATAAGTAGAAAGGGCCAGATTCTGGATGGCATTGTGCAGCTCAATATACCCACGCAGGATGGCTGTACCTTCCTGCACTGTGCTGGGGCTCCCTTCTTCCATTTTGGTCTTTTAGAATCGGAAGCTTGAGACTTGATCTGGGCAGGAAGGAAGCTCTTAAGTTTCCTTTGTCTTGGAAAGGTGCTGCAGACACAGAAGGGACAGCGATGGCTAAAGGGACAAAAACAGTCACACTCCTTGGCAGCTGGTCATGTGGCAAAAGGACTGTACATGGAAGGTGTGGCTTGCAGTTTGGATGCTTATATATAATGCTGAAAAATATGAACATGTAAATAGTTCACTAAATTCAACACTTTGACAATTTAAGTGTGCTAACCAAGGGCATGCGGAAGTGCAGTCTGACTCTTTCAGAACTAAGCATGCTGCTACGGAAAGGGTAAAAAAAAAAAACCACGACATTTTTCTTATTGCTCCAAATGTAAGAGATGAAGGAGAAAACTGGATCGTTAAAGGGCAGAAAACCAAGTCAAAGAGTACAGGTGCATGGCCTAAATGTTCAATTAAATGTTCACGGAATATAATATGCCATCGGCTCAGTATCCCACATGCCAGATTTTATTAGACAGAAGCAATAAGTAAGATACAATTAAGACAAGCAGTTTCTAAAAGAATGAATTCAGCACAGTACTTCAAAGGAAAAGGTCAGTTGTCTACCTGATAATTAAGTGAAAAACTTACCCCTGAGTTTTAATAACTTAGCCTTTTTTATCTACTAGAAGGCAGTAGATTTCAGTCAAGGAGCTGAGGAGGATAAAAGTTAACTCTCTAGCAGCTGTTTACTAAGCAGCTTGCAGCTTCTGAAGCACAGGAGAAGATACTGGAAGAGCCCAGTGCGATACTGCACGTGACCATGCTAGCAACCGTGCCTGAGAACAGAGTAGGAGAACCACATGCATATTATATATCATCTATATAAAATATAAATCACACACACACACACAAAATCAATGAACTTATGGTTACAATAGAACCCTGGCAACCTGGGTGCCAGACCCATACCGAGGGAGTATAAGGCAAAAGGCTGATCAGAGCAGAGTGTAGTTAGCTAATTAGGGAAGATTTCCTAGGGATGAATTGTGGGCCAAGGCCCAAAGGGAGTGAGGGGTATAGATGGTGAATCACCTTTTGATCAAAGTGTCAGGTCAAAAAGAATAAAAAGGATTCAATGGATATTAATCCATTTTGCTTTAACAGATACTGGTATAGTTATCTGCCTAAAATGTTGCATCCTACAGACTGGCTCTAAGAGGCTAATGTCTAATTTGTAGGTAACTTAGATGAAAAATCCTAAACTATTAAAATGACTAGCATTTAGGATCTTGATATTTTGCCATGTTTCCAGTGGGAAGTAGTTTAATCTTTCAGTATAAATCTGAAAGATTTATACATAAAAATATCAATGAAAGGAATAGACATAAAATAATTTTTTAAAAATCTGTCATAATTAGCCTTGTTTAAAGATGATGGTTTTCTCATGAACCAATTTTACCTACTTTTCTCAAATCTGTTTCTGGAGGCTGAATATTAAGAACACAGCACAGGATCACAAATTTTCAAATAAGAAAATTATCATTTATCATTTATCATCATTATCGTCATCACCATCATCGTTATGTTTTTACCCAAAGTGAAAAAGATATCATCCCTATCCATAAGGTACTTTGAACCTAGAGGAAAGCTACTGGTATTATTCAAGTACTGTACTATGGTCAACTGTTGGGGGCATTTCACGTTCACTGTGAACTGTTCCTGTAGAGATGTGTAAGAACCTGATGATGCACCTTCACCTACTTTCCTCTACCAAGAAAATCCTTCATGAATAGCAGTCATCTAGCAGACAATTCCTTTTTGCATAGAAGGGTGGTAACAAGGAACCTAAATGTGAGACAATTATTTTAAAGTCTTTCTGATATGAGAAGGCCCCGAAGTAGGCGTAGGTGTGGGTTAAACACGGCATCTTATAGGAAATAGAAAAAGGTCCAGTTATTTGACTAGTGTGAGGTGAATCAACTTGTTCATCTATTCTAGTGGTAGGTTGGTAAAAATGACCTTCTAAGCAGTACACCCTTTTGGTGACTAACTCAATAACATCACAGATTAAACCCCAAGTGCTTTAAATTTTATATTTGCACATTTCTCTGGGGAAATCTCCTGTGGTTTGACTCCAATTCATCCCTTTCTTGGTCATCAGAATAGCAGATTGTTGGACATAATAATAAGATGGATCCCACATCAATTTTAATTCTCAAATCTCTTTGTGTAAAGAACAGAGAGTTCCCAATACAGGGAGAAAGCATTTCTTGTATGAGATCCCCTGAGTCAACTTGAAGTAGCTTTACCCGGCATCCCCACTGCTTTCTTAGGATCTGCGCCCTTAATTATGGGGTCATCAACCCCACTCAGAGAAACTTTTTCACTACTTTATACCACAATATTAAACTTAGTCTCAGGCTGGAAATGCCTTTCAGGCATTTTGAGAAGCAAACATCATTTATTTGTCTGGACTTCCATCACAGTAGTTCTTGACAAAGCAGTACAAACCGGATGACTTTGTTATCATTCTGAGAGTCTATTAAGTGAAAGAGCAGGGCTCACAGACTGGAATAAAAGTAGCTGAATTCATTAAGGATGAATTTAGCTGCGAATACTTAGCACTTTATGACGTTATGTTTCTGCCTGCCTCACACGCACCTCCTCTCTTGCTTCAGTCCTGTTACAAGCACTGATTGGGTACCTGCAAATGCCAGACCCCACCGTGAGTGCTGAGAACGCAGAGGTGAATAGGACAGGATCCCTACCTGTAGGAGAGCTCCTCGCACGCCTCTAGGGAGACAAAGAAGTAGAAAATAATGGCAATGCAGAGTGCGTGCATGCTATACGGGCTATAGAGGAACTCTAAAGATAGCTGAGTCACCTGTGTGAGACGACGCTGAAGGGCAGGAAATGAGTTAGTCGTGAACGATCACCCTGTAGGCTCAGCTCCTGCTGGATGGGATGGCAGGATTCTTTTGCAGAGGTGACTTGAAAGTTATCGTCAGCACAGGCCAACACCTGTTTGGCTTCCACCACAGGGCTCTCAGTCTCTGGTCGTTCAGTATGCGCTGGGGCAAGGGAGCAGCAGAGAGCTTAAAGGGGGAGTTGGGAGGTGTCAGCATTCTCTGCAACAGCTCACTCGGCACAGACCCCACCTCTCAGCCTTCTTTAAGGCAGTGGAACCAGACCCATCTGACTGGTACATGCAGTCAAAGGCCAAGTCAGGCCTATATGTTAAGAAAATCTTACAGACTGTGTTTGGTTCCATGAGGTCTATGGTTACTTTCATGCCTGACACTTATCTTCCTGAAGGAAGGCACGGAGAACAAGAGAAATGACGGAAGTATAATTCGTCATTATTATACCTTACAGCAGAGAGAATGCACCGCTTCACTAAGTGAAGCCACCACCGCCATGCAGTTCAGACACCACGTGAGTAGAAGAAATCAGAGCTGGTGAAATGTCTGATATATATTAGAAACAGAGATCCAGATGGCCGTTATTTATGGCAAACACACGTCCAAATAGCCGGTGGGGATAAAATCAACAAGAAACTTTCCTCTTTAGGACTCTATACAGACTATCCAAGACAGCATCAAAACCTGCGCAACCAGGCAGAAGGCAGAAACCAGATTTGCTGGAGGAGAATCGACGACCACCCAGACTAAAAAAGAATCTAGAGGCTGCTTAGCTAAGCGTTGATAAATGTGCCGAAGTAAGCAAGAAATGTAGATACATTTTTAAGAGCACTGGATCCAAAGCCTAAGATTAGTGACAACAGGGGGTGGACTCATAAGTGACCAGATCTTTTCCAGTACTTTTGTTTGGCAACTGAAAGCTAACTTTGGCCTCAGATAAATCTACTAATTATCTCCCAAAGCACAACTGAACGGGGTTGTATTTGCAGAAATTAAAAGCCAACACATTTGTCCCTTTTTCTTCCTATTTTAAACTTGTGTCACCACTGATTCAATGAAATCATTTTATCAGAACTTGCTTTCAAAGGCTAAGTGAAACTGCACAGCACCCAGGAAAGTCTGGAAACACAAAAGAGAAAAAACTGAATGTTTTCATGAACACTTATTGACATAGAGACTATGTCTGTAGCAAAGTGAGTACTGCATTTCTTGTTCTTTTGTTTTTTTAAAAATCAACTGACCACCATTTCTTTTTTTAAAAATCAGATTTTTTGAGATATAATTGACATACAGTAAAATTTACCCTTTTTAAGGTGTTTGGTATCATGAATTTGATAAGTTACTTTTAAGAACAAAGAAATGTCATAATAGAAATAATCTTTGAACAAAAGAAAAAGCAATCATGCTATAGCCATGTGATATTGTTTAACAACATTTTAAATGTTTTGCTACCTTCTAGTTGATTTATTAAAATATATATAAAACATTTAGTGTTTTTTTTACTACTATATGAAATACTTCTATAACCATGATTATAATAACTATAATTTGTTACTTGAAGATACTCCAGAGAATTTCTTTAAAAGAAAAGATCCATATGCAATGCAGAAAGTTTAGGACAAGGCACTAGACTTCCAACTATGAGACAGTTATCTGGTTTGACTATTTTCATTACCTTTGTGCTGAGAGGCTGCTGGGGAAATTTATCTGTTACAAAAGTGCTAAGTGGTTCTACAGAAAGCTTTGGTATGTTAGTGCTGGTGAAAGTCGCTACCTGATGACAAATGTAAAGAAAGGAATATAGAACCAGAGGACCTAACCTTCCGTGTCTCCTTCAAAGAACATCTCCTCAGTAGCTACAGCCAACCATATGCTGAGATGGAAATTATACAAAGATGACTAGAAGTATGGCTTCATATCCTTTAGGCATCACGGTTCAAGGTAGAATTACATATGGGAATAAGCATAATACAATGGGATGTATATTGTAAGAGTGTTCTTGTATTTGCATTGCTCCTGGATGAGTTACAGTCAAAAACATGAAGAATGCTCTCAGCACATAATCTCAATGGAGAATGCTAAATGCCTCTGTTTTAAACTAGCAATGGCTTACAAGGAAAATTAAATACGTTATGGGGAATTAAGTTAACTTAAATGCACTGAAAATAAAACAAGTGGGAGAACTCAGTATACATATATTAATATACAGGTTATAAAAGTGTTTCTCATCTTTTTTAGATACATGTTCCAAAACGAAAATCAAGTATTCTGAGGAGTACCCACATTTGTAAGACAGACAGATCAATTACTTTGCTTAACCAGTACTGTATGCACTTGGTTATATGCTTTATAAGCAATTATTTTCAGGAAAAAAAAAACGTTCCCAAGTAAGTTGACTATCATTGGTTAATTTCAAAGAAATGTTTAAAATAAACGCTGACCACATTTTAAATGTAACTGTATTTGTTTCTGAATTTTAGTCTGAAATTACAATAAATTTTACCTTTTTTAGAAACTAAACTATGCCGCTAACATTAGAAAAGTGATTGATTCTTTATTCAAACTTAACCCCAAAATGTAATATCTGGATCTGATATAAAAATGACATTAAAACTTTAAGATGATATATTTCACTAATGCAACCAAAAAACTCTCCAAATACTTCAAGAAAGTGGCTTCAGCAATGAAAAATGAGTATTTCGTTCAAAACCTTTTTCATACTCTAATTTATAATGTAAGGAAATACAGCAGTTTCTTGTAAAATGTTCCACTTCGGGGGAATAAGAAGCCAACTTCTCCGGATGTCTAACTTCCAGACATCAGGTATCTTGGAATTTGCAGACCCTGAGACAGTGAAATGTCCACCAGGAGACAGTTCCTGGTGGACTGTGCAGTGACTCTGCAGGAGGGTCTCGGGTCCTCACTCAGATCCTCTCAACTCACTTCAGGGGCTCATTCTGGAGGTAACAAGGACAGAGGAGGAAGTCCTGCTAGAGGAAAGCAAAAGAAGTGAGAACTGACAGCAAAGGAACAACTATAAAACTCAGACTGGATCTTCTAAAATGGAAAAGGAGCTCTGTATGCTTGAATGTGCCTCCAAGGACATAACTAACACCGCACAGTTCAAAAGCAGATGATGGGTATGACAAATGTATAAATGATGCTTGATTCATTCAGTTTAATAAATTCAATTTACTATAGCATTCCATTAAAATGTTAAAGTTTAAAAAGTATCTTATTCATGTGGGAAATTTTCTTATGCAGAATAATTAATTTTTGTAGTGATTTTAGAAGATGTGATGTACCATCAAATAACGTTACTTATTTTAGCGTAACTAATATGTTCCTGAGCATTATCCACAGAAAATTACTACAAAATAGTTTTTCTTGGCAAGTATACTAGAAAGTTTAGTAGCGGTGTCTTTTCAAAGATACACTGCGTTTTAAGAAAACTCAGAGAGGAGGCGGAGGGAAAGATGGCAGAAGAGTAAGACGCGGAGATCACCTTCCTCCCCACAGATACACCAGAAATACATCTACACGTGGAACAACTCCTACAGAACACCTACTGAACGCTGGCAGAAGACCTCAGACTTCTCAAAAGGCAAGAAACTCCCCACGTCCCTGGATAGGGCAAAAGAAAAAAGAATAAACAGAGACAAAAGGATACGGATGGGACCTGCACCAGTGGGAGGGAGCTGTGAAGGAGGAAAGGTTTCCACACACTAGAAGCCCCTTTGCGGGTGGAGACTGCGGGTGGCAGAGGAGGAAGCTTCAGAGCCTCGGAGGAGAGCGCAGCCACAGGGGTGCGGAGGGCAAAGCAGAGAGATTCTCGCACAGAGGATCTGTACCGACCGGCACTCACCAGCCCGAGAGGCTTGTCTGCTCACCCGCCGGGGCGGGCGGGGCTGGGAGCTGAGGCTCGGGCTTCGGTCGGAGCGCAGGGAGAGGACTGGGGTTGGTGGCATGAACACAGCCTAAGAGGTTAGTGCGCCACAGCTAGCCGGGAGGGAGTCCAGGGAAAAGTCTGGAGCTGCCGAAGAGGCAAGAGACTTTTTCTTGCCTTTTTGTTCCCTGGTGCACAGGAGAGGGGATTAAGAGTGCTGCTTAAAGGAGCTCCAGAGACGGGCGCGACCCGCGGCTAAAAGCGCGGACCCCAGAGACGGGCATGAGACACTAAGGCTGCTGCTGCTGCCACCAGGAAGCCTGTGTGCGAGCATAGGTCACTGTCCACACCCCCCTTCCGGGGAGCCTGTGCAGCCCGCCACTGCCAGGGTCCCGGGATCCAGGGACAACTCCCCCGGGAGAACGCACGGCGTGCCTCAGGCTAGCGCAACGTCACGCTGGCCTCTGCCGCCGCAGGCTCACCCCTCACGCCGTGCCCCTCCCTTCCCCAGGCCTGAGTGAGCCAGAGCCCCCGAATCAGAGGCTCCTTTAATCCAGTCCTGTCTGAGCAAACAAAAGACGCCCTCCAGTGACCTACACTCAGAGGCGGGGCCAAATCCAAAGCTGAGCCCCCGGAGCTGTGCGAACAAAGAAGAGGAAGGGAAATCTCTCCCAGCAGCCGCAGAAGCAGCGGATTAAAGCTCCACAATCAACTTGATGTACCTGCATCTCTGGAATACCTGAACAGACAACCAATCATCCCAAATTGAGGAGGTGGACTTTGAGAGCAAGATTTATGATTTTTTCCCCTCTTTCTCTTTTTGTGAGTGTGTATGTGTATGCTTCTGTGTGAGATTTTGTCTGTATAGCTTTGTTTCCACCATTTGTCCTAGGGTTCTATCCTTCCTTTTTTTTCTTAAGTTTTTTTAATTATAATAACTTTATTATATTTTATTTTTATTTTATTTTACTTTACCTTCTTTCTCTCTTTCCTTCCTTCCCTCCTTCCTTCCTTCCTCCCTCTGTCCTTTCTTTCTTTCTACTTCTACTAATTCTTTCTACTTTCTCTCCCTTTTATTCTGAGCCGTGTGGATGAAAGGCTCTTGGTGCTGCAGTCAGGAGTCAGTGCTGTGCCTCTGTGGAGGGAGAGCCAACTTCAGGACACTGGTCCACAAGAGACCTCCCAGCTCCACATAATAGCAAACGGCGAAAATCTCCCAGAGATCTCCATCTCAACACCAGCACCCAACTTCACTCAACGACCAGCAAGCTACAGTGCTGGACACCCTATGCCAAACAACTAGCAAGACAGGAACACAACCCCACCCATTAACAGAGAGGCTGCCTAAAATCATAATAAGTCCACAGACACCCCAAAACACACCACCAGATGTGGACCTGCCCACCAGAAAGACAAGATCCAGCCTCATCCACCACAACACAGGCACTAGTCCCCTCCACCAGGAAGCCTACACAACCCTCTGAACCAACCTTAGCCACTGGGGACAGACATCAAAAACAACGGGAACTATGAACCTGCAGCCTGCAAAAAGGAGACCCCAAACACAGTAAGATAAGCAAAATGAGAAGACAGAAAATACACACGGCAGATGAAGGAGCAAGATAAAAACCCACCAGAACTAACAAATGAAGAGAAAATAGGCAATCTACCTGAAAAAGAATTCAGAGTAATGATAGTAAAGATGATCCAAAATCTTGGAAATAGAATAGACAAAATGCAAGAAACATTTAACAAGGACCTAGAAGAACTAAAGATGAAATAAGCAATGATGAACAACACAGTAAATGAAATTTAAAATACTCTAGATGGGATCAATAGCAGAATAACTGAGGCAGAAGAACGGATAAGTGACCTGGAAGATAAAATAGTGGAAGTAACTACTGCAGAGCAGAATACAGAAGAAAAGAATGAAAAGAACTGAGGATAGTCTCAGAGACCTGTGGGACAACATTAAACGCACCAACATTCGAATTATAGGGGTTCCAGAAGAAGAAGAGAAAAAGAAAGGGACTGAGAAAATATTTGAAGAGATTATAGTTGAAAACTTCCCTAATATGGGAAAGGAAATAGTTAATCAAGTCCAGGAAGCACAGAGAGTCCCATACAGGATAAATCCAAGGAGAAACACGTGAAGACACATATTAATCAAACTGTCAAAAATTAAATACAAAGAAAACATATTAAAAGCAGCAAGGGAAAAACAACAAATAACACACAAGGGAATCCCCATAAGGTTAACAGCTGATCTTTCAGCAGAAACTCTGCAAGCCAGAAGGGACTGGCAGGACATATTTAAAGTGATGAAGGAGAAACCTGCAACCAAGATTACTCTACCCAGCAAGGATCTCATTCAGATTTGATGGAGAAATTAAAACCTTTACAGACAAGCAAAAGCTGAGAGAGTTCAGCACCACCAAACCAGCTCTACAACAACTGCTAAAGGAACTTCTCTAGGCAAGAAACACAAGAGAAGGAAAAGACCTACAATAACGAACTCATAACAATTAAGAAAATGGGAATAGGAACATACATATCGATAATTACCTTAAATGTAAATGGACTAAATGCTGCCACCAAAAGACACAGATTGGCTGAATGGATACAAAAACAAGACCCATATATATGCTGTCTACAAGAGTCCCACTTCAGACCTAGAGACACATACAGACTGAAAGTAAAGGGATAGAAAAAGATATTTCATGAAAATGGAAACCAAAAGAAAGCTGGAGTAGCAATTCTCATATCACACAAAATAGACTTTAAAATAAAGACTATTAGAAGAGACAAGGACACTACATAATGATCAAGGGATAGATCCAAGAAGAAGATATAACAATTGTAAATATTTATGCACCCAACATAGGAGCACCTCAATACATAAGGCAAATACTAACAGCCATAAAAGGAGAAATCGACAGTAACATATTCATAGTAGGGGACTTTAACACCCCACTTTCACCAATGGACCGATCATCCAAAATGAAAATAAATAAGGAAACACAAGCTTTAAATGATACATTAAACAAGATGGACTTAATTGATATTTATAGGACACTCCATCCAAAAACAACAGAATACACGTTTTTCTCAAGTGCTCATGGAACATTCTCCAGGATAGACCATATCTTAGGTCATAAATCAAGCCTTGGTAAATTTAAGAAAATTGAAATTGTATCAAGTATCTTTTCTGACCACAACACCATGAGACTAGATATAAATTACAGGAAAAGATCTGTAAAAAATACAAACACATGGAGGCTAAACAATACACTACTTAATAACGAAGTGATCACTGAAGAAATCAAAGAGGAAATCAAAAAATACCTAGAAACAAATGACAATGGAGACACGACGACCCGAAACCTATGGGATGCAGCAAAAGCAGTTCTAAGGGGGAAGTTTATAGCAATACAAGCCCACCTTAAGAAACAGGAAACATCTCGAATAAACAACCTAACCTTGCACCTAAAGCAATTAGAGAAAGAAGAACAAAAAAACCCCCCAAAGTTAGCAGAAGTAAAGAAATCATAAAAATCAGATCAGAAATAAATGAAAAAGAAATGAAGGAAACAATAGCAAACATCAATAAAACTAAAAGCTGGTTCTTTGAGAAGATAAAATAGGTAAACCATTAGCCAGACTCATCAAGAAAAAAAAGGGAGAAGACTCAAATCAATAGAATTAGAAATGAAAAAGGAGAAGTAACAACTGACACTGCAGAAATACAAAAGATCATGAGAGATTACTACAAGCAACTCTATGCCAATAAAATGGACAATCTGGAAGAAATGGACAAATTCTTAGAAATGCACAACCTGCCAAGACTGAATCAGGAAGAAATAGAAAATATGAACAGACCAATCACAAGCACTGAAATTGAAACTGTGATCAAAAATCTTCCAACAAACAAAAGCCCAGGACCAGATAGCTTCACAGGCGAATTCTATCAAACATTTAGAGAAGAGCTAACACCTATCCTTCTCAAACTCTTCCAAAATATAGCAGAGGGAGGAACACTCCCAAATTCAT
Organism: Globicephala melas; assembly: GCF_963455315.2. Lineage (NCBI taxonomy): Eukaryota > Metazoa > Chordata > Mammalia > Artiodactyla > Delphinidae > Globicephala > Globicephala melas. Next base: position 13,055,851 of record NC_083327.1, on the reverse strand, counting down.
TCCATGAGGCCACCATCACCTTCATACCAAAACCAGCCCAGGATGTCACAAAGAAAGAAAACTACAGGCCAATATCACTGATGAACATAGATGCAAAAATCCTCAAGAAAATACTAGCAAACAGAATCCAACAGCACATTAAAAGGATCATACACCATGATCAAGTGGGGTTTATTCCAGGAATGCAAGGATTCTTCAATATACGCAAATCAATCAACGTGATAAACCATAATAACAAACGGAAGGATTAAAAACCATATGATAATCTCAGTATATGCAGAAAAAGCTTTCAACAAAATTCATCAGCCATTTATGATAAAAACGCTCCAGAAGGTAGGCATAGAGGGAACTTTCCTCAACATAATAAAGGCCATATATGACAAACCCACAGCCAACATCATCCTCCATGTTGAAAAACTGAAAGCATTTCCACTAAGATCAGGAACAAGACAAGGATGCCCAATCTCACCACTCTTATTCAATACAGTTTTGGATGTTTTAGCCACAGCAATCAGAGAAGAAAAGGAAATAAAAGGAATCCAAATCAGAAAGAGGTAAAGCTGTCACTGTTTGCAGATGACATGATACTATACATAGAGAATCCTAAAGATGCTACCAGAAAACTACTAGAGCTAATCAATGAATTTGCTAAAGTTGCAGGATACAAAATTAATGCACAGAAATCTCTTGCATCCTATACACTAATGATGAAAAATCTGAAAGTGAAATGAAGAAAACACTCCCATTTACCATTGCAACAAAAAGAGTAAAATATCTAGGAGTAAACCTACCTAAGGAGACAAAAGACCTGTATGCAGAAAATTATAAGACACTGATGAAAGAAATTAAAGATGATACAAATAGATGGAGAGATATACCATGTTCTTGGATTGGAAGAATCAACATTGTGAAAATGACTCTACTACCCAAAGCAATCTACAGATTCAATGCAATCTCTATCAAACTACCACTGACATTTCTCACAGAACTAGAACAATTAATTTCACAATTTGTATGGAAACACAAAAGACCCCGAATAGCCAAAGCAATCTTGAGAACGAAAAACGGAGCTGGAAGAATCAGGCTCCCTGACTTCGGACTATACTACAAAGCTACAGTAATCAAGACAGTATGGTACTGGCACAAAAACAGAAAGATCAATGGAACAGGATAGAAAGCCGAGAGAGAAACCCACACACATATGGTCACCTTATCTTTGATAAAGGAGGCAGGCATGTACAGTGGAGAAAGGACAGCCTCTTCAATAAGTGGTGCTGGGAAAACTGGACAGGTACATATAAAAGTATGCGATTAGATCACTCCGTAACACCATACACAAAAATAAGTTCAAAATGGATTAAAGACCGAAATGTAAGGCCAGAAACTATCAAACTCTTAGAGGAAAACATAGGCAGAACACTCTATGACATAAATCACAGCAAGATCCTTTTTGACCCACCTCCTAGAGAATGGAAATAAAAACAAAATTAAACAAATGGGACCTAATGAAATTTCAAAGCTTTTGCACAGCAAAGGAAACCATAAACAAGATGAAAAGACAGCCCTAAGAATGGGAGAAAATATTTGCAAATGAAGCAACTGACAAAGGATTAATCTCCAAAATTTACAAGCAGCTCATTCATCTCAATAAGAAAAAACCAAACAACCCAATCCAAAAATGGGCAGAAGACCTAAATAGACATTTCTCCAAAGAAGATATACAGACTGCCAACAAACACATGAAGGAATGCTCAACATCATTAATCATTAGGGAAATGCAAATCAAATCTACAATGAGATATCATCTCACACCAGTTAGAATGGCCATCATCAATAAATCTAGAAACAATAAATGCTGGAGAGGGTGTGGAGAAAAGGGAACACTCCTGCACTGCTGTTGGGAATGTGAATTGGTACAGCCACTATGGAGAACAGTATGGAGGTTCCTTAAAAAACTACAAATAGAACTACCATATGACCCAGCAATCCCACTACTAGGCATATACACTGAGAAAGCCATAATTCAAAAAGAGTCATGTACCAAAATATTCATTGCAGCTCTATTTACAATAGCCAGGAGATGGAAACCACCTAAGTGCCCATCATCGGATGAATGGATAAAGAAGATGTGGCACATATATACAATGGAATATTACTCAGCCATAAAAAGAAACGAAATTGAGCTATTTGTATTGAGGTGGATAGACCTAGAGTCTGTCATACAGAGTTAAATAAGTCAGAAAGAGAAAGACAAATACCGTATGCTAACACATATATATGGAATTTAAGGGAAAAAAATGTCATGAAGAACCTAGGGGTAAGACAGGAATAAAGACACAGACCTACTGGAGAAGAGACTTGAGGACACGGGGAGGGGGAAGGGTGAGCTGTGACAAAGCGAGGGAGAGGCCTGGACATATATACACTACCAAACGAAAGGTAGATAGGTAGTGGGAAGCAGCCGCATAGCACAGGGAGATCAGCTCGGTGCTTTGTGACCACCTGGAGGGGTGGGATACGGAGGGTGGGAGGGAGGGAGACGCAAGAGGGAAGAGAAATGGGAACATATGTATATGTATAACTGATTCACTTTGTTAAAAAGCAGAAACTAACACACCATTGTAAAGCAATTCTACCCCAATAAAGATGTTAAAACAAACAAAAAAAGAAATCTCAGAGATACCGTATGCTAACTCATATATATGGAATCTAAAGAAAAAAAAAAAGGTCATGAAGAACCTAAGGGCAAGATGGGAAATAAAGACGCAGACATATAGAATGGACTTGAGGACACAGGGAGGGAGAAGGGTAAGGTGGGACAAAGTGAGAGAGTGTCATGGACATATATTCACTACCAAATATAAAAGAGATAGCTAGTGGGAAGCAGCTGCATAGCACAGGGATATCAGCTCGGTGCTTTGTGACCACTAGAGGGGTGGGATAGGGAAGGTGGGAGGGAGGGAGATGCAAGAGGGAAGAGATATGGGGACATATGTGTATGTATAACTGATTCACTTTGTTATAAAGCAGAAACTAACACACCACTGTAAAGGAATTATACTCCAATAAAGATGTTAAAAAAAAGAAAACTCAGAGAAAGAGTACCCAAACTATATACACAACTTATTTTAGAAAAATTGTGTGTGTATACCCGTACACGCCTACGTATGTTTATATGTGTGTATACAATTGCATATAATTAATATGGACATAAATACTTATTTTAGTGATTCATAAGTATGTATATAATATCTTTACAGTAATAATGTTTTATATACATAGTCTTCAAGCAATTACCTTGAAGGAAAAACCTGCATAGGCTTCCATTAAATAAGAACTTTGGTTTAAAGGTATATTATTTTTCATAGAAGTGTAGGAAAAAAAGTTCAGTAAGCACATATTATATAATGAAGCATTTGTCTGATTTCTGTCCTTGGAATATCCTGAGTGTCTTTGTTATTCATGGTGAGCCCTTGGCTCCTACTTGACATTATGCTAATGAGATGAGTCAGTATAGGGGTTGGTCACCTGCAACACCAACCATGTAATCAAAAGATTGAGGCTTTGAGCCAGCCTGACCTCTGGGGAGTGGGGGTGCTGGGGACTGAGTTCAATCATGTGGCCAATCATTCAATCAGTCACAGCTACATAAGAAAGTCCAATAAAAACTCTGGAAAATGATGCTGAGTGGAACTTCCTGGTTGGTGAACACATTGATATACCTGGAGGGCACCGCACCCTGATTCCAGGAGGGGAGGGCACGTAAGTTCTATGCTTAGGACCCTCCCAGACCTCACACTGTGTGTCTCTTCATTAGGCTGATCCTGATCTGTATCTTTTATAGTAAGTGTAATACTTTCCTGAGTTCTGTGAGTCATTCTGTTAAATTATCAAGCCAAGGGGGGAGTAGGAACTCCCCCACATATGTAGCCAGTTGGTCCCAAGTGCAGACCCCTGAACCAGTGGCTGGCATCTGAAATGAGGGCAGTCTTGTTGGAGACTGTGTCTGTACCCTGTGAAGTCTGCACTGAGTCCAGGTGGCTAAGCATCAGAACTGAACTGATCTGGAAGACACCAGTCTGTCTTGAAGTTGAGGCAAGTTACACGAAGGTATTCAAAAGATCTAAGAAGTCACAAGAATGTAAAATAAATTTCCCAAGATTTCTTCCTCATCTTTCACACTTGTTTTTACTGAGGTATAACATATAACGCTATATTAGTTTCAGGTGTACAACATAATAATTCAATATCTGTATATATGTGAAATGGTCGCCACAATAAGTCTAGTTAACGTCCATCACCACCATAGTTACAAATGTTTTTTCCTTCTGATGAGGACTTTTAAGATTTACTGTCTTAGCAATCAAATATGCAGTACAGCATTATTAACCATAGTTACCATGCTGTACGTTACATCCTCATGACATGTATTTTATCACTAGAAGTCTGTACCTTTTGACCACCTTAACCAATTTCACCCATCCCCACCCCCCTGGCCTGTTGTATCTATGAGCTTGTTTTTTTTTGGTTTGCTTATTCTGTTACCATCCATCGCCATACAGTTGACCCCCTTCACCCATTTTGCCCACTCCTAACTCCCTTCCCCTCTGATAACCACTAATCTGATCTGTCTATGAGTTTCTTTGTTTTTTGTGTGTTTTGTTCTTTTAGATTCCACATAAGAGTGAAATCATACACATTTCACTTAATATAATACCTTCAAGGTCCATCCACCTTGTGGAATATGGCAGGGCTTCATTCTTTTTAATGGCTGAGTAGTATTCCATTGTATTCATATACCACATCTTTATCCATTCATCATCCATCAGTGAACACCTAGGTTGTTTCCATATCTTGGCTCTCAAGAATAATGCCACAATGAACATTGGCATGCATGTATCTCTTTGAATTAGTGTTTTGTGTTCTTTGGATAAACACCCAGAAGTGGAATAACTGGGTCATTCTTTATTTTTCGAGGAATCTCCATACTGTTTTCCATTGTGGCTGTACCAATTTACAGTCCTTCCAAAATGTACAAGCATTCCTTTTGCTCCACAGCCTACCAACATTTGTAATTTCTTGTCTTTTTGATAATAGTCATTCTAACAAATGTGAGGTGATCTCATTGTAGTCTTGATTTGCATTTCCCTAATAATTGGTGATGTTGGGCATTTTTTTCATGCACCTGTTGGCCATGTGTATATCTTCTTTGGAAAAAGTCTACTCAGATCCTTTCCCCATTTTTAATCAGATTTTTTTTGTTGTTGCTGTGTTGTATAAATTCTATATATTTTGGACATTAACCCCTTAGCAAATATGATTTGAAAATATTTCTGATTCAGTTGGTGGCCTTTTAATTTTAATCATGGTTTCCTTCACTGTGCAGAAGCTTTTTAGTTTAATGGAATCTCATGTTTATTTTTGCTTTTATTTCCCTTACTTTTGGAGCTAGATTCACAACAACATCGCTAAGACCAATGTAAATGAGTTTCTGCCTATGTTTTCTTTTAGCAATTTTATGGTTTCTGGTCTTACATTCAAGTCTTTAATCCATTTTAATTTTTGTGTATAGTGTAAGATAGTGGTCTAGTTTCATTCTTTCACATGTGGCTGTCCAGTTTTCCCAACACCATTTACTGATGAGATTGTCCTTTCTCCACTGCATGTTCTTTGCTCTTCTGTTGTAAATTAATCGTCCATACATGTGTGGGTTTATTTCTGGGCTCTCTATTCTGTTCCATTGATCTGTGTGTCTTTTTTGTTGCACCAGTACAATGCTGTTTTTATTAGTATAGCTTTGTATTACAGTTTGAAAAACACGGAGTATTATATCTCCAGCTTTGTTCTTTTTTCTCAAACTGTTTCACCTATTCAGGGTCTTTTGTGGTTCCATATGAATTTTAGGATTATTTGCACTAGTTCTGTGAAATATGCCATTGGAATTTTGATAGGGATTGCACTGAATCTGTATATTGCTTTGGGTAGTATGGGCAACATTTTAACAATATTAATTCTTCTAATCCAAGAACGTGGAATACCTTTCCATCTACTTGTGTCTTCTTCGCTTTCTTTCATTAGTATCTTATCATTTTCAGGATACAGTTCTTTCACCTCTTTGGTTAAATTTATTTCTAGGTATTTTATTCTATTTGATGCCATTATAAATGAGATTTTCTTAATTTTCCATTCTGATAGCTCATTATTAGTATATAGAAACAACATGATTTCTGTACATTGATTTCATATCCTGTGACTTTCCTGAATTCATTTATTAGTTCTAACAGATTTTTTGGTGGAGTCTTCAGGGTTTTCTATACATAGTATCATGTCACCTACAAATAGTGGCAGTTTTACTTCTTCCTTTCTGATTTGGATGACATTTAATTCTTTTTCTTACATAATTAGTGTAGCTAAGACTTCCAAAACCATATTGAACAAAAGTGATGAGAGTGGGCATCCTTGTCTTGTTTCTGATCTTAGAGGAAAAGCTTTCAGCCTTTCGTCTTTGAGTATGATGTTAGCTATTGGTTTTTCATATATGGTCTTTATTTTGTTGAGGTACATTCCCTCTATACCCAGTTTGTTGACAGTTGTTATGATAAATGGATGTTGAATTTTATCATATGCTTTTTCTGCATCTAATGAGATAATTTTTACTCTTCATTTTGTTAATTTGACGGAGCATGATGATTGCTTTGCAGATGTTGAACCATCCTTGTATCTCTGGAGTAAATTCCACCTGATCATGTTGTATGAGCCTTTTAATGTATTGTTGGGTTCGGTTTGCTAATATTTTGTTGAGAATTTCTGCATCAGTGTTCATCAGGGATATTGGCCTGATACTGTTCTAACTAAGTGACAAGAATACAAATAAATTTTGCAAAATTTTCACCTCATATTTCATACTCTAGTGACCTCACATGGTACTGTTTAATTAGGGGCCCCTTGCTGTTTAAAACCCTTTCACACCATCACTTAGATGTCTCTTCCTCCAGCTCAAAATCTTTCAATTAGATCAAAACATGGCATAAGCCAAAAGGTAAATATTTATAACTAACAAAGGTAAATATTCCCACAATATTTATGTCTGCTTGTTGTTCTGCTTCTCTGGAGCTTTTCTATTTTTCATCAGTAATAAAATCTATGTCATTCTAAGGCACAGCTGCCCCAGCAGAATAGCTTTTCTGGGATAGTAGAAGTACATCGAACACTGTTCTCTTTGCTCTGGGTTTGCTCTAGACACTTTCAGGGTCCAAATATGGATTCTGGGGGATCGAATGTGAAGCCTCAACTACTCAGGGAAGAGCAGTCCTTAAAACAGACCCTGAGGCCCTTGTTCTCATGAACTTCCACAGATCATTCCTAGCATGGCATGTCCTCGTTGTACAGATTGAATCCAAGACAACTTCTAAAACAGCAGCACAAGTCTACGCTGAAGATGGCTACAAAGGTCACTGGTAGGAGGGCGTTCTTCTCTCTTCAACCACTAATGGGGCAACTGCAGCATGTAGAGAGGGACTTCTCAACCTTTATATGAGACAAGGACGCTGTTTACTGTGAAATGCTGTGAGGATGCTATGAAAGGATGCTATGAAATCAAAGATGTCAGTTTGCATGGCCTATGTGTTCTAAATTCAGCCTTGGCACAGTTTCAGAGAATACCCAGAAGCTCGATTTAAAGGGGGAATAAAACACTTATGATTAATTTCGAGTTTGGCTGAATTTAAGCCTTGTGACTTGGTGTTTTAAGTGTCGTTGATGTGCATGGTGTTTTCTCTACATAATACAAGACAATCCCTACGTGTACTTTTCATGTCATCATTTTCTAATCCCAAATGTTTGACTCAGTTTTAGAGATGCAAAAACAGGCAGTTGATATTGAAAATTTAAAAATTTGATAGCCTATAAGTATAAAACAGCATGACATTTTGTTTAATACATTTACTTAATATGAGGAAATATTATATACATATTTTATTTTGAATTCAAAAGAAATAAACTGTTTTGTGTGTGTGTTAATTTGTTTTGGTTAATTTGTTTTCCCAGGTTACTCATGTTTAAAGAGACATTATAGCCTTGTCATGCCAAAGGAATATCCGGTATCCTGAAAAATTCTATCCTCAGTATCACTGAATAAATTTGGATTCTAATTGTTTTTAAATGTTGACAATTGTAGAACAGATATTTAGGTCACTGACTGTGGGATCCTCATGAGATTTCAAATGTTTTCCACCTTAAATGTCTATATGTTGCCACATCATACAGATTCTTACACAAAAACCTGGAGTGTAACCTAACCTTTAGGAGGTCCAGACCTAGACCTATATCCTTGTTGTATTAGGTTAGGCCATATCAAATTTTCTATATTTGACAGTTGTGACCTACAAAAACAGCAGTTTTATATGGTTCGATGTAATACCATATGTATGTATCCCTATACCAGTAAATAAAATTTACTTCAATGGTTCATTTGATTAAGAACAAAATGAAAACAAAATGAAAAGACAACCTACGGACTGGGAGAAAATATTTGCAAATGATGCGGCTGATAAGGGCTTAATTTCCAAAATATACAAATAGCTCATACGGCTCAATATCAAAAAAACAAACAGCCCAACTGAAAAATAAGCAGAAGACCTAAATAGACATTTCTCCAAAAAAGATATGAAGCTATACAGATGGCCTATAGGCACATAAAAAGATGCTCAACATCACTAATTATTAGAGAAATGCAAATCAAAACTACAATGAGGTATCATCTCACACTGGTCAGAATGGCCATCATTAAAAAGTCTACAAATAACAAGTGCTCAAGAAGGTGTAGAGAAAAGGGAACACTCCTACACTGTTGGTGGGAATGTAAATTGGTACAGCCACTATGGAAAACAGTATGGAGGTTCCTCAGAAAGTAAAAATAGAGTTGCCATATGATTCAGCAATCCCATTCCTGGGCATATATCCAGACAAAACTATAATTCGAAAAAATGCATGCACCCCTATGTTCATAGCAGCACTATTTACAATAGCCAAGACATGGAAACAACTTGAATGTCCACTGACAGATGAATGGACAAGGAAGAAATCGTATGTATATACAATGGAATATTACTCAGCCATAAAAATGAATGAAATAATGCCATTTACAGCAACATGGATGGACCTAGAGATTATCATACTAAGCGAAGTAAATCAGAAAAAGACAAATGCCATATGATATCACTTATATGTGGAATCTAAAATATGAAACAAATGAACATGTCTATGAAACAGAAACAGACTGACAGACATAGAGAACAGACTTGTGGTTGCCAAGGGGGAGGGGGTGGGGGAGGGATGGATTGGGAGTTTGGGATGAACAGATGCAAACTATTATATACAGAATGGATAAACAACAAGGTCCTACTGTATAGCACAGGGAACTATATTCAATATCCTCTGATAAACCATAACAAAAAAGAACATGAAATAGTATATATATATATGTATAACTGAATCACTTTGCTGTCCAGCAGAAATTAAAATATTGTAAATCAACTATACTTCAATAAAAAATGAAAAATAAAAAACTATACTTCAATAAAAAATGAAATAGAAAAAATAAAATAACAAACCTCTGATCAAATATCTGTAGGTCATCTGAAATTAAAACATCCACTACGAAGTGATTACTTCTGACTTAGCTAGCTAATGGTCAACAATTAATAGCATGAAACTAACTTTTAAAGAGATCGCCATCTAAAGATTTCACCATGTCCCTTTACAATGTATTATTATGCTTACCTTTTCTGAAGACTTCTATGCTCATCTCCTATCTATTAATTGTGCATTTTAGAAATCTATTTCAAATCATTTCCAGTATTCATTAGGAAGAGTCCTATGATTATTATTTATTGTTGAACACTTCAAGTTTGGAATACTGACTATCAATGGCACTTAATTTACTAATTAATTCCTTTTTATTTGTCACCTACAGGTAGTCAGGCTTTCAAATCAGGGGGTTATTTATTTATTCTAGTAGGGTGTGTGTGTGTGTGTGTGCATCTGTGCGTGCATCTGTGTGTGTGTGTGTGTGTTGGGGGTGGGGAGAGTGCGTGTGAGCAAGAGAGCTATAAATGACAAAACACAGGCAGAAGCCCATGGAATCAGCTATTCTCCACCCAGTGACACAGTAGTGCTGCCCATGATGACCACTCAGGTCCCGGTGCAAAGCAGTCTTTCAAAAGTGGTCACAGCAAAGGAATTAATTGTTTGATGCATTTTATTGCTAATTTACTATATTAAATTTTAATTATTAAAGAGTGAGTATCATTAAATGCTCTCTTTCCACTTACTTGCATCAGGTTCAACATGTTATGACTTCACCTCTATTTCACGGTGAAAGTAGTCATACCATAGATTATCTTTTCCAAGCAATCTTCTGATTCTCACATCTTTTTTTTTTTTTTAAATGGTGTTTCAATAAGAATAAGAGATTTTTGAGAGGAGGGAGAATCATTCTCACATTTTCCAGTGCCTTTTCCAATGCTCCTTACCCAGTGAGTTTTCCAGAAAAGGGGGTTGACTACTCGGTTTCTGGAGCACAGCATTTTCAGCTCTCCAAATCAAAACCAGCAGGGGGACAGATTGAGTCAATGCTTCCCTCAGTCATAGCAACTGATATTTTCAAAACACTCATTTTTCAAATGGCTAGATTTGCCATTTCTGATAATCAATATTTAAGATGGTTATTCACGTCCTGAACTATAAGCCATCTACTTGAGTATGTATGTGAATTAAAAAGGTTAGCAAACCTAAGCGTGTGAGGAAATCTTCCCTTGTCAGCCATCAAGTGTATGACACTCAGGGAAAATGGCATAATTTCTTTCCTTTTGAATACTGGCATTTCAACCGTCGAAAGATTATCTTCCTAAATATTTGGCCAAGGAAATCTGAGCAACGCCATCTGCTAATGGGCTCTTATCAGTACAAACTGGAAGAATCGTAAGAAACTTAGAAGGAAAGATATATATATCTTCTGTTTGTAGCTAGTAACACTAAGAGTTAAGTGTGATTCCATTTTATTTGCTTCAGACAAAAAATAAGTATATAATATATATATAATTACTTATATATTATATATATGAATATATAATATACATGAACAACATGAATAAATAAGCAGTTAAAAGCAAAGTGGGTATTTCTAGGATTTCCATCGGAATGTACTTTAAAACTCCATTTTTCCTTACATGTTCCACATTCCGTCCTGAGCCTTAAATCAGTGCTGCTTCATAAGTAGTATCCCTTCTACAAAAGATTAATAGAGTCCTTGAACTGATGGGCATGACCCTAACATTTGACAATTTCACTGTGCACTTCCGTTTTCCTTTCTTTCTCTTCCTTCTTTCTCTCCTCTTCCCCCCCTACTTCACACTTTTTCTATTTCTCTTCCTAATTTGAGAAGCACTGCCTGAGACACTTTGTCATTGAAGTTGTTACGGTATTTTGTCTCATATTTTGCTAAGTCATTATGTTTTATATTTTTAATGGCTTTAACTGATCAGTAAACAGATTGTCTTGGCAGCAACGTTGTGGGGTTGCTATTACTGGACATGGTACGAGGAGAGGTAATATTTAGGAGAAGGCAGAGGAAACTTTTATTGTCAGGCTAGGGACCTGACATATGAACTCTTATTTAAACCACACTGGGTTAGGCAGTTAGTATTATCATTGTTATTTTATAGACCAATAAACAATGCAACTGACCTGGGTCATGATATAGCTGTGATCCTCCCCAGGTCTCTATGGCTCTGAAGCCTGTGTTCTTTTATATCCTGAACTCCAGTGTCTGGTGGTGAGACCCTGATTTACATCATCACATTGCAGAAAAAGGATTTGAAGTAGATACATTACCTAGTCTGTCTGGATTACAGTTTCTTTGTCAAAAAATGAGGATTTCCATTCAACTATCCCTTGAATACTGTGGTTTGATCACTTCCATATGGACTAGTGGTCCCAAAGTGCCCAGATTAAGTGGTACAGGCATCTCTTATGCTGGATGATTGGCATTTTATCATGAAATACATAATTCAACGCAACTCTTAATTCTTTGAGCAGACCTAAGATCTGTTAAATTCTAATATCTGTTAAATAATGCCATGGAACAGTATTACAACATTTATTTAGTATAAAACTATATGGGTCAGTATTAATCCACTGCCTGTCATTTAGTACAGAAATCCCTTTCCAAGATTCTGAATTGCTAACTCTTGAAGCCTGAAAAATGATTGACAATGGTTAAAACTACTCTTTGTCTAGTTTGCAGACCATTTGCAAAGCTTGTTTCACAATTTCAGAGACGTATAATGGGGTTTAAAGGCTCCTAGATCTTTAGCAAAAAACTAAAGCTACTGTTAAACTATACTTTGTTCATACTTATCACACAGTCAGTTATTCAAGGAGTCATTCATTCACATAACATTTCCTAACTGCCTATGGGCCACATAAAATTCAGGGCCTCTATGTAGTAGTGAACCAAAAAGATGTAGAATGTGCCTCGTGGAGTTTACAGTCTAATAAAGGAGAAAGAAAAGAAACAACTAAATGTGCACGCACACACACACACACACACGCGCGCACACACACACACGCAGTGATGAGCACCACGAAGAAAACAAATGGAACGCTGTGACAGATCGGCTTAGGAGAAGGGGAGCTACCCGTGGTGGGCCCAGCAGGGGAGGGGGAGCCTACGGAGGGGCCACCTTTGTGAAGGACGTGGGCTGAGCACGCCAGTAACATGAGCTGGGCTGGGTACCTGGGCCCCTGGACAAGCAGAACCCCATCCTTTAGCCATGACCCTTCAGCTTTTAAAGGAACCAGATTGATAACAGGCAAGACCTTCTACCTCCCTGCCTTCTTGAGGGCTCCCAGAAGACAATTTTGCCTTCCTGTGTAAACATTTCTCCTGAACGTAACTTTTTATGTTACGGTGTAACATCTGTACCTAAATCTACAAAATTAAATTGAAATTAAAATGAGTGTATTCTACAGCGTGATTATAATTTCTCAAGGTTTTTTTCAACGGACTTAGGGTTCTTTCTGGTCTTTTTTTTTTTTTTCTAGTAGGACAAAAGAGCACCAGATGTCAAAAGCTTACAATCCTAGCCCTGACTTTGCCATTTGCTCGATAAAGTCCTTTCTCTCCCTTGAGTTTTGTCTCTTCATTTGTGAAAAGAAGGATTGGCTGTGAGGTATGTAAGTACTTCAAGCCATCTCCAGCTGTAAATTCTATGATGATCAAAAACGAGGTAAGGCTCTGAGTGTTAAGGAATCCAACTCATGGTGCTAAGTCTACAAATATGAAAATATGTGTAGGAGGTGTGTTATTATTACTATAGAAGTCTTCTTTAAACATAATTCATAGACATTTGCCAAAAAAATGCTTAATTAACTGATGAACTCTCCCTCAAAGGAAACCTAGTTTTGAACCTAATCTAAAACGATGGTATTTCAGTAGTTAATTTAAAAGGAAGAACTAGTTTCAATAATTTATTATCAGAAAGCATTACGCTAAGCAGATATTCACTACAAATTCAGGACACGTTTTAGAAACTACACTTCCCTGCTGTAAAAAAAAAGAACTTTTAATAATGCAACCACCTGATGAAAACCATCATATCACAGCTTCGCTCAGTGTAATTATAGTTTTGCTGGCTCTGTAACATTCATGTTTGTAAACTGTTTGAACGGCGTGTAATTACCTGTTTTCTCCTAAAACTCTCCCTGAACCTCTCTGTTAATGTCAAAAAAAAAAAAGAGTGGTTCCAAAATTAAAGGCAGTCAAATTAAAGCGACATCCATTTAACTTCACAGTTTGGGCACATCGCTTTAGGAAGTAAAGTGATATTCAGCAGTATTGCATAACTCACTCTACACTTTATTGACGATTCTTTTGTTCATCCCCCTTGGCATTTAAAACGTGGGTTTAGGGCTTCCCTGGTGGCGCAGTGGTTGAGAGTCCGCCTGCCGATGCAGAGGACGCGGGTTCGTGCCCCGGTCCGGGAAGATCCCACATGCCGTGGAGCGGCTGGGCCCGTGAGCCATGGCCGCTGAGCCTGCGCGTCCGGAGCCTGTGCTCCACAACGGGAGAGGCCACAACAGTGAAGAGGCCCGCGTACCAAAAAACAAAAAAAAAAACACGTGGGTTTAACACGCATCATTAAAATGTTTACATTCAAAGGGAACCAATTTACCCACGTCCCTTCTGTCTCTCCTCACCCCATGTGTTCTTCTGCCTGCAGCCCCTGCCCGTTTCCTCTCCGGGGGATGGCAGGATCGCCCTCAGAAGCCTCCCCGCGGAGCAGTTCCACATTGTGCCCAGCCTGACCTCCGGAGCCCTCAGCAGGTGGCGTGTCCGGCAGCGGGGGAGAGCGGGGGCTCCACCAGCCCCATAAATCCCGATTCGGAAGGTACGCACTGCATACCCACGTCCCCCCATCCACTCAGCCATTCCCGTGCTCACCAAACATCCGCCCCCAGCACTCTGCAGCCTCAGGACTTCTGTGCTTGCTGCCCCTCTCCCTGATGGTCCCCTCACTGAACAGTCACAAGAGTCCATTCCTTTGCTTCATCCAGGCTGGTGTTCCAATGTCACCTCTGCAGGGAGGTCCACCCTTCCTGATTACAGGGCCCCATTCCGTTCCATCTCCTCACTGCATACTTTTCTTCATAGCACTTACTATGGGACATTATTTATATGTAGCTTTTTTTTCGTGTAAGGTCCAGGAAATACTTTGTCTGGCACTGCACAGTGTTCCCACCATGTAAACTGGTCTCCAGTACTGAGTCGCCATTCAGAATATAAAAGATGAATGGGGAGTGACTTTTCTGAGGACCTCCGCTGCCTAAGGCAGGGGTCCCCAACCTCCGGGTTGTGGCCTCTTAGGAACCGGGCCGCACAGCAGGAGGTGAGCGGCGGGCGAGGACCGAAGCTTCATCTGCCGCTGCCTATCGCTCGCGTCACCGCCTCAGCCATATCCCAGTCCCCCCACCGGCCCCTTTCCGTGGAAAAGTTATCTTCCACAAAACCAGTCCCTGGTGCAGAAAAGTTTGGGAACCGCTGGCCTAAGACACTGGACTGGGCCAAGTGGGAGATGCAGCCAAGAGGAGGCCACATCCCAACAGCAGGGGAGCAGAGCCCAGACGAACACCGGGGCTGCACCAAGCACAGGGCTCCCTTCAGGTGCCAGTCCCTGCCCTACCACACCCTGGGCCACACTGTGCTGCATCTGGGCACTGCTGGTGGGGATCTTGGGATGACCCCAGGATCAGGGCAAAGGTGAACACCTACTTCATACGTAGCCTAGACGTTAATCCAGTCTTAGATTCTTTCTCTAGAGACTTTGCTCAAGAGCTCTGTCTTTTGACTTACAAGACAGGGGACAAGAACTTTGGAGGTGGGTTCTTACCTTCCCTTCTTTCTCATTGCCTTCAACATCTATACTTTTTCCACTTTTGAGCAGAAATCACGTAACTGTTCTTTTGGAGAAACAAGGGGGCATCGAGAGGAGAATTTATTGCACACTGCTCTAGACTGTGCCTTTAATAGCTTGTTTGATTAATTTTGCAAAGTAAAAAAATACGGTTTTAAATATATATACACACACACACACATGTATGGACGTGGAAGACTTCATTTACATGTATATTACTGCTGGTGTGTAATGGGTTAACCTACCCAAGTTTTCCTTTTCTTCAAGTATGTGCAGCGCTGCTCTGTTCACAGAGGCCCTGCAGTCTGATTGCCAAAAGCACATAATATCAGTGTCTGAACATATACTGCTACTAGGGAAAGCAAGGCAAACTGATAAATGTTCTGTATCCTGAGTTTTCTTATATAATCTAAAAAATTAAAACTACTGTACTTACTTGCATAATTAATGAAATTAGTATAATATTTGTAACCAGAAAAATGCTCCCTCTACTCATCAGTTGCGTATCTTTCCTGCTATTGGCAACTTTTCTTTTTAAATTTTTCCTGCACATGTGCCTTCTGAAACTCACTGGCCACAAAACATGTCCTAGAGTAGTGTTTCCCAAACTGTGTTTGATTAAAAGATGCTTCATCCCAAGAAAATAAAAATATTTCATGGTCAGTAAGCTTGGTAATATTCATAGTAAGGGCTCCGATAAGTTCTTCAGCAAATACATATGAATAACTTTCTTTAAACCAACATTTCCTATACTTTTATTTTGAATGCCTTATTCGCAGAACAAGATCTAGTGAGACAATGATCTGTGGGGTATTGATTTGGGAAACGCTCGTTTCCAAGCCTTTTGGGTCATACTCTTCTTTCTGTTATCCTTCCCCTTCTTTCCTACTCCCAAGTCTTTGCATCTGCCATGACACTACCCATCACTTAGAGCCCATTACAAACATTCTCCTGGGGGATTACCCTGCGTTCCTTCCTCCACCCTCTCTGCCCTTCCTTCCAATAATTATTTTTCCCACATCTACTGTGTACCAGGCTCTGTGCTTGGCTCCCATGATGTAAGACCAACAGACTGATTACCCTAGAGGAGTACTGGGGATGTAGAGGAACATGGAACCCAAGCTAAGCTGATAACTGGGCTGAACAAGTATGAATTAGGGAAGTGATCCAGATAAAAGGGGATACGGGACTGTACGTGTGTGTAGAGGAGTAACTGGGGGAGGGTTATTTGGTGCACATGACACATTATGTGCAAAAATAGCTTGACCTATAGGAATCTGCAGATTTCCCTGCCCTCTCTAGAACTTTCTCTAGGGAGAAAGTAGGGAGGTGGGCTGCGAAGGAGACTGATGGAGAGGTAAGAATTCATGTGATCACAGAGGGCTCTGCATGTTAGACATACTGAATTTATCCTCTAAACCAGAGGTTCTCAACCTAGACGCCGCTTTTGCATTACCTGGAGCTTTTAAGAAATGCTTATTCGTGCAGCCGCCATCAATTCAGGGGGCATCGAGAGGAGAGTCTACTCCATAATGCTCTAGATTTTGTCTTTAACAGTTTCTTTAATTTTGCACAGTTAAAAAAATAAGGTTCTATGTATCTTTTCTGGCATGGAAGATTTATTTTATTTACATGTATATTATTTTTGGTATATAAGGGCTTAACATACCCAAGTTTTTCCTTTGCTTTTAAGTATCTGTATCGCTGCTCTGTTCACGGAGGCCCTGCAGTCTGACTGCCAAAAGCACGTTATATCACTATCTGGAGTAGGGCCTGTTTTTTTTGTTTTGTTTTTTAAGCTTCACAAGTGATTTAATATGCAGCCAGAGTTGAAACCGCTGTTGGATGCCTTGGAAACTTTGAAAGCTATTGAAAGATTTTGAAAAGTATGAAACATGATCAGATTTATATTTCAGAGATATTACTTTAAAGGAAAACAAAAGATGTCTATGATTACAGAATGATGTTTAACCCTGAGAATCCCTGGCACGCAGAAGCTATCCAAGAAACATTTGGTGCAAGAATAAATAGGAAACAAACAAAACGTTTGTGGTAGACACTGGAGCCCTTGCTTTCCAAGCTGGTCAAGGGAGGAGTGGCAGCAGCAGGAACAGAGCTCTCTAATAAGGAAAGAGAGCAGGATAGTATAACCTCAAATCTGACCCTTTTTGTCAAAACCTTTCTCTAAGGGCTGTCTGGTACCCAGGGTAGGGGCATGAGGTTGGAATCAAACAGACCTGGTTTCTAATTCCTACCTAATACATACAACTGTTTACTTCTGGATGAGTTATTCATTCTCTTTAAGCCTCAGCTTTAATATCTGTAAAATGGGGATGAAGATAAGACAAATGAGGGAATGGTTAAGAATCATTTAGTCTGATGCCTGATATAGAATGAAAACTCATTAAGTGTTCACAGAAAAAAACCTTATGACTGACACGTACTTCCTGGGAATTCATCAAGGAATTTCTCCCCTTTCTGTTCTATGTGTAGCCACCAAACACACCAACTGTAAACAGAAGTTTCACCTACAAAGTATAGCTGTTAGCATACCCTAGGCATATGCTTAGTCTTTCTTAAAGCAAACATCTTGGGATGCCAATATGGCAACACAAAAACATGTACATAGCTCAAAACTTCGCCCAAATGCACTTCTAGGTGAACAGTGAATGAGTAGCATGGTATAGAGAGATTGTGGAAGGCCTGGAGAGGTCAGGCAAGTAGATGGTATGGCAGGCTGCAGGACCCAGTATCAAAGGGTCTAAACCAAAGAAAGCTATAGAGAATATGAATATTATAAAACTTTGTGGCTGTTTTAATCATTATAAAATGTCAACCTCATAGAAAATATAGTATTTATTCAATTGTCTATGAAATATTCACAAAAGGTGAGCATATACATTATATATGATTCAATATATAAAGTAAACACAAAAAGAAATACATAGGCCGCATGATCTAACCAGAACACAACAGAAATAGTAATTAATAATAAAAATATAAATAACCAAAAATAATAGTTAAGATTAACTAAATACTACAAATACTGCTTTGGGCATTTTATATGTTTTTGTTAATTTAATGCTACCAAACACCCCTTGAAGTATTTATTACTATTGTCTCCATTTTACAGATGAAGCTTAAAAAAGATGAATGACTTGTCCAGCTAATTAGAGGTGAAGACAGCACTGAAATTCAAGAAGTCTTATGTCAAAACTTTCAGTTTAACTGCTATTCTACACTGCCTCTCAAACTCTTGGAAATGAAATTTTCTTTTTCAGAATGAAACTTTAAGTTAAAATAGTTTTTTTTTTTAAAACAAAAGACATGCAATTCAAGAAAGAAGAAAAAATAAAGTCAAAAGCAGAAGTTAATGAACTAAAGACTGAAAACCAATACACATACTAAAGATTCAACATGGTTTTTTTTGAGATGTGCACAATAATAACAAATGACCACATACTCTTAATTATAGAAAAAATAATTAGCAATATTGCTTCTACTAGTAAGAGTAATGACAATATGAGAGCCAACTGTTATGCAGAATTTACTATGTGCCAGGCACTGAGCTAAGTGCTTCAATTTGTACTGCATCAATTAATCCTCACAATAAACCTTTATGATAAATACTCTAAAAAAAACTCATTTTACAGATGAGGAAACTGAGTCTCAGAGAAGTCAATTAACTTGCTTAAGTTCACCCAATTACTAAGTGCCTGCATCAGGTTTTGAACTCATGTCCTTTTGATTCCAGAACCCAATCTCATATGATTATACATGTAGCTACTCAGAGAAAACAAATATCTAAAATTAAGAACAAGAAAGTACATGTAACAAAGTAAGTGAAGAATATTAAAATTTATTAGAGAATACTAGGAAAAAACATTTTGTGGCACAGAAGTCAAAATCTCTATTAAATGAATGATTTACCAGGAAAATGGTATTGACTCAAGCTGATGTAAGAAGGAGTTTAAAAATGCATAACCATAAAAAAATGGGAGCTGCTGTTTTAAAATAAAACAAAACAAAAACCTTTCAATAAAAGAACCAGGCCTAGATCGTTTTATACGTAAATTTTATCAAGCTTTAAGAGGCAGATAATTCCATTACTATGTAAATCTTTGCAACCCATCAAAAGGGCACTAGGGAACAAGACAGACAAATGAAGATGGCGTTACAGAGGGTGAGGCAGACAATAAAGTAACCATTACAATGAAGTAACTTTGGATAAGTTCTATGGAGGTGATGGGGGTTGAGAGGAATTCTGCTTCAGATGCTAGTGCCACTACAGCCCCCTCCAAGTATGTGATATTGCTATCGGAGCAATGATGGGACAGGCAAGAAGCGGCTGGACACGACAAGATAGGCAGAAAGCGGCATTCAAGGGAATAACAGAGAGAATAACAAGGAAAAACACCCTGCGGCAGGCATGTAAGGAACATGAACGAGAAATAGAAAAAAGGACAGAACAAAAATATTAACAGTGAAGAGGGAGAAGGGGATGAGATCATTCTGGAGAGGCAATTTCAGTCATCCAAGTGACAGATGGTGGTAACGGGGGAGATGGTGAGATGGGAAAGTTGTGAATTGTATTTTGGAAATGCTGACATTCAATATACATGTGTAATATGTTATATATATTGTATATGTATATATACACACACGCATATCTATTTTACTCTGTATATGGTCAGGGAGGCATAATGAAATGCAAAAAAATATTCTTCTATAAGTGGTCTGATATAATGATATGAAATGTAATAAAAGAAACTCTGAGTTTAGACTGAGAGACGTGGTTTCTTAATGAAAAGATGCTTCTTTATGAAATAAAATCATTCTATAGCATTTCAATCCATCATGATGACCCCTGTTAACACCTCTCTGAGTGGGAACAGATCTTCTAGTAAAGTACACTGACCAGAATGTTGGTTAGTGGAATGGAAAAGAATAGGCAACAAACTGTGCCACAGAATCTTTGAAATTGTCAGTTCTAAGGAATCATTAGGAGTACCTTCAAATTACTGTCTGTGTAATTGAAGAATCTGTATCAAAGCAATAGGAATCATTCTTCTATGATGAAGTCAATGTCCCACTCCTTTGAACAACGCTTTCTCTAATCAATTCATCAGTAACAACTTCCTATCCCTTTCTTCCAACAATTTGCTGAATAGCAACCAAAACTAAAATGTATCCATATTTAAAAATAGGTCTTTTTTTTTTTCCTTGTGGTGCACAGGCCTCTCACTGCCGTGGCCTCTCCCGTTGTGGAGCACAGGCTCCGGACGCGCAGGCTCAGCAGCCATGGCTCACGGGCCCAGCCGCTCCGCGGCATGTGGGATCTTCCCCGACCGGGGCACGAACCCGTGTCCCCTGCATCGGCAGGCGGACTCCCAACCACTGCACCACCAGGGAAGCCCTAAAAAATAGGTCTTTTAAGAAATCCGTGATTAACAAAATGAGAAATTCTGTCCTGAAGATGACTCATTGTATTATAATTTTGAGATGTTCCAAATTATCACAGCATAATCTGAAATTTCTGCTCATGAACCTTCCTCTAAAAGAATTGCTTGAGGATGTGCTTCAGCAAATGAAAAAAGGATTCTAAAAAAAAAATGTGGATATAAAAATGGAATACACACTAAGGAAGGCTCCGATGACAGTATTTTTCAGCAATAAAGTATTTTTAATTAAGGTATGTACATTGTTTTTTAGACATAATGCAATTACGCACTTAACAGACTACAGTATAGTGTAAACATAACTTTTATATGCACTGGGAAAACAAAAAAATTGTGTGGCTGGCTTTACTGCAGTTGTCTGGAATTGAACCAAGCTGGCTGTAAAGTTCACTAGGAAGAGAAAATTAAACTTATCAGTAAATAGATGAGTGAAGTTAAAAAAAAAAGAACCATATTCACATAACAGCAGAGTTCTACAAAGCCTCATGCTGTCCATCAGATACATGGCAAGCCAGCTGCATTCAAAAGGCCACACACCATTTAGGATTCAGTTTGAGACACCTTTCATTCCCTCTATAAAAGCAATAACAGTAACACCAATTGGCTGTAAGATTTAAAAATTTAAAATATTCTAAAAATATCAAAATTAGTACTCTCTTTGAATTCTATATAACCTGATTAAGTAATGTGTCTATTAATTTCTTGAATTTTCATTATTGCCAGGTTATTTTCTCCTTTACACTTAATGACCTTCATTTGAATCTTACTGTAGGGTGCCCAATGTCCTTTCATACCTGATTTTAGCATCTGCATGCAATAGAGGCATTAAGATTATCCTGCTTTATAAATTACAAACAGCCCCAAAGTTTAGTTTGCCCAAATCTATGTAGCTGTGAGTGACACAGGTCTAAGCCTAGCTCTTGCACTCGACACTCTGAAGCCCTGAGGGGCCAATGCAGAAGACCTTGATTTATGGTTGGAGATCAAAGGGCATTCCCCAAACCACATGACATGCTCCTGGGCTCTGTCTCTAAATGGGTTACATGCTCCTGGGCTCTGTCTCTAGATGGGTTATCATCAGTCTGTTTCCCTTCTCCATCTCTCAAATAGTTACCAATGTTAATTTCATGAAGCCTGTCCTTCCTGATACATCTGGGTAACCCTTCATGTGTACAATGACATAAATAGATGGGGTTTCATGGGAACATAAGACAGGGATACTCAACAGAGTCTGGGGAGAGTCAGGTAGGCACCTGAGTTGAATTTGAAGGATGAAGAGTCAGCAAAGAGAAGGAAGGCTGGGGTTAGGGAATGACATTCTAGCAACGAGGGAGTAACCAAGGCAAGGATGTAAGAAAGAGAACACCGCCTGTCAGTACACACTGTGCCAGACTGGCTGGAAAGGCCAGTTCACACAGCAGCTTGTCTATCATGCAAGGGAGCCTGGGTTTAACCACGGGACTAATGAGGTGCTGGGGGAATGGGTGCAGGTGCAAGAGAAGCACTGCTGATAGAGCCCTGTGGGAGCTGGGTGAAGAACTGATGCCCAGGGGAAAATTATGGGAGTAAGGAAATCCTATTAGGAGAGAAATAGCAACTTCTTCTCCCAAGAATACATAGTGCCTATTTTGAATTCTAATTCTTTGTTAAAGTTATAGTTAAGCCAGCTGTCTCAATCACCAACTCCTGATTCTACTGAGATGAGTAAACCATTACAGTTATGTTTCCTTGACAGTGTGATTTCTTTCCAAAGGGAGAGTGGGGAGACGTTTTTGAAACTACCTTTTTAGTGATCGCAGAGTTTTTCTCCATTTTATCTTAGCAAAACAGAAAGTCTTGTTATATTTATCTGCTTTGAACTCTCCCAAGAAGAAAGCTTACTAGTTAAGGGCCCTGAGTTTGGAGTCAGATAGACCTGAGCCTTACTATCCACGTGACCTAAAGCAGTTTATCCACCCTCTCTGAACCTCAGTTCCTGAGCAGTAATGTGAAAATAATATATATCTTGGGGGGCTTGTAATGTTTAAATGCAGTAATTTTCTTAAGTACTTAGCACAAGTCTCATACATAGGAAGGGCTCAAAAAATAACAGCAGCTATTATTATTATTATTATTGAGGTAGCATAGGTTGATACCTAAAATCATGAGGCTTTGAAATTAGTAAGGTTTGAATTCCAGCTCAGACGCCAAGTTTCTGATCTCAAAAGTTATTTATCATCTCATCTGCAAATTGGAAAAAAAAATTATACCTACACCAGAGGGTTGTTTTGAAGATTAAACGAGACAATGTAAGTCAAGCGCATCTCTGGGCTGGCACACAGCAAGCAGGGCATGTTTACACTACCATGTTCACCACCACTACCACTACCCCTGTCATTAGTAACCTCTTCTCGGCTCAGTCATGAGTATAACAGGCCAGACACAAACATCTTCACATAAGCTCTTTACATAAGCTACTGAAATATGGCTATTACTGGGGCAAACATGTATTTTGGCCAAAATTACTTCCTTTCCTTCCTCCTTATCTTTGTTTATAACCATGTGTTTTAGTCTTTAAAGAAAAATACTGCTTTTTTTCCTTATTAAAAAAGACATACCACATGATCCATGAAAGAAATAATTGGTGAGCTGGATTTTATTAAAATTAAAACCTCTGCTCTATGAAAGGCAATGTCAAGAAAAGACACCAAGCCAGAGGCTGGGAGAAAATATTTACAACAGACACATCTGATAAAGGACTGTTATCCAAAATATACAAAGAACTCTTAAAGCTCAACAAGTAGAAAACAACCCAATTAAAAAATGGGCCAAAGATCTTAATAGACACCTCACAAAAGAAGACACACAGATGGCAAATAAGCACATGAAAAGATGCTCAACATCATATATCATCAGGGAAATGCAAATTAAAACAACAAGAGATGGTTATGCACCTACTAAAATGGTTAAAATCCAGAACGTTGACAACACTAAGTGCTGATGAGGAAGGAATTCTCATTCACTGCTGGTGGGAGTGCACAGTGGTACAGCTACTTTGAAAGACAGTTTGGTGGTTTCTTACAAAACTAAACATATCCTTATCACAAGATCCAGCAATTGTGCTCCTTGGCATTTATCCAACGGAGTTAAAAACATGTCTACACAAAAACCTGTACACAGATGTTTACTGCAGCTTTATTCATAAATGCCCACCCAAACTTGGAAGCAACCAAGGTGTCCTTTAGTGAGTGAATGGATAAGTAAACTGTGGAACATCCAGAAAATGGAATGTTATTCAGCACTAAAAAGAAATTAGCTATCAAGCTACGAAAAGACATGGAGGAACTTCAATGCACATTACTAAGTGAAAGAAGTCAATCTGAAAAGGCTACATACTGTGTAATTCCAAGTATATGACATTCTGGACAGGGCAAAACTATGGAGACAGTAAAAAGATCAGTGGTTTGGGGAAGGGGAAGAGATGAAGAGGCAGAGCACAGAAGATTTTTAGATCATGAAACTACACTGTATGATGCTACAATAGTGGGTACATGTCATTATACATTTGTCTAAACTCACAGAATGCACAACACCAAGAGGAAATCTTAATGTAAACTATGGACTCTGGGTAATAAAGATGTGCTAGTGTAGGTTCATCAATTGTTTTTTGGTTTTTATTTTTGCGGTACGCGGGCCTCTCACTGTTGTGGCCTCTCCCGTTGCGGAGCACAGGCTCCGGACGCGCAGGCCCAGCGGCCATGGCTCACGGCGCAGCCGCTCCGCGGCATGTGGGATCTTCCCGGACCGGGGCACGAACCCGCGTCCCCCGCATCGGCAGGCGAACTCCCAACCACTGTGCCACCAGGGAAGCCCTAGGTTCAATTGTAACCAATGTACTACTCTGGTGGGGGCATTGATAATGGGGGCGGCTGTGCATGAGTGGAAACAAGGGGGTATATAGGAAATCTCTGTATCTTCACCTCAATTTTGCAGTGACTGTATAACTGCTCTAAAAATAAAGTATATTAAAAAAAGGCATGCATAGTATAATGGAAATTTAGAGAATGTAGATTAACAAAGAATAAATAAAAATCATTCATAATCCATCACTCTACAATTACTGCTGACATTAACATTGTATTGTACATTATTTCACTCATTTTTATATTTGTTCCTGTTTTTTTCTTATTTTAAAACAAGATTATTTCTAGGGCTTCCCTGGTGGCGCAGTGGTTGAGAGTCCGCCTGCCGATGCGGGGGATGTGGGTTCGTGGCCCGGTCTGGGAAGATCCCACATGCCGCGGAGCGGCTGGGCCCGTGAGCCATGGCCGCTGAGCCTGCACGTCTGGAGCCTGTGCTCCACAACGGGAGAGGCCACAGCAGTGAGAGGCCCGCGTACCGCAAAAAAAAAAAAAAAAAAAAAAAAGATTATTTCTAGACAAAAGTCTTATATTGAGCACGATGGCCAAGGCTTTCATCTCAAACACTGAAGCAAACAGTTGGGGTGAGTGATACCATCTCTCGTTTAGATTTAAAGGGTAAATTTAATAGCATGTCTTTAATAGAGCAAATTCTCAAACAAAAACCCTTAACTAGAATCCAAAGGATTTAGAATCCTCATTTAACTTGTTTCCCCCTGCCTCCATGCTGTGCTTTTAGGAGAAATATTAAAATAAGAATAAGAAAAGAACACATGATTTATGTTTTAAGAGTAAGTTCACGGTCACAAAGAATCACTATTAATGCAGTCTCTTTAGTTCAGCTAAAGTCCAAGGACAAGTGATATTCACCAGCATCACACTCTTCAAGATTATCTAGAAAATATTTAATTATGTTGAATTGATTCGTAGTTAAACATAAAATCTAATTAACCAGAATAGCCCATTACTTGGATATTCCAATAAAATATTACATAGTCTTTGAAGAATGAGAGTCATCAAAAATGGATCTTCTTTAACATAGCTACCTTTTAGACTGTACTTTCTAAGACTCTCATTATTTCATCTGCTAATCTTCTAACAGAACCTATTTATTTATTTTTGTCTGTGTGCCATGCAGCTTGCGGGATCTTAGTTCCCTGACCAGGGATTGAACCCATGCCCCTCCCAGTGGAAGCAGGAGTCCTAACCACTTGACCACTAGGGAATTCCCTAACAGAACCTAATTTAGACCCTGAAATAGAAAATTCCTGAGACATACATTCAAGGAATTCAGGCCAATCTTCGGATTTAACTCTTCTGGAAGAGACTGACTGAGCTTTAGTACTTTGACAGAGAATAAGAATTCTGCAGCCCTTGATCTGTCACAGAGTTTCAGTATAGTTTTCAAAGCACCCAGATACACACTGTCTCATGTGCTTTTCACAGGCATTTAAGTTATGTAGTGAAGATATTGTTTTCTTTCACTTACAACAAAGACACAGATTCAGAGATATTAAATGGCTTTTTTCCTATGGGCGCAAAACACTGAAATTGCAGAGTTAGCACAGCATTCTTGTTTTTCCTACTGTGAAAATGAGCAACCTTGGGCATGCCACAGAATCTCCCCAGAGTTCTTCTTTCACTAGTAAAATGCAGGGATCAGGCTAGATGACCTTTTATTTCCCACCCAGCAGTATGATTCTATGAGCTATCACCCTCTAGAGCACAACACTCTTGGGCCCTAACAGTTAGGTAGTAGGAAACCTTATTTTGCTGGAAGTAACCTTTCTTACTGACTTTATTGATCCCTTTTCCTCTCAAAGTGTGGTTCACAAACTCCTGGGGGCTGAAGACTCCTTCATAGTGTCTGTGAGTTAAAACTATCAGAATAAAAGTAAGAAATTATCTTTTTCACTGTGTTAATATCTGTTAAGATTATACAAAAGTGATAATGGGTCAAATTGTGAGCACCTAAGCACCAAATCAAAGCAGTGGTACCAAACTATCTAAGCAGGTACTGTTTTCTTCATCATCTAGCAGTACAAACAAAAGTAAAAAGCAAAACAAAACAACAACAACAAATGCTAGATTCAAGAATGTCCTCATGGAGCAGTAAAAATTATTCATTTTATTAAATAGCCATGCTTGAGTGCACATCTTTTTAATCATCTATATGACAAAATTGGAAGCGTGCAAAAAGCACTTCTGCTGCATGCTTAAGTATGATGGTTTTCACAAGAAAAATGACTTGGGTGATTGAGTTGCAAGCTGAACGAACTTCTTTTTAGATGGAACACATTTTTACTTGGAAAAATAGCTATTAGAAAACTATGAATGATGTGAAACCACCATTTCAAAGAAAACAAATTACAGTATTTGCTGCTGATGCTAAATTCTAGCTTTCAAGCAAAAATTAGACGTCTGAAAGATTTGTGTCCACCACAATGGGCTGGAAAGTTTTCTAATATTTAGAGACTTTTCTGATGAGATCAATGGTAATATTAACAGATATAATTTTTTTAGTATTGTATAATGAAATGTGTCAACATTTAGAAAGTTTATGTAACTCAGTGAACCAATATTTTCCAAATAATTAATGCATGGGTAAAAGGTCCATTCAAAGTGCAAGCTAGACCAAAGGATTTGAAGATAACACAGTATGAAAAGTTCACTGTTGTGATTTCTAATCAGTTGATGCCCAGAACAAACACGTCTGGTGTTTCTCATCTTTTTTCTTGTGTGCTTCCCCATTCCTACAATTCCGTCCCATTTTTCACTGTGTCTCTATATTCTCATTCTTTAAGGTCTATCAAATCTTGCATACAGGAAGCGCTAAAGAAGTATGTGTTAATTTGTGTTAAATTATAACACAAATACACGAGAAGCCAAATCTTTCAAATCTCACCTCACTCAAGAAAAACAAGTACTTATTGCCCATTTCCCATAAGGAACTGGGGATCCAGAGGTGCATGTAATACACGTTCTCCCTGGAGGACAGACATGCTTCCTGCACACTCTCTACCTGGCAGCCCAATCCCCTGTGGTCTCTTACTCCACATCTTGGGCAGCAATCACTTGAAGCCTCTGAGTTCTATGTCTATGTCTGTATGTTAATATACGTTGGCATACACTTCACTGCTTGGGAAGACCAAGCCCTTTGAACGCTTGCTTCACTGGTTCTAGTGCAATGGAAAATTCACTTGCTCCTTGCCCACAGTTGAAACGTGAAGACTTTTAAATTACTTAGTTGCTGTCTTTCTGTAAAAGTTTTTGCATTTACTTGTATCGCATCTTGATTCAAAAAGGAATCAAAGCATACCAAATTGTTACATATATATGCTTTACACATACTTTGAATTGTGAACTTCGACTTTTTCCCAGGTAGGGACACGTGCTACAACACTCTCATGATGCTGTGTAGTGGCTGCTACTCCCATTCAGTTGGCCACACCATCACAAGGGAAAACAATCAGTACACTTAAAACCATTCTGTGTCCATATGACCATTCTGTTTTTCACTTTCAGTATAGTATTCAACAAATTATGCATGAGAATTCAACAGTATATTATAAAACAGGCTTTGTGTTAGATGATTCTGCCAACTGTAGGCTAGTTTAAGTGTTCTGAGAGCATTTAAGGTGGGCTGGTCTAAGCTCTGAGGCTCCGTAGGGTAGGTGTCTGAAATGCATTTTTGACATACAACATTTTCAACTTATGACAACCCATCGTAAGTCCAGGAATATATGTACCTCCTCCTCTGTGACCCCAAAGAAACCTAGCTCTGAACTAACAGTGGCACCTCCAGAGTTTCCTTGAGAGAGGAGCTTAGACAATGAGAAGGGGGTGGGATAACATAGCAGATCTGGATGTGCTGTGTCATGGCCACCAAGCTCACCTTCCCAGACATCCTAGCAGAGCTGAGCCCAACGCCCACAGCAGCGACCTTCATAACGCGCCCTCACCACCCTCTCTTCTCTACTTCTCATCCAAAGATATTTCATTCTTTCATTCATTTTCTGAGCTTAGACGTACCCAGCGCTCTTGCAGGCACTGATCAAAGAGTGAGGCACCTGTCTCTCAGGCCCCTTTCCTTCTGTTTTACTGTCATTTGACTGATTCCTTTGCCCACTGAATGAACCACCTAAGAATAATGAACCATACCTCGAATAATTTCTTGGCCTAGTCAACTGCGATAAACTTCACCACCTTCGCTATAACCAAAAGCTACAAGTGAGTGCCCCAATTCTAAAATCTTAAACTCTAAACTTCCACACGCAGGACACAGCTTTCCTTCTTTCTGTTTCTTTCTTTTATTCACTAGACTTGACACTTGACACCCCAGGCCATCCAAAACACCTCTCCTTATCACTGTACCTTTTAGTTGCTTTTGTTTTTTCCCTGTTTTACTGTGATACAATTGACATAACTTTGCATTAGTTTAGGTGTTTTGCCTAATGATTTGATATATATTTTTATCGTGAAATGATTACCACAGTAAGTTTAGTTAACATCCACCACCTCACACAGTTAGAAAGTTTTTTTTCTTCTTCTTTTTATATATATATATATATATATATATATTTATTTATTTATATTTTTGGCTGCATTGGGTCTTCATTGCTGTGCACAGGCTTTCTCTAGTTGCGGTGAGCGGGGGCTACTCTTCGTTGTGGCGCACGGGCTTCTCACTGCGGTGGCTTCTCTTGTTGCAGAGCACAGGCTCTAGGTGCGCGGGCTTCAGTAGTTGTGACACGTGGGCTCAGTGGTTGTGGCTGGTGGGCCCTAGAGCGCAGGCTCAGTAGTTGTGGTGCACGGGCTTAGTTGCTCTGCAGCATGTGGGAGCTTCCCCGACCAGGGCTTGAACCCGTGTCCCCTGCATTGGCAGGCGGATTCTTAACCACTGTGCCACCAGGGAAGTCCCAGTTTTTCTTTTTATGGTAAGAACTTTTAAGGTCTACTCTCCTAGCAACTTTCAAATATACAACAGAGTACTGTTTACTATAGTAACTATATTGTATCTTATACACTAGAACTTATTTATCCCGTAACTGGAAGTCTGCATCTTTTGATCACCTCTCCTATTCCCCCCAGCCCCTATGTGACAGTATGGTATTTGTCCTTCTCTGACTTATTTCACTTGGTATAATGCCCTCAAGATGCAACCATGTTGTCAAAAATGGCAAGATTTCATTCGTTTTTAATGGTTGAATAATATTACATTGTGTGTGTATTATATGTAATATGTACACTATATCTATATATACTTATACCCCGTTTTCTTTATCCACTCATCCACGGATAGACACCTTGTTTCCATGTCTTGGCTACTGTGAATAATGCTGTAAAAAACATAGGAATGCAGATTCCCGTTTGAGATCCTGATTTCATTTTCTTTGAACACACACCATAAGTGGGATTGCTGGGTCATATGGTAGCTCTATTTTTAGTTTTCTGAGGACCCTCCATACTGTTCTCCATAGTGGCTGCACTGATTTACATTCCCACCAACAGCATACATTTTCTTCACGTCCTTGCCAGCACTTCTTATCTCCTGTCTTTGGACGATGGCCATTCTAAGAGGTGTGAGGTGATGTCTCATTGCAGTTTTGTTTTCCATGTCTATGATGATTAGTGATGTTGAGCACCTTTTCATGTACGCATTGGCCATCTGTACGTCATCTTTGGAAAAATGTCTATTCAGATCCTCTGCCCATTTTTCAAATCAGATTTTTTTCTTGCTATTGCATTGCATGAATTCTTTATGTATTTTGGATATTAACCGTTTATCAGGAATATGATTCGCAAATATTTTCTCCCATTCCATAGGTTGCCTTTTCGTTTTGTTGATGTTTCCTATGCAGGAAGCTTTTTAGTTTGGTGTAGTCCCAGTTTATTTTTAATTTTGTTGCCTTTGCTTTTGGTGTCAAATTCATTTCTTTCTATTTCTTCAATAAGTACTTTTTAAAGTACTGAATATGTACCTTCTCAGGAAAATACAGAGAGCCATAGATCAGCCTTTCACCTGAAATCATTCTTTTTAGGTCCTCAGAGGATTTCGGCACAAAGTGAACATGGCGAGGAGATTTAGATTCCAACATCCTTTTCTTTCTTTTTTTCCTTTTTAATTTTGAGTGAACCACAGCTTAGAAAACAAGTGGTGTGTGTTTCAGGGTCAGTGAGAGTTGCTGATTATGGGTTGATTCCTTTCTACTTAAAGTGAAAAATCCTGATTTGATCAACACATTTCTTTCTTTCATAGGTGAGTTACAGAGAGAGAACAATGGATAAGACATTGTCGCTAACCTCAGTACATTAAAAAAAAAAGCATGTGAATGATACTGGATTCTAAGTATTTCCAAGAAAATGTGTTAATGTCTATCATACAGAGACAGGAGTGGGAAGGATTTGGGTGCCCTTGCCCTTGGTGATTAGAGAAGACTTCCAAGAAGGCATTAGGTTTCAGTTGCATCAGAAAATTGTTCAGAACGAATATAATTTTACTTGCCACAGGGAGCAAAAGCAAAACAATCAGGAAAGGATACATTATTGAAATACATTTGGATTTTCTCATGACACTGAAGTGACTCTTATAATTTCCTTTCAGTACTGATAGATCTCAATCTGACAGCCGTTAAAACTGCAGCAATACATTCTCCCACTTATGGAAAAAAGGAAGAACTAATCATATTTAATTGACATTTTATCGCTAGCCTAGCCAAGTACAGTGGAAAGACCTGGCTTTATTCTCGGCACTTACCCAAACCTTCTCTTATATTAGTTGTACTGTAAGGCACAGAGTTGCTGTGACAGCCACTGTTCACCTGGTCTCCCCGCAACTTTTTGCTCCTGCATATAACGAATGACTCCATATACCGCCTCAGAACTTGTAGGAAGAGCCCCACTGATTCTTTTATTTAAGCACATTTAAATTTTTTTATTAACTTTCCAAAATAAATGAATAAGGAAATGTTCCCTCACTCCTTTCGACTCCTTATGAGGGCACAGAATCTTTAAAGGTGATAGGAATTCTCGTTAAACATGACTTCCCCAAGAGTCCTCCAGTTTCGCACTAAAGAATCTGTGATGGCAAAAGAAACTCGAAGCAAGAAGCTGACTGAGCAGAATAGAGAAACATAATCCATAACCTCCCCCTAAATTCTCCCGTACTTGCCAAACAACAGGCTGGGGGATCAGGGGGCACTGGTGCCATGCACATGGCAAGGTGTGGCAGAAGCTCTGGAAACCGTCAGTGCTTGACACCCTAGTCCTACTGTTTCTGGTAAACTCATCCAAACGCTATGGTCAAGGCTACCGGAGTCCGTGTCGGGTCAACAGAAAAGCACTGACCACAGGTGCCACAATCTGCTCTCCAGGACAGGAGTGGGAGGGGTGTTTCTCCTCTCATCGAGTGCACTGACCAGGGACAAAGGACACAGGCAATTGTGGGAAAATTCTGGTCAGATCCAATGATAGTTTTCTCATTAGAAGACAAGGGAAAAGGAAAAAGGCAATTAAACAAACGAAACTATAGATCCCATGAGGAACACTGAGGTAACACAAGAAAAGGGATAGCATCCTAAATACAAGGAGGAAGGGCACGACGGAAAAGACTTACTAAGGAGACCAGACTAAACAGAGGGAAGCGGATGTGGTAAGCTCAGTGGTAGGCAAGGATGTGTACCATTATGAGAGGGGGAAGCCAAGAGAAGATAAAAAGGCAAGCATACTTAATTATGGAAAGCATATAAAAACTGAAATAAAAATGGAATGTGGTGAAATGATGAAAATTTATGAGAACTAAAATTCCAAAAGGAAAACTGAAATCCACCATTGAAGATAATAAACTGAAGAAGCAATACTACAGAAAATCAAATAAACAATGAAGGAAGAACTTGAAAAGTTCCACTTGACATATAATGGGTAAGGACAAAGAAATTAAAATAATAATAAAATATGATACATAGAGAGAATGTCAACTATAAACTACAATGACTAGTCTTTTTGAAGACATAATTTTTAAAAACGTTTCCTCGAAAAAATTCTCAATGAAAATCTGTACAGTTTTAATTTTGAACTTGAAAAAAATTATTCTCAAGGCCATTTAGAAGTATGAACAGGAAGAACACCTAATAAAAAGTAGTTATAACAATTGGATATTAAAATATCTAATAAAGCTAAGGTAACTAAGTTAATGTGGTGGTAGCGTAGGAACCTACAGGTTAGATGAACAAACAAACGCTGTATGTGAAAACAAAGTATAAACTAAAGGGAGCATCACAAACCAAAGGAAAGGCGTTAGAGTGATTCAACAAATAACTGGGAAGTTGAATTCTTTTTCCACTTGAAGCCTCAGTTCACTCTATGCATCAATATATTTTCCAAATATATTAAATAAAGCTAGAAAACTAAGCTATGAGATGAATCAATTTTTAGCAATATGATGAACCAGGCTACCAAATTAACCCTCATGCTACAGAATACCTAAGAGTATTAAATAGATACATTCCCCCTCATAGACCCATACAGACACACAAACCTAGAATTAACAAGAGGAGGAGAGGGGCTGAACTGTCTAGAAAATAAGGATCAGCTGTGGGAGTCCGAAATAACAAGAAAGAGCAAACACCAAGAGCTGATCTGCCTGACACTGCTGAAGCTGCGCTGCTGGGGAAGTTACCAATTCCTTGCTGACAAACAGTTTAGGTTTTACCTGGCTACCTCCACACAGGATGGAAGACAAAGGCTGCTGCCTGTACAGGGTGAGATTTTGGAACTGAGGCAACCACACGAGACTGAAGCCATCAAAAGTCACCGTAAGTAGGTGAACTAGGGGAAAAAAACAAAAGGAGAGTGTGAAATCTTCTCTGCTTCACTGGGTTCCCAGTGGATAAGACAAAAGGAAAAAGAATTTCTGAAAATTCGGAGTTGTAAACCAACCCTCACCCCGGTTGAAGACAAAGTTCACATCTATTTTAACACTTATATGGACTGTCTTACTCCTTGAAGGTTAAGTAGTCGTAGGTCCTAAAGCCACCTGCATGTATTGCTTTGTCCAGGAGTCTAGGAAAGGGTGTGGAGATCTTGGCTTCCCTTTCATTTTTTACTAACCATATGATATAAATATATTTATGGATTATATTAAATCCATATAATATAAATCTATACAATAAAATATAAAACCATTGCCTTTAACTTCCTCAACGTGTGGCAAGGAGTGGGGGATGGATTCAGGCATGGTAAGTGTTGTAAATATAACAATAAGTATACTCTGATATATTCACTGCATATTTTAAATTTTTGCATCAAAAAATTTACCAAATTACTGATTTCTGTGTAATTATTTAGTGTTTTGTATTTGTCCCATCATTCTTTAACATAAAGATTTCAATTTACAATACACACTTCTGAATTAATAAGCAAAAATTTAGAGAGCTGAGAAAGCTTGATCAATCATGGAGAAATGACTATCCTAGATCTTCAAGACAGAGGAAATTAACCCCAATGTGTTCATGTATTGATAGAAGGTTTCTGTTAGGTTTTCAGGGTTTGAAAGATTGTGACCTTTCAAGGTAGACGGAGAGATTTGGTTTGCACGTGTGAAAATACTCAGAAATTCCACATTTAAATTTTAGGACATGGCTTTGTGACCACGAACTCTACTCTTAAAAGAATTATTCATAGCATGATTCAAAAAGTTCTGAACAATGATTGTGTCAAGAGAAAAACAAACAGAAACAGATTCATGATCCATTCTAACAAGCATCAGTAACGTCACTATGCTTTGTGTGGGCATCTGCTCTATACAACCCTTGAGATGTTCTCCAAACTAAAATGGTAAAATGGCCAGAAAAGTGGAGTGACCATGATGCAATCTGGTTGAACAATACCCATAAACCACATGTTCGATTGGCTGCCACTCTAAGTCTTTGATTCAACTGCCTGAACACAAAAAAACATACTTCTCACCAAACAGCAACTGCATCTGATTTTAGAATTAAGCTCAGAGGAGCGGATTTTCCAAAGCCACTAAACTAGTTAATGATGGAGCCAGACCAGAGCCCAGGGCTCCCAGCTGGCACTCTGCTCTATGTCCCCACATTTCCCCAATTCTATTACACCTCCGTCTTCATTATGATCAAATCATAAGTAAATTAATAATTACTTGAAAATGTCATTTTTAAGAATAACTCATTTTCATACTTTGAGTTGCCTTGTCACAGCCTCTTCAGATATGGCTTCTGAAATTAGAACATAGAGGCCATCAAAATACTCCTAAGTACGCAGTAATTTATGGTCTTTAGTGATAAATCACCCTGGCCTTTATCCTTCTTACAAATTGATTATGCCCTCTAGCATGAACTAGACAGGGATTCAAATGGTTATTTTGAACTACTTGTTCTTTAATAGGATTTTTAAAATAAAAACGTCTGCCTATGTTTTCATAGCTTTCTCCTTGGTTGTTTTTTCTCAACAGGCCTATGGCTTTGAATTTAAACAGAAAAAATGGATAATTAAAGTTACCAAACATTTAATGAGGATATTATGGTAATAGAGAAGATTTTGCAAAATAAGGCATCTTAAATAGATCTAAAGAAATTTTACTTTTAGACAAAAATAAAACATCCACTTATTTATCCAGTGTTAACTTCTCAGTAATATTATCTAAGTGGAAGCCATACTCCATAGAAATGCTGTAATGGTGTTTTATTTTAAATACTCACCACCTGCATGCCATTCTACCATAAAGCATTTATTTGAGGTAAGCACAGTGTCCAAAACTTTAGCAGGTTTTTAAAAGGCTAATTATTTTTACATCCCACCACCGCAGAAACTTATAATAGTCAAACCTGTGAAACCAATCTTGGAAATAGAAAAAAACAAAAACAAAAACAAAACACATGCTACCTAATTTCTCTCAAAGACCATCAGAATTTATGTTTGCTCCTCCCATCTCCCCCCTATCCTCTCCTGCTCTCATTTCTCACTGCTTTTTGCCAGAGACACTAGGTGTCTCTCAGTTTTAACCACTCATGCTACTGGTGCACATTGACATGACCATGACCATTACAGAAGGCGCTGGAGAGAAAGCAGACACAAAACTAAACATCTATAGGATTCCTGCCACACTTTCCAGCTCATCAAGGCCCTGCTCCCAGTCTGCTTGCCAGAGATGTTTCGGCCCAAGCTTTTGGGCAGACACCGTCTTTTTTTTTTTTTTGCGGTACGCTGGCCTCTCACTGCTGTGGCCTCTCCTGTTGCAGAGCACAGGCTCCAGACGCGCAGGCTCAGCGGCCATGGCTCATGGGCCCAGCTGCTCCGCAGCATGTGGGATCTTCCCGGACCGTGTCCCCTGCATCGGCAGGCGGACTCTCAACCACTGCGCCACCAGGGAAGCCCCCTGTCTTAAAATATAGCCTCCTTATTCCTCTCTTTCTCCCCCTTCCACTTCTTCTCTCTATAATACAATCTATTTGTTGGGAAAATAAGTTGTTTTTTCCTATACAGGCTGGATTTTACCAAAGGTTTCCTCATGGTTAATTCAACATGTTCCTCTGCATTGCCTGTAAGTTTGTAACTCATTCTAGAGCCTTCAAGTTTGATGTGTTGACAAGACAGACTACTTCAGAAGTCACGTAGCATTTTAACCAGGCATCTGATTCCAAAGCTCATGCTCTGAGCCAAAATAATTTCACTTACCCTTGGAGCCATCTCTTAAAAAGATCTAGCCTCCATGTGGCAAATGCCCCAGATAACGTTCATCTTTGTTGCCAGCTGAGCTGATAGATAGAAGTTTTTTCTTAATAAGAAGTAGCTACAAGAAGGCATTCAATGATGTGGAAACGTTTAGGCCAATAGTATATTTTGACAAATTTTAAGCCTTATTTGATCCTTACCTAATAAATTATTATTTGCATCAAAAACACTGGTAAAGGAAAAATTGCGCTAATCTAAAATAGAGCTCATTATTGGGAATTTCTAAGTCCTTGTTAAATAATTCAAAATAAAAAGGGAAAAGCCATACTGAGGACCCCTAATCCCTTATATTGTCCACTTGAGCACAGTTTGATGCAAACTCTATTCTCACTGATGGACTGACTGCTGACTGCACCAGGCTTCCAGATCTCAGAGATGATCAAGATATGCATCATTTGAGAAAACAATATGGTTTCTCTCTCAACTGAAATAGGTCAGCTGTTTCTTGCTCTGAGCTACGATTACTTTTCTCTTTATCTTACTAAAAATGATTACTTTGTTGCCACATTTTGCCCTGATATAAAAAGTGAGCTTACTTTGGAGAAAGTATGCATAATCTCATTCCAGATTCAGAATCTTTAATTCGCATGTTCTATTTTTGTAAATGAGTTGCTTAGCTTTTATTTTATTTAACAAGTTAAACAGACATTTGAAAAGTAAAAATGCTTCCTGATGTAAGCAGGTGAGTTTTTCAGCTTTCTTTTGCTAATATGCTTTACTTCCAATTTAAAAAAAATCTGTTTTCATGTAGAAATTTCATTTACTTTGTAAACATTAGGCTTATAAAGTATTTAATATGAGTAGGCATATAATACTCTAAATTCAGATTTCACCCCAACCTTATCAATATTCCAACAGCATTGCCATTTCTAATAGCTTGGCTACTACACCCCGAAACATGCTGAGAGGTATGAACTGTACATAAGGAGAAAATATTTCTGTAAAAAAGCCATTAAAAACTGAAGTTTCATTTTAAATGAATATAGTTCTGATGCTCACAGACTTTTTCTTTTAGAATCTATTCTGTATTTTTAATTGTGAAATATTTTTCCAACATAAAAATATTTCACAATATAAAAAGCATAGCTCTTGAGTACACAAACTATATATTTTCAACACTCATTGATATTTTTCTTCTATTTACTTCAGATTCCGTAGTTTTAAAAGAAACTTTAGAAGTATGAGTATACTGGAGAACTGTTCCGTGTGTGTGTGTGTGTGTGTGTGTGTGTGTTAAAGTTGTTTTGTGTATATAATTTTCAAAACTGGTTTATTTGAGTATCTCTCCTCCTCGGATACTTCCTTCTTCCTTACAAGTCAACATTTATGCTTTCAAAATTTATCACTGTTGACACATGAAGACCTAATTTATTCTCTTCAACTGCCACAGGATATTCATCTTTGCCATACCACATCCAGCCACCTTTCGAAAAGGGACAGTGTTATTGCCAAGTTTGAGCCACTTCAGAAATGTTAACATGCACATCCCTGTACAGCTGTCCTTTGTACAGTATACAAAGTATTTTAGAGCACATATATCTTTAACTTTGCCCGGTGATAAACTCCATTTCCCCA
This sequence comes from Globicephala melas, assembly GCF_963455315.2. Taxonomy (NCBI): domain Eukaryota; kingdom Metazoa; phylum Chordata; class Mammalia; order Artiodactyla; family Delphinidae; genus Globicephala; species Globicephala melas. Next base: position 13,017,691 of record NC_083327.1, on the reverse strand, counting down.
CACAATCACTAACACCTGATGCTGTTGCTAAGTTATCTTTTTTTTGAAAGTTAATATCAATAGAATTGGTATGAAACATGTCATTGTTTTCTAGACTTGCATTTCCTGGAACCGCTGAGGTTGATCGTCATTCAGGTTAATTTTCCTTCTGCGTTTTCCCTTCTATTAAAGTGCCTTTTCATATTGTTACCTCACTTTTCTATTGGATTGTTTCTCTCTTCTTATTCGTATGCAGTTCACTGTATAATATATAATATAATTATAATGATAAATTTTACAGATTTTTTGAGGGAAATACCATAACCCTGTTTACCATGTGAGCAACTGAAATATACCTTTATAAAAACATTTTCTTTCTCAGCTGTCTTGGTTCCATAAACAATTCTAGCACACCGAGGCCTTGGGAACTTGACAGCCAGTTAGGAGGAAGAAGACAAAGCTGCTGGTACTTACTGGGGATATGCCCCCCTGGGAGAAAGACAAGAAGCTGATGACTAGGCCTATCTCCTCCTCAGGTGGACCTCCTGGCATTTGCTAGTAGGAGGAAATTTTATCTATGGAACAACCTTAGTTGGACATTCCTAGCAAAGAATTACTTATTTAAATGGACCCAGAATCTATGAGACAGAGCTCCTTGAAGATGGTCATACAAGCTGTAAAATTCTGCGGGTTATAAAATGGAGATGCTTAACAACTTAAAGCTCCCTCTGTGTGAGACACCCCGCAAAATCTCGCTTGGGGACCTCATCTACTGTTCGAGGATACAGAGACACATCTCTCAACAAGGACCCTGGGAAACACAGAGAATGTCCCACATCTCGTTCTGATCCACCTTTGCCCTGTGATTTTCTATCTCTTTGAAATAATTAGTTACGCTGGGATTGAATAAGGTCTCTCTGATTCACAGGATTCAATGTGACAATCCAATCATGAGCGTGCTCACACGTATGGGCGGCGATTTTGCCTGGATAAGCCTGACCCTCACTGAACCTCTGTACTGTCTACTTTCTGCCTTGTTTCTGGACTCTCTATCTCTGCCTATCTGATTTTACTTGAAACAACATAGAAATGGTCTTTCTATTGATTTCAGTTTCTTCAAAAAATACTCTCTTTGCCACCTTCCTACTTATTCTCGCCTCAAGGCAACTGATTTGTTAATGAGGCCCAAATTGGAGCCAGGATTGGAGTTAGGATTCTTCAACGTTCATATAAAGTATAAACTAAACAGTTATGCCTCTTTTTCCATGTTGCCTTTCTGCATTAACAAAACGCTCCACTTTTGTTAAAATTTAAAAATAAAATATACTGATAAGCCAGATTTCAGTAGTATAATATTTTTGTAATGCCTGATCGAAAGGATGATTCTGTGAAAATCAGGTACCATCTAGATCTAGACAAACCTATAAACTTATTAATAAAATTCTAATAAATAAAACAGAAAACTTACTAAAAACATGTGTATTGTTTTTTTATAGAGATATCCACCCCGTGCATTCTCTGTAACTATTTGTGTACCGGCTGGCTTTTCCTAGATGGCAGCTGCTTCAATTCTATCTGAAAAGAGGAAGAAAGCTATTCAAAGAAGGAGTTACAAAATTTTCCAACACGAAGTCCCAATGGCATAAGGATAAAAAAATTAAAATCAATGTCTTGATTTTGTTCTCTGTTTTGAACAAATGCAGGCCCTTAGAAAATCAATATGTCAGCAGTCTACGGACTCCTATGGGAGCCACCTTTTCAAAGTTATTTTAAAAACAAATAGAAAATCAAGGTGATTATGTCACAAGGTGGTGAATATACAGTAACTGTGGTGGGAAGATTCTGTCACTCCAAAAATGAATGACAGACACAAATTCTTAATTTTAATCAATTGATAAAGAGAAGACTCCAACAGGAGAATACAAAAAACATAATTTGTCAAGATATTAGGACAGTTTTATGCTCAGCATCATGTAAACAATTTTTTCAAGACCTAAGAAAACTGCATTCAAGTAAGCAAAGCTATAGAAAAGGATAACAAAATAAGGGGATACAAGCCCACTTTATCATAAATCTGGTTCACAGATTACAGATGAAGGATATATTAAAATTGACACAAATATATTATCTACTATAATTTTACCTCTATAAAAATAGGTGAGGCAATATACATATCAGATGAAGACAAGTTAAAATAAAAACTGTGTCGGTGAAATACAAAGAACTAAGGTGGGCAGTCAGTGGCTTATTTATTTTTTAACTGGAAGTTTGTACCTCTTAATCTTGTTCACCTATTTCCCAGCTGCCCTGGCAACCACCCATTTGTTCTCTGTATCTGTAAGTCTACTTTTGTATTGTATTGTTTGTTAGTTTTTTAGATTCTCTATATAAGTGAGATCATATGGTATTTGACTTATTTCACTTAGCATAACACCCTCTAGATCCATCCACGTTGTCCTAAATGGCAAGATTTCTTTTTATGGCCAAGTAATATTCCATTGTACTGGCTATTTTAAACAAAAAATATATGTAAAAGCCCTGGAGGAGTATGAAATGTTTAGAATAGTGTTTGATATACAGTAGGGCTCAGTAAATATCTACAATAGTAATTATTATTGAATTTCCACTAATTATATAAAACAGGATCTCTCCTGCTTCTGATATACAAATACATTGGAAATTGAATCAGATTCATATACACTGAATTATATATATTTATAGTTTTTGACTTAATGACCACTTAGAAAACTTTCTATCACTAAAACGTAGAATTGTTTCTCATGAAGTCCTTGGTGACATCTTTGCATTCGTTATGAGATCAACAAAGAAATAAAGTCGTTAAAGTGAGCTAAAGCACTCACTTTATAAAAGCACTGAGAAAATTATGTTATTATAGTCATTTTGGATTCAGAAAAAACTCTGAAATTTCAAAGAATGTATTTTAATTGAGGTATAGTTTACACACAGTGGAATGCCCAGAACTTCAGTGCCTATTTTGATGAGCTGTGACACTTGCAGGCGCCCTTGTAAGCACACACCAGTCCTTCCTGTCCCTTTTTAGTCAATCCCAGGCCCACCTTTGAATCAAGCACTACTGTGGCATCTTCTGCCATACATTAATTTTGCCTGTTTCAGAACCTATTAGAAATTTAGTCAAACCATATATGTTCTTTGGGGTCTGGTTTATTTTTCTTAGTCTAGTATGTTTTAAGTTGATTCACGCTGTTGTGTGCATCATTGACTCAATACATTTTACGGTTGAATAATATTCTATTAAGTATGTTTAAGATAATTTACTTATTGATCCTCCTGCCAGTGGAAATGAGTCATTTTCAGATTAATACTCAAGATTAAAGATACTATGAACATTCACAGACAACTGTTCTTGTCAACGTAGCTGCTGAATTGCTAGGCCATGTGGTAAGTGTATGATTGACTTTCTGAGGAACTTCCAGTCTGTTTTATGTGCTCACTAGCAATTTATGACTTCCTACAACCCCAGCAGAATTTGGTATTGTTAGCCTTTTCAATTTTAGCCATTCTTGTAACTGTCCATTGTATTTCTCTTCTGACTAATCAAGCTGCACATTATTCATGTATTTACTGTCCATTAGTATATATTTTTTCATGTGTTTAAATCTTTTGCTCATTTTTTTATTGAATTGTTGATCCATTCTTTCCTGATCGAATTACCTTAAGATATGTCTACAACCAACTGGCTATATGTGTGTGCTCTATTGCAGGCTTATCTACTTGGTAGCTTTTTGATAAACTCTAGGATTTTCTCTGTTCCTGGTCATGTTGATTCTACATATAGTTTTACTTCTTCCTTTCTCAAAGTACCGCAGCCTTATTGCAATGGCAAGGAGGTCCAGTACAATGATAACTAGAAGAGATGAGAGAGGACATCCCTCCCTTGTTTCTCATCTTGGGGGGAAAATATTTAGTCTTTCACCGTTGGTATATCTGTAGGTTTTTCATAAAAAACAAAATTTCTTGAGGAAATTTCCTTCTATTCATACTTTTGTATTTTTTCTAGAAAATCATGAACAAGTGGTGAATTTTGGCAACTGATCTTTCTGCATATACCCGGGTAATATGGGTTATCTGTTAATATTATGAATTATATTGATTGTTTATGAATGAGAAAACAACATTACATTCCTGGGATAAATACCACCTGATGATCATGTAGTATTTTTTTGTATGCTGCAGGATTCTATCTATTAATATGCAGTAAGGATTTTACTTCTGTGTTCATCTGAGGTATTCTCAGTTTTTGTTTTTCCTTGTAATGTGAGTCTGGTTTTGATACTGAAGTACTTATGGCCTCATGAAATGAGTTAGAAATATTCTCTATTCTTCCATTCTCTAAACAGAGTTTGTGTAAGAGTGCTATTATTTCTTTCTTAAATGCATGATCATTTGGTCCTGGACTGGCCTTTGTAGGGAGGTTTATAAATTCAAATACACTTTATTTAATCAGCATAGGGTAATTTAGGTTTTCTATTTCTTCTTGAGTCAGTTTTCGTAATTTTCAAATTTCAAGGACTGTGTGTTTAATCTAAATTGTTGAGATTACTGTCAAAATTTTTTTCATATTTATATTTATCTATTATATTTTAAACAGATTTATTGGTATACAGTGCTTTTATATTTATGTTGAAATTTCCTATTTTCTCCTTATTATTCATATTTTCCTTTTTTAATTGAATGAAAGGTTCCTTAAATTCTATAATGCTTTACAATTTTCAAAAGTTTCATACACATGATTTTATGTAATCCCATAATAACCCTTTCTTTCTTCCTACCCCTATACTGCCCCTACCCCTTCCTTCTCCCGATTGGTAACCACTAGTTTGTTCTCTGTATCTGTAAGTCTGCTTCTTTTTTGTTTTATTCACTAGTTCTTTTTTTTTTCAGTTCTTTTTTTTTTAACATCTTTATTGGAGTATAATTGCTTTACAATGTTGGGTTATTTCTGTATAACAAAGTAAATCAGCTATATATATACACATATCCTCATATCCCTTCCCTCTTGAGTCTCCCTCCCACCCTCCCTATCCCACCCCTCTAGGTGGTCACAAAACACCGAGCTGCTCTCCCTGTGTGATGCAGCTGCTTCCCACTAGCTATCTATTTTACATATGGTAGCGTATATATGTCAATGCTACTCTCACACTTCGTCCCAGCTTACCCTTGCCCTTCCCTGTGTCCTCAAGTCCATTCCCTACCTCTGTGTCTTTATTCCTGTCCTGCCTCAAGATTCTTAGGAACCACTTTTTTTTTTCTTTTTTTTAGATTCCACATATATGTGTTAGCATACGGCATTTGTTTTTCTCTTTCTGACTTACTTCACTCAGTATGACAGTCTCTAGGTCCATCCACCTCACTACAAATAACTCAATTTCATTTCTTTTTATGGCTGAGTAATATTCCATTGTATATGTGTGCCACATCATTTTTATCCATTCATCGCTCGATGGACACTTAGGTTGCTTCCATGTCCTGGCTATTGTAAACAGTGCTGCAATGAACATTGTGGTACATGATTCGTTTTAGATTATGGTTTTCTCAGGGTATACACCCATTAGTGGGATTGCTAGATCATACGGTAGTTCTATGTTTAGTTTTTTAAGGAAATTCCATACTGTTCTCCATAGTGGCTGTATCAATTTAAATTCCAACCAAAAGTGCAAGAGGGTTCCCTTTTCTCCACACCCTCTCCAGCATTTACTGTATGTAGATTTTTTGATGATGGCTATTCTGACCGGTGTGAGGTGATACCTCATTGTAGTTTTAATATGCATTTCTCTAATGATTAGTGATGTTGAGCATCCTTTCATGTGTTTGTGGGCAATCTGTGTATCTTCTTTGGAGAAATGTCTATTTAGACCTTCTGCCCATTTTTGGATTGGGTTGTTTTATTGATATGGAGCTGCATGAGCTGCTTGTAAATCTTGGAGATGAATCCTTTGTCAGTTGCTTCATTTGCAAACATTTTCTCCCATTTTGAGGGTTGTCTTTTCGTCTTATGTTTTCCTTTGCTGTGCAAAAGCTTTTAAGTTTCATTGGGTCCCATTTGTTTACTTATGTTTTTATTTCCATTTTTCTAGGAGGTGGGTCAAAAAGGATCTTGCTGTGATTTATGTCATAGAGTGTTCTGCCTATGTTTTCCTCTAAGAGTTTTATAGTGTCTGGCCTTACATTTAGGTCTTTAACCCATTCTGAGCTTATTTTTGAGTATGGTGTTAGGGAGTGTTCTAATTTCAGTCTTTTACATGTACCTGTCCATTTTCCCAGCAACACTTATTGAAGAGGCTGTCTTTTCTTCACTGTATATTCTTGCCTCCTTTATGAAAGATAAGGTGACCACATGTGTGTGGGTTTATCTCTGGGCTTTCTATATTGTTCCATTGATATATATTTCTGTTTTTGTGCCAGTACCATACTATCTTGATTACTGTAGCTTTGTAGTATAATTTGAAGTCAGGGAGCCTGATTCCTCTAGCTCCATTTTTCTTTCTCAAGATTGCTTTGGCTATTCGGGGTCTTTTGTGTTTCCATACAAATTGTGAAATGTTTTGTTCTAGTTTTGGGAAAAATGCCACTGGTAGTTTGATACGGATTGCACTGAATCTGTATCTGTAGATTACTTTGGGTACTATAATCATTTTCACAATGTGGATTCTTCCAATCCAGGAACATGGTATATCTCACCATCTGTTTGTATTGTCTTTAATTTCTTTCATCACTATCTTATAGGTTTCTGCATAAAGGTCTTTTGTCTCCTTAGGTAGCTTTATTCCTAGGTATTTTATTCTTTTTGTTGCAATGGTAAATGGGAGTGTTTCCTTAATTTCTCTTTCAGATTTTTCGTCGTTAGTGTATCGGAATGCCAGAGATTTCTGTGCATTAATTTTGTATCCTGCTACTTTACCAAACTCATTGATTACTATAGCAGTTTTCTGGTAGCATCTTTAGGATTCTCTACGTATAGTATCATGTCACTGCAAAAAGTGACAGTTTTATTTCTTCTTTCCTAATTTGGATTCCTTTTATTTTTCTTCTCTGATTTCTGTGGCTGAACACTTCCAAAATGATGTGGAATAACAGTGATGAAAGTGGGCATACTTGTCTTGTTCCTGATTTTAGAGGAAATGCTTTCAGTTTTTCACCATTGAAAATGATGTTGGCTATGGGTTTGTCTTATATGGCCGTTATTATGTTGAGGTAAGTTCCCTCTATACCCACTTTCTGGAGAGTTTTTATCATAAATGGATGTTGAATTTTGTTGAAAGCCTTTTCTGCATCTATTGAGATTATCATATGGCTTTTATCCTTCAGTTTGTTAATATGGTGTATCATATTGATTGATTTGCTTATATTGAAGAATCCTTGCATTTGTGGGATAAACTCCACTTGATCATGGTGTATGATCCTTTTAACTGTTGGATCCTGTTCTACTAGTGTTTTGCTAGAGGAACTAGTAAAATGAGTTCCTCCCTCTGCTATATCTTGGAAGAGTTTGAGAAGGATAGGTATTAGCTCTTCGCTAAATGTTTGATACAATTTGCCTGTGAAGCCATCTGGTCCTGGGCTTTCGTTTGCTGGAAGATTTTTAATCACAGTCTCAATTTCAGTGCTTGTGATTGGTCTGTTTCTATTTTCTATTTCTTCCTGGTTCAGTCCATAAGGTTGTACTTTTCTAAGAATTTGTCCATTTTTTCCGGGTTGTCCATTTTATTGGCATAGAGTTGCTTGTAGTAATCCCTCATGATTCTTTGTATTTCTGCAGTGTCAATTGTTACTTCTCCTTTTTCATTTCTAATTCTGTGGATTTGAGTCTTCTCCCTTTTTTTTCTTGATGAGTCTGGCTAATGGTTTATCAATTTTGTTTATCTTCTCAGAGAACCAGCTTTTAGTTTTACTGATCTTTGCTATTGTTTTCCTCATTTCTTTTTCATTTGTTTTTGCTCTGATCTTTATGATTTCTTTCCTTCTGCTAACTTTGGGGTTTTGTTGTTCTTCCTTCTCTAGCTGCTTTAGGTGTAAGGTTCTGTTGTTTATTTGAGATTTTTCTTGTTTCTTGAGGTATGACTGTACTGCTATGAACTTCCCTCTTAGAACTTCTTTTGCTGCATCCCATAGGTTTTGGGTCGCCATGCTTTCATTGTCATTTGTTTCTAGGTATTTTTTGATTTCCTCTTTGATTTCTTCAGTGATCTCTTGGTTATTTAGTAGTGTATTGTTTAGCCTCCATGTGTCTGTATTTTTTCCTCTAATTGATATCTAGTCTCATAGCGTTGTGGTTGGAAAAGATATTTGATACGAATTCAAATTTATTAAATTTACCAAAGCTTGATTTGTGACCCAAGATGTGATCTATCCAGGAGAATGTTCCATGAGCACTTGAGAAGAAAGTGTATTCTGTTGTTTTTGGATAGAATGTCCTATAAATATCAATTAACTCCATCTTGTTTAATGTGTCATTTAAAGCTTGTGTTTCCTTATGTACTTTCATTTTGGAATGATCTGTCCATTGGTGAAAGTGGGTTGTTAAAGTCCCCTACTATTACTGTGTTACTGTCAATTTCCCCTTTTATGGCTGTTAGCATTTGCCTTATGTATTGAAGTGCTCCTACAATGGGTGCATAAATATTTACAATTGTTATATCTTCTTTGGATTGATCCCTTGATCATTATGTAGTGTCCTTCTTCATCTCTTGTAATAGTCTTTATTTAAAAGTCTATTTTGTCTGATATGAGAATTGCTACTCCAGGTTTCTTTTGATTTCCATTTGCATGGAATATCTTTTTCCATACTCTCAATTTCAATCTGTATGTGTCCCTAGGTCTGAAGTGGGTCTCCCGTAGACACTATATATATGGGTCTTGATTTTGTATCCATTCAGTCAGTGTCTTTTGGTTGGAGCATTTATTCTATTTACATTTAAGGTAATTATCTACATATATGTTCTTATTACCATTTTCTTAATTGTTTTGGGTTTTTCTTCATAGGCGTTTTCCCTCTTTTGTGTTTTCTGCCTAGAGAAGTTCCTTTAGCATTTGTTGTTAAGCTGGTTTGGTGGTGATGAATTCTCTTAGCTTTTGCTTGTCTGTAAAGATTTTAATTTCTCTGTCAAATCTAAATGAGATTCTTGTTGGGCAGAATAATCTTGGTTGTAGGTTTTTCCCTTTCATCATTTTAAATATGTCCTGCCACTCCCTTCTGGCTTGCAGAGTTTTTGCTGAAAGAGAAGCTCTTAACCTTATGGAGATTCCCTTGTATGTTATTTATTGCTTTTCCCTTGCTGCTTTTAGTAATTTTCCTTGTATTTAATTTTTGATAGTTTGATTAATATGTGTCTTGGCATGTTTCTCCTTGGATATACCCTGCATGGGACTTTCTGCACTTCCTGGAGTTGATTGACTATTTCCTTCCCCATTTTAGGGAAGTTTTGAACTATAATCTCTTCATGTATTTTCCCAGACCCTTTCTTTTTCTCTTCTTCTTCTGGGACCCCTACAATTTGAATGTTGGTATGTTTCATGTTGTCCCAGAGGTCTCTGAGATTGTCCTCAATTCTTTTCATTCTTTTTTCTTTATTCTGCTCTGTGGTAGTTATATCCACTATTTTATCTTCCAGGTCACTTATCCATTCTTCTGCCTCAGTTATTCTGCTATTGATTCCTTCTAGAGAATTTTTAACTTCATTTATTGTGTTGTTCATCATTGTTTGTTTACTCTTTAGTTCTTCTAGGTCCTTGTTAAACATTTCTTGTATTTTCTCCATTCTAGTTCCAAGATTTTGCATCATCTTTACTATCAGTACTCTGAATTCTTTTTCAGGTAGACTGCCTATTTCCTCTTCATTTGTTTGGTCTGGTGGGTTTTTACCTTGCTCCTTCATGTACTGCATATTTCTCTGTCTTTTCATTTTGCTTAACTTACTGTGTTTAGGGTCTCCTTTTCGCAGGCTGCCGGTTCATAGTTCCCGTTGTTTTTGGTGTCTGCCTCCAGTGGGTAAGGTTGGTTCAGTGGCTTGTGTAGGCTTCCTGGTGGAGGAGACTGGTGTCTCTGTTCCAGTGGGTGGGGCTGGACCTTGTCTTTCTGGTGGGCAGAGCTGGGTCTGGTGGTGTGTTTTGTGGTGTCTGTGAACTTATTATGATTTTAGGCAGCCTCTCTGCTAATGGATGGGGTTGTGTTCCTGTCTTGCTCATTGTTTGGCATGGGGCGTCCAGCACTGGAACTTGCTGGCTGTTGGGTGGAGCTGGGTCTTAGCATTGAGACAGAGGTCTCTGGGAGAGCTCTCACCAATTTATATTATGTGGGGCTGTGAGGTCTCTGGTGGTCCAATGTCCAGAACTTGGTTTTCTCACGTCAGAGGCTCAGGCCTGACACCAGGGTGGAGCAACGAGACCCTGTCAGCCACACAGCTCAGAAGAATAGGGAGAAAAAAATGAAAGAAAAAATAAGAATAATTTAAAAAAATTAAAAAGATAAAATAAAATTTTAAAATTATTAAAAGAAAAAAATAAAAAAGAATTTTTAAAAAAAGAAGAGAGCAACCAAACCAATAAACAAATCCACCAATGATAACAAGTGCTAAAAACTATATTAAGATAAACATAAAAATCAGAAACACGTCAGTTGCTGACAGCAAACCTCAAGTCTACAGTTGCTCCCAAAGTCTACTGCCTCCATTTTAGGTTGATCCGTTGTCTATTCAGGTATTCCACATAAGCAGCGTACTTCAAAGTTGACTGGGGATTTAATCCGCTGCTCCTGAGGCTGCTGGGAGAGATTTCCCTTTCTCTTCTTTGTTTGCACAGCTCCTGGGGTTCAGCTTCCGTTTTGGCCCTGCCTCTGCATGTAGGTTGCCCTCAGGCTTCTGTTCCCACCCAGACAGGATGGGGTTAAAGCAGCAGCTGATTAGGGGGCTCTGACTCACTCAGGCCAGGGGCAGGGAGGGGTACGGAATGCAGGGCAAGCCTGTGGCGGCAGAGGCCAGAGTGAATTTCAACAGCCTGAGGCACACTGTGTGTTCTCCCGGAGAAGTTGTCCCTGGATCACGGGACCCTGGCAGTGGCGGGCTGCACAGGCTCCCCGGGAGGGGAGGTGTGGATAGTGACCTGTGCTCGCACACAGGCTTCTTGGTGGCGGCAGTAGCAGCGTTAGCATTTCATGCCTGTCTCTGGGTTTCGAGCTGATGGCCACAGCTCGCGACCGTCTCTGGAGCTCATTTAGGCGGTGCTCTGCCTTCTGTGGGCAGACAGGGAAGGAATCCCTTCTCCTCGTGCACCCTGAAACAATGGTCTCTTGCCTCTTAGGCAGTTCCAGACTTTTTCCTGGACTCCCTACTGGCTAGGCAGTGTTCACGCCGCCAACCCTAGTCCTCTCCCGGGGGTCTCATCTCCGAGGCCCGAGCCTCAGCTCCCAGCCCCCGCCTGCCCCGGTGGGTGAGCAGACAAGCCTCTCAGGCTGGTGAGTGCTGGTCAGTATGGATCCTCTGTGCGGAAATCTCTCTGCTTTGCCCTCTGCACCCCTGTTGCTGCGCTGCCCTCCGTGGCTCCAAACTTTCCCCCTGCCCACCCCGTCTCTGCCAGTGAAGGGGCTTCCTAGTGTGTGGAAACCTTTCCTCCTTCACAGCTCCCTCCCAGAGGTGCAGGTCCTGTCCCTATTCTTTTGTCTCTGTTTTTTCTTTTTCCCTATCCAGGTACGTCGGGATTTTCTTCCCTTTTGGGAAGTCTGAGGTCTTCTGCCAGCATTCAGTAGGTGTTCTGTAGGAGTTGTTCCTCATGTAGATGTATTTCTGATGTATTTGTGGGGAGGAAGGTGATCTCCACGTCTTACTCCTCCACCATCTTGAAGGTCCCTCCCTGTTGTATTTTTTAAATTAAGTGATATCATATCTGTCTTTCTCTGTCTTATTTCACTTAACATAATCCTCTCCAAGTCCATTCATGTTGCCGCAAACGGTAAAATTTTATTCTTTTTTTATTGCTGAATGGTATTCTAGTGTGTGTGTGTGTGTGTGTGTGTGTGTGTGTGTGTGTGTGTATGAGATCACATCTTTATCCATTCATCTCTTGCTGAACACTTAGGTTGCTTCCATAACTCAGCAATTATAAATAATACTGTTATGAGCATTGGGGTGCATGTATCTTTTCTAATTATTGTTTTTCAGATATATACCCAGGGGGGTTATATGGTAGTTTTATTTTTAGTTTTTTAAGAAACCTCCATACTGTTTTCTATAGTGGCTGCACCAATTTACATTCCCACCAACCGTGCACGAGGGTTCTCTTTCCTCCACATCCTCACCAACATTAGTTACTTGTTGTCTTTTTGATGATAGCCTGTCTGACAGGTGTGAGACAATATCTAATTGTGGTTTTGATTTGAATTTCCCTGATGATTAGCTATGTTGAGCATCTTTTCATGTGCCTGTTGACCATCTGCATTTCGTCTTTGGAAAAATGTCTATTCAGTTCTTCTGCCCATATTTTTATTCCAGTTGTTTGGTTTTTTTGATGTTGACTTTTATGAGCTATTTATATACGTTGGATATTAACCCCTTATCAGTCACATCATTTGCAAACAGCTTCTCCCATTCTGTGGGGTTTTTTTTTCATTTTTAACACACATATGTGTGTGTGTGTGTGTGTGTGTGGTGTGTGTGTATGTATGTGTATATATATATATATATATAAATAACTGTCTTTGTCCTTATATGCTGATTCCATTATTTCTGTCATTTCTGGTTCTATTTCTATTAACTAATGCTTTTTCTCATGGCTATGAGTTACACATTCTTTCTTTTTCACATGCATGATGTCTGAATGGACGTAGACATTAACGATATCATATTGTTGAGCTTCTGTATTATGTCGTTCCAGCACGCAGCTAATCTAGCTGTGAACCAGCAAGAAATCTTCAAGGTGTGTTTCCAAGCTCTGTTAGAATCCCTCCAGCATAGCCTTTTCCTAGGACTGTAAAGTACTGTACTGCTAAGTTGTAACATTTTAAGGTCTCTACTGAATGCCTTATTGAGTAAGGTCTTGCCATTATATCTGGATAGAATTTGGATGGTCCCAAGCACTGTGTGAGGTCTGGCCATTATGCAGCTCACAATTGCTTTGTAATATTTCTTTCCTGAGTAGTTTTTCTTTGCTTGGCCTTGTGAAGTGTCCTCCTACACATGTGCAGCTTAGTGTTCAACAAATGATCCAGAAAACCTCTGTTCAAATTTCCTGAGTTCTTCTTTTCAGGGTTTTCTTCTCTCCATGACTCCGACCCAGAAATTCTCTGCATCAGTTCTCTGGAACTCCAGTCTCTGCCCTATCAGTTCAGTGAGACTGCTGGGACTTGGCTCGCTTCACTGTGCCACAGTCCAGAAAGGGCCTCCAGGCCCAAAGTCAAGGCAATCACGGGGCTCACATAGTTCGCTTGCCTTATTTCAGGAATTGCAATTTTGTACTGCCTACTGTCTGAAACTCACTAAGTCATATATTTTTCCAGAGTTTTAGCTGTTTACATTGGGAAGGCTACTCTGTTAACAATGAACTTTATGACTTTTTAAATACTTTTTAATAAGTTCCAAGAAATTTTAGTTTTTGAAAATAATTAGACATTTTATTATGCTTTTTCCAAAAAATCATCTTAATATGCAAGTCTGAGATGCAAATCACCAATAAGAGTTGAATTCAGTTAATGCAATCAAGTCAACTTCTGAAATGTATCTCCATGAATCAGTTTCAGAAAATAGTTAATGTTAAGTTTTATATCAGAGGTCAAAATGTATACAGCAATGACCTGTATGTCCAACAATAAGACTATGTCTAAGAGACATAAAGAAAACTGGAAAGTCAAAAATTATGTAGTATGACTTTAATATTTATATTTATAGATTTTTTTGCATAATCCATATTACATATAATATATATTACTGTTTACATCTGATGAAAAATTAAATCATTTAAGCCTGACATTTATAATAGTCAGCTAACATCTAATATTAAAATAAAGCTTGTCTTCTTTCCTTGTTTGTACATCTGCCTCTCCCATTCCACAGTACTTTTCCCTGAGTCCCTGTTCTCTTTCTGACTATGATTTCATGATTGCCATATAGTGATATTCCCCTAATTTTTATGTATGTCCCCTCCTTTCCCTCAAGTTTTAATTTCATATTTCCATCTGCCTATATTTAGATTACTTCAATGTTTCCTCATATTCAATATATACAAACTCAATTTTTTCTGCTCACAAAGAAGCATTGCTTCCCATTTATCTAATTCTTCTTAGTGATATTTTTCCTATCTCTTAGTTTTATAATATTAATTTTTGCACTGATTCTTCTCTCTCCTTCACATTAAATCTTTTCTTGAGTCCTTTGGATAACACTTCTTATATACAAGTGGTTATTTGTACTCCTGCTTGTGGAAGACTTATTACATTGAGAGTCCCGAATAAATGGCTTCCCTGCATTCACGCCCTTTGCCTTGTATTCCCTCCTATTCTGACGCCATCTCTTACCACCATGTTACTGAATTTCTGAGCCTTACATGTGATAGACACCTTGGACTGACTACATCATTAGTCATTCTATCATCCTTTTAGAGGAAAGAAGGTGAAAAAGCATAAAACTACATTTTCTGTACTTCCTTGATGCTAGGGTTCTGAATATGTTGTTGGCTTAGAAATAAACGCACTGACAAAAACTGAATTAGTTGAAACTGAATCACACAGTGAGACAGGACAACACAGGGCATATATCTGGCTGTTGTACCTTGTAGCAGGACTGTTTTATGGACCCTGTGTCTGTAGCAGTAGCTCCTTGAGTCAGCAGGCAGCTTCCCGGTCATGACAGCAAAGGCAGCAATTCCTTTGGAGCCTATTCCTATTCAGCTGGGTAGTTGCGGAGGTCATTCATGAAAGTACGGCCTAGTCTCTTCTTCAACTATTCCATAGCTATTCATGTATCCTTTTCTGCTTAAATTGGCTGGAGTGAATTCTGTTATCCATTGTTAAGAATGCTGATGAACAGTTTCCTTGTCTTTAAACAAGGATACTAATATCTTGAAGGGTTACTAAAAGGATTGAATGGGACAATTCGGGTAAAGCATAACACATATTACCCGCCAAAAACTAGTTCTTGTTGTTGTGTTATATTGTTACTCTTATTCTGAAGTGGCTTAACAATCAGAATGCCTGGGTCTGAATTATGGCTCTTAGCATATGTTCTTTCTGCAAGCTTGGTCAAGGTGCTTGACTGCTCTAAGGCTTGACTTCTTTATCTATAAACTAGGTAAATAATATAACTACTTCATGTATTTTGGTAAAAATTAAGTGAGAATATGTAAATAAAATTTTCTTTTCTGTGTTTTGTTATTTTCCACACAAATCTGATTCCATCAGACTAATTTCCCATATTGCTTCCTATTTTTAATGCCATGACCTTACCTTGTTTCCTCAGAATTCTGAGCACACTTTTTAAAACTGACACCCAGCGCCTCAACATTATGTATTCTCTCCTTTTCAATTCAAATCCATTTTTCAAGCTGTTCCTTTTTCATGAAATCTTTTCAGGGACTTGCAACCTACCTTGATCACTTCCTTGATCTTGGAGCTCCTACAAACGGCACCATGCATTTTAACACTTCACTGTTTTTTTCCACTAGTAAATGTGCCTTATTTCTTTCTCAAATGGATTTTTAGCTCCTTGAGATCAGTAACAACTACTTTTTAAAAATACATCTACAGAGCTCTTACAAGGGTTCACCATTTAACAGTCACTTGAAAAACTACTGACTAGATGATTTACCACGACATTGATTGAATTCAAGTAGATTATATAATATTTTGGAATATGTTATTAAATATAGAGAACTTAGACGTAAGAACTTGGTTATTATTTTTTCTCTTTACCAAAACATTTCTGTCTCTGATTTCCTTTATTTGTGTTTAATTCTAACCACAGAAAGAATAATATTAAGTGAGCTGAGAAAGTGAACACATAATATGCCACTGTCAACATTAGAACATGGGAATGACTTCTGTTTCTTAGACACATTTGTCAGCAGTGACATAAGAGTTTGCACAGATAAAAGAGCATTGTTTTCAACCTTGGTTGCACACTGGAATCATCTGGAGAACTTTAACAATACCAATACCTGCGTCTTAACCCCAGAGACCTCCATTTAATTGGATTGGCAACAGAGTATTTAAAATTAGCCACATGAGTGTCATGAGCAATTAGGAATAAGAACCACTGGTCAGAGGCTGTTCTCCATTTATCATCCTCTCCTGTTCACTTTCCTCTCACTGCTTTGCTTTAGGAACACACTGCCTTCTTGGAGAGGTTTAAGGCCATTCCTTTGCCGTCACTAGTGACACCTTTGGCACATATATACCAGTAAGGATGATAAAATGGCATTATTTTGAAAACTATTTTCTGAAAGTATCTTTCTGTAATTTCAGCAGGCAGCAACACTATTCATGTATGTTAGAAATAAGGTAACGACTAAAATATCAGCCTGGCAAAAAGAGAGGGGAGGAGAAAGGGAAAGAAAAGTCTACAGCTGCATTAACTATAAATGAAAGTTACAGTATCAAGTTATATGTACCTGATTGATGGTGCCCAGATCATCAGCGAAGCTGTTTACTTCTGACAGAAGCAGAGATATTATAGATCTTCTCAACAAGCTGCAACTTCCCAGGGTTACCAGACTCTGAGAGACATAATGCTGCACCTGAAACTAAAGATCAAAATGAATAGATTTCTATTTTCTATCAAGTTAGCTCAAAATATATTTAATGGGCACTTTCTAAAATTTACTATTGAGCTCCATGCTGCAGGGAGTACAAAAAGTGTCAACATAATTCTGGGTCAGTCTCAAGCAAAACTGTGAAACAGACAGATTATCATAATAGAAGTAATGAAACTTTATAGCAGTTAATATTTTGAAATGTGTGACAAGGTGCTAAAATGGAAGTTTTAGCTGAAGAACCAAAAGATCATATCATTTAGATAGAGTACATACAGAATGAATCAAGATGATAAAACGGGGCTTCCCTGGTGGCGCAGTGGTTGAGAGTCCGCCTGCCGATGCAGGGGACACGGGTTTGTGTCCCGGTCCGGGAGGATCCCACATGCCGCGGAGCGGCTGGGCCCGTGAGCCATGGCCGCTGAGCCTGCGCGTCCGGAGCCTGTGCTCCGCAGAGGGAGGGGCCACAACAGTGAGAGGCCCGCGTATCGCAAAAAAAAAAAAAAAAAAAAAAAGTCTAAAGTCACAATGTTTTAGAGTGAGGAGAAAGAAATGTGGGACTCTGAATTTTTATCTAGAGGCAGCAAAAGATCTCGTCATTAAATAAATTTCAAAGGATTGTGGGAGACAATAAACTATATCCCCTATAGTTAGTAGGAGAAAGGCCATTTGATTATAATTCACATTAAGTTGCATATAACTCATAACTGGAATTTCATTACATCTTTCCTTTAATATATCTGGGACAAAGGAGGCTTCATGGAGTATCTCAAAACACAGAAACAGCATCTGCCTTGCCATTGTTCTCTACGGGCTTAAAATCAGATTGAGGAGACACTGCTTTTATATGTAAAATGTTTAAATGACAATGCTGAAATAACTAATGCCATATGAAACTAGGAAATGCCATCTGTGTCCTTTACGATGTATACTTAACATAGATATTTCTCAAACTGACATTTTAATAATATACTTTAACTTTAAAAGTTAATCAGTGACACTAAGAAAGTGAATGGATTATAGACTTCAAAAGAAATTTCTATTATAAATCTGGACACGTATAACTAGCTGTTAATAATAATTTTTGAAATCAAGTTATCAAATTTAAAACTAAAACCACATCAATTTATTATCATAGAAAATCATAGTTATTTATCATTGTTATTTCCTAACAATGTAATTAGCGAAGACTCCCATCTTTTGTAACTCTCCAGTATGACTTACTAGATGTCACATGTTTTACAACATTTTAATTTGTACCTGAAAAAACAGTACTTTTACCTAAGTCCTAAAAAACTTCGGTTGAGTATTTCACTGATGCTTTAATTGTTTATCTTTTTTCCTCAATATTTAATCTTTAGGTGATAACTTAAAGAGAAGAAAAATTTCACCATAAACTGAAAGGGACTTTACAGAATGGGGATGAAATGAAAATGTGACAGGGTAGGCTAGACTCTGGAGTCCAACACCACCTGAGTCAAATCCCAACTCCATGCTTACTAACTTGTACTAACAACTTACTTAACCTTTTATGTCTCAGCTTACACATCTGCAAAACAGTGTCTGAGACAGCACCCACTACATAGAGTCGTGCATATTAAGTTAGACAGCGAAACTGATTAACATAGTGTCAAGCCCCTAGCAAGTGCCCAATAAGTGTTAAATGTTATAATGTAGGATAATAATGTAAAAGCATTGAAGGTTATACGTGTAATTCACTGACCCTTAAGAAGTTAAATACTAGAAATAAAATCCATTTGTCTAGAGTTAATACGGTCCTTTTAGAGGACATTGCTGAGAAGGAAATTTCACCACAAAGAGATTTTCCACAATACAGCTGTGAACTGTGACTGTCTCCCCCGTTTGACTGAGGTTCAAACGAGAGCAGACTAAGTATAGAGCCATTAAGGTGATTTAAAATTCTGTGAATATTATTATAAAATGGCCTCTCTTCTTCCTTACATTTTAATTGGCACTTGCCCTTTTGTAAATGCAGTGGAACTTTGAGAGAGGCTGACATGGAGGCCTGGGCTCACATTATGCATGCGGCAACTGCAGCGGAAACCACGGAAGGACCTGCCAACACCCACGCCATCATTTTCTACTCTAGCACATCTTTCTGCATTTCAGGGACAGAGGAGCTAGAAATAAATTTCCCCAGATTCCTCTGCAGTTAGGATTTTGGATGAGGTTTGAGTTCTGCCAATCAGAGCATTCATTTGAGAACCGGATTTAGCAGTGCATTACGGAAGAAGAGAAGCGGGCTCAGGGCATGCGTTTTGCTGGCGCGGACTGTAGCAGAGGCGGCACAGTTCTGGCTTATCCTGCAGCTGGTTCAGAGGCTTCCTGCGTTTCCAGGTTCTTAATCCTAGTAGAAGCAGCGGGATGCTATCTTGGTGACCCACTGGTTTAGGGAGTCATTGCTGTAAACTCAGTCTTCCCAAATGTGCTTGGATCTATATATCCACCTGGAAGATTCACAGAGCTCAGTGCCACGCTGAAGTCTTGAAATATTCAGGGGTGGAAATTCCTACCACATGCCCAATAAATTTGCCTATCTGACCTGTTCAGGACACTGAAGGATCTTGGAGAATAACAGTGAATTATCACAAAATTCATCGGGTGGTGTTTGTAATTACACAGTGCTAATTACTGTTCCAGATGCAGCTCCCTGCCTCTGATGCATATTAGACAGGTCTTGATCTGGGGGTTTGCATTCACCTAGGAGACGGCAGGGCACTTTTCCTGTCCTATTAAGGCTATGTTAACTTGCTGGCTCCAGGCCATTATTTAATAGTTCATAGGATTCTGAACATTGAAACGTTCCACAGGATATCGTGCCAGTGCACTGTACTGATGACATCATGCTGATATGGCAGGGGTTTTGAGGGCCCTGGTAAATCACATGCATTCCAGAGAGGGAACCCCAGAATTCAGGTGCCTGACACACTCGGGCAGTTTCTGGGTCTTAGGCGTGTTGGAATACACCCCTAAAGTGAAAAACGTGTTGCTTCAGATGTACTTACTATCACTAATAAACAGATACAATGCTTGATGGGTCTCTGGATATTTGAGGCAACATATATTTCTTTGGTTTTCTACTCAGATGCATATATTGAGCAACCACAAGGCTGTGAACTTTGAGAAGGGCCCAGAGGAGCATATTAAGATCTCTAGCTGGTCTACGTTGGGGAACAACAGGCTCTGCCGCATGGACCTTATGACCAGTAAGAGCCAATATTCCTGGAGCTAATCAGTATACCTGCAGCTGACCCTAATGAGACAATCACAAGGCGGGGAGGGGACTTGGGTTTGGGAAGAATGTCATAACTTTCTTGACAAGTAAATATTACCCTTTATAGAAAAAAGAAAAACTCCTTGCTTATGCTATTTGGCCCCAGTAATGACTGAATGAGTGCCTGATAGTGGGACACCAAGTGACTATACGCCCAGAGCTGCTCATCTGAACTGGGTGTCGCCTAAGGTTAGGTATACACAGCCGTACTCCATCATCAAGTAGTTGTACTAGATACAAAATTGGGATCAAGCGGGAACTGAAAACAGAAGTAAATTTTCCTTGAACAGTTAGTTCCAACTAGAATACCACTTCTTATAAGGCTGAGTGATAGGAAACTTATGTTCTAAACCAGTGACCGATATCCGGCGCTCTTTCTCCCACATCCAGAATATACAGGTTCAGGAGCCAAGGTATGAAAGTCAGACTGGGAACTCTCAATATTACATCTAATGATTTATTGGCAAAGTGTTATTCCCATCCTTGTGGCATTGGATTTTGTCTTAGAGGTCTACATAACCAAGTGAAAATGGTTCCGACCAAAGGACCGAACAATGGCTTCGTGAACTGGAAGCTGAGATTTCCACCTGGCTACACGGATTTCTTTATGCCACTGTACCAATGGCAAAAAGAAGTTCCTGTGTTGGCTGGTGCAATTGACCTCTATGGTGGAGGAAAACAGGCATTTACAATGCCATGTCAGCAGGGAAGATTACATCTGGAAGCCAGGGGTTGCCCTCTATTTCTGACACGTCCAAGTGGCAGAAATAAATAGGATACTACAGCAACCTCACGAGGCAAGATGACCAAAAGGTCAGATCCTTCAGGGATGAAACTCTGGGTAAGCCAACTAAGTGAGGTTCTGGCTGAGGGCAAAGGGAGAATGTAATTGGCAGTGGAGGAAGAAAATCAATACAAATTATGGAATTATAACCAGTTACAGAACCGAAGGCCATGATGGGTTACTTTATTCCTTCTTTGTGGGTATGTGTGTGTGTATTTTATAATTTAGTCCATGAATTACAAAGTATCAAACTAGAATTGTGACTGAACTAGCATAGGGATGATCATCACATCACACTATGTCACACGAAAAGATCGAGATTGAATCCTTCCTTTTGATAAGAGGTCTATAGATTTTTGTTTCTATAGAGCACTGGTGCATTATGTTTTCACAGCACGTTGCTGTTGCTACTGAGATTTGGTGGAAGTTTGAATATGGGAAAAAGGGAGTATATGAACACTGAATAATTAGAGGAGCAGTCCACAGCAGGTAGACTGGGATCACCACTCAAATATTCTTCAAGCATGCTTCCAGTGCTAAAGAGGCTAAAACTCTCTTTTAGGGAGGGTTCTGGATATAATGTAAATGTTTGTAGTAAGTCGATCTTATGTAAGACATAGTCAGAATTACTTGAGGTGAAAGGCAGGTTGCAGGGCATCCCTTTTTTTTTTTTTAAAGGTTAGGGGTTGGAGTTTATTAATTAATTAATTTATTTTTTGCTGTGTTGGGTCTTCGTTTCTGTGCGAGGGCTTTCTCTAGTTGTGGCAAGCGGGGGCCGCTCTTCGTCGTGGTGCGCGGGCCTCTCACTATCGCGGCCTCTCTTGTTGCGGAGCACAGGCTCCAGACACGCAGGCTCAGTAGTTGTGGCTCACGGGCCTAGTTGCTCCGCGGCATGCATGTGGGATCCTCCCAAACCAGGGCTCGAACCCGTGTCCCCTGCATTAGCAGGCAGATTCTCAACCACTGCGCCAGCAGGGAAGCCCCAGGGCATCCCTTTTGAATGATGATATGGTTCCGAGAAGATGCAGCAGGATTCTGGAACAGATGGCAGAAGTGTTCCTGATTCAGGAGATTCCTGACGATGACAGAAGTGCTATCGATCTGGGACTGGCAGCTTTGGAAACTTCTATCTCTGTGCTGCCTCGATCATGGCAGAAGCAGCAGCAACCCTGATTCTGTGGTGTGGTTTACAAGAAGAGATTTTAAGACAAATTTCAGAACTGTGCTTAATGTGAGCACTGATCCCAAAGATACAAGTTCAGTAGAGAAAGAGAAAAGAGTAAAAAGAACCAAGCAGAGATTCAAGAACATGTGAAATAAAAACTCAAGGCAGATGAGCTCGGGAGCAGAATGAAGATGACTGAGGAAAGAGTCTATGTACTTGAATACAGGTCAGTAGAATTTATGCAGCCTGAGGAATGAACAGAATCTCAGGGGCGCATGGGACAATATACACAGGTCTATCAAGTGTAATTGGGATCCAGAAGGAGAAATGGGTCAGCAAAGGCAGAAAATGTTTGAACAAATAATGGCTGAAAACTCCCTGAATTTGGCCAAAGACATACATTAAAGAATCTCATTGAACCCAAGCAATAAATATAAAAAGAGAAAATAAAGCCTAGGCATATCAGAGCCAAACCCTTAAAACTGTGGATAAAGAGACAAAGTTGAAAGCCATCAGAGAAAAATGACACCTTACAGGGCACACAATACAAATAACTGTGGACTTCCCATCAGAAACTAGGGTGGTTTGAAAAGACTAGATTATTATCTTTAAATTGCTGGGAAAAAAAGAAATGTCAACCTAGTATTCTATATCCAGCAAAAAATCCTTCAAGAATAAAGGTAAAATAGATCTTTTCAGATAAAAAGTAAAAGTAAGAAAATAGGTAACCAACAGAGCCACAGTATAAGAAATGCTAAGATAAATTATTTTTATGCTTAGTAGAAATGATACTAGTGGAAAATTTGAATCTTCATGAAGAAACGAAGGGCATCAAAAATGGTAACTATTTGGGTAAATGTAAAAGTTTATTTTCCCCTTAATTTCTTCAAAATGCAAGTAAAAATATATACAATATTGTCTTGGATGTGGATTAATATATGTGACAATTATAGCATAAGAAATAAGGGCATGAGCCAATGGTCAATTGATCGCCTCTCAGCTCCAAATTCACCCTTCAATATATGATCAGCGACAACAGACAGCATTCTTTTAAATATCTCTCCTTTACATGAGCAACACAGCAGGTTTCTCAGCAGAGGATACTGAGAAAGGATTAACTGCAGGAGAAAGAAGGTTTCCTGCTGTTTCTGGCTGCTGCACAGCGGGGCCGGCGGCGTGGATGGGAGGACATCTGGTGGAGCTCAGCCCCAGCTGCCCATCCAGAACATCAGGTCCCCTGAAGACCTTGCAAACTCACCCGAGCCTGGCTATAATCCTCCCATAACCCTCTCTCCACAGAAACCAGCAGCCTGAAGTCCTCCTGCCCTGGATGCCTGCTGCAGGCATCAGGGTGGCTCGTCTGCAGCCCAGAAGGTTCCTGCCAAGCTGACCCTTCCTCTGTGGCTTTCCTGTGACCTGGAGGGTTTCCTCTGAGCCCCCACTCCCTGTGTACCCTCACTCCACTAATTGCTGACCACCTGAATCCTACTGCGTGAAAATACAACATATCGACACTTGTGTAATACAGCTGAAGATGCTCTTGGAGGCAAATTTAGGGGGGAAGCACAGGAAGAAAAGCCTAAATCAAAGGAACTGATGGTTCACTATTTCTTACCTTCATTCATCTGGAAAGCAGAAGCTAAGCTGCCTTTGAAGGTCTTAGAGATTATATTGCCCACCTCTCATCAGCCAACAATGACTTTTGCAATTTGATCTTTTTTTTTTTTGGACAACAGCTCTCCATTTGCCACCCTCCCCCAACAGACCCTGGCAACCACTAATCTACATTCTGTCTCTACTCTGTCTCTATAGATTTACCTATCTGGACATTTCATGTAATAGAATGATACTACATGTGGTGTTCGTGTCTGGCTTGTGCCATTTAGAATATTTTTTCGAAGTTCATAAATTCTGTAGCATGCATCAGTATGCCATTCTTTTTAATGGCCAAATAATAGTCCACTGTATTTATGAATATACCATTTTTGTTTATCCACCCATCAACTGATGGACATTTGTGTTCTTTCCACTTTTTGGCTATTAGGAATATTGCTGCTATGAACATTCATGTACATGTTTTTAGATAGATACATGTTTCAACTCTCTTGAACACATACCTAGGAGTGGAACTGCTCAGTAACATGATAACTCTATATTTAACTTTTTGAGGAAATGCCAAACTGTTTTTCAAAGTGACTACACCATTTTGTGTTCCCACCAGCAATGTAGAATGATGAGTTTCTCCACATCCTTGTTACATCCTCATCAACACCTGCTATCTTTTTTATTTTAGCGATCCTACTGGATGCGAAATAGTATCTCATTGTGCTTTTGGTTTGTACTTCCCTTAAGGACTAATGCTTCTGAGCATCTTTTCATGTTGTTTATTGGCCATCTGTATATTTCCTTTGCAGAAATATCTACTCAACTCATTTGCCTATTTTTATTGGTTTATTTATCTTTTTTTATTATTGAGTTTTAAGAGTTCCTTATATAGTCTGGATATAGGTCCCATATCAGACATATGACTTGCAAAAATTTTCTCCCATTCTGTGGGATGTCTGTCTATTTTCCTGTTATCACTAATAGCACAAAAGTTTATTTATTTTTTTTCTTTTGGCATCTCTGCGTTTCACATCTAAGAAACAAATGCCTAGCCTTAGGTCAGAAATAATTACTCCTATGTTTGCTCCTCAGAATTCACAGTTTTAGTTCTTTAACCTATGATCCATTTTGAGTTAGTTTTGGTATATGGTCCACTTGCATGTGGATATCCAGTTCTTCCAGGACCATTTATTGAAAAAACTATTTTTACCACACTGAATTGCTTTAGTACCCTTGCTGAAATCAACTGTCTACAAATTTAAGGGCTTACTGACAGATCCTCAATTCTGTTACATTAATATATATACGTATCCTTAACCCTTACTCTTTGCCATAGATTTGTAGTTAGGACATGTGAATCTTCCAACTTTGTTCTCCTTTTTGAAGATTATTTTGGTTATTCTGGGTCCTTTTTTTTTTTTTTTTTTTTTGCGGTACGCGGGCCTCTCACTGTTGAGGCCTCTCCCGCTGCGGAGCACAGGCTCCGGACGCGCGCGCATCAGTGGCCATGGCTCACGGGCCCAGCTGCTTCGCGACATGTGGGATCTTCCCGGACCGGGGCACAAACCCGTGTCCCCTGCATCGGCAGGCGGACTCTCAACCACTGCGCCACCAGGGAAGCCCTCTGGGTCCGTTTTATTTCCATGTGAACTTTAGTGTCAGCTTGTCAATTTTTGCAAAAAAAAAAATGTGGCTGGGATTTTAATAGGGATTGTGTGGAATCTCTAGATCAATTTGGGGAATATTACCATCTTAATAATATAATCCCTGAACATGAAATAGTTTTCTCTTTGATTTCTTTCAACAATGTCTGGTAGTTTTTAGCAAGGATATCTTGTACTTCTCTTGATAATTTATTCCTAAGTATTTTGTTATTTTCATGCTAATATAAACAGAATTATCTTAATTTCATTTTAGAATCAAATCACTTTTTGAATATGTATTTTATATATAACTTCCCTTAATATATATTTTTCTTAAACATGTGCAAGAAACAACCAAATTATCAATACATTCTTCCTATAGTATATAAGATAAATCAATAAACCTAAGAATTGTGGGTGGGAAGCAAAAAAAAAAAAATTACATACACCATCTTTGGTTCCCTTTTTGCTTCAAAAATATTAACTTCAGCCATTAAAGATAGGAAATGAAATTTGTAACAGAGTTATATCATCAAAGTGGTACTGCTGTGTAGCATTTTCATGAATATTTGGGATATACAATACTATGGATTCTGTAATCATCTCTATATTCTCTAAAACGTCCATCACATAACCTCTCAGGAGGCTCCCATAACTTGGGGTATAACTTGCCTATCCCTCTGCTGCTGCTATAGCTACTACTAAGATACTTAGAACTATTACTACGACTATCCCCACCTCTGAGAGGTGAGATAATCTGGTCACTAAGAGTTCAGACTCTGAAGCCAGACGCCTGTTCAAAACTTGACTCTGCAAAGTACTCCCTATGTGACCATTGGGAAGTTACCACACTTCTCTTCACCTCAGTTTTCTCACTTGTAAAAGGGGGATAAGAAGAGTTAAAATTTCATAGGCTTGTTTTGAAAAATAGATGAGTTAATATACATAGGTACTTGTAACAGTGCTTGGCACATAGAAATGCCCGATAAATGTCAGCTATTTTCAACTCCAAGAAAAGAAGATAACAAAATGGAAGTATGGAGATGTCTTTTTTTTTTCATCTCACCTGCAGCTCTATGAAGCGCTTACATCTCCTCTACCCTATTTCTTCTCTCAAGGAGGAGAAGTGCAGGAATGACTGGGTTCTGGACTGAAGTGCCAAAGAAGGAACAGGTTGGGTAAAGAAATAACAGGATCTGTGCCTTTGGCTTTAGCTCTCAGGGAACATCATCTCTTTGTGACTGCAGTGATAAGAGACTCTCAGAGGGTGCCTATCTCCTGACTAAGAGTACACCTCAGTTAAAAAAAAAAGAAGGGGGCTTCCCTGGTGGCGCAGTGGTTGAGAGTCCGCCTGCTGATGCAGGGGACACGGGTTTGTGCCCCGGTCCGGGAGGATCCCACATGCCATGGAGCGGCTGGGCCCGTGAGCCATGGCCGCTGAGCCTGCGCGTCCGGAGCCTGTGCTCCGCGACGGGAGAGGCCACAACAGTGAGAGGCCCGCGTACCGCAAAAAAAAAAAAAAAAGAAGGGAAAAAGGGTGACAGGAGGAACACGGTATGGCCAAGAATGCCTAGATCAAGCACTATTGTTGACTAGAGATATGCACATATGCCTGACGCAGGTACATCCCAGTCCTTTAAGGTAACGTTACAGGTAGGCCTTCATTATAGTAGGGCTTTTGCTCTAAAGACAGTGCATAGGTCTGTGGGCAGAATTCTGGAAATCTTCTCCTCAGAGGCGCCACTAAGGAGAAATCTACAAACTAGAGCTTAGCAGGTTTCCAGAGGAGAGACCTAGTGTTGGATAACACTGGTCGGCAGGAGGGATAACTCCAACGAAGTGTGTTTAGAAAGACAGTAATAGTAGACAAGTTCAGACCTTGTCAGAGGAACAGCAAGAAGTGACAGGCACCCTGGCAATCAAGTTCAGTACAAGAGAGAAGGGTGTGAGCAGAGGTCGTGTTTGAAAATCCATGATCAGCTGTGCACTGCAGGATCTCAGTGTTGAGGATAAAGTAAGAAATGGGGAAGGCTGACAATGCAGGGAACCAAGCAGAGAGGAATAAGACAGGAACTCAGTTCCCATGCCTGCCAGACATGGGCAAAGCACGAAATATGCTTTCTGGGATTAGAATGGGAGGTCTGCAGTTCTAGAAGCACTACTGATTTGAGATGAAATGATCCAGGGCTCCTCGAGTCCTCGCCATGGAACAGCCGGGAGCCCAGGGCTTGAGGAAGAGTTAAGCACACAGATATGGGTCAACTGACTGCTGGGGAAATAGGTAGAAGGGGCAAAGTCCCACTATGTGAAGACACTCAAATACTTCGTGTATCATGGAGCTTCAAAATAAAGCAAGGCTTTAAAAACAATCAAAAGGTAGGCAAACGTTTCATTAAGTTTAGGGCAAGGAGTAAAAAATGGTAGTACAGGGCTAACAGATGACCCAAAAAAACCCATTTTTCCCATTCAAAGGGATGATCTTCAATCTGGAGATAATAAAAAACAGTATAAATAGAAGATAATATAATGCAGAATTAGAAGTTCAAATTCAGTGATTACTGGGTAGAGCAGATATAAGTGCTTTGTAAAGCTGCAGATGTGATGAAAAAAAGACATACTGTGAGAACTGAACTACTTGAACTGAGCTCAAAGTTTAAAGAATTTTATCCTAAAGTACACAAGGTACTTGTAAATGTGACTGATGATATATTCATGATAACTGTTGAGAAATCAGAAAAAAGGCCCTAAGGAATAGAAATGGGCAAGTGACACATGGATTTAAAAAAAAATACGAGAGTAGACGTCTTGTTTCATAGACTAATACGTATGTGGATACTGGGACAATTCTAGACATTACTATGCAGAACATTTTTGACAACTAAGAGAAGCATACAGAGTCCAGGAGAAAAGTGCATCAGTTAATAAATGCCAGGCACACTAACCTTAATTTCTGTCCTGTTATGACAGAGTTGGTATACTCAGTCAAAAGAAGTCCCAGACGTAGAATGTACTGATTTCAACAAAGGCTCTGAGCAAGCCTTTAGGATTTCCTGTGGTTAAAATAGGGGCCATATGAGTTTCACGCTGGTTGAATGAACTGCATATGAATTGCATGTGTGGATTGTAACTGCAGGGGCTCCTCTAACATCACGCCACAGTATTTGGTCCTTTGGTCACATTTTTAATGAATAATTTGAACAAAATCTTGCAAATCAAAATTTAAACTATGCAATACTGGAAGAGACAGCTAGTGCTGTGGTAGCAAAATCAAGATTCAAATGAACTCCCTCAGCTACAATAACTAGCCCTAATTAAGTGAAATTTAATAGGGCTATGTGAACAGTTATGTTTATTTAAATTCTTATAAATGCTGAAAACAAGAATTGTAGCTAGGGATATTAAAAATATCTTTTTTTAATATGCTAAGTACCTACTCAGGTTGGTGCTAAAGACAATTAACATTCAGAAGAATCCAAAAGGTCCCAAAAGGGAACAGTGGTACCTTCATAAAGGTCTTCATATTTCCTATAAGATTTCTCACGTAGGCTCAGACATGGGATAGGCAGTGACTTCTGTTAGACTTTGTCATTTTGTTCAAGCCAGTGTGACTGAGAATCTGGAAAGGTGTGGGGCCCTATCCAATAAACTTTAAAACAGCCATCTGCCTATATGCAGATGGCTTATTTATGAAACTTCTCAAAGGCAGCAGATTAACTGAACAAAATTTCATTTCCTTATCACTGGGGACTGTGTGACATTTGAATGGAAGTCAAAAGCAAATAATAATAACATGGCATTTTATATGCTCAAACTGATCTGAGGGGGTTGTAGAAATTCTATGCTTTGTCATTTATTCAAATGGTTCCTATCCTTGAGTCACTGACATGTGTTTAAAGATGTACATGCTAGTAAGAGATACATCATATCACATTTCACAGAAGAATAACAGCAAACATGTGAGTGCTAGCAAGTTCACACTGAATTCTGGGAAACAATCTGAAGAAAACGGTTTGAGATCAAAGGTACATAATTATCACTGAATAACCAAACACGTAGTAGAGATTGGTTATATGGAAGGACTGCCTTGGATAAGCATTAGGATGCTGAATCACGCCTTCTATTTCTATGATATCTATTTGTATAACTCTACTAATGAAGGAAACTAAGTTAAACCAACTAAAAATGTCTATTAGAACAACAAGAACTATGCTAGTTTCTTCTGCCTAAGAATTTAGGCAAAAGAATTGGGATACTCCATTTAGTATCCTGACGACACTGATAATGGCATTCCCCATTTGCAAAAGAATTTGAAAAATGAGGCAATTAAGGCTCAAAAATGTTAAGGTTACACGGTGAGTGGTAGAGTCTAGTACTAGATTTAGATTTTTTTTTCAACTTGAATGCCTATTATCTCTGCTGCCAGTAAAGTAAAACTTACAGGATAACATGGCAACAGAGTAGCAGAAAATAATATCGGTAAAAATACACTGCAACTTATTAAGCTTTTATGTTGCATTATGCACAGTGCTTAGTGTCTATATATTATATCATTTAATCCTCAAAACAATCCTAGGAGGAGGTGTAATCTCAATCTAAATAATAGGAATTCGGTTGAGAGAGAGTAATCTGTTCAAAGTTAGATCAAATACACATTAGAATCAGAATTCTCTTGTGCTCTTAACCATTGCATACCTAAAGCTATCATATCCCAATCTCTCATGGAGGCATAATTAATCCGAAAGCCTCCAAGAGCATTCATGGAGCATGTTCAACTACTTGCCATATTTTTTTTTTTTTTTTGGCACGCGGGTCTCTCACTGTTGTGGCCTCTCCCGTTGCGGAGCACAGGCTCCGGACGCACAGGCTCAGCATGGCTCACGGGCCCAGCCACTCCGCGGCATGTGGGATCTTCCCGGACCGGGGCACGAACCCGTGTCCCCTGCATGGGCAGGCGGACTCTCAACCACTGCGCCACCAGGGAAGCCCACTTGCCATATTTTGATAAGAATGTTATTACCACTTTGAATTAAAGATACAACTGCTGGACTATAAAGTATCGATTTCTGTTACTAGGCCAACACTGGAAACAAGCTGAACTGTAAGGGAAAAGAGACTCAAATACACAGGTACAGATGGTATCAGCCCTAAATATGGGTGGACAATGCAGTGATAATTGTTTCCTACTTCCTGAAACATCTAACATTATATTTCACCCCTTTATTTCCCTAGTATTCTATAGTTAACATGCATTAATTGTATAAAACAAGAAAACCAAAGTCTATGTAGAACAAAATATATATATTCTAGGGACTGTTACTCCAGGAAAGCTGGGGAAATAAACAGGTATGAAAACCCTCTTCCCATAAATGTTACAAGCACACCTATGAAACTTCTGAAATAACCAAAATATTCAGCAATATAAACTGTAGCTATTAATATAAATCTGTATTATCAGAATGGAGGTGACCACAGTAGTCAAGCAATTTAGAGGTAGAAATGTCCAGAGAATTGACCTCTGGAACTAACCACGGCTTTACACAAACCATATGAAGGGCCCTGCCACCTCCCTAGCCCTCCAGGATCTGAGCAGTGCTGATGTGTGGAAGAGAAGCTGTTTTACAATCTTAGAACTTCAGTGCAATAAGAGTGAAGGTAAGCCATCCAAACTCAATCGAAAGGAAATCACAGTAAAAAATTTTCAAGGCTCTCACTCATATGAAAAAATATGTACTACAAAAGTAAATATGTTGTAGAGTTTAGAGTAAAAGTTACTGCTACAATTAATTACATAAAACGATTTTTTTTAAACAACTGCATGTGTTAAGATTTCCTATGAGGTAGGAGATTATTCATGAAAATGCCACGATTCTAAAGAATAGGACACAACAAAATTAAAGCTATAAGAGTCAAAAGTAAATGGTCATACATTCATTCATTCTTTATAGCAAACTCCGACTGAGTGCAGACCTTGTGCAAATGACTGAGCTAGTCCCCACGGTCACTTAGAATTCAATAAAGAATAAAATAAGATTACTTTTGCTTTAGTGGTTACTTCTGCCTATGGTGGGCAAGATAATTTAAAAAGCTTTCAAAATGCAATCCGATTTGATCCTGATGTGAAAGGATTCTTCTCAAAAAGTTTAAAACGTGACTCTTACAAATTTGGAGTGAACACATCAGTGGTGTATTTGTATCATTAATGAGGGTAAAGAACATTTGAGGAATTGAGCATTGGCTTTAAAGAAAGAATACTGTAGTAAGACTGCTAGGTAAGATACAAAACTGGTTAATACCTTACAGAATAAATCCCTAACGTAACCTCCAGGCTAATCTTTTTCTTTTCTTTTTATAAGGTTTGAGAGAGTTT
Source organism: Globicephala melas (assembly GCF_963455315.2). Classification (NCBI taxonomy): domain Eukaryota; kingdom Metazoa; phylum Chordata; class Mammalia; order Artiodactyla; family Delphinidae; genus Globicephala; species Globicephala melas. The sequence continues at coordinate 12,986,083 of NC_083327.1, read as the reverse complement.
ATGCATTTATGCATTAACACAAATGGCTGTGCCTAGTAGGGCTTATCTTTTCAACTGTACAGAATCATTTGCATCTATACTAGACAAGAATCAATGTGTTAATACGGAACTTTACAGAGTCAGGGCTCTGATGAAGTACCTTCCCAGACATTTCAGTACTCCTTGGGTTACCCTATTAGATAAGGCCCTAGTATGTCACTAAGAGGATGATCAGCTAACCTCTTGTCTTATTTCTAGCTCTTGATAATGTATCTTAACACTAGATAGAGCAGTATATGTTAATGCATGGTTGAATTCTTAAGAAAGAAGGAGGGATCCTCAGAGGCCAAAAGACAAAGAGGAAATAAAGAGAAAAAAGATGAAATCAGACAATTAACTTTTAGAAATGGATAAGCTGGGGCTGCCTTGTCAGTAAACAAGTACTAACAGCACAGAATTCTCAACTAATGACTGGGCACTTCTGATGCAAGTGAAAGCCTGAGATTCCCTAGATTAAGTCTAAAGGGCTAAAGTACTAATGAAAGGCATCCTGGGAAACATCTACTAGCAAAAGAAACTTCCAAATTAGTAATAATAATACCAGTGGAAGAACTAGTAATAATCACCTCTAAGGACGTGCAAAGTCAGCTATGTCTACATGGGGTCTGCAGTTCAAATTTATACTACTGAGTATTCCAGGACCCCAAGCTGAGAAAGTCAGCTAATTTCTTCTGGCAACTAGAAGATGCAAATATAAAAACACTTTTTTTCTAGCTTTACTGAGATACAATTGACATATAATCTTGTGTACGTTTCAGATATATAATTTGATGATTTGATGCACTTACATATTGTGAAATGATTACCACTGTAGGGTTAGTGAACACCTCCATCACCTCACATAATCACCATTTCCTTTTTTGTAGTAAAAGTTTAAGATCTACTCTCTTAGCATCTTTCAAGTATATAATACAATATGATTAACTATAATCACCATGCTGTACATTAGATCTCTAGAACTTGTTCATCTTATAGCTGAAAGTCTGTACCCCTTGACGAACATCTCCCAGTTTCCTCCACCCAACAGCCCTTCATAAACACCATTCTACTCTCTGTTTCTATGAGTTCAGGACTTTTAGAATTCACTTATAAGTGATATCATATGGCATTTGTCTTTCTCTGACTTATTTCACTTTGCATAATGCCCTCAAGCTCCACCCATGTTGTCAAAAATGACAGGATTTCCTTCTTTCTTGTGACTGAATAATATTCCATTATATGTATATATGCCACATCATCTTCACCCATTCATCTATAGACAGACACTTATGTTGTTTCCTTCCTTATCTTGGCCATTATGAATAATGCTACAATGAACATAGGAATAAGGATATCTCTTCGAGATCCTGATTTCGCTTCCTTTGGATATATAACCAGAAGTGGAATTGCTGGATCATATGGTAGTTCTGATTTTAATTTTTGAGGAACCTCCATACTATTTTCCCTACTGGCTGTACATTTTACATTCCCACCAACAGTGCACCAGGGCCCCTTTTCTCTACATCCTCATCAACATTTATCTCTTGCCTTTTTTATGACAGCTGTTCTAACAGGTGTAAGGTGATATCTCCTTGTGGTTTTGTTTTGCATTTGCCTGTTGATTTGTGATATTGAGCGTTCTTTCATGTACCTGCTGGTCATGTTTATGCCTTCTTTGGAAAAATGCCTGTTCAGTTCCTCTGCTCATTTTTAAACAGATTGTATGTTTTTTCATTATTCAGTTGTACAAGTTCTTTATTTTCTCCCATTCTGTAGGTTGCCTTTTCATTTTGGTGATTCTTTCTTTTGCTGTGCAGAAGCTTTGTAGTTTGATGTAGTCCCACTTGTTGAATTTTGCTTTTGTTGCATGTGCTTTGGTGTCATATCCAAAAAAATCACTGCCAAGACCAATGTTAAAGAGATTCTTCCCTGTCTTCTCCCAGGAATTTTATAGTGTTAGCTCTTATGTTTAAACCTTTAATCCATTTCAAATTAATATTTGTGAGTGGTATAAGACAGGACTAGGGGTCTGATTCATTTTTCTGCATGTGGTTACACAGTTTTCCCAACACAATTTGTTGAAAAAAACTATCTTTTCCCCATTGAGTCCTCTTGCCTCCCTTGTCAAATATTAGTTGACCATATATGTGGAGGATTTATTTCAGCTCTGTATTCTGTTCCATTGGTCTCTGTGTCTATTTTTATGTCAGAAACATACTGTTTTAATTACTATAGCTTTGTAGCATGGTTTGGAAATGTGTGATGCCTCCAGCTTTGTAACTTCTTTCTTAGGATTGTTTTGGTTATTTGGGGTCTTTTGTGGTTCCATAAGAATTTTAGAATTGGGGTTTCTATTTCTGTGAAAAATACCATTTGAATTTTAATAGGGATGCCATTCAGTCTATAGATAGTTTTGGGTAGTATGGACATCTTAACAACATTAATTTTTTCTGACCCATGAATATAGAATATTTTTCTATTTATTTGTATCTTTAATTTCTTTCCCCAACATCTTTAAGTTTTCAGTGTACAGATTTTTCACTTCCTTGGTTATACTTATTCCAAACTATTTTTTTGTTAATTAATTTCTGGCTGTGTTGGGTCTTTGTCGCTGTGCATGGGCTTTCTCTATTTGTGGTGAGCAGGGGCTACTCTTCATTGTGGTGCATGGGCTTCTCATTGTGGTGGATTCTCTCATTGTGGAGCATGGGCTCTAGGCACACAGGCTTCAGTAGTTGTGGTGTACAGGCTCAGTAGTTATGGCTTGCAGGCTCTAGAGCACAGGCTCAGTAGTTGTGGTGCACAGGCTCAGTTGCTCCGTGGCAGGTGGGATCTTTCCAGACCAGGGCTCAAACCCATGTCCCTAACATTGGCAGGCAGATTCTTAACCACTGTGCCACCAGGGAAGTCTCCAAACTATTTTATTGTATAATACATTTGGGAGTGTTCCAACCTCTTCAATTATTTGGAAGACTTTGAGACAAACTGGCATTAATTCCTTAAACATTTGGTAGAATTCACCAGAGAAACTACTACAAAACCACTCTTGAGGAAAACATTCCCAACTTAGTTCTTCAGGATACACACAGATTAAATTCAAATATGGGCTTATAATAAAAACTGACTAAATAAACTTGAAAATAAGCCATCATCCATTAAACAGCAATAACAACGTAACAAATTTGGATCTCTGAAGACTTCAGACATAACTAGATTTATGAAATATAGGCTATAAAGTAACTATGAATGAAATGATGAGATTTGAAAAAATAAAAGTGACTGAAGCTGAAAAATAAAATATTAAAATTATACACAGTTAATGAGAGAAATAGCAGTTTAGTCACAGTTAAAGGGAAAAGTAGTAAGTTAGAAATGGATATAAAGAAACCATCCAGAATATAGAAATACAGAAAAGAGAAGATTTTTTTTTGGCCATGACACATGGCTTGTGGGATCTTATTTGCCTGACCAGGGATTGAACCTGGGCCACAGCAGTGAAAGAACTGAGTCCTAACCAGTGGACCACCAGGGTATTCCCAAGAAAGGATGTTTAATATTTGAATAAAGATTAAGAGACATAGAGAATAGAATGACAAGATATATATTTATAGAGTTTTGCTTTTTTTTTTTAAAGAGAGAAATCTGGACAGGAAACAATATAGGAAAATATAATGGAAGAAAGTTTTCCAGGCATAAGGAACAACAAGAATTTATAGATAAGGGAAGCACAACGTATACTAACAGAAAAGAACAGACTGACAACATACTTCCTCAATAGCAACAATTAAAGCCGTAAGTATTTGGTATATTATCTTCAAGATACCTAGAAATAATTGTGTACCTAGCAGAACTCTTCTTCAAGAACAAAGAGAAAATAAGACAATATTAATGACTAAAACATGATTTCAACACTTAATTGTACTGAAGGGACCTCTGAAGGTTGGACTTAAAGAAAAAGGAAAATGGTCCCAGGAGTCTCTTTTTGTTTAGTATTCTGAAGAGGTCTGTTTCCCTTTTCTTATGTCTATTTATTTTAAAGATTTTTTTAGACATACTTTTATATTCATTTTAACCTGCATCAAAAGAAAGCTTATCCCAATACTGACATTCGTTGGATGTGTTAAGTAAAGCCACACACTGCATAGTGAGAAAAGGGCTAACATGGTAAAAAAATAAATACAGTTTATGCTCTCAGAAAGCTCAGTAAAAGCAAACACAAACTTAAATAATACATGGAGGAAATAAATGAAGAAAAGAAAATAAGAAAAGCAGGTACATATAAAGGTTAGATATTGTGAAAATCAGACTTTCTTGAAGAAGAAAATAGAACAAATGAATCAGAATAAATTCTCAAAGCTCAAAGTAAATACATCTTCCTAGAAAAAAACAAAAGATCAGATATAGGAAACCAAAGGACCTCTTCTTCCAAACAAAATCGATACACTAAAACCAACACCAAGATATATGTAGGAAATATTAAATCCCAGTTAAAAAGAAAGGCCCTTATTATTTCCTTCCTAAGGCAGTTTTTGGATCTCTTTAATGGAGGAAAGCTACCAGCCAATTTCCAGTTCTCGAGCATCACTTAAAAGTATTTCTCACGTCGCAGGTTAATGTATTCATAGGGGGAAGACAAGGGCAAAGTGAAGAAAACTCTGGATGGAAAGAACCTGGGGTGATCAATGGTTAAACTTAGCCTTTTGGGGAAGAGCCTGGACTCTAGAGCAGGAGCTCGCACCTCTTCATTCTTTGATCCATGAGTAAAGCTTTCCTTTGCTTCTCAACCGAACTTGGTCTCATTCTACTGACGCAAGCGACACCAGACAGAAGGACCAGCTCAAGAGGATCCCATTAGACCACTGCATTTATTTTTCTCAAGTTTGTTTTTCCCTTCTGAGAAGATCTCTTAACAAGCATGAGCACCAAAAGTACTTGTTTTTGACTTTAGTCTTCACTAGCTCTTTAAAAGAGCCATTATAGGGGAGAGACCTTCAAGATGGTGGAGGAGTAAGATGTGGAGATCACCTTGCTCCCCATAAATACATCAAAGATACATCTACATGTGGAACAACTCCTACAAAACACTTACTGAACACTGGCAGAAGACCTCAGACTTCCACAAAGGCAAGAAAATCCCCACATACCAGGGCAGGGCAAAAGGAAAAAACAGAGAGAAAAGAATAGGGACAGGACCCACACCTCTGGGAGGGACCTGTGAAGGAGGAGAAGTTTCCACACACTAGGAAGCCCCTTCACTGGTGGGGATGGGGGGGTGGGAAGCTTCAGAGCCACGAAGGAAATGCAGCAACAGGGATGCGGAGGGCAAAGTGGAGAGATTCCCGCACAAAGGATTGGTGCTGACCAGCACTCACCAGCCTGAGAGGCTTGTCTGCTCACCTGCCGGGGCAGGTGGGGGGTGGGAGCTGAGGCTCAGGCTTTCGAGGTCAGATCCCAGGGAGAGGACTGGGGTTGGCTGCATGAACACAGCCTGAAGGGGGCTAGTGCACCACAGCTAGCCAGGAGTGTGGCCGGGAAAGAGTCTGGACCTGTGGAGAAGCAAAAGACCTTTGTTTTGGGGGTGCGTGAGGAGAGGGGATTCCTTCCCAGTGTGCCCACAGAAGCAGAGCACCAACTAAGCGAGCTCCAGAGATGGGTGCGAGCCGCGGCTATCAGCTTAGACCCCAGAGATGGGCATGAAATGCCAAGGCTGCTGCCGCTGCCACCAAGAATCCTGTATGCAAGCACAGGTCAATACCCACAACATCCCAGGAGCCTGTGCAGCCCGCCACTGCAAGGGTCCTAGGATCCAGGGACAACTTCCCCGGGAGAACACACAGTGTGCCTCAGGCTACTGCAACGTCACTCCGGCCTCTGCTGCCTCAGGCTTGCCCCGCAGTTCAATTTGACAACTGTACCCCTCCCTCTCCCTGGCCTGAGTGAGCAAAAGCCCCCTCATCAGCTGCTGCTCTAACCTCCTACCGTCTGGGCAGGTAAGACTCCTGCAGGCAGCCTACACACAGAGGTGGGGCCAAATCCAAAGCTGAACCCCAGGAACTGTGCGAACAAAGAAGAGAAAGGGAAATTTCTCCGTGCAGCCTCCATGCAGACTCAGGAGCAGCAGATTAAATCCCCACAATCAATTTGATAAACCCTGCATCTGAAGAATACCTGAATAGACAACGAATGTTCCCAAAACTGAGGCGGTAGACTTTGGGAGCAACTGTAGAGTTGGGGTTTGCCTTCTGCATCTGATTTGTTTCTGGCTTTTTATTTATCTTAGTATAGTATTTAGTGCTTATTATCACCGGTGGATTTGTTTGTTGATTTGGTTGCTCTCTTCCTTTATTTTATATATATATATATATATATATATATATATATATATATATATATATATATAGTGTTTTTCCTTTTTCTCTTTTTTTGAGTGTGTATGTGTAAGCTTCTTTGTGTGATTTTGTCTGTAGAGGTTTGCTTTTACAAACCTAGGGTTGTCCAAGGGTTCTGTCTGTTCTTTTTTGTTAGTTTGTTTCTTTTCTCTCTTCCTTTTCTTCAGAGCAATGTAGCTGGCAGGGTCCTGGTGCTCCAGACAGGTGTCAGGCCTGAGACTTAGAGGTGGGAGGGCCAAATCCTGGACACTGGGCTACCAGAAACCTCCCGGCCCCATGTAATATCAATCGGTGAGAGCTCTCCCAGAGATCTCTGTCTAAACACAAAGACCCAGCTGCATGCAAGGGCCAGCAAGCTCCAGTGATGGATGCCCCACACAAAACAACGCACAAGGCAGGAACACAACCACACCCATTAGCAGAGAGGCTGCCTAAAGTCATACTAAGTTCAAAGAAACTCCAAAACACATCATCGGACATGGCCCTGACCACCAGAAGAACAAGATAAAGTCCACCCAGCAGAACACAGGCACAAACCCACTTGGGGCAGACACCAAACATAACAGGAACTACGAACTTGCAGCCTGCCAAAAAGGAGATGCCAAAAACAGTAAGTTAAACAAAATGAGAAGACAGATATATATGCAGCAGATGAAGGAGCAAGGTAAAAACCCAATAGAACAAAAAAATGAAGAGAAAATAGTCAGTCTACCTGAAAAAGAATACAGAGCAGTGATGATAAGGATGATCCAAAACCTCGGAAACAGAAACTACAAGAAACGTTTAACAAGGACCTGGAAGAACTAAAGAGCAAACAAACAGTGATGAACAACACAATAAGTGAAATTAAAAATACTCTAAAAGAAATCGATAGCAGAATAACTGAGGCAGAAGAACGGAGAAGTGACCTGGAAGATAAAATAGTGGAAATAACTGCCACAGAGTAGAACAAAGAAAAAAGAATGAAAAGAACTGAGGACAGTCTCAGAACCTCTGGGACAACATTAAACGCACCAACATTCGAATTATACGGGTCCCAGAAGAAGAAGAGAAAAGGAAAGGGTCTGAGAAAATACTTGAAGAGATCATAGTTGAAAACTTCCCTAATATGGGAAAGGAAATAGCCAATCAAGTCCAGGAAGCACAGAGAGTCCCATACTGGATAAACCCAAGGAGAAACAGGCCAAGACACATAGTAATCAATCTATAAAAATTTAAATTCAAAAAAAATATTAAAAACAGCAAGGGAAAAGCAACGAACAACACACAAGGGAAACCCCATAAGGATAACAGTTGATCTTTCAGCAGAAACTCTCTAAGCCAGAAGGGAGGGGCAGGGCAAATTTAAAGTGATGAAAGGGAAAACCATACAATCAAGATTACTGGATCAAGATACCCAGAAAGCATCTCATTCAGATTCGACAGAGAAATTAAAACCTTTACAGACAAGCAAAAGTTAAGAGAATTCATCACCACAAAACCAGCTTTACAACAAAATGCTCAGGGAACTTCCCTAGGCAGGAAACACCACAGAAGGTAAAAACCTACAATAACAAACCCAAAACAATTAAGAAAATGGTAATAGGAACATCCATATTGATAATTACCTTAAATGTAAATGGATTAAATGCTCCAACTAAAAGACATAGACTGGCTGAATGGATAGAGAAACAAGACCAGTATATATGCTATCTACAAGAGACCCACTTCAGACCTAGGGACAAACACAGACTGAAAGAGAGGGGATGGAAAAAGATATTCCATGCAGATGGAAATCAAAAGAAAGCTGGAGTAGCAATACGCATACCATACAAAACAGAATTTAAAATAAAGAATGTTACAAGAGAAAAAAGAGGACACTATATAATGATCAAGGGATCATTCCAAGAAGAAGATATAACAACTGTAAATATTTATGCACCCAACATAGGAGCACCTCAATACATAAGGCAAATGCTAACAGCTATAAAAGAGGAAATTGACAGTAACACAATAATAGTGGGAGAGTTTAATACCCCACTTTCACCAATGGACATATCATCCAGACAGAAAATTAATAAGGAAACACAAGCATTAAATGACACAATAGACCAGATAGATTTAATTGATATTTATAGGACATTCCATCCAAAAACAGCTGATTACACTGTCTTCTCAAGTGCACATGAAACATTCGCCAGGATTGATAACATCTTGAGTCACAAATCAAGCCTCGGTAAACTTAAGAAAATTGAAATCATATCAAGCATCTTTTCCAACCACAACGCTATGAGATTAGAAATGAATTACAGGGAAAAAAACATAAAAAAACACAAAAACATGGAGGCTAAACAATACAGTACTAAAAAATCAAGAGATCATTGAAGAAATCAAAGAGGAAATCAAAAAATACCGAGAGACAAATTACAATGAAAACACGACGATCCAAAACCTATGGGATGCAGCAAAAGCAGTTCTAAGAGGGAAGTTTAGAGCAAATAAACTGAATCTAACCTTATCAAATAAAAAATAAAAATCAAATATATAATCTAAACTTACACCTAAAGGAACTAGAGAAAGAAGAACAAAACCCAAAGTTAGTAGAAGGAAAGAAATCATAAAGATCAGAGCAGAAATAAATGAAATAGAAACAAAGAAAACAATAGCAAAGATCAATAAAACTAAAAGCTGGTTCTTTGAGAAGACAAACAAATTTGATAAAACTTTATCCAGACTCATCAAGAAAAAGAGGGAGAGAGACAGACACCGCAGAAACACAAAGCATCCTAAGAGACTACTACAGGCAACTCTATGCCAATAAAATGGAAAACCTGGAAGAAATGAACAAATTCTTAGAAAGGTATAACCTTCCAAGACTGAACCAGGAAGAAATACAAAATATGAACAGACCAATCGCAAGTAATGAAATTTAAAGTGTGATTAAAAATCTTCCAACAAGCAAAAGTCCAGGACTAGATGGCTTCACAGGTGAATTCTATCAAACATTTAGAGAAGAGCTAACACCTATCCTTCTCAAGCTCTTCCAAAATAAAACAGAGGGAGGAACACTCCAAAACTCATTCTATGAGGCCACCATCACCCTGATATCAAAACCAGACAAAGATACTACAAAAAAAGAAAATTATAAATCAGTATCACTGATGAATATAGATGCAAAAATTCTCAGAAAAATACTAGCACAAAGAATTCAACAACACATTAAAAGGATCATACACCATGATCAAGTGGAATTTATCCCAGGGACGCAAGGATTCTCCAATATAGGCAAATCAATCAATGTGATACACCATGTTAACAAATTGAAAAATAAAAACCATATGATCTCAATAGATGCCGGAAAACATTTTGACAAAATTCAACACCCATTTATGATAAAAACTCTCTAGAAAGTGGGCCTAGAGGGAACCTACCTCAACATATTAAAGGCCATATACGACAGACCCACAGCAAACATCTTTCGCAATGGTGAAAAACTGAAACCATTTCCACTAAGATCAGGAAAAAGACAAGGATGTCCTCTCACTGCTATTATTCAACACAGTTTTGGAGTCCTACCCGCGGCAATCAGAGAAGAAAATGAAATAAAAGTAATACAGATTGGAAAAGAAGAAGTAAAACTGTCACTGTTTGCAGATGACATGATACTATACATAGAGTATAGTATCCTAAAGATGCCACCAGAAAACTACTAGAGCTAATTAATGAATTTGGTAAAGTTTCAGGATACAAAATTTATGCACAGAAATCTGTTGCATTCCTATACACTAACAATAAAAGATCAGAAAGAGAAATTAAGGAAACAATCCCATTCACCACTGTAACAAAAAGAATAAAATACCTAGGAATAAACCTGCCTAAGGAGACAAGAGACCTGTATGCAGAAAACTGTAAGACACTGATGAAAGGAATTAAAGACAATACAAACAGATGGAGAGATACACCATGTTCTTGGTTTAGAGTGATTAACATTATGAAAGTGACTATACTACTCAAAGCAATCTACACATTCAATGCAATCCCTATCAAACTACCAAAGGCATTTTTCAGAGAACTAGAACAAAAAATTTCTCAATTTGTATGGAAACACAAAAGACCCCGAACACACACACGCGTGTGTGTGTAACAAAGCACTTTTCTGTATATGTTATTTGGAAAGAAGAGGCCTAAAATTTAATAATGCCGCCATCATACTCTTGCAAATGCAAGAGAACATGACAGAAACTGAGCCCAGGAATGTGTGGGTCAGTATAAAGGGCCAGCCACGAAGAAGCTTGGTAGAAGACCCGGGCCTTTAGCACATTCGACAGTGAGTCTTCTTGTGAGATGACACTGAGCAGCATTTTAATGAGGAGAATAAAATAGGAGTCCCTGTCTAGTAAACTCAAGTAGAAAACCATATGGGAAAAGCATGTACAGATTTGATATTTGGGTGTACACTCTTTTGGATACTTCTGACAGATTTTGCCCATGGTCTGAATCTAGAATTTTGGCTGACATGGTGTTGTTTCACTTAGCCACTCCACTGTCCCTTCGCCACCCCACGGGGAAAGGGAGCAACTAGGAATTTGTTTACAGCTGGAACACGGTCTAGCTCTTTTTAAGACTCCACCCATCTTTTAATCAGCATTCCCTGTAACTGGCCCCTGGTTCTTCTATAGATGAGAAAACAAAAGATAAACTGATAGTGATTATAAGAAATGGAAGCGATGTTGGCTTCTCTAAGGTACTGATAACTTCTTTTATGTATCTAGGATGCAGGAAAGTCAGAGTTTGGGGTCAAAGGTAACAGCAGTTAACAGTCTGGGAGGTTGTGTCAGGAGAGGGGCATGGGAATGCCTGGGATGATTTCCTCTGACTCCTGGGGCTCGATCTGATTTTGTTTCTCCTCATCTGGGTCTCCACTTTAATTTGGTCTGTGGGCTGATTTCTATTGAGCTGAAGGAGATTCATTGTCCATCAGAGGCCAAAACTAATATCCAAATGTGCCCTCACTATGTACAGGACTGCTCAAGAGCCCTGTAGGGCGTCTCCATAATACCTTTCAGGTCACATCTTTGAACACTTTAAGTATGGAGCTAATATTTTATGACCAAGACATTTTTATTAACAAAAAGTGTTACTGCTTCTTTTTCTTAGTGGTATTTTAGACTATGAAATTCTCTTATTTATAAAAGTTTGCTTTCTTTTGCTCTTGATTTCCATTTATTCTAGTGTAGCAACTCATCACTTACTCCTTTCCATTCTCAAAATTTCTGTATACTATCTTGCTGTCTTCATTAGGTAGCTTCAGTTTTATGGTTTCCTCCTTACCCATACATAGCAATGTGCGTTGTTATTCTCCCTTCTGTAGGCACTTAACTGTAAATACAATTAACTTCCTAAATAATATAAGTAGCTGAACTAAGCTAAAATACTACCTTGCCTAGATGTTTTAATACATTGTCAACCTGACTTTGGCTTCTTATTCATTCTCTTGTAAGCAGATATTTTAAATTATTAATAGTAAATATTTAAACTACTGTTGGCAAATTTTGAGCCTAAAATTTATCATTTCATAAATAACCCATATCCAATTCAATCCAATCCAATTTGATTCTGTTATTTAGAATACTAAATCAAAGCTTTACATCAAATAAGAGCCAAAGATGGATTGTCAATACAAGTACTCTAACATGACTTCAAGTAAGTGTTTAAACAGTTTATTCCCTAAGTGATGTTTTGAGCTGTAAACTTATTGCAGTTGTGAATACCAACGCTTGGAATACTCTAGTGTTTAATGTTCAATTCCAACTTGTCCTAATGAAATTCTCACCATCATCTGAATACTGTCATCATCATATTTATCTTTTAAAGACTACATTTGCTTACTCCTTCAGGCTATAATTCATATAACAGCCCTTTTTCACAAAAAATCAAAGACTGTACTTATTACCTGGTTAGAGACTACAGAGAATAAAAAATAAACATTAACTTTGTTATTCAACGTAAACTCCCAGGCACCATTATAATTCTGTGCATTATTACAGATCTTCCTTGACTTACAATGGGGTTACATCCCAATAAATCCATTGTAGTTGAAAATATCATTAAGTCGAACATGCATTTAATATACCAAACCAACCAAATATCATAGCTTATGCTAGCCCACCTCAAATGTGCACAGAACATCTGCATTAGTTTATAGTTGGGCAAAATCATTTAACACAAAGCCTGTTTTACAATACAGTGTTGAATATCTCATGTAGTTTATTGAATACTCTACTGAAAGTGAAAAACAGAATGGTTATATGGGTACAGAATTGTTGTAAATCACAAAGAACTTCAACAAGGAGAAAATATGAGAAAGTTCATAACAGAAGTCACAGACCTGAAGAATACAATAACTGAATTGAAAAATACACTAGAGGAGTATATGAACCAGTAGACTATATGAACAGCAGACTATATGAACCAGGAAAGGATCATGAAGGCAGAGGAACTCACCCAATCAGAGCAAGGAAAGAAAGAGAAGGAAGGAAGAAGGGAGGGAGGGAGAAGGAAGGGAGGAAGAAAAAAAGTGAAGATAGCCTAAGGGACTTATGGAACAACATCAAGAGGACTAACTGTCAAATTAAAGGAGTTCCTTAAGGTGAAAAGAGAAAGGGGCGGAAAACTTATTTAAAGAAATAATGGCTGAAAACTCCCATAACCTGGAGAAAGAAAAAGACATCCAGATCCAGTAAGCTCAGCAAGTTCCAAATAAAATAAATCCAAGGAGGCCCACAACAAGATACATTATAATGAAAAAGTCAAAGTTTAAGGACAAGAAGAGATCTTAAAAGCAGAAAGGAAAAAAACATCTTGTTACAAACAAGGGAATGCCCATAAAACTATGGGCAGATTTCTCAAGAGAAACTTTGCAGGCCAGAAGGGAGTGACACAATATATTCAAAGTGCTAAAAGAAAAGAATTTCAACCAAGAATATTCTACCCAGCAAAGATGAGTTTTCCAGCCAAGCAAAAGCTAAAGGAGTTCATCACCACTAAGCCAGTCTTACAAGGAATGTTAAAGGGATTTCTTTAAGGTGACTAGCTAATAAGTAACAAGAAAATATATAAAGTGTAAATCTCACTGATAAGGTTAAATATATAGTATGTATAGTGTATTAATCACTTATAAGGCTAGTATGAAGGTTAAAAGACAAAATTAGTAAGTAAAAGTAACTGTAATTACACACTTAGTTAAGGAATATACAAGGTAAAAGGGGCAAAGTGAGAGTAGCATTGACATATATACACTACCAAATGTAAAATAGTTAGCTAGTGGGAAGCAGCAGCATAGCACACGGAGATCAGCTCGGTGCTTTGTGATGACCTAGAGGGGTAGGATAGGGAATGTGGGAGGGAGGCTTAAGAGGGAGGGGATATGGGGATATATGTACGCATATGGCTGATTTACTCTGTTGTACAACAGAAACTAACACAGTATTGTGAAGCAATTATACTCCAATAAAGATTTATTAAAAAAATATAAAACATGGTTGGGGGGAGAGTAAAAATGTAGACCTTTAGAATGTGTTCAAATTTAAGTTTTTTATGAACTTAAAATAGACTTTTATAAATATTAGTTTTCATATAGAAGCCTCACATTAACCACAAAGGTAAAACAATGGATAAACAAGAGACAATGAGAAAGAAATCTAAGCATACCACTAAAGAAAGTCATCAAACCACAAAGGAAGAAAACAAGAGAGGGAGCAGAGAAACTGCAAAACAGAAAACAATGAACAAAATGGCAATAAGTACATACCTATCAGTAATTACTTTAAATGTAAATGGACTAAATTCTCCAAACAAAAGACACAGAGTGGCAGAATGGATAAAAAAAACAAGACCCATCTATATGCCGCCTATAAGAGACTTACTTCATATGTAAGAACACACACAGACTGCAAGTAAAGGAATGGAAAAAGATATTCCATGCAAATGCAAACCAAAGGAAAGCTGGGATAGCTACGCTAATATCAGATAAAACAGACTTCAAAACAAAGACTGTAATAACAAAGAATGATACTACATAGTAACAAAGGGGTCAATCCAACTACAGAATGTAATATTTGTAAATATTTATGCATCCCATACAGGAGCACCTAAATATACAAAGCAAATATTAACAAATCTAAGGGAAAAATAAACAGCAATACAATAATAGTAGGGGACTTTAACACCCCACTTAAATCAATGAATAGATCATCACGACATTAAATCAATAAGGAAACATCACATAATAAATAACGCATTAGAACAGATTAACTTAACACGTATATACAGAAAATTCCATCTGAAAGCAACAGAATACAAATTCTTCTCAAGTGCCCTGGTACATTCTTTAGGATAGATTATGTGATAGTCCAAAATACAAGTCTTAACAAATTTAAAAGGAATGAAATCATATCAAGCATCTTTACCATTGTGGTAAAGATGGTATGAAACTAGAAATCAATTAGAAGAAAAAACTGGAAAATTCATAGATATGCAGAGATTAAAAAACATTCTACTGAACAATCAATGGATCAACAAAGAAACCAAAATCAAAATTTAAAAAATCTGAGACAAATAAAAATTGAAATACAATATACAAAAACTTATGGGATGCAGCAAAAGCAGTCCTAGGAGGGACATTCATAGTGATAAATGCTTACCTCAAGAAACAAGAAAAATCTCAAATGAACAACCTAACTTTACACCTCAAGGAACTGGAAGAAGAACAAGCAAAGCACAATGTTAGCAGAAGGAAGAGAATTACAAAAATTAGAACAAAAATAAAGACTGAAAAAAAATAGAAAAGATCACTGAAAACAAGAGTTGGTTCTTTGAAAATAAAAAATTGACACTTAGCTAGATTCACCAAGAAAAAAAGAGAGAGGACTCAAATAAATTAAATCAGAAACAGATGATGAGACATTACACTGATACCACACAAATACAAAGGATCATAAGATGGTACTCTGGTATCAACAATGGTAAGACAGTATAAACAATTATATACCAACAAACTGGACAACCTAAAAAATGAAAAAATTCCTAGAAATAGACAATCTTCCAAGATTAAATCATGATGAAGTAGAAAATCTGAACAGACTGATTGCTAGTAAGGAAACTGAATCAGTAATTAACACTCTCCCAACAAACAAAGGTCCAGGACCAGATGGCTTCAAATTCTACCAAACATTCAAAGAAGAATTAATACAAATTCTTCTAAAAAGCATTAGGGAAGGGAATACTTCCAAACTCATTTTATGAGGCTAGTATTACCCCACTATCAAAACAAGACAAGGACACCCACCAGGAAAGAAAACTACAGGCCAATATTCCTGATGAACATAAATGTAAAATTCCTCCAAAAAATACTAGTGAACTGGATTCAATGATATATTAAAAGGATCGTACACCATAACCAAATGGAATTTATTCCTACTTGGTTATTAAGATTTACTCCTAAGGTGACTTATTTTAAATGCCCTTCTAGAGAATATTTTGAAATTACTTCATCATCTCTAAATCAATAAGCGTATCATAAACAATAGCATCAAAATACACTGTAAAGAATCATTATGCTAGATAGCATTTTGAGTATCCTCTCTAGATTAACTCATTCAATCCTCACAGCAACCTTATGAAGTAGATATGATGATTTGCCCTCTTTTACAAGATTAAGGAATTGAAGTTCAGAGGGGTGAAGTGACTTTCCCAAGGTCACACAGTAAACAAACGGTGAAGCCAGGATTCAAACCCAGACCGTCTGACGTCTGATACAAGAGTCTCTTCTTAACTATATGCCAACCTACCAAATACATATGTATACTTGAACAAATCTGTTTTCCAATACTGGAGATGCATCTATAAACAATGGAATGATATCTCTGATACCTATTTACACAGCTTTAATCAATTGTTAAAAGAAAATTGGAGTACAACTGAGCTTTAATTAAACACTCTTGAATAACCAATCATGCAATCAATTTCAATATAAGCAGTTCTGATTTTAAGTAAATAGATTTTTTTCCCTTCTCTTCCCGCTCACAGCAAGAGATCTAATCAAGAAGATATATTCAAATGCATTAATTTGGAGACAGATCGATTGTTACGATATAAAAGGAAACCATTTGTCACATCCAAAGTACAAACAAGGATAGATTCTGCTGCTTGTGCACTAGAACAAAAATCTATTTCATTTCTGGACCCTTCCTTCTATATTTTGTGACCTACTTATGTATTGGCCTTTGAATATTAAGAATTCAGGGTGTCTATGACTTGTATTTTCCCTTTGATAGCAGTAAGACTCTACTAATGGGGCCAAAACGAAAAAGGCCCCCCAAAATCTGAGTTTTAATTACTTTTTACATTATAAAAATAAGAGCCTAGGAGCTTCGTATAAGCTTGACATTAACCATGATGTTCAAACAAATGCTTGTGAAATGTATTGACTAACTTGCCTTTACCTTTTATTCGCTGGCACTAGGCAAATGCCTTCTTTCCCTCTTGCCACGCTCATAAACAGCTGTATTCCTATGATCATACCCCTCAAGGTGCCTTCCCTGGCAGCAGCTGGCCTAGAGATCAGTGTCCAATCATGGTGTACCGAGACACACTGCTCCTATTCCCTTCTTTCCAGAACAGTTACGGTTCTAAGGTCCAAACAAGGCTGCCAGAGTCTCGACCAGGTGGCCTGAAGGAAGACTTGGAGATCCACTCAAGTGTTAACCACAGAGTTTCGCTGCTTGGCACTCAAAATGCTAGACCATCTGCCAGGTACACCTCCACACTCGTGCAAACTATTTTGTCATGTCTCTCCTCACCTGGGAAGGTTCGGTGGACATTAATGAGATTCCACATCTGATCACAGGCAACATATACAAGCTGGACTTGCTCAGCATGCACTGATTTAGCTCACTCTAACCTACATTCATTTATGCATGCCCTGCAACATGGCTCTTCTACTTGGCAGGTGTTACATTTCTAATGTCACCAATTGCAATTGCATATGCTATGAGGGAATTCCTTCCTTCCTCCCTCCCTTCCTTCTTTCCTCCCTCCCTCCTTTTTTTTTTTTTTTTTTTTTTTTTTTGGCACAGACTGTAAAGGCAGCAAATACCATCGTGTCATACAACCAGAGCTGCCAGACTTAGCAAATTAATAGAGGAAACCCAGTTACTTTGAATTTCAGGTAAACAAGGAACAGTTTTTTAGGATAAGCATGTCCCAAATATTGCATTTCATTTGGTAACTCTACATACAACATGATTATCTGAATTTGATAAAAGATATTTAAGTCCTGGTTAGTAGGTCAGCTTGATTTAACAGAAAGACTAGTGGACAATATGTCAAAAGATGGGTTTCTCAGCCTCATTCCACCTCCTCCCATATGCTAACTCTCAGTTTATCCCCTCCCTCTGTGAACTCCAGTCTTCCTTATAAAATAGGCTGAATGATGCTTTTCCTGTCAGTCTTACAGGGCAGAAAATCAACTAAATGAACAGAAGTGAAAGAATTCTAAAAATTGAATGTAAGACAACCTTATCTATGAGTCATTATTAATCAGTATGTTTTTAATAAGAATAGTTGACATATTATCTTTCCACACAGAAACAATTCATAACTTCCCTGTTTGAAAATAAAACTATCACATTAATTGCTCAAACTACTTCAGTCTATTTCTCTCCAAACCATGCCATCCAACGACTACTGTAAAGGTCACAAGGGCCTCCTTAAATACGCTAAGTAAATCCCAACCCAGCAGTCACCATTACTTAGCTCTGTTCCCTTCGTTCACTACAACTTATTACAATGTGTGAAATTGTTTTACGTATTTATCCACAAGCACGAAGCGCACTGCCTGGCACACTAGAGATGTTCAATAAATATGTTAAGTAAGTAAACAAAGGTCACTAATTGGTCCTCATCTAGCTTGTCCTCTGTAGTCGACACTAAGATGGGTCCCCAGATCCCCGTCCAATGAAACAGCTGTTGCCCCAGCTGGTAGGAATGCTCTTGGAAGATAGCCTTCAATGGACAGTGTCTTCAGACACTGCCTCAGCTACAGGGAGCTACCTCACCCAAAGTATCAGCCCTTCTCTGGGTGCCCACACTCCAGTGGGAATTCAATGACCCGGCCTTTTGGCCCAAGCTGGGAGAGCTCTGAAGGACCATCCTAGCTGCGGAGCTTCACTGAGGGGTCAGCCAAGGTTGCTGTCGGGCCTACACAGTGGCTCCACTTCTCCTGTAACCCTCCTTCCTAACCTTCTCTTCCACAGATTCTGATCCCAAAGACCTGGATAAACACCCTGCATGTTACACTTCTCCTCAGAATTGGCTTCCCAGAGAATTCAACCTGCCGATAGTCTCATAATAGCTTCTAACAGAGATGAAACTCTCTCTTAGAAACAACCTCCTCCCAAGATTTTCATTTTTGCCAGTTCTCTTCTCCCCTCTTACAAACATGAAGGTGCTAGAATTACCAGAGCCAGTCCTCCTGGCTCTCTTGCTTTTTATTTTATATTGTAAATTGTTTTACATTCTCTCTTTAGTTGATCTCAACCATTTCTATATTTTTTGATGTTAAGGGTTCCCACACTGATCTCTAATCCACACTGCTCTTCTGAATTTCACATTTGTACACTTCATCTGAATGGCATCCCCATTTGGAACCGTCATCTGGAAGCAGGGACACCCTTGCTGCCTTTCAACTGATTCTTCACATGCCAACCACTGATCTTTAAAAAACAAATCAAACTACATTATTCTTCTACTTCAGTGGCTTTCCATTGTACTTTTAGGTAAAAATTCAGATTACTTTCATGACCTAAAAGGAAGCTGAGGGCTTCCCTGGTAGCGCACTGGTTCGGAGTCCGCCTGCCGATGCAGGGACACGGGTTCGTACCCCGGTCCGGAAAGATCCTACATGCTGTGGAGCAGCTGGGCCCATGAGCCATGGCCGCTGAGCCTGTGCTCCGCAACAGGAGAGGCCACAACAGTGAGAGGCCTGCGTACCGCAAAAAAAAAAAAAAAAAAAAAAAGAAGCTGAATACTTTTCATATCAGTGAACATTTGCTCTTCATATTCAATAAGATTCATAATTACCCAAACTGGGATGCTTTAGAGAGTGACACAGAGTGCTGTTAACAATTACTCCAAGACAACAGACAATAAGCAGAACAAGCCCAGGCAATCGGAGACGTATGTTCAGTCTATGTATAAGATGTCCACTACATTGTTTTCAAACTTTCTGAAGTTAGAGAATGCCTACAGCTACTTTTAGTGTCCTAAGGTTCACAGCTCTTAGTACTGAGTTAGGTCCCAAATGCAGTAGCTACATACATTTTGTGTGTGAAACCATAAAGAGAAGATGTCTCATGGAGACATGGTGTTTAACTAAGCTGGCGCTTCACAGCCTTTGGTGCTCTTCAGCATCACGGCTGGGACATTTTCAAAATGCATGACCGTAGGATCTTTCCAGAACCACAAAATCAAACTGTCTGGGGATATGGCCAGGCATGTGCATTTCAGAAAACCTTTCCAGGGTGAGAACCATTGCACAACTCTATGACTGCTTCAGCCACTTTTTAAGTTAAAAGGCAAATACACTAAAATTGATTGTGAACCCTTATCTGCAGTGAGAGTATTACTAAACTTAGCAGTACTGATTACGCTTAGACTAGTGCTGGGTTTTGCTTTAGAATACTCCAGCAATAATAGTATTTTTTTTTAGCAGTGAAGAGAGAGAAAACATGACTGGCAAATGATGATTACTGTTGAAACCAGGGGCTCATTACATGGCTGCCCACCCTTACAGTAAGTCCCCTACATATGAACCTCCAAGTTGCGGGCTTTCAAAGATGCGAACGTGTGTTCACATGTCCAATCACATAAGTTAGTTCACATGTCTGGTGTATATTGTCACGTGTGTGCATCCTCTACAAGTGGTTGTGCTTTTGTGTACTTTACTGCACAGTACTGTATAGAGTACAGTAGTACAGTATCTTTATATCAAGCCCAGGATGTCCAGAAGCAGCGGTGATGAGGCTGGTACTACTGTACTTTTCAAGGCACTGCACTGCAAGATTAAAAATGTTTTCTTTACTTTTCATGACTGTTTGTTTTTTATGTATTATTTGTGTGAAAAGTATTATGAACCTATTACAGTACAGTACTATATAGCCAACTGTGTCAGTTGGGTACCTAGGCTAACTTTGTTGGCCTTACAAACTGGACTTATGAACACGCTCTTGGAACAAAACTCCTTATATAGGGGACTTACTGTACTTTTGCGTATACTTAAAGCTTTTGATAACTAAATGCTTAAAAAATAAGATCCATTGGTAAAAACGAACAAATGACTGATTTACTAAAATGAACAAGCGAAGTCCAGATATTTCTATTTCTCAAATAACTTTAATTTAGACCCTCTCTTTACTACCTCTCTTTCCACTATCCTTATTTAAGGCTTTTATTAACTCTCACCTGAAATCTGAATTTACTTTTTAACTCACTCTAATATCCCATAATGAATATAGTCATTCATTCTTCAAAATGCCTCTATGAAGCAGCATATCTATTTGCAAAGAACTAGGATATGACAAGAAGCTACTATCCTCTTAATGCTGCCAACCTGATAAGTCATAAATCCGATGAAGCCATTTTCCAGGGAAAAGAAAACAAAACTATCATCTGTGAAAGAGGTGGGCAAACCTTTACTGTAAAGGGTCAGATAGTAAATATATTAGGCTTTGTGGGCCATAAGAGCTCTCTTGCAACTACCCATTCTGCCATTATAATGCAAAAGCAGCCATAGATAATATATAAACAAATGTGTTGATGTATTTCAATAAAACAAGGTGACAGGCTGAATCTGACCCACTAGCATAGTTTTCTAACCCTGACCTGTATTAAACAACCAAATTTCTTTAAAATAGTAACCTAAGGTACTTCATGACTACCCCAAACCACACTTATAGTTGTATTTCCTACTACTACCCCATGTCTGGAAGCTCACATTTTTTATGTTGCCACAGATTTGGGTAACTTTTTGGTTGAGCACATATTAATAGTCCAATACCCAGAACAAATATAACTCTGTAGGTGAATCCTGCCCCATATTTTAAACATTCCTTGAATTTTGGTAGCGTTAACAGCACTCCATAAATGTATATATAAAATGCTGTGAAAGTACTTATTACATATTACAGATTCTCTAAGTTCTTATCTCCACCACCAGTGACCTGGTTAATCTGTAATCATAGGGTCTCTGAAGGGAATTTCTGGGTGTTTTAAAACATCAATAAATATAGAATCATGGACAGTACCATTTCCGCCTCTCAGAGTAGATACTGCACTTCTTCTAGGAAAAGACAACCAAACAGTACTGATAAAATTGAACTTTATTTCTCTGTCTTAAAGTCCAAAGCAATACATATGCAGAAATAGGACTTCATGGAAATTAACAGCATGACGCATGTGCACTTTATGTATGTGCTTTCTAAAACCATTCCTTTAGTCCTCTTTGTTTTTTTTTGTTTTTTTGCCAAGACCCTAATGAGGTTTCTGAGCATGTTTTTTCCTCACACTCAGTAACCTGAAACAGGCCAGACGAAAGGGACAGTTAGAGTCAGGTTATTCATCCCTCTTCTCTTAGGAAGAAGCATTCCTAACACACCAGGAAAAGGAGAAATCATTCTATTTTTAGGGATCTCAAGAGAAAGCGATTTTACAACCTCCTCTGGTAATCTGTTCTAAAGCTTAACAAATTTTGCTGTCAGAAAACAATCTTCGTAAGTCCCTTATGCTGCAGAATAAAATGATTTTTTTCTTGCTCTGTTCTTGGGGGAAATGGAAAACAGTTTATATTACATGTGTAAGAGACCTGAATATGTTTAAAACCTGTATGAAATTATCCCTAACCTATCTGCCATCATCCTTATAGAATTTTTCATTTCTTGAAGCAATAATCCTGGTTCCAAACTGCAAGGTATTTGAAACTTAATTCCAAATATTTATTTTTCTTGTCTAACGTACTAAGTAACAGCTTATACTGGCTTTCTTTCCCTACATGTTATAAAAATAAGAATTATTCATCAGACTGTAAAGTTCTAATTATTATTTAAGAGAAATTTTAAAAATTAGAATTTAAAATTCACCTCCTATCTTTTGCTTAGCCCTTGAGCAATAATGTTCCCCCAGCAAAGTTTTTTTTTAACTTGAGAAGATTCTTCAAATATCCATTTTTATATAATAATATCTAACTGAAATAAATGAATATGGCATTATCGAAAGTAGGAGGTTTGAAAGCACATGAAGTTGTAACGATTCACCTTGAATAAGAAAAACATATAGCGGTAATGAGATAGTCTGCAGAATACTATTTCATTCATATTCAAGACACCATTGTTTGAGTTAATCAGAAAGCTAAAGGGATGACAGGGGGAAGGAATTCTTATTTGTGTCTAAGTCTTATCATTCTTCACTACTTATACTTTACTTTTCCAACCTGAAGACATTTTCTTTATCTTTCACATCCAAGATCAAAATATCTTCTATTATTTTATTCTACTTTATTGTATAATAGCAAAAGTTACAAATAACACACTGCTCAACAGGATTTCAAAGTGTTTTATCATTAAAATGTCATATGCCTAATAGTGATGCTGAAAGTACAGATAAAGCCTGCTGATCGATGACCCACAAAATATATCTGATTGGCGTATTATACCAATATTAAGATCTATAGGATCTCTATGAAATAAAATTGACAGATGATTCTTATTGTAGGAGACTAGAAAACTATCACGTGTAGATCAGTGCCTCTCAAGCCTGGATATACTTCAGAATCACTTGGGAAGCTTTTAAAAGCAGATTGATACCTGAACCACATCACCCAGATATTTTGATTTCTCTGAGATGCATCCTGGACATCAATATGTTTAAAAATTGGCCAAATAATTCGAATACACAGCAAGGGATGTGAACCACTGATGGAGCTACACAACAGAGAAAGCACTATATTAAAAAATGGAAAAAGAAAGGAAGGAGAGAAAGAAATGGTCTGGTAGAAAGGGGCAGTGTGCTGAACTGAATAGACAGGCCAATGAGAAATGAAGTTGTCAATGGCTAGTTTCTCTGTCTCCGCTGGGAACCACTGCCTTTATTGTTTCTACTTTTCTGTTTACTCCATTCTCCTCTGTAAAATCTGGATGCTACTATTTTCCCACAGCTCAACATTCTGATCAACCCTTGGATTGTATAACCCTAAAGTTCTAGTGTTCACCATCAGCTGACTTCAGTATCTTGTTCCAGTTCTAAATTCCTGGAGAGCAAACCTGTCTTTACTCACTTGAATTAAGCATCCTCTCCTGGTCAACTTAGTAGTTGTAACCAAGAAGGAAGCAGATACAAACATGGCCACCTACACCTATCCATCACCATGATCTGTGGCTAGGGGAAGATTTTCTTAAATGATGTTAGAGAGATGAACTAGAATCTAAGGACTGTTTTCCATTCTGAATATATTATTATATATTTTATTATTATATATATTATGTATAACATATTATTGTATATTATTTTATATATATATATATATAAAATATAGTATATTATATATATTCAGGTTTAGCCTGAATAGGTTTGTCCACTTTGCCAAACTTTGCTATTTATGGCTGACTCTAAAACTCATAGAGTGCACAATATGTATGATCACCTTGAATTTTGCAAGCTCAAACTGCAATGTTTCCAACTGGTCCATTCGTAGTTCAGCATTCCCAAGGGTCAACTGTCTCTAGCTTGATTTTTTGGCTTTTATTTCTTCTGCTTATATTCTCAGTTATTACACTCCTACTAACTGCATAAAATCTAGTCCAATAAAGCTGGAATAAAACCTGAATGGCTGTAATTTTGGTACACCAGGTGAACTAATGCTCAAGTAGTCACAGTGACAGCGCAGATAACAGAATATTTCCATCATTGCAGAAAGTTCTATTGGACAGTGCTGGAATCCTTTCTATTATCCAGACATCAGCATTTTACTGTATTGTAGGTTTTCTATGCTGTACGTAGGTATCCACAATTATTTTCTTCAATTTTAGTTTTGGTTACTGTACCATAACATAATGAAAATACAAAATGTTTCAAATGCTTGGTCCAGATATGATCAACTCCTGATTTTTAAAAAAAATTTTTTTTTAAATTTATTTTTGCCTGCACTGGGTCTCCGCTGAGGTGCGTGGGCTTCTCACTGTAGTAGCCTCTCCTGTTGCGGTGCACGGGCTTCAGTAGTCGTGGCACATGAGCTCAGTAGTTGTGGCTCGCAGGCTCAGTAGTTGTGGCCCACGGGCCCAGCTGCTCCACGGCATGCGGGATCCCCCCAGACCAGGGCCCGAACCCGTTTGCCTTGCACTGCAAGGCGGATTCCCAACCGCTGTGCCACCAGAGAAACCCTCAACTCCTGATTTTTTGTGTGTCGATATCCTGAGAGCTTTGCCCAAAAAAACCTGTCCAATTCATCATCACTGTTTCCGACAGAACATGTGACCAACCTAACTGTCTCATATCTTGGTTTAAATTGTTTCTTAAAAAACTATAGCTTCCTCGTGTTTGGAAGCTTTAAATAAAAACGTTTTTAAAGAAAGCTTTAAGCAAAAACACAACGTCTAAAATAACAGCTAGGAAATAAGCAGTCATATTATTTAAAAGTCTTTTCAATACTCACCATATATTCTTCCCAAAGTATCACAAGTCATGGCTACCTTTCTGCAACTAGAATGCAAATGTCATACTATTCTAAGTCTACACTAAAAACCAGAAGTTTTCTTTTTACATATCTCAAATGTAATATATAACAGATGCTAATGTCCCACTTTCAAGTTAGTTGGTTTGTAGCTTGGAAATATTGCATGGAATTTTTACCACCTACGTATTTCTTTTTTTAATTATTGACGTATAGTTGATTTACAGTATTGCATTAGTTTCAGCTGTACAACATAGTGATTTAGTATTTTTATAGATTATACTACACTTAAATTTATTATAGGGCTTCCCTGGTGACGCAGTGGTTGAGAGTCTGCCTGCCGATGCAGGCGACACGGGTTCGTGCCCCAGTCTGGGAAGAACCCACATGCCGCGGAGCGGCTAGGTCCGTGAGCCACGTCCACTGAGCCTGCACGTCCAGAGCCTGTGCTCCGCAACGGGAGAGGCCACAACAGTGAGAGGCCTGCGTACCGAAAAAAAAAAAAAATTATAAAATGTTGGCTATATTCCTTGTGCTGTACAATATATCCTTGCAACTTATTTATTTTACACATAGTAATCTGTACCTCTTAATCCCCTACCTATATTTTACCCCTCTCCCTTCTTATATCCAGAATAATATTCAGAAACTTGCCAACTTGATTTCATCAATAACAGGTAAATGGGATCACTCTGAATAAAAGTGTCAAAAATCTATAGATCCCTAGTGAATAAATTATGGAAAAAGATAACACATAACCTGTATATTCTGAAAGGTAAAAAGAAACTACTTAAGAGGAAAGTGAATTTAATTTGGTTACTCATTTTTAAAGCAATTTCTTCTAAAACATGTAAGAAGTATATTTTGAGCTGAATTTTTTTTTAACCAATGTGAGTGATATCTTCCTATTTTGAATTTGGTAACACCATTAACCATGTCAGAAATAAAAACAAAATAATACTACTAAAACAGTAAAGAAATATTTGTACAAAACTGATACTAAATGAAAAGGCATACATATGGTAAGTTAATCATAGACAATTTTTAAAAACTGATCTAAAACTGAGGAGAGGGCTTGGAGCAAATCAGTAAGACTAGTCTCATTGATTTGAACCTGCAGGTAATGACTATTAAAGACAATTTTATAAAATTCATAACTGTCTTAGCATCAAAATAAGCATTTTTATCCCAAACAGTTCTGTTAAAGACATAAAATATTCAATCCACACTCCGTCACCACCATCCCCAGGTAACCACTGGCCTTCTTTCTGTCACTATAGTTTTGCCTTTTTCTAGAAATTTCATATAAGTGGAATCATACAATACGTAGCCTTTTTTTGTATGGAATCTTTTACTTAACATGATGTTTTTAAGATTTATCTATGTTGTAGCATACAAGTAGTTTGTACCTTTTTACTGTTTAACAGTATTTCATTGTGTGGATATACCACAATTTGTTCATTCACAAGCAAATGTACATCTGTGCTGTGTCCATCTGGGGGTTGTTATGAAAATTCACAAGCAAGCACTATTATGGTCTAGCATATAGCCTATGCTCATGAATGTATCAGGTGTACTTAAAAAGAATGTGGAGTCTGCTGTGTTGGACGGAGTTTTCTATATAAGTCAGTTGGGGTTGGTGTTTGATAGGCTTATTGATTTTCTACCTACTTGTTCTATCATTTATTGCAGGAGGAGCATTAACTTTTCTTACTCCTTTTAATTCTGAAAGTTTTGTGGTTCTGTTATTCGGAGCGTATACACTTATAAATGTTATATCTTCCTGATGTACTGACACTTTTATCATTACGAAATGTTCCTCTTCTCTCTAGTATTATTCTTCCCTTAAAGTCTATTTTGTCTGACATTAACGTACCCACTCCAGGTCTTTTATGCTTACAGTTAGCATAGTGTATATTTTTTAATCTTTACTTACAAACTATTTATGTCTTCGAATTTAAAGTGCCTCATATTATAGATAGCATACAGTTGAATCTTACATTTTTGCCTAGTCTGATAATCTTTTAATTAAAATGTTTAGTCCTTCACATTTAATGTATTTAAGGTTATTAATAATATTTAATAAATTTATGTTCAATGTTTAATATAATACTTAAATGATATTAAATATATAAAATAAATTATTATTTAATTAACTATTCAGATGTTGGGATTTAGTACTGTCATCTTGCTTTTTGATTTATATTTGTCTCATCTCTTTTTTTGTTCTACTATTCCTTCTTTATTGCCTTCTTTGTGTCAAATGTATAGTTTTTTATTTACCTGTCAATTTTTTAGTGGCATTTATGTGTTTGTTTTTAGTGTTATACCGAAAATTATAATATGCATCTATAACTCACCATGATCGTCAAGTTACTACTGACATTTCCAGTACAATACAGTAAGCTTCCTCCAGTTTAGCTCCATTTTCCCCTTCTTGTACTATTGTTAAAACATACGTATTTACTTATATTAGAAACACATTTACAGTATTTTGTACATAAGTGTGTGTTTATAATTTTTACTTTACTGAGTCATTAACAGAAGAAATTAACAGAAGAAAAATATAAATATATTTCCTCACACATTTGATACTTCCAGTACTCTTAATTCCTCCTAGGATCTCAGTTACATCTGTAGTCACGTCCTTTCAGCCTAAAGAATTTCCTTTAGTGATTCTTTTTCTTTTTAATTGAAATACAGTTGATTTATAATATCATGTTAGTTTCAGGTGTACGGCATAGTGATTCAGTTATTTCTTCAATTTATATTCCGTTATAGGTTATTATAAGATATTAAATATAATTTCTGTACTATAAAGTAAATCCTTGTTGCTTAGCTATTGTTTGTATCTGTTAATCCTATATTCTAATTTGTTTCTCGCTATGCCCTACCTTTGGTAACCATAAGTTTGTTTTCTGTGTCGGTGAGTCTGTTTCTGTCTTGTATATAGACTCACTTGTATTATGTTTTTAGATTCCACATATAAGTGATATGATATAGTATTTGTCTTTCTCTGTATGACTTACTTCACTAAGCATAATATTCTCTAGGTCCATCCATGCTGCTGCAAATGGCAATATTTCATTATTTTTAATGGCTGAGTAATATTCCATTGTATATATATACCACATCTTCTTAAGCCAACTGTCTGTTGATGGGCACTTGGACTGTTTACAGTTTTTGTTTTTTGTGTATATATACCCAGGAGTGGAATTGCTGGGTCATATAATCGCTCTATTTTTAGTTTTTTAATGAACTTCCATACTGTTTCCCAATAGTGGCTGCACCAAATTACATTCCCACCAACAGTGTAAAAGGGTTCTTTCTTTTCCACACTCTCTCCAGTCATTCTGACAAGTGTAAGGTTATAACTCACTGTGATTTTGATTTGCATTTCTCTAATAATTAGTGATGTTGAGCTCCTTTTCATGTGCCCGTTGGCCATCTGTATGTCTTCTTTGGAAAAATGTCTATTTAGATCTTCTGCCATTTTTTGATTGGGTTCTTTTTTCAATAGTGAATTGGATGAGCTGTCTGTATATTTTGGATATTAACCCCTCACCAGTTGCATCATTTGTAAATATATTTTCCAATTCTGTAGGTTGTCTTATTGTTTTCATGGAGGTTTCTGTTGCTGTGCAAAAGCTTTTTTGGTCCATTCAGTAATTCCTGAAGTGCAAGCATGCTAAAAACAAATTCTCTCCATTTTGCTTTATCTGTAAACATCTTTATTTTACTCTTGTTTTTAAAATTCTGTTATCTCCTAGATATAGAATTTTTGTTGTCAGCTTTTTCCATTCAACACTTTGACTATGTCATTCCATTGCCTTCCTGCCTCTTATTTTTGATGAAAAGCCAGATGTTCATCATGTCATTGTGTCTTTCTTCTCTTGCTGCTTTAAATATTTTTCTCTTTGACTTTGCTGACAGTAGTTCGACTATATTGGGTCTATGCGTGTTCTTATTTATATTTATCCTATTTGACATTCAGTGAGATTCTTCAATCTGCAAGGTAATGTTTTTTCATCAAATTTATATTTGTTTTCTACAGAAACCTTCCATTGGCAGAAGAAGTGGTTCCCAAAATTTTAACTGGAATCATTTATGAATTGATGAATCTAGTAACCAGAACATAAATCTTGAACAAATACACATAATTACAAATCAACTGGAGAGAACTGACATCCTTACCATATTGAGTTTTATTATTCATGAATCTGGTATAGCTGTCCATTTATTTTACTTCCCTTGTTAATGTTAATCTTTTTTCCACAGAGATCTTACATAAATCTGTGTTTCTTCCTGTTTGTTTTTTGTTGCTATTGCAAGTGGACTTTTTCCCTATCCAATTTGTTAATTAATCATTACTGGTATAAAAACCTTTGAATCTGAATAATGACTTTACATCTAAGAATCTTCTTAAATTCTGACTTTACATCTGAAAACCTTGTTAAATTCTAATATTTCTAATCTGTACATTCTCTTGTATTTACTACATAGATTAATCATATTAACTACAAATATGGACAGTTTTACCTCTTCCCTTCTAATCCTTAGTACATATTTCCTTTTCTTGTCTTACTACATTACTTAGCACCTCCACTAAAATGCTGTATAGAAGCAGTGATACTATTTCTTATTTTAAAACAGGCATGTTTGAAATTGATTATCAAACACTTCTACTTATAGCAATGTTAGAGTGTTTATTAATATAGATTTATTAACAAATTTTTGACTGGAGACATACTACAGCCATAGGCATTAGTTTCTGCAAAAACCCCCCAGTCAATAACGTGTTAAGGGAGACCTTCAAGATGCCGGAGGAGTAAGACGTGGAGATCACCTTCCTCCCCACAAATACATCAGAAATACATCTACATGTGGAACAACAACTACAGAACACCTACTGAACGCTAGCAGAAGACCTGAGACTTCCCAAAAGGCAAGAAAATCCCCACATACATGGGTAGGGCAAAGGAAAAAAGAGAAAACAAAGACAAAAGAAGAGGGCTGGGACCCACACTGTGGGAGGGAGCTGTGAAGGAAGAAAAGTTTCCAAATGCATATATGTGGAACCTAGAAAAATGATACAGATGAACCAGTTTGCAGGGCAGAAATAGAGACACACGTGTAGAGAATAAATGTATGGACACCAAGGGGGGAAAGTGGCGGGGGGTGGTGGTGTGATGAATTGGGAGATTGGGATTGACATATATACACTAATATGTATAAAATGGATAACTAATAAGAACCTGCTGTATAAAAAAATAAATAAAATAAAATTGCAAAAAAAAAAAAAGTTTCCACACACTAGGAAGCCCCTTCACTGGCGGGGATGGGGGTTGGGGGGGAAGCTTCAGAGCCACGAAGGAGAGCGCAGCAACAGGGGTGCAGAGGGCAAAGCGGAGAGATTCCTGAACAGAGGATCAGTGTCAACCAGCACTCACCAACCTGAGAGCCTTGTCTGCTCACCCACCAGGGCAGGTGGGGGCTGGAAGCTGAGGCTTGGGCTTCGGAGGTCAGATGTCAGGGAGGGAAATGGGGTTGGCTGTGGGAACACAGCCTGAAGGGGGCTAGTGCGCCAGATGTAACCGGCAGGGAGTCCAGGAAAAAGTCTGGACCTGCCAAAGAAGCAAGAGACCTTTGTTTTGGGGTGCATGAGGAGAGGGGATTCCTTCCCAGTGTGCACACAGAGGCAGACCACAGCCTAAGCAAGCTCCAGAGATGGGCTTGAGCTGCAGCTATCAGCACGAACACCAGAGATGGGCATGAAAAACTAATGCTACTGCTGCTGCCACCAAGAATCCTGTGTGCAAGCGCAGGTCACTATCCACCCCCCCCCCCCCCCCCCCCCCGCCGTGGGAGCCTGTGCATCACGCCACTGCCAGGGTCCTGAGATCCAGAGAAAACTTCCCTGGGAGAACACATGGGTGCCTCAGGCTGGTGCAACATCACGCTGGCCTCGGCTGCCTCAGGCTCACCCCACATTCTAATTGTGACTGCAGTACCACTTCCCCCCAGTGGCCTGAGCGACTAAGAGAGCCGCAATGAGCTGCTGCTTTAACCCCCTCCTCTCTGGGCAGGTAACAGACTCCAGAGGGCGGCCCATATGCAGAGGCAGGGCCAAAACCAAAGCTGAACCTCAGGAGCTGTGCAAACAAAGAAGAGAAAGGGAAATTTCTCTGTGCAGCCTCAGGAGCAGCAGATTAAATCCCCACAATCAACATGATACATCCTGAATCTGAAGAATACCTGAATAGAAAACAAATGTTCCCAAATTGAGGCAGTGGACTTTGGGAGCAACTGTAGACTTGGGGTTTGCTTTATGTGTCTAACTTGTTTCTGGTTTTACGTTTATCTTAGTTTAGTATTTAATATCACTGGTGGATTTGTTTATTGGTTTCATGGCTCTCTTCCCGTTTTTTTCTTTTTTTTATATAAATATATACATTTTTCTCCTTTTTCTCTTTTTGTGAGTGTGTATGAGTATGTTTCTTTGTGTCATTTTGTCTGTATACATTTGCTTTTATCATTTGTCCTAGGGTTCTGTCTGTCCGTTTTTTTGTTTCTCTTTTTGTTTTTGTTTTCTTTCTTTCTTCCTTTTCTTCTGAGCCTTGTGGCTGGCAGGGTCTTGGTACTCTGGCTGGGTGTCAGGCTTGAGCCTTCGAGGTGGGAGGGCCGAGTCCTGGACACTGGACCACCAGAAACCTCCCTGCCCCACGTAATATCACTCAGCTAGAGCTCTCCGAAAGATCTTCCTCTCAAAACAGACCCAGCTCCACCCAAAGGCCAGCAAGCTCCAGGGCCGGATGCCCCATGCCAAACAACTAGCAAGACAGGAACAACCCCACCCATTAGCAGAGAGGTTGGTTAAAGTCATACTAGGTTCACAGACACTCCAAAACATACCACCGGATGCAGAACTGCCCACCAGAAAGACAATATCCAGCCCACCCACCAGAACACAGGCACCAGTCCCCTCTACGAGGAAGTCTACACAAGCCACTGAACGAACCTCACCCACTGGGGGCAGACACCAAAAATATGGGAACTACGAACCTGCAGCCTGCAAAAAGGAGATCCTAAATACAGTAAGTTAAACAAAATGAGAAAACAGAGAATTATGCAGCAGAGGAAGGAGCAATGTAAAAACCGACCAGAACAAAAAAATGAAGAGGAAACAGAGAGTCTACCTGAAAAAGAATACAGAGTGATAATAGTAAAGATGATCCAAAATCAAGGACACAGAATGCAGAAAATACAAGAAACATTTATCAAGGACCTAGAAGAACTAAAGAGCAAACAAAAAAAAATGAAATTAAAAATGCGCTAGAAGGAATTGATAGCAGAATAACTGAGGCAAAAGAACGGATAAGCGACTTAGAAGATAAAATAGTGGAAATAACTGCCACAGAGGAGAATAAAGAAAAAAGAATGAAAAGAACTGAGGACAATCTCAGAGACCTCTGGGACAACATTAAATGCACCAACATTCGAATTATAGGGGTCCCAGAAGAAGAAGAGAAAAAGAGGGGTCTGAGAAAATATTTGAAGAGATTGTAGTTGAGAACTTTCTAACATGGGAAAGGAAACAGCCAATCAAGTCCAGGAAGCACAGAGAGACCCATACAGGAGGAGAAACACACCAAAACACATATTAATCAAACTATCAAAACTTAAGTTCAAAGAAAAAATATTAAAAGCAGCAAGGGAAAAGCAACAAATAACATACAAGCGAAACCACATAAGGTTAACAGCTGACCTTTCAGCAGAAACGCTGCAAGCCAGAAGGGAGTGGCAGAACATATTTAAAGTGAGGAAAGGGAAAAACCTACAACAAAAATTACTCTACCCAGAAAGGATCTCATTCATTCGACGGAGAAATTAAAACCTTCACAGACAAGCAAAAGCTAAGAGAATTCATCACCAACAAACCAACTTTACAACAAATTCTAAAGGAACTCCTCTAGGCAGGAAACACAAGAGAAGGAAAAGACCTACAAAAACAAACCCAAAACACTTAAGAAAATGGTAATAGGAACATCCATATTGATAATTACCTTAAATGTAAATGGATTAAATGCTCCAAACAAAAGACAAAGACTGTCTTAATGGATACAAACAAAAGACCCATATATACGCTGTCTGCAAGAGACCCAATTCAGACCTAGGGCCACTTACAGACTGAAAGTGAAGGAATGGAAAAAGATATTCCATGCAAATGGAAATCAAAGGAAAGTTGGAATAGCAATACTCATACCAGACAAAATAGACTTTAAAGTAAAGACTAGGGCTTCCCTGGTGGCCCAGTGGTTGGGAGTCCGCCTGCCGACGCAGGGGACGCAGGTTCGTGCCCCGGTCCGGGAAGATCCCACATGCCGCGGAGTGGCTGGGCCCGTAAGCCATGGCCGCTGAGCCTGCGCGTCCGGAGCCTGTGCTCCGCAACGGGAGAGGCCACAACAGTGAGAGGCCCTCATACCGCAAAAAAAATAAATAAATAAAAAATAAAAATAAAGACTATTAAAAGAGACAAAGAAGGACACTACAGAATGATCAAGGGATCAATCCAAGAAGAAGACATAACAATTGTAAATATATATGCACCCAACATAGGAGCACCTCAATACATAAGGCAAAGGCTAACAGCCATAAAATGGAAAATCGACAGTAACACAATAATAGTAGGGGACTTTAACACCTCACTTTCACCGATGGACAGATCATCCAAAATGAAAAAAAATAAGGAAACACAAGCTTTAAATGACACATTACACAAGATGGACTTAATTGATATTTATAGGACATTCTATCCAAAAACAACAGAATACACTTCCTTCTCAAGTGCTTATAAAACATTCTCCAGGATAGATCATATCTTGGGTCACAAATCAAGGCTCGGTTAGTTTAAGAAAACTGAAATCCCATCAAGTATCTTTTCCAACCACAACCCTATGAGACTAGATATAAATTACAGGAAAAATCTGTAAAAACTGCAAATACATGGAGGTTAAACAATACACTACTAAATAACCAAGAGATCACTGAAGAAATCAAACAGGAAATTTAAAAAAAACCTAGAAACAAATGACAATGAAAACACGAAGACCCAAAACCTATCGCACGTAGCAAATGCAGTTCTAAGAGGGAAGTTTACAGCAATACAATCCTACCTCAAGAAACACGAAAAATCTCAAATAAAACAACCGAACCTTACACCTAAAGCAGTTAGAGAAAGAAAAACAAAAACCCCCACAAAGTGAGCAGAAGGAAAGAGCATAAATAACATATCAGAAAAAAATGAAAAAGAAATGAAGGAAACGATAGAAAAGATCAATAAAACTCAAAGCTGGTTCTTTGAGAAGACAAAATTGATAAACCATTAGCAAGATTCATCAAGAACAAAAGGGAGAAGACTCAAATCAACAGAATTAGAAATGAAAAAAGAAAAGTAACAACTGACACTGCAGAAATACAAAGGATCATGAGAGACTACTACAAGCAACTATATGCCAATAAAATGGACAACCTGGAAGAAATGGACAAATGCTAGAAAGGTACAACCTTCTGAGACGGAACCAGAAGAAATAGAAAATATAAACAGACCAATCACAAGCACTGAAATTGAAACTGTGATTAAAAATCTTCCAACAAAAGCCCAGGACCAGATGGCTTTACAGGTGAATTCTATCAAACATTTAGAGAAGAGCTAACACCTATCCTTCTCAAACTCTTCCAAAATATAGCAGAGGGAGGAACACTCCCAAACTCATTCCACGAGGTCACCATCACCTTGACACCAAAACCAGACAAGGATGTCACAAAGAAAGAAAACTACAGGTCAATATCACTAATGAACATAGATGCAAAAAACCTCAACAAAATACTAGCAAAGAGAATCCAACAGCACATTAAAAGGATCATACACCAGGATCAAGGGGGTTTATCCCAGGAATGCAAGGTTTCTTCTATATATGCAAATCAATCAATGTGATAAACCATAATAACAAATTGAAGGAGAAAAACCATATGATCCTCTCAATAGATACAGAAAAAACTTCTGACAAAATTCAATACTCATTTATGATAAAAACCCTCCAGGAAGTAGGAATAGAGGGAACTTACCTCAACATAATAAAGGCCATATATGACAAACCCACAGCCAACATCTTTCTCAATGGTGGGAAACTGAAACCATCTCCTCTAAGATCAGGAACAAGACAAGGTTGCCCACTCTCACTGCTATTATTCAACACAGTTTTGGAAGTTTTAGCCACAGCCATCAGAGAAGAAAAAGAAATAAAAGGAATAAAAGGAAATAAAAGGAATTGGAAATGAAGAAGTAAAACTGTCACTGTTTACAGATGACATGATACTGTGGATAGAGAATCCTAAAGACGCTACCAGAAAACTACTAGAGCTAATCAATGAATTTTGTAAAGTAGCAGGATACAAAATTAATGCACAGAAATCTCTTGCATTCCTGTACACTACTGACGAAAAATCAGAAAGAGAAATTAAGGAAACAATCCCATTTACCATTGCAACAAGAAGAATAAAATACCTAGAAATAAACATTCCTAAGGAGACAAGAGCCCTGCATGCAGAAAACTATAAGACACTGATGAAAGAAATTAAAGATGATACAAACAGATGGAGAGATATACCATGTTATTGATTTGGAAGAATCAACACTGTGAAAATGACTATCCTATCCAAAGCAATCTACAGATTCAGTGCAATCCCTATCAAGTTATGAAATGCAATTTTCACAGAACTAAAACAAAAAATTTCAGTTTGTATGGAAACACTAATGACCCTGAATAGCCAAAGCAATCTTGAGAAAGAAAAACATAGCTGGAGGAATCAGGTTCCCTTACTTCAGAGTATACTACTCAGCTACAGTAATCAAGACAGTATGGTACTGGCACAAAAGCAAAAATATAGATCAATGGAACAGGATAGAAAACCCAGAGATAAACCCACACACATATGGTCACCTTATCTCTGACAAAGGCAAGAATATACAATGGAGAAAAGACAGCCTCTTCTATAAGTGGTGCTGGGAAAACTGGACAGTTACATGTAAAAGAATGAAATTAGAACACTTCCTAACACCATACACAAAAATAAACTCAAAATGGATTAAAAACCTAAATGTAAGGCCAGACACTATAAAACTCTTAGAGGAAAACATAGGCAGAACACCCTATGACAAAAATCACAGCAAGATCCTTCTTGACCCACCTCCTAGAGAAATGGAAATAAAAACAAAAATAAACAAATGGGACCTAATGAAACTTAAAAGCTTTTGCACAGCAAATGAAAACAAGCCAAAATCAAGACAAGCCCTCAGAAGGGGAGAAAATATTTGCAAACGAAGCAACTGACAAAGGATTAATCTCCAAAATTACAAGCAGCTCATGAAGCTGAATATCAAAAAAACAACCCAATCCAAAAATGGGCAGAAGACCTAAATAGACATTTCTCCAGAGAAGATATACAGATTGCCAACAAACACATGGAAGAATGCTCAACATCACTAATCACTAAATGCAAATCAGAACCACAATGAATTATCACCTCACGCCAGTCAGCATGGCCATCATCAAAAAATCTACAAACAATAAATGCTGGAGAGGGTGTGGAGAAAAGGGAACCCTCTTGTGCTGTTGGTGGGAATGTAAATTGATACAGCCACTATGGAGAACAGTATGGAGGTTCCTTAAAATACTAAAGATAGACCTACCATATGACCCAGCAATCCCACTAGTGGGCATATACCCTGAGAAAACCATTATTCAAAAAGAGACATGTACCATAATGTTCACTGCAGCACTATTTACAATAGGCAGGACATGGAAGCAACCTAAGTGTCCATCGACAGATGAATGGATAAAGAAGATGTGGCACATATATACAACGGAATACTACTCAGACATAAAAAGTAATGAAACTGAGTATTTGTAGTGAGGTGGGTGGACCTAGGGACTGTCATACAGAGTGAAGTAAGTCAGAAAGAGAAAAACAAATACCGTATGCTAACACATATATATAGAATCTAAAAAAAAAATGTTGTGATGAACCTAGGGGCAGGACAGGAATAAAGACGCAGACATAGAGAATGGACTTGAGGACACGAGGAGGGGGAAGGGTAAGCTGTGACAAAGTGAGAAAGTGGCATGGACATATATACACTACCAAATGTAAAACAGATAGCTAGTGGGAAGCAGCTACATAGCACAGGGAGAGCAGCTCAGTGGTTTGTGACCACCTAGAGGAGTGGGATAGGGAGGATGGAGGGAGATGCAAGAGGGAGGAGATATATGTGTACATATAACTGACTCACTCTCTTATAGAGCAGAAACTAATACAACATTGTAAAGCAATTATACTCCAATAAAGATGTTAAAAAAATTAATGTGTTAAGATTTATTAAGATTGCCTCTTAAGAAAGATGCTGATAATTTATTGAACGTATATTATTGTGTATATTCTACAATCAAGCTTACCATCATTACAATTTTCTCTTAATGAGAGTTTGTTGATAACTAAGTAATTATGCATGAACTCACTGTCAGTTGTCACCATGACAGTCACTCAAAATTCAGTTAATTTACATATTCCTCATAAAAAATTCTTCTCTCCACTATTTCTCCCTTTAGTGAATTGTCTCCCACAGTTCCAATTTAAAAAAAAATTAAGGAAACAGTTTAACTAAATAGTTCCCAAGCTGTAAGTTTTTTTGTTTGTTTTTTCTACTTTGAAACAGAAATAGTGGATACTTGAAGAGCCATTTCGGTTTGTTGAGTAAGAGACATCAAAGGCAGAAACAGGATGAAATACTGGCTGTGCATCAGAGATGTTTTTGTGCCTCTCATTCAAAAGTAAATATGCCACAGGTACTAAGATCCTAAAACTGTATATCTAATGGGAACTATAAGGGTGATTCTGAGGTTTAGTGAGAACTGGGGATCTCTGGGCAAACCAACAAAGCTGATGATGACTTACATCAACTGCAGGAAGAATGACAGCTCCTTGTTCAATTTCCTGCTTTCTATCTAGCTGCTTATTTCTCCACTTTCTCCTAATCCATTTCCTCCAAGCTACATTTGCTAGGTTATTCTTACCCTAGGGCCAAAGGTCTTCCTTATAAAGAAAACTGAAAAGTCTACTCACCTCTCCTGCCCCCAAAATACAAAACTAGTAATTTCTCCCATATTCTCACAAAAATAAACTAGCAGATGTCCAGTGGTACGTGCATACACAATCTCTGTCACAATGTCTTGCTTTTGCTTGTCCATTCTACCTAACTCCTTTATAGAATCATGTAGCAGAGTCTGATAAGAATGAAGGAATAGTGAAATGTGAGAAATTTCTAGCCTGTGTCCTACCGTTTTCCTTCTCAGTGACCTCTTATTCTACTTGCTATGCCTTCCCTCATTCCTTAGAGTTTACTGCAAATGTGTAAAGTATGATACCTCTGGATAGCAACTTAGGCCTATTATCCCCAAGCTACGACCCGTAGTTGTGATTTGCATTGAAACAAATCCTCACAAGGATTTTAATGATGAATTGGTTTTTATGTATCATCTCTCACTCCAGAGAGAGCTGCATTAATAATAAAATAATAGAATTTGCATAAAGCTTCAAAAATTTACAAAGTGCCTCTACAAACACCATTTTATCCTTCGCTAATCCATTTTCAAATGATAAAATGCAATGACACAGAGGTTACTTGACTTTCTGAGAAGTGAAAAACTCTCTCACTTCCCACTCCAAATCCCTAGTGACTTCCTATATTCTATCCTAGCTTAACCCAAATGTTTATCTGTCGGAGAAATTGCAGAGCCAGTATGTTATTCATAAAGGTAACTGGGAGAGAAGGAAAAAGTATGGACAATTTCTAATATGCCTCAATCCTGAGTCAGCAATGTGCCTTGCCACTGATTTCTTGGAAATTCTGGATAATTACCTCATTAGAAAGTAAGAGGAAGAAGTAGGATTTATGAGTTGCCTAGAATGAAAACTTAACAGGACCCAGATGGTGGGTTATATTTCCTCTTCTATCTATCATGGGGTATAAAGGGAGAAATAATGCATGTAAATATGGTACTCTGAAAAAACAACCTAGGGCACGTCAACTTAATTCAACATTTACATTTAACAATGCTCCGCATCCAGTCGTTTGCTGTTACTTACCAGGTTGCAAATTTTAAAAGAGCTTCTTAATAAACCCTGTGATTGAACTGTTGTTCTGCCAGCGTTAACTGACACTCTTGCACCTAAGAATGTACAGTGTTTCTTCAGCATTAATTCCCTTGGTATTTAATTAATTCATGGAGAATGAAGCCTCATGTTCATAAACTTGAAATGCATCAAGGGCATACATTAATCTATTTTTAAATAGCATTTGTCCATGAACAGAAAATCTCTCCTGGTTGCTAACTCAGGTTTTCTCAACGCAGTAGCTGCCACAACCAACCAGCATGAGATGGCTCACAGTGGTGGCTTAGTAACAGCTTTAACTAGCCGACACACACACACAGCATTGAGAGATCAGTGTGCATTTCAGCATCTGAAAACTTCAGGACCCACACCGCATCATCTAAAGAAAAATGTATCTGATCAGTTACTAACTGGTGTGTGTGTGTCTGTATGTTTGTGCACGCGCGCCTGCATTTTGTTTTTTAAATAGACCACCCCTCTAGCTCAATGGTTCTCCATCATACTGAGTGTTAGGATAATCTGTGAAACTTTTAAAGACATCAGATGCCCCAAATTCCATTTCAATGGGTCTGGCATGGGATTCAAGCACCAGTATTTTTTTAAAAAACAGGTTAAGGACCATTGTTAATTTCATGTCCGCCAGTAGAAATTATTTGAAGATGAATTCTACACTCAAGTTCTCTATAATTCTGTCCAACTTGATTTCTCTCACGTCAATTATTTAAGATTAGTTTGCTATAAAAAGGAAGTTTCAGTACTGTTTCTAGGGAACTCATCTCTTAGCAAAAGACTGAAACTAAGCATTAGTAAACATATTTATAAGTAACTATGTATAAATCTTCATTTAAATGTAGCATGTATTAGTGTTTAAGTGTTCTTATTATTTGATTTTACTCTGAAGCAATGAAAACAAGATCCGACTGATGATATTTACTTTCTAGTATTTTCCTCAATTTTGTGTTCTTTCTCAAAAAAAATTGCTTTGCATAAAATAACAAATATTCATGAAAATGGCTAAAATAAAAGAAAATAATACTTTGGATAAAAATGTATGTCATATTTCTGAATAACTCTCTTCCACAGTACAAGGTAAAACTCCTGGTGAAGGAAATTAAGAGACCTTTCTAAGCCTTTTCTGGTTTCAATTATCTGAATATATATTATTTTTATATTTCCTGTTTGCCTTACGTTGAGAGATCAGCTTCATCAGATTTTTTCATGGCTTTTATTAAGACTCATGGAAAAAACTGAACGCATTTAAAAAGTAAACCAAGCTGTTTATCATGAAGGAAGGCATGGGGTTTTTTAAAAATTATTTTGCCATTTTCCCCTTTTATAACCTTAGGTCTATCACAGACTAAGTATATATTATTACATATATGCTCACCTGTACTCCAATTCATCCAACTAACTCCTCTTAGATGAGCCTAAATTCATTGTTCTGTGATTGCTAGGGAATAGGTTGGAGGAATGCCCCCATCTTTCAGACAGTGATCCCAGGAATGTACATGAAAGCTCGTCTTCTGTTTCCCAGACAAATACATCCCATGGTTTCCCTTGAAAGTGCAAAGCTGCAATGGACAGCAACACAGGAGTGCAAGAAAACAACAGATTTACAAAGAAATATAATGACTCCTTCTGAGTTTCAGGTAAATGCCCTAAGGAGAAATAAAGTCAACTAAGATGGAGGCTTACTACTGTATGTGCTATACTAACTCAGCAATAGACTGATACGAATTTGAAGTTGCTGGGCCTTTGGTGAAAAACAAAAGGCCTGCTGGTGAAAAACAGTAAGCAATTTTACATATGTTCAGTAAGTTACTCATTCAAAACTCATAATTAATTTGTTACTTTTATGTGCAAAGCAATGGATGAGCAATGGTCATGCTTCTAGTTCAGCCACAGCTACATACAACAACCCTTTTGTTTATACACCTGATAATAAATGGACTAAAACTGTCAAATTAGAGAACTGGCCCCAATCTTCCTTTATTCCAATTTCAGGTGCACCCTGTTCCTTACCCCTTGAAGTCAGCCTGTGACTTCTCTCCTCCACACCTCTTCGCTTATCAAAACAAAAAGATTCAATATCATTTGGCCAAGATCTCAACTACTGTGGTATAAACTTTCCCACATAATTCTAATTTTATCTTTTGTGGTATAAGAGTGTTTGCCTCCTGTGAAAAGAATTGCAGACAAAACCGAAGAGATGAAACTTTATCAAACTGGGTATTTTAAGCACATGTAGTTTACTTTACAACTCAGTAAAGCTGTTTTAAAAACCTGAGTAGATGAAGATATTTTTCTGAGATGGAAATCCTTTCCCTTATTGTAAAATCATGTCTTAGGCTGATACTGAAGATTCATCTACTTCCATGGTTTTAGGGTATCTAGACCAAAAGGGACTCAGACTCTCTCCTCGTTTCTCATCTTTCCCTTAAGCCTAACCAACAACTCCCTAAGGGAATTATAAATGTCAGAATCCAGACCGTATTCATAACATCCCTCCCTCTCCATTCTGCCTGCCTCCTGAGGGCTAACACACAGCAAGTACACAATCCATGCATGTGGCTCCAAAGCCCTCAGGAACCAGGGCAGACAGAAGGTGAACATTCTCCTCAAACACTTCTGCGCTTAGGGTATGGGGAGGAAAGAGATTCTCTGAGCTTAGAGGACAGACACCACACCAGTGGAGCACAGGTTACTAGGAGCTGGGCATAAGCAAACCACAGCTTTGGGGAGGCAGCCACTGTCTTGATGAAGAACAAAGCCTGCTGAGTAGGACTGCCTGGGTCGGATCCAGGGTCTGCCTAGCTCTGTCTATGGAAAAGTTCTTATACCTCTTTATGCCTCAGTTTCTCCATCTATAAAATAAGGATAATAAAAACACTTTTCCTGGGTTGTTATAAGGATTACGTGAAATGATCTATGCAAAGAACTTAGCAAGAATTCAATAAATACAGGACTTCATTACTGGGGAGTTAGAATCAAAATTTATTTTTTAATTCAGTGCACCTCACACTTTCGTATGTATATGAACTACCTGGGGATCTTGTTAACATGCAGAATCAGATTCTGTAGATCTGGGAGGGGGGTTGAGAGTCTGCATTTCTAAGAAGCTCCCAGATGATGTCAGCATGGCTGGTCCCTGGAGCACGCTTTGAGGAGTAAGGCCTTAATGTATTTAGGAACAAGCATTCATGTGCTATGGGGGAGAACAGCACACAGTATTTGGAAAATCTAACTGCACTGATGTGAACAGCAAAGGCATTAGGAAAATAACACAGAAGAGGGAAGGCAATGTCTATCCAGCTCTATAAAAACAATCTTGAATTATCACACAACACAGTATCAGTATAATTTTTACCATGATCTACCTTAAGAGTACATTCTGCATATAAATATTAATCTTCATATGTGATGATTATTTGAGCACATTTGGTGATTCTGGCATGATGGTCTTGACATATACTTTTAACAGAAGGAACATTAGCTACTCACTCATTAATTATTCAGTTCGATAAGACTATATTAGAATTAGAACTACTTAATTCAATTAGACTATAATATGCCAGGGACTGTGCTGAGCCCTCAACTTCGTTTCAAGCACAGAACTGAAAGGTCATGATATATAGAGAAGAGATGAACAGTAAGCCAAGATTACAAGCGAGCTAGAGAAGCAGATGAGCGGCTTTACACCTGTAGAGCCTGAAAAGAGCAACCATGAGAGGGTCACAGAAGCACCTTGCTTTGACCTGAAGGGGTTGAGGTTGAGCTTTAAGGAGTCTCCGTTCCTCGCAACCTCCCGAGAATGCTGTTACTTTCCAGGACACATCCCTATCAGGCGACTACTACCTAAAATTCTAATACCCAGACGTCCCCAAGTCACTTCAAGTAGCTACCATGCCATTCCAAAACGGTCATAGGTGTTTCTTCACTAAGACATAATACTTTTTGTTTGAAAGTGTTAAGAATTCCTCCTATGAACATGAACAACTATAGCTAGCTCAACGCCATGTTCTTCTGTTGTGTGTTTCTAAGTGTTTCTGAATAAAAGTGTAGAACTAAAGAATTAAAGTGTGGAAGTAAGGGGTGTGTGTGAAAATAGCATTTGACAGAGAGAACTGAGAGATAGAAGCCCAGGAAAGCGGCAAATTGTGACCAACAAAAAGACAACTGTGGTAAACGTCATAACATCTTTCCTTACACACTAGTCACAGAAAGAGCAATCAACAGGTTCCAGTCAAAAGCCCGCCAAAAGTTAAATCCAAATATAACAACATATTTTAGAAGAATACATAATTTTAAATTATTATTTTGAATTATCTATAGTATGTTTCCCCAGCATTAACTCAAAAATTAAGGTGTCTGTGTACAAGTAATAAAGTGACCACCAGTACATTAAGATTTGAGAGCATCCTCAGTAAATGCATGGCAACAGCACTAAGTTTATCAAGTTACATACGAACAACATGAGCTTATGATGGACACCTTTCAGCTTCCCCATCCGAAAGCTCTGAGTATCACACAGCAAGACAACCAACCCCTTCTCTTTGAAAGATGCTCTTCTCTTCACTTCCATGACAACACTCGCTAACTTTTCTGCTACTGCTCAGTGCTCTAATTCTTTATCTCCTTTTCAGGATCCTTCCTGGCTCCTAGCACACCAAACGCCCAGGGCTCCTAGGGCTCTCCCTAGGCCCTGCTCAATTTCTGCTTATGAGCTGTCTCCCACAGCTTTAAATAACCTCTATACGCTGATGAAGACTCAATAATCTCCAGGCCGGTTCTCTACTTTGG
Organism: Globicephala melas; assembly: GCF_963455315.2. Taxonomy (NCBI): domain Eukaryota; kingdom Metazoa; phylum Chordata; class Mammalia; order Artiodactyla; family Delphinidae; genus Globicephala; species Globicephala melas. The sequence continues at coordinate 12,941,890 of NC_083327.1, read as the reverse complement.
GACCCAGGCTGATAAAGCCCACTGCCTTGCTAAGCACATCATCTTACAGTCAGCATAAAACTCAGTACTTGGTCTGCCCATCCCCACTCCTACCCCCCTCCTCCTCCGGGCTGTCCTCCTTGAATCTGTAAATGGCACCTCTATTCACCTGGTTGTTAGCGACCAGAAAGCAAGGAATACTGCTGAATGACTACTTCTCCCTCATCCTCCACGCTGTCCATAGCCAAATCCAGCGGATTCTCCCTCTAACATACTTTCTTTTCAGTTTTTAATTTTTTCAAAGTGTTGCAAGCAGATACTGTCCAAGAGTTGTACAGCATTTATCCCAAAGACAGTGGTACCCTACCCCTCTCCACCATCATTCTCATTTGAAACTATTCTAGTTGATTCTTTTGGTATTTACCCTCATGATTATAAATAACATATATAACATTATAACATTATAAATAACACATCCTTAAAAAACACTGATTTTCCACTATGGGAGGGACTATCTTTCTTTGCCCTGCACTCATCTCCATTCTCCTCCTCTCTCTCTCTCTCTCTCTCTCTCACACACACACACACACACACACATTCACACACACATCCACTTTTCATCCATGACTTTGGATAGATATCCACTCTGTGTTTTTATTATTGTAACTACATAAATGCTATGCACAGCCAAACCATGTACATTACCATATATTTTTCCTTTTCTGCACATTCTTCCCTGTAATTAATAACTGTCTAGTTTTATTCATTGGTTAATTTTTTATGTACGTAATAAAAATTCACCCCCACACTCTTCTTCAATTGTCTTAATATGCTCTGAAGATGTTCCTACATACTCCACATTCTGTCAGTCTTGCTTTCTTAAAGGCTCGTGCCTGGAACCTCTGACCAACTCCACCAGGTTGCTCTCTAGGCCTTGTGCCACGCTGCCGTCCTGAAACTGCCTTCAGCATAACCTTCCACCATGCGTTGGTCTTCAGCTTCCTGTATTTCCTGCCTTCTACTCCTGTTTCACTAGCTCATTTTGTGACAGAACAGCATCAATAGTGTCCTGAGAGAAAATACATACATGGGAGGTATAATCTGAGACCTAATATGCCTGAAAATATCCCCATTTACTCTTAGACTTGATTGATAGTTTGATCAGGTACCAAATGCTGAGTTGGAAATCAATTTCCTGGAAAATATTCGGTAAGATTTCATTGTCTTCAATTCTTCCACTATTTTTGCTTTTGAAAAATCTGAAATATGTGTATTCCTGGTATTTGGCTCATAAAACTGTAAATGTGTTTCCTCTTCTCTCTGGAAGCAGCTTTTTTCTTTGAGATAGTGTTTAGAAATTTCACAGTGACGGCCTTAGTTGAGGTCTATTTTCATCCAAGTACAGGGTACTTGGTAGTCTGACAACCTAAAAATACAGGTTTTTTTTTTCACTGTTAGGAAATTTCTTAAATTGTATCTTCAATGATTTCCTCTTATTTTCTTATTCCCTCTTTCCGGAACTCTATAATTCAAATGTTCGATTCCAAAAATTGGCCCTCCAGCTTTCTTTCTATTGCTCCATTATTTTCTCTTTTCTTTCTTCCTTTACTCTCTGGAAGATTTCCCTACCTAAACTTCCAAACCTTTAGTAATTTTAATTTTAAAAGTCTTATTTATTCCCTGAAAATTTTATTTTGAAGCACCATTTTCTTTTTTGTTACAAAACATGCTTTTACCTTTCTGAGACCATTAAATATATATATATAGCTATATAGATATATAATACATATATTTGTGTGTGTGTGTGTGTGTGTGTGTGTACACACACATATATACATATATATTTTACTTTTAAATTTAACTTTTGCCTCTCTGCCTGCTCTCTGAATCCACCAAATTGTTTTCAGGAACTGACTTTCATATTAGACACTTTCCTTCATAAAAGCCACGACTGAAAGCTGACTGCAAGCTCCCATTTGTGGGTGGGGCTCGTGTACTATAAGCTTCACTACAGGATCCACTGCTGTTTCCCTTAGGGAAACTTTGATTTCAGTGCGTTCGTGCTTTTCCTCTTGGGATGTTCAATTTCCCCAGAAAAGATTTCTCATTTGCTGTCTGAGAGGTAAAGGTCTTGTTGCCAGTGTTCTGGAGCCAAACGGGAGAAGAAGGTTGGGGAAGTATCAGCAACCATACACGTAGGTTTATTTAATCCCCGTTTAAAAAGAGCACCTTTACCCTCAACTCTAATTTCCAGAATAAGATGCCTTATCATTATTATTACTACTACTGTTTCCAGAGAATAAATCCCCAGGCTTTTGCCGGTTGTGGGAGTGGCACATCCCTGCCATGTGTGGTAGGGGAGGGGATCCAGGGCTCTAATGCTTCCAAAGCACACTTCTGACCAAACCTCCTTATTCTACCTACCGCCACTGGTCTCCATTTCCTCTTCCAAAGGTAACTAGCAGAGCTACTTTCTGAGTCTTTGTCAAGTCTACTGTGTAAACTAGTTTGGATAATAGCTTTCTCAAATGCTCCTTTACAGTTCTGTTTTCTTGGATCCACTAAGGCATTTACCAATTGTCCAAGTCTTCTCCAGCTTCTAACAGTTTGTTGCTATTGTCTGGCTTCCCATTTCCCCCATATGCTTACACCTTTAAAAAGTCCTTTACTATTGTTTTAATCAGGGTAGAAGCCAAGTTAGATGTCTGTCCTCACTCTACCAACTTTAAGGAGAAATCTTCCAGTACATACTTTTGTCCCCAGTATCTATTTTAAATCTGTGTAACTCTTTTCATTTCTACCTCCACCAACCTAGTGTAAGCTGTCATCCACTCTCACCTGGACTGCAAGAGGGTCTAAATGGTTCCTCTACCTCCACCTCTTGTCCCCCTTCTAATCAATGACCTCAGAGGTATTCAGAGTGAGGTTTTGAAACCTAAAGCAATGACTTGCATTGCACAGCAAATAAAATCCAAACTCCTTGCAGCAGCCTATCCAAAAGATGCTGCGGGCTGCAAGTTGCAGAAAACCCAACTCAAACCACTTTAAAGGCTAACGAAATGCACTGACTCCTGTGAGTGGAAATCCAGAGACTGAGGAGGCTGCTCTGGCTGCTGACCGGCTCTGGTAGGATTTCCTGTGGTTTTCTGGACTGGACCCTCCTTTATGTAGCTACTCTGCCCTTCAGATGCCGCAGGATGATTGTGAGTCCCAGCTTTACATCTCCTCAAGACAGCAGCCAGAGGAAGAGATGGAGAATTGCTTCTAGGAATCTCTCAGAGAATGAGAAGAAACTTCCCCAGAAGCCCAGAGAAACACATGCATGACCTGTACAGAGGTAGGGATAGACATTTTAATAAAATCAAAGGGTAATAAGAGTGGAAACGAACAGTGGGTAGGTGCAGTAGGCTAGAGCATGGCCCTCAAAAGATATCTACATCAAGTCCCTGTAACCTGTGAATGCCACTATCTTATTTAGAAAAAGGGTCCTTGCGGAGGCGATTAAGTAAAGGATCTTGAAATGAAGAGAGAATCCTGGATTGCTCAGGAAGTCCCTAAATACCATCACCAGTATCCTCATAAGTAAGAGGCACAGGGAGCTTGGACACACAGTGAAGAAGGCAACATGAAGATGAAAGACAGCAGGATGCAGCCACAACCCAGCAATGCCAGAAGCCACCAGGAGCTGTCAGAGGCAAGGAACAGACTCTCCCCGAGCATCTCTAGACAAAAACACCTTTATTTCAGATTTCCGGCCACCAGAACTGTGAGAGAATAAATTTCTGTTGTTAAGCCTTCGAGATTATGGCAATTTGTTTCAGCGGCCCCAGGAAATAAACACAGTAGGCATCCTACCAATCCATTAGAGTCCATACTTTCCCAAACTCATTACGCAGCTCTCCGCCCTTCCCTCTCTCAACCTGAGCACACGACACCTTCCAATCACTCACCCATCCTTTCTCAGGGGCACATGCTGCAACCACTGTCTCAAGAGTCCTTACTCGAAATTCCCTCTCATTTTATTTAAAAGCTACTTCTTCCATGAGGCCTTTCATGTCCCACCAATTTAAATTAGATCTTTTCTTTCATCCTCTCCCACTGCACCCTGCTCATTTCTTTTTTGCATACCTGTTACGTTAGTTTACAGTTTATGGCTATCTCATTAGCTCCCTAAGTCAGTGACTGTGTCTCATTAGTCAACCACAGTATGTCCAGTATCTCTGACAGAATCCAGCCCATTAGAGGGGTTCGTGTTTCACATTACAGACCTCACACTCAAAAAATACCATGGGAAAAACAAATAAATGAGTTAATGGTTAATTATATGCTCAAAGTAAAATGTTCTGCTTCAAAGTCATCGTTGCCTATAAATAAAGGAGAAGCAATTTAATGTTCTCAGAATTCTTTGATTTTTCCAGGTCTCACATCTGATAGCTATGATTTAAGCTTTTCCAACCCTTATGAGTACTGATAACTAAGTGGGGTGGGTACTTTAAGCAGATTCTGAACTCAGTGGGAAAAATAAACTATAAAAAAATGATAGCTTCAAATTCCTATTTATAAATTTATAAAGAGCAAAATTTAAATATTTCACAAAACTTATTAAAACAGGAAGGAAGATATTTTAATTTTTATGTAGACACAAGCAAAACCACATAGTTTATATACTCAATTAGAAATTAGTGCTACACGACTCAATATACAATCATAAAGTCTCCAACAGACTGTTATATATAGTCAATAAAGAAAAAAAGGAACAAGTGACCCTATATTAAATGCAGAGCAGTAGTTTTGTTTTCCATTATTGCTTTCTATAAACATAAACCTTTGTACAGAATAAAATGCAGCAACTTACCCAAGCAAACTATACATATTCTTCTTATAAAATTGAGAGAAATATTGCTAAGGTCTTTGATTTCTAATGAATATTTTTTTATCCCATAACTTGAAGTCAGTTTACTTCTTTTGCATTTAGGACAAAAACGTATGGATATATTTTTTAAATTAATGATGGAAATAAGATATAGTAGAAAAGGGGAAAAATTTGTGGTCACATCTATAGGTTTGAGACACAGGTGTTCCATGACTGGCTAATTAAGTAACTTTACTGAGTCCTTTAACCTACCCATCCTCAATCTTTTCCGCTATAAACTGAAGATAGTAATAACAGCCATGACACAGAGCTGTTGACAGAAGAGATAATAAACTCCATGTGAAACGGCTTCACAAGCTATGAAGTATAATATGAAGATAGACTGCAGTTAATTATCTTAGGAAGAGATAAACTATACCTTGCAAGAAAACTGAACCAAGTTATGCTCTGTCTATTCCTGTTTTCTCTGAATGAGTGCTGCAAGTTAAACACTACTTAGAAAATCCAAGGAATGTCTGATTTATGCAGTGGTCAAATGAGTATTAAGATTTTAGTTTATGACACAACTTGTTTCAGTAAATGCTTATTAAATTAAACTACAACCGCAGGAATATTAGCCTAGAATTTCTTTTTTTTAAACACAGCTCTGCAAAAAAAGATGCAAAGGGGCATGGAGGCTTAACCTTAGACACAACTTCTGTTTCCCCAGGAGTGTCCCAAAAAAAGCAGACTGTGAGTAGCCTTAAAAATCTGGCAGGCAGGGCTTCCCTGGTGGCGCAGTGGTTGAGAGTCCGCCTGCCAATGCAGGGGACACGGGTTCGTGCCCTGGTCCGGGAAGATCCCACATGCCGCGGAGCGGTTGGGCCTGTGAGCCATGGCCGCTGAGCCTGCGCGTCCGGAGCCTGTGCTCCGCAACGGGAGAGGCCACAACAGTGAGAGGCCCGCGTACCGCAAAAAAATATAATAAATAAATAAATAAATAAAAAGTTAATAAATAGGTTTTATTTGTTGATACGATTGTGGCATGATTGAGTTTTAGATAAAACTAGGAAACATGGGCTTCCCTGGTGGCACAGTGGTTGAGAGTCTGCCTGCCGATGCAGGGGACATGGGTTCGTGCCCTGATCCGGGAAGATCCCACATGCTGTGGAGCGGCTGGGCCCATGAGCCATGGCCGCTGAGCCTGTGTGTCCGGAGCCTGTGCTCCGCAACGGGAGAGGCCACAGCAGTGACAGGCCCACGTACCGCAAAAAAAAACCAACCAAACAAACAAAAAAACCCCGAAAACTAGGAAACACAGATTGGTGAAAAAAAACATCCGATTTCATGAACCGTATCTTCAGATTTACCTAAAAACTGCCTGAAGGCCACATCATTGGTGATCTAAGCAAAAAGGACAGTCTGAGGGGAATCAACAGCTAGCAAATCTGAGAGCAGAAACATAACCTAGACAGGAAGGGATGGGTGCAAAGAGTAAGTGAAACCAAGACACTCAAATACTTAACTTACATTGGATTTTCTTGTTTTAAGATTTTTTTTTTAAGTGGACAACTTTTTAAAAAAAATATCTTTCTCGGAATATAATTGCTTTACAATGGTGTGTTACTTTCTGCTGTATAACAAAGTGAATCAGATATAGGTATACATTTATCCCCATATCTCCTCCCTCTTATGTCTCCTTCCCAACCTCCCTATCGTACCCCTCTAGGTGGACACAAAGCACCAAGCTGACCTCCCTGTGCTGGGCGAGTGCTTCCACCAGCTATCTATTTTACGTTTGGTAGCGTATATATGCCCATGCCACTCTCTCATTTTGTGCCAGCTTACCCTTCCCCTCCCCTTGTCCACAACTCCATTCTCTATGTCTGAGTCTTTATTCCTGTCCTGCACCTAGGTTCTTCAGAACCTTTTTTTTCTTTTGATTGCATATATATGTGTTAGCATATGGTATTTGTTTCTCTTTCTGACTTACTTCACTCTATATGACAGTCTCTAGGTAAACCCACCTCACTACAAATAACTCAATTTCTTTTCTTTTTAAGGCAGACTAATATTCCATTGCATATATGCACTACATCTTCTTTATCCATTCATCTGTCGATGGACACTTAGATTGCTTCCACGTCCTGGCTATCGTAAATAGAGCTGCAATGAACATTGTGGTACATGACTGTTCTTGAATGACAGTTTTCTCAGGGTATATGTCCAGTAGTGGGATTGCTGGGTTGTATGGTAGTTCTAGTTTTACTTTTATAAGGACCTTCTATACTGTTCTCCATAATGGCTGTATCAATTTACATTCCCACCAACAGTGCAGGAGGGTCCCATTTTCTCCACACCCTCTCCAGCATTTATTGTTTGTAGATTTTTTAATGATGGCCATTCTGACGGTGTGAGGTGATACCTCATTGTAGTTTTGATTTGCATTTCTCTAATGATTAGTGATGATTAGCATCCTTTCATGTGTTTGTTGGCAACCTGTATATCTTCTTTGGAGAAACGTCTATTTATGTCTTCGCCAATTAGCGGATTGGGTTGTTTGTTTTTTGATATTGAGCTGCATGAGCTGCTTGTATATTGTGGAGATTAATCCTTTGTCCATTGATTCGTTTGCAAATATTTTCTCCCATTCTGATGGCTGTCTTTTAGTCTTGTTTATGTTTTCCTTTGCTGTGCAAAAGTTTTTAAGCTTCATTAGGTCCCATTTGTTTATTTTTATTTTTATTTCCATTTCTCTAGGAGGTGGGTCAAAAAGGATCTTGCTGTGATTTATGTCACAGAGTGTTCTATGTTTTCCTCTAAGAGTTTTATAGTGTCTGGCCTTACATTTAAGTCTTTAATCCATTATAAGTTTATTTTTGTGTATAGTGTTAGGGAGTGTTCTAATTTCATTCTTTGACATGTAGCTGTCCAGTTTTCCAAGCACCACTTACTGAAGTGCTGTCTTTTCTCCAATGTATATTCTTGCCTCCTTTATCAAAAATAAGGTGACCATATGTGTGTGGGTTTATCTCTGGGCTTTCTATCCTGTTCCATTGATCTGTATTTCTGTTTTAATGCCAGTACCATACTGCCTTGATTACTATAGCTTTGTAGTATACTCTGAAGCCAGGGAGCGTGTTTCCTCCAGCTCAGTTTTTCTTTCTCAAGATTGCGTGGGCTATTCAGGGTCTTTTGTGTTTCCATAAAAATTATGATATTTTTTGTTTTAGTTCTGTAAAAAATGCCATTGGTAGTTTGATAGGGATTGCACTGAACCTGTAGATTGCTTTGGGTACTATAGTCATTTTAACAATGTTGATTCTTCCAATCCAAGAACATGGTTTATCTCTCCATCTGCTGGTATCTTTAATTTCTTTCATCAGTGTTCAATAGTTTTCTGCATACAGGTCTTTTGTCTCCTTAGGTGGGTTTATTCCTAGGTATTTTATACTTCTTGTTGAAATGGTAAATGAGATTGTTTCCTTAATTTCTCTTTCAGATTTTTCAGCATTAGCATATAGGAATGCAAGAGATTTCTGTGCATTAATTTTGTATCCTGCTGCTTTACCAAATTCATTGATTAGCTCTAGTAGTTTTCTGGTACCATCTTTAGGATTCTCTATGTATAGTACCATGTCATCTGCAAACAGTGACAGCTTTACTTCTTTTCTGATTTGGATTCTTTTATTTCTTTTCCTTCTCTGATTGCTGTGGATAAAACTTCTAAAACTATTTTGAATAATAGTGGTGAGAGTGGGCAACCATGTCTTGTTCCGATCTTAGTGGAAATGGTTTCATTTTTTCACCATTGAGAACAAGGTTGGCTGTGGGTTTCTCATATATGGAGTTTATTATTTTGAGGTAAGTTTGCTCTATGCCCACCTTCTAGAGGGTTTTTATCAAAAATGGGTGTTGAATTTTTACTAAAGCTTTTTCTGCATCTATTGAGATGATCATATGGTTTTTGCCCTCCAGTTTGTTATTATGGTGTATCACATTGATTGATTTGCATATGTAGAAGATTCCTTGCATTCCTTGGATAAACCCCACTTGATCCTGGTGTATGATCCCTCTGATGTGCTGTTGGATTCTGTTTGCTAGTATTTTGCTGAGGATTTTTACATCCATGTTCACCAGTGATATTAGCCTGTAGTTTTCTTTTTTTGTGACATCTTTGCCTCATTTTGGTATGGGGGTGATGGTGGCCTTGTAGAATGAGTTGGGGAGTGTTCCTACCTCTGCTATATTTTGGAAGAGGTTGAGAAGGAGAGGTGTTAGCTCTTCTCTAAATGTCTGATAGAATTCACCTGTGAAGCCGTCTGGTCCTGGGCTTTTATTTGTTGGAAGATTTTTAATCATAGTTTCAATTTCAGCACTTGTGATTGATCTGTTTATATTTTCTATTTCCTCCAGGTTCAATCTTGGAAGGTTGTGCTTTTCTGAGAATTTGTCCATTTTTTCCAGGTCGTCATTTTATTGGCATATAGTTACTTGTAGTAATCTCTCACGATCCTTTGTATTTCTACAGTGTCAGTTGTTATCTCTCCTTTTTTCATTTCTAATTCTATTGATTTGAGTCTTCTCCCTTTTTTCCTGATGAATCTGGCAATGGTTTATCAATTTTGGTTATCTTCTCAAAGAAACAGCTTTTAGTTTATTGATCTTTGCTATCGTTTCCTTCATTTCTTTTTCATTTATTTCTGATCTGATCTTCATGGTTTCTTTCCTTCTGCTAACTTTGGGGTTTTTTAGTTTGTTTTCTCTAATTGCGCTATGCATGAGGTTAAGTCGTTTATTTGAGATGTTTCTTGTTTCTTGAGGTAGGACTGTATTACTATAAACTTCCCTCTTAGAACTGCTTTTGCTGCTTCCCATAGGTTTTGTGTCATTGTGTTTTCATTGCCATTTATTCTAGGTATTGTTTGATTTCCTCTTTAATTTCTTCAGTGATATCTTGGTTATTTAGTATTGTACTGTTTAGCCTCCATGTGTTTGTATATTTTACAGACTTTTTCCTGTAATTGATATCTAGTCTCATAGCGTTGTGGTCAGAAAAGATACTTGATACAATTTCAAGTTTCTTAAATTTACCAAGGCTTGATTTGTGACCCAAGATATGATCTATCCTGGAGAATGTTCCATGAGCACTTGAGAAGAAAGTATATTTTGTTGTTTTTGGATGGAATGTCCTATAAATACAAATTAAGTATATCTTGTTTAATGTATCATTTAAAGCTTGTGTTTATTTATTTTCATTTTGGATGATCTGCCCATTGGTGAAAGTGGGGTGTTAAAGTCCCCTACTGTTATCGTGTTACTGTCGATTTCCCCTTTTATAGCTGTTAGTATTTGCCTTATGTATTGAGGTGCTCCTATGTTGGGTGCATAAATATTTGCAATTGTTATATCTTCTTCTTGGATTGATCCCTTGATCATTAGGTAGTGTCCTTCTTTGTCTCTTGTAGCAGTCTTTATTTTAAAGTCTATTTTGTCTGATATGAGAATTGCTACTCCAGCTTTCTTTTGATTTCCATTGCATGGAATTTCTTTTTCCATCCGCTCACTATCAGTCTGTATCTGTCCCTAGGTGTGAAGTGGGTCTCTTGTAGACAGCATATATACAGGCCCTAATTTTGTATCCATTCAGCCAGTCTCTGTCTTTTGGTTGGAGCATATAATCCATTTATATTTAAGGTAATTATCGATATGTATGTTCCTATTAACATTTTCTTAATTGTTTTGGGTTTGTTATTGTAGCTCTTTTCCTTCTCTTGTGTTTCCTGCCTAGAGAAGTTCCTGTAGCATTTGCTGTAAAGCTGGTTTGGTGGTGATGAATTCTCTTAGCTTTTGCTTGTCTGTGAAGGTTTTAATTTCTCCATTGAATCTGAATGAGATCCTTGCTGGGTAGAGTATTCTTGGTTGCAGGTTTTTCTCCTGCATCACATTAAATATGTCCTGCCACTGCCTTCTGGCTTGCAGAGTTTCTGCTGAAAGATCAGCTCTTAACCTTATGGGGATTCCCCTGTATGTTGTTTGTTGCTTTCCCCTGGCTGCTTTTAACATTTTTTCTTTGTATTTAATTTTTGATATTTGGAGTAATATATGTCTTGGCATGTTTCTGCTTGGATTTATCCTGTATGGGTTTCTTGAGCTTCCTGGACTTGATTGACTATTCCCTTTCCCATATTAGGGAAGTTTTCACCTATAATCTCTTCAAATATTTTCTCAGTCCCTTTCTTTTTCTCTTCTTCTTCTGGGACCCCTATAATATGAATCATGGTGCATTTAATGTTGTCCCAGTGGTCTCTGAGACTATCCTCAATTCTTTTCATTCTTTTTTCTTTATTCTCCTCTGTGTTAGCTATTTCTGCTCTTTTATCTTCCAGGTCACTTATCTGTTCTTCTGCTTCAGTTATTTTGCTATTGATTCCTTCTAGAGAATTTTTAATGTCATTTATTATGTTGTTCATCATTGTTTGTTTGCTCTTGAGTTCTTCAATTTCCTAGTTAAATGTTTCTTGTATTTTCTCCATTCTAGTTTCAAGATTTTGGATCATCTTTACTATCATTACTGTGGATTCTTTTTCAGGTAGACTGCCTATTTCCTCTTCATTTGTTTGGTCTGGTAGGTTTTTACTTTGATCCTTGATCTTCTGTGTATTTCTCTGTCTTCTCATTTTGCTTAACTTACTGCATTTGGGGGTCTCCTTTTTGCCAGCTGCAGTTTCGTATTTCCCATTGTTTTTGGTGTCTTCCCCCAGTGCGTAAGGTTGGTCACTGGGTTGTGTAGGCTTCTTGGTGGAGGGGACTGGTGCCTGTGTTCTGGTGGGTGAGACTGGATCTTGCCTTTCTGGTGGGCTGGGCTGCATCCGGTGGCGTGTTTTGAGGTTTCTGTGAACTTATTATGATTCCAGGCAGCCTCTCAGCGAATGTGTGGGGTTGTTTTCCTGTCTTGCTAGTTGTTTGGCATGCGGTGTCCAGCACTGTAGCTTGCTGGTCGTTGAGTGGAGCTGGGTCTTAGCATTGAGATGGAGATCTCTGGGAGAGCTTTTGCTATTTGATATTATGTGGGGCCAGGAGGTCTCTGGTGGACCAATGTCCTGGACTCAGCTCTCCCACCTAAGAAGCTCAGGCCTGACACCCAGCTGGAGCACAAAGACCCTGTCACCCGCACAGGTCAGAAGAAAATGGAGGACAAAGAAAGAAAGAAAGAAAGAAAAATAAATAAATAAAATAAAATTATTAAAATAAAAACAATATAATATTAAAAATAAAAATTTAAAAGCAATAAATAAAAAAGAATGAAAGAATAGAGCAACAAAACCAATAAAGAAATCCACCAATGATAACAAGCACTAAAAACTATACTAAAAAAAGAAAAAAAAATGGACAGAAAGAACCTTAGGACAAATGGTAAAAGCAAAGCTATACCAGACAAAATCACACAATGAAGCATACACATACACACTCAGAATAAAAAGGAAAAATATATATATATATAAAGAAAAAAAGAGAGCAACCAAATCAATAAACAAATCTACCAATGATAATAAGCTGTAAATACTAAACTAAGATAAACAAAACCAGAAACAAATTAGATGCAGAAAGCAAACCCCATGTCTACAGTTGCTCCCAAAGTCCACTGCCTCAATTCTGGGATGAATCGTTGTCTATTCAGGTATTCCACAGATGCAGGGTACATCAAGTTGATTGTGGAGCTTTAATCCGCTGCTCCTGAGGCTGCTGGGAGAGATTTCCCTTTCTCTTCTTTGATCGCACAGCTCCCAGGGTTCAGCTTTGGATTTGGCCCCGCCTCTGCGTGTAGGTCGCCTGAGGGCATCTGTTCCTGCCCAGATTGGACGAAGTTAAAGTAGCAGCTGATTAGGGGCCTCTGGCTCACTGAGGCCAGGGGAGGGAGGGGTACAGAATGCGGGGTGAGCCTGCGGCAGCAGAGGCTGATGTGATGTTGCAACAGCCTGAGGCGCGCCATGTGTTCTCCCAGTGAAGTTGTCCCTGTATCACAGGACTCTGGCAGTGGCGGGCTGCACAGCCTCCTGGGGTGGGGTGAGGTCTGGATAGTGACCTGTGGTTTCACACAGGATTCCTGGTGGCTGCAGCAGCAGCCTTAGCATTTCTCTGGTGTCCGTGCTGATAGCCATGGCTCATGCCTCTCTCTGGAGCTCGTTTAGGCAGTGCTCTGAATCCCCTCTCCTCGCGCAGCCTGAAACAATGATCTCTTGCCTCTTAGGCAGCTCCAGACTTTTTCCCAGACTCCCTCCTGGCTCACTGTGGTGCACTAGCCCCTTCAGGCTGTGTTCACACAGCCAACCCCAGTCCTCTCCTTGGGGTCTGACCTCCAAAGCCTGAGCCTCAGCTCCCAGCCCCCACCTGCCCCAGCGGGTGAGCAGACACGCCTCTCAGGCTGGTGAGTGCCAGTTGGCACCGATCCTCTGTGCAGGAATCTCTCCACTTTGCCCTCTGCACCCCTGTTGCTGTGCTCTCCTCTGTGGCTCCGAAGCTTCCTCCCCGCCCACCCCCCGTTTCCGCCAGTGAATGGGCTTCCTAGTGTGTGGAAACTTTTCCTCCTTCACAGCTCCCTCCCAGAGATGCAGGTCCCATCCCTATTCTTTTGTCTCTGTTTTTTCTTTTCTTCTTTTGCCCTACCCAGGTACATGGGGATTTTCTTGCCTTTTGGGAAGTCTGAGGTCTTCTGCCAGTCTTCAGTAGGTGTTCTGTAAGAGTTGTTCCACATGTAGATGTATATCTGATGTATTTGTGGGGAGGAAGGTGATCTCCACATCTTACTCCTCCGCCACCTTGAAGTTTCCCGCTATGTGGACCATTTTTAAAGTTTTTATTGAATTTGTTACAACAGTGCTTCTGTTTTATGTTTCATATTTTTGGCTGCAAGGCATGTGGGATCTTAGCTCCCCAACTGGGGATTGAACCTGCACCCCTGCATTGGAAGGCAATGTCTTAACCACTAGACCACCAGGGAAGTCCCTAAAATTGATTTTCTATAATTAAAATAGGAAGAAAAATCCATGATACCTGCTAATAAGCTCATCGGTCAGTGGGAAGCTGTGGCCATTGGAAGGGTAAGTTTGTGACACCACAAAATGAGGCCCTGCTGCCTAGTACATGGAGGTGCTTCAGGAATGTCATTACAGTGTCAGTAAGACAGAGCTGCTCCTTGGGAAGGTTTTATACACAGAAAAATTTGACCAAAAGACAAAAGATGGTATTTAAGTATATAGGAGTATATGAAGTATAACTTGTCATTTACTTTCATTCTCTTATTTTCAATTCACAAAACACTTCATTTTGCTCCTGGAATGAGCTCAGCATTATATCAGGAATAGTAGAGAAAATAGGATATGGCCCTTCCTCAGGAGAGCATATGATACCTGATATTATGCTAATAAGTACTTCATTTGCATCTACACGTTGAAAATTCCCAACAGCCCTATGAGGTACTCACATTTACTGTCCCCATTTTATAGATGTGGAACTCCGATATCAGTTATCTAAGGCCAGCGCTAGTAAATAAAATTTGGGCGTGCTAACCTAAGCTGTTAATCTCTGTGATAAAAACATTTGACAGGTTTAATAAAACATTAAAAAAATTCAAGCCATACTAGATAAGCTGAAATAATACAGCATATGGCAAACTGAAAAGTGAATTATGTAGACAATAATCACTACAGAAGTTCAGAAGAGGAGCCCATTTCAGGATCAAATTGATAAGACAGAATTTATGAGTGAAGTAAGATTTGAGTCATGTTTTGACGTATTTATTTGGGTGGGGTGTGCAAGTCAATCTCAATGGTTTTCCCAGATGTTGTTTACTTTGGGGATCACAGCATCGTTTCGGAATCACATGAAAAGGATGAGCGCCCTCCTAGGAAAAAGAGCACATGCTCCAACACACAAAATTGTGCACATGATTTTAAATTGTACACCTTATACCTCAGGGCTGCAGAAGACACTTGAGTTATTTAACAAAACAATAGAAGAACTTTCACTACTTGGACCTTCTCATCTCGTTAGGCGCATGTCTTCCAAAGCTCCATTCCTTCCCAACCGAACCCCCCAGACTGCAGCAGTTCCAGGGCTCTCCAAGCTTCCCCCTGCCTCAGTGTCTCTTGTCAAGCAGCTGGTATACCTCCCCCAAGTTATCTTTCAGGGGGCCCTTCTAAATCTTGCCCATCTTTCCAGGTTAGTTCAAGGCACTGGAAAGCCTCAAGTATGAAAAACAGTGATCAACTGAGATGGGGAAATCAAGACCAGAAGAAAATAGAGGCAAAGCAGGGAACAAGGAAAATATAAAAGTTTTACACATTACTGTACATAAAACAAGAACTGGGAGCTATGAAAAGGAACAATCAAGAGAACAGGAACTCATACAAACGAAAAATATTTCAGCAGAAATAAAAATTCAATAGAATGGCTAAAAGAAAAAGTTGAAGAAATCTCCCAGGAAAAAGAAAAAGGAAAAGAATAAACAGTATAAGAAAAAAAGATAAGAAATCTAGAGGATCAGACCAAGAACTGTTCTAGACAAAGGATACAGAGAAAAGGCAGAAATATATGAGAAAAACTATTCAAAAATTTTTCAGAACTGAAAGATGGAATCCCAAATTCAAAGACCCACCAAGGACTCAAGAGAAAGACCCACACTGAGGTACACCATCTGTAATTACAAAACAACGGAAACAGGAGAGATCCTAAGTGCTTCTGCGGGTGTGTGAGGTTGAGGGATAGATCACGTTGAAGGAATTACAATCCGAATTACACTGGAAATCTCATTAGAAACACTGGAATCCAGAAGTTAGTAGAAAAATGTTATAAATTCTACGGAAAAAATGATTTCCAACCAGAAATCTATCCTAATCCACCAATAAAGTTTAAAGTTGGAATAAAATATTTTAAGCAAACAAATATTTTTCAAGTTTACATCCCAGGAATCCATTCTAAGTGAGCTCGTAAACAATGTGCATCACCTAAATGAAGTTATAAACTAAGGAAAGGAATAGATGAGATCTAGGGACTCAGAGACCATAGCACAAAAAAGCAGCAAAGGGAATTCCCAGGGTGGTGATTAAAAGAAGTCCATGGAATAAAGCTGATCAGAGACACAGGAAGCTCAGCCCAGATGAGAACAGGAAGATGAAGGGCTCCAGAAGGTGTATCTTAAAGTAAAAGATGGAACTGATAAGTGACTTAATTTGTTTGGCCATACTGAGAGGATGTTTACAACCTGTCAAAGTATATGAAAGAAGCATCAATTATAGGTATGCAGAAAACTAAGCAAGTGGAAAAAAAAATCCTAAAGAAAAAAGAAGCTGTAAAAAAAGGAAATGAAACCATTGTATATTAGATGTGTTGGTGTTAAAAATTACATCTTTATAATAATATAATTATGCAGTAACATATTTATAATAATACAAATACATCATGGCATATTTATAATAATACAAATACGTCATGGCATGTTTATAATAGTACAAATACGTCTTGGCATGTTTATAATAGTACAAATACGTCTTGGCATGTTTATAATAATATAAATATGTCATGACATATTTATAATAATATGAATATGTAATATTTACTTAACCAAAACTATGACAAAACTATGATTGAGGAGAACAGCCACATAAGACATAAATTTTTGTCTTCTATGATAAAACACGAACAGATAAAAATGAAAATAACCTGAGAAATAGGAGCATAAGCCTTTTGTTTAAAAGCACAGGTGTAAGTGGGGGCAGAAGAGGAGTACAGACCTGGTGGTCTCGGGTGGGACAGAGGGCTAGCTCTTTGTCATTATAATATGGAATAGTACGTATTTTAAAAATACATTCACAGGTTTCCACTTCTGGAAAGTGGACTTGTGTATCTCTCATCCTCTCACTAAGTACTAAAAACCCTAGGCATTATATTTAAAACACACCCAAGAAGACTGACAGGTGGACAGGCTACGAACCTTAGGACCAAAGAAGGACTAGGTGGTGAGTTCTCCGGTTTTCTTTTTTTTTTTCTGTAATTACTTAGGTTTTTGTTTTGTCTGTTTTTTTAAATTGAAGTATAGTTCATTTACAATGTTGTGTTAGTTTCAAGTGTACAGAAAAGTGATTCAGTTATACATATATATACATGTACATATACATATATATATCTTCTTTCTCAGATTCTTTTCCCTTGTAGGTTATTACAAAATACTGAGTATACCTCCCTGTGCTGTACAGTAGTTCCTTGTCGGTTATTTTACATGTAGTAACGTGTATATATCAATCCCAAACTCCTAATTTATCCCTCCCCACCTTTCCTCTTTGGTAACCATAAGCTTGCTTTCCATGTCTGTGGGTCTATTTCTATTTTGTTAATAAGTTCATTTGCACCATTTTTTTTAGATTCCACATATAAGTGATGTCATATGATACTTGTCTTTCTCTGTCTGACTTACTTCACTTAGTATGACAATCTCTAGGTCCATCCATGTTGCTGCAAATGGCATTATTTCATTCTTTTTTATGGCTGAGTAATATTCCATTGTGTATATATACCACATATTCTTTATCCATTCATCTGTCAATGGTTAAATATTTAGGTTGTTTTCATGTCTTGGCTATTGTAAACAGTGTTGCTGTCAATATTGGGGAGCACGTATCTTTTCGAGTTATGGTTTTCTCCAGATATATGCCCAGGAGTGGGATTGAGAGGGTGTGGAGAAAAGCGGGAATATAAATTGGTGCAGTCACTATGGAAAACAGTATGGAAGTTCCTCAAAAAACAAAAAAATAAATCTGATTTCCTTTTTGTCTCGTTTATCCCACATTTGGAAATAAAAAAGCCAACAACCCAGAAATGCCAATGGGTACAGACAAAAACAACAACAATAGAAGTCTGCTCCCCTAGCCAAAGGACAGAAAAGGGGCATCCTAGCAAGACGGAGAGCTTTAAAAGATAACCTCCCTAAAGCTGCCAAACATCACAGGAAAAGACTGTGGCCCAGCCCCCTGTGGGAGCAAAGGCCACGGGAGGAGCCTAGACCCCACCTGCACCAGCTACAGTGAGACCCCCAAACCCATCCCACCAAGCACCACATAGAGCCCTGAGGACAGAGTGAGGACAGCCTGGCACTGGCCCAGAGACTGGATTCTGATGGAGGATAAATCCGAGTCAGGAGCCCCTGCACAGTGAGACGTGTGCTGCGGTGAATTCATGGGAAGGTATTTAATCAGCCAAAGGAAAGGGAGACGGAGGCAGGGGACGAGGGAGGCTTCTCCAGGGAGCTGAGCCTCAAGCTCCGTCTGGAAAGCCGGGTGGAACTGGCTGGACAGCAGAAGGGCCTGGAAGGTCCTGCAGCACAGAGGGCAGGGACAGAACAGCAAGTCCTCGGACAACCACAAACACGTCTGCCTGACTGGGTGAAGAAGGTTTAGGATGGAATGGAGAGAGCTAAGGCCAAAGAGGCTGGATGAGGCCGTAGGAAAGGGCCCCACGGGCTGCGATGAGGAATGTGCCTCCTCGCGGATCCAGCGGGGCCACCGCCAGACTCCCAGCCGTGAGGCGGGGGATCAGACGGGGCCAGACGAGTCAGGACTCTGGCAGGAAGGGATGAGCATCAGGGAGCCGGCAGCAGGTGGGAAGAGGATTCTGTAGGCGATACCTGCAGACATCTGGGTCAGTCTTCCGGATTTGAGGATTGTGAGGAGAGAGAAGGGAGCGAGCAAGCACAGCCACATGCCGTCCTCATTCGAGGGGCTAGTGTGCACAGCACCGCTAACTAGTTTTCTGAGCCTCATCTTTCCTATCTCTCAAGTGGAAATAAGAATGGCAACCACACGTATCTCACAGAGTTACTGTATGAAAATGGGGAACACAGCTTATTACATCCCGTTGCTGCTGTATCAAACTACCCCAAACTTAGTGGCTTAAAAGCACATACATTTATTCCGTTACAGTTCTGGGGGTCAGGAGTCTGAAGGGGTCTCACTGGGCCAAAGGGAAGGGGCTGGCAGGCCTGTGATCCTTGTGGAGCCCATTTCCCTGCCTTCTCCAGCCCTCATTTCTTGGCTCTCAGCCCCCTCCTCCATCTCTACAGCAAGCAGCATAGCATCTTCAAAATTCTCTCTGATTTGGACACTGACTCTCCTGCCACCCTCTTTCACTTACAAGCACCCTTGTGGGTACTGGGCCCTAGCTGGGTAATCCAGGAAAACCTCATCCCAAGGTCAGCTGATAAGCAACCTGCAATCCCACCCACCTGCTGTCATGGAAGGTAACATACTCACAAGCTCCAGGGATTAGGATGTGATTATTCTGCTTACCATACATACCAAAGATTCTAATTTAATGTCTATTTGATAATCAGTTTTTTTTTCAATTTCACAACTAATATGTCTGAGAGTTGTTTTATGGTTTAAAAAAATAAGAAATCTGAAGAATATGTGTTCTAAGTAACTCACTATTATGTCTCTAAGATTTAGCAATGTATGCTAAATATCTAAAAAGCAATGATAACTATAGGTTTTGATATTTAACTTAATATAATCATTCCCATCTCTTTAAAACAAATGAAAATTTAAGACAAAGATACCACTGCAAAATCTAAATAGAACTATAAGCATTCTAGTGTTAAACTTCCATGATAGTAGAAACAGGTGGCCATACAATGCTAGGATTAGCTCACGCTGTTTCTAATCATAGAAATAAACACATTTGGAAGTCTGGAAGTATAGGAAAGGTCAGTTTGTCAGTCAAACAAAGGGCATTAAATAACTCAAAGGGAAACCTTCCTGACCCCAAGCAAGTACCCAGAGGAATGAGGAAGGTGCCATACTGGAGCCTGTAAGTAGAAGACAGTTCAACCCAAGTCAAGTCACCATAGCATCCCAGGACCCCTAGAACAGCCCCATTGCAGATCCCTGGAAGCCATCTGGTTTCAAGATACATATCTTCCATGCCTGTCAAATGTCACACTATAGACTACACCTTCAAGTCCTACGCCTAATGGTTATCCTAAAAATATAATACAGACATGGAACTAAGATAACAATTCCTAAAAAATTTGTTATTAAATAAACATAATATAAAGTTCCTTAAAAAAAGCACAAAAATAAATAGGATTTATCCAAATCTAAAAAAATCAGAAATCATATACTTTCCCCTAAACTTATTAATAATTTCAACCAAGCTAATATCAGAGAATTACTCAAAATAATTTCTAAGATATCTCATTTCAATCTCCTATTTCTTGAACATATGTATATATATATACACACACATATATATATATGTATATACAGCTCTAATATAACTGATATTCATCATGATGACCTCAAGATTTTGAAAGATACCAAGTTCTTATTGGTATCATTAAAGAAAGACTAAGTTATGGTCAGAATAATTTTACTACTGAATGTGTTGAGAACATGTTGTTGACCATTTAGATTTTATTTAAAATCTGCCTGTACATGAATTATAGATACATGAAATCCCTCAGTCAGAATATTAAAGTATTCATACCACACCTTTTCCTATCACATTGCACAAACACAGTTTCACTTTAATGAAATCAATAGCAGGGCTCACGTTTTTAACCAGTATAATTTAATTAAACACTTCCAATCTATGGAAACAAGGTTTTTCAAAAGAAGTACTTTTTTCCCCTAAACTAGGATATTTTGTTTTAATAAATCAAGAATAGTATCAATAAAAAATATAATAGTAGGAGCTATCCTATATTTCATGTCAGGATATATTCTTTCTTGAGATTTTGTTTATTACTCAAGGAAAGCTAAAAAAACACAGAAAAGCATTTATAAAGAGTAAATGTTAGTCAATTTTTCTACTAAAGAAGTTTTGTGAACATATCTGGAACAAGATGACAATGGTAATAATAATAATGATGGTAGTAATAATGACAAAAGTTTGAATGATTTAGTCTAAGATGCTTTTGCTAGGGAGAAGAAAAATCCCCAGAGATAAAGTCATTAAAACTTATTTATGAACCATCATCCTAACTGTGAATGCAGTGAGCAATTTTATGATCCTACCTTCTCTAAATGGCAACAATGACCTCTCCAAGAAAAGTAGAGGTAACTGCAAGCAGAGGACAGCTTAACCTTCCCAGACAGACACAGGACCAAGATAACAATTAGATATTGGCTAAACAACAAAGCCCCTCATTCACTCATTCTTCCACTGCTGACCAACTATTCAACAATGGCTTGTACCATGATAAATGGTATGAAAATACACTTCAGACCCACCCGTACCATCACAAGTTTCTTCTATACATACAGTTCCCAACTCTACTCTTGTGTTGGCCAATCCTTCAGTGAGAGAAAGACTAGACTGAAAAAACATTTGCATCATCTGGTAACTGATAAGGAATATGAATGCTAGTATCTGGAAGGCTCCAAGTCACACAAAACCTGTTTAAAGTAGTTTTAAAAGAAGAGAGCAAACATATGCAAAAAAAACAGATTTAGGAATATTAAGTATTCGAGGTATTTACTGATGGCTAAGAAGCTGATTATATATTGCAGATAGATACCATGGAAAATCTGATATTTAATTCCTGATTGACCATATAAGGTAGAAAAAATTTTCAGTTTCCTAGACAGAAAATTCAGTATCTTTCAAAATACCAAAAGCTTAATTGTAAAGTTTTCTATAATACTGATCAAATCATACCTTAATAGAGAAGGAAAGAACAGATGGTTGTGCAACAAATCAGCTTATTAGTTCAATTTTGTCTGAGTTTTCAAAATTCAGGTAAAGCCGATATTGTACAAAAACTCTGAGCATTAGATGACACTGGGAACAAACATGAGACAGAGAGGTATCAGAAAAAACAAGGTCCAACAACCTTGTGAACCTTTACCCAATGAAATGTAGTAAATAAGTTAAATGGACCTTTTGGTCTCCTCTGATATTTTTAGTAGTCAATTAAAAAAGATTAAAATATGAAGGCATTTACAACCATCCCAAAGGATAAGATAGTGAAGAAGATAGAAAGTAATACCAAAAAGAAACTCTCCATTATGTCTCAAGAGCCAAACAACAAAACAACTTCAGATTACCTCAATGTCACCTGTAAGAAAAGAATCCCTGAGTCAACTTTTCTAAGCCATGTTAAGTAAATAAGAAAAACAAAAACCAAAACAATGCCATATAGTATCTGTTCCTCAGCCAATGTATTCTATTAACCCACATCTGCAGTGGGTCCATGGGGTATTATGCCACTTACAAGGGAAATTCTAACAGAAGAGAAAAACAGTCTTTGACCTTCAGGCATCTGCTAGTCAATGCCAGAGAAAGAACAAACTCAATACAGTACAGGTAATCTATCCTGAGGAATTTAACAGTCATAGACGTTACAGATTGGAAAACCGTAAGTATAAGTGGTGTTCTGAAAAGCATAGAGACTTTTTGAGCAATAGGAAGTAAATGTAGGCAGGGGAAAACAAAAGGGAAGCATCCAGGGCTTCCTCGGTGGTGCAGTGGTTGAGAATCCGCCTGCCAATGCAGGGGACACGGGTTCGATCCCTGCTCCGGGAAGATCCCACATGCTGTGGAGAAACTAAGCCCATGTGCCACAACTACTAAGCCTGCGCTCTAGAGCCCGTGAGCCACAACTACTGAGCCCGCGTGCCACAACTACCAAAGCCCGCGTGCCTAGAGGCCCTGCTCCACAACAAGAGAAGCCATGGCAATGAGAAGCCCACACACTGCAACGAAGAATAGCCCCCGCTCGCCGCAACTAGAGAAAGCCTGTGTGCAGCAACAAAGACCCAACACAGCCCGAAATAAATAAATAAATATTTTTTTTTAAAAAAAGAGAAGTATCCAAAGATACCAATTAAAAAAACAGGGAAGGTAACTCAAAGTGGAGAAGCATAAACTTGAAAGCATAGGAGTCTATGGAGAGAACAAAGCTGTGGCATCAGAGGCCATAGCTGGGTCGTGAGGACCCAAGCAGATGTTGCTGGGTCAGAACTCCAGATGGCTGCAAAACAAGGTCCAGATGGAGACTGAGCCACGAGGCCAAGGGACCACAACAGGCACTGCCCAGTGGGCGTGCTCACCCAAACTACTGACATGGTATTTCATACAAAGAAAAGATGCATTACTTACCCGATTGATATGGTTGTTGCTTAAAATAACCTGGAGCAGGGTCTTCTCGAATTCTTCCAACTTCTTGGAACACTTTTTAAGAATATGATTAGATAAGTTACAATCACCGATCAGTCTAGCTAAAGTATCCACAGCTTCGATCCAGAAGCTTGAACAAGGAAGTTTGGGTTCTCGGTAAAAAGTGATCAAGCCATCCAGCAACTGAAAAACAGAATCGGATACTGTGGAAGAGGCGTTTTCAAAGTGGCTTAAGTCTGTTTTCAGACTTTCTGACTCGGTCAAGGTCTTCAGTCCAAGCAGACGTTGCAAGAACTGCATGTGAGAAGATAGAGGCTTTTCCAGAGGAGCACAAGGTCTGTTCACAATGGACAGTGGTGGGAAGGGGGTGGAGATGCAGCTCTCCCCAGAATGCTCGGTCATCTCTGAAGGTTCAGTTCTCTGATCATTTGATAAAACGCACCCAGAATCTTCCAGCAGAGTCAAAGTGCTTTCAGAACTTCTAGGTTCCTGAGCCTGCAACTGGGAAGATGGACCTCCTGAAATAGAAAGGAACAGAAGTGTTATCTTTCTGTATCTTTTTTTTTTTTTTTTTTTTTTTGCTGCACCGCACAGCTTGTGGGATCTTAGTTCCCTGACCAGGGATCGAACCTGCATCCCCTGCTTTGGAAGCACAGTCTTAACCATTGGGCCACCAGGGAAGTCCCTAACATTTCTTCATATAAAAACTAAACATTGAGTTTTCTAACTTAAAATACTAAATGAAGCATGAACTATGTATTAAACATTTGAAAAGCAGTAGTATAAAAATTGATAGAGGAGAAACTGTGAATGAAATTGCTTAGACTGACTGCAGACAAGGTCTTTATCTGGTAGAAAGCACAGATGATTCACCCATGTTTTGTCAAGTCACTATCTCCCAGTCAAGGCCATGCTTGAAAGGTACAGAGGAGAGACCACGAAACCTGAAGGAGGTCACTGTCTGGTATAGATTCCAACAGGTATCTGCAAAACAACAGGTGTATGTAAGATAGAGATATGCTCAGGGCACTATGAAAATAGGAGGAACACTGAACAGCCCACCCCAGTTAGACCAGTGCCTCCTGGAAGAAGTGATGGTAGAACTAATTTATAACACATAAGCAAGAATTCCAAGTTAAAAAGTTGGGGGAATGGAAGAAGAGAAGAGTTCCATCTACCAAAGGGTATGCACAAAAGCACAACTTAAGAAGGAAAAGAAAAGCACTGTATATATAAGGACCCACCAGTAGTTTCATGTTCCTTTTACAGAAAATATAAGGCAAGATATTAAGTTGGAGGAATACGTAGAGGCCGGTCACAAAAGATCTTAAAAGAGATATTAAGGACCTCAGAATTTATATGTAGAGTGTAGAGTGAGTGTAAGTTGGAAAAATTATCTATATACCCACACATATACCTAATATATAAAAATAAATATATAAACAATGTATATATGTATGTGTACTTATTTATAATTATTAAGTATATCTGTCTATATCTATGTATATGTGTGTGTGTGTGTGTGTGTGTGTGTGTGTGTGTGTGTGTGTGTATGTCATAGATCCTTGAAACTATATATATAACCATCAGAATTTTCCGACATCAGCTGAGACATACTGCAGTTCAGGCTTAACTTAGTAACTTTAGGTCATTCTGTGACAGAGATGCCATTGTAAACACAAAAAGGCTATTGTTTGTAAAATGATTATCAGTAAGACGTACACACAAAATTTTCACTGAATGTTATACAGCACATGCATACATCTATGCAACCACATCTGAGAAATACTGATGTCAGCAGTGGAAGCAGGAATAGGACAATAAACAGTATAACGTAGGAAAGTGAAATGGTCGCATTTTCATTTCACAGATCGCTCTATGGGCTTTGTGAAGGAGACACTGGAGAAGGACCCAATGAGACACTGAAAGATCAGTTCAGAGTCACTCCTATCAGTCCTGATATCAAGTGATGAGAGAAATGAAACAAGCAGTTACAGTGGAAGACTGGAAAGGAAACACAAAGGGAAGCCAGCTGACTGACTGACAGGCATTAGAGTAGAGTAGGAATAAATGCATCCCGTGATTCTGAATTAGGTGACTGGGTGGACGACGGTGCTACCAAATGATCAGTAAAAATACAAACAGAAAAATGGCTTAGGAGAAACAAAGAGAAGCTAGTCTTGGCCATGTAAACTTGGAAGCAACCAGAGGAAATCTAGGTGAAGATATTCACCTGGAAACTGGCCACATGAGCCAAAGGATGGGGAAAAGGTCTAGACTGAAGCTACATTTTAGGAGCCATCAGTGTGCAGGTGGGATGTGGAAGGATGAGAATGGTAATGATCACTCGGGGACGGGATGCGCAGTGGCCAGAGCAGAGGCTCCAAGAGGAACCCTGAGAAGCATCAATCTGAGGGCTGAGTAGAGAAAAGACAATCACCAGGGAGACAGAGAAGAAACAATTAAAGAGGTACAAGCAGAATAAAAACAACAGTGTCATGAAAGGCTAGGGAATAGTTTCAAGGAGAATTACATGCAGGAGGGAAGTCCAATAAAATGCAGAGCTAAAAAAACACGTCGGAATTACCAGCTAGAAAATCACCAGCGATCAAGTCCAAAGCAGCTTCGGTCAGTCGGGGCGGTGGGCAGAAGCCACAGTGAGCGGACTGAAGGGTGACGGGGAAAGTCACAAAGACAGTGAAGAGTGGCGAAGGCTTCTGAGGACCTGGGTCGGGACAGCTTAACACAGAGAGTAACTGCAGCAAACATGGCCAGACACACTGTGAGAAACATGAGCAACTATAGATTATGAAGAAAAAAGCTGGAGAAGCAAAAGCTGGAGGCAGGAGAGAAAATAGGTGGGGCGGGACGCGGGAGCAGGCGGAAGGAGACTGAGTCAAGGACCAGTGGATGGGTTGCACTTACTGATGAGGAAGGAGTTTCCCCACACACCCCCACCCCCAGGCTGAAAGAAATAGGATGAGAATGTACAGGGATGTAAAAATACCCCTGGCACATAGGAAGTGAAAGGAGATCTCATCCAAGTCTTTTAAAATTTTTTTTTTATTTTGGAGATGGGGGACACTAGTTGAACAGGACATAATAACAATGGCAAAAGCAGCACCCTCTCCCTGCCCCAGCATAAACTGGAAATCTACCTAATTTACTGCTCTTTTTTCCTTCAGTAAAATGAGAAGCTGATGAGGCAGAAGCAGAGGATTAAGCTTTAATTTAGCATGCATTCATTTAACAAGTGTCTACTATGACCACTACAAATATGCAAGTGTGTGCTTGGGATTCATCACTACAGTATCTGTACTCCAAGTTAGGGAGGTGATGCAGCCAATCCCCAAACGTGGTGGTGCCCAGAGCAGTGAACCGTCAGCAACATGTTTAACGACACGTGGCTGTTTCTATATTAAAGCAGGCAGACAACATGTTCATTTGAAGCCAACAGACATTTCCTTTTTCGTAGGAGCAAAGGAAAAACATTAGAAATCACTTCTCAAGACATCCATCTCACACTTCACACAAGTAAAACAGGGGGTACTACGGTAATTATTCAGGTAGATTACATATTTCTTTCACAAAATTCAAAAAGGTTCTCCACTAAGAAAGTGAACATAAGTTTAAATATTTTATTAACCTACTCAATTTTCCAGCAAAGTAAGCTGAACTTCACAGGTGATGATTTCAGGGAAGACTCATAAAATGAATTCTCCCAACAACTAAGTTGGGAAGCAAAGCTGCTTTCTTGTTTCTGCTTCTCACTCACTCCTCACTGGCGTGCCTTTGGGCAAGTAATGATCATGCCATCTCATCTCCAGTTGCTCACAGGTGCAAATTTGAAGGGAGTAGTTCTAGACGCATGGGCTCTGGTGATAGGAATACACAAAACCGAGTACCATTCTTCCTCTCTGGTTTGTTCCTGTGTCCTCAGAGAAGAGTGATAAGGCCATATGCTGAGGATGACAATTACTAAAGTCATGCTACCAAATCGAAGAAAAGAATCTATATTCACATTTCACTTTACAAAGTAGCTCCAGGGAATAATTCAATTGTTCAGAGGAACCCTGGAAAGTGTGCTGTTATCCCTAATTTACCAATAAGGACATAAAACACAGGCTCAACTTGATGAAGAGGCCTGAGAAAAGCCACACAGTGAGCAAGGAAAACCAAGCCTTCTGTTTCAAGGCCTTCCAACCACGGCAAAGAGGCCTGTGTGTTTCCACACCAGCTTCTGTACATGTCCACTATGGCATTCATCAATTTCTTTTTTTTTTTAATAAATTTATTTACTTATTTTTGGCTGCATTGGGTCTTCCTTCATTGCTGCACACGGGCTTTCTCTAGTTGTGGTGAGCAGGGACTACTCTTCGTTGTGGTGCGCGGGCTTCTCATTGCGGTGGCTTCTGTTGTTGTGGAGCATGGGCTCTGGGCACACGGGCTTCAGTACTTGTGGTGCGCGGGCTCAGTAGTTGTGGCTCACAGGCTCTAGAGCGCAGGCTCAGTAGTTGTGGCGCATAGGCTTAGTTGCTCCATGGCATGTGGGATCTTCCTGGACCAGGGCTCGAACCCATGTCTCCTGCACTGGCAGGCGGATTCTTAACCACTGTGCCACCAGGGAAGCCCCCATCAATTTCTATATGTTATCCACTTCTTGCTGGGCTCCTGAATGGCAGAAGTCCTGTCTCTTGTCATCTTTGTGGTCCCCTCACTGAGTAATGTTATCATCTGTAAAAGACACCTTATCAGGGGAAATGCTTAGGGCGACAACCTGCTGCTGGCTGAGACAGACCTCCTCTCATCCCTCAATATTCACGGTGCACCGCGATTTTACACCAAACTGCGATAATTACATACACAGATAAGAGAAATCAAACAGAACAGATAGAAAGACAGAAAGAATATGGTTATTCCAATAATAACTGATAATGTCTCAGAGTACTTGCTAACAAAAAGCCAATAATTTACTTTTTATAGGATCTACTACTTCTGGTAACCAATAACCAATTAACTTCCTCTTCTATTTGTCCTCAGTGATGAAACTGTGTAGAAATGCAAACAGCATTAGCACTGGAAACCAACACTTTCAGGGTGAAAACCCCTCACTGCCTACTAAATAAAGTAAATAATAGTGGGCAAATGTTCCTATTGTATATATTCTTATAAAATGGAAAAGACAAACAGGGGGAAAAAGCTTTCCTAGAGAGGATTAAACATTTTCAGTGATACTGAATATATTAACAGGTTATAATCTTGCAATAGTCATAAATGAAATATTTATTCATAAAACAAGATTTTTAAATATCCACCCTTATTTGGGTAACACAGAGCATGGAAACAGAAAAGGATCCCTGTCTCTTTAAATGAATCTTACATAACCACAATCAGATTTCACTCATTTGCTTGGATGACTTTTCTCAACATAAATCACAAAGCATGGCTAACAAAGGAGAAGAGAGAAAATGAAGCCATGCTCCTGCAACTTTTTGTAATTCCTGTTGTTCCAGGAGGGATTAAGGTAAAGCAGAAGTCAAATGATGCTTCTTTTTTAACTTGTTATTGGGCTGAAGGGACTGAGGACTGTAATTTCCCTCCAAGTCACTGGATATGATCTAATTAACACATGTGTTATTAGATTTAAAAGAGATAATAAACTACACACACACACAAACTGATCAAGCACAGTCCAGTACATATGAAATGCAAATATTATCTATTATTGTTAAATGATTATAGATGTCAAGAATCTAAATTATGCTGAAGTGTGAAACCATATACAAAAGTACGTGAAATAAGATAGCAATTAAAACTACAGATTCTGCCTAAAATATTCTATAGTCTCTCCCATACACTGGATCCCACAGACCTTCTATTCCACTTTACTGGACCCTTAACTCTCCCATTTTCTTGCAGTTGTTAACTTCCACTTTAATCCACTTACCATTTCAGAGTGGATCGCAAGCATACTTAACAAAACAGAGCCAGTGCCCTCCTGCCACACATGCTGCCCTAGAAATGCTCACCCTTGAGCAGTAAATAAATATTCTGCTGCCCCCACAAAACATTCACACCCACATCAACTTCCATGCCTTTTCTCATCCATTTCCACAGTTCCTACTTCATTTATAAAAGAACCAGCTGTTTAAAATGCATCTTTACACCTTGCAAACCCCATGAACTCTATGTTTATAAAACTGAACAAGTCATCTTCACACTCTGCACACACACACAACACAACTTATGTTTCTCCTATGTGCTATCTATGTCAGCTGACAGCAGGACCATGCCTCCAGTCACCAGGCCTGGGGAGAGGAACCAGCCTCACCCCGCTCTTTTTCCTATCCTACACACACACTGCAATGCCACATTATGTTGGTTCTACCTTCTGCACGTGTGTAAGTCAGGACCCTCCAGAGAAACAGAACCAATAGGGTAGAAAGAGAGACAAAGAAGTAAATTTATTATGAGGAATTGGCTCACATGATTATGGAAACTGAGAAATTCCTAGATCTGCATTCAGCAAGCTGGAGCCCCAGGAGAGCTGAGGTGTGAGTTCCCGTCTGAAATTCAGCAGGTTCCAGACCCAAGAAGAGCCAAGGTTTCAGTTCACATTGAGTCCAAAGGCAGGAAAATACAGACATCCCAGCTCAGAAGCAGTCAGGCAGGAGGATTTCTCTCTCAATTTTCTTCAATTTACCGAGGCTTGATATGTGACCCAAGATGTGCTCTATGCTGGAGAATGTTCCATGTGCACTTGAGAGGAAAGTGTAACCTGCTGTTTTTGGATGGAGTGTCCTATAAATATCAATTAAATCTATCTGGTCTATCGTGCCATGTAAAGCTTGTGTTTCCTTATTAATTTTCTGTCTGGATGATCTGTCCATTGGTGTAAGTGTGGTGTTAAAGTCCCCTACTATTATTGTATTACTGGCCATTTCCTCTTTTATAGCTGTTAGCAGTTGCCTTATGTATGGAAGTGCTCCTATACTGGATGCATATATATTTATAATTGTTATATCTTCTTTTTGGATTGATCCCTTGATCATTATGTAGTGTCTTTCCTTGTCTCTTATAACATTCTTTATTTTAAAGTCTACTTTATCTGATACGAGTATTGCTACTCCAGCTTTCTTTTGATTTGAATTTGCATGGAATATCTTTTTCCATCCCCTCACATTCAGTCTGTATGTATCCCTACGTCTGAAGTGGGTCTCTTGTAGACAGCACACATACAGGTCTTGTTTTTGTATCCATTTAGTGAGCCTATGTCTTTTGGTTGGAGCATATAATCCACTCACATTTAAGCTAATTATCGATATGTATGCTCCTATTACCATTTTCTTAAATGTTTGGGGTTTGTTTCAGGTCCTTTTCTTCCCTTTTGTTTCCCACTTAGAGAAGTTCCCTTAGCATTTGTTGTAGAGATAGTTTGGTGGTGCTGAATTCTCTTAGCTTTTGCTTGTCTGTAAAGCTTTTGATTTCTGTCGAATCTGAATGAGATCCTTTCTGGGTAGAGTAATCTTGGTTGTAGGTTATTCCCTTTCATCACTTTAAATATATCGTGCCACTCCTGGCTTGTAGAGTTTCTGCTGAGAAATCAGCTGTTATCGTTATGGGAGTTCCACTGTATATCATTTGTCATTTTTCCCTTGTTGCTTTTGATAATTTTTCTTTGTCTTTAATTTTTGTCAATTTGATTACTATGTGTCTTGGCGTGTTTGTCCTTGGGTTTATCCTGCCTGGGGCTCTGTGCGCTTCCTGGCCTTGGGTGGCTATTTCCTTTCCCATGTTAGGAAGTTTTCGACTATAAGCTCTTCAAATATTTTCTCAGTTCCTTTCTCTCTTTCTTCTCCTTCTGGGACCCCTAAAAGGCAAATGTTGGTAAATTTAATGTTGTCCCAGAGGTCTCTTAAGCTGTCTTCATTTCACTCTTTTTTCTTTATTCTACTTTGCAGCAGTGATTTCCACCATTCTGTCTTCCAAGTCACTTATTTGTTCCTCTGTCTCAGTTATTCTGCTATTGATTCCTTCTAGTGTATTTTTCATTTCAGTTATTGTATTGTTCATCTGTTTGTTCTTTAATTCCTCTAGGTCTTTGTTAAACATTTCTTGAATCTTCTAGATCTTTGCCTCCATTCTTTTTCTGAGGTCCTGGATCATCTTCACTTTCATTACCCTGAATTCTTTTTCTGGAAGGTTGCCTACCTCCACTTCATTTAGTCGTTTTTCTGGGGTTTTATCTTGTTCCTTCATCTGGTACATAGTCCTCTGCCTTTTCATCTGGTCTTTCTGTGAATGTGATTTTCATTCAACAGGCTGCAGGACTGTAGCTCTTCTTGCTTCTGCTATCTGCCTTCTGGTGGATGAGGCTATCTAAGAGGCTTGTGCAAGTTTCCTGATGGGAGGGACTGGTGGTGGGTAGAGCTGGGTGTTGCTCTGGTGGGCAGATCTCAGTAAAACTTCAATCCGCTTGTCTGCTGATGGGTGAGGCTGAGTTCCCTCCCTGTTGGTTGTCTGGCCTGAGGCAACCCTGCACTGGAGCCTACAGGCTCTTTGGTGGGGCTAGTGGCGGACTCCAGGAGGGCTCACGCCAAGGAGTACTTCCCAGAACTTCTGCTGCCAGTGTTCTTGTCCCCATGGTGAGCCACAGCAGCCCCCCACCTCTGCAGGAGACCCTCCAACACTAGCAGGTAGGTCTGGTTCAGTCTCCTATGGGGTTACTGCTCCTTCCTCTGGGTCCCGATGTACACACTACTTTGTGTGTGCCCTCCAAGAGTGGAGTCCCTGTTTCCCCCAGTCCTGTCGACGTCCTGCAATCAAATCCCCCTAGCCTTCAAAGTCTGATTCTCTGGGATTTCCTCCTCCCATTGCTGGGCCCCCAGGTTGGGAAGCCTGACATGGGGCTCAGAACCTTCACTCCAGTGGGTGGACTTCTGTGGTATAAGTGTTCTCCAGTCTGTGCGTTGCCCACCCAGCGGTTATCAGATTTGATTTTATTGTGATTGCACCCCTCCTACCGCCTCACTGCAGCTTCTCCTTTGTCTTTGGATGTGGGGTATCTTTTCTGGTGTTCCAGTGTCTTCCTGTTGATGATTGTTCAGCAGTTAGTTGTGATGTCAGTGGTCTTGCAAGAGGGAGTGAGCGCACATCCTTCTACTCTGCCATTTTGAACCAATCTCTAAATTTAATAATAATCACTCACTTGTACATTGAACAACTTAAAAGTAATGTTTACACTACCTGGTGGCCAATTTGGAAAAGCTATTTTAAAATGAATTCATCTTCTAATAGACAATTTTCAGTTTAAAGGAACTGTTTGATTTCTGCCTCTGGAAGGGTATATTTTAGCATATGACAAAGCATGTTTAAGAAATTCTGACCAAGAAAAGGCTGCAGTTTTGTTTAATCCCTCTCTCGAAGCCTGCATTACAATTCTAAATTTGAATACACCAAGACAGGCAGTAATATCAAATGCATGAAATTATAAACTAATGAAATAACTGTCTTAGCTGGACTGTCTTCGCTGCATGAGAGTCACAAAACAAAACAGTGTATTTGTGTGCCTGGCTGGTTCAGGACCATATGACAGTATGATTCCTCCTGCCTTCGATGCTCAAACTCTGGACTTTCCTGGTTATCCCGATACTCTTTCTCCCAAGTCATCCTCTAGTTCCCAAAGTAAACCATCCTCATGGCTGTGCCTTTGGCTTCCCCCTCTGTTCTAACTTCCTAGACATCCCCACCTTTCCTACAGCCTCAAAGAATTCCTTTGGGCAGATGATTCCCAAATCTCTATCTCCAATCCTACTCCCCTCCCAAGCTCAAGCCCCTAGGTATCTCGATGTGACCTGACCTCTCAACATTAAACCACAAATGTCCAAAACAAATCATCACCTTCACCTACACTTGGTCCAGCTTCCAAACAATGGTGCTACGACTTTCCAGTCGCCAAAGTTTGAACCCCAAGAGTCAACTCTGACTTCTTCGTAGACCCCCCCCCCTTTACACTCCACTGACAAATAACATGACCCTGCCTCACCCTTCTGCTCCTCAGAATCACTAAATTGGTCCCCCTTTTAGGGCCTTTATGCTAAACATTCGCTCTGCCTCGGTTGCTCTCCCCACAACCCATTCCTAATTTTCTCAAGGCTGGTTCCTCCTTATCATTCAAGTGTCTGTTTAAAGTCACTTCTTCAGGGAGGCCTTCCCTGACCACTCAGTCTAAAGACGTCACCAGATCAGCCTCTGTCTCATCTCCCTGTTTTCATTCTCTGAATCTCCTTGTCACTGCCTGATCATTTCCTGCTGGTAAAATCTGTCTCACCCACAAGAATGTGGGCTCTATGAGAGTCTTGGACTGCCTGGTTTACTGCCATAGCCCAGAGCCTGGAATACTGAGTAAGAGCTCAATAAATATTACTCAGTAAATAAAAATCTTTTTATATCACCTCTCTATTTCTATGCCAAAATAATTACATGTCAGACGTGGGCTATGACAATGATGTTCCCATCTCCGATCTCTTCCCTCCCCAAACAATTCTAAACACGTAGCCCAATTACACTGCCTGAATAATATTATCCCTCAGGTCACCTAGAGGAATCACTTTCGGAAAGAATACTTCTTGGCACGTGCAAAGCACACACCCAATAAATGTTGGTTTCTCTTCTATTCTCCTGCTGGAAAATCTCCAAGGGCCCCTTACTGCCTATAGAATAAAGTACGTTTCCCACTGGCTGTCACACCTCTTCTTAATAGGCTCCAACCTGGTTTTTCATCTTATTTTCCAGAATACCTCTTCATGCCCCACATGCCCTAGTCAAATTAAACCATTTGCCAGTAGTAGATTCTTGTGTCCCTAATTTACACTGTTCCTTCTTGCCTGAAATACTCCAGTATCCATAGCTTTCTAAATCCTACCCATCCTTCAAGGTCAGCAACTTCCTCCAAAAAGACATTTAAGAGACCTAGTTCTCTAAGGCAAAAGAATCA
Organism: Globicephala melas; assembly: GCF_963455315.2. NCBI lineage: Eukaryota > Metazoa > Chordata > Mammalia > Artiodactyla > Delphinidae > Globicephala > Globicephala melas. The sequence goes on along the minus strand of NC_083327.1, from coordinate 12,907,892 downwards.
CTTTCTCTCTCCTCTGAACATCAGTATCAATCTCTGGACCACAGAGTCTCCCCGGGTACAATACGTGATACGATTTTGTTCCCAATAGACTCAGCAGGGCTCAGACCTTATCCCTCTCTGGCATCCTCACTTCGTTTGTAACTGACAGCTAGTGAATAAAAAGGGGCTGATTAAATGTACAAGAGAATTTCTCTAAAGAAAAGAATTACTGGGATAAAATTAGGAGCTGATAAGAAGAAGTGCCTTCTCTTTGGATGCAATCATTTAGGGGTCAGAGACGTGCAGTACAGGGAAAATGCAGAGTCCTAATTCCTAACAAATGGGAAGTGTGAGGCTGAGAGATGGTGGATACTTCTACTGATGCCAGTATCACAGCCCCATAGAATAACATGAAAACTATGAAAAGACAACTCACTATCAAGTGAACTGATGACTCCACTGGCATAACTTCCACTCATCAGTGTGTGGGTGTTATGAACACCACGGGGAACTGGCAAAAATAATAAAATGACTGAAGTCAGCAATATACCACATTCACTGGCCTCCTAATACTGTGGATGCCAAACCACATCGCTCTCTACCATCTCACCCGTTACCTTTCCTGCTGAGATCCCACACACCTTCAATCGCTCCTTGACCAAGCCTCTTCCAAGAGAATCTGCCTGAATTTGTCTTCCACCAAACCGCTGAAAGCACTGCTTTGACTTCAGCTCTTGGCCTCAGGGCTCCCCCTGCTCACAGAGTACACTGTTGAGATGGCACCTTGAAGCTGGCTTGGTCCCCTAGCCTTCCTGCTAGACAACTGAAACTGACATTCATTTCCACCAGATGTGTCCTCTTCACTCTCTTTATCAGAAAACAAAAGCACTGAGATCTTTTACCCAGTTCAATGTTTCCACAACCATAAAGGGAACACACTAAACATAGGCCTTCCTAGGTACGGTAATCAGAGTTTCCATGGGAGGACTCTAGGAGCCTGGGTTTTACATGAACATCTCAGAGGAGTCCCATAATTGAGAAAACTTCAAAAGCACTGCTGTGCTCTGCTCCCAAATCATGCACTCAGCCCGCTTCGTTCATTTTTTGCTAGGCTCAAAGCCTCCTGCCTGTGTCTCAGAAGCTACACTGACGATCCTACAGCAGTGGTTTTCAACCTTGCTGCACATTACAGTGACGTGCATACTAGACCACACCCCATGCCAAGGACATCAGAATCTCCAGGGCTGGGGACCAGATATTAATATTTTTTAAAACTCCCCAAGTGATTCCAGTGTCAGGAACATGACCTTACATCAATGCATGTTTGTTCTGCTTTCTTAGGAGAGCAGGGGAGTGGGCTGTGCCCCCTTCGTGCCATCTCCACCCCTGCCTTCCAACCTCCTAGAAAAGCCTTTCTCCTTCCTCTCTACACGTTCATGTTTAATTCATGCTGAACCTTTCAGAGTTCAGCTGGGATGCCACTCCCTTTTCAGGGTTCACCTTTACCACAGAATTTTCTCTCTTGTAATTGGAGAGCCTCATATAGCCTAGCTGTCTGCTTCCTGCCTTATCCTAAGACAGTGGCACCTGCCTTATGGACTGCAGCCTTGGATTCTACCCAGCAGCCCTGCCTCTCCTCCCATTTATGTTCTCCACACAGCAGCCAGGGCAAGAAGCTTCAAACTCCTGCTCAATACCTACCAAAGGATTCCACTCTCCTTAAAGTCCCACCCACTGGAACAAGCCCGACATAACCTGTGCTCCTGCCGTGCCTCAGGCCACCTCCCCCACCTCTATTCCTCACTCTGCTCCCCAGCCATGCCATCCACTTTCTGCTAACTGAGCACACATGCTACTTCCTGCCTCGGGGCCACTTGGATGACCCTGCTCCTTCAGGAGTCAGCTCCATCTCCTCTCCTTCTCACGAGGTCTCACTGACAACAGTCTAAGTCGGTAGCCCTGCCCCATCCCCAGACACTACATCACTTCAACCTGGTTTAGCATCTCCACAGCTTTTAACACTCTCGGAAATTTTCTTGCTTATAGGTTTACTTGCTATTGTCTGTCCCCCCCCCCCATAGGAATATAAATTCTATTTCTTCTGTTGTTTTCATCACCACTTCAGAAATTAAGTTTCTGTGGAATAAAGAAATTACTGAATTAATCAACGAGTGAATAAACATGAATAAATATAACTTAAAACAAATTTATATACATCACATGTAGCACCTTTACAAGTGACTATCTCAAGAGCTCTTGCCTCTCTAATCATACCATAAACTCATAATGGCACCAAGTAAACCTCTTCTCCTTTTCCAGCCTTGAAAGTCAAGCACTGTACTGAGCAAATATCATCTTTAGTATGTACAAGTTGATATTTCTTGCTATTTTAGAAGATCCTCTGTACTGTATTCAAAAAGATATGTGTTTTTCAGCATATTACACTTTCTTCCCAAGTGCTCATGGAACATCTCCAGGTTAGGTCATATCTTGGGTCACAAATCAAGCCTCAGTAAATTTAAGAAAAATGAAATTGTATCAAGTATCTTTTCCAACCACAACGCTCTGAGACTAGATATCAATTACAGGAAAAAATCTGTAAAAAATACAAAAACATGGAGGCTAAAACATACACTACTAAATAACCAAGAGATCACTGAAGAAATCAAAGGAAAACTAAAAAAATACCTAGAAACAAATAACGAAAACATGAAAACCCAAAACCTATGGGATGCAGCAAAAGCAGTTCTAAGAGGGAAGTTTATAGCAATACAATCCTACCTCAAGAAACAAGAAACATCTCAAATACACAACCTAACATTACACCTAAAGCAGTTAGAGAAAAAAGAACAAAACCCCCCCCCAAAGTTAGCAGAAGGAAAGAAACCATAAAGATCACAGCAGAAATAAATAAAAAAGAAATGAAGGGAACGATAGCAAAGATCAGTAAAACTAAAACCTGGTTCTTTGAGAAGATAAACAAAATTGATAAACCATTAGCCAGACTCATCAACAAAAAGAGGGAAAAGACTCAAATCAACAGAATTAAAAATGAAAAAAGAGTAGTAGCAACTGACCCTGCAGAAACACAAAGGATCATGAGCGATTACTACAAGCAACTATATGAAAATAAAATGGACAACCTGGAAGAAATGGACAAATTCTTAGAAAAGCAGAACCTTCTGAGACTGAACCAGGAAGAAAAAGAAAATATAAACAGACCAATCACAAGCACTGAAATTGAAACTGCGATTAAAAATCTTCCTTCCCAGGACCAGATGGCTTCACAGGCAAATTCTATCAAACATTTAGAGAAGAGCTAACACCTATCCTTCTCAAAGTCTGCCAAAATATAGCAGAGGGAGGAACACTCCCACACTCATTCTACGAGGCCACCATCACCCTGATACCAAAACCAGAAAAAGATGCCACAAAAAAAGAAAACTACAGGTCAATATCACTGATGAACATAGATGCAAAAATCTGCAACAAAATACTAGCAAAGAGAATCCAACAGCACATTAAAAGGATCATACACCATGATCAAGTGGGGTTTATCCCAGGAATGCAAGGATTCTTCAATATACGCAAATCAATCAATGTGATACACCATATTAACAAACTGAAGGAGAAAAACCATATGATCATCTCAATAGATGCAGAAAAAGCTTTCAACAAAATTCAACACCCATTTATGATAAAAACCCTCCAGAAAGTAGGCATAGAGGTAACTTACCTCAACATAATAAATGCCATATATGACAAACTCACAGCCAACATTGCTCTCAATGGTGAAAAACCAAAATCATTTCTGCTAAGATCAGGAACAAGACAAGGTTGTGCACTCTCATCACTATTACTCAACATAGTTTTGGAAGTTTTAGCCACAGCAATCAAAGAAAAAGAAATTAAGGGATTCCGAATAGGTAAAGAAGAAATAAAGCTGTCCCTGTTTGCAGATGACATGATACTATACATAGAGAATCCTAAAGATGCTACCAGAAAACTACTAGAGCTAATCAATGAATTTGGTAAAGTAGCAGGACACAAAATTAATGCACAGAAATCTCTGGCATTCCTATACACTAATGATGAAAAATCTGAAAGAGAAAATAAGGAACAAATACCATTTACCACTGCAACAAAAAGAATAAAATACCTAGGAATAAACCTACCTAAGGAGACAAAAGACCTGTATGCAGAAAACTATAAGACACTGATGAAAGAAATTAAAGACGATACCAGCAGATGGAGAGATATGTTCTTGCATTGGAAGAATCAACATTGTGAAAATGACTATACTACCCAAAGCAATCTACAGATTCAATGCAATCCCTATCAAACCACCAATGGCATTTTTCACAGAACTAGAACAAAAGATTTCACAATTTGTATGGAAACACAAAAGACCCCGAATAGCCAAAGCAATCAAGAGAAAGAAAAACGGAGCTGGAGGAATCAGGCTCCTGGACTTCAGACTATACTACAAAGCTACAGTAATCAAGACAGTATGGTTCTGGAACAGAAACAGAAATATAGATCAATGGAACATGATAGAAAGCTCAAAGATAAATCCACACACATATGGTCACCTTATCTTTGATAAAGGAGGCAAGAATACACAATGGAGAAAAGACAGCCTCTTCAATAAGTGGTGCTGGGAAAACTGGACAGCTACATGTAAAAGAATGAAATTAGAACACTCCCTAACACCATACACAAAAATAAACTCAAAGTGGATTAAAGACCTCAGTGTAAGAACAGACACCATAAAACTCTTAGAGGAAAACATAGGCAGAACACTCTATGACATAAATCACAGCAAGATTCTTTTTGACCCACCTCCTAGAGTAATGGAAATAAAAACAAAAATAAACAAATGGGACCTAATGAAGCTTAAAAGCTTTTGCACAGCAAAGGGAACTACAAACAAGATGAAAAGACAACCCTCAGAAAATATTTGCAAATGAATCAAGGGATAAAGGATTAATCTCCAAAATATATAAACAGCTTATGCAGCTCAATATTAAAAAAACAAACAACCCAATCCAAAAATGGTCAGAAGACCTAAATAGACATCTCTCCAAAGAAGACATACAGATGGCCAAGAAGCACGTGAAAAGTTGCTCAACATCAGTAATTACTAGAGAAATGCAAAGCAAAACTACAATGAGGTATCACCTCACACCAGTTAGAATGGGCATTATCAGAAAATCTACAAACAACAAATGCTGGAGAGGATGTGGAGAAAAGGGTACCCTCTTGCACGCTTGGTGGGAATGTAAATTGATACAGCCACTATGGAGAACAGTATGGAGGTTCCTCAAAAAACTAAAAATAGAACTACCATACGACCCAGCAATCCTACTACTGGGCATATACCCTGAGAAAACCATAATTCAAAAAGAGTCATGTACCACAATGTTCATTGCAGCTCTATTTACAATAGCCAGGACAATGTTCATTGCAGCTCTATTTACAATAGCCAGGACATGGAAGCAACCTAAGTGTCCATAAACAGATGAATGTTTAAAGAAGATGTGGCACATATATACAATGGAATATTACTCAGCCATAAAAAGGAACGAAAGTGAGTTATTTGTAGTGAGGTGGGTGGACCTAGAGACTGTCATACAGAGTGAAGTAAGTCAGAAAGAGAAAAACAAATACCGTATTCTAACATATATATGGAATCTAAAAAAAAAAAAGGTTCTGAAGCACCTAGGGGCAGGACAGTAATAAAGACGCAGACATAGAGAATAGACTTGAGGACACGAGGAGGGGGAAGGTTAAGCTGGGACGAAGTGAGAGGTGAGAGAGTGGCATGGATATATATACACTACCAAATGTAAAATAGACAGCTAGTGGGAAGCAGCCACATAGCACAGGGAGATCAGCTCGGTGCTTTGTGACCACCTAGAGGGGTGGGATAGGGAGGGTGGGAGGGAGACGCGAGAGGGAGGAGATATGGGGATATATGTATATGTATAGCTGATTCACTTTGTTATACAGCAGAAACTAACCATTGTAAAGCAGTTATACTCCAATAAAGATTTTTTTAATGTGTTTTTTTAACCAACTTTCAGTTACCTGTAGTCCTCCAACCCCTAAACATGTACCCGAATTTTTACATTTACTGTATCACAACTGAACAAGCACAGCAAAAAGTCTCTTATTTTAATTCATCTTCCAATGTTGTCACCTTCAATCCCACTCTCTAAATTACTTCCATCTTATTAGGTGCTGAACGACTTCTGAGTCTGCAATTGCAGGCTTTGCCTGGATGTGGCCGTTGATCTGCCTAATATAGAGCCAAGCACATTTCTGTCTAACTGACGTGCACCTGTTCAGATCAGACAGAGGCCTCAGCCAGGAAACTGCTACAGGGATGCTCCATGTCCGAGCTGCATCTATGGAGATAAGGCCTTCCTCTGACTAGGATATCTCTGAAAGCCTGCCTCAGAGAGGCTATTGGTTCTGGTTTCAAGATTTTATTGTATTTGTTAGTTTCCATCTGACATATCAAAACCAGTCTGTGAAATCTAGACTTCATTAAGAAACAATCAAAAACTTATTGGGCAAGAAGATAATCATTTCTTTTCCCTAAAACCTTGCTGACAATCTCAGATACTAAGGAAACTGCTTTTGATGAAATAGAAGGAAGAAAAACCCCACAAAATTCACGCAATTTTTCTAGGATCACTTAAAATATAATTTTATTTATGCCCATAATGGGCAATACTACCTTCCAATGCCCCCTTCTTATTTACTTCAGAATAAGTAACAGTTCAGTCTTTCCCCAGGTAACTGCTAAACATGTATCTTCAAATAACTCAGGCTTCTCCAAGGAAATAATCTCATAGTCCTAGGATACACAAAACATTCGTAAAATCCCCTTTAATCTTCAGTTCTGATGACTAAAGATAACGTTTCTCCCTAGGGCAGATGATTATAATACGAGCCATAAAACACACCAGTCCTCCTACTAGTGCCTTTCAGAGCCTTGATGTATGTACTTATCGTCCCCCAGGTTCTGAGAGTCCCCATAAATTCTGTTGACCCAGGTGGGGGGACTCTGATCCAAGACCCTCACTGACCCTGCAGGGCTCAGAAATCAGCACTCACATCTGAGACATCCTCTCTCCCTTTCACATGGAGATGTCACTCCACCAGGACTCTGACAATGGATCTTGCTGGTACCAAAAAAGACATTTTTATATGTTGGTTCATTAAATACATGTTTCCTTTCCCTGTCAAAATGTGAAATATTTTTGACCTCATAATCAACTAAATCAATAAACAGCATATACATGTATCATCACTGTTATCACTGTTAAATAAAAAGTTCTTTCTTCAAACCACCAAATTTCAAAACGTTGAATCCAACTCTGAGCACTCTCTTTTTCTTCTCTCCCTACAGCCAGTTATTTGATAAGCTGTATTATTTTTGTTTGTTTCAAAATGCATCAACTTTGCCCCTTTTCATTCCCTGTTCCAGCATCCTAGGCCATGCTCTTCTCATTTTGTGCTTAGAACACTACCGTCTTCTCCTATCAGGCTTTCCTGCCCTCAGTATAGTTTCTCCCCCTCTCCTGCAATCAATACCTTGCTGCTGGACTAACTCCAGTCCGAGTGCATAACTTTTAATGTCTCCTCATTATGGAAAATAAAGCCGGAACTTCATAAAAGCAATCATATATTCTGGTCCTGGACACACCACATCCACACCACGGGATGTTCTTTTCTTCCTGGGCTGTGTATTCTCATTTACTGAAGTTCTACGTGTCCTTCAAGGCTCACTCACATGCTCTCTCTTCCCTTAAGTGTTTCCTAATCACATTATACCAGTTACTTTTCTATTATTGTTCACGAAACTCACTGCCTACTGCATGTGGATGGGTTTTTCATATATATTCTACTTCTCTAGGCAAAGATGCTACTGAACAAAGGACCTCCTGGTCACTTGCATAAATGGACAGTCAACAGTTTCCACCTTGCTTGACCTCTCACCTCATACATTTCCTCATTCTCAAATTACTCTCTTCATTTGGTTTATGTGATATTAACTTCAGATTTTCTCAAAACTAATTAGCCTCTTTTCTCTTTTCTCTTTGCCAACTGCTGTGGTTTGAATGTTCACGTCTCCTCCAAAATTCATAGGTTGAAATCCTAAGCCTCAGTGTGCTGGTTTAGGAAGTGGGATCTTTGGGAGGTGATTAGGTCATGTGGGTGTAGCCCTCATGAGTGGGATCAGTGCCCTTACAGAGAGGCCCCAGAGAGGTCCCTCAGCCCTTCCACCATGTGAGGACACAGCGAGAAGGTGCTGCCTATAAACCAGGCAGCAAGCCCACACCAGACACCAAATCTGCTGGTGCCTTAATTTGGGACTTCTGAGCCTCCAGAAGTGTGAGAAATCAACGCCCACTGTTTATGAACCACCCAGTCTGTGGTATTTTTGTTATAACAGCCTGAAAAGTCTAAGACACCCACTTTTACTCTCACCATTGTTCTTCATCCCAGCTGACGCCAAGCTGTTCTCCTCTGCTGCCCAGTTCACTGCAGTGCCTCTCAGTGGGTCTGTGCCCACCCAGCCTCAGCCCTCTGCAATCTGTCTCAGGCTGAAGCCCAGTGATCTTCTCCCACAATCATACTGTGTCACCCACCTGCTCAAAATACCTCAATAATGGTTTTCCAAGTATCCAACAGTGTCTCTCAGAATGGGATCTAAGCAGTGACCTTTTTCAAACTCTTCAGGTGATTCTAATGTGCACCCAAGTTTGGAAACCACTCCTCTAACTATATTTACCTCCACACCTCTGTGTTTTGTTTTGTTTTTATCTAGAACATTCTCCTACCCCTTATAAACCCACCTATCCTGACTACTATTCAATCTACAGATTTTAATTTAAATGCCTTCTCTGATGCTTAGATCAGATCAGATTCCCCTGAAATGGGCTCCACAGGACCTGTTATTACACATTAACTGTCTTCTCTTTGTGACTGTAAACTCCAAACATCAGTCTTATACTATATATCCTAAGCACTCAACACAGTGCCAGGCACAAGGTGGGTAGTCAGAGGTCCCTGCTAAATGGATATTATAACAGCATTACAAGAAAAGGGTTAGGAAAGCTCAGAGGTGAAAAGATTATTTCATCATGGAATCACATAAATTATCCTTTTCTTTAAAAACTCACAAGACTATCTGAAAATATGAATAACAGCCCTAGACTGACAGACAATCCAGAAATAGAAAAACACTGTAATTGGCCAATTTTGAATTTCATTTCACTGTGGAATAAAACATTTGAGGGATGACATAACAGCTCATCATATGCCTTAAGTATGTGAGCTAATTATAGGCTTGTTACAAAGACCAAGAGTCATTCACATGCCACTGTCTGGAGACACACGCATTTTCAGAGCTAACATTCTTTTCTTAAGTACAGTCTATCTGCCAGTAAAGTCCCAAATGACAACTCTGTAATAACATATGGATATGGCCAAAAGTCACATACTTAATTCTGTAGAGTCTGTTCCCTAGTATACGGAGACAAGGTAAAAATAGTCTTAATTCTTATAAAAGAGGCATAACCAGAGAGAGCTCAAATAGTCAATTATTACACTGTCAATTGATTAAAATTTATTCTTCGGTAAAAAGGAAAGCTCAAAGTCAGTTTTCTGCAGACACCTTATTGCTAACCAAGCAGAACTCATTTCCACTGCTCTTTACTATTGTGATCTTCCTGAAAATAAAGTCCACGCTCAGGAGTTCTGGTTTCCATAACTTGAAAGGCTGAGTTATAAAGCAGTACAGCACGGCTTTAGTATTACAGTTCATCCATCCATCACTCATTGTAAAAATCAGTGGTCTAGGAAATTAAATAAACTTGACCAAAAGTGCAGCATAATCTCTTGCCATTAAAAAAAAGAAATGGACACACATTTTTCAGGGAGAAAATAAACCAAACTAAGTATACCCTGTCTTGCCAGATCAGAGGATGTCACAGAGCTTATACTGTATTCAATTTAATTCATCAGATATGTGTTGGGTGCCACAATGTAAAGGCACTAGAATAAGGGGTGAGAGGACTCAAAGGGTAAAGAAGGCAAGGCCTCCTACCATCAGGGAGTGAGAAAAAGGCAGGCCAAGAACAAGCTCTACCACAGGCAAAAATGCATCACTGTCAAACTGAGGTCCATGTGATGCTACAGGAACCTGAAGGAGTCAGTTCTGACCAGGGAGAAGCCAGAAAGACCTCATGTGGTATGAGTGTCAAGGGATCACAGAGCTTTCCCCAGCGAGTCTTTTGCAGAAGGAAGGAGCATGGAGGAAGGGCACAGAGGCAGGTGCATGGGCAAGGGCTGTGTGAAGGTAGAGCTGAAGCAGAGGGAAGGAACAGGCACGTAGAGACGAGCATGTGGAGCTGAGAAAAAATTCTGGGTTCACGACAGGAAAGGACCTGAATTACATCTATTCCTACACAATGGAACACTGTCACTGCTTAAAAACTGATCTTAACTGTGCGTTAGGAAAAACTGCAGAGGTAAAATGGGTGGTAGATGACCTCCAGGGTGCTCCTACAACGTTCAAGGAGAAATAATGATTTCAGAAAAGACAGAACTCACAGGGCTCCTTGTGGAAGGGGTACACTGAAAATTATATGATTGAGAAATGAGAACAAAGAATAGAAACGAGATTAGAATTTTTAATAACAATACAGAGACAGGGCAGAGAACGAAAATCCAGTTCCATTAATATAACTCCCAAAATAATGAGACAAGGTAACAGCTAAATTCCTACAGAATGTTCTAAAGAGTTTACTTACTCCTAACAGAATCAGACTTCCAGGCCTGCAGCACATCAAGGAGCTTCCACTTCTGCTACTGGACCAAACTGAAAACATGGCAATGATGCCAATCATTCAATTTTACTACTGGAAAAAAGAAAACTTACACACACACTTAAACCTTTGTTCTTTCCTTTCCCTCCGGAATAACCTGCTAAAAAGCTAGATTCAGGTCTTTGCAAGACAGAATTAAACAATAAAAGTCTCAAGTCAAAAAAAAAAAACACAAAAAACAAGAAACTTAAGTTCTTCTGCTATTAAGGAATCAATGACAATTCCCATCAGACCATCAAGCTGAGGAAGAAAACTAGTATTTGTTTTCTGTCTACGTGTCAAGAAGCTTGGGGCCAAGTGCTCCCCATTAAACCTCACCACTGCCCATCACTATCCCCCTCCTCATTTTACAGAGGAGGAAAGTGAGACTCACAGAAGGAAAGCGAGTTGTCTAAAGGAACTTAACCAATGTCGGTAGAACTGAGACTCAACCCAGATTCCTCTAATTCCCAAATCCATGCTCTTTCCAGTAAGCTCTCCACCTCCAGAATTTGTCCTCAGCAACCTTCCCCCATCAATAATACCTCCTCTTCCTGTGCTGGTTCTTTTTTCATTCATTTATGTATGTTCATTCTTAAATTAATCACTGAGCACCTACTGGTACTAGACTTGCATGATGACCACTCATTAGTGTATTCAGGTGTTTTCCACTAAGCATGGTGCTCTAGGCATTGCCCTTTTCCTCATTCAAACATGTCAGAATGGATGTTAAAATCACATCATTTCCATTTGCTTACAAGATGCCTTCTGGTAAACATAAATCCATGATATTCAAGCCACAAAAAGTCAGTGTCTACTACCTTCCAGTAAATATTGAAGATTTTAACTAGTTGGGGGGGGGGAAAGCATTTACTTCAGAACTATCTGGAAGATAACATCCTAATTAATTAATTTTCGTAGCTGAGAATTCTTGGTAAAATTGTCCACAGCATTAAAAGCAGAATATATGAATTAAGACCATGCTGTCACAACGTTTTTAGTGTAATTTTAATTAAAGCATTATGTAGTTGTGTGCATATATATATTAAGTACTCTATTAATTAAATAGTTATTTATGAATCATACAATAGAAAACATCTCTGCACCAACTGGTATAGGGTTTCTCAGTAATATACCACAGTATTGCTAAGATTTCATCTCCAAATGTTAGTCAAAGGGAGGAACAATATTTGATTCTTTCCTAAGAGGTATCTTAACTCATCATGAACTGCAGAGTATTACTGCTCATTCAAGGACCCTGAACAGTACAGTAATTACAGCAATAACCTAAGGAGAGCATTTTAAAAGCATACCAGATTGTTCAATAAGCCGTATACTAATGTGAACAAATAATACTGGAGAAAGAGCAGAAGTACAAGTATTCCCTAATTTAAAAATGATATGCCTGTGACATTGCTTTTGGAGCTAGAAGAAGCTGTCTACTACTACTACTACTCTCTGCCCTTACAGAATAAAGGAAGAGGAGATTGAAAAAAAATGCCATTTCATTTAGTTGCTCACCATCCACACCATAGTTGCTCACCATAGTTGCTCACCATCCACACCAAAGAGCTTGCCAACCCCACCAAGGGCCCAACTCCAATCCTAGTCAGGTCACCAGCACATCCAAACACACACAGAGGCAACTGGACAGCCCTTCCCCAGCTGCCTACGCACCCACCATCCCCTCCGCCAGTATAACCCATGCTCCCAAATATCTCATAATTACAGTAAATTAGTGTGGATTAAGTCTATCACCAGGTAACTCCCGCAAAGGGCCAATATCAGTGTGTTCTACTCTTTCTAGTCAATAACTGCAGCATTCCACAGAGAATATGCCAAGAAAACAGGGGCATTAAAATTACATGGGATTAGTAATGAAAACTGGAAATAAGGGCATTTGGGTTGAACACAGAAAATAAAAGTTGGCCTTAAAGCAGTGTTTCTCAATCTTGGCTGCACTTTAGAATAACATAGGGATAGTGAAAGAATAAGGATACCTCAGTCCAACCCCTAGAGATTCTGACCTCATCTGTCTGCGGTGCAACCCAGGCATCAAGATATTTTCACAGCTCCCTGGGGATTTGAATGCAGGGGCAGGATTTAAGTCACTACCGGGAACTCTGGCCTGATGTCTACCAGCTCTGAAGAGGAAAAGCCTTTCAGAAAGTCACTTAAAAATAAAAACAAATTTTAAAACTGTACATTGCACATCTGATTAAACGTACTTTTCTTTTTTACAGACCTGTGGGTACAAAACGCCTAGGTGCACGTGGCATTTGCTGTCTATAAGGGAAGTGAGCAGCTAAGTTTGTCATCACTGTGTTCACCGTCACAGATGCCTGTGCACGGACTCAGCGCTTCTTTAAAGAGAAGCTTTGGAAGGCCTGGAAAAGTACAGCTCACTGAGGCCCAGAGCCCTCCGGGCCACCTCCTCTGTCTCCCTCACACCATCAGACATGAGAGAGCTGCGTGACCACACAGAACAGCCACCAGCATGGACCTGGCCTACTTTGGACCAACTCCTGCTTGGAAATTACAGATATGAAGAGACGCTCTGTGGTTCACAGGGGAAAAACGAATCAGATCAGGATAAACACTTCATAAAATACACAGATAGAAATAACTGCAGTGTCATTAAAGGCATAATGATCAACAAAATTAGATATTAAATATGCAAAATGCCATCTTATCTGTATGACCTGGGTTGAAGAATAAGGTCATTCTCACAAAAATATTATTTTAGATAAAGAATGGACAAATTACTCCCTCTTGCAAGAGCACCAGAATCACAACTAACTGCTGAACAATCATCAAAAGGAAGACACTGGAACTCACCAAAAAAGACACCCCACATCCAAAGCCAAAGGAGAAGCCACAATGAGACGGTAGGAGGGGTTGAATCATAGTAAAATCAAATCCCGTAACTGCTGGGTGGGTGACTCACAAACTGGAGAACACTTATACCACAGAAGTTCACCCACTGGAGTGAAGGTTCTGAGCCCCATGTCAGGCTCCCCAACCTGGGGGTCTGGCAATGGGAGGAGGAATTCCTAGAGAATCAGACTCTGAAGGCTAGCAGGATTTGATTGCAGAACTACAACAGGACTGGGGGAAATGGAGACTCCACTCTTAGAGGGCACACACAAAGTAGTGTGCACATAGGGACACAGGGGAAGGAGCAGTGACCCCACAGAAGACTGAACCAGACCTACCTGCTAGTGTGGGAGGGTCTCCTGCAGAGGTGAGGCATGGCTATGTCTCACCATGAGGATAAGGACACTGGCAGCAGAAGATCTGAGAAGTACTCCTTGGTGTGAGCCCTCCCAGAGTCCACCACTGGCCCCACCAAAGAGCCCGGGTAGGCTCCAGTGTTGGGTCGCCTCAGGCCAAACAACCAACAGGGAGGGAACCCAGCCCCACCCATCACAGACAAGCAGATTAAAGTTTTACTGAGCTCTGCCCACCAAAGAAACAGTCAGCTCTACCCACCACCAGTCCCTCCCATCAGGAAACCTGCACAAGCCTCTTAGATAGCCTCATCCACCAGAGAGCAGACAGCAGAAGTAAGAAGAGCTACAATCCTACAGCCTGTTGAACAAAAACCACATTCACAGAAAGACAGACAAGACGAAAAGGCAGACAGCTATGTACCAGATGAAGGAACAAGTTAAAATCCCCCAAAAACAACCAAATGAAGTGGAGATAAGCAACCTTCCAGAAAAAGAATTCAGAATAATGTTAGTGAAGATGATCCAGGACCTCGGAAAAAGAATGGAGGCAAAGATTGAGAAGATGCAAGAAATGTTTAACAAAGACCTAGAAAAATTAAAGAACAAACAGAGATGAAAAATACAATAACTGAAATGAAAAATACACTAGAAGGGATCAATAGCAGTATAACTGAGGCAGAAGAACGGATAAGTGACCTGGAAGACAGAACGGTGGAATTCACTGCTGTGGAACAGAATAAAGAAAAAAGAATGAAAAGAAATGAAGACAGCCTAAGAGACCTCTGGGACAACATTAAATGCAACAACATTCGCATTATACGGGTCCCATAAGGTGAAGAGAGAGAGAAAGGACCCGAGAAAATATTTGAAGAGATTATAGTTGAAAACTTCCCTAACATGGGAAAGGAAATAACCACCCAAGTCCAGGAAGCGCAGAGACTCCCAGACAGGACAAACCCAAGGAGAAATACGCCGAGACACATAGTAATCAAATTGGCAAAAATTAAAGACAAAGAAAAATTACTGAAAGCAGCAAGAGAAAAACAACAAATAACATACAAGGGAACTCCCATAAGGTTAACAGCTGATTTCTCAGCAGAAACTCTACAAGCCAGAAGGGAGTGGCATGACACATTTAAAGTGATGAAAGGGAAGAACCTAAAACAAAGATTACCCTACCCAGCAAGGATCTCATTCAGATTCACTGGAGAAATCAAAGGCTTTACAGACAAGCAAAAGCTAAAAGAATTCAGCACCACCAAACCAACTCTACAACAAATGCTAAAGGAACTTCTCTAAGTGGGAAACACAAGAGAAGAAAAGGACCTACAAAAACAAACCCAAAACAATTAAGAAAATCGTAACAGGAACATACATATCGATAATTACCTTAAATGTGAATGGATTAAATGCTCCAACCAAAAGACACAGCCTTGCTGAATGGATACAATAACAAGACTCATATATATGCTGTCTACAAGAGACCCATTTCAGACCTAGGGATACATACAGACTGAAAGTGAGGGGATGGAAAAAGATATTCCATGCAAATGGAAATCAAAAGAAAGCTGGAGTAGCAATACTAATAACAGATAAAATAGACTTTAAAATAAAGAATGTTACAAGAGACATGGACGGACACTACATAATGATCAAGGGATCACTCCAAGAAGAAGAAACAACAATTATAAATATATATGCACCCAACATACGGGCACCTCAATACACAAGCTATAAAAGCTATAAAATACAAAAGCTATAAAAGAAGAAATCGACAGTAACACAATAATAGTTGAGGACTTTAACACCTCACTTACACCAATGGACAGATCATCCAAACAGAAAATTAATAAGGAAACATAAGCTTTAAATGACACAACAGACCAGATAGATTTAATTGACATTTATAGGACATTCCACCCCAAAACAGCAGATTACACTTTCTTCTCAAGTGCACACAGAACATTCTCCAGGATAGATCACATCTTGGGTCACAAATCAAGCCTCAGTAAATTTAAGAAAACTGAAATCATATCAAGCATCTTTTCTGTCCACAACGTTATGAGATTAGAAATCAATTACAGGGGAAAAAACTGTAAAACTCACAAACACATGGAGGCTAAACATTACGTTACTAAATAACTAAGAGATCACTGAAGAAATCAAAGAGGAAATCAAAAAATATCTAGAGACAAATGACAATGAAAACAAAACGATCCAAAACCTATGGGATGCAGCAAAAGCAGTTCTAAGAGGGAACTTTATAGCAATACAATCCTACCTCAAGAAACAACAAACATCTCCAATAAACAATCTAACCTTACACGTAAAGGAACTAGAGAAGAACAAACAAAACCCAAAGTCAGTAGAAGGAAAGAAATCATAAAGATCAGAGCAGAAATAAATGAAACAGAAACAAAGAAAACAATAGCAAAGATTAATCAAACTAAAAGCTGGTTCTTTGAGAAGATAAAATTGATAATCCATTAGCCAGACTCATCAAGAAAAAGAGGGAGAGGACTCAAATCAGTAAAATTAGAAATGAAAAAGGAGAAGTTACAACAGACACTGCAGAAATACAAAGCATCCTAAGAGAGTACTACAAGCAACTCTATGCCAATAAAATGGACAGCCTGGAAGAAATGAACAAATTCTTAGAAAGGTATAACCTTCCAAGACTGAACCAGGAAGACACAGAAAATATGAACAGACCAATCACAAGTAATGAAATTGAATCTGTGATTAAAAATCTTCCAACAAAGGTCCAGTACCAGATGGCTTCACAGATGAATTCTATCAAACATTTAGAGAAGAGCTAACACCTATCCTTCTCAAACTCTTCCAAAAAATTGCAGAGGAAGGAATATTCCCAAACTCATTCTATAAGGCCATCATCACCCTGATGCCAAAACCAGACAAAGATACTACAAAAAAAGAAAATTACAGACCAATTTCACTGATGAATACAGATGCAAAAATCCTCAACAAAATACTAGCAAACAGAATCCAACAACACATTAAAAGGACCATACACCATGATCAAGTGAGATTTATCCAAGGGATGCAAGGATTCTTCAATATACTCAAATCAATCAATGTGATACACCATATTAACAAATTGAAGAATAAAAACCATATGATCGGGCTTCCCTGGTGGCACAGTGGTTGGGAGTCTGCCTGCTGATGCAGGGGACGTGGGTTTGTGCCCCAGTCTGGGAGGATCCCACATGCCGCGGAGCGGCTGGGCCCATGGGCCACAGCCGCTGAGCCTATGCGTCTGGAGCCTGTGCTCCGCAACGGCAGAGGCCACAACAGTGAGAGGCCCGCGTACCGCAAAAAAACCCAAAACAAAACAATATGATCATCTCGATAGATGCAGAAAAAGCTTTTGACAAAATTCAACACCCATTTATGATAAAAACTCTCCAGAAAGTGGGTACAGAGGGAACCTACCTCAACATAATAAAGGCCATATACGACAAGCCCACAGCTAACATCATTCTCAATGATGAATAACTGAAAGCGTTTCCTCTAAGATCAGGACCAAGACAAGGATGTCCACTCTCACCACTATTATTCAACATAGTTGTGGAAGTCCTAGCCATGGCAATCAGAGAAGAAAAAGAAATAAAAGGAATACAAATTGGAAAAGAAGATGTAAAACTGTCACTGTTTGCAGATCACATGATACTATACATACAGAATCCTAAAGATGCCACCAGAAAACTACTAGAGCTAATGGTAAAGTTGCAGGATACAAAATTAATGCACCAAAATCGCTTGCATTCTTATACATTAATGATGAAAAATCTGAAAGAGAAATTAAGGAAACCCTCCCATTTACCATTGCAACAAAAAGAATAAAATACCTAGGAATAAACCTACCTAGGGAGACAAAAGACCTGTATGCAGAAAACTATAAGACACTGATGAAAGAAATTAAAGATGATACAAACAGATGGAGAGATATACCATGTTCTTGGATTGGAAAAATCACTATTGTGAAAATGCCTATACTACCCAAAGCAATCTACATATTCAGTGCAATCCCTATCAAATTACCAATGGCATTTTTTTACAGAACTAGAACAAAAATCTTAAAATTTGTATGGAGACACAAAAGACCCCAAATAGCCAAAGCGGACTGGAGGGAAAAAAATGGAGCTGGAGGAATCAGACTCCCTGACTTCAGACTACGACAAAGCTACAGTAATCAAGACAATATGGTACTGGCTCAAAAACAGAAATACAGATCAATGGAACAGGATATTAAGCCCAGAGATAAACCCACACACCTATGGTCAACTAATGTATGACAAAGGAGGCAAGGATATACAATGGAGAAAAGACAGCCTCTTCAATAAGTGGTGCTGGGAAAACTGGACAGCTACATGTAAAAGAATGAAATTAGAACATTCACTAACACCATACACAAAAACTCAAAATGGATTAGAGACCTGAATGTAAGACCAGACACTATAAAACTCTTAGAGGAAAACATAGGAAGAACATTCTTTGACATAAATCACAGCAAGATCTTTTTTCATCCACCTCCTAGAGTAATGGAAGTAAAAACAAAAATAAACAAATGGGACCTAATGAAACTTAAAAGCTTTTGCACAGCAAAGGAAACCATAAACAAGACCAAAGACAACCCTCAGAATGGGAGAAAATATTTGCAAACGAATCAATGGACAAAGGATTAATCTCTAAAATATATAAACAGCTTATGCAGCTCAATATTAAAAAAACAAACAACCCAATCCAAAAATGGGCAGAAGACCTAAACAGACATTTCTCCAAAGAAGACATACAGATGGCCAAGGAGCACATGAAAAGCTGCTCAACATCACTAATTATTAGAGAAATGAAAATCAAAACTACAATGAGGTATCACCTCACACCAGTTAGAACGGGCATCATCAGAAAATCTACAAACAACAAATGCTGGAGAGGGTGTGGAGAAAAGGGAATCCTCTTGCACTGTTAGTGGGAATGTAAATTGATACAGCCACTATGGAGAACAGTATGGAGGTTCCTTAAAAAACTAAAAATAGAATTACCATATGACCCAGCAATCCCACTACTGCACATATACCCAGAGAAAACCATAATTCAAAAAGGCACCTGCACCCCAATGTTCATTGCAGCACTATTTACAATAGCCAGGACATGGAAGCAACCTAAATGCCCATCGACAGACGAATGGATAAAGAAGATGTGGTACGTGTATACAGTGGAATATTATTCAGCCATAAAAAGGAACGAAATTGGGTCATTTTTAGAGACGTGTATGGACCTAGAGACTGTCAAACAGAGTGAAGTACGTCAGAAAAACAAATATCGTACATTAACGCATATATGTGGAACCTAGAAAAATGGTACAGATGAACCGGTTTGCAGGGTAGAAACTGAGACACAGATGTAGAGAACAAATGTATGGACACCAAGGGGGGAAAGCGGCAGGGGTGTGGTGGTGGGATGAATTGGGAGACTGGGTTTGACATGTATACACTAATATGTATAAAATGGATAACTAATAAGAACCTGCTGTATAAAAAAATAAAGAGAATAAAATTCAAAAATTCAACAACAACAAAAAAAAACAAAATATCTCTCTAAAAAAAAAAAGAATGGACAAATTATACTAAATTCCAGGGGAAGTTCTAGATATAATCTGTTACTAGAATAACAAGGGAGAGAGGAAAGATGCTTAAATTCTGCATATTCTGTTTTATTAATAAGTTAGAAAAACTCCAAATACAATTAGAAGTATGTAGAAGTAGAAGGATCAGAGGCATTACTTAAAGTTTTACCAGTTTCTTTTTCACCAAGTGGTTACTTTTCAAATTGATACAAAATGTTAACATTTTATCTGTATTACATTACATTTTACACAGAAAATCCCACCTTACCTGGAAAATTATTTCTGCTACAAATATTTACAAGCCTAATCAGAGTCAATAATTTAAAAATCAAGCCAAGGAACGTCTTTGAAAATCGACTGTGCGTAAGATGGTATTGAATGAAGCACCAAGGGAGGACACAAAGGCAACTTAGTCTTTGTTCTTTGTGTGACATTAATTAAAAGGGTAATGAGCGGGCTTCCCTGGTGGCGCAGTGGTTGAGAGTCCGCCTGCCGATGCAGGGGACACGGGTTCGTGCCCCGGTCCGGGAAGGTCCCACATGCCGCGGAGCGGCTGGGCCCGTGAGCCATGGCCGCTGAGCCTGCGCGTCCGGAGCCTGTGCTCCGCGGCGGGAGGGGCCGCAACAGTGAGAGGCCCGTGTACCGCAAAAAAGGGTAATGAGGAATGTTTAGAGCTGGGCGTTGAAAGCATAAGAACTAGCTTGCTCTGGCAGCAATCTTTTTCTTGTTTACGTCAAAGCACAAAACTTGGTAGACGTGGTCTGAATGAATTAAAAACACACAGGCAATATTTCTCTCTGACTCTGAGAGAAATGGGAGCGACCGAAAACAAGAAAAATTATCACACGCTTACCATGCAATAACTGACGATGTGATAGGACAGATCTGCTGGTGGCTGAGAGCAGCTCCCAGCCCCGTTGTCCCCTTTACAGCGCACATCCCAGCCAGGCACTCGCCCATGGATTTAATTTTCACAGTAACTCTAAGAAAGGCTTACAAGAAATTTAATTTTTAAAAATCACAGAAATGAGGTCTCTAAAACAGGAGATTCAACTGAAAAGACCACAGTTGAGGTGCAGTATGAGAACTATGTAATGATGCCCTTCCTCCTGAATGAGGGCTGTACCTGCATACTCCATTTAGGAATTCATTCAAGTTCATTTGATAACCAGGTGACCTGGTTCGGCCCTCAGAATCACCCAGAATACAATGTAAGTACCTGTGTTTACAGTTGTACATGTGTGACAGACTTTATTTATGACTCAGTGTTTTTTGTCTTGTGGCCTGCACCATGCTGGCATTCATTGTTAGCAATATATTTCTTTTTAGGTACGTTACATTATATTCTTTTTGAAGGATTGGTAAAATATTATCAGAATTTAAGATTTTCTACTAGTTTTTAGAATACAGTATATTGCTTCTCCTAGGCAATATTTTCCCCTACAATATATCTCCAAAATTACTTGAAATAGATATAAGACATATTCCCCTGCAAAAATGGGAGCTGTCTTATACAACTGTACATGTATACAGAAAACATGGCATATATTCAGGATTGCACGTAGGATGCTTATGAGGAAGAGATGAGGGAAGCAGGATGGAGGGAGGAGGAGAGGAGAGAGGGGTAAGGAGGGGAGAGAGAAGTTCTCCTAGAACAAGAACGTACAATACTCACTCCTTGTATCCCTATTATGCTTACATATTTCACTGAATGGTATGGAACAGTATCAAACACGGTTGTTAGAGTCATGTTCATGTTACTATTTTATATTTTTATTCATTTTCTCTAAGTTCTACTACCTGCCCCAGCTCAATCAGGCTCTAAATGAACATTTTCTCAGTACTTCGGTGACTGAGGGTATCAGCTGGTATTAAGGAATCTTTCAGAGTCTTGCCAACAAATCCCTTGATGTGTGACATTCAGATGGTTTGACCCCTTTTCTGGAGAGGTCTCACTATGCTCCCTGAACATATATTTCACGTTTATGTGTTTAATTCAGTGGTTTCAGTGGTTCTCAAACTTCAGTTTTCAGCAGAATCACTGGGGGGCTAGTTAAGCCACAGATGCTGGCTCTCCCGCCAAGGTTTCTGATTCGGGTCAGGGGTGAGGTCTGTAAATCTATCACATCTCCACCTGATGCTGACACAGCTGGTCTGGGGACCACAGTTTGAGAAATACCTGTTTAAGAAAACATCTTCAAGTACTAGAAAGGCATGGTTCAAGGATCCTACGGGAATCCCACTCCATTTACCATCCATTTAACCTCAGGCAAGTTAGCCAACTTGCTTTCCTCATTCCTTTATCTATACAACCAAAGCAAGAGGTAGGGAAAGAGGTAGGGAGGATTCAGACCAGAGCTGAAACAGCAGGGAAAGAAATGTGAGAATGAGACTCCAAAGGCAGTTTGAAAAAAGAAACAACACAACCAGAAGTCATTAGGAAGCAGGGGCGCTGGGTGGGCCGGGAGAGCTTTAAAGGGAAGGAACTCCTTGCAGAGCTGCCAGGAACGACTCAGAGAAGCACAAATCAAGGGGCAGCGACTCTCTCCTTCAGAAGACAGGGCAGCTCCTTTTGGGGCCCAGGGCCCGTCTCTCCCTCTCTCCGTGTGTGCTCTGTAAATCTTCTAGGTTTAGGGCCCCAAGCCACCTGGGATTCCTTTATTATCTTCCTTTTGTATCTTCCCCTTTCCTCTCTCTGCCAATTCCTTCCCATCAAAGTACCAGTGGGCTAACGTCTTTTCCATCCTAAAGAGAAAACTTTCCCTCCACCTTGCACGCCCCGCCCCCAACTGCCAACCTATCACTTCTCCTTCCTTCACAGACCAACGCCCCACCAGGGATTCCCCAGCCCCATGGCTCCTTACCCGGGTCTTCAGACGCCACCTGGGAGCTAATCAGAAATGCACAATCTCCAGCCTACTCCCATTTACCCTCATCATCTGATTTCCTGGCTTTGATAATGGAATTGATATTATTCCATCAATTTTCCCACTCCTAACTGTAGCCCACAGCTACCTACCTGGTTTCTCTTCACTGCACACTGAACTTATCCAAAAAAATTCATTTTAGGATGTTTAGGATCCAAGTATTGAATCCAAAATCCGCAAGGTACTTTCATATTTCT
The DNA here is from genome assembly GCF_963455315.2 of Globicephala melas. Taxonomy (NCBI): domain Eukaryota; kingdom Metazoa; phylum Chordata; class Mammalia; order Artiodactyla; family Delphinidae; genus Globicephala; species Globicephala melas. The sequence goes on along the minus strand of NC_083327.1, from coordinate 12,885,026 downwards.
AACAGAATCTTGAAATTTGAAAACCAACAGCAGGGCATTCAAAAAACACAAATAAAACCTGAAAAAAATGAAATATAATCCTAAATGAAAGGACTAGATGAGAATTTGCTACAGGTTAAACTATTCCAAAAATATCACAATGAGTAAAGACCTAGGAATACACAAGTACTTTGAGCAGTTTTAGCTTTTGTTCCACAGAGGGGCCCTCAACATTGTCACTCTTTGTTTATTCTGTTCTGGTTACATGACTGTGTGCCTGCACAGCTCCCTCAGAGGAAGAGCCCTGATACTCACCCTACCTGAGTCAGTTCCCTTTCCTAGGATGCTGGACCTCCCTCTCTGATTCTCCTTCCATCATTACAGTGGTTTGGTAGATCTCCAGAAACGACAGATCAGCAAGGCCACTTTGCTCGAGGTATTAAATAACACCCACATAAACCTTTTCTAAACATATTCATCCACAAATGTCACCAAGGAGCCCTTCCATGCCAGGTGTTGTGCTAACCTAGGAGTACAGTGGTAATGAGAAAAGACACACTCCCTGAAAGCATGGAATGTAGGCCCTACAGGGAAGACAGGCTGATTAAACCATAGTAATTTAGCTCAAAAATGCCGTAAACAGTACAGAATATCATGGGGACCCCTAGCAGGGGAATCTGATCTAGTCTAGGGAGGTAGTCAAGGAAGGCAAAAGAGATTTTAAAACTACGTCAGCAGAAAAGAATACTGTAGTGCACAACTAGACCAAAAGGAGAGGGAGAACACATCCTCCAAAGAGAAATCACGTGTGTACAAGCCTAGAGCTGAGAGAGAACAAGGTGGATTCAAGTAAGTGGAAGAAATTTCGCATGTCGCCGAGCAGAACGTGGAGGACACAGTGGTGAGAGGCTGGGCTGGAGAGGGAAGCAAGTACCACACTGTGGAGAGGCTTGGAGCCCGTTTTATGGGTTGAGGACTTCATCCTAAAGTAAGTGAGAGGACCTGAGACCAGGCTGCAATATGGACTTGAACACAGCAAGGCTACAACCACAGACATGGAGTCCAGTTGGGATTTTTCAGACAAGACCAAGACAGTGGTACTGGGAATGCAGAGAAGTGGAGGGAATCCAGAGATGCACCCCAACTAGGGCATCACCTGGACATGCCAGACACCCACCTGAAACCCAGCTCAGGCTGCATCACAAAGTGACATTCGGAGCCTGGTACAGGAAGAGCATGGGAGGACGGATGGCCTCCACCTGGAACACTCCGCATGTGAGACGCCAGGCTGCCCTGCCCAGGCCCAGCCTCTGCGGCTCCCTCAGGCCTCGTCCATGTGCCAGGACTTGTTCGGCCCTCCTGATTCCCTATCTCCACCATTCCCACCAGAGCCGGCGCCTGTGATGATAAGGAACGTGTTCACATTTCTAAATTATCGCTGTTACTGTTAAAGCCATTTGATACTGAGCTTTTTCAGCCTTAACTTTAATTTCTTTGCATGTTGACAGTGGTCTCTAATATCAAAAGTTTAATTCAGTTTTTATATATAATGAGTAAAGCATTTCTAACGTACAATTATAAATTTACTTTAAATTATTGTACAGACTTTCATTAGAATCCATACTAAATTAAGGGCGTATTCTCTGATGTTTATGTACATTATGCATGTGTGCTTTAAATCAACTGCAATTTTAGGCAAATTCCCATTATTATTATATTTGACAATTTATATTACAGGAGCTCTTGTGACGAAGGAAATGCTATGCATTCATAGTCTATGCTCTTTCAGCATCTGTAAAACAGAGAAGGCCCCAACATATAAATGCTGAGCTCCACAGCTGTGTCTGCAAGTCTGTTATTTGTGGTGTCTCCCCATTATGTGGTCTGGAACAGGGTGAGAAGGAAGGGAGGGGACAGAGGCTGAGTAGGCGGGGCCAGAAGAGTGGCAGCTGGGAGCCAAGACAAGCTCCGAGCAGGGTGGCGGCGATATCCAGCCCCTACTCTGATACCTCAGCAGCACCAGTCGGCTGAGAACCTTTGCCTGAACGCAAACTTACAGGAAATGAGAAGTGGGGTCTGGGGTAGGCAGTGCTGCAGTAATGGGAACAGCAGGGGAGGCTGGACAAACTTGAACAATGTCAGCAAGAAGGACAGGGAAGCTTCCACAGCCATCTGGTTGTGCTGGTTGCTCCCCAGGACCCCAACCTGACAAGAGCTGAGTTCAACCTAAACTGACGGTGCTGCCCTGCCCACCACGCTCCCCAGCCCCAAGCCCGTGACACCTGAGCCCCAGATTCAATGAGTATTTACTAAATAAACAGACAAATTGATGTGTTAATTTCGTTTGATTTTCTTGTACTTTTTTACTTTAGCTAGTTGCTCATCCAGTAACCTATGTATCATTTATGAAGATACTGAGTGCCTATGTTGTAGGGGAAAAAGCATATGCCTGACAGGACATCCATCTCTGTCCCTCCTGTAAATGCCAAAGCACTGTGCAAGTCTCACAGCAACCGTGCAGATCCCACCAGCACATTCACACACACACTCAAAGCTTAGATCTAAATCTGCTCACTGAAATCCTAGGCCAGTCTTCCCACTAACAAGGCCCTGTGCCTGTCGTCACATCCCTTTCAAGCCCTGGTCAACATTTAAGAACAACCACTAATGTCTTCCTGGCCATTCTCTATGCTCTGTGTCTCCCTCAACTACCTACTCAGACCCCACCTAAATGCTCACAACATTATAAGGCCATCATTTAACCGGAAGCTGTTCTAGATAAAAGAACACTTTTCTCTCTCTCTCTCTCTCTCTCTCTCTCTCATTTTCTCCTCTATAAATCAAGAAGATTCTTGGGGAAAAAAAGCTCTCTAATTTATTCATTATCCCCACCACTTCCCCACTCTTTAAGTTAGGATGTGTTCAGTTACAAGGAAGAGAATTATGTGGATAAGAGTGGCTTAAACCATTATTTATCTTTTAAAACAAAATTCCTAATAAAGTAATCCTAGAGTTGCTTTGGCTGGTCAGATGACAAGAAGGACCAAGGCTCCTCTCACCCTCCTGCTTATCATCCTTACCATGTTGACATTAATTTTTCAATATTGCCACATGGTCGTAAAACGGCTACCGCAGTTCCAGGCATCACATCTTCATGTGGCAGTGCCCATACAGGAAGCAAGTGGTTGAGGTAAAAACATTTTAAAATTGCTACCTTTCACAAGCCTCAATCTCTTTATACAATGAGGTGAATCTTTACCAAAAGCTCTAAAGATTCCTCTTTAGCTTCCACTGCCCAACCACAGAATAATACTGGCAAAACAAGTCTAAGTCTTTCATAGATTAACCCACTAGGCATGGGCACATGTCTGTCAAAACAAAATTGGAGTGTTTTAGTAAAGAAGAAGGAAGCTGGCTATTGAGTAGACAGCTAACCTGTCTGTCACACATCACCCAGAAGACTTTAAGAAGTGTGACACCGGATATCTGGGCTTCTTCCATCCATCCTCCCTCCCTCCCTCCTTCCCTCCCTTCCTTCCTCTAATAAGAAGCATTTAGGTAAAATTTAAATGTGGCATAATTCCAAGAGCAAGTTCTATTTATCCCTTCTCTATATAGTCTAGCCCCCTAATAAATACAATAAAGAATATTTCCCTTTAAGAAATTACAGAAAAATAAATCAGAATAAAGAAATAGCTGAGTTCCTGAAATGCTGTATAAACCATATCATACATCCTTATTTGTTTACTTTGCCATTTCAGCTCTGCTCTATCTAATTCTGGGTTGTTCGGTTGCTTCAATGGATAGCTAATGCTGTAGATTAAGTTCCCCAGCCTCTCAATCTGTCAGGAAGGATTCCAGTCACCATTTTTTGAGGGCCTGTGGTCTCTGAACACTGGAGAACATGCAAGTGTAAAGAAACACATAATATAAATACACAAAATATAAATACGCCTATAAAATAGTTTGATTTTCAGCGATGGAGTTTTCTTAGAGCAAGGCGTGTCAGTCTTTCAAGTCATACATCTTTAAAAACCAACTGTGTTCCTCCTTTATTTTCCTATCAATCTAATAGCCCCCCTTTCTTAGGTTTTTTTCCTTTCCCCTTTAATACTGACTCTATTTATCTGAATCTATCCATTTATTCCTCATTTTTCAAGTCTAAGCTAACAGATGGAGAGTCAGACTACTTCCAAACATCTGCACTGAAACGCTTTACCTGCAACTCTCGCTGCGAGTAAAAGAGATTTTAATTACATGATATTTGAAAATTCCTCTCACAGGCACTGCAATTGAAAGATTTCAGTGTAAAAACAAGTCATCCTGGAGGCTCTCACCGTTAGGTCCACTCACGTCCCAAACAAATCACACACCCCACACCGTATTGGTGTTGTAAAGAGATTCTTGACGGTAAACAACAGCTCTGATACCATGGATGCTTACGATATTCACAGTTCGATATTACTGGGAATTTTTACATGTGTACCATTATATCAGTCATATGACTGCACAAAAAAAGTTAAAAATAATTATGTTTGCCATTCACAGATATTCTCAAAGAGGCCATTGCCTAGAAAGACGAGAGAGACTAAAATGTGGCTATAAATCATGTAACACTGTTTCTGCTCACAGTGATGAGATTTAGTAACACCATGGGTATCGGGTTAGCAGGGTTTGCCTGAACCTAGAAAGTACCCTACTATCACCCATGGCAGGCACCAGTCCACTACACCTGCACATCCTAGTATGACAGTCACAATCTTTCCAACAGCTCCTTTCCCTCTGCCCAGCCTGCAGTGTTGGAACCTGCAGCCTCCCTGTCAAAGCTGCACCCTCCCTGTAGCCTCATCCACAGTGGTAACTTCACTATCACTTAAATACCAAGAAATCCTTACTGACAGTCTATATTTCCAGTCTGCTCATCCCCTTTGATATTTAGGACCATACTTCTACCTTCCTTCTAGGTAATGCCTATATACTCAGGGATATGTTCAGAACACTCTCAGACAGACCTGGACTCAACCTGTTATCCTATAAGCTTTGTTCTGTGTTCACTCTCTGGAGTCAAAGCATCGCAATCAATTTAATGAACAAGAACTAGAAACCTCAATTATCCTACACGCCTCCAGCTCCCTTAAAACCCCCTCTTAACTCATTCACAAACTTCTGAAGTTTCTACTCTGAAACTGTGCTTTTTGGTTCTCCCTATCACAGATCTAGTTCAACGCATCACTCTTCCTGTGGGCTTGGTAAACCCTTTTAGAAGCTGCCTCCTTGCCTCCAACCACTGCCACAGCCAAAGCATCCTCTATGCTCCACTTCATTTGACAAATATGGATTGAGCACCTTCTGTGAGGCAGGCTTTGGGGTGGGTCTTGAGGAGAGAGTGGTGAGCAAATCAAAGACCCTCTCCTCAGCAAACCCAGACTCAAGTCAAAGAGATCAAGCAGCAACCAAGTAAGCAAACAGGTACATAACCCATAGGGGGGTGTTTGGGTAAAAAATAACTGTGAGTGGTGCTATACCTGTAGTGATCACTGAGCAGGGGTCACTCAGAATAAGAACTCTGGGAAGGGAAGAGGCAGCCACACATCAGAGAGACGAGCACAGCAAAGCTCGAGGCGAGAAGAGCCTGCACAGGCTGGAAGGAAGCCCAGGGACACTGGAGCTGTGTGCAGAGCGGGAGGGTATATGCGTGCAGGGGAGCAGAAGTGAAATCACCGTGGCATCAGGAGCCACAGCCACGAGGGGGGATCTAGTGCGAGGCACAACGCGAAGTCAGGGAAAGGTTTTAGGCAAAGGAGTAACACGATCTGATCTACATTTTCAAATAATCGGCAGAATTACGTTTCATAATCACAATGTGAGGGTCAGTCCTCTGAGTCAAAAAGGTGAACGGCTCCTGACGAAGGAGGTGCCCATGTGCTCTGGTTTGTCCTAGAGGGTCCTGGTCTTCCCTGCTGTCCTCGTGTCATTATTACAGTCCCCCTTTCACGCTCTCTCACAGGTTCTATGGAGATCACACGTTGTTTGGCCAACTCACTGATAAGGAACATTCCTCAGGCTGACATCCAAAGCCCTTCTGAGCCTGGTCCCCACTCACCTCTCTGCCTCTCCCTGTCAGATCTCTACCATACGGTGTTCTGGGCTCTGGGATGTCCCGCTGGCCATGGTGAATGGGGCATATATTCTCCCTGCTGCCCAGCTCACGCTCCTGCCTCTTGCTGCAAGCTCTGACCACCTCACTATTATGGACAGACCCACGAGGGCCAAACCTGAGAAGCCTTTCCGGAAACCAGGCAGAATGAATGGCTTCCTGCTCTGCTCTGCACTTTGTCACTGACTCTATGATAATGTTCATCACAACTGGGCTAATTATCTATATATAGGTCTTTTTTCCCTGCTGGAATGGTAGGTACTTCACGGTAAGGGCAGCACCTCTCTCTCTGTGTTTTTGGGTCCTCACCACCCACTGCATGCCTGGTCCAGAGCTGGTACTTGATACAGAGCTGCTGGATGAATTATGTAATATAAAAGCAACATAAAATACAGAGTAAAATAATATGGATGAGTAAGATTTTTAAATTAATTTCTCCAGTAAACTTACAGTATTATTACTGCCTTTGCATCTAGACAATTTATTCTCCAACTTCATCCCCATGTGTAATGCAGCCCCATTGATTAGAAAGTGACAATAGGTTCTTCATGAATGATTAGAAGTAAAAAATCTTTATAGGGTAAGAAGAAGAAGTCTAATTTTAGGAAACTAAACAACGGTGTCTTGGTAACAAATTTCTAAATAACTGTGAAGCTGAAATAAAACAGACTGATACATCCCCAGGATTCATCCACTCACCACTCTCAAATGATCCTGAACAAATCCTGCTCAGAAGTTGTTTTTGACGTAATTGCAGAACTTCAGCTTCCAAGGCTTTGACTTTTGCTCTCCACTTTGATTCCTGACCAGACACCGTCCTTGCGAGATGCTCTGTGTATTCTCTGCTGCTTTTGTCTGCTGGTTTTGAGTGGATAATTGCCAAGGCCAGAGCCAGCTTTGAAGTTCTCAAATACCATGCTTGACCATCCATCCTGGCTTTTGTCCCTATCATGTAATAAGAAAAAAAAGTTACAGAAATTCTTTGCAGTACATTTCATTTGCTCAAAATTGATTTTGCAGAATAACACTAATAAGTTTACAACTTGAAACCAAGTAGCAGAAAAATTTCTCAGGAACTGAAGACAGTTTGAAAAAAACACGCAGAAGAGAAATGCAAACACATGCACATTAAGTGTATTAAGATTCAAAACAGTAGGTGAGGATACTCTGACAATTTCTTGGAATTTAAAAAAACACAAATTAATTCATTTAGTGGTTTCTAACCAGAGACACACATTGAAATCTCTGAGGGAGCTTTTTTTTTTTTTTTAACATCTTTATTGGGGTATAATTGCTTTACAATGGTGTGTTAGTTTCTGCTTTATAACAAAGTGAATCAGTTATACATATACATATGTTCCCATATCTCTTCCCTCTTGCGTCTCTCTCCCTTCTGAGGGAGCTTTTTAATATATATACCTGGTCTCATCCCTCCAAAATTCTGACTCGGCAAATCTGGGGTAGGACTGAGGCTTTTATATCTTACCAAGAGTTCACTGTGTAATCAGAATCACTAAATTATATCCTTCGTTTAAATGTAAGCCCTTCTACTTCTCTAATCCACTCTAAGTCTTGAAGTCAGTGCCCCCCAATCCTGAATTCCCTAGTGAACATTTACCCACTATTCCTACTTCTCACCAAGCCCCTCTAATCTATATTTAGAACAATCTTTCAAATATTTGCATCATTTTCGCTATGACTCTGCTCTGACTCCACACCTCCAAAGCTTTCCAATTGCCACCGTGAGGATACTTTTCCAAACCAACACTGTACCACAGTCTGACAATTATGAGGACAACGTGACACTACGTTCATTGGTTTAATACAAATGAAGTATAAGGCCCTGTGGACCTCCACCATGCTTTACTGAATTTAGGGGCTTTGCACATAAAACATGCTACATAAACATTTTTAATGAATGGTTAAAAAGTACAATAGTGCAGAAAATTCAGGACTTTTAGTTGCCACATCTACATACTAACATAATTTCAAATTCCACACTCCCACCTTCATTTCCTTCAGTTTCTCAAGGCTATTCTCCACCATGGTTGGATCAGTCATACAAATAGATGTACACAGCCCAAGGTCATTCCCATTCACTTCTCTGCTCATGAATTTTCCGCAATTATGACGCCCTGACAGTCTTACAGCTGCCAAGGCCCTGTGTGCACCTTTCAAAGAACAGCTTGAAAGCCTGCATATCCAATCTTACCAGATGTATTCCCACCCTCTACAATGAGTACCTATCCGATATCCTATAAATTTTCACTGGAAATATACAATCTAATAGGTAGCATAATGCTGTTTTATTATAATCAGAGATGAACACAAGAATGCGTGTACAATATGTTCATTACAGGATTATAATATTTAAAACTGGGACCAACAACCAGTTCAGTAAATAATCATATACCATACAAATGATAATTACATATCCATTAAATACTGAATTTTCAGAGATATCTTTATTAGCATGGGAAAGTGTTAATGATGGGCTGAGGGGGAAGACAGTGAGTTCATGAAATTATATGTAAAACACAATCATGTACAAAAATTAAGTAGGACTTCCCTCTACTAGAGAATTATTACTGATTTTTTCTCATATTTCTCTAAATTTTCCTGACTTTCTGAATTGAATATATATCTACTATAATCAGAAAAAATTTTATAAAAAATGGATTTCTAAAAGCAAAATACAGCTGCCATTTTCCCAACTTTCGCAGCTGGAGAATACACCAAGGACTAGATACTGTTAAGATGGACAAACTAATAAGAGTTACAGCTCCACTTATTTTAGCTGTCACAGCACCCCGTTCACTTGGCTGGCTCATCCTCCATCTGTTGTGTCGGCACGGGAAGCAGGAGAACCCACCTCTCAGCACTCCACAAAGGCACACTGTGCAGAAAGCGCACAGGGACGGGTGTCTCTCCCTAAGGAAGGTTAACACGTATATACAACAGTACTGAGAGAAGATAACAACGGTAATAGTAATTAATAATAAGTGACCTATTTAAAGTGTTTCTGTTAGAAAAGAATCTGACATTCAATTATGAATGGTGGGAATCTTGGGTAAAAAAAAAAAGAGAACAGTTTATTAGCATAAGAGGACAAACTTCTCTGATAATGAAACACAGCAAACTCCCTGTCATTTTGCGGAAATATTTAATTAATTGATTCAAGCAAGCTGATTAATTAAATGTTCTGATTTTTAAGTCATCATATGTGATTTGTTAATAGTCTTAAAACCATGCTGAGTATCAGTGAATGGAAAAAAAGATCGAATTATAAAGTCCTTCTGGATCAAAAATATCCCAGGGTCACTTTTCTGAACATTAATCAGAAAGAAATGTATCATAAATAAGCAGAATACGACTGCTAATAGACATCTCTGGTACAGACTCTATGGTATAAATCACACTCAAAACACACACAGAACCACAACCTACACCCAAACAGAGCAAGCTTTTAAACTCCTTCCTCATGTTTGTTTGGGTTTTTTTTTGTACGTGTGTATTATAAATATATGCCTTCTTTATTTTAGGATAGCATTCCTATCCTCAAAGTACCATTTGCAAGGTGAAGATAATTCTATTTCCCCTAAAATTTCATGGAGAAAAAGATGAGCTTCCTAGATATATCCTCTGTTTAACTGAGAAAAAAAAATCAGTAGTAACTTTCAGAAAGACTTTTGTAAATTCAATTTATGCTCAAATAATTATACTAAATAATTAAAATGAACATTTAATGTTCTTCAATAAGGTATTTGGTGTCTTTGAATTCTTAATAGCGTAAAATATAAAATTTTAACAGTCTTTTTAGAATAGTGCATTTGATCAAATGGGCTTTCTTTTTCTTGCATTTGGGAACAGTCCTCACCATAACAAAGTCCCCCACTGGGCTACTGAAAAATCTAGTCATTTTCCCTCTGTCCTCTACTCTCCTTCAGGCATGTGTGCAGAAACAGCTACTCAGCAAACAGTATTTCAGCAATTTTTATCTACCCTATTTCTGCTACCCTCATTTTCCCCTACTGAACTTAAATTTGTTATCAACTAACCAATTCTCTGTACTGTCAAAACTGTTTTAAATTATAATCCTGAATTCTGAAGTTAGTTCATCTCCAAGATCATTGACGAAAATTCTATGAAGAGCCCCAGATCACTCATATATAAGAGGAATGGAAGTTTAAATTAGATAACCATTCAGGAAAATATTTTCCTAATATGTACCAAACACCTTCAAAACATTTATCCCCCTTTGGCCCAGCAATACAAGTCCTAAGATTTTATCTTAAAGAAATGACCAGAACTACAACAAAACTTTATGCAGCTAGATGGTCTTACAGGATTACTTATAACTACCGAACAAAAAACCAAAAACAAAACAAAACAAAATAAAACCTGTCACCAGCTTCAACATCTAACAATCGAAATGTATTAATTAAATTGTCACATATTATACAACTTAATTGAAAATGTTTTTGAAAACATTTAAAAGTATGGGAAAATATTTCCCACATGATGTTAACTACAGATGCTAATGTTAACTACTAAATGCAAAACCACAATGAGATAACACCTCACACCTGTCAGAGCATCTATCATGAAAAAGAACACAACAAAAGTTGGTAGGGATGTGGAAAAAAGGGAATCCTTGTACACTGTTGGTGGAACTGTAAATTGGTGCAGCCACTATGGAACAGTATGGAGGTTTCTCGAAAAACTAAAAATAGAACTATCGTTATGACCCAGCAATTCCACTCCTGGGTATATATCTAAAAACAAAAACAATAATTCAAAAAGATACATGCACCCCAATGTTTATAGCAGCATTGTTTACAATAGCCAAGATATATGGAAAGCGACCTACGTGTCCATCAACAGATGAATGGTTAAGGAAGATGTGGTACATATTTTTACAATGGAATACTACTCAGCCATAAAAAAGAATGAAATTTTGCCATTTGCAGCAACATGGATGGACTTGGAGGGTATTATGCTAAGTGAAGTTAAGTCAGACAGAGAAAGGCAAATACTGCATGACATCACTCATATGTAATCTAAAAAAATACAACAAACTAGTAAATATAACAAAAAAGAAGCAGATTCACAGATATAGAGAACAAACTACTGGTTACCAGTTGGGGGGAGGGGCAGTATAAGGGTAGGAGAGTGGGAGGTACAAACTATTGGGTGTAAGATCAGCTCAAGGATGTATTGTACAACACGGGGAATAGAGCCAATATTTTGTAGTAACTGTAAATGGAATGTAATGTTTAAAAACTGTATAAAAATAAATAAATTTTTAAGAAGTTAAAAAAAAACAGTAAATACAAAAAAATCAGAAAAAAAATGAAATAACCACACATTAAACATGCTCAGAAATGTTTAACTGTCCAAGTGTTTTCAGAACTGAGGAAACACAGCCAACGGAATAAGAATTCTGCCTCCTAGGTTTCCTAGTCTCCCTTCCTGATCAGCCTTCAACAAGTTCTACTAATGAAACCAAGTCCCCCTAAAGCGGAGTTCCCTTACCGAGTTTATTACTAATCTCTCTATCCAAATCTTTATTCCCTTTCTTGTCCCCTCTGACCTCCGTCCTGTGCTAACTGAACACTAATCAACCAGAGTCAGATGACTAAGATTGCTGCTGCCAATAACAGCGTTAATGTCCTAAAATTGCTCTAACAGTTATCATCATTAACGTACAAACTCAGGTTGTTTCTCCTAACAGGCCCCTAAGCCGTGGACCACCTGGCCAGAGAATAATAAACCAGAGTCATCCTGACCCCTGAAACTACGATTAAGGACTAAGAAATATCACAGCAATGTCACAAAACAATGATTAATCCCTGCACCTTTGTTCTTTGCCTTTAAAACATCCCTAACTCAAAGACCAAGCTAAAGTGGATCTGAGGCTTGTCTCCCATTCCCTTGCCTGGTGCCCTGCAATAAATGCTGTGCTTTCCTTCACAACCTGGGGTCAGTAGATTGGCTTTGCTGCACATCGGGTGAGTGGACCCAACTTCGGTTCGATAACACTTACCCTGTGGACTTCAGATCTTTCCATGTCCATAGGAGATGCATGTCCTTTCGTTAGATGTGTTTTGTGTTCCTTCTAATTCAAAATACACAGTGGATTTTGGAGGTAGTGGGGGCAGAAAAACTTTCCAGTGTGACTAAGCAGCAAGCTACTAGCCACTGTATCCCCAGTGCCGTGATAGCTGACTGGCTCATAGCAGGCATTCTACTGCGTACTCGAAGGACTGAATGAGTGAGTGACTATATCGGTGCGGGTCAGGCAGTCACAGAGGGCTGCTTGGTCAGCTCTTATCCCCGGCGCTCAGCTAGTCTTTGTTAATTACATACTAGAGAGAATGGCACTGCAGGGAGAATGGATTAGGAGGGGAATTTAATTAGTTAACCTGAAGGTCACATCTGTCTCTCTTCACTTTACAAAGCATCCTTTCTTGACTACTTCCAATGAGTCTACTCCCTCTAAACTTATGCCTTTCTAGAGTATACCCTTAAACTTTCACCAATATAACTCCTGAGTAAAGAAAATACAAGACAAAATCTAGTTCATACACAGGTTTAGGTCAGAGGGTAAGCTATAAGGAAGAAAACCAGATTTTATCTCATGTAAACCCTATGATAAATACTTGCTTTCCCAGTAAAGCAAGAAACTGAAGAACATTGGCTGAACATTCCCTAAATGACTGAGCTGACTACGATAAGACAAGCCTGGATGCTGGAGGAGATCCCGAGGACCATAACGCCATATTCATTTATCAAATACCAGTCTGGGGACAGCTGAGCTATGGCAATGCCAGACGGTAAGACATTACAAGCCTTTTTCGATAGGTTCAGTAAAGTTTGGACAAGGCCTAACATGCACTTTTTAGATCAGATCCAGCTGACAAGTTCTCTAATTACTGTTATAGTTTCAGCACATACTGTACTGTGAATTGTTCTGCAGATTAACATCATGTGAAATTTTACATAAAAGAATCAGGAGTTCCTCAAGATTTCCAATCCCTCCACTTTAATTATTAAGGGGGTCTTTAAAGCTTTCTCAGCAAAGAGTCTGTGCATAACAAGACGCTTAGAAAGATAAAAGGATACTTGCTTTTTTTCTTTCTGTTTCATTCCCATCATTAACAGGCTAACTACCTGTAATCTTCCTTTTGTTGAAAGAATTAATTAAACATAGATTTAAATTGTCTACAGAGTCTCTTAACATGGTTTTCTTTTCATGCAACCCCCCAACTCTCACCTTTGGATTCCTCAATGCCTCTTTTTTGTCATAGAAAAGATTTTCTCTGGATTCTGGCAAGAAATACTGCAGAATTTCACACAGGAAAAGTGCACCACACACATTTCATAAGTCAGCAAAAAGTACACTGATTCAGAAACGCAGAGTCATGTATATTCAGCACAATCAGTAATCATCTTCCACTATGCAAATCCACAGAAGGAATGGGGATCTGATACGTACTATTAACACGTATTTAGAAAATAAATTGGAAGAATTATAGGTATTTCCTAGTTCCTAGCTACTTCACACATTAATAAAGACATAATGCTTATCACAAAAACAATCATATTGTTCTATTAAAATGTCTGATAATCTACATAACTCAAATTCACAAACTGCACAAATTTGGAATCTGTTAGTCAGAAAATGAGGAAGACTGCAGAATGAAGCCAGAAACCAAAGAAACCACCAGAAGAGGCAACTGAGAGAGGATCAGTCAATCCCAGGAGAGACAGAGGAGCAGCTGAGACCACTGAGCCAGGGCCTGAGCGTCAAGGAAAACAGAAGACTAAAGAGGGAAGATGGTGAGCATAGAGTACCCTGCAAAAGGTAAAAGGCCCTATCCAAAGAAGTCCCCTTTTGTAAATGACACATTAGGAAATAAGATGTGTTTTCACCACACCATCTCAGACTTCACTTGTGCACTTGAAATGTGAACTCAAGGAAGCACAAGCAGCAGCACAGAAACATTTTCTTTAAGGCTCATCTTAACTCTGAAGAAGTGCCCTAATTCCCATCTATCTCACCAAGTAAGTCTCACCAAGGAGATCACCACAAATTTCACAGAGCAACTGGCAACGCTTCATGGCCTCTCACAGGGCCTCATTTCACAAGTAAGTCTTTATTAAGTAGAAAGTTCTTTTACTTTCTACTTAGATTTGCATTTAAAATATTGACAGATTAGCGTTCTACTTTTTTACTTGCCTTAGAATGGCCCACAAAAAAGGGAGACCATTTCACAGATATTGAGCACTTTGATGCTAGACATCCTCTAGCACTTGATGTTCTTTGCCCTTTTGTCCATTTAAACTCAGCCCCTCAACTTGCTGCAGACAACAAAAACAGAGGCAGTGTAGCCCTCGCTGTAGGGAAGCCATCACTCAGGACTGGTCCTCATGCTTTCCTCTACAGTGTGCATCTCTACCTGCTTCTGCCCAGACTCTCAACCTAGTCCTACTGTTCCTGCAAAATCAGACAGTGACAAATATCTATATCAATATAATGCTCTTCTCTACCAAGGACCTGTCAATTCACAGGATCCATACTACTTCCCCTCTTCCCCTCTGAGTACAACTGTAACCCTCAACCAACTAAGGAATACCAGAAGGAGCAGCAGGCCACTCCAAAAGATTGGCATGCAACCCTCTACAAGACAGAATAGAGGGAATAGAACAAGACAAACAGAATAAGGCACATGTCTCTGGGTACCAGGTGAGGGAATGGGGCAGGAATTGGTTCCCGGCTTTCCTCCCATCATTGTAACCAACACCTACCTCTACCCATGTAACAGGGCCCTTTCAAGGTCAAAGGCATCAGCAATCCTGTGGCCTAACACCTGCTGTCTAATTTTCCCAGGCAACTATACCACACTTTCCAAACTCCCTATTTCTTCTACCGTCAGAACTTGCCTTCCTCCTTAAAGTTTAGACCTGGCCAACCTGAGATTACCAACCCAAACAATGTCATGATAGCTAAGAACTGGCCTCATGATGACACCATAGCCAGGTCTGAACCTTGGTGCCCGTGGAAAATATAGGCAGAACAGCAGCTGCATAGGCATCTTGTTTTTTTTCTTTTAGTAACATCACTTGTATTAAGAATTTCTAGAACTTCTTTTATTACGCTATGCTATGGCCATGAAAGAGGCCTTTTATTGAAAATAATATCAATCTACTTCATCTTCTAAATGGTATACTCCAACAAAAACTAGACTTGGCTGGATCAGGAGTTCAATGTTACTCCAGGGTAATCAAGTCAAGTCATTTCTTTAAAGCCATAGGAATTTGCCAAAGTAACTCAGGCTGTAAAAGAAATTCAGATCTTTAACTCATCATGGTTTCTGAATCTATTTGTCCTTTCAATTACTATAAGAAAATTGTAAGATTTGGGTTTTACTCCCTTACTAATTTTTCTGAAATAAAGAAAATAAAGGAGGATCATTAATTTACACATATATTTGGCAATTTATCTCAAAGTAAAACTTCTACCTGGATGCTCTACCTAAGTTATTTGATTTGTGTCCGAAGGGCTAAACTGAAAATACGTAGGTTAAAGCAATTAACTATTTTCAAACAAATACGGGCTGAAAGTAACTGAAAATGCAAACAGTAAACATAAGAAATCTGCAACAGGTATGTTAATGTCAGACAAAAGAAACTTCATGACAAGAAAATATTACCTGAGATGTAGAGGAACATTTCATAATAATTTAAAAAGGTCAATTAATCATGAAGATTAACAATCCTAAATCTGTATGCACATAAAAGCAATAACAGAACTTCCAAATATATGATGCAAAAATTCAAAGTACTTAAGGAAGAGAGGACAAATCCACAATCATATGCGAAGATTTTAACACATTTCTTTCAGTAATTGGTAGAATAACTAGACCTTGAATAAACTGATGATTATATAAGATTTGAAAAACACTACCAACCATCTAGAACTCACTGGTATTTATAGAACATTACGACTTATAAATGCAGACGTATGCATATTCTTTGCAAGTTAACATGGGACGTTCAACAATACAAATCATATGCTGAGACAAAATAATTCTCCTTAAATTTCAAGACAGAAATCTTACACAATATGTTCTCTAACCATAAGAAAAACAATTAGAAATTTTCTAGAAAATCTCTCAACTATTTGGAAAATAAACAATACATTTCTAAATAAAACAGGGGACAAAGAAAAACTTGAAAATGTAATTAGAGTACTTTGAAAGCATATTTCAAACTGAATAATAATGAAAACACAGCATATCAAAATTTGAAGGAGGAAGCTAAAAGAGCCTGTAAAGGAAATTTTATTTTAAATAAATACTTATCTTTATAACAGAAAAGTTTAAATTCAATGACCTACATTTCCACCTTAGAAAATTAGAAAAAGAATAGCAAATTAAAACCAGAGGAAATAGAAGGAAGGATGTCATAAAGATATAATCAGAATGCAGTTGAATAGAAAATAAACAATTTTTAAAAGGCAAAAGCTATTTTTTTAGATTAATAAAATTGATAAATATGTAGAAGGAATTATCAAGAAAAAAGAGAAATAACACCAATCATATCATGATCAGGAGAAATAGAAGTGATTTCACTATATACCCCTTCAACCATTAAAAAAGCAAACTTATGAACAATTTATTTTAATAAATTTGAGAAGTTATGATGAAATAAATACAACTCTTGAAAAAAAAATATACTGACCAACACTGATAAAAGAAGACAAAGAACTCTGGAGAGCCCTATACCTATTAAAGAAATTCAATGTTTATTAAAAACCTCACCCACACTCATACAAAAATTCCATTCCCATATGGTTTCACTACTAGATTCTAGTTAACAATGAAAGAATAAATTGTACTAAGTTTATCTCTTTCAAAAACTATGGGAATTCCCTGGAGGTCCAGTGGTTAGGACTCTGCACTTCCACTGCAGGGAACACGGGTTCAATCCCAGGTCAGGTAACTAAGATCCCACAAACCGTGTAGTGTGGCCAAAACACACACACACACACACACAAAAAAAAAAAAAAAAAAAAAAAACTAATGGAAGTAGGGTAGAACAAACCTCACAAACTCTTTCTGTGAAAAACAGAAGAAAGAGAAAACACCACACATTGTTTTATAATTTGATATGTATACTGGTATAACCCTGATACTAATAATACAAAAATATTACAGGGGGAAAAAATAAACACTACAAACCAATATATGTAACGAACAAAGATTCAAAAATCCTTTACACAATACTAGCAAATCAAACAGCAATTTATAAAAAGAGTAATCATCATCACCAAGGAGAGTTTTTCCAAGAATGTAAGATTACTTTAACATTCAAAACTCAATCACTGTAATTCAACATATTAACAAGATAAGTTATTTTAAAAGCAACTTACGATCATCTTAATAGTTTCATAAGTAACTTTTAAAAAATGCAAACTGATTCGTGATAGAAAAAAACTTCTTCATAAACAAACAAAAACAAACAAACAAAAGAATAGAACGTTCAGAACTTACTCACTGTGATAAAGTTCTACAAAAGTGCACAGGAAATATTATACTTAATGATGAAACATTGAATGCCTTACCACTAAGACTGGAAATACAACAAGGATACCCACTCTTCTCAACTCTATTAAATACTTTACTGTATACAACAGGGAGGAGAATACAGAAAAAAGTAAGAAGATATATAGATTGGAAATAAAGAGGTAAAATTCTACTTATTAATATAGAGCATGAATGTCTACAGAAAACCCTCAGGAAGCTGAGAACAAACAATTATTAGAATTTATGAATGAATTTAGCTAGGTCTCAGGACACAAGGTCAATATGCAAAAATCCATTTAAGTCAGAATAATAATGATGATGATGATGAATAAATTTAACAGCAGATGTGAAAGACTTCTACCTTGAAATCTATAAAACGTCCAGTAAAATTGAAGACGTTAATAAATCAAGAGAAGTACAATGTTCATTGACTAGAAGACTTAACATTACTAAGATCTTAATTCTCCTCAAATTGACCCATATAAACCATCCTAAATCAAAATTCTAATCAACTACATTGTAGAACTTGATAAGTTAATTCTAAATTTTGTACTGAAAATTTAAAAAAAAACTAGAATAGCCAAAATAATCTTGAAAAAGAACAAAGCCGGACAAATCAAACGGCTTAACTGCAACACAATATACAAAGCAATCAAGACAATGTGGTATTAGAATAATGATAGACAAATATATTGATGGAGCAAAATAGCAAGTTTAGAACTAGATCCACATTTTTAGAGTCAATTCATTTTTGACAATGGCAATTGGGAAAGTAAAGTCTTTTCAACACACAGTGCTAGAACAATTAGTCAAATATATGGAAAAAAGGAACACTGCCATCTATTCAGATCTTACACAAAAATCACATCTAATTAAATCACAGGCCTAAACATAAAAACTAAAATGAGAAGAAAACAGAATGAATTAAGGAATGAGAAAGATTACTGATAAAAGTCATAAAAAAACTGATCATTGAAGAAACACTGATAAATTAGACATCATCAAAATTAAGTCTGCTACTCATCAAAAGGCATCATTAAGAAAAGAAAAAGCAAAACCACAAACTAGGAGGAAATATTCGCTATATATTTACCTGACAAAATACTTGGATACAACTCTATAAAGAACTGCTAAAAATCCTTAAGGAAAAAGACAAGCAACCCAACTAAAAAATGGCCCAAAGACATAAACATATATCATAAAAGAAGCTAGAAAAACAGTCAATAGTCAACAGTCAACCACATGAAAAGGTATTCAAAGTTATAAGTTATTAGAGAAACACAAATTAAAATCACAGCGAGATACCACTTCACATCCATAAGAGCTAAAATTAAGAAGTGTATGAAGTAATTGAGGCTCTCATACATGGCTGGTGGAAATGTAAAATGGCTTCACCATTTTTGGAAAAGGTTTCACAGTTTCTAAGAAAACTGAACATATAATCTCCCTATAGCCCAGGAAATCCACTCATTTATTTACCCAAGAGGTAATATAAATATATGTCAAAAAGACTTGTACAAGAATGTTCATAGCAACTTTAATCGTAATAGCCAAAAACTGGAAATGGCCCAGGTGTCATCAGTAACAGGATGGAATAAAACAAATTCTGGCATATCCATACAATGAAATACTACTCAGCAATAAAAAGTAATGAACTACAGATACACTCAATATCACGAATGAATGTTAAAACATTATACTGTGTGAATAATGAAAACATACATAGAAGTATACATATTCTAAGTTTCCATTTAAATGAAGTTCTAGAACACTCTTATCAATGGTGGAAAAAATAACAATAATGTTTTCTCTATGAGACGGGGAAAGGGATTAACTGGGAAGAATAATGAAGGGATTTTCCAGGGTGACAGTAATATTCTATATCTCACGGGGCTGATATGCACGGGTGTGTTAATTTATCAGAGCCACCAATGGTACACTTAACCTTTTCCATTTCCTTGTATTTAAATTTTACCCCCATAAAACAGGGGTTTTCTAGCAAAGATGGAGTTTAAAAGGACCAGATTGACACTTCACCTTAAACAACTAGATAGCAAAACAAAACTGGACAGAAAGCATGCAGGGCTCTAACTTCCTAGAGAAAGAAACCAAGGTGAACCCCACACTGCACCAGCTTCTTGCTTGAAGGCAGTTCCCAGGCCACAATGCAAGGAGCTGGAACTCAAACAGAGCCTCCGTATCTCAGAGAAATGAGCAGACTGAGGTCGGAATTCAGAAGCCAGAGATGCAAGAACTGTGCAGAGTCCCACAGAGGAGGGAACTGCACAGAGAGAAAGCTCTGGAAATCTGCAGAAGGAGTCCCTCAAAATGTTAGCTACTTATTTGTCCGTGTGTAAAAGCAAACTATGCAAAGTCCAGTGGTTCCAATGTTCTTCCACTTAACGGTAAGTAACAAAGGCAAATCCTTCGAAAGAAGAATATGAAGAAAGGTTAGACAACAATGATAAACACTTGCAGCGCTCCACTTTGACCGTGTGCGGCCATCACTGTGGGCAAAACATCTGATAAAGGAAGGTCAAGAAGAGGCAACAGATGAAAAGGCAACCCACGGAAATGCCACCAACACAAAGCAGTCCAAAAAATAACAGAATTGGTGCTTCCTTCTCCTTTATCCTGTTTCAGTAATTCTTACACTTGAAGCTGCCTTGGAATCACCTGGAAGCCTTGTAAAACACAGATCCCTCGGGTCCACAACCAGAGTTTCTGATTCAATAGGTCTGGAGTTGGCCTGATAATCTGTATTTCTTACATGTTCCCAGGTAATAGTGATGTCGCTGGTTTGAGGACGACACTTAGAGCATCACTACCATACTCCCTTCCTGGAATAATACCACTTTCAAAAGTCTATAAATACTTTCTCTAAGCAATGGTCCATTCCAAAACTGTTATGACTTTCAGCCCCAAAACAAGAATAAAACAAACAATAAAAAGCACTCATATTTTAGGTAGTTTCATAGTTTATCTCACAATAACCCTGAAAATATTTCTACCTTCCACTCCTCTCTACCATATTTTTTTTCTTTTTTAACAGATTAGGAATCTGGAATTCAGAGATATTTTTAAGAACACATCCTTAATCTCACAGCCCATCTGATATCAAAGCACATGCTCTTTTCTGTATGTCCTGCTGTCACCCTCTGAAATCCCCAAGTGCCAAGCCTCTTATGGGGGCTTTGGCTGTTGATATCCACCCACATTGAGGCTGTACCTAGTACTCTGTTACATGACAAAGTCCAAATTCCACTTTGAATTGGAACAATACATATTTGACTAAACTACTGAGAATGGTAGGTGAGATTCTGTCGCATCTCACAAAGCACAACTTCTTAAAAACTTACTTTGGGCAGACCTTTACTCCTCCCACCCCAAGAACTGATAACAGCCAACATTTAATGAGTATTTCCTATGTGTCTCTTAGCAACCTTCAAATATACACTACAGTAATTTTAACCATAGTCACTATGTTGTACATTACATCCCCAGAATCAATTGTTATCTCAAGATAAACCTCGTAATATTTCTTATAAAATTTTCTAGGGTAAGTGGTTTAAAGAAATGCAAAGGTCTTAACCACAGTCCAAACAATTTGCCATCCTATAGGCCATTAATTTTATATTTTTACTCACAAAGACTAAACATGTGGTCAGTGCTCTAATAACCATTCTGTGTGGTATAGGGCAACTTGGTGACGGCAATTCAGTTCGACCAACATATTGTGAGTGTGTATAACACTCAAGGCCAAAACTGTATTAGAATTTGACCAAAGATGAATTACATGTATTCTCTGTTTTTTTTAAAGTTCATTAAAACATCTGTTTTCTTGTGGGGAAGGGGTCAGAGAGAGAGAGAAAAGCATAATTCAATCTGATAAGAGACAATCAGAGTCAGAGCACAAAAGATGATACCCATGAGGTCATCATAACCTCTGGCTCCGATCCAAAAGCTCTTAAACACATACTCAATGGGTCTCTAAGAAAGAGAATGCCTGGAATACTGAAGCCAACATCCAACTACATCACTGCTTTACAGCAAAGCCCGACAAGATCATTTGGGAATCTTACTGAGGGCTTCATAGGGGTTTTTCATCCTCTTCTGAAATCCAGTAGTAGTTTAACTTTTACTGTTAATGGTAACAACCATTTCATAGTAAACTGTAGCTATACTTTATGACTGATAAAAAAAGGAGATAAAACAAATAACTGAGACATGACAGATACATTCAGACGCATCAAGAGATACACCAGTGGTTTTTATGAGCATCTCTCCTTACAAGACTTCACACTTGTGAACAGGTTCACAAAAGACAAGATTTCAGGAGTTCTGGACACCAAGCATTAAGTCATTGCGCAACTAAGATCAAACTTATCAAAAAAGATGATGACAAGTAAGTAGAAAAGCTTGAGAAGGCTACGAGAACAGCCATACGAATGAAACACTTCAGGGTCACTCCACCAAAATTATATCCAAAGCCTCATCTTCCTTCATTACAGCTAGCAATGGCCCATCTGAATTACTTATGGTTACTCTGAGCTTTCTGTACAGGAAGGAATGTGCACATGTGTGAATAAACACTTTGCTATAAATGAAAAATGTTTTATTAATAAACAGACTGATAATTCTGTAAATACTGAGGTTTTACCATGGTTTCCCCTCCCTAAGCTCTCATTTTATAAAATGAATTATTGAGTTTGGACAGAAAATTTATATATACAGTAGTTATGGTACAATGGTGGGCTCTGTTTTGAGTAAACTGGTATTGATAAAAGATATGTCAAACTGCACTGAGCCAATTTTGACTTTTGACTTTTTAAAAAATCCATGCTTTTCATCTTTACATTTAAGGATTACTTTTAAATTAAATTTCCTTCCCTCAATATGAAAGAATTCTTAAATTAGACACATATGGTATAAATGATAAAAGAGAAAATGACAAATTTTACTACATCAAAAGTAAGTCTGTTCATAAAAAGACACCACAAAAAAGCAAAAAGGTAGCCCAGTCTAGGCAAAGACATTTTCAACACATATAGTCAATAAAGGGTAACTATTTATAACATATTAAAAAGTCTATAAAACAATAAAGATCATCCATTATAAAAAATGAGCAAAAGAGATGAACAAGCAAGTCACAGAAAAGGTAAGAAAATGGTCTGTAAACATATGAAAGACTTGCACATATATACACAAAGAGACATGTTCAAAACTGTTTATAACTTCATTGCTTGTAATAAAAATTACAAACTAAATATCTGCTAATAGAAAAATAGCTAAATAAATTGTGATATAGTAATGCAATCAAATACTATTAGGTGATAAAAACAAATGAACTAAAGCTATACACATCAAAATGAATGATTTCATAGTTAAAAGAATTAAAAATGCATATAACTTAATATAATTATTTAATATAAAGAGTACTGTATATTGCTTAGAAATATAACCATATGTAGGAAAAATACAAAGAAATGCATGGGGTGATAACATTCCAAATTTAGAACTATGATTACTCCTGCAGGGGAAGGTGAAATCAGAAAGAGGAAGGTTTTTTTTCTGCCTTACAAAGATCTAGTTTTGTAAGCTGGAAGTTGAGTACACTGGTATTTGTTGTATTATTCTTTATGTTTTTTTGTATGTCTTAAAATGTTATAGCATATATGTATTTTAAAGATTATTTTCTGTTGGAATGACTGAATGATCTTATATGTGAGTTAAAAACAATGGTTCAAAGGTGAGATCTCAATAAACAACTCATGTAGTTAACATAGTCAAGACCAACCCAACTGCTAAAAGAAGGAAGCATCTGCTGTGGGTGTCATCACAAAACATGGAAAGTTGTCTTCGTAAAGCATTGTTCTCTGTTGCAGCAGAATACTACCTTTCAGTTCTTCCTAAACACCTCTCTGAACTGTTTCTTCCACATCTATACAGAAGACACCATTAATAAGCTAATATTGTCTGCTTCCACTTTTAGAAGGCACAGCAATAAGTTATATCAATTTTCAGAAATGAACTACATTGAAAGTATACACATATTTGAGCTATTTTTTAAAAGTGTCCAAAACCCGTTTAAAGATAAAGGATATAATTTGTTAGGGTGCAGTTCATAAAATTCTTATCAGAATCTGAACACTAAAGGGTACAATATGCTGTGGCAAAAAGCTTATTCAGCACTTAAGCGATAAGCCAAAGTCCACCTCTTCCAGGAAGCCTTCCCTAATCAATTCAGCCCAGAGTCATTTTTTCTTTTCTCAGCAGTTGCTGGAGCACTCATCACCTGAACCACTGATTCTGGCTCTTAATCAATAACCGTCTGCTTGTCTTTTCTCTCTGGTAGGATTAAGTTCCTTGGGGATCACGGGCTATGTCTCCTTCCCTTTCTTCACTCCTCCACCAACACCCGCAAGAGGGTCCAAATAAGTAGGTACACATTTTCTCAAATGAATTATACAGCAGAGGGACTAAGAGCCAGATGTCAAAACAGAGGATTTGCATTTGCCCTTTGCCAGCTGAATGACAGAGTAATTTCTACATCTCGCTTCATCCATAAAATGAAAAATATATTAGTAACATTCTCATAAGACTGGTTTAAAGACTGAAGTAAATCATGGTTGAAAAGCACATACGGTAGTATCTGGCACTCATGGCATGGTAGGACTCAAAGAGTTGTTAGTTATTTTTATCACTAATGAGAAATGAGTCTTGGAACCACATAATTCCTAATGTTGTGCTCTCCTACCCAATTTTATCAGTTTAACCATTACTTGATCAATGTCTTCCTTGACACCCAATTAATAAGCATGAATCCAAATGCAGTTCTGGTGTAACTGGAAAAACAACTATTCAATTCTGTGCCCAAATGTTCACTTCCCTCGACAGGGGTATTCATTTACTTAACAAAAGCTTCTACCATGATTGCTGCTAATAATAAAAGTTTATACTGACCTTGTATCCATGATATATTAATTTTGTTTAATTTCAATATCCTTTATAAAATCATAAAGACATTTTCATGCATTTAGTACAATACAGATTCTTCTATAACACACCCCCCTTCCCATTTAAAACAGAATGTAAATAAACAACTTGTTCATTTGGTCATTATTCTCCCATGCCAAGTATATTTGCAACGACTGGTACTTAGCAATGATAGATTTTCATTCTGCTGAAAGCTCCTCAGTGATTAAAATACACTATAGAGCAAATTAAAAATTAGTTTAAATAAGCAGCTGTGGGATTTTTCAGGCACTCTGACCAAACATTATTCTGCAGCTTTAAATTCAGGACAGTTTGGCCCAACACTAACTGCTGACAGCATTATTTGATCTGGGTAGACATGCAAACGTTCAACAACAAAAAAGCGTGTGTCAATAATTCACAGCTCTAGAGTCAACTCTCTGGGGGAAGGAAAGTGGATCTTTTTATTTTGGTTTCCCTGTACCCCAAGACTATTTTTTTTTTTTTTTTTTTTTTTTTTTGCTGTGAGTTAATTCTTCTCTCTTCAGTCTGCCAGGAGTCAGATCACCTGCTACAATCAGATGTTGCATCCAGGACAACCAGGCAGCCAGCAAGTTCAATGTGCAAGTCTCTAAACCACGAAAGACAGCCATCAGTCTGGAAATGGGGCACTCCTTGCACTCCCAGTTACCAGAAGCCCACCACCTCCTTCACGTAGATGAATGAAGTTTTCCCAACCCAAGCCCGAGAACTCTATCTAGGCAGAAAACATGTTTCTAGACTCTGTTCATGCAGAAGGGCAAGCTAAGACCTCAGCACCCTTCCAGTTCCACTTAATCTCCCATTTGCAGGATCTAAATGCGCTTGCATTTCTGCCTCCCTTGCCCTGTTAATTCCCCTGCATCCAGTAACTCCAAAAACCATACCAACACAGAAACAGCCAACAAGCGGCAGCTGTAAGACGCACTGGCAGTCAGAAACTGGGAGGGTGAGCAGCTACAGGGAACATATAAACAGAAAATGGAATGACCTGTTGTTACTTTAAAATAAAAATGTATATGCATTTACCCATCAAACTGTGACCTTGAGTCATTAGAAACTGAAGCCAGTGATTAACTACATTTTCTTCATTTTCAGCAACATGTTTTAAGTTGAGAATTTTAATATTTCACTCCAGGAGTCCAGCTCAGATAACTGTTCTGTGAGAAAATACCCTCGAAGCACAAGGAAATCAACTGACTAATTTATGAAACTGAAATATTAGAAGAGAAATTAATAACTTTGCCAGCTGTACTTTTTTTCTGTTTAAAAAAAAAAACAGAGAAGCACCTCACTGGGCTTTTTGATGGTAAGACCACATGAGAAACATAAACATGATGGTAATTCATTCATTTATTCACCAAGTATTTTTTATGACCTGCTCTGTCCAGAGAATATATAGCAGTGATGAAAACAGATGCATTCTTGAGCTCACATTTTTTTACATTCTGGTTGGGGGAGTCACAAAATAAATACCTGTAAAATAGATGTACATTGAATTGTCATAAACACAGCTGAGAAAACTAATGCAGGTAAGATGGAGAGAGAAGGTAAGGGATTAGTTACCATTTAAAATACAGTGGTTAAGAAAGGCCTCAATTAGCAGATGACTACTGAGACAGCAAGTCTTGCTGACACAGAGAGCAGAGAGCGTGAAAGAGGCGGGCCGACGAGAGGCAGGGGCTGGGGTACACAGAGCACTCTCCCCAGCACCAGCTTATCTGACCCCCATAATAACGCTGTATTTTAGGGCCGTTATCATGCCGGTGTTACATCAGGGTCTGAGGCTCAGCTATGTCACCACCTGCCCAAGGTCACACAGGAAGCAGCAGTGCTGACACCTTAACCCAGGGGTTACAGCTCAGGCCAGAAACTTTTCCACTGCGTCCAATTCTGTTACTACAACTTGTCAGAAACGACCGATTAAACTAGGATGTCAGAAAGGGCGACTGTGTGGTGAGGGCTCTAGGGAACAGCAAGTGGAACTGAAGAAAGAAGCCTCAGAGAAGCACAGCAACTGGAGGGCTGCCAGACAGAAGAGGAGAGAGAGGTGTTCAGCACTTCCCCAGAAGGCCGAACTAGGCCCAATACCTGGAAATTACAGTAAGACAAATTTCCAATAATTAGATGAATAAGAGATCTAGTGGTAGGAGCTGTCCAACAATGGAATGGGTTGGCTTGTGAAGTTATGAAGTTCGAATTACAGGAGTTACTCAAGCAGAGGCTGAACGGCCACCTGCCTGAGATGAAGACAGATTCTAGCACTGACGTGAAGGCTAGTGACCGATGGCTTTTCCAATTCTGAGTCTGTGATTATACAAGCACCTGCGCAGTACAGTGTGGCAATGAGAAGTTCTAGCTGTGAAGTCAGACAGCTTGGTTAAAATCCAGTCTCCACCACTTATAAGCTTTGTACACTTAACCTCTATAAGCCTCGGTTTGCTTATCTGAAAAAGGAAGCAAATAACAGAAGCTACTTCATAGCAGTTGTTGTGAGAATTAAATGAGATACTCCATGTAAAGGACTTAACACAGGGCCTGGCACACAATCAAAGGTCAGTAAAGTTTAGTTTATACAGACATGTATATTCGAGAGCATGTGTATAAAAAATAAATAAATATGTATATAATGTGTATAAATTTGTTTTTCTATTTCTGTTTTTACTCATATTCAGTGGCAAGAAGAGTTCAATGTCCAAAGCTGAATTGTTACAGCATATTAAATGACAGCATGATGATACTAACCATAATAGTTATAATAAACATTTAAACAGTCAGCTTCTTAGCATAATCATTTCATATTAGACCTCTTTTAAATACCAGGAAATATGCAGAAACATTCATCTTTTAAACATCTGAGGTGCCAGTTTAAAACTTATGAAAGAAAACATCAACATTTTCTCAAATGAAACAACTATTAAAAATTCGGTATTTTAGCAGAAGAAAGAATATCTAACAACCTGCACCTGTATTTAATATGCATTTATATGCAAATACGTGAGTGTACCAGTGTGTGTGTACACACAGATACGCACACACACACACACACTCTTACACATGCTTTCTATTTTGAAATTATAAACTAGCAAGCCCACAGTTACTTTTAAATTACTTCTTAATGAGCAAAATGATTCCAGGTATTTCTTATCAGGGTCAAGTATTTTATGCATATGTGTCTGTATTAATAGAAAATGAAGAAGAAATAACCATAGAGTGTTGCATCTATATGCTAGAATCTAGAGATGCTTCCAGATGGCAGAGAGTGAGTTATAATTTTAGATTAATTTGCCATCACTCTTTTGTCATTCCGGATAAACTCACATTTACTATTCATTGAAAAAACATTCAAGAATGGACCTGATTGATAAAAGGAAGCCTCCACTTTAGGAAAAACTCAGGCAATGTTTTATTTCTTCACTAGGGTACTCAATGCTTTTAGAAAGTGATAGCTGATAGTATCTGTACGATACAACAGTATATGTATGGATGTACATCCACCATCGTACTGATCCTCCCTCTGACATAACTGCTATCATTCCTGCTCTATCAGTATGCAAACAGAGGCTCAGGGAGTAACTTGCTCAAAGCCACACAGGAAGAAATGAAGATACAATCTGACTCTAAAACCTTTCAGCTTTCTGTATGTACATTATATTAACATATTTGGGCACAGATAACCTATATTAATAAATGCATTTAGCACCAAAACTCTGTCGAATCTATTTCCTGGACTCTTAAGAGCTTGGCGTCAGAAGGGATGATGCAGTCTGTCACCCAATGACAGCGTCAGGAACCCAACCCAGTCTCCACGGACAGTACCATGTGGAAAATGTGGTTACCTAACCATCAGTTCTTAGAAATTCCTGCCAGACACTCTATAATGTCTGCTTATATTAATCCCAGGTCCACCCTTGAAGCAAAATAAAGTCCACTTTCCCCAATCACCCTTCAAGGATCTGAAGTGAGCAATCACTGTCTCCCCTTATAAAATCCCCCGGACCCTCTCTCATAACGTCATAACATTTAGCCTCTTTCCATTCTGGCAGCCTCTCCTGCCTGGTCTTTGATTTGTCAAAATCCCTCTTCAGTGACACCCAGCACTAAACCTCCAATTCCGCGATGAACGTGATCAGTTACAACCCTTGAACCTTTCTCTTAATGTCACCCAAGATGGTATTAAGTTGTTGAACTGTCAGGTCTCAGTGATGGCTCAGATGGACATAATGGAAAAACAATTGAAATCTTTTTTCCAAAGTTGCTTTTAAGCTAGATCTCTAGTTGCACAACTGATTCTGCTGAGAACCAAAAACCTGACTTATCTCCAATGCCCGTGGGCAATCTAGCCACAGAGCAACACACCATTCTCAGCACTGTGAGTCTCTTCCGTGATCCCTGATGTTCACTCTGGGACAGAAACGCCCTTCCCCAAGCCGCTGTCTGCAGACTCTCCCCTCACCCTTCACTGCCTTGTTCAGCTGCCTGGTCTGAAGTCCTCTGGATTCACCCCTCCTTCCTTCCTCACCCTGGGCTACCCTCTGCTCCTTTACCTGCATTTCCACAGCACTCTGGAAACACAGAAACTTGCTCTTACCACAAGGTAGGATCAATAGCCATCTGGGGGTCCCGCTCCCCTACTAGAACAGAGAGGGAGCTCATCAGACATGTGGACTCTGCCCTCATCTATTATTTCCAGCGCTGGGCTCGGTGGGAAAATCAAGCCACGCTGTATGTGAATAACTCAGAAAGGGTTAGAAGTGGAACAGTTCACAGAAAGGAGAGCTAAGACAGGATAAGTTTAGGAGACTTAGCTACACGGAATTGAGGGGCTGCTTGGATATATGGACAAAGGAAAAGATGTCAGCAGAGGGGAGAAAGCCTTGAGCCTGGAGCATGAAGCATGAGGAAGCATGAAGGCTGGAGCATGAAGCCTCAAAGGGAAATATAAACACCTCTTGGACACCTCTGCACACCAGACGCCACACATTCACTTTACAGCCAGTACCTCGTGTAATGACCTCAGTTAATAATTCTGTGATTGCATAAACAACAAGGTCCTGCTGTAGAGCACAGGGAACTATATTCAATATCCTGTGATAAACCATAGTGGAAAAGAATATGAAAAAGAATGTATGTATATGTATAACTGAATCACTCTGCTGTACAGCAGAAATTAACACAACATTGTAAATCAACTATACTTCAATAAAATTTAAAAACATAATTCTGTGATGTAGAATCTAGTATCACTTTTTGGAGCGAAGGAAATTGAAGTTCAGAGGGGAGGTTTCTCAAGGATATCCGGTTAACAAATGGCAGAACTGGACTTTTTAATATTTCTCTCTCGGCACGCATTCCTTCTACAACGCAGTTCTGGATAGGACTGGGCCTCCCTGAACTGCCCTGTGTTCTTGTGTCTACCTTCACATGCATCTTAGCTTATCACCACAGCAGCACATATACATACATACATATACACACACACACACACACACACACACACACACACTGACAGGCCCACTAACTCCATAAGCACTGCTAGAAAGGGATTTTTATCCCCAAAGACAGCCCAGTGAGACAGGAAAGAGCAACACTGCATATTAATCAACTCTAAAACACCCCATCAGAAATAATTTCAAATATGTCTTCGAGAGGCAAGGATAACATAGGGAATAGGAGAGCAGGTTCAGGAGCCAGGCTTCCTAGCTCTGTCCTGTACTAGCTGTGTGACCTCAGATAGGTTACTCAACCTCTCTGTGCCTCAGTTTGCACATCTGTAAAAAGGGACTCAAAAGAGTATTCAACTTACAGTTACTAAGGAGATGAAATGAGTTAAGGCACATGACCCCTATGAACTCTGTTGGGCACACAGGAAACACTCAATTCAATGCTTGGTCCACTTGAGACTAGTATGTGGCCATGAGTTAATCCCAGGCCTACTGTCTCCAAAGCCTGTGCCTCTGCACGGCGTAAATCTAGTAAGAGCTCAAGGAAAGAGGCACGTGTGGGCTGATGTGAACAGGAGAAGAACAGACCTCTGGAGCCAGCGTGGAAGATCCGAAGGATGAGTAGGACTCAGAAAGGCAAAGAGGAGGCAAAAGAGCGCCCCAGATGGGGTGAACAGTACAGCCAGCCAGCAGATAATGGCAGGCATATATGTGGGAGAGTGCACGGATCTCTTTGACTAAAGAATAAGGTATTTTAGGGAAGCAAAGGAAATAATATAGAATAGGGAAGTTGGGATCTCGAAGGTGAGTTAGAGGAGTCTGAACTTACTGCCGTGGACGGCTGGAAACAGGCATGGTCTTCTGAGTGGATGAGTGCAATGGTCCCAGTGATGTTTCCGGAAGAGAATATTGCTGGGTAGGAAGGACTCAGGGACTGTTGACGCCCCGCAGGGAAGAAGGGATGGAAGGACAGGCAGGCCAGGACACTAAAGTGTGCACACAGAATACAACATGCCCTGAAAGATGTTTGTGACATGGTAGGGCTTACTGCCAGATTGGAAAGAGGGAGACAAAGCGAGGGGATACTTGAATATGACTCCAATATTAGGCCAGCAATGTGATGGACTCCAAACAGAAACTCATACTAAAATTACTGTCAAGTAGAAAACATACAAAATAACGTTGATAAAATATTTACTCAGACCACTGGAACTATTCCCGGAAGCTGTTTCCTTAATTCTTTACTGAACCTTCACTTTTTAACAATGAGTGATGAAAAGGAGGGAAGCACATTAATAATGAAAGAAGCCAGCTTCCTGCCAAGTAGTCTGAATCAGTGCCCTTCTCAGTGATCTTATGCAGTCGTCACATGCTGGGAAACTGGGAAATTGTCTATTATTTATCACTAAAGATTTTTACATCAGCAACCTAGTATGAAATGTACCTTCAGGGTCTTTGAGCTGAAACACTGCTTCATTTGCTATCCACAGTGACGCTGTAGTTACTTGCCTGTGTGCATGCAGCACTTTTTAAATCACTACAATTTTGGTTTGGGGAAACTGATTTTGATGAAGAGTTTGTTGGTGATATATGCAATTTTAAAAATCTGTGCATTATATAGTTGAAATAGTGCTTAGTAATTGTCAAATAAATAGATGAATGATGGATGGTGGATAAATTTTTTTTAGTTAAAAGACAAGACAATCTTATAAGAGTAGATGCTTTAGGAGCCATATTTATTAAAAAAATAATTTTTTAGAAAGCAGCAACCTTTTGAGAACTACATAAGCGTTTTGTGCACTGTCATAAAAAGGCGGATTGGCATGAGAAACTTACATTCTGCCAACTAACATATAACACCATTTATCGGTTATGCCTGGCATTGGAAATAAGGATGTCCCTTCCCTCAGGAGCCTTCTTTCTGGGGCAGGCCAATAAATAAGAAAATAAATAAAATACCAGCTAATGCATAAGAACTTTGGATAAAGTATAAAACCATTCAGAAGAGAAAGAAAGTAGGTTTCTCTTACCATTGTTGCAAGAGATAAAAAATAAATGGGTCATAAACCATCAGCAATTACAAACCCCTTTGGGGGGGTTGTAAAGAATCATAAGTATGTTTTGTTTTGCTTTTTAATCTTTCAAGAAAAAGCTATTCATGAAAGTAGAAGGAAGGCATGGGAGAAGGGGCCATCAGCAAGCAGCCTCTGAAATATATTTCTTAGAAATTATTAAAGATTAAGAAAGTCACATCTCTCTTCAACAATCAAAATTACTTTCTAATGGGTTGTTTTCATTCTTTTATTCATCCAAATTAAACCAAGGCATACATTAAATACAAAAGGATTTATTTTCCAGAGTTCTGCCAGGGTGAAAGCCATCTAATCAAAAACGAAATGGGGAATGAGCTCACTGAATAAATCAGAAGGAAGAATTAAAGAAGCTGACATGTATTTTGGAGGCCAGTTAAAAAATAAATTGGACTTTCATTATAAAAATTGACTTAAATGAATGATACACTTAAAACCTACTTCAGAACATTTCCTTAAAGTCAATTTGATTATAGACGCCAAGATACTACATTTCAATATATTTTGGTATATTTCCAAAATGTAAGAGGCACAGTAATGGGCATATACACAGTAAATGTCCAGAAAATAAAAGGAATGAAATACTAAAAAAACCTATGAGTCTGCTGATATCTGCTGTTCAGATTTGAAACCTAAATAAAGTTAGGCAAAATACTTTAAATACTGCCTCCAAAGCAATTAAAGGATAATTAAGGTACATTTGACATCTGAGGAAAAGCAAAAGAAAATGGAATGGTAGACATAGCCCTCTAAAATCTATAATTTATAAACTACTTTACTCTCCTGATGGATAACCTGTAAGTACAGATAAATCTAATAACAGGGATAAAATTAAGCCTTCATCAAAGACATCCAAGTTCATATGACATACGATACTTAAATCAGCAGACATAGGGCATGTAGAGGGGGTCGGATCTGTTCCCCTTATATTTCCAAGCAAGGAATGAGGAAATGTAGATCTTCTCATAATCACTGGAGGTAGTAAGCCTTCCAGATAAAATTATCATGTTCATGCTCACTCAGCATCATCAGACGACACACGAGAAAAGAGATTCTGTTCTAGGCACCCTGCTTTCAAACAGACAGAGCTGGAAAAGGAACTCGAAACCTGCTGTCTGAAGAACAGAGGAGTGAAAGGTAAACTGGACTTGTTCCATGAAACCCCAAGGAACAGGACAAGGGCAGGGGCTGCAAGCTATTAGTCAGGTGTGTCTAAAGATGTGTGAGAGAGCTTTAGGTGGAGTGAGTTCCCTGTTGTGGAACGTATTCAAGCACAGAGAGAGATGACAGGGATGAGGCAGAACGCACCCAAACTCTGAACAGAAAAGTTAAATGCATCACCTTCCGGGACAACTTTCACCCTGAGATCTTGTGATTGTAAGAAATAGAAGCCACAGTCACTGACTTTGGGGGACTTAAAAGTCATTCAGTGACAGTGACATACAATAGGTGCCTCTGAAAAAAGTGTTAAGGACGCTATACCCATCAGGGTCCAGGCAGAGAGCTAACGGTACCTCAATTTGGGTAATATAACGAAAGGCTAATAAAAGAGACAATTTCTAAAGGCGTGGGCAACCTAAGGGGGTAACCCAACGTGCTAAGGGCCAGAAATAACAGCAGTGGGCCAGGGGTATCCTTCACTTCCCCAGGGCCTAAAGGGAAGAGAGGGAGGAGGGAGCAGTTACCAGAACAGGGAGAGACAGCACAGTGGGGACAGGACCACTCGGCAGGAGCTGTGACTTTCCATCCTAGGACCATCCTCATGACCAGAGGGATCAGGGACTGGTGTGGACCTGCAGGGTGGAGGGGACGGGGGGAGGAGATCTGGAAGGCCAAACAGAAGGTATCCAGCACAAATGCCAGCAAAGCCACAGGAAACAGAGCAGACATGAAAGCCCCAGACTGGGGAAGAGGCTGGACTGCCTTCTCTCTCAGGTCCCTTCCAAAGAGAACAACATGCATTTGTACCGGTGGGGAGTCATAGACCTGTGTTCTTTATCATCCTTTCATAGCGCTGGCTCTTTTTCATTCTTCAGGCACCGCCCCCCCCCGCCCCCGTGGATTTGTTTTCTGAACTAAGCACTCAACTGCAATATATTTGCTCTACCCCAAATTGGTAGTGCCATAGAATACACGTTGTAGGACCTGAAAATCTGAATATAGAACCATCCAGCCTACCTTAGTCGGGCAGTTTTCTATCTGATATCCTTGCTACTCAGTCCTTTATTCAACAGATATGTTTAACGACCTCCTATCTGTCAGGTGCTGTGCTACACCTGGGGACACAACAGTCAACAAGAAAAGTCCATCACTGCCTTCTTAGAGCTTTCAGCTGACTATCAATCATTCCAATCTCCAACACCCTCTGTTCAGTAAAGAAATCTCTTAAGTGCTGTGGATCAGACGTTGGCAGACTATGGCCCACAGGTCAAATCTGGGTGGCCTTGCTTCCGTCAACCATGTCTTATTGAAACAGCCATGTCCATTGGCCTATGTGTTGTCTGTTGCTGCTTTAGTGCTACAATCTCAGAGTTGCTACAGGTAGATTGCAAAGCCTGATATATTCCTAACTGGTCCTGTACAAAAAAAGTTTGCCAACGCTTGCTTTAAATAAAACCTAATGTTTTAAGGACAAACATATTAAAGGATACATACCGTCATTCATAAAACATCCCTGGGGGCCCTAGTTACAAACCAAGTCATCATGAGGGGGTTTGGCTTCCTGCAGGGGTGCATTTCTATTTAAGTTTTGTTTCTTATTTTTTCTTCTTTCCTTATAAAGGCAGATAACAAAAAAGTGTCATGTGGCTAATGTCTTCTATTAACAGCTAGCCTCCTTCAGATACTCACATTCTCTTACATTACATCTAGCCTTTTGATTGATCAGAGTTCTTCCACATCATGGAAGGCCCAGTTTTACAAAGATCCTTTTCCCTGAATCACACCAAACAAAATTTGACAGGGGTGATTTTAGGCTCTCTTTTAAATTGAACAATAAAATGGATTGTCAAGTGCTATATAAAGGCAAGATCACAGCAGCAATAGTATCTTCACTTCCCTGCAGAGAGAAACATGAGTGGATGCTTATTCCCCAATCACTTGACCCAGAGAGCATTAAAATTGTAGATGTAAGAAAAAAAAACCAACTAGCTTTCATTGGCTGTTACCAAAAATTCCTAAGAAGTGACAGGATCTGTGCTTGTTGTGGTCCCTCCAAAGGACATTAAGAGGCTCAGTCCCAAAACCCTTTTCATCCCCCAATGGGAATCAATGTAGCATGAATAAAATTAAATGGCCATTTAGTCACTATAACGAAGCAATAGCTGGCTTGAGAAAGATCCTTGCCAAGCCTTGGTTCCTGAAAGTTTTCCCACCCACTAACCCACTGATAACGTACATTTCAAGTGTCAAGAGAAGGGAGACTGAGCCCACCAGTGAACCAAGAACCGGGAATAAGATGATTACAGGAGGCAGCATGGGGAAGGCATGGCTGATCTGGTAACCAGGGGGGTTTCTGCTAGGTACCAGCTTAAGCATTCTACCTTGAAAACGGCTTCCTTGATACCCTTAGACCACATCAGTTCCCTTTAATACATATGCTCGTAACATTCCGTATTCTTGCATCGCAATTGCATCTGGGTAATTCCTTACTTCATTGGTCGTTTGATGTCAGTGGCCCTCAGGGGCAAGTGAGTTCCACTGAGCTCACGACCTGCCTGTGCAGAGCAGAAATCGCTACCGTGAACACACGATGAGCACTGAAAAAAACATTAGCTGGCTGACCTGACGAATGAATGGATGGGTAAGCAAGCTGGATCCTAGGCACTCTGCTAGCATATAAGAACACCTGGTCGTCCTGTGACATGCTCCTCAAAACTAACGGCCAATGTCTCCTGTCCTTACAGACCCTGAGCTAGGCTCTAGGAATATGCGCGAACTGCATACCAGCTCCTGGTAGCTTCACCCTCCACCATCTCTTCTCTGCTCTTTCAATCTCTTCTTCTGTCCTGACTTCTCTCTCTCAATATATAATCATGCTCAGATTGCTCCCAGCTGTAAAAAATAAGGAAAAAAAGCTATCCCATCACCCCCACCCCACCCAGCTGTTGTCACTAAGGCTGAAAATAACATCATCACAGTGGCCAAACCTGATGCCTATTTATAAACTCTCATTCCACTTCTCTGCAGACCTGACCCTAAGACCACGCCTCTGTTCTTAAAACGCTTTGCTCTCTGCCTTTAGTGCCACTATTCCCGATTCTCCTTCTACACCAAGTCTTGTCAATTCTATAACCCGATATATCTAAAAACGTGTCTACTTTTTCCCTCAAACCATTAACACCTCTTGTCTTCTTGACGGCATCAGGCTGCTGCCAGGCCTCTCAGCTCCCTTCAAACCATTCTGCACAGTGAAGTCATATGTTCACCTCAATAATGCTCCAACGTAATTTAACTGGTTCTATTAAGTTGTGACTCTGACTTCAGCTTCAAGTGCCTTTGGACAGCAGAGTTTAATGTACATATGACATAGACAGGCCCCATGAAAGAGCTGAAGTATTCTGTCTGATCTTCACCACAGTATCCAGTGGACTTGTAACATCTTTACATACGTCAAAACATTTAAGGTAACGTTTTCTAAATCTTAACAAGGCCTCCAAAATACCGGTTTTGGAAAGCTGGTTCCAAATACTGGTATTCCCACCATCACCCAAGAAAAAAAGAATAAAACCCTTACTCAGAGTCATCAATTTGTGTTCCTGACCTTCATTCCCAAATTTTATCTCTGAATTTTGTCATCTGTCGTCTATTTCCCTGCTCTGAAAGTCATCCGCATTATGCATGTTCCAAATTACAAAGGCTCTTTATTGCACTGGATCTAAAACCCTTCTAAAGCAGTAAGTCTTCACAAAGAAAAACAAGTAGAATGGTAGGTAACACACAATTCTCTGCCAAGTGACTGCGTCTCATTGCAACCACATGATACACTGTAAACCTCTCAATTTTAAGTAGAAAAAAGGCAATGCAAACAATCCCAAGAAAGTGATCAATGTGTGTAATTAGACACAAACATTGCTCTTGAAGAATACATCCTGCTCATGAACACAGTCTGTTATCCTGGGGGTTTTCTACATTATGAGCGTTTTGTGAATATTAAACAACCGTGTCTTTATAATCTACGGATCCTGATGGAACGCAAGTCCAAAATGCGTTTCTGCACTTCCATAATAAAGAGCCTTTCATAATTCGGTACAAACCACTTTCCCACCTTATTTCCTGACACTTTCGACATTGTAGTTACACTAAAATATTGTTTTCTCCATGCTTCTTGCCCTTCCTCTTACCCTCCGTTTCATCTGTAATAGAGTCCCCACTTCTGCCCCTATTTCCCACATACCTTGTACTTAGGCCTCCGTTAAGGTGCCATCGTCTCCAGGAAGCCTCTCTGTCCCACAGCGTTTTATCTGATCCTCCTACTGCAATCCCACCCTGTCCCCTAATGTCTCCTAGCTCTACATCCATCTCCAGCCCAGGCCTGCGAGGTCCTTGAGCGAAGAGGCCATGAGTGTCCCATCTTTGACACCTCCGGCACTTTACACGGTTCCTC
This sequence comes from Globicephala melas, assembly GCF_963455315.2. Taxonomy (NCBI): domain Eukaryota; kingdom Metazoa; phylum Chordata; class Mammalia; order Artiodactyla; family Delphinidae; genus Globicephala; species Globicephala melas. The sequence goes on along the minus strand of NC_083327.1, from coordinate 12,847,146 downwards.
CAGTACAATGGGGGCTCCTTAAACGACCCACCAATGGTCTCCAAGCACAAGCCTCTCCTTTCCCGGGAAGGAGCCATCTTGGTGGTCAGGCCAGGCTCGAACCCGCCCGGAAGCTGGAACACACCTCAGAAACCCGCCAACTTGGGGGCCCAGGCCTGAGTCTAACTCCAGAAGCTCCAGCGCACAGCCGAGCGACTTGATTAGGTAGAGAGAGACACCCACGGTATGTGCGGAGCTCCCCGCGGCTCTGTGAACAGCGCGAACTCGGGTGGGAACCCACACCAGGGGTGAGGGGCGCCTCCCCACCTACCTTCTGGGCTCCCGCAGAGGAGGGAGGGCACCCCCGGCGGGGAGCCGGTGCAGGCGTGGAGAGGGGCGCGGGGTCGAGAGCTCTGCGCCGTTCCCGGGCGGCGGCCCCCGGCCGGAGTGAGAACGCCGCCCGGCGCCGGCTTCCGCCCTCCGGCAGGAGGCGGGGAGGGCCTGACCACGCGTCCCACAAGGCCCCGCGGCGCGCTCGCCCGTCGGCACCTGAGTTGCGGGTCCCAGGGGCCGGCTCAAGACAGAGAGCGCGCCTCCTGCGGGGTGGAAGCAGGCCCGCCCGGCTTCCACCCGCAGGGCCAGCGCTGCGAAGGCAAGGGAAGAGGAAAAGCCAGGCGCTTTCCCAAGGAGGGCGCTCCCTCGGCTTTATAGCCGGAAGGGGAACTCGGAGCTTCAAAGGAAGGCCAGAAAAAGAAGGAAAAGGTCCTCTGCGAGACTTCTGGAAAGAGGTACAGTGATTCCACAGGGGGCGGGGGAACTTCGACGACTAAAGACAGCATGAATTCTAAAACGACTTTTCTTTTTTCAGAAGTGAAATTTAACTTGGATTTCTTCCCCCAAAAATGTGATTATTATAGAGTGATTTTGCTCGCTTTTCACCTTTCACATCGTATTATTTATCTATATTGTCTTGTTTTTTTTCTTGTCTTTCGTCGTTCAAAAATTCTTATTCTGAGGACAGATTCTCCGTAGGCTTCTTTAGTTTTACATACTTGGTTGCTATTGGGTGGAAGTCTCCGCATATAGTTATAGAATAAAATACAGAGGATGTCTACGTGAAGATCTGTTTGGCTTATTTTACTAAATGGATGAACCTTCTTTATTAAGACATCCATTTGCATCCGATCCATTATTGTAAATTTCTTTAAAATGTTAAGCATCATTGCTCTAGCCATCTGCCCATTAAAGAGAATCAATGATTTTAAGTCCATTGTAATTTGTTTACTATAGCATTCTTCATTAATCCTGAAGAGGTAAATTTCAGGTAAGCCAAGACAGAATTATCTTGAACTACAAATTAATGAATACTAGATTAATGGTTTACTGTAATGATTCTAGTGGGGGAAGGGGGATTTCAAACTTGGAATACTGTATTTGCTGTTATTTGCAGAAATGTAAATCCAATCATAGTTCGTTGATCGCAGACATAATCTAGAGTCACATAGGGGAAGTGTTGCAAACTTGTCAGTGTTGCAAACTTGTCAGTGTTGCTGCATGTGCGAAATGCATTTCAATTCCACTCATTCATTCATTATGCAAATTGCATTGAACTATTATGTGCCAGGCACTGAGGCATGATTATTGCCCTTTACAACTGTACAGTCTGGTAATTAAAACAAATGGGTAAACAAACTATCAAAATATCGTGCAAGCACTGAAACCCTATTGGAAAACTGCAGAGTCAGTTTTAAAGTCTTATCCTTTCTCATCAAACCGTGGGTAAAATATCTATTAACCTGAGAAACATTTATAGTTTTTTTTAGCTTCTGAAGATGGAGTGGTTATGGATTTTACGAAAATGTATAGTGGAAAATAACTTCCTTGAAAATTGTACAAGTTTTCATACTAGTTTTTGTCTTAGTCATCCCTAGTAGAAATGTATAATAAGTCATCATTAAATGTTTGGTGAATAAAGAAATAAGTGGATTCCCAGTATCTTAAAATATTTAATTTGTGCCTTTTAGAAACTACTTTTCTAAAAATATTGTCATCTGGCTGTGTGTACCAGGGCCCAAACAACTTTGCTAAAGGAGTTTATAAAGACCAAAGGAAGGTGAAAATGTGCAAAGATGCACCTAGGGGCTTCTCTGTCTTCTTTGCACTTCATTTAAGTTCATTGCACTTAAATGCAAAATATTTGAAGGGGGCTTGAGTAGACAGGCAGAATAGAATGTCTTAGAAAATCATGCTTCTCTCATGTACGGTTTCAAGACAGCAATTTCATTGATTGCCAGTCTGTTTATGGAAGAGGAAATTGTTAATGGTACCCACAAATTTCCAGGGTCCAAATAAAAGCGCAAAGGAAAAATGGTTTACCTCTGTGCAAAATGTAAAACCTTAGCTGGAGAAGAATACTAAGTTATTATTAGACAGTTTAATATAAATCTAAAAGAAGTTAAATGGATAAAGTGCAAAAAATGTAATCAAGGAACAACACTAATTTTAAAATGGCTGTTTTAACCTCAAAGAGCAGAGAGTAGAATATCTGATAAAATGTCAAAGGAGAATGTAAATTATATTTTTAAAAGTTAAAAATGTTATTTGTTTAAAAAATATTTGCATTATTTTAAAAAATAAAATTGGGAAATTGGTAGTAAATTGTTCTATCAAGAAACAGAGAAACTTCATCAATAATTCGTAGGCCAACACCCATTTACACAGCAGAAAATTATTAGCTCTGGATTCAATTCAGTAGTTCAAGAAACATTTATTATGTTAGGTCCTAAGTATAAATAAGAAAGTCCTGTTCTCAATGATCTCGCCATGTAGTAAGGGAGCCAGATTTTACAGCTAAGATAATGACTAGCAAACACCTAACACACTGTGCCAGTTAATCGTGGATTGTCTCATTTACTTAATCCTCACAAAATTTTTAGAGGTCAAGTACTGTTTTCCAGTCTTATTTTACAAGGAGGAAACTGAAACTAATATTTAGCTTGGTTAAGTCATCCAAGGACATTCAGTTAATAGATGGTGGAGCTAGACTCCCACCTCACTCCATCTTACTCCAAAGTGCATGAACTTAATTCCTTCACTCTGGCACATCCAGGAAGTCAGATGCACTCTCTTTAGCTGCTGCCATTTAATTTCAGTCCCTATACAGAGTGTTCCATCCGCTAGTATCTTAATATTCTCAGTGGTATCTGAGGCAGCAAGCTCTACAATGCTTTTAACCGTTCATCAGACTTCTTGGACCTAAGTCTCTCGGTTAGGCTTCTACCTGATCACCTTCACACCTGCTTTAACTTCATATCCATATTTATCAACACTCACTATTCCATCGCCCACATTTTCTTCAAGTTGATCTAACAGCATAACATAATTTTCAGCAGATTATGATCTCATGATCATTAGAATTAATATTATTCCACAGAATCCTACATAGCATTATCTTTAATAGTTCAGTTACTCTTAACACAAAATAGTAATTTATTCTGTGGTGTATATAATTATTAGTATTGTCCAGATGGCATCTTGCAACTATTCCCCCACCTTTGTCAATATGGTTGTTATCTTTAAGAAGAGTAAAATCCATAAAAGTTTCCAAGTGTTTAGCACCATTAAACTACATCAAATGCATGAAAAAATAAAAAGTATGTTTTTTAAAAGCACTTAATTTTGAATCTAAAAGTTTAGAATTCTACAAAAGAGGAAAAATTGAGAACAAGGCTGAGGAAAGGAAGCTTTTGTATCTATGAATTATATCTCTTTTCAATCTACCTGAAATGACATACTGTAAAAATAATTATTCTCCAAATTAAAGTATGCTACCTTACCTAACTATTTATATTTGAGAAGAATTTTTAAAGTATTTTTAAGAGATTTTTATTTAGGATTTATAGAGAATCTTCGGTTTTAAAAGAAACATACCAAAAAACAAAAATCTATTTGTAAAGTGAATAATTTTTTTATATGAAAACTATTTCCTAATTTATATGATTGTAAACTCAATTGTTAGCATATTTTATCTTCTCAGAGCAGCACATTAGTGAATTTTTGTGCTTTTTTTAGATGAAAAGTTTCACAGTTTTATCACTTTAATTAATGAAAAGATGCACAAAATAAATTAGACTAACCCACCAGAATTCTAAACAGGACAGAAGGCATTTTAGGTCTGTTAGGAAACAAAGGTACTCTATTAACTATTCAAGTAAAAAAGAAGCTTGGGCTCATCTTGGAAATCACTTAGGTATGTTAACAATTTGGAAAAGGGGTTTTAGAGGCACTATATATAGAAAGCGTTCTGAGGAGATGAAAGAGAGCTTGCAGAAGTGCAGACTGCTCAGCTGCTGCAGATTCATTGTGATTTTCTGAAAGACTAACAAATGCTAACAAAGAACGTTAAGGCAAAATAGGTGCTATGAAAAAAATGTACTTTCAAAGCATTAATTTTATATAAAAGAAATATAGGAATTAGGCAGAAATCAAGAAACACTCAGAATGAATTCTGGTAAGGTCAACCATTAAAAATGCAAACAAAATTAATTTAGTAATGGTAACATTTTAAAGTGACAATATTTTGGTCTTATTTAACAACAGAAGTTATTCATCTGTGTCAAACAGCTTGGATAAAATACTATGTTAACTAAAGGAACATTAAGATTATCTGAAAAAAGGCATATTCAGGGAAGAAAAAGTGCACAGCAGTGGCAAATCTACTAGTGGAAGAGTGTGGATCTGACCATGGAGATGCCACAGTAAGAAATGAAAACTGCCTGAGTCAGAAAGATAGGTATTAAAAATACTGAGGAATAGAGAAAAGCCCATCTCATATTGTTTTATCTAACAATACATCTGTTTTATCCTTAATTGAGATGAATTTGTCTTTTTTTTTCTTTTAACATTGATAGGAGGCATAGAGTGTAGTGATTATGGGCATAGCTCTGAACTAAGACTGCCTGGTTTCAGCTCCTAGTTTTACCTCTAAGTAGCAAGTGACACAGGATAAATTGCTTGACTTCTAAGATTTCAATTCCCTAATCTATAAAATGGAGATGATGACAGTTGCACTCATATTAAATGATATAATTTATACATAACAGTTCAGTCTGTCAACTGAAAAAAATGCACAACCTAAAAGCTGAGAGTTATGTATTATTCTGTGGACAAAACTGAGGACTTAAGCCCGGGACACAGCATCTCAGATAGCTCTGAGGGACTGCTCTGAAGAGGCAAGTGCGGGTGAAGGGGTCCAGGATACATAGGAGTTTTTGCAACAAAGACCCAGGTAGTCGGAACATCAAAAGATTACTGCTAATTAAGGAGAAACAGGCATCTCAAGTTAAGGAATTTAGTGCTTTTCTATGTATGGGAAAATGCAAGAGTCTGGACTCTGAAATCATTCCTTTTACATGCATCTCAGCTATCTGGGGCCAGGATCCTGTGCTTTCCCACCCTGAGTCTCCTCAGGGTGCACCATCGGGGTGCCTGCAGCAGCTGACTGCTAGATGGGGGTGCATCCTGCCTCCACCCTGAGTTCCCTCAGGGCTCATCGTCAGGCTTGATGGCTGCAACATCCTTTGCTTACAGATATAGCAGGCTGTATTTTTCATTCACAAGTCTTTAGCACACACTAAGTTTTACATAAACATTAGCTATTATTACTACCTGAATTCTGACCTCCCTTGCATACTGATTTGTTTTAGCAACTCAGATATAGTAAATAGATTACTATAGTTCATATTGCTGTGTTTCTCTGCCCATTAGCAAAGGAGTATAGCAACTGCTATCCATAAGAAAACCCTCAACTGCTTTTATCCTCAGTAACAAGAATTCATAAGTAAATCTGGATCTCCTAACAGAACACAAATTTTCCAATAAACTTTTCCCAAACACTTTCCTATGCACTGAGCCTCCCAAAATCACTGCCTTTGAGCACATCTTTTTAAATAAGGTTTATTATAGAAAGGTGCGATAGAAATTGAAAAGATATTCCAACCGGCCAAAATAACCTTCTTCATAGTATCAACTAAAAAATTATTCACAACCTAAAAGTTGAGAGTTATGTTTCATTTGGGGGGATTATTGTTAATTAAAAAAAAAACCCTGATATGTCAAGTTAAGGAATTTAGCGCTTTTCTCTGTTTGGGAAGATGCAAGAGTCTGGGCTCACTGAAATTATTCCTTTGATAGACACCTCAGCTATCTGGGGCCAGTATCCTGTGTTTTCACATCCTGAGTTTCCTCAGGGCTCACCATGGGGAGTGGCTGCAAGTCTGATGGCTGCTAGATGGCAGGTATGCTTTCCTTCCTGAGTTTCCTCAGGGCTCACTGGCTTACGTTGGAGGGCTGCAATCGCTGATGACTGTGGCAGGCAATATTCCATTTATCAATAGTGTCCTCCAAATGTAAATTTTAAAGAACTGTGTAAAGATTACCCAAATCCAGTTTTTATTCAAAGAGAAGTTTACATAGCCAACAGTATCAAATTTTCTATATGACATGCAGCCCAAGAGAAGAGAAAGAATCTACACAATTATGACGTGTTGAAGACAAATTTTACACATTATTTTCTGTTTCGACTTCTGTTTTTTGAGTGTTTATTTGGGTACAGACCTGAGCCAAGGCTGTTTAAGCTGCACATCTGAAATGTGCACACAATAACAAGTAACCACAATATCTATTGTTTATTGATGCCTCACTCTTTGCTGAGGTCTTTGCATGCCTCTTCTCATGTAAACCTCACCACAACTCTAGGAGATAAGTATTCCTATTTTCTTTTCCCTCCATTAACAAATCACAGAAAGTGAGGAACATTCACAAAGTCACCCAAGCATTTTAAGTAGCAAAACCAAGGCTCCAACCCGTTTCAGACACTCCTTTACCCTCTGAGGAGTCACTTTCAGCCTCAGGTTTATTCCTTCCAGATGAAGCAAATACCCCTCTAGCTCCCCCCACCCCTCCCTGTACCACACACACACATAACTCACACACACACTGAGATTTGTTGACTTTTGTCTATGTTCAAAGACTTAGTTCAGGCCAGACTTTCTGATGATGCACCTTCAGTGCCAAGTGAACCACAGTTGTATCTCCTGACAAACTGTGAGACTAACTGTACCCTAAAATCATATTCCTTTCTATTCTATTAGTTAGCCAGCAAATGATCTTGTATAAAGGGTTATTCATTTGATTCTAATGGTATTGCCTTATTACAGCAGAAGGAATTTGTGTCACAAATGGCGACAGACATTTTCTACTTAAAGCAATAAACATCTGTTATTCCTATTGCTAAATTGGAGCCAGAAACATGCAGCTTCTACTTTCACTGTTGACGGGATCTGTGATATCCTGAAACAGACAGTGGATTTAGAGCCAGAGCACCTGGGATTTCATCTGTATTCTGCCATTTATTGCACTGTGACCCTGGGAAAATCTCTTTACCTCTCTGTAAAAGGAAGGATTTGGGCAAGATGACCTCAGAAATTCCTCTCAGCCCTGAAATTGTAATTGTGCCCAGACCATATTATTAATTTTCAATTTCTGAAATTGTCATTTATCCTTCTGCATAACCTCCACATTTCCCACCATTTTTCTAGAAAAAAGAAAAAGTATTTCTGTACTCCCTGTTCAAAAAAATGTCACATATGACCTTATTAAGAAAAATGGATAAATGTATAATACGGATTGTGTATAGAATTTAAGTACGTTCAATTTGTTACTAATCTTCAAGTGTTTGGTATATCGCTTACAAGAATCAGGCTGCCTTAGCTGCTCCTCGAATATATAACTTGCCAGGGGGCCTTGGAGAGACTGAAAACCCTGTATTCATTTCTTGGTGGCCCATGCTGGCTAGACTCCTATAGGTGCCGTGCAAAACACTGGGCAAAGAATGTAGAAATTGCCATTAAGGAACTCACAGCGTCTCAGTGACACAGACAGTTAACAAACATCACAGGGCAGCACGTGTTTTAATGATGGCCAACACTGGATGCTATGGGAAATACGAGAACAAACACCAGACTTACTTAGGGGAGGGAGTTAGGAGTGGCTTTTTAGAAGACGTAATGGCAAAGGTGAATTCTGATAAGATGAGTAAAGTTATGACAAGGGAGGATACACAGTGTTTTGGGAAAAAAGTGCCCGGTCTCAGATCCCAGGACTAATGGGGTCTGGTGTACCAGGATGTGTATCAAAGTAGATCTACTGGTAATTTTTAATTGCTACCTCTTTAAAACAAACAAAAACACTTTCCAGTTAATATCCCTGATGTACATTATCAAAATAAACTGAGCTGTGCTGGTAGATGAATAACAACTGAAGATTCGTTTTCTTACCTATATACTACTTAACTCCCTGCTGGAAAAGCTGTCTCCAGTTGTTTATTGTGAAAAGACCTTTGGCCTTTTTGTATGCTCTTCAGAAATGATAGTATTTTTATTTATTCTAATTCTTACCTGTCCTTTCAAGTTGTACTCCTCAGGCTGAAAATCAGTAGCTTTGGTTCACAAATAATAATTCATTTTAAGAGTTAAAACTGAAGATCTGATACTGCATCTTGAGATAACTAAAGCTCTTTGTTCTCAATGATTTCACTGTTTGATTATCTTTTAGAAATGTTATGCTATTGAGGATTGCTTTCTATACTATCTAATGCCTCATCCAGATAAACAGATTTTAAAATCCCAGCTGGAGGTGAGTGTTTGCCTTTACGATAGACTCATAAGAGGCTTATTGTCTCCATCCTTTTCTTACTCTAGCTTAAATCCATCCTCAAGCAAATCCTTTCCTTTTGTTTGTCTCTTGGTTTGATGGGACAGATGCAGCAACAGCGTGAAAATGTATTTGGAAGAGCTAAAACTTCATTTATAAATTGTTCTGTGCTAGCACTTCATAGAGTCGCCCTGTCTTTGTGCATTAGGAAAAGAAGCCTCTGCCGTCCATAATGGTCTCTTCCAGTTCTGAGTGACGTGGGGTACGAACGAGCCTTGGCTGTGATCCCTGTTTTACATCTTTACTCCAGCATCTCTAGAGGTGAGAGGGGTAAACCATACAAAAATGTTCATTGAAATCTTTATGCATGTGTCTTAGAATTAAGAAGGAGTAAGAATATTCTGGAAGCTACTTTTAAAACCAAATCTGTGCGAATATTAATATGTCAGTGTGCTGCTTCAAGTAAGAGTTCTGTCTTTCAAAAATGCCTAATTTCCATTCAAAATATTCTGATGAAGTAAAATGGAGTGATTCCCAATATAAAGTAATAAAGTCCCTCAGGTTTTTTAATAAAAAATAAGAGGAAATGACAGTGGAGGTTGAAGAGGATGGTAAGAGAAAGTTATGATATTAACAACTCTTTTATTCTGTGTTCATTATGTTAATTCTCGTCCGAATATATTTAAGATACGAATAATAGGAGAGAAATGCTTTAAGAGAACAGTAAGGGAAATATGGAAAATCTTTCTTGAAATTCAATCCGGCTTTAATTTAAGCTTGAGGCACATAGATCTTCTATCCAATTAAGTGTTCATTCCCCTAAATGAGTTAAGAGTTTCAAAAGTACTGGAACTTTTCAGCACTGTGGTTAAAAGTACAAATTCTAGAGTCAGACAGCTTCAACTTCAATGCCAGCTTTTCTACTTACTGGCTGTGTCACCTTAAAAACTTAACTTTTCCAGCTCTCAGTTTTCATATCTATAAAATGAAGATGATAATAGGTTTATTGTGAAAATTAAAAGATAATTCACTTGAAGCACATAGCAAAGAGTCTGGCACACAGAAAATGTCCAATATGTTAACTATTATAAACAGATAAATAAGGCATGTTAATGTCTTTACTATGCTCAAGATTGCCTACAGAGTGATTATGGTGCTTCTTCATTAGAGCCATCAGTGGCATGTGAGTATGTGTCAGGGTGAATGTATGTGAACCAGCGGAGATGGTAGGTAATATCATCCCTATTTTCAGGCCATCTATGATATTCAACTTAATTTTTCTGGGCAACACATTTGATTGTGATTTTTGTTTATTATGTCCACAAGCCCAACTTATTTTAGAAATTTGGATTTGAAATATTATTTCTAAATTTAGAACAGAACAACAGAAGAGAAATTAGGTACAAATGTTCTGTACTTCAGAAATTATCGCCAGAGGCATATTACAACTACGAACAGAAAAATTGCTGTATTAAATATTCATAACACATTAAGGTTATATATCACCTAAGTAGCTAATTAATTTACTTAATCAATCTAAAATACAGAGATTGTTAAAGGTGAAATATGATTATACAACTAGTCATTTTTAATATCAAAATTGATAAGCTATAATTCTCTCATTTGTGAATTAAGACAAAATATAAATAGTCAAAGAAAAATGTTTCCATTAAAATGTAAAAAGTGAAGACAAAATAAGTATATGCTTTAGGGTGGTGGCCTGCACATTGTAGGTGGTTAATAAATATTTGCTAAATTGAACTGAGATACACAAAATGAGGTTCAGAGTAACCAGAGTAGATTGAAGAGCAAAGTCAAGAACAAAGATTTAAGGGTAAGGGCCTGTTTGGGGAAATTTTAAAACTGGACCCATAACCTTGTCCTGTGGAGAGCACTGAAATTCCAATTAAATTTCTAAGTTTGCAAAGAAAGCCAGCTGCATTCAGCAAGTATTATTTTAACTTTTCAACAGTTAACTGCTACTTTTAATCATGCGTTTTAACCAGTCCAGGTTTCCATATTGCCTCATCTTTATTATTATTTTTTTCTACATGGATCATCATAGCATGTTTATTTTTAATAGACAGAATTATAACAACCTCGAGCACCCATCAACCGGCGAGTGAACAAACATACTGTGGTATACTCATACAGTGAAACACTACTCAGCAAAACAAAGTAATAAACTATTGATACCCACAAAAATATGAATTACTCTCAGAATAATTACATTGAGTGAAAGAAGCCAGACGAAAGAGTCCTCACTGTGTGAATCCATTTATATAAATTTCTAGAAAAGTGCAAACACATCTATAACAATAGAAAACATATCAGTGGTCACCTGGGGATGTGGAGGGGTGGAATGTGGGGGAAAAAAGGGGGCTTTATGAATGAGGCATAAAAACACTTGCAAGTGATGGATATGTTCCTTTTCTTGATTGTGTTGGCAGTTCCATGGGTATATGCATATTTCAGAACTTAAATAGTGTTCTTTAAATATGTGCAGTTTACTGTGTGTCAGTTATATTTTAACAGAGCCATATAAAAAGGCTAAGAACAGACGTTTGTCTCAACAAATAAATGTAGCAAGGAACAGAAAAGTCAAGTACAGTATGATCTCTGTCAGTTGAATTTTTTTGTTTGTGTTTTCTTTTTTTTTCACATTTTTATTGCAGTATAATTGCTTTACAATGGTGTGTTAGTTTCTGCTTTATAACAAAGTGAATCATTTATACATATACATATATCCCCATATCTCTTCCCTCCTGCGTCTCCCTCCCTCCCACCCTCCCTATCCCATGCTTCTAGCTGGTCACAAAGCACCGAGCTGATCTCCCTGTGCTATGCGACTGCTTCCCACTAGCTATCTATTTTACATTTGGTAGTGTATATATGTCCATGCCACTCTCTCACTTCGTCCCAGCTTACCCTTCCCCCTCCCCGTGTCCTCAAGTCCATTCTCTAGTAGGTCTGCGTCTTTATTCCCATTTTGCCCCTAGGTTCTTCATGACCAATTTTTTAAAAATTTTTTAGATTCCATATATATGTGTTAGCATACGGTATTTGTCTTTCTCTTTCTGACTTACTTCACTCTGTATGACAGACTCTAGGTCCATCCACCTCACTACAAATGACTCAATTTCATTTCTTTTTATGGCTGAGTAATATTCCATTGTATATATGTGCCACATGTTCTTTATCCATTCATCTGTCAATGGACACGTAGGTTGCTTCCATGTCCTGGCTATTGTAAATACAGCTGCAATGAACATTTTAGTACATGACTCTTTGAATTATGGTTTTCTCAGTGTATATGCCCAGTAGTGAGATTGCTGGGTCGTATGGTAGTTCTATTTGTAGTTTTTTAAGGAACCTCCATACTGTTCTCCATAGTGGCTGTATCAATTTACATTCCCACCAACAGTGTATGAGTGTTCCCTTTTCTCCACACCCTCTCCAGCATTTATGGCCATTCTGACCAGGGTGAGATGATATCTCATTGTAGTTTCAATTTGCATTTCTCTAATGATTAATGATGTTGAGCATTCTTTCATGTGTTTGTTGGCCATATTGCCTTATCTTTAAAGGGGGATGGCAATAATGTTCTGTGCTGTTGTGAACCCCCTGAATCAGGGGTACCTGATGGAGTTTGTCAACAAGCACAACCCAGGGCCTGTATCAGGCCTCCTGAATTGAAATCTCAGGCTGGGCCTGGGGAGCTACAACTTAAGAAGCCCCCCATGTGGTTCTTAGGCAGAATCAGCCCTGAGAGTCACTGGTCCTCAGAGTTTCTGTTAATGACGGAGTGAGGAAAGGTGCAAAGACATCCTTTCCTCTTGGAACAGAATTCAGAGACCTAATGCTTTGCTAAAAATTAAAAAATAAAATAATAAAAATACCTCTATAAATGGAAGTAAAAATAAATGATAGTATATAGTAAACTATTATTTACTGCCTCCCACATCAAGGAAAAAGTAATGAAAAATAATATTTTCTTGTGTGATTAGTATATTACAGATTTAGAAGTTTGTGGTTATTTCTTAAAATTCAGGCCTCATATTACCCGCCATTCATGCCTTTGCTACTGTGTCCGTATTTTTAGTTTTCAGATCCATACAGAGCACATGCTTTGTGGCCAGACATTGTCATAAGCACATTACAAATTCTAACAAATTTAATAATCAAACAGCAGATATGCTGCTTTTTTGATATAATACAGGTTTCCATTCCCAACATATATTCATACTGGCTTATCAAAAGAAGTATTAATAGAAAATGCACTTTCTTCACACAGTATTCTGTCTTCAAAATAGGAATATGAGCAGAAGAATGCATTTCTGTTTGAATCAATTCTCTTTGGCTATTTGGCTGCCTTGTTACAGTAAAAGTGAAAAGGCTCACACAAAATGATTCATTACATGCAGAAAAGAAATCCAAGATACAAGGGAAAAATAATTCAGAAAGATTTAATCTCAGAATTCATTTTCTAGTAGAAATTTTTTAAAAATTGCTGAGATAATTTAATGCTCCTAAATTTTCAATAATAAATGCTTTAAATAATGATTTTATGTGAATTTTTAATATTTCTTTTCTTTTCAGAATAGAATATACTATTCACTGCCTCAGCTCCAGAAAAAATAAGGGAGAGTCACTTTTCCTCAATGCAGCAAAGGCTTTGAATACAGTTACAAAAATGCTGCACACTTTTAGGGAATCTGACTGCTTTTGAGCAGTAGCATATGAGGAGAAACTTGAAAGTGAAAAGAAAAATATTATAGTTTTGAATTAAATCAAAAGATTTTTCTGCTGGCAAGTTTTTCCTATCTCCTTGTAATAGAAATATATCTGATTTTTCAGAACTTTCAGTGCCTATGTCTATTATCTCTTTTACAAAAGACACGCTTGGGTATTTTGTTCTAATAGATGTCTTAACTGGAGTCTGAAAATCAGGCAGGTGTTTTGTTTTTCGTTTTTTTCCCCGCTTTCTTTTTTTTTTTCCTGCTAGTTCTATTGCCTCACAAGTCATTTGGCTCTTTTGATCCTCACTTTATAATCCTATTTATTCACTGATTCAACAAATTATAAGCTTAATATGTGGCACTATGTTAGATATAGTGAATTAAAAAAAAAAAGATTCATTCCTTCAAAGAGTTGATCCCTCAATACCACAAACCCTTCCAGACATTGCTTTACATAAATCAGGTTGAACCAGTCAGGTTCCAGGACCAAAATATCATATTCTAGTCAATGCTGCTTTTATTCCAGCACTAATACGATGTATATCTCTGCCCTGTATTTTCATATCCCATGTCCATGCATTGAAATTCATTGCTTTTCCAAACAACACCCGTATTTTGTGTGTGGAAAATGTCTTTCAAAACGAATCAGTATTCCTTACTTACAATCTCTGAATGACCTGCAAAATGGCAAACTGCAACCCAATGTGTATTTTTTTGGAATTTTGACATGTAATTAATATATTGAAGAGGTTTTTAGCCATCTAAGCACATAATTATAAACACTTTTTAATCTATGTTACCAGACTGTCACTTAAGCTTATTTTCCATCAGTAAAAATACTGCTATTTCAAAATTAATGATAGCTCTTAGATAGCCTCATCCACCAGAGGGCAGACAGCAGACGCAAGAAGAACTACAGTCCTGCAGCCTATGGAACAAAATCCACATTCACAGAAAGATAAACGAAGTAAAAAGGCAGAGGGCTATGTACCAGATGTAGGAACAAGATAAAACCCCAGAAAAACAACTAAATGAAGTGGAGATAGGCAACCATCCAGAAAAAGAATTCAGAATAATGATAGTGAAGATGATCCAGGACCTTGGAAAAAGAATGGAGGCAACGATTGAGAAGATGCAAGAAATGTTTAACAAAGACCTAGAAAAATTAAAGAACAAACAGAGATGAGCAATACAATAACTGAAATGAAAAATACATTAGAAGGAATCAATAGCAGAATAAAAGGCAGAAGAACAGATAAGTGACATGGAAGACAGAATGGTGGAATTCACTGCTGCAGAACAGAATAAAGAAAAAGAATGAAAAGAAATGAAGACAGCCTAAGACACCTCTGGGACAACATTAAATGCAACAACATTCGCATTATAGGGGTCACAGAAGGAGAAGAGACAGAGAAAGGACCCGAGAAAATATTTGAAGAGATTATAATCGAAAACTTCCCCAACATGGGAAAGGAAATAGCCACCCAAGCCCAGGAAACGCAGAGAGTCCCAGACAGGATAAATACAAGGCGACACATGCTGAGACGCATAGTAATCAAATTGACAAAAATTAAAGACAAAAAAATTATTAAAAGCAGTAAGGGAAAAACGACAAATAACATACAAGGGAACTTCCATAAGGTTAACAGCTGATTTCTCAGCAGAAACTCTACAAGCCAGAAGGGAGTGGCATGGCATATTTAAAGTGATGAAAGGGAAGAAACTACAACCAAGGTTACTCTACCCAGCAAGGATCTTATTCATATTCGATGGAGAAATCAAAAGCTTTACAGACAAGCAAAAGCTTAAGAGAATTCAGCACCACCAAACCAGCTCTACAACAAATGCTAAAGGAACCTCTCTAAGTGGGACCACAGGGAAGGGGTTTGTTTTTTACAAAAACAAATCCCAAACAATTAAGAAAATGGTAATAGGAACATACATATCGATAATTACCGTGATGTGAATGGATTAAATGGTCCAACCAGAAGACACAGGCTCGCTAAATGGATACAAAAACAAGACCCATATACATGCTGTCTACAAGAGACCCACTGCAGACCTAGGGACACATACATACTGAAAGTGAGGGGATGGAAGAAGATATTCCATGCAAATCGAAATCAAAAGAAAGCTGCAGTAGGAATACTCATATCAGATAAAATAGACTTTAAAATAAAGAATGTTACAAGAGACAAGGACAGTACATTATGATCAACGGATCAATCCAAGAAGAAGATATAACAATTGTAAATATATATGCATCCAACATAGGAGCACCTCAATACATAAGGCAACTGCTAACAACTATAAAAGAGGAAATTGACAGTAACACAATAATAATGGGGAACTTTAACACTTCACTTACACCAATGGACAGATCATCCAAACAGAAAATTAATAAGGAAACACAAGCTTTAAATGACACAATAGACCGGATAGATTTAATTGATATTTATAGGACATTCCATCCAAAAACAGCAGATTACACTTTCTTCTCAAGTGCACATGGAACATTCTCCAGGATAGATCACATCTTTGGTCACAAATCAAGCCTCAGTAAATTTAAGAAAACTGAAATCATATCAAGCATCTTTTCTAACCACAACGTTACGAGATTAGAGATCAGTTACAGGGGGAAAAAATGTAAACACAAACACATGGAGGCTAAACATTACATTACTAAATAACCAAGAGATCACTGAAGAAATCCAAGAGCAAATTAAAAAATATCTGAAACAAATGACAATGAAAACAAAACGATCCAAAACCTATGGGATGCAGCAAAAGCAGTTCTAAGAGGGAAGTTTAGAGCAATACAAGCCTACCTCAAGAAACAAGAAAAATCTCAAATAAACAATCTAAACTTACACCTAAATGAGCTAGAGAAAGAAGAACAAACAAAACCCAAAGTTAGTAGAAGGAAAGAAATCATAAAGATCAGAGCAGAAATAAATAAAATAGAAACAAAACAATAGCAAAGATCAATAAAACTAAAAGCTGGTTCTTTGAGAAGATAAAAAAAATTGATAAACCATTAGCCAGACTCATCAAGAAAAAGAGGGAGAGGACTCAAATCAGTAAAATTAGAAATGAAAAAGGAGAAGTTACAACAGACACTGCAGAAATACAAAGCATCCTAAGAGACTACTACAAGCAACTCTATGCCAGTAAAATGGACAACCTGGAAGAAATGGACAAATTCTTAGAAAGGGATAACCTTCCAAGACTGAACCAGGAAGAAATAGAAAATACAAACAGACCAATCACAAGTAATGAAATTGAAACTGTGATTAAAAATCTTCCAGCAAACAAAAGTCCAGGACCAGATGGCTTCACAGGTGAATTCTATCAAACATTTAGAGAAGAGCTAACACCCATCCTTCTCAAACTCTTCCAAAAAATTGCAGAGGAAAGAACACTCCCAAACTCATTCTATGAGGTCACCATCACAAGGTAAGAATGAAAAAGAATGCAATAGTCATGCAATCTGAAAGACTGACTGGCAATGAATTAATGATTACTTTAATGGGAAACATTATTTTTACATAGATATTTTAACCACCCTGAAGTTTGATAGCATATATGGCATGAAGGAGAAATTTTTAAGAACCAAAATGGTAACATTAAAATATGTGTGAAGTTTTCCCAGCAGTTGCTTCATGGAGAAAGGGGTAGATTTCAGAAGTTTCCCTAAGGGAAAAGTAAATTTAGCCAAGTGAGATGAAAGAAAAATGATCGGAGGTTACCCCTGATTTGCTCGCTTAAAGTCAGTAACAATAATGGGTGGGAAAGATGAGAAGAGAAACTAAGTAGAATTTTTTTTTTTTCTTTATGGACAGTCAGAAATACAACCTTGTTCATCTGACAGCTGAAAGGAGAAGTCAAATCTAGAAGTGTAGAATTAATGTAGGCCCTGTACAATTGTGATTAAAATAAATCAAATGATAGAAAATTGTGAGCTTCAGTTTCAAAGATTCTGTTTAAAAATTTCAGTTTAGAAGATCAACTGTCACAAAATGAACATCCAGATTAAATAATGGAAAGAATAGCAGAGATGACTAAACAAGGGAAATTAAAGAAAAAGGAAAGACAAAGATTGTGGGAAAGAGTTTTAAAATTGTGTCACAACTGAAGTCACAATATTCAAAATCAGAATAGCTGGGATCACTATTTGTTAAACTTGTTGCTAATGATCTTTTTATAACAACACAACACCTATTTAAAAGTTTCTATCACTATAACAATTGCCACTAAAAACCAATAACTTCTTTCTTGTCTGATAAAATTTTCTTTGGAAAAAAAAGACATTATAATTGTTTGTTTGCCAGTATAATAGACTCTTTTTATGTTTATATCGATCAAATCACATGTTATCAAAGTTTTCTGCAGAAGATATTTCTTAATTTGTGGATTCTAGTTTATGTTGTATCTTGTCATCTTAAATAAAATTTCCAAAGACAGATAAATATTCTATTATTTCAGATTGAAAGCAAACTACTAAATTGTTTAAAAATATTTTTATAGGGGACTAGAAAGTTCAATCTGTGGTGTTTTATGAATTTAGCCCTTTTTGGTTAAATTTATTACATTGATGGGGAAAAAAACACTCAGACAACCCCTCTGGCAGCGATTATGGATTCAATATACTATATTAGTTGAATATTCCAATATGCCACACACATTATTAACAGCAACCCAGAATGTAATATCCCTGAAGTACTGCTTCAGTGATTTTTTTTCACATAAAAACTTTATGAACTTCAAAGTAAAACTGATATGTTATTGGCACTTTCTTTCCTCTAATGTAAGAATTTGGGGGAAAAATCAAAAGACACAATTTAGAATGTAATATTACAATAGATAAAATTTGCAAAAACTGGCAACCCTAAACATTCAAATGATGATAATCAGTTACTTGTGTATGATGGTATTAATGATAACTTTAAAAACAAGTTTATGCTTTCACATTTTTCCCGTTTGCTTCCCACAAATCATTATCTTACTTGTTTTACACATAGGAAACCAAAGTGTCAAGTGATTTGTCCAAGGTCATTCATACATCTTCAAATTAAACAACTTATGTTGTTTGCAAAGGGATCACTCAGGGATTATAATTAAAAACACTCCTCAATGGATATGAAAGTCCATAGTTTAATTATATACCTCTATCCATATTTCCTCCTGCACAAATAATTTAGGCATCTTGCCAGAGCGGCCTACTCTGGTAGCAAGAGAAGGGAAAGCCAGTTTCAATTGTAATTTTAATGGCATGCTCCTGAAAAATTCCATGTGTAATGGTATTTCCTAAATTAATGGAAGGTGACAATATTTCATCAGTTAGTGCCTGTCAATTCCAGAATATTCTGTCTTGCCATTCTGAGATGGGGTAGGGGAACATCTTAGCCCTTTGTACAGAAATTCTTCTTTAATCAGAGCTAATGGCTAACATTAATTCTGGAAAACAGTAGGACATACATATTTGCTTTGCCTCTCAAAATAATAGTTATATTGTTTCATATTTTTCCTTATCATATTTAATTGAAATGTATTTTAATTTTAATTTAATATAATTGTCATTCAACATATTATTACAGATGCAGTAATTCCACATCTAAATAAATAATCAAATACGTGGACACTGAAGTATTTTTGTACCCTCATCATAGCATGTTGAACAATGCAAAAAATCCTAAGTGTGTTACACTCGAGAGTGGTTAAATAAATCCAAGTGCCCTAAGACATAGAATATTATTGCACCATTAAAAATGATTTCAAAATCTTTTTGTGATATGGAAAAATTCTTAGATTGCATTATTGGAAATGAAAACCAGGGCTCCAAAGGAAATATACAACATGACCTAAACCATTGTAAAAATTATGTGCATAGAATAAAATACTAGAAACACTCTAATGAAAATAGTAGTTTTTTCTGAGTGGGAAAAATTGTAAATGTTCATCACTTTCTTCTCTGTCCTTATCTGGATTTCCAAATTGCATTGAATGGGTATGCATTTCTTTTATAGTCAGAAACACACTACTTTTAAAAACTGACTGTTGCTCTTGATATTAACTTTTAAAAAGTAAATCAGTTTTTTTCTGCTAGCATTCGTATTCAGAACCAGTCATTTCTGTGACTACACATAATTTTAGTTCCTTCTGAATGCGGAAAATGAGTGACAATATCAAAGAAAGCCATAATTATTGTTATTTTTGATAAGATCATTTCATACTTTAATACTCCTTGAGCACTTTCAAAAACATGGGTCTTCATAAAGTCTGTTAAACATGGTATGAATGATGTACAAAAGGAAAAAAATGTGTTTAGTATTGAGAGAATAGAGTTCATGCTTTCCTACCTGAGTTACTTACATAGTTTAGTTCACAATGTTTCGTTGCAAGGACTGAAAGAAGGAATTTCATTTTAAAGTTCACATAAAACATAAGAGATTTTGAAGTTTTTGGAAGAAAATCAATTACTAGAAAAAATGATACAAGATTGCATACAAGTAATTGAGTAAAAACTTTTATTCCTCCCTGCAAAGATAAATTTTATATCAACGTGGATGCACTGTAAATGTCAACTTGACATTCTTTCATTGCTATATTAGTTTCTTGATGTTGCCCAACAAATTACCACATGCTTAGTGACTTAAAACAACAGAAATTTATTTTTTCACGGTCCTGGAGGCTGGAATATTGAAATCTAGTCTGCAGCGCCATGCTCCTTCTTAAGGCTCTGGGGGAGATCCTACCTTGCCTTTTCCCAGTTTTGGGTGGTTGCCAGCAATTCTTGGGGCAACCCTTGAAGTTCACTGGTTTACAGCTTTATCACTCCAATTTCTGCCTCTTTTTATTCATGTGGCTATCTTCCCTCTGTGTCTGTCTGTGTCCAAAATTTTCCCTTCTATGTACCCATGATAATCCACATCATCTAAACTTGATTACATCTGCAAAGACCCTATCATGGCCCAGTAAGGTCACATTGATGGGTACCAAGAACTATGACTTCAACATATCTTTCCTGGAGACACAAATCAAAACTGTACTCCTCTCTTTTCTGTCCTTCTGTCTTTCCCTCTCCTTCCTTCCTCCCTCCCTCCCTTCCTTCCTTCCTCCCTCCCTCCCTCCCTCCCTCCCTCCCTTCCTCACACAAATTAAACACTTTCTTCTCTTGTCATCCTTGAACCTACACTCTCCCAGATGTATGTATACCTCGTTGACTGCTTTCACTCAGTCTCCTTGCTAGAGCCTCCTTTTCTGGTCAACTCTCAAAATTTGCTGAGTCCAGAACTTGATTCTTAGCTTCTTTACCTTTAGAATCCTTAGATTTTTCCCTAGATGATCTTATCCCATTTCTAGGCTCTAAATAGCATTTACAAAACCTTGTAATTTAAAATTGCTTAGGACTGGATATCAGACTATCTAACTATGCACTACTATGCACTCATTCCCTAGATAATGTTATTAATTTCAGGCTTTCAGATATTATCTACTAGCAAAAAATTCTCAACTTATCCATCTCCAGTCTGGTTTCTGAACCACAATTCCTTTTCCCACCTGCCTACCGAGCATCTCTGTGTGGTGTCTCGCAGGCACTCAAAACGAGCATGTTCAAAATTCATCTTGAAGGGCTCTACCTTTCATTCCTAAGAGGTTTCCTTCTTTAATGTTTTCCATCTCAGGAGTCGCTTCCATTCAGTTGCTGGTGGTAGGAATTGGTCTAACTTAGTTCATACTTTAACCCCATTTCTCCTGGTTTGTTTCTAAGTCTTAGTTTCTAAGTCTGAGTCTTAGTGGAGAAGAAGAAACCCCAAGGAGCCTAAACACAGGGACCAGAGAGGTAAGAGAGTGAAGAGTCACAGGAGTGAAGGGAAAGGTGTCTTAAGAAGAGATTCATCAGCTGTTTTAAATGGTGCAACATTCCTTACAACGAAAACATTTTTTTAAATTTTCTTTAAATGGAACAATGTGGAAGTCAGTGTTTACTTTAAAAGGTGGGCTTTTAATGGAGATGTTGGGATAAAATATGTTAAGGCATAAATGGAGAACAAGGAAGTGGAGACAGATGGCATCTAAGAAGTTTGGCTATGAAGGGAAGTTGAAAGATAGGGTGATGGCTTGCTAGGAGGTATGGTGTAAGGATATATTTGTGGTTTATTTGTTTTTATTGTTTTTAATTTGAAAGAAAGCATATTTGAATGTTGATAGGAAAGGCCCAGTAGAGCCACCAGAGAATGATTTAAAGGAAGCAGGATACTTGATGGACCAAAAATCCTAAGAATGCAGATTAGGGTGGAATCCAAAAATATATGACAGATTTGACCCCTGGCTGAAATACCTGCACCTGTAAGATTGAGATAGAAGACTCCTTCTCCTGAGATAGTTACAGGTTCAGATAAGTTTGTGGATGAAGTGATAGGAAGGTGAGAAAATTTCTGATGTCTTCTGTTCTTGTTGGGGAGTGTGAGGGAAGGTCATCCACTGAAAGTGATTGATAAGGGGTGAGGCATGATGCTTGTGGGGAGTGAATTAGATGGGAGATAGTTTCCTTAGAGATTGGAAGAGTAAACTAATTAGAGAAGCATGGAAGAGTATCTGGCAGTATTGGGGTCAAATTGCGATTGGTAATCATGATTTCAGGGTAATATCAACATGCATGTTTTTAAATATATTGGTGTGACCTGCTAACATACCATGTAGGTGTTTTAAAGAAGTTGAAGAGGTAGTATAATAGCCTTGACAACAGGTACGCTTTTGTCATAAGACCAGAGATACCAGAAAGGTTGGGCCAGGATACTGTCTTTGGGCGGCAATGACTTATGCACAGCCGGTGGGGGCTTGCCACCTCACCTCATTTTCGGCTTTCCTAGCTTGTTCACCTCCTTCCAAATGACACATTTTTTTTTTTACTTTGGCCTGGGACCCCTTATGTAACACCAAGTGGCTTTGCCTATCTCTACTTTATTCTGTTATGGGCAGATTCGTAATAATTCTCACATGGCAATCTCAATCTTCTTTTCCACATTCTTGGAATATATCATTAGCATGATTAAGAAATGTCATAATTTCTAGTTTTCCCCTAATTTTACAATGATTTGTTATTTTCAGTTTGTGACCATTTAATGAGAAGAAAGGTGATAATCTTAAAATTTACAGGTGATATATGAAGATTAACTTCAACTGTTTTCCTTAACATGTATCAGCAACTTCTAGAGAAAAACTTATGAATAACTTACTGTTAATTAGCTCAGTTTATACAAGTAAATATACAGTACTCTTAACTACAGAACAAGTCACATCCTGTTAATTAGCCTGGTTTATACAAAGTAAACACACAGTACTTCGAACTGTAGCTGTAATAGTTTAAAAATGAAGTATGACTATATAGCATTTCATCCTTTGAGTTTCCATACTAAAATGCTGAATAAAGAAATCCTGAATCCTCTTCTCCCAGTTTCTCAAACTAGTTCCAACCAAAAGATTTTCAAAAATCCACTTTACAAAATTTAGTGGTCATAGGAACATGCTAAAAATCACTAACTTGACCAGAGACAGATTTCTGAAAGTCTTTTGCAGAGGCCTAAAGAATATTTCTATATCTTTTAGTCTTATCTTGCTCTGTTCCTTAAATCAATTCAGATATTTTTATGCTCCAATTATTTCTTTCCTGGATACATGTTCAAAGACTGTTAAGTAGAAATCATCCTTTAAACATTCTCTTCTAAAGGCAACCACGAGACCTAATTTCTGATCTTTTATAAGGCCATTGCTACCAACTAGGCCAGAAGTAGTCAGTGTGGGTTCCCATTTCCACCAGTGACCTCAATATCAAGTTTTTGCACTCTGCTACCTTAAGGACAATAAAATTATGGCAGTCATGATGATAATGATGCTACTTTTCACTGAGCACCTGTAAATCAAGAACTTTCCTTGCACTGTTTCATTTAATTCTACTTAATCCTCAAAGCAAACCTTTCTGGGATTCAGTGGCAGAATAGGCCTGGTAGCACAACTCTCAGAGACTTCTGGGTAAACGTTCATCATTCTAGTTCCATACCTGGGAATTCTTGAATCTGCCTGGACCAGACTCTGTTAGCCTAGGAAGGCTGGTAATAAACGACGGGAATTTCATTCAAGACTGACTATATATCACACATAAAATAATTCTGGGATTGGTGAGGGGTATCTGGCTCAGGTAACAAGGTTTTCAGCATGTCTCCAGGCAAGGCTATTTGTAGGATGACCACAGTCTTATATATGTAAGATCACATCTGTAAGAAAACACAGAACGGGCTTCCCTGGTGGCGTAGTGGTTGAGAGTCTGCCTGCCGGTGCAGGGGACACGGCTTCGTGCCCCGGTCCGGGAAGATCCCGCATGCCGCGGAGCGGCTGGGCCCGTGAGCCATGGCCGCTGAGCCTGCGCGTCCGGAGCCTGTGCTCCGCAACGGGAGAGGCCGCAACAGTGAGAGGCCTGCGTACCGCAAAAACAAAAAAAAAGAAAACACAGAACACTCAGCCTCTAGAGGTTCTGATGTTATTTCATCCCCTCACTGTGTTATCCACCCCATATATGCATCCTCCTACCAGCTGCACCAGTACCATGTGGTGATCATCCTACCTCCAGGGTGAAGCCTCTCCCTCTGCTTTGGATGATGTATCCCTGCCAGGTATCTTCACCACACTGCTTCCTTCTGTATCTTTCAGAAGAGAAAATTCTATTTGATGAGCCCAGTGTTTTCTCTAATTAGATCTTTCCATTAATCTGAGCCTACTGTTAGCATGTGTATATAGCATGGTTACACAGCATAACTATCCCTCTTTTTACTAATTAAAGGGAAAAAAACCTGGAAGGCAACATGGTTGTGTAAAGTTACAGGTCATCCAGCACTGAAACAAAGGTCTGTGTGGTTTGAATATTGTCACCCTGCACATCACTGGGACTGCAGGGTGATATGATGAGGCCATGGGAACCTCACTACTGAGGTATCATGAGGGATCACTCTAAGTATACTTTACATCTTAAAGTAACACTCATAGACCTAAAAGAGTGGCTCTAACCAGGGAAAATTTTGCCTCCCAGAGCACACTTGACAGTGTTTTTAGGGGGGTGCTTCTGGAAACTAGTGGGTAAAAACCAGGAATGCTGCTGAATATCCTACAGTGCACAGGACAGTTTCTTACAACAAAGAATTATCTGGTCTAAAATATCAGTAATGCCAAGTTTCAGAAACCCTGCCCTAAAGAGTTTTGGTGTTCTGTAAAATACAACGATACTTTGAATATTTGTGTTGAATATTGAATATTTGTGAGGCAGGTGTGCTTTATCTCTCACCACTCCTCACCTCCCCATCTGGACATCTTTGCCGGAAGTGCTGTTCTTTCCTCATGTCTCTGGGACAATAGGATGAGTCTCACTTAAAAGTATTCACATTCATGTATTGGATGTTTATTTTTACAAGTATTTTTTTAAAGTGACCATAATAAATATGGTTTTCAAACCCCTCAAAAACTATATGTGGAGGGCTTCCCTGGTGGCACAGTTGTTGAGAGTCCGCCTGCCGATGCAGGGGACACGGGTTCGTGCCCCGGTCCATGAAGATCCCACATGCCGCGGAGCGGCTGGGCCCGTGAGCCATGGCCGCTGAGCCTGCGCGTCCGGAGCCTGTGCTCCACAACGGGAGAGGCCACAACAGTGAGAGGCCTGCGTACCGCAAAAAAAAAAAAAAAAAAAAAAAAAAAAAACTATGTGGAAAAAAATTAATTCTAATTCAGATATTTTCAGTTTATAATCTGTGGCTCTTCTTTTGTTCCAAACATATAACAATAATAGGTAACATGTAAAAAAAAAAAAACTAAAAATTCATTACTGTGTTTAAAATAAAATTAATACCTTCATAGATCAGAAATGAGAGGAATCATACAGAGATAAGTGGGCTACTTTCTTACCAGTACAGAAATAAGCAGAGTTGAAGAAAAATTCTAGCCTTGCAGAAAAAAAAGGAGATTAAAAAGTCTTCAGCTCCAACAATAACAAAAAAGCATGCTGAATAAAAAAACAAAAATGAGCAAAGGACTTGAATAAACATTTCTCCAAAGACATTACACAAGTGGCCAATAAGCACATAAAAAGATGCTCATCAACATTAGTCTTTAGGAAAATTCAAATTAAAACTATAATTAGATATCATCTCACACCTATTAGGATGGCTATTATAAAAATGAAAACAGAAAATAACAAATGTTGGCAAGAATGTGGAGGAACTGTAACCCTTGTGCATTGGGAATGTGAAATGTGGAATGTAAAATTGAAATGTGGAATGGTGAGAGTGTAAAGTGGTGCACCACTGTGGAAAACAGTATGGTAGTTCCTGAAAAAAAACAAAACATAGAATTACCATATATGCAGCAATTCATTTTCTGGGTTTATAGGCTCCAAAATTGAAAGCAGAGACTTGGGTGGTCGTAAACCCATGTTCATAGCAGCATTATTCACAATAGTCAAAAGATAGAAGCAACCTAAGTGCCCATCAACAGATGAATGGATAAACAAAACGTAGTATATACATACAATGGAATATTATTTAACCTTAAAAAGGAAGGAAATTCTAATATATGCTTCAACATGGATGTACCTTGAGGGCTTATACTAAGTCTTGAAATAAGACAGTTACAAAAGGACAAATATATGATTCCACTTGTATGAGTTACCTAGAATAGTCAAATTCACTGAGGCAGAAAGTAGAATGGTGGATGTCTGGGGCAAGGGGAAGGAGGGAATAGGGAGTTATTGTCTAAGGGGTACAGGGTTTTAGTTTGGAAAGATAAAAAAGTTCTGGTGATGGGTGGTGGTGATAATTACACTGCAGTGTGAATATCCTTAATGTCACTGAACAGTACACATACAAATTTAACACATACAAGGTTAAAATGGTACATTTTATGCTGTGTATATTTTACCATACAAAAAAGTTCCCAGTCCAAAACTGGAAACAACCAAAATGTCTATCAACACTCCAATGGATAAATAAATTGTGGTACATTCATACAGTGGAATACAACACAGCTACGACACAACAGCATGAATAGATTTCAGACATAATACTGAGTTAAAGGAGCCAAAGAGTACATACTGTAGGATTATACTTCCATTTATGTGAAGTATAACTTCATATAAAACTAGTCTGTGGTCATAAAAATCAGAACAATGTTTACCTTTGTGGGGGATATTGACTGGGAAGGGGCACTAGGGAAATTCCTAGGGCTGGAAATGAGGTACATCTTGATCTGTATGTTAGTTACAGGGTGTCTACATATGTGTACTTTATTATATATGTTATACCTAAATTTTAGTAGAAAAAAAAAATCTCACCATGTAAGGCCGAGGACCTAAGTCAGTGTCACTTTCTGAAAAGAGTTATGTGACGTTCTTATACTCGTGAAAAAGTTGGAAAGACCTACACCTGACTTTGCCTGATACTATAATTAAAGGAGCTGCTGGCATGACGAGGTGGGGATGAAGCCAGTACACAAAGATGCAAGAGGAAATAGACACAAGTTACTTGAGGCCAGGTTATTCCACTAGCTTAGTGATGTACAGGCAGAATTCCCAGTGTCACTGGATTGGTTGCCCTTCACCACACACACACACACACACACACACACACACACACACACATATACCTATATACATGTATATATGTATATATATATGTGTGTGTGTGTGTGTGTAACAGGGGCTATAATTTAAAACTTTAATGTATTTTTGCCTTTCTGAGTAATGACCTCCTACCATCTACGTCCACCCTAGAAATCCTTTTGCAGGGAGAGGGTGGAAAAGCTGGAAGAGATTAGAATTTGTTACGGAGTATTGCCATGAGAAAAAGATAATAGCTTTTACATCTCAAAGTCGTTTTTTATACATATGGTTCAAGCTGAACTTAAAAAGATTAATAAGAGATGCTATGACTCCTGATATTTTGCTCAGTATTTCATGCCAAGATGTTATTTTGAATATATGCCACTTTTTTTCCCCCAAATATGAGGCTACCACAATTATAAAAGCTAAGGGGAATTGTTTGCCCAATAGGATACTGGTAAAAGATTGTGTATTCATAGTCAGAAGGTGTGAGGAGAATTTCAGTAACCTAGGACTAGTGGGTGTTTTATGTTGTCTTCATTAGCCCTTAATGCTTTCTTTTATTGCCTCCTTTTTTTGTGGCAGTGGTGTCTTTGGGCTGACTTTCTGAGAGTCAGCAGTGTGAAGAGCCATTCACAATAAGGTATTCTGCTTCCTAAGGGAAGATGAAGAGGGTAGAATTTAATATTTGTAGTATGTCTTTAATTTCAAAAGTCAGAAGGAAAAATATTGAAATATTCAAATAATTATTAGTCGACACTTTTGTGCTTTATACTCACATAGGAATTTCATAGCTGGATTCTGTGAGATTGACTGATTAACTACCAGATTTTATAAATTCTTTCTTTTTTTACATCTTTATTGGAGTATAATTGCTTTACAATGGTGTGTTAGTTTCTGCTTTATAACAAAGTGAATCAGTTATACATATACATATGTTCCCATATCTCTTCCCTCTTACGTCTCCCTACCTCCCACCCCCCCATCCCACCCCACCGCTTGGTGGTCACAAAGCACCGAGCTGATATCCCTGTGTTATGCGTCTGCTTACCACTAGCTATCTACCTTACGTTTGGTAGTGTATATATGTCCATGACTCTCTCTCGCTTTGTCACAGCTTACCCTTCCCCCCCCCATATCCTCAAGTCCATTCTCTAGTAGGTCTGTGTCTTTATTCCTGTCTTACCCCTAGGTTCTTCATAACATTTTTTTTCTTAAATTCCATATATATGTGTTAGCATATGGTATTTGTCTTTCTCTTTCTGACTTAACTTCACTCTGTATGACAGACTCCAGGTCTATCGAACTCATTACAAATAGTTCAATTTCGTTTCTTTTTATGGCTGAGTAATATTCCATTGTATGTATGTGCCACATCTTCTTTATCCATTCATCCGAAGATGGACACTTAGGTTGTTTCCATCCCCGGGCAATTGTAAATAGAGCTGCAATGAACATTTTGGTACATGACTCTTTTTGAATTATGGTTTTCTCAGGGTATATGCCCAGTAGTGGGATTGCTGGGTCATATGGTAGATCTATTTGTAGTTTTTTAAGGAACCTCCATACTGTTCTCCACAGTGGCTGTATCAATTTACATTCCCACCAACAGTGCAAGAGGGTATCCTTTTCTCCACACCCTCTCCAGCATTTATTGTTTCTAGATTTTTTGATGATGGCCATTCTGACTGGTGTGAGATGATATCTCATGGTACTTTTGATTTGCATTTCTCTAATGATTAATGAAGTTAAGCATTCTTTCATGTGTTTGTTGGCAGTCTGTATATCTTCTTTGGAGAAATGTCTATTTAGGTCTTCTGCCCACTTTTGGGTTGGGTTGTTTGTTTTTTTGTTGTTTAGCTGCATGAGTTGCTTATAAATTTTGGAGATAAATCCTTTGTCAGTTGCTTCATTTGCAAATATTTTCTCCCATTCTGAGGGTTGTCTTTTGGTCTTGTTTATGGTTTCCTTTGCTGTGCAAAAGCTTTTAAGCTTCATTATGTCCCATTTGTTTATTTTTGTTTTTATTTCCATTTCTCTGGGAGGTGGGTCAGAAAGGATCTTGCTGTGATTTATGTCATAGAGTGTTCTACCTATGTTTTCCTCTAAGAGTTTGATAGTTTCTGGCCTTACATTTAGGTCTTTAATCCATTTTGAGCTTATTTTTGTGTATGGGTGTTAGGGAGTGATCTAATCTCATACTTTTAAATGTACCTGTCCAGTTTTCCCAGCACCACTTATCGAAGAGGCTGTCCTTTCTCCACTGTACATGCCTGCCTCCTTCATCAAAGATAAGGTGACCATATGTGTGTGGGTTTATCTCTGGGCTTTATATCCTGTTCCATTGATCTGTCTTTCTGTTTTTGTGCCAGTACCATACTGTCTTGATTGCTGTAGCTTTGTAGTATAGTCTGAAGTCAGGGAGCCTGATTCCTCCAGCTCTGTGTTTCGTTCTCAAGATTGCTTTTGCTATTCGGGGTCTATTGTGTTTCCATACAAACTGTGAAATTTTTTGTTCTAGTTCTGTGAAAAATACCACTGGTAGTTTCATAGGGATTGCATTGAATCTGTAGATTGCTTTGGGTAGTATAGTCATTTTCACAATGTTGATTCTTCCAATCCAAGAACATGGTATATCTCTCCATCTATTTGTATCACCTTTAATTTCTTTCATCAGTGTCTTATAATTTTCTGCATACAGGTCTTTTGTCTCCTTAGGTAGGTTTATTCTTAGATATTTTATTCTTTTTGTTGTAATGGTAAATGGGAGTGTTTTCTTCATTCCACTTAAAGATTTTTCATCATTAGTGTATAGGAATGCCAGAGATTTCTGTGCATTAATTTTGTATCCTGCTACTTTACCAAATTCATTGATTAGCTCTAGTAGTTTTCTGGTAGCATCTTTAGGATTCTCTATGTATAGTATCGTGTCATCTGCAAACAGTGACAGCTTTGCTTCTTCTTTTCCGATTTGGATTCCTTTTATTTCCTCTTCTCCTCTGATTGCTGTGGCTAAAACATCCAAAACTATGTTGAATAAGACTGGTGACAGTGGGCAATCTTGTCTTTTTCCTGATCTTAGTGGAAATGCTTTCAGTTTTCCACCATTGAGGACGATATTGGCTGTGGGTTTGTCATATATAGCCTTTATTATGTTGACGAAAGTTCCCTCTATGGCTACTTTCTGCAGGGTTTTTATCATAAATGGGTGTTGAATTTTGTCGAAAGCTTTTTCTGCATCTATTGAGATGACCATATGGTTTTTCTCCTTCAATTTGTTAATATGGTTTATCACATTGATTGTTTTGCATATATTGAAGAATCCTTGTATTCCTGGAATAAACCCCACTTGATCATGGTGTATGATCCTTTTAATGTGCTGTTGGATTCTGTTTGCTAGTATTTTGTTGAGGATTCTTGCATCTATGTTCATCAGTGATATTGACCTGTAGTTTTCTTTCTTTGTGACATCCTTGTCTGGTTTTGGTATCAAGGTGATGGTGGCCTCGTAGTTGAGCTTGGGAGTGTTCCTTCCTCTGCTATATTTTGGAAGAGTTTGAGAAGGATAGGTGTTAGCTCTTCTCTAAATGTTTGATAGAATTCGCCTGTGAAGCCATCTGGTCCTGGGCTTTTGTTTGTTGGAAGATTTTTAATCACAGTTTCAATTTCAGTGCTTGTGATTGGTCTTCATATTTTCTATTTCTTCCTGATTCAGTCTTGGCAGGTTGTGTATTTCTAAGAATTTGTCCATTTCTTCCAGGTTGTCCATTTTATTGGCATAGAGTTGCTTGTAGTAATCTCTCAGGATCTTTTGTATTTCTGCAGTGTCAGTTGTTACTTCTCCTTTTTTATTTCTAATTCTATTGATTTGAGTTTTCTCCCTTTTTTTCTTGATGAGTCTGGCTAATGGTTTATCAATTTTGTTTATCTTCTCAAAAAACCAGCTTTTAGTTTTATTGATCTTTGCTATCGTTTTCTTCATTTCTTTTTCATTTATATCTGATCTGATTTTTATGATTTCTTTCCTTCTGCTAACTTTGGGGTTTTTTTGTTCTTCTTTCTCCAATTGCTTTAGGTGCAAGGTTAGGATGTTTATTGGAGATGTTTCCTGTTTCTTAAGGTAGGATTGTATTGCTATAAACTTCCCTCTTAGAACTGCTTTTGCTGCATCCCATAGATTTTGGGTCGTTGTGTCTCCATTGTCATTTGTTTCTAGGTATTTTTTAATTTCCTCTTTGATTTCTTCAGTGATCACTTCGTTATTAAGTAGTGTATTGTTTACCCTCCATGTGTTTGTATTTTTTTACAGTTCTTTTCCTGTAATTGATATCTAGTCTCAGCATTGTGGTTGGAAAAGATACTTGAAACAATTTCAGTTTTCTTAAATTTACCAAGGCTTGTCTTGTGACCCAAGATATGATCTATCCTGGAGAATGTTCCATGAGCACTTGAGAAAAATGTGTATTCTGATGTTTTTGGATGGAATGTCCTATAAATATCAATTAAGTCCATCTTGTTGAATGTATTATTTAAAGCTTGTGTTTACTTATTTATTTTCATTTTGGATGATCTGTCCATGGGTGAAAGTGGGGTGTTAAAGTCCCCTACTATGAATGTGTTACTGTCGATTTCTCCTTTTATGGCTGTTAGTATTTGCCTTATGTATTGAGGCGCTCCTATGTTGGGTGCATAAATATTTACAATTGTTATATCTTCTTCTTGGATTGATCCCTTGATCATTATATAGTGTCTTTCTTTGTCTCTTCTAATAGTCTTTATTTTAAAGTCTATTTTGTCTGATATGAGAATTGCTACTCCAGCTTTCTTTATTCCATTTGCATGAAATATCTTTTTCCATCCCCTTACTTTCTGTCTGTATGTGTCTCTAGGTCTGAAGTGGGTCTCTTGTAGACAGCAAATATATGGGTCTTGTTTTCGTATCCATTCAGCCAATCTGTGTCTTTTGGTAGGAGCATTTAGTCCATTAACATTTAAGGTAATTATTGTTATGTATGTTCCTATTCCCATTTTCTTAATTGTTTTGGGTTCGTTATTGTAGGTCTTTTCCTTCTCTTGTGTTTCTTGCCTAGAGAAGTTCCTTTAGCAGTTGTTGTAAAGCTGGTTTGGTGGTGCTGAACTCTCTCAGCTTTTGCTTGTCTGTAAAGGTTTTAATTTCTCCATCACATCTGAATGAGATCCTTGCTGGGTAGAGTAATCCTGGTTGCAGGTTTTTCTCCTTCATCACTTTAAATATGTCCTGCTAGTCCCTTCTGGCTTGCAGAGTTTCTGCTGAAAGATCAGCTGTTAATCTTATGGGGATTCCCTTGTGTGTTACTTGTTGTTTTTCTCTTGCTGCTTTTAATATGTTTTCTTTGTATTTAATTTTTGACAGTTTGATTAATATGTGTCTTGGCATGTTTCTCCTTGGATTTATCCTGTATGGGACTCTCTGTGCTTCCTGGACTTGATTAACTATTTCCTTTCCCATATTAGGGAAGTTTTCAACTATAATCTCTTCAAATATTTTCTCAGTCCCTTGCTTTTTCTCTTCTTCTTCTGGAAACCCTATAATTCGAATGTTGGTGCATTTAATGTTGTCCCAGAGGTCTCTGAGACTGTCCTCAGTTCTTCTCATTCTTTTTTCTTTATTCTGCTCTGCAGTAGTTATTTCCACTATTTTATCTTCCAGGTCACTTATCCGTTCTTTTGCCTCAGTTATTCTGCTATTGATCCCATCTAGAGTATTTTTCATTTCATTTATTGTGTTGTTCATCGTTGATTGTTTCATCTTTAGTTCGTCTAGGTCCTTGTTAAATGTTTCTCGCATTTTGTCATTCTATTTCCCAGATTTTGGATCATGTTTACTATCATTATTCTGAATTCTTTTTCAGGTAGACTGCCTATTTCCTCTTCATTTGTTAGGTCTGGTTTGTTTTTATCTTGCTCCTTCATCTGCTGTGTGTTTTTCTGTCTTCTCATTTTGCTTATCTTACTGTGTTTGGGGTCTCCTTTTTGCAGGCTGCAGGTTCATAGTTCCCGTTGTTTTTGGTGTCTGTCCCCAGTGGCTAAGGTTGGTTCAGTGGGTTGTGTAGGCTTCCTGGTGGAGGGGACTAGTGCCTGTGTTCTGGTGGATGAGGCTGGATCTTGTCTTTCTGGTGGGCAGGTCCATGTCTCGTGGTGTGTTTTGGGGTGTCTGTGGACTTACTATGATTTTAGGCAGCCTCTCTTCTAATGGGTGGGGTTG
This sequence comes from Globicephala melas, assembly GCF_963455315.2. Taxonomy (NCBI): domain Eukaryota; kingdom Metazoa; phylum Chordata; class Mammalia; order Artiodactyla; family Delphinidae; genus Globicephala; species Globicephala melas. The sequence goes on along the minus strand of NC_083327.1, from coordinate 12,813,833 downwards.
TGTTCCTGTCTTGCTAGTTGTTTGGCATAGGATGTTCAGCACTGTAGCTTGCTGGTCGTTGAGTGAAGCTGGCTGCTTGTGTTGAGGTGGAGATCTCTGGGAGATTTTCGCCATTTGATATTATGTGGAGCTGGGAGGTCTCTTGTGGACCAGTGTCCTGAAGTTGGCTCTCCCTCCACAGAGGCACAGCACTGACTCCTGACTGCAGCACCACGAGCCTTTCATCTGCACGGCTCAGAATAAAAGGGAGAAAAGGTAGAAAGAAAGAATTAGTAGAAGTAGAAAGAAAGAGATAGAAAGAAAGAAAGAAAGGAGGGAGGGAGGTAGGAAGGAAGGAAAAAAAGAAAGAAAAAGTAAAATAAAGTAAGATAAAATATAATAAAGTTATTAAAATAAAAAAATAATTATTAAGGATAAAAAAAACGGACGGTTAGAACCCTAGGACAAATGGTGGAAGCAAAGCTATACAGACATAATCTCACACAGAAGCATACATATACACACTCACAAAAAGAGGAAAAAATCATAAATCTTGCTCTTAAAGTCCACCTCCTCAATTTGGGATGATTCGTCGTGTATTCAGGTATTCCACAGATGCAGGTACATCAAGTGGATTGTAGAGCTTTAATCCGCTGCTCCTGAAGCTTCTGGGAGAGATTTCCCTTTCTCTTCTTTGTTCGCACAGCTCCCAGGGGCTCAGCTTTGGATTTGGTCCTGCCTCTGCGTGTAGGTCGCCTGAGGGTGTCTGTTCTTTCAGACAGGACGGGGTTAAACGAGCAGCTGATTCGGTGGCTCTGGCTCACTCAGGCCCGGGAGGGAGGGAGGGGCACGGCGTGAGGGGCGGGCCTGCGGCGGAAGCGGCGGCATGACGTTGCACCAGCTTGAGGCGCACCGTGAGTTCTCCCGGGTAAGTTGTCCCTGGATTCCGGGACCCTGGCAGTGGCGGGGTGTGGATTGTGACCTGTGCTCGCACACGGGCTTCTTGGTGGCGGCAGCAGCAGCCTTAGCGTCTCATGCCCGTCTCTGGGGTCCGTGCTGTTAGCCGCGGCTCGCGCCCATCTCTGGAGCTCTTTAAGCAGCGCTCTTAATCTCCTCTCCTCGCGCACCAGGAAAACAAAGAGGGAAGAAAAAGTCTCTTGCCTCTTCGGCAGGTCCAGACTTTTCCCCGGACTCCCTCCCGGCTAGCTGTGGCGCACTAACCCCCTGCAGGCTGTGTTCACGCCGCCAACCCCAGTCCTCTCCCTGCGCTCCGACCGAAGCCGGAGCCTCAGCTCCCAGCCCCGCCCGCCCCGGCAGGTGAGCAGACAAACCTCTCGGGCTGGTGAGTGCCGGTCGGCCCTGATGCTCTGTGCGGGAGTCTCCCCGCTTTGCCCTCTGCACCCCTGTTGCTGTGCTCTCCTCCGCGGCGCCGAAGTTTCCCTTCTCCGCCACCCACAGTCTCCGACCGCGAAGGGGCTTCCTGGTGTGTGGTAACCTTTCCTCCTTCACACCTACCCCCCACTGGTGCAGGTCCTGTCCATATCCTTTTGTTTCTGTTTATTCTTTTTTCTTTTGCCCTACCCAGGTACGTGGGGGGTTTCTTGCCTTTTGGGAGGTCTGAGGTCTTCTGCCAGCGTTCAGTAGGTGTTCTGTAGGAGTTGTTCCACGTGTAGATGTATTTCTGGTGTATCTGTGGGGAGGAAGGTGTTCTCTGGTCTTACTCTTCCGCCATCTTCCGATTTTATCAATTCTAAGATGCATATTAGAAAATATTTTAGTATCTTTAAATTGAGATGCATGTTAAAATCCTGGTATTTTAAGATCGTGGTCAGCTAATTAGAAGTCATTACCTTGTTATATAAAATTCTTCAAGAAATACCAATATCAAAGGTACTTTGCTCAATGAAATATGGTAATTCACCGTGGCACGTAGAGTGCCCATTATGTGCCAGGTACTATGTGAAGTGCTGAGAGTAAAGAAAAAGGCAGACATAATCCCCACTTCCATGGAGTTTACAGTCTGTGAAGGAAATAGTTAACAAACAGTATTAAAGTAAAGAATAATGAGTGCTATAGCAGGAAAAGCATAGTAAAAATTATTCTGTATGTTACTGTGAGGGTTTTTTTTTGATGAGATCTACATTTAAACTGGTGGACTTCGAGTAAAACAGATTGCCCTCCATGATGTGGGTGGGCCTCATCCAATCAGTTGAAAGCCTGACTTGAACAAAAGATAGACCTCTTCTGAGCAAGGGGAAATTCTGCAGTAGACAACTTTCATACTTGAACTGAATTATGGGTTCTTCGCTGGTTTCCAGCCTGCTGGTCTACCCTACAGATTTTGGACTTGCCAGTCTCCATAATTGCATGAGGCAGTTCCTTAAGTAAATCTTTTTCTCTCTGTATATACACATATTATTGACTCTGTTTCTCTGAGGAACCCTGACTAATACAGCAACCTATTCCCTCGGTCAGGTGTCCTTATATTTAGCAAATGCTATGCTGCATTTTGTAACAAATATATGTTAATATTTCCGTATTTCCTTTCTAAAATTTAACAGTAGACAATATAACCTACCAAAACAAGTGATAAAAGTCAATATGATGTTGTAACAGTACCATAAGTAAATATAAAATGAAATATACTTATAAGATATTTTTTACCATGAAAATTCACCGTCTTGACTCCCCTAAAAGACAGAATGAAGTAGTTAAATGCTTGCAATGATTTACAGTAAGTATAGCTGTAAGATAAATAAAAAGGCCAGAAGTTATTTGGAGCCAGAAACACCAGTCAATGAAGAATCAAAGGTTTTGAGTAGACCCTAAAGTAAAAACTACAGTTAGGAAAGGAAGAAAAAAAACAAAAAAAGACCTGAGTTATTGCTCTATAATAAAGAAAGAGGTTAAGTAACTTTAAGTGAAGTAAGAATAATGTTCCAAACCAAACTGAAGACTACTGAAATAACAGAAATGAGAAAATATGATACTCTCATATCATAAATGAGCTGGACCATATTTATAAAAGTATTGTATCAAAAATATTCTATATGTTATACACATGTTATCACATAAAATACATCTTTACCAGGAAATTCACTAATTGCTTCTAGTATTTAATGAGATCTTGAAAATCCTATTGGCGTTACAGAGAAAAACAAAAACAAAAATAAAACATAAAAACCCCACCTCTTTTAAACTGGTAGAGAATCCTGAATCTTACAGACATCATTACAGATAGTAAAAAAGCTGGTGTCTAGAAAAGATAAACAACATCTCTCACATCTCTCACCAAAAAAAAAGGCTTATTTTTTTCTAGATGTGCTATGTATAACATTACTCTTAAATATATCTTCTATAAAATTTCTCGTGTAAATAAATCATAAGAAAGTTAAATTTTTCATTTTCAGAGATAGAAAACAAATTAATTAGAATTTAAATTTCTTTTGCATGAGTGATTTTGGTTATTTTCTTCCAAGCAAACATGAAATGACTATATATTTACATACTGAATATATTCAAACTTCTCTTTGTGTTCTTTATTAAGCACAATTGTCTAGGGCAGAAATTAGACATATTCTTTTCAAGAATACATCGGCACAAAACACTATAGACTTCAAAAGACTGTTTAGATTAAGAGATATTTCTAGCTAGAAGCACTTGACGAGTTCATTCCTATTGGAGGATCAGCTGTGACATGGTTCTGACTTTGCTATTAGTAGGAAAACTAAATTGCGCTGAAGGAGGAGTCCAGAGAAGGAAAGTGTATTTCTCAGGATTCATTCTTTGGCAAATAACAGAGACCCAACTCAAACAAGTTAAAGCAAAACCAAAATCTACTTGCTGACACAACTAAAGAAATCCAGAGTTCCAGGTGCTCATCCAGAACTCTTCTCCTCTCTCTTAATTTTTTTTCTATCTTTCATATTTATTGTCATTTTTAAAAATTCAAGTATAATTAATTCACAATATTGTGTTAGTTTCAGATGTACAGCAAATTGATTCCATTATACATACATATATATATTTATTCTTTTTCAGATTCTTTTCCCTTATAGGTTATTACAAAATACTGAGTATGTTACACAGTAGATCCTTACTGGTTATCTTTTTTATATATAGTAGTGTGTATATGTTAATCCCAAACTCTTAATTTTGATTTCTTGCATGTGGCTCTACTCTCAGAAAAGCTTTTTCTTATAGTGACATATCCACGAGCAACTCCATGCTGATATTCTCATAACTATGCCCTTGCCCTGCCAACAAAGTGAGAGACCTCTTTCCTCAATGATTTCAGCAGAGTCAAGTCAAATATGTATCTCTGACACATAGATTGTTTCCAGCAAGATGGAATATGATGATTGTTCAACTTGGTCACATGTCCATTCCTGGAGTGGAGACTGGAAAAGGGGGAATGGAAAGAATGAGGCATAGGGTCAGGCCAACCTAAATGATATGGACTGAGTGTGGGGAAGGGGCAGTTCTCAAAGGAAGATCCAAGTGTCCTCTGTAGACACAGGGAGGGTGGGAAGGTGAAAACCGCCAGTTAGCCATGCTCATCTCACTCTTGCGGCTTAAAAAGAGCAGATGATGGAAAAAGGGTTTGAGAGTAGGAAAAAAAAAATGATGAGAGAGAAAACCTCAACCTCCTAGCACAATGGGTGGGAGTTGTCAGAGAAAATAGTTCTGAAACCCAGTTTGGCAAAACACGTCAATAAGTCAAGAGACAAGGTGTTGGGGTAAGGAAAGTGACTCTATTCTAGAAAGCCAGCTAACCGAGAAGAGGGTGGACTAGTGTCCTTAAAAACCATCTTAACATCTCGGCACAGGCAATGGGCTTTAAAGGCAGAGTGAGGGGTGCGCGAGTAGCTCGTGACAGTTCTGGGATTGGTTGGCATCAAGGTGAATTTTCGCGGGTCACCAGTCTTCTGGTTTCAACCGGTCTGGGATCTACCTGCTTGTGGTCAGCAGTTTTCATCTGGTGGAGGTCTGCTTCCTATAAAACAACTTAGGAATATGTGTCAGACCTTTACCTACGTCTTTCAGGGAATTTGGTGACCTGGCTATGTGACTGGCTTATAGTCTAAATTGTCACCAGTGTCCTGATCCAACAGCTATTCTTTGTTTCTACATCTTCGTGTTTCCTAATCATTAACTCTTGAACCAGCTTTTGACCCTCAGGGGAGGCCTGGGAGACTAACGCAAAAGCCTTTTACTTCAAAGGACAGGGACACAGGGACTGGTATACGGTTTCAAAGGTTCAATCCCCCCTTTTCTTTGTTATTCCTCAGTTTTGAGGGGAACGGGTTTGGAACAAAAAAGGGAATACAATTTTGTATGGAGAGGTTAATCATAAACTTGGCAACGGAACTCTGTTTCAAAAGCAGACTTAATCAGCTCAGAAACGAGGAGCATGGGAGTGAAGTTCCCAGAGGAACTAACTTCCATTCCGTACAGTCAGTGTTGAATTAAATGTGGATCTCACTTTTAACAATGATTGCCAGGACTTCGGGAGTGGAAATGGCTGTTAGCTAAATTCCTGCAAACTCACACTTTCCAGATTACATGGATGATGGCTTCCAGTTTTGTGGTCCAGAGAGTAGTTCCATAGTTTTTTGTTCAGTTTAGTATAATTATAAAGCAACCTTCATCTCTGTGTCTCCTATAATGTGATGAGAAGCTAGCCTGATTTTATTGGGCAGATCCTATATTACACTTTTGTACATGTAATCCAGAAGAATAACAGGCATCTGCTGGAAGAGTAGAACAGAATCATGTAGGAAGTAAACACATTCCATTGGTTGTGTACTTGAGTGATTAGGGCCATGTATCTATCCTGCAGGCTGACTAAACGGATTTTATAAACAGCTTTGCTTTAGGCTACCTGCAGCCACATGCCAGCCTGTCTTAAACTTTCATGTTCTATTTAAAAACTTAAAAAAAAAATTTTCTGAACCTGAATCCCACTGCTCTACTAGTCTATATGTGTCTATGTAGCTCTCTCACATACATACCAAGTACTCTAATTTGGTAGAGAATGTTACAATGAGAAGAGAATGGACAGTTCTATCAAGTCCAGAAGCTCAGCCTCCCAGACCAGGGAGATTTTCGACTACACTACCTTGAAAGTCTAGACAAGCCATAAAAGGAAAATAACAATGCATTTTTCTTAATATACTATCAACATCCTGTTTCATTATGGAATATGTGTGGAGAGCAACAAGAAATATTTTATAATTAAATTGTAACAGCATTTGCATTGTACTTTGGAAACAAAATCAAATATTTGTACGATATGTGGTATACATATAACATTTATGGCAGGCTTTTTATAGAGGTTAATTATTTTTATAATCAACAAAGTTCTGAGTCCAGAAATTTTAGTGGTAACTCAGATACATGTCAGATTTGAGTATAAGATCATTTAAAAGTTGAAAACTTTTATTTTATATATGCATATTTAATGAGGGAGAAGCTAAGTTATTACCTTGTGTAAATACTCCTAGTTGATGGTGATTATTTTAAAAGAAGAAATTTGCTGACATAATAAATTGTTTGTTTGTGTATGATCGAAGTATTTAGTCTGATTCTACCAGCTGTATGACCTGGGCAAGCCACTGAACTTCTGGGGCCTCATTTTCCCATGAGAGACTTGGATTGTATCATTTCTGTGGATCTCTGGAACTCTAAAATTCTAATTTCCTAAAAATGAGAATGTCTCTTGTTTAATCTGCCGCTAGACAGAATGGGACTTTAATAGTTCTGATCAGATAGATATAATATATCATGTTTAAAAGCAAAAACAAAGTAAGTGTGTAAAATGAGAAAAGTTTCTCCTGAACTTCTGGCAACTTTCATCATCTTGAATTTGCTCCCTGCAGGAGGGAACAACTATCGATTTAGTAGCTTGTAGAGAAATTTCACGCTTGGCATCTCTGCCCCTCATCTTGGTATCTAAAAACTTAAACTATATTATTTATGAATATAGTTTGAGTTCTCAGATGCAGCTGATACCAAACTAATGTCTGGAGAAATAATGGCATTCTTCATATTTCAGAGTTTCAGCCAAAGTTGTTTTTTTTTTTTTTTTTAACATTTTTTATGGTATAGTTCTGAACCATATACAAAATTCAAGAGACTTCCCCCTTTCCTAAGGACTGATCAAACCTAGACTGACAATCCCTAGGACTTCCCTGCAACAAAGTGACCTTTTCTGTATTCCCATATAAGATGATGCCTTATTTCTCAAACATCTCCATAGGTTCGTGTAAGGCAAAATCATAGCGCAACTAATAAAGACAGTTTATCTCTAAATGGATAAAATATGTGAGAAAAATCAAGGTAAGAAGGAAAATGGCTCTCATTGACTCATACTCTGGGCTATGTTGATTCCTTCTAAGGAAAGCTAAAGTCAAACGATAATTTATCCATAGAAACCTCACAGGACTAAAGGCCTTATAGAGTAAGAGTGACACTAATAATTTTTCTAGACTCTACCACGTTCTGCTGCAAAGCATCTATTATGGACAGTTGCTATACAGTTGGTTGATTTAAGACTGATTCTATACCTTTTATTCAATTTCTCCGGGGCTAAATTACATACTAAGCTATATTTCTAGGCAGGACATAAACACAAAATTTACAGATTTCATGTATTAGTCATTAGTAAATTTTGGAATCTATTCAAGGTAAATTTGATACATTGCAAATGATTTGATTTTGTGACTACTTTCCCCACTTATTTTAGATAATGCAAGGAACAAGGGGTGAACTGTGATATTTAGCTTTCTATTACCTGTACTATTTGAAAGCATGAATATTTTTTGTGGAGACTGGTCAGGAGAACAAAGGTTGCAATTCGTTTTTCAATAATTGTGTTACTCATGTTAAATTTGCCTTTCAATTATTGCTGCATTTAAAGGTTTTTGATTGTCATAGTGATATGAAAAAAATCAGAATGCTATCCATAACCTTTGTAAAATTGTCACAAACTTTATAAATCAGATAACATTAATAATGTAAAGGGATGTAAATTTCAAGAAATTTCGAGTACACTTTGTGAAGTGATTACCACATTCAGGTTAATTAACACATCCATCACCTCACATAGTTAGCATTTTTCCTCCCACCTTGGTTGGCATTAGCACTTTCCTACGCTAAGCCCTAATTATCTCAGTGTTTCACTCTTTACAGAGACTTTCCCAACTGGTCCTCCTGCCTCCAATATCCACTCTTCCATTTCCTTCTGTAGGTTATTGTCAGATCAGTTTTCTTTATGACTGCTCTCAGTATGTCACCTCCTACTGGAAAGCTTTCCTTACTGCCAACTCTATTAAGTCCAAGCAGCTCAGTCTGGCATCCAGTGTCTTCTATGATACAGCCTTCTGCTACCTCTCTCACTTTACTATTCTGTTCTCTTGTCATCCTATACCCCTTCTCTCTATGTGCCCCAACATCATAACAATGCCATGTTTTTCATCCAGTTGGTTAAGAACTCTCTCTTCTCTAAACTCCTATAAAACTTGTGGTTTGTTCTCCTTTGGGACTTCATTAGACACTGACTTATGACAACTCATTTGCTATAATGATATATTTTTCATTAACTTGTAGATTGTGATGTGTGGTGTGTCTCCTTACTCTGTTAAATATTAAGCTCTTTGAAAGAGAGAATGTAGAATCATATCTCCCAAGGTTCCAGGCTAATCTAATTAGTGGATTTTGAGATATCAGCTGAATTAATGAAGTTAAAACAGTAGATTCAATATTTTAAATTACCACAGTATGCATAAACAATACTAAAAGAATGTACAGTAAAATGTTTGTTATATTTTTCACAAGGGGCAGAGCTGATTTATTCATTATTCAACAAGTATTTGTGGGGTGCTAACTCTGTTCCCGGCACAGTTCTGGTTCTAGGCATACAGAGAGAGAAAGTTGGACTAAATCTCTACACTCATACAACTTACATTAAAGTAAACGGAGACACACACACACAAAAGAAAAAATGGGGAGGGGATAAAGAAAGAGGGGATAAGATAGACTAGTATGATAAGAATTAAAATGGTATAATATAATAAAGAATGACTTCTTAAGTGCTCTAGACTGTGTGGTCAGGAAAGTTCTCTCTGAGCCGGTGTCATCTGAGATGAGTTATGATAAGCCATCCCAAAATTTTTTTAAAGAACGTTGCTGGCTATAGCAACAACCGCTGTTGCAAAGAGAGTACATGGATTCTGAGTGTGACATATTTAAGGAAATAAAAGAAGGCTGCATTGATGAGGCCTGATAAGGTTAGGAGGTGGGCATCCTCTAGACTGTTTTGAAAGCCAGGATAATGAGTTTAGATTTTAATTTCAAATGGAATTTTTACTTTTAAGAAAGGTGTGTAACTGATATGATTAGACTGTTGTTTTTACAAGAGTCCTCTGATTTTGTGAAGTGGACTATGGGAGGCATGGAGATTGTTGCAGTGGTCTAGAGTATATGTTACGGAGACTTGGATCATGGTGATTGTACTGGAGAAAGAGTGAGATGCAGATTTTCAGGAAATATTTTGGAGATTGACATGACAGGATTTGATTAGAAATTAGATATGGATCTAGGAAAAGAGAGTAACCAAGAATAAATCCTAGGTATTAGGCTTGAGCTGGAATAGAGGGGTGAGGATGGGTTGTATCACTTTTTGAGATGGGGAAAATTAAGGCAGAGTAAGTTGAGGGCGGGGAAGGAAATCAGTGTTTCTGTTTGGTACCATTTAATTTGTGATGCCAATTAAGCATCCAACTAGAGATGTATTACAGGCCTTTGTTTTCGAGTCCGGAGTTCTGGGAAGATTGGGAGATCTCTGCGCTGTAGATAAATATTTTGGAGTTGTTAATGTGTAGATTCTATTTATAGCCGTGGAACTAGATGAGATCGCCTTGGAAGACTACATAGAAGAAAAGAGAAGCAGAGGAAGGGGGGTTTCATTGAAGACCCAGAGAAGAAGAGCTACAGAATTTCAAAAGGAGCATCCTAGGCAAATAGAACAACCAAGAGAGTGTGATGTCGTGAAAGAACATATTTCAAAGAGGAGAAATGCTTAGTGATGATTTTATTTTCTGTTTGTGCTCTCCTGTATTTCTCAGATTTTTTTCTGTCAATGTAGTGACTATTTGGAGCATCTCCCTAACATGTATTTCTATAAAGTTGCTGTGTGGTTTGGATGGGCTTGGCCCTACCGCTGATTTCCAGAGTGTGCCTAGATTGGTATATGCCACCGTTTCTCAATGCAGATGCTGTTAGTATTTTGAACAGTATAAAATCCATCATTGTGTAAGACTGTTCAGGAATGGCAGGCTGTTTAGCTTCCTACTAAATTCTACTCAATTCCAATAACACCCTCAGTCATTTTGACAATCAAAAGAACATCTTTATAACAATATAACTTGTATGGATTCTTATGTTATGAATGAGCCAGTCTGTATATAGAGATGTACTAGAATGTTAAACTGGTTTATATATTTTATTAGTTTGTCCATTCATTCATCATGCACTTATTGATAGCCTGTCATGTCTCAGCCATTGCAATCAGTACAGCGAATACAAAGATGCTTAAGACGCATTCCCTCGGGGAGCTTGCAGTTATGGATCAGAGACAGAGAAACCAATAATAACAATATAATGTGATGAGTGCAGCACTGAAGTTGTGTACCCATTATGGTAGTGCTGGAAAGGAGAGAGTGATCAATTTTATCTGAATGTCTAGAGAACTCAGATTTCAGCACTGGTCCTTCCATTCCCTGATAAAAATGCCTAAACTGTTTATACAAACGATACACTTTTGCTGACTTTCTGGTTTCCTTCTAGGAGTCTAGAAATTTGATACGTGCTAAGGTGTTAGGTAAGGGGTGCCTATGTACCGAGCCCCCATTAAAAATTCTGGCACTGAGGTGTTTTTTTTGGTTTTTGTTTTTTTTTGCGGTATGCGGGCCTCACTGTTGTGGCCTCTCCCGTTGTGGAGCACAGGCTTTGGACACGCAGGCTCAGCGGCCATGGCTCACGGGCCCAGCCGCTCCGCGGCATGCGGCATGTGGGATCTTCCCGGACCGGGGCACGAACCCGTGTCCCCTGCGTCGGCAGGCGGACTCTCAACCACTGCGCCACCAGGGAAGCCCTGGCACTGAGTTTTTTTTCTTTTTTTTTTTTTTAAACATCTTTATTGGAGCATAATTGCTTTACAATGGTGTGTTAGTTTCTGCTTTATAACAAAGTGAATCAGTTATACATATGTTCCCATATCTCTTCCCTCATGCATCTCCCTCCCTCCCACCCTCCCTATCCAACCCCTCCAGGCGGTCACAAAGCACTGAGCTGATCTCCCTGTGCTATGCGGCTGCTTCCCACTAGCTATCTACCTTACGTTTGGTAGTGTATACATGTCCATGCCTCTTTATTGCTTTGTCACCATTTACCCTTCCCCCTCCCCATAGCCTCAAGTCCATTCTCTAGTAAGTCTGTGTCTTTATTCCTGTTTCACCCCTAGGTTTTTCATGACATTTTTTTTTTCTTAAATTCCATATATATGTGTTAGCATACGGTATTTGTCTCTCTCTTTCTGACTTACTTCACTCTGTATGACAGACTCTAGGTCTATCCACCTCATTACAAATAGCTCAATTTCGTCTCTTTTTATGGCTGAGTAATACTCCATTGTATATATGTGCCACATCTTCTTTATCCATTCATCCGATGATGGACACTTAGGTTGTTTCCATCTCTGGGCTATTGTAAATAGAGCTGCAATGAACATTTTGGTACATGGCTCTTTTTGAATTATGGTTTTCTCAGGGTATATGCCCAGTAGTGGGATTGCTGGGTCATATGGTAGTTCTATTTGTAGCTTTTTAAGGAAGCTCCATACTGTTCTCCACAGTGGCTGTATCAATTTACATTCCCACCAACAGTGTAAGAGGGTTCCCTTTTCTCCACACCCTCTCCAGCATTTATTGTTTCTAGATTTTTTGATGATGGCCATTCTGACTGGTGTGAGATGATATCTCATTGTAGTTTTGATTTGCATTTCTCTAATGATTAATGATGTTGAGCATTCTTTCATGTGTTTGTTGGCACTCTGTATATCTTCTTTGGAGAAATGTCTATTTAGGTCTTCTGCCCATTTTTGGATTGGGTTGTTTGTTCTTTTGTTATTAAGCTGCATGAGCTGCTTATAAATTTTGGAGATTAATCCTTTGTCAGTTGCTTCATTTGCAAATATTTTCTCCCATTCTGAGGGTTGTCTTTTGGTCTTCTTTATGGTTTCCTTTGCTGCGCAAAAGCTTTTAAGTTTCATTAGGTCCCATTTGTTTACTTTTGTTTTTATTTCCATTTCTCTAGGAGGTGGGTCAAAAAGGATCTTGCTGTGATTTATGTCATAGAGCGTTCTGCCTATGTTTTCCTCTAAGAGTTTGATAGTTTCTGGCCTTACATTTAGGTCTTTAATCCATTTTGAGCTTATTTTTGTGTATGGTGTTAGGGAGTGATCTAATCTCATACTTTTACATGTAGCTGTCCAGTTTTCCCAGCACCACTTATTGAATAGGCTGTCCGTTCTCCACTGTACATTTCTGCCTCCTTTGTCAAAGATAAGGTGACCATATGTGCGTGGGTTTATCTCTGGGCTTTCTATCCTGTTCCATTGATCTATATTTCTGTTTTTGTGCCAGTACCATACTGTCTTGATTACTGTAGCTTTGTAGTATAGTCTGAAGTCAGGAAGCCTGATTCCTCCAGCTCCATTTTTCGTTCTCAAAATTGCTTTGGCTATTCGGGGTCTTTTGTGTTTCCATACAAATTGTGAGATTTTTTGTTCTAGTTCTGTGAAAAATGCCAGTGGTAGTTTCATAGGGATTGCATTGAATCTGTAGATTGCTTTGGGTAGTAGAGTCATTTTCACAATGTTGATTCTTCCAATCCAAGAACATGGTATATCTCTCCATCTATTTGTATCATTTTTAATTTCTTTCATCAGTGTCTTATAATTTTCTGCATACAGGTCTTCTGTCTCCTTAGGTAGGTTTATTCCTAGGTATTTTATTCTTTTTGTTGCAATGGTAAATGGGAGTGTTTTCTTGATTTCACTTTCAGATTTTTCATCATTAGTGTATAGGAATGCCAGAGATTTCTGTGCATTAATTTTGTATCCTGCTACTTTACCAAATTCATTGATTAGCTCTAGTAGTTTTCTGGTAGCATCTTTAGGATTCTGTATGTATAGTATCATGTCATCTGCAAACAGTGGCACTGAGTTTTTAATGAGCTCCCGAATAGACAATATTTCACATGTATTGTCACAACTTTTTGCTGGAGGATTAAGTGCATCCTATGTGACTCCACTGGGAGAAGACTCTTGGAAGCTTGCACCTGGTTTCCTCCAGACCTCACCCCATGTACCTTTTCCCTTTGCTGATAGTATATCAGCAAGCTGTATATATATCCTAACCTTCTATCCTTCGGCTGTAATAAATCACAACCATGAGTATGACTGTATTCTGAGTTCTGTGACTCCTCCCAGCAAATCAACCTAAGGGTAGTATTGGAGAGACCCAGGACAGGATATATTTTGGGAGGTCATCTTTGGCAGAGGGAACAGCATTGGGTCAGAGACAAGAAGACTCAGAAAGAAACAATGTATATTTTGGGAATTGCACCTCATTTTGAATGATTCTGCTAAGATGGGGAGATCATTGTACAAGAGACCAAAGATGACCTTAAACATTATCTAGGTATTTCATTGTCTCTCTTTTTAAGGGCTTTGGTTAGTCTGATTCTTCTTTGACCATGCCGCCTTAAAATCTTGATGTTTCTTACAGGGAATGAAAACAGAGAGGTGCTAATAGTGCAGCTAAAGTCATGGACCCAACTCAAATATCACTGCTTTTATGAAAATTTTTTCTGATTGTTACCAGTAAAAATGAAATCTGTCCATAGTCTTGTTTTTCAAGATGTTTATTATAAAATAAGCTTCCTGAGAGAAGACTTGTGTTTCATTTGTTTTATTTATCCTCAGTGCAGTGCCAAGGATAGTGTTTTGTCAATAGAAGACATCTAATGAACATTATGATCCTTTATGAGATTATGGGTTTCTTACAAGATGGGACCAAATCTTATTCATCTTTGTATCTCTGGAATCTAGTACAATATCTGGTTTACATAATCCATTCCTTCATTCTCAGGATATGTATTGAGCACTTGTGGTGTGGCACACACAGTTCTGGGTGCTTATAATTAAATAGCAAGCTAGGTAGCAGGGCTATCATGTCACATGGTAACTGGATAAGTGTTTGTTGCATTCAGTTCTATTTCTCTGCTCTTACATAAGTCAGCCAGAGTACTGTCTCCCCACAAGCCTAGCACTGTGAAAGCTGCACCTTTCTTTATCCTTTATGTTGCTTGCTATATTCCTTTATCAGTTATTCCAGTTTTGAAACTTATAACTACTGCTGATCTTGTCATTCAGAGAGTTTTTTTTAGAAATAGCATAACATATGTGGGATTGGCATACACTACTATATTTAAAATAGATAACTAACAAGGACCTACTGTATAGCACAGGGTACTCTGCTCAATATTCTGTAATAACCTAAATGGGAAAAGAATTTGAAAAATAATTGATATATGTATGTGTATAACTGAATCACTTTGCTGTACAACTGAAACTAACATAACATTGTAAATCAACTATACTCCAATATAAAAAAAAAGAAATCTCATAAACTCCCAGTCTAAAACAATTCTAACCAAAGACACAATTTCATTGACCAAGATGGAATATGACAATTATAAACTAAAATGTGTAACTTAGATTATATGTTCCAGTGAGGGCAAGGATTTTTATTTGGTTTTTTGACTTCCATATTCTCAGAAATTTTATAATAGTGATTGGTATACAGCAATTGCTCAATTAAAAGTTGTTCACCAATTAGTGGAATAATTATGTTTGTATCCAAGGAAATTTTTATCAATGAAATATTACTTAGAATGATTTTTTTCAGGAAATACTATTAGTCATGGAAGCCAAAACATACAACACAATGTAAAAGAAGCTGAAAACCTCAAGGTGATTCTATAATGAAAAAAATTTCCAAAGATGGGAGGCAGACAACTTAGGCTCCCAGTGCTTTGCCATTAACTTGCAATAATATGACCTTTGGTCATTTTAAACTTTCTGAACCTCAGTTTTCTCTTCTGTGAATTAGAGGTATTAAAATTTTGAGATTTCTAAACTCTCTTTCAGCGTATTAAATCTGTGTGATTGTTTAAAAGGAATGGTATCTCATTGGAGTTATGTAAAACCTAATTTGATTAAATTTTAGACTAATTCCATCAGTTGCTGGTCATTTTCTCATATTCAAAATTTACTAATGTCTCAGAGTGGGATGACAGTGGTGGATGGGCAGGCAATGATACAAACAATGCTATGAACTTACAATGTTATAAACAGGAAAAACTGTTTCCACCAGATGAGGCTTTATCAGAAAATAAAATAAAGAGCTAGGCAATGGGAAAGTAGGGAACACAATAGGATGATGCATTTTTTAAAAAACAAATTTATTTATTTATTTATTTTTGCCTGTGTTGGGTCTTCGTTGCTGCACACGGGCTTTCTCTAGTTGCGGCAAGCGGGGGCTACTCTTTGTTGTGGTGCGCAGGCTTCTCATTGCAGTAGCTTCTCTTGTTGTGGTGCGCAGGCTCTAGGCACACGGGCTTCAGTAGTTGTGGCATGTGGGCTCAGTAGTTGTGACTCACGGGCTCTAGAGTGCAGACTCAGTAGTTGTGGTGCATGGGCTTAGCTGCTCAGTGGCATGTGGGATCTTCCCGGACCAGAGCTCGAACCTGTGTCCCCTGCACTGGCAGGCAGATTCTCAACCACTGCGCCACCAGGGAAGCCTGGATGATGCATTTTTATCTTTGTCTTCTATGATGTATTTGAATTTAGGTTATGAAGAGCAGGAAGAAGGTTAGATTGACATAGACTGATGTGGGAAGACTGACTTTCTTTTCCGAAAAATTTATCATAGAATTTCACATTTCTAATTGATATTAAATTTATTACCTATATTTTTAATAGTGATATGTCTTAGATCTATTACTTACATTTTACTATAATAGTTTCCAGTAAAATTGTATAATTTCGTAAAACAATGTATTTGATGCAATAAAATGAATACCAGTGATATCTAGTTTCCCTCTGTGCCAAGCTCTCTTGAGAATTAACACATGTAAAACACTATAACACATAGCTCACATTATTGAGGATTGCCATGGGATAGGATGCTATTGTTATTTACCCAAATATACAATTATCCAGGGTTTTCATTGGGAATTAGAATTCTTGGACAAAAACAAGTATTTACCGTGGAGTCTGAATTAGGCAGACAAGTAGCTTAAACAGCAAGCAGTCTTTTCAGATTGATTTTTTTTTCCCCTCATGAAGAGTCTGTGCCAATGGGACTTCCTTGGTGGCACAGAGTCTGTCTGCCAACACAGAGGACACGGTTCGAGCCCTGGTCCGGGAAGATCCCACATGCCACAGAGTGGCTGGGCCCATCCAGCAAAGCTGCTAAGCTTGTGCTCTAGAACCCGTGAGCCCGCGTGCCACGGCTGCTGAGGCCTGTATGCCTGGAGCCCATGCTCCGCAACAGAAGAGGCCACCGCGGTGAGAGGTTCACGCACCACAATGAGGAGTGGCCCCTCTTCGCCGCAACTAGAGTGGGCCTGTGTGCAGCAGCGAAAACCCGGTGCAGCCCCAAAATAAACAAACAAACAAATAAATAAATATATTTTTAAAAATAAAGGAAAAGGGAAGGCCAAAATTATTTTTAAAAAATTAAAGAAGAGTCTGTGTCACTGACGTCTGGCTTTCCCCAGGATTCATGTCATGAAATCTTTATCTTAAGAAATATTTGTTAAAAATAGAAAGTATTTAATGTGTATTCTTATCGTACGATGGCTATAATGTAGCCTTATAAGTTATTAAGTTATATCTGCCCATAGTTTATTTATCCAAATGTAAGTTTTTAAAGGACCTGATTCTGTAAATACATAAGAATATCATAAAGTTTATACTTGGGCTAATTAATACTAGCCCCAAATTAATATACTTTGGGCTAATTAATGAAAGGAGTGGAGGGACTTGTATAATTCTTCTAAGTCTTTTTTTAAAACTAAAAGAAAAGTTTATAACTACACAAGTATGACCTCTTACTTTTTGAAAAAAACCCTGTGATTTGTAAGCAACAACTATAGTCAAACTAATTTTAAAACACAATTTTAAATAATTCTAAGTTCAGTGTGTCATTCATGAAGCTCTCTGTAGTGAATTTTCCAAGTATTATATATAAACCTAGTCACCTTTGTCCAAATGCTCGATTGTGATGTAACTCTGAAATACTAATTATTGCATATTGGTTTCTTTAGACATCTCCTTGATTATTGATTCATGTCATTTTTCAAGGAAATTATGTTATCAGAATTTATATTTCATATTTTTCCATTCAAATTTTTCAACCATAGTCCTCTTGGCACAAAATTATCTCATTTAATACCAGCATTCTCTTTTCTGTTTATGCAGTTCCTCAAAGAATTCATCCAGTCCCAAGTCTTCAACTCTAACGTCTAAGCTAGTTATCACCAAATTCATTCAGTTATCAATCCCATTAATTGATATTTATTGAGTGTCTGCTGACCTTTTAGGCACTGTGCTGAGTACAGTGGTGAGATTCTCTCCCCTCCCAGACTTTCTTTCTTCTTGTTTTGTCATTCATTATTTCATTCAACAAATATTTAATGGATTGCTATTTTGTGCCAGGAAAAGCACTAAGTGGGAGGAATGACAATTTCTTGGAAAAGAGAGAAATGTAAACAGATAATTTCAGCTTCACGAATTAAGTGCTATTATGATAAAGATGTTTTCACAGGAAGCTGTGGGAGATTGATGGGCATGGAGGTTCAAGAAAAGGTTCTGCATTCTTTAGTGTCTTGCCTAGGATATCAAACTCAATCCAGTTGGCATGGTTTCAGTTTTCCTAGACGCTGATCCTGAGGCAAGGATTCAAGTGCAAGTAATTTATCTGGAACACTGGTAATGAGCAGAGAGTTAAGACAGGGAAGAGAAGGAAGCCAATATAAAGTGTGTATGATCAAACCAGGTACCATCATAGGCAGCTGGGACTCAATCCTTCTAGGGAACTATGAGAGAAAGTGTGATACACAACTTGGAGTTACCCTCCTCCCTCCGCTCCAGGGTGAGGAACCTGGTTTTTAATCCATCAACCTCCTGCCCATCATTGTCTGCTTCGGGCTTTCCTTATGCATGACTGAACGTACTCCCGTGGTTAAATAAAACCTTTAGATCAATAAGTGCAGATATTTACATTAAGCAGTCTCCGCTGTGTGTAAATGAATGTCGCAGGCATAGGCACAGGGAGCAACACCATCTGCTAAACCAGGTAATTCAACAGAAGGAATTTAACACAGGAAATTGAATACTAATCTGTCAGAATTGCCTAAAGGACAAACAGGAAAAGGCGAGGTGATATAAAATGTAGCCACTACAAGAAGTGACTTTAACCCCTCGACTAGAGGAACACAAGGAAGAGTGTCTGAGCCCAGGAGCCAGGGCTGTGTCGCAGAAATTGGAACCACTGAGGAAACATAGCCGCTACTAGAGACCTTGACTGTAGAAGAGTAAGAGGAAATGTTACCCTGGTATCATCCATCCTTGTGTTCTCCAGTATCTTGCCAGTACTTTCCATTGGCCAAACCCACATAAGAAGACTTAGTCAAAGGAGCCTGTAAGTGTGGCTTGAGGGATCAGGCCCTTGTAATACACAGCAAAATAGAGAAGGGCAGGGGACAGACGTCAGGGCCAGTAGGCAAATAACCAGCACAGGTTTCTTTAGGATGTTGCCTAAGCAGAGTTTTCAGGATTTCCCCCCTCCTAATTTTATTTTGCACTGTTGGCCACCAAATCATCTCTATTGTGTTCAGGGTAGTCTCTTTCTTAGTCCAAAAGTAACAGTATGTCCAGGTTGTTTTCCCAGTCTACAGTCTTCCTTTCTACATTCTAATCATCTTTCAAAGTCTAGGTTAATTCCTTCCCCAGATATTCCAGTTGGCAATGATGTCCCGTTCTCTGAGTTGTGTGTGTGTGTGTGCATGTGTGTGTGTGTGTGAGAGAGAGAGAGAGTTTTCCATGCTGTCAGCACTGGTTCCTGTTTAATAAGTGTTTTATTTGCCCCTCCCCCGCCTCCCTGGAGGGTAGGGACCTGTATAAGTTAAGATGATGTTATACTGTTTGATAGGAAAGCAAAAATAGCACTGACCATTTTTCTTTCTCATGGAAACATGGATCATCCATGCTGATATGACAGTTTCTCTATCATCAGGGACCTGTAACCTAAGTATACTGCCTCCACTTTCTAATCTGAGTTAGCTGCTGTGGACCTCACCATTATGCCGCTATTCTAGTTAGTGGGGTGGAGACCATGGGAAGAGAAGGCCAAGACTCCTTCTGTCAGATCCCTTCAAGGGTATTACATATCATATCCACCTATAACCATACAGTTACACGTGGTCACAGCTGGCTGCCAGAGAGTCTGGAATATTCCTCATTCCACGTAGTCCTATATGTTTTGGTGGGTCCTTTAAGAAGCAAACACCAAGATGGAATGAGACATGCAAAAGCTTTACTAAGGGGAAGAATGCCCATGAAGGCTAAAGGAGAGAGAGGGTAGGAGAAGGCAGGGAAAGCTTTCAGTCACAATTGGTGCAGGCCTGACATCTGTGAAAGGGAAGGCACTGGATAGAAAGGACTTCATACTGCAGGGAAGCTTTGAGAAAGCTCAGCCAGGCCTATGAGAAGCCCCAAAGCAATGACTTCCCAGTAAAGATGTGCTACGTTGGGAGGAATTACCCAGCTTCTGTGCCCGCACTGTGCTCCATGCTCCCAGCTGGTTGTGTCAGGGAGGGAGACACAATGGCGCATCGCCAGGTTGTCATGCCAGGTGACCGTGGACTGCTGTAGAACCTCCACAGGACCCTTCCTCACACTTCTTTCCTACCCTGTTGGCCTCCGACGCAACGTTTCCTACACAGGTGTGGAGTAACATGTACACGTGCTTCTGTGTGATTCTCTCACCTTAAATGTCAGTCCATAGATTATAGCTTTTTCTTCATGATCTAAGCAAAACCACACATACACAAATGAAGACTTTTAGAAGTAACAAAATTATGAGTCGCAACGTTTCTCTGAAAACTAAGAAACATTTTCTAAAAGAGATGAGATTTTGTTAGTTGTTTGATGGAATTCGTTAAAGGGGATGAGACAGGGAGTCTTGAATACCAATAAAAGCAGCATAAAATGATGGATTCGTAGAATTCAGAGTTGAGGAGGTGAACACAAAGAATTTTACAGATGAAATCTAGTTCACCTTCTCCTATTAGGAAACAGATGCGAAAAACAAGGCAGAGGGGATAATCTACTGCAGTTCACCCAGTGCATGGAGGCATGATCACACTCAGGTCCCAGGTCTCTTGACTTCCCAATGTAGCCTGTGTTCTGCTCAGCTTCTCTACTTCTAAAAGGGGTACCTTTTTTGTATAGGGTTTTATCAGCAAACTTTGCTAAGTAATAAATTCTCTTTGGAGGTCATATCCTACAAAAGGAACTGAAAAGTAATAAAAGGATTTGGGATTTGAAAGGTCAGGCCTAAGAGGCTGTTTTCCTGGTAAATGAGAGGCTTTGTTATACCCATTAAGCATCGTAGTTGGGGACTGGTGCCTTGTGCTCTGGTTAACCTAATCAACAGAATCTGGAAAATATTCACTGTTTACCTTAAGAGGTGCTTTTGGAGAGATGCTAGGCTTTCATATTCATTGGAACAGATTGCACATAATGAGTTTGGTCTGGTGCCTCACACTGTCCAGTCTTCACACTCCAGATCGGGAGGATCATTCTCTTGGGTATAAAGATGTAAACAGCTGTATCTCTTCAAAGTTGTCCACCTGAGGTGTAAGAGGATTGCTTCATGAATCACAAGTAATAAGAGTTTGCCGCTCCTTCTCCCGTTATTGTCAAGCAGAAAATAAACTGCAAAGCTACACACTCAGCCCAGGGTTACTTACATCTTCATTTCCTCACCTCTGAGAATTCAGGTGCATTTTCAAGAAGTTTACAGCCTCATAAGACATTAATACAGCCCATTGGCTGCCATAATGTTCTACCAAGTGCAGTGTTCTCAGAATGGCACCACGTGTACCACTAACGGTGCGTTAAATCTCTCTTAGGTCCCGCCAGCCTCCATGATCAAGGCTATTTCAGGGGAGCTGTTTGAAGAGGTTGCCGATTCTCAGTATCGACAAGGAATCAGAGGTAAGGGCTGCGTTCAATACTAAAAGTGTGTCTTGTTTTGCAACAAAAGCCTACAGCTTCCTTTTCTGTTTTGGACCCTAATGTCTTATAATCAGAGAAGGATCCTCAACAAAAAGAAGGTAACTGGTCCAATTAACTAACAATCAATGCATGAGGTAAACTCCAGCAACTAGATAAGAACCAGTTGGATCAGTGTTGTGCTAGTTTGTTTTGACTTTTCTGCTGTTTCCCAATCACACTTAGGAAAAGGTGCCCGGGTAATTGTAGCATCTTGTTGTTGTTGTTGTAGCATCTTTTATCAAATAGCAAGAGTTTAGCTGCAAGTAACAGAATATTCAGATAGAGTGGCTAAGGCAGTAAGGACATTGTTACCTCGTATAGTAAGAAGTCTGGAAATAGGTGGTTCCAGGGTTTATTTAGGGGCTCAATGACATCACCAAGGCTTAAGGGTCTTCTTATTTTTCTAATACTATGCCAGTGGCCATTATTGTTGGTCAAAGACCATGTTGATCACATTACCAAGTCAAACAGCAACAACTGCTAATAACTAATTGTTATTAGTAACACATTATTTGTGCCATCTTGCCTTTGCACGCCAGTGCTCAGTGGGTTTTGACGAACATGGCTCAGCATTGCTCTACTGGACTGAAAATTTGAATCTGAGTCTTTTCATACTTAGTACTGTTGGTCCTACTACACCATAATATCTTGCTTGTGGATTCTTTTGCTTTACTTTATTTCGATGTATTTGGAACTATAATATTTTCCACTCTCCTTTGTTACTGGAACCAACGGAGGGATTGACAGTCAAAAATCTCTGTTATTGGTGCTTCATTTCCTTACTGTCTACATAAGCAGCTTGGAAGACCAGAGATATTTGGCTATGATATACTTTCCCTTAATGAATGTCACCAAGAAAACTCACCAGATCTTCCTTTACAGTTTAAATTCAGGAGACTCATGACACAGTTATGAAAAATCAATTTAACTCTGCACTGTTATTAAAGGAAAGGGATGAGGGCATCTAACCTGACTTGTCACCATCATCATAGACATCAACATCCCGCTAGGGCAGAGAGTTAATTAGGTTTAAAGGCAGTTAGGGGAGTAGGGAGATTTTGTATAAAGCACAATGGCTTTCACTCACATTATCCTCATTCTGAAGTTTTAGGGTTTAAAAAGGACTGCAATGTAGGGAGAGTGAAAGATCTAAAAAGCTAATTAGAGCACTAGGGTACTCTGCTTTGAGGCATATGGTGAGCAATTATACTTGAGAAAACTGACAGCACACACACCAGACCATCTGAGTCAACTTTTGGGGTAAACTTCTATAAATAAGAGCAACACAGCCGCGTGTGAGGGTCTCCCTTGTCTGGTACACCATGGAGTAGCACAGAGAAATCTAGCAGTGCTGGATGTCAGACTCTGGGAGATGGTGTCTGGCTTGGGCTACAGAACTTTTATGCTACATGACTGGGGAAACATCACCCCTCCCCTGGTGTGATCATGACTTGGGATCCAACAGCAGGATGCCAGCAGAATCTTGGCTTCTCTTCCTGTTTTACCTGTTCACCTTTCTTGGTTGGAGTGAACAAGCTCCAGCCGTGGAATGGTCAGAAGGCTGAGTCCCAAGCTGTAAGCTTTGTGGGCCAGTGGTTCCCAGTCCTGGTACGCACGTCAGCATCAGTCTTGCTCTGCCATCGCAGCACCAGATCAGGGCAGACTGATTTTACCACTTGGCTGTAGCTGGTTCTTGTGGTGCCCTGCGGGTGCTCTCCAGGCCAGACAGGAGAGAATAAATCTTACCAGGTTGATTCTTACCTCTATCCCAGCCCATACAACACAAGAGAAACTCAAGGTGTTTTTCCCACTTGAAGTCTCTGTCAAAATGTAATGAGGCTCAGAATGTTCATAGCAGCCTGAGTGTCTAGTTGGACTAGCTTATGTCCGAAGTGGGGACCAGGTGTTGCCTTTGCTGGATATTAGCGCCGTTGCCTGACGTTATTTGAACCTTTGATGGCTGCAGGGGTGTCTGAACAAATAGTTGAACTATTTGAAAGTAGAAACTTCATGGGAATAGGATTGAAGTTGGATCGATGAGAAGAGAGTGGTAGGAAAGAAGTGGTGGTGGGTTTTGTTGGTTTTAACAGTACTTGTTTAAAAAAACGATGTGAGGGAATTCTTCGATAAATAAGTTTTTAAAGTTAGAAAATAAGAAAAATACGTTTTGATAAATACAGAGAACAAAAAACAGTTCTAATGGAAGCACTAAAAAATAATTGTCCAGGAGAAAAACTAAAATGATTACAAGATTAGGGACTTGATCTACCTATTTATACCTATTTATATATGTCTATGTATCTGATACCTGCACATCTATATACCTATATATCTATATCTGCATCATCTCTATCTATATCTATATATCTGTATCTATCTATATACCAACAAATACCTTAATTTTGTTTGGAAATACTCATTTCTTTCCAAATGCCACCTCTGGGATGTTACAAATAGACCACACAGGATTGCTTTTAGTGCCGCTGACCCCAACTTTATCAATAAATTTAACCTGTAAGGAAAACTGCCAAGGCAATACCTGCAGGCGTTCACCTTCCCTCTTGACTCTCTTCAGAAACAAGCCTTAAACACCAACCCTAAACACTCATTTTGGCTTCCTGGCTCCCCAAGGGGCCCATGTTTCCACCGCTCAGATGTTGCCCAGGGTAATGTACTGAGGAAAAAAAGAACTCGCTCTGATGGATTTGTCAATTTGCCACAAAATTGCCACTCATTCTTCTGGATTTTCAAACCTGTTGGGCTGTCTTATCCAAGCTGTGAGCAATCATACAAGAGTGACCTCAGTTCTGTCAGGGGTCACTACCTGCAAACAGTGAGAACAACCAATTTCTTGGACTAAACCTTTATGACTGGCCAATACCATCTATTTTTTGAAAGAGAGAGACAAAGTTTTGACCGGGATAGTGAACTTGTGACCAGAATCCTGGCTCTGGCTTGCCTTTTGTTTCCACGAGGACTGGGTGGAGTACTTGTTATTTTTATTTTTGAATTTGGACATTGAGGCACAGTAAGGAGATGCTGGAGGTTGGTTCAGTCTCCCTTCAACCTTGTTCAACCAAGTCACTTTGATCAAATCATTTTGACCTCTCTGAGTCAGAGCTTTGAAATGGGGGTTAAATATACTTTATCTGGCAGATGGCATACTTTGAAACATAAAGTCTCAGAAAGTAAAGTGTAAGAACTAGTGAAAAACTCCAGGTTTCTTTTCCTTCTACTTCATTCAATTTATTCTCTTCTGGTTGGCCCTCTTGACTTTCAAGGTTGGTGGCATCCTACAAACATCACAACAGCACGTATCCTTGGAATAAATATTAGGTGACACAACCTTAAGGTCAAAACACCTTTATGATTGGATTTTTTGTTGGATTCTTTTAAGTTCAAAATTTCCAGTTTTAAATAAGTCATGCACAGTAGTAGTCCCAAGGAATAAAAGAGAACAGAAAAATTTAAAAAAGGATCTTTGAGAGAATGAGCTAGAAAATCTATGTCATCTTTCCTGCTCATGCACTTTAATAGTAGCAAAAACAACCTGGGCTTTGTGAAAGGGGAGATACCATGCTATGCCTTCATTCTATCTGAGACAGTTACTCATTAATTCGCTAAATATTCAAGGAGCTCCCACGTACTAAGCACTGTGCTGTACACCAGAGGTACAGAAATGTATGAGATCTGTGCCTTCTCTCCAGGAGCTCACAGCCTACCCAGCAAGTCACTTCCACAAGTAATTTATTTATTTTTTTAATTTAATTTTTATTTTATATTGGAGTATAGTGGGTTTAAAATATTGTGTTAGTTTCAGGTGTACAGCAAAGTGATTCAGTTATACATATGCATATATCCATCCTTTTTCAGATTCTTTTCCCATATTTATTACAGAATACTGAGTGGAGTTCCCTGTGCTCTACAGTAGGTCTTTGTTGATTATATCTATTTTATCTATAGTAGGGTGTACATATTAATCCCAAACTCCTAATTTATCCCTCCCCACTCCCAACCACCTTTCCCCTTTAGTAACCATAAGTTTGTTTTCAAAGTCTGTGAGTCTGTTTCTGTTTTGTAAATAAGTTCATCTGTATCATTTTTTTCAGATTCCACATATAAGTCATATCGTATGATATTTGTCTTTCTCTGTCTGACTTACTTCACTTAGTATGAAAATCTCTAGGTCCATCCATTTTGCTGCAAACACAAGTTTAGACCAGAGCCCTGTGTTTAAAACTTTCCAGATTGTTCTTGGGCTGTTTTCATGTTTCCCCGGCAAAGCAAGCTTACTTTGCTGTACCCCTCACAGGTACACCGAGTGCCACTATTGGCTGAGCTTTCTGTTAGGCATCAAAGAGACACTAATGAGAAGAGTTAACAGTACCTTCCCCTTCTTAGGAGTACCAGATCCTCCAGTTTATACTTTTGACCTCCTTCTTCCATATTCTCCTGCTTTGGCGATGACTGTGGTCTCAAGAGCAATATTCTGCCTGGATCAGTTGGTTTAAACTATACTGTTATTCAGTCTCACGAAGGAGAAAGAATACTTAGTAAAAGTGACATAGAATCACATTACAGAACCATTAGCTTCAATCTTCTTTACTACTAAATCTTTTTCAAGCTCCACTAAAAGTAGCAAAATAGGTTGCTGAGTTATACCTTCTTTCCAACAATCACCAGTCAATATGCACGAGAAAAACAGATAATTAACATATTCTTTTTAAAAAAATTTTACTGTACACCTGCTATCTGTGCCCAGACGCTTTGCTGGGCACTCAGGATTTAAAGAGACCTCAATTTCATTCCCTGTTCTCCAGGGATTTATTAGGAGTGATGGAGAAGTAAATGAAATTCCTAGGGAATGAGGTTTTGAGGAAATAGGAGAATTTATATGTGGGCTGTCATATTCATGCACATTTATGGGTTACATTGATGTCTTGGTAGTAATATCAAGCCCAAGAGACCATATCTAGAAAAGTTCTTATATTTTGAACCACTTCTACCTTTTGGCTGTAATATAGAGACTTTTTCTCCCTGGCAGTTTATGTAGATTTTCAACTTAGTGGATTTTCTGTTAAAAATGGCCCTGGTTTGTGATAGACAAAAATGTACATGTCTCTGTAGGAAATTCTTTCAGTGACTGAAATAAAAACCAATGCAGTCCTGTTTCATTACTAGTCTGTTGTGCATTTCACTTCTGCTGCTCCCTCAAATACAGTGATATTCAGCCTGTTTTCTTTGAAAAAACTCTTGACATACCATACCACTGTCCCTGCCCTGCAGGTTGAGGGATGCCTTCAGTGAAAAAAATGTCTTCAGTGAAAAAAATTTAAGGAGTGTGCTTTAGTAAGAAAAAGCTATTGAAAACAGAATTTGTACATTTCAGTTTAAGTGGTTATACATGTATTGGCTTACATTATTTAGAAATATCTAAGGTCTATAAGATAAGCTAGATTGAATAGTCAATAACTAAATAAATGTTTTTAATAAGCCGTTACAATTAGAATATTTTCATCAAGAACAGGCCCTCTGTTGTAATTCATCATTATTATTATGTACATTACTCAGTGGAAAATATTTTGTGTTCTGTAATAAAAAAGTTTAGCTTTGCTGTCATTCTTTTTCATCTTTTATTGCATACTTTTAACAACCATCAATTGACTCAGGAAAGGAAAGGTAGCATTTTTTTACTTGACTTATTATACTACCTATAACCCAAATTATTTTCTTAATGATTTTTAGTGTTGGTTTTTAATTTAGGTTTTTGAGAGTCTAACCATGTTAGGGTCAGTGGAAGTTGCATAGATGTTGGAAGAAAATTAATATTCTCAAATAATTTACACTTTTGGTCAAAATAATGTCAACATTTTCAGTATACTAATAAGTTGATTTCAGTTTCATTTTGCTTAATACATTTCTTTAACACTTATAAAAGGTCTATTTTTATCATGTTAATTCTGCTATCAATTTTTAGAAAGATAAGTGGCATACTATCTATGAATTAAATCTATATTTTTAACGAATATACCTATAATTTAATCACAAACTATTTTGTCTTAATTACTTCCTGTTTTTTAACCTTTGAATGCAAAAGTTTAAACTCTAATATCCTCTCAGTAATAAGAACAAATATAAAAAATAATTCTGGAAGAGTCAACACATCTTGTCACAAATTTTGAATTACAGGGTTCAGTTCATCAACTTTAGGCTCTGATTTCTGTAGCACAACCAAATAATAGTAATTATTATAAACAAACTTTATATTTTAATAGTGTGATATATTATAAATTCCTTAGAAACAGTCTAAGATATGATTTCAGTAATAGATACTTAAAGTATAGTGTGGAAGAAATTCAGTTCATGAAAAATTATAGCCAAGTTGGTCCTTTGAAGTGATGTGATAGTTTGCATGGTTATGTTAAAAAAATAAGGACAGTATTTTAAATTAATTAAGACTAAAATTAATGACCAGAGTTTCTACTTAATCTTCCAAATTTAACACACATCTGCACCATGTTAGCTTCATGCCCTTAACTGTTCCTGATGGTCTTGTGCACACACTTATTGGTCTGATATGTAGCCAAAGCAACTTGCACATGTTTTTAGTATCATGGGATAGTTTAATTCATGTGTTTTGAAGGTTCACGGAAATTGGTGGCAGCTGCTCTTCACGCTATACTCCCTTGACGTAGCACACTTTCTGCTTCCAGATTCTTGACTTGCAGTCTTTGGCTATAGACACTGGCTTCCTATTTGAAGGGATGGTTTCCAAAGTCATACTCCTGATTAATTTATATATTGCTTTATTCAGATGTCTTTTCAGATTTTTCATGTCACATGATCTAATCTTATTACTCCAAAATCATGAAAATGTTCCTAACCCGCTGAAAGGATTAATGTGTGAATCACTGACTGTGAAACCTAGCATGTATATATATAAAACCTCACTGAATACTTGACTCATAATAGACTAACTTTCCATCAATATAATTCTGCTCTATTAAGTTATTACTGAGAAACATCAAATGGCATAAATCTTGTGGCAGAAATACAAAGGTGGTTTCATAGCTCCCAGGAATATTCTAGAACTTTGGTAACTCTTCAGCAATCACTGCTCTAACAGCTAAACTTGTCTGCCACCTGGGCACATTCACGGCATGGAAGGAGCAGTCATTGCCCCTTCCATCCCCACAACAGTCATTACTAATCAATCATGGCACTGTCTCTGACTGAGCCCAGAAACAGCCATGGAATTCTCTGAAAATACAGTGTTCCAGGAGCCAAAACCAATCGATTTGAGTTGGCATGAGATTTGAAACCTATTTGTCATTTTCGACTTAGTTTAGCAGACTAAATGTTCTGCAAGCTTGACGCAGCTTAGAACCTTGTGTATAATGACACATAATAACTACTTGTCAATTGATGTTTTTGAAAATATTATGAATATGGATTGTGACTGTTGTTCTATTACTCTGATAATATCAAAGATGAGTCCTTGGAGGGGAGAAAGTTTTTGCCTAGTTCAACATATTTGTAAGAAATAGAGAAGAATTGTTATTTTTAGCTATGTATTGCTCCATTTTGTTTCAAGACTTACATCTTTTGCTAATTTAAAATGTGTGTTTTATCTTGCTCATACTTTGGATAGTAAAGAATATGAGCTGTCTTGGTGGCATCTAGCAGATGTACCCAAATCCCTACACTGCTGCAAGTTGTGTGACTAACTGCAAGTTTGTCTCCTTCGATTAATTAGCTGGAAGCTGATGACAGTAGTTGTCTCCAGTGAGGCAGTCTTTCAGGATAAAATTCTGGCAGATGTTAGCATGGTTAATGGCAGACTTGTTTTTCTGCCTCCATTTACCGATTGTGAGGAACATTTGGATTCATTAAGGTTGAGTTTCTACATAAGCAGCAACTATCGATAAGTCTTAAAGTGATGTTGATTTCAAGCAGGGCTGCATGGCTGTGGTGATGTGCTTTGTCCAAAAAAGCAGGTCGAGCAAGTGCCCTGGCTGCCAGCTGGTGAGACGCAAGAGGCAGATCATTATGCTTCTGTAGTGGTACCTGTCTATCTCTCTCCATTTAAAAACCAGAATATTATTTTTCAAATTGGATGGATAAATGGCTGGTCACCTTATAGATTTAATCCAATCCCACAGGAGAAATAACTTTAAAGATGAATTCACCAGATACAGTTATCAGCAAGATGTTCTTCGTGCAAGAAACTGATGCAGGGTTAGGAGCAACAGGAGGAAACAAAACAAAAGACATACACACATACCCCAGTTGGTGGTGGTAAAGAGGAAGAGCTATGGTTTCACTATTACTTTATTTGGTCACATGTAAAAGGCAAATCTAAGATGCAACCCATCTTATCTAATCACCTAGGACAGCCCAATGCAAGTTTCCACAGCCAACCTCAGCATGAGAATTGGGTGATAC
The DNA here is from genome assembly GCF_963455315.2 of Globicephala melas. Classification (NCBI taxonomy): domain Eukaryota; kingdom Metazoa; phylum Chordata; class Mammalia; order Artiodactyla; family Delphinidae; genus Globicephala; species Globicephala melas. Next base: position 12,783,937 of record NC_083327.1, on the reverse strand, counting down.
TTGTAGCATTCCACATGGAATCTGGAACTTTTCTTTGTTTTAGATATTAGAAAAAGGCATTGGAAATAGAAGAGCTAGCCATAAATGGAAGGTAGGGACATCTTATATGGTTTAGGAGAAAATATTCTCCTTGACTATCAAGTTCTCCTAGCCTGCCATGAAGAGTCAACTTCCTCGGAAAAATTACTTTTAACATATGGGAACAAGGAGGTTTCACAAATTCTGTGTCTTTGGTTTAATCATAAAACCTACCTAGTAAACTCATTCACGACTGAAACGGTTTTCTAATACGTTGCTACAGATTGTTGATTCATGTTTTTTACTGTGTCCTTTGTGGGTGAACAATTGGTTAATTAAAAAACAAGTCGTATAGGACAGGTAAAATTTGCTCATTCTACAGTGATGTCTGGAGGTTTTAATGACTTCTCGTAGTTGTAATATAGTGCAAATTAGAATATATTTACTACCACAGCTTGCCTATTTCATAGCAGACTGTTTACTCTCTTGAAGGTAAAGTTTAGACATTTTTCTCACAGAAGCTCATGCATATGTCCTGGTAAATATTTTCTTCTTATTTTTTATTTTTATCTCTCTTTTTTTAAAAACTGAATTAATTGTGCTGCTATCACATCATCTTCGATATAGCCCAACACGAACTTATTTTTCACTTTGAACCGCGATCATCTCTCGCTTTCTGTCTATGTCAGTGGTACAAACATTTCTCCATGTATCTGAGTTTGAAATTTTGTTTTTCTTTCACTGATAATTATCTATTGTCTCTCATTCTACTCTTAGCACTCTTGTCTCAGTTTGAAATAGCTTCCTCATTCTCTTATGTATTTGTTACCATCTGGCATACACATTACTTGTCTCTCCCAACTAGATTATAAACTCTTTGAGTGCCAGGACCCTGTCCATATTTCATACCTCTGTACTGCAAGGACAAGAACAGTGCCTGGCACACAAGTATTTATCATTCAATGAATATGTGCTGAGGGACTTCTCTGGTGGTCCATCGGTTAAGACTCCACACTCCCAATGCAGGGGACCAGGGTTCGATCCCTGATCAGGGAACTAGATCCCGCATGCCGCAACTAAGACCGGCATAGCCAAATAAAAAAACGTTTTTTAAAACAACAGATAATAAATAAATAAATATGTGCTGAAAGGGTGAATGAAAAGTAGGTCATCACTGGATAGTGGTTGAACCCAAATCTGAATTCTGCTCTGCATTCACTGTCCCCCAAATACAGTGGTTTTCCCTTATCCACAGTTTCTCTTGCTTAAGTTCCAATTACCCATGGTCAACTGCAGTCTGAAAATATTAAATGGAAATTTCCAGAAATAAACAATATATAAATTTAAAGTTCCGCGCCATTCTTAGTAGCATGATGAAATCTCACACCGCCCCTTGCCCCCCGCATCCTGCCAGGGATCCCGGACCACCTACATTGTCTGCTCCTGACATCTAACCATATGTCAGGGATCAATGACCCAAGATCACCCAAAGCAGGCGATCCTCTGAAGCATCGCCAAAAGGTCAAAAGTAGCCTAATGTTACGTCACAGTGCTTACATCATTCATGTCACTTCATCTCATCACGTAGGCATCTTATCATCTCACATTATCACACGAAGGCCGTACAGTACAATAAGATATTTTGAGAAAGAGTTCATATTCACATAACCTTTCTTACAGTACACTATTATGATTGTTCTACTTTACTATTAATTATTATTGTTAATCTCTTACTGTGCCTAATTCATAAATTAAACTTTATCATAGGTTATGTATGTATAGGAAAAACCATAGTATATATAAGATTTGGTACTATCCACAGTTTCAGGCATCTGCTAGAGATCTTGGAATGTATCACCCGTGGATAAGGGGGGACCATTGTATTACTTAAATACTGATTTATGCCATTCACCCTAGAAAGTAAAACTCCTTCTATGATTCTAATCTTCTGTTACATTAAATATAAATATTTGTATGTGTGTATATAAGTATATATACATATGTACATATATATTTTTTCAGCTACTTTATAATTATGTCCTCACCCCACTTAGTCAACTTAATTTTCTTTCTTTTTTTATTTTTAACATCTTTATTGGAGTATAATTGCTTTACAGTGTTGTGTTAGTTTCTGCTGTATAACAAAGTGAATCAGCTATACGTGTATGTATATCCCCATATCTCCTCCCTCTTGCATCTCCCTCCCACCCTCCCTATCCCACCCCTCTAGGTGGTCACAAAGCACCGAGCTGATCTCCCTGTGCTATGCGGCTCCTTCCCACTAGCTAACTATACATTTGGTAGTGTATATATGTCCATGCCACACTCTCACTTTGTCCCAGCTTACCCTTTCCCCTCCCCGTATCCTCAAGTCCATTCTCTAGTAGGTCTGCATCTTTATTCCCGTCCTGCCCCTAGGTTTATCAGAACCATTTTTGTTTTTTTTTTTTTAGATATCATATATATGTGTTAGCATACAGTATTTGTTGGTTTTTCTCTTTCCGACTTACTTCACTCTGTGTGACAGTCAACTTAATTTTCTACTGCTCCTCAACCATTTAAAAAACTATGATATCACTTATATGTGGAATCTAAAAAAATGATACAAATGAACTTATTTACAAAACAGAAATAGACCCACAGACATAGAAAACAATCATGATTATGAAAAGGGGAGGGGGAGGGATAAATTAGGAGTTTGGGATTAAAATATACACACTACTATATATAAAATAGATAACCAACAAGGACCTACTGTATAGCATAGGGAACTCTACTCAATATCTTGTAGCAACCTATAATGGAAAAGAATCTAAGAAAGAATATATATACACACACACACACACACACACACACACACACACACATATATGTAACTGAATCACTTTGCTGTGAACCTAACACAACATTGTAAATCAACTGTATTTCAATTAAAAAAAAAATAGTGTCCCCACTGTCCAGAGAATACATCATGTTTAGCCACACCATTGCCTATGTATGCTCTTTTCCCCTAGGATTGGAATCCTCTCCTTTCTGTTTATTTAAGTTCTACACAGTCTTCTAGATGCAAACCACTTCCACTCACCGTGAAGCCTTTTTTCACTTCTCACTGATTTCTCTTCCTTCTGAACTTCTCTGGAATATACACTCAGTGTTATATAAATTTTAGCCCTGAATTATATTATGACATACACATTACTCACTGTAAAACAGTGTGCTTATCTCATCTCCCTTTAGATATTATTTCCTTTAGGCAATACTTGCTAAACTTCAGAAAAGCAATCAAAATTCTGGGCTGAGAAATACACAATAAATCACCAAGAGATGGACATATAATACATAAATATTTTTATCCATTAATGTTCTCTTATATTTCAAGTCTGTATATTGAAATACTACTGTATGCTTGTTTGTGGCTGGGTTCTCGCTGATGAACATGTACACCAAATAATTTGTTATTATGTCATTTCCTCAATATTTTTCTCTTCCTTCAAGTTTAGAATATCTTAACTATATTATTGTTCATCTGCCAGGCGCTCAACAAGACATTCCCAGGGATACCTTTGGCTTTTCCCCTTTGACTCCTACAGCCAATCACCTCCCAAATTCTATCACTTCTACCTTGGGAATCTGTGATAATTATAATATGATAAGAAATATATATTTGATCTTCATCCCCAGTTTCCTTCACAGAGCTCCTTATAAAACATTTGGAATTTCCTGAGTGATAGCAAGAGCAGCCTATTTTGTTATTTATAATAAACCCCTTTCAACCATATCTGAGTTTATGTTAATGAAATGACTCTTGAAGGATGGGGGATGCTTGCTAGAAGAATCAGCCATGTGATTAGAGGGTTGGAAATTTCAACCCCATCCCTGACCTATGGGGAGGGGAGAGGGACTGGGGATTGAGTTAGTCATCAATGGCCAATGATTTAAATTGTGCCTAAGTAATGAAATTAACATAAAAACTCTAAATAAAGAGGTTTGGAGAGTTTTGGGGTTGGGAGGATGGGATACCCCAAATTCCACAGAGACAGAAACTCCTGTGCTTGAGACCCTTCTAGACCTTGCTCTATGTACCTCCTCATCTGGATGTTATTTTTATCCTTTATAATATTCTTCATAATAAACTGGTAAGAGCAAATGAAGTATTTCTCTGTGTTCTGTGAGCCATTACAGCAAGTTATCAAACCTGAGGAGGGAGTTGTGGGAACTCCTGATTTGAACAAGTTGGACAAAACTGGGGGTAACCTCGGGACCCACCTCTTGCGTTTGTCATCTGAAGCGGGGTGTGGTCCTGTGGGACTGAGCCCTTAACCTGTGGGTTCTGTACCAGCTCCAGGTGGTGTCAGAATTACTCAATGTGAGGGAAAAGGCCACACATCTGGTGTCAGAAGTGTTGTGTGTACAGAAAGGGTTTTCTTTTAGAAGCACGCTTAACTGTCTTTCTTTCTCTCCTTTCCCACTTACGGTGCTAGTGCAGGCTTTATTTTATTTTCTTCTCACCTGTATTAAACTTCCTCAGCTAGGGGACTTCCCTGGTGGTGCAGTGGTTAAGAATCCTCCTGCCAATGCAGGGGACACGGGTTTGAGCCCTGACCTGGGAAGATCCCACATGCCGCAGAGCAACTAAGCCCGTGCGCCACAACTGCTGAGCCCGTGGGCCACAACTTCTGAAGCCCGCACGCCTAGAGCCCATGCTTCGCAACAAGAGAAGCCACCGCCAAGAAGCCCGTGCGCCACAACAAAGAGTAGCCCCCACTCGCCACAACTAGAGAAAGCCAGCATGCAGCAATGAAGACCCAACACAGAGATAAATAAATAAATTTTTTAAAAAAAGAACATTGCAATGGGAAGGAAATCCCCTCCCCTTAAAAAAAAAAAAAGAAAGAAAGAACTTCCTCAGCTAGAGTTCAAACTTCTAAGCTTGCAAATGCCCCATTCTATCTCCATATCTCCTCTCTCATCATCCTATCAGGTTATGCCGCTCTCAGAGGAACATATCCCATTCCCAACACACTATGATTTTTTTGTCAAACCACGCATGCCTTTGATTTTCTATCCTCTAGTTATCCCCTCTACTTTTAAAAAAATTGTTAGATAGCTGATTTAAGATGTATCTAAAACATATTCTCCTCAGGGAAGTTTTCCCAGATTCCTTCTGAATCGGAGCCCAGTATATGGTGCTGTTTCTCTCTTAGTCAGGATTCACAGTTCCAGGAATAAAAAGGATGAAAACGGGAGTGGTACCACTTACTATGACCCTTAGTAACCCAGTAGCAAAATTTTTGCTTCCTGTTCCCGTGACTTTATGCTCTTTTGGCCTAGAGGTCTTAGTTCCAGAGGGAGAAATGCTTCTACCAGGAGACACAACAAAGATACCTCTGAACCGAAAGTTAAGACTGCCTGCTGGCCACTTCAGGCTCCTCATGTCTCTGAATCAACGACATGGAAGGGAGTTACAGTGTTGGTTGGGGTGATTGATCCTGACTACCAGGGGGAAATTGGGCTACCACTCCATAATGGAGGTAAGGAGGAGTATGTCTGGAATATAGGAGATCCCTTAGGGTGTTTCTTAGTATTACCATGACTGTGATGAAGGTCAATGGAAAACTGGAACAACACAATCCAGGCAAGACGAGCATGGGTAGACTAATCTTGTCTGGATTGGGCTGTTGCAATGTTTCAGACACCACTGTACCATTTCTTCTGAAAAGCTTTGTTGATCAGTGTTGTAGTGTCCATCTTGGAGAAACGTTTTGTGCTAGAATTTTATAGCCACCAAAATCAAGGAGTTAAGTTGCTTGCTAGAAGCAGTGATCTTTTTGCCTGAGGGAATCCTGCTTGTCCTTGGGGGGCTTCAGTATTTAAGGAAAACCATCTTAGGCTAAATGTAAAATGGGATGTAAATAATTTTCTGCTTCTCTGTGGGTCTTAACTTACTTTGTAAAATTTTACATTCTAAAAAAAAAAAAAAAAAGTAGTAATCATCCAGACCCTTCAGGATTGAGGGTTCGGGTCACCCCACCAGGTGAAGACCCATGACCAGCTGAGGTGCTTGTTGAAGGTAAAGATAATGCAGACTGTGTACTCGAAGAACGTAGTTGTAAATACCAGTTACTACCACATGATGAGTTACAGAAATAAGGACTGAAATTGTCATGACTATTTCTTCCTTATTTTGTTATGATTACATTTGTGTGTATATATGAAACCTTATGGTCCTTCCTCCCGTCCATGTCCTCTGCCTGTCTTTTGTCTGTACAAAATCTTTAGCCAAAGAATAAGTTTAATCAGAGAAGTGAGAAAATGCAAAAGCAAAGGAAAACAGTCAAACAGGACAAAATAACAATAGTTTAGTCCTTAAACAAAGTCAAGGACTTTAGTTCCTCCTCAGGGGCCATAGGCAATATTCTGAGCCATAACCTTTGAGCTCTTTGATAGATACTAAAACCCCTGCCAGGTGGAAGAAGTTAACTAGATGATGACCAGACTATAGCCATGACAGAAGCTGCCACAATTCCGAGAAGTGGCCTCAAAGAAATGGAAACAAACCGACCCTGGAACTAAAGACTAACTACTGAAAACAATCAAGATGACACTGATCAGACCACTGCATGGCCAGTTTCAAGATGACTGTCAGAGCTGACTGTGCCGTTTCTGTATGTTACCCCCTCCCTCTGCCTAAAAAGCTCTTGCCCACCGATTGTCAATGGGGGGAGTTGGCTGTTAGACAGGAGTCCGCCCTCTCCACTGGTTGCCGGTCTCTGAAATAAAGCAAACTTTTATTTCTGCCAGCCTTACCTCTTTATTGGCTTTAGAGCCATGAGCACCTAGACCCTACTTTCAGGAACATATATACATATATTTAGCAAATATTTTTGTTTTCTTTCCTCTCAGTCTCTTATGTAAATAAGATGTATAAGATGTATTGACCTTTTATCATATTAAAATATTGTTAATTTTACATCTTAGAATTTAAGTGCCAAGATATCAGGAGAAGAGTAAATATCATTCAAAGACTTTACCTCCTCTTATGGAGAAGGGATTAGTGTTTCAATGTACACAGCGTAGTTACATGTTAGGTGGGATTAAGACCTTGTTATTGTCTTTATTGGAGGTTAAGTATGGTTTAAGGAGATGTGTATAGGTGTAAAATTGACAAGGGGTGGACTCATGGTGGTTAATTTCGTGTGTCAACTTGACTGGGCAAAGAGATGTCCAGATAGCTGGTAAAACATTATTTTTGGTGTGTCTTCAATGGTAGTTCCAGAAGAGATTAACATTTGCGTTGGTGAACTGAGTAAAGCAGATGGCCATCCCCAAAGTAGATAAGCATCATACAGTCCACCGAGTGCCCAAATTAGAACAAAAGTCAAAAAAGGAAAGCAAATTTCCTCTCTCTTTCTGCTTGAGCTGAGACATTCCTCTTCTGTTCTCAGGCGTTTGTTCCTGCTCCTTTGGTTTTGTGACTCAAATCAGATTTACACTGTCAGCCTCTCCCAACCCCTCCCCCTGAAGCACACCATCGGCTTTCCTGGTTCTCCCACTTGCAGAGAGTAAATCATGGGACTCGTTTTTCATACCCACATGAGCCAATTCCTAGAACATATCTCCCTCTCGCTTCCTCTTTTTTATTAAAAAAAAATTTTTTTTGGCATGGCACGGCACGTGAGATCTCAGTTCCCCAGCCAGGGGTTGAACCCACACCCCCTCCACATTGGAAGCGCAGAGTCTTAACCACTGGACCGCCAGTAATCTTTCATATTACTTTATTATATTTATATTATAGCTCTTGTCATGTTTTATTGTAGTCAATTGCTTATATGTCTCTCTCCCTGTAGGACTCTGTCCCCTGTGGAGTCCACTGGAACTTAATTTTGCTAATTTTAGCAAAATTACCTGGAACACTGACTGGCTATGCAGGGGACACTTTTTACTGTATCACTTGCTTGTCTTCTAAATTCTAGCTCAGGCCTCTACTTGTGATGATGAAGGTGTGTGATATAATTCATATACAGCAACAAGTGAGTCATGTTTTCTTTTCAGCTTCTGTTCAGTGTTCACAAAACTGTGCCATTTTCCCAGTTCAAGAAATCCTCTTCTCTCACAGTCCCTGCCATCGTCTGCCTTTAACTACATCTCACAGATTTTGCATGGTCACCGGTACCTTATCTGTGAGGCATCCCTGAAACTATACAGTAGCACTGAAACCAGCAGAGAGAATTTGACCTTCATTGGGAGGAAATTGTTATTCAGAATTATCAGGAACTCATCTAAGATTAAAACCCACCAAAATAGAACTACCATATGACCCAGCAATCCCACTACTGGGCATATACCCTGAGAAAACCAAAATTCAAAAAGAGTCATGTACCAAAATGTTCATTGCAGCTCTATTTACAATAGCCCGGAGATGGAAACAACTTAAGTGCCCATCATCGGATGAATGGATAAAGAAGATGTGGCACATATATACAATGGAATATTACTCAGCCATAAAAAGAAACGAAATTGGGTCATTTGCAGAGACGTGGATGGACCTAGAGTCTGTCATACAGAGTGAAATATGTCAGAAAGAGAAAAACAATTATCGTATATTAACGCATATATGTGGAATCTAGAAAAATGGTACAGATGAACCTATTTGCAGGGCAGGAATAGAAAAACAGGCATAGAGAACGGATGTGTGGACACAGGAGGGGAAGGGGAGGGTGGGATGAATTGGAAGATTAGGTTTGACATAAATACACCACCATGTGTAAAATAGATAGGTAGTGGGAACCTCCGGTATAGCACAGGGAGTACAGCTCGGTGCTCTGTGATGACCTACATGGGTGGGATGAGGGGGCAGAAGGAGGTCCAAGAAGGAGGGACTCGTATATGTGTACATATAGCTGATTCACTTCATTGTACAGCAGAAACTAACACAACACTGTAAAGCAATTATACTCCAGTAAAAAAAAAGACACCAACAATTTATAGGAAGAAGAGGAAATCCCACCAATTTATAATGATCAATTTTCAATATCTATTTCAATTTTCCATATCAATTCATAAATGTCAGTGTTCTCCATCAAATAGCATGTCTCAAATATGGTTAGTGTAGGAAAGTGTCGGTTTTCTACTGTATTCTTCTGGCAGGTCAAACTCCCGTTAACTGAGAGGTTAGTGAAGATTCTTACTAACATTCTTACTGGTTTTCTTCTCATAGACATTTTTCCTGCTTTAGTATGAGTCCTCCCATTGCTTCCTTGATGAGGAAAGCCTTTCCACCTTGGCCCTTCTTTTAAACCTGTTATTTCAGGGAGCCGTGGGACTTCACTTGATTTTCTACCCCTCTTCAAAAGGGAGTGCCGTGCTCTTTATAATCAGAAGTCTGGGTTCAAGAGGGTAATGCTGGAAGACTCTCTCAGCTTTTTGAGACTCAGCTCTCTCGTGTTCAGTGATGGTGTCTCTCACCCCTTTCTCATGTGGCAATTGGGAGAATAATACCAGTAGTGGATCTTAAAGTGCTTTGTAAACTCTTAGGCAGGGTTTCTCAATCTTATCACTATTGGCTGGATAATTCTTGTGCATTATAGGATGTTTAGCAGTGAAAGGGAGCAGAACATGCCACCCTAAAATGACTGTCAGAGTTTGGGACCTGCCACTTGGGTATCATGATCATTTTGAGCTGTAGGCCCTTGCAAAACAGCAAATGCAGGGAGACTCTTTCTTGGAACTCCCTCTACTGCCTAAAGACAGATTCTCCAAAAGAAACTCAATTATCATAAATTCCCTTCCAGGGAGTTTCATGGACCAGGGAATATTGGCTCATCACAGTAGCGGAGACTAGAAGTTGATACCACACCCAGACGCACTTTGCCATAAACTAGCATAACTCCCATCTTTTCTTGAAAGGGCTCATTTATCCATCCTAAGAATCACTTACTCTCCCCTAAGAGGCCAAAACCCACCTCCCCTTTCCCTGTTAAGATTGTGTTTGTTCCTGAATTCAAAAACTACTTTTTGCGTTACTCGTTTCTCTAGGTATTTCCCATGTATATATGTTAATCAGCTTCTGGTGGTTTTTCTCTTGTTAGTCCATCTTTTATTACAGAGCTCAGAGGAGCTCAGAGGGGCTGGGGCCCATTACTCCCCCTCCTCTACAGCAGCATCCCCAGCCTCTACCCACTGGATGTCATTAGCCAGTACCCACCTCCTTCAAGTATGAAAAACAAAAATGTCTCTAGACATTGCCAGATGCTCCCTTGGGGCAAAATTATCCCTGTTGAGAACCATTGCTCTAAGAGGATCCATTCTTACCACCCTCCTAGTACCCCTGCCTGGCTTTATAGTATAGAACATTTGCCCTCCTGGTTTTTTGGCGAGATAACGCTTACCTTCCTTCAGCCCTCCTCAGAGATTGAGCAGGGGAACAGAGCATGCTCAAACCCAGTCCCTTCTGAGCATTTTATTCTTGGGTTACTGAAAACTCTGAGCAGAATGTTCCATTCAAGGCCCCTGCTCCAAGAGACTTGACCAAACTTTAATAGGGCCTCTAATAGCTTACGGTTGCATCCCTAGGGCAACCCAGCCAAGCCCCCTTTTGAGTTGTTGTCTGGACAAGTGCAGGGCTGTCAGAAGAATTGACTGTTCTAGCTAACACCTGAGCTATACCCCTGTTCTCCTTTCCTTAGAGCATTTATGAAAAGGGCTTACAACTGTGAATCCTTTTTCTGTATATGCAGCTCTTACAACTCAGGAGTGTCTTTTTCAAGAACCCAAAAGCCATTTCTTTGAAATGCAATCATCCAGAAGCACAGAGCCTCTGTCTCCCAGGGTCCTGGGGAGGATAGTCTAACTTCCATTAGTCATCAGCTGAAAGACACAGCTGGCTCAGTTGGCATTTACACTGACCGACCCTCAGTAATTTTTCAGTTCCCTGACTCTGCTCAAGCTTGTGCCATTCCCCCTCTCTTACTCCTTCACTCTTCTTTAAAATGCCAGTCATCTCTAAACAAATCCAAGTTGAGTTTAGTTCAAGCTGGACCCTCTTCCCGACTGCAACAGTATATTACTGATTGCTATCTGTCCTTAACATTTCAGTGTCTGGCTTTGTTTCTCTTGGGTACCACACTGTCCAAGAGAACAGGACATCCCCTCCACTCTTACTTGTTTGAACTCCAGAGCAGTTCGGGAGTGGGTAGGTAGAATCCTGGGGTAAAGTACTCGGAAGTACATTTGGCTGCTGGTCAAAGCTGCATCCTCAACCCAATTTTGTAGAATTAGTTCTTCATCAGTGTGAATCTATTTCTTATTTGGTCTCAAATTCAGGAAAGAAGTGCGATTTAATTATCCCTCCCCAGCCCCAACAAAAACTATAAAACCTTACACACATGTCTATTTATGTCATCACTGACTTATTCTACCTAATCTTTTTTGGTGCTAACGGTGTGTATGCCTCAGTGCATTACAAATGTCTCAAGGATGTTTAACTTTTAAAGAGATTATGCTGAGTTCTTAATATTTTTAACTCAAAGAATGACCTTCTCTGGTAGGAAATTTAAGCCATGTAACAGTCTAAAGGGAAAGAGGATCGAAGAGAGTGTGGGGCATTTAAGAAGTTGTTAATAAGTCTCCTCAACCCTTCCCACTGTTGTATCTACTTTATTGACTCTGATTTTTTATCTGGGTAAGAAATGCTATTTCCAAGGGACTCCTGATTTGCTTTTAAGAGAAGTAAAATTTTTATCAGGCTAAAACTTTTGCCAAAATATTTGGCTAATAAGTACTATTGTTTCGGGGCACGGTTGCTGTTATTTTTTTTCTTTCATAGTATATAATCAACAGAAGTTATATTAAAATAGGATTATCTGAACATCAGAAAATATGTCTAAACCAGTGTAATTCTGAAGACTTTGTATTTTAATTTAATTGTCTAAGAATTTGCAGGCAACATATATACGGTCAAAAACAAAAAACAAAGGTGCCACCAACTGTTTTGATTGTAAATTACAATTTAGGGACTTTATCGTGTATTAGCATAGGCCATTAAATGTTACCATATTCTTCACTGCTCTCAAGTACAGGTGTTCTAGGAAACCAATTTCAACCATTTGCTCCTGGTTTCTAGTAAATTTCCAGGCTTAGCAGAATGAAATCCATGTTTCATTTTGGTTATTGTAAGTTTCTTCCTCAGTGATGGCCAACAAGTAACATGATACTCATTTAAGAGTTACATGTTTTGGGCTTCTCTGGTGGCGCAGTGATTGAGAGTCTGCCTGCCAATGCAGGGGACACAGGTTCGTACCCCGCTCCGGGAGGATCCCACATGCCGCGTGAGTGGCTGGGCCCATGAGCCATGGCTGCTGAGCCCGCGCGTCCGGAGCCTGTGCTCCGCAACGGGAGAGGCCACAACAGTGAGAGGCCCAAGTACCGCAAAAAAAAAAAAAAATTACATGTTTTGGAATATATATTTAAGGAATACTTGACACCATTTCTTAAGGAATTTATTAACAAGGAAGAAAAGAAACAGATATATGAGTCACAAAATTATATATATTGAGTTAAGTGGAATACCACAGATTATACCTGTAGTTTAAAAATAACTAAAATTCATCAATAAAATGCTTCTGCAAAGTGTGAATTTTGGCCTGAAATTCAGAGGCAAGAAAAGATGCATACATGTGCTTTATCCTGGGCCAGCCAGTGGGTGAGTTTGAGGACAGCGTTCAGAAGTATATATTTACGCTGAGGGCAACAAGGAGGATAGGAATTGCAGAAATGAGAACAATGAATGTCTAGATAAAATGGCATTAGCTAGAGGAAATAATTCTATCAGTTTAGAATGCTATGTCTGAGAAGAAAGGAACAAAGAAGACTGGACATGAACCATTTTCATGTCCACAAAGAACTTTCTATTGGATGTCAGGAACCTTTCTGATGGATCCAAGATTATCAGCTAAGGGTAAGAAAAAAAAATCATTATTTCTTTCAAACAGTGTTGCAAAAACAATTCTCTGCTGTGTTAACTACTGTACTTAGCTGATAAAAATCAATTAATTTTTAAAACTAATCCCTTTAGGAACAAAAACATATTTCATAATAAAAAATAATTGGTCTCTGTGACACCACAGCCCTGTTTAAATGTTTAACTTGTTAACCAAGTTCATAGATAGACTGGGAATCTTATCTAAAGTGAGATATGTTTTGAGCCATTTGTTTGATTCAGTAAATCATTGCCATGAAGCAAGTGCATTTTCATTTTAACGACAGCTTTTTATTTCCCCAGACATATTAGTATCTTGATAAGCTTGTTCTGTACCAAATATTTAATATATATAGTAGCACAGCTGCTTTAGAGCTAACCTCTGTAAATAATAAATCCAAAACTATTAAATTTTGCTTACTCTGGTTGTATGAAACACATCAACTGTTGAATGTATCAATTTAAGTTCAAAGAATTCTAGGATTAATTCTTAATTACTTTGTAATTATTTATTATTTTGTACAGCTGAAACTAATGTTATATGTGAATTATGCCACAATGAAAAAAAAGAATCAAACAATAAAAAAGCTTTGTCTTAAATGATAGAAAAGTAATACACAATATTCAAAATAAAATGCTGTTTCCAAGCCTCTTAACTGCATACTTCCTGACCTTTTAATAAAAAAGTGGATTGAAAGCACATCTGATGTAAATAAATTAAAATTTCATTTGCCCAGAACTTTGTATATTACATTAATAGGATTTACCCAAAACACTATGGTTAGTTTAATAAATATTAAAGAGAAAAACAAACAACAAACACACAACGATTTAGACATTTACAAGATCATTTTATTGGGACCCTTGCATAATTCTTTACTTAATTTTGTTTATGGCCGTATATTTTTCTCATTTTGACAGTGAGGTATTTCACAATATTTTTAAAATAATAGTTTCTTTGGATCCCTGAATATTAAAATTTGCTGGTGGACTAAGGAGATACTAAGTTAGATGTAACTCAAAATCCCATTGAAGACAAATTATCTTGTAGAATTACTTTTGAAGCTTTTATGTTTGAGGAAAAAGACATAGTTCAATCTGAAACATTTGTGTAGAAGAGTAAAAAGATGATTGGAGACTATGGAAGGATTCTTTTTTTTTAATTTATTTATTTATTTATTTTTGGCTGTGTTGGGTCTTCATTGCTGCACGCAGGCTTTCTCTAGTTGCAGGGAGAGGGGGCTACTCTTCGTTGCAGTGCTCAGGCTTCTCATTGCGATGGTTTCTCTTGTTGTAGAGCACAGGCTCTAGGCGGGCGGGCTTTAGTTGTGGTGCTTGGGCTTAGTAGTTGTGGCTCGCGGGCTCTGGAGTGCAGGCTCAGTAGTTGTGGCACACGGGCTTAGTTGCTCTGCGGGATCTTCCCGGACCAGGGCTCAAACCCGTGTCCTCTGTATTGGCAGGCGGATTCTTAACCATTGCGCCCCCAGGGAAGTCCCCTATGGAAGGATTCTATGTTGTGTTTTGTAGAGAAGAATGATATAATATGTGGTACAAAGAAGGCAGACTTAGTTGGCTAGATTTTGAGATAAAACAATTTTTTAAAGATTTAACACCAATAAAAAGTAGCTTGGAAGTGCAGATAAACTCATTTGTTAGCAGCAGTAGGAAAAAGCCCCCAAGAAGGAGAGAACACATGATATAGAAGAATACAAATAGTATTAATATAAAAAGTCATTATCTAGTGATTTTTCAGGAGTAGGGAAGGATATACTGGGTTGTAGTTTTATATACAAAGAACCAGATATAAATTTGGAGTTAGTTTGATATTTCTGATTTTTATCAGAAAACAACACTTATAATTTTAGTAATTCTGTGTTAGATATATAGTATATAATACAATATATAATATTATTTACTGTATATAATGTTATATCTATAATTCATGATTGTCTATAAAAAACTGATTTTACAAAATAATTTTCACATCTTCAAAGATTTTGGAGATATTGCCTTCAGGTATTAGGAAACTTAAAATAGTATACTCTGAAAATGATGCATATTTTTTCTTGATTTTGTGAAGTATATCAAAAACCCTAATAGTTGTCAGTTTGCGTACTTTATTGATGTGTCTTGAAATGTACCAGATGAAGACGTTAGCTTAAGAAAAGGGAACAAAATCTTTTATAGGACTATAATTATGCTAGTAAGCTTTTTGCTAAAGGTAACAGTTTAGCATAGAGGAGCATGAGAAAAAGTGCAATTAAATAGGTGTAACTACAGTCTAGATTTAAGGAGTCCTTGTTTTCAGTGTTTTTCACTTAAATTGCCAATTCCTGGGAACCATAACAACTGGGAGCTTTCCATTTTTAAACTAAATTCGAAGGAAGGTTAAATATTAGATCTAGCAGAGCCTCTCCTACCCAAGTCTCAAATATTCAATCTGTACATAAAAAAGGAAATAAAAAACAAATCATGAGAGTGACTTGCATCACAGTTACTGATTCTTCTTTCTGATTAGAAGACTTGTTATCTTCTTTAGTCAGAATTATTTTGTGCATCATCCTTTATACCAAATCTTAGTTCATCCAAAGAATTGATTAAAGCTTACTTTTTTTTTCTTTCTTTTTTTTTTGCGATACGCGGGCCTCTCCCTGTTGTGGCCTCTCCCGTTGCGGAGCACAGGCTCCGGACACGCAGGCTTAGCAGCCACGGCTCACGAGCCCGGCCGCTCCGCGGCATGTGGGATCCTGCTGGACCGGGGCGCGAACCCGTGTCCCCTGCATCGGCAGGCGGACTCTCAACCACTGCGCCACCAGGGAAGCCCCAGCTTACTTCTGAATATCTAAAATTCCCATTACCTACAATACTCTTAGTCCTTTTACTTTAGATACAAAGACCCTCCTCTCTTCCACAGATGAAGAGGAGCTGTAATATATTTACGTGGTAGATACAAAATCCTAGCTACATGAGTACACACTTGTGAAAGTTACACTGGCTTTACATTCTGAGTAGCTCATTTGGGGACCGCCAAGGGCAAGGGTTTGGTGTTGCAGGTCTGGGTGTGGTCCACCTCTTTCCTCAGGTACCTGATAGGTGTCTCTGCTCTGTTTGGAAGTCAACATTTTGAATAATTAAATACGGAGATGTGTCCAAAGATATATCTGTTGCCTGTAAGAGAAAAGAGTAAATTTGGTTGGCATCAAAATAAAAATATATATATTTATAGTCATGACATTTATCTTTGCCTTTAACAGTCTGTTGGTATTAAAAGAAGTTAAATTTGCTCCAGCCTACTCCTAATTGAGCCCCTAATAATTGATTCAAGTTAATTTCTATTTCAATAGGGCTGGATTTTTGCTGGTTTTGATTTGTAATTGAGTCACAAATACCATTGTTGTCATTCTTGCCTTGAGCGGTTTCTCTCAGTTAAAACACTCTCCATTCTTTTTGCACTTAAGTTTTCAAAGCACTCACTTCTGTGAGGCCCCGCTGAATACATGAGCCGCCATTGACTTCTCTTCCCTCCCAGGTTTTACGGTGCACACCATGACATTTGGCTTTGGGTCACATTTACGTATCTTCTTTTAGCTTCTGGTTGTCACTGACCATGCTTTCTCCCCTATGATTCTTGGCAACCCCTCAAAAATGCTCTATAAATACAGCTGGTTAAGTGATAGAAGTGCAAGGACAGATGGCTTCCCCTCATTTATGAGCACAATAACACGGGGAATCATTATCACCTCAATGTTCCATGAAGATCAAAGAATTAAGAGGAGAACATCCTCAGATTCACTACACAAAGAACCTACCCTTATAGCTCTAGAAAATAGAGGCACAGTATTCCACAGGTTTAATTAATTTTAGGTATAATTAATGTAAATATTTAAACCTTTGAAATAAATCAACATAAATATATTTTTAAATGACATCCAGTGCTAAAGTCATTGTTTCTTCTTTGATTCTTCTTTTCATGGCTTTAGCTCCCATTTTAAAATTATGTTTAGGACTTCCCTGGTGGCGCAGTGGTTAAGAATCCACCTGCCAATGCAGGGGACACAGATTCGAGCCCTGGTCCGGGAAGATCCCACGTGGCGCAGAGCAACTAAGCCCATGTGCCACAACTACTGAGCCTGAATTCTAGACCTGTGAGCCACAACTACTGAACCCGTGTGCCACAACTACTGAAGTCCGCGTACCTAAAGCCCGTGCTCCTCAACAAGAAAAGCCACTGCAATGAGAAGCCCGTGCACTGCAACAAAGAGTAGACCACGCTCGCTGCAGCCTGCACACAGCAATGCAGACCCAATGCAGCCAAAAAACAAATTTATTTAAGGGGCTTCCCTGGTGGCGCAGTGGTTGAGAGTCCGCCTGCCAATGCGGGGGACACGGGTTCGTGCCCTGGTCCGGGAGGATCCCACATGCCGCGGAGCAGCTGGGCCTGTGGGCCACGGCCGCTGGGCCTGTGCGTCCGGAGCCTGTGCTCTGCAATGGGAGAGGCCACAACAGTGAGAGGGCCCGCGTACCGCAAAAAAAAAAATTGTATTTAAAAAAAACCAAAACTATGTTTAGCATGTCGTTTTTATTAAACCTGAAGTTATTGCTTTTTCCATTTTGTTCAATGAATAGTCAAAAGAAAACATCGGAAAATTATAAAAATCTCTCTATTTATGCAACACTTTTTTTTAGGTCTCGTTGTTTGATTAATTATTAGATAACTATTACCTCCTTCCTAAGAGTCCATACTTCCTACTGTATCAGAAATTCTGAGACTTGACACAAATTTATTTGCAGAGAAAAAAGTTGTGTTTATTTTGGGAACGTGTGTGCATATATTTTTTTAGGATAGAATTTGATAGATGAATTGAACTTTGGACTTGGGGAGCAGAGACTTAAAACCTATTACCTACTACTTATAATTGAACAAACTTCCTTTTTTTTTTTTTTAATCCTTAGTACATTTTTTGACTCTTTTGGGTTTTGTTTCCCCAGTTTTATTTAATAGAGCCGATTAGAATCACACTTTATTTTTATAGTAGGGATATCAATTTTGAACCTTTAACTTGGGAATCCTGGTGACGCAGAATAGGCTACAGACCTTGTCACTGCACAAAGACATAAAGTAGGCTATGATGCTCACTGTCAAAAACCCCGGGATTAAAAATCTCAAACCATGAGACAAAAGAAAACGAACACTCTCATTAGCGCAGAGGTGAGGAATCTGGGTGGGTAGACAGCTTACCCTGAAGTTAGAGATGTTGATATTTCTATTGATATGTTCTGTGATGGACCACTGGCTGATGTTTCATACAGAGGAAGACATTTGGTCTTATTTTTATGTGAATCAGCCCAAAGGAAACTTGTGTAATGTAAATGAGTTGGGGCTCAGTTCTGCACTATTTCCCCATTGTAGACTCTTCCTCCCAACACTCTCACTTATACCCATAGTTTCATATAGAATCCACAAGCAGAGGTCTCATTCATTTATATTTCTAGCTCAGATTTCTTCCCTTAGCATCCATCCATTACACTGGCCCAGCTACTTAATACATATCTTCTTGAATATCTCAAAGGCATTTCAAACTCAACATGTCAAAATCAACTTAGGATCTTACAGTCTTCCTGTAGCCTCCTCTCACTCAGTAAATGCCACTATCCAGTTGCATAAGTTGCATAAGAAACCCAAGGGCTACCTCTCCTTCAACCCAATATCCAAATTTTTCATCAAACTCAGTAATTTTTATCTTATAAATATCCTGTGAAGCCATATCCTTATCTCTATCTTATCCTCACCACCCTATCCCAAACTACTATCATCCACAAACCTAAAATTATTTGTAATATTCTGTGTGGCCTTCTGGCCTCCACTTTGTATCTCTCCAACCCTTCCACTACAGAGCACGCAGAGTGGTTTATTTTGTTAGGAAAAATCTGATCATAGTACCACCCACATTTAAAAATCATTTGTAACAGGATAATATTTTCATATTCTGCATTCTGCCCCTTGGTCCTTGACCTTTTGGATCATTTGGGACATTATAACTTGATGTCTCTAGGCTGGGTACACAGGTGATGATGGCACGTGTTGGGTTAATGATGAAGAAAAATAGAGCAGGACTCATTTCCCTGGATGCAGTTGATGAGAGAGGACCCCTAAGAAATAGATGCAGCTCTCAGGATGGGTTGTAAGGAAGTGTTATATTGACTGAGGAACCTTAAATTGATACAATTTACCGTGAATTGATAGTGATTAAGTATTTTCCATCTGGGGGATCGAGATCAAGATGGTGGAGTAGGAGGGTGCGGAACTCACCCCTCCCCAAACACATAAAAATGCATCTACATATGGAACAATCCTCACTAACTGGAAACTGGCAGAAAGACTCTAGTACAACCAACAGAGATCCACAGGGAATCAAGTAGGAAGGGGAGAGGAGTATGTATTTACTATCCGGTGGAATGGGCTTGAAATAGAAATTAAGGTGAAATGTTGAAAACTATAGTAATAACATGTTTCTTTACAACTCGGTTTTGCACCTGAATTCCTGTTTGCTCTACCTTTTGGTGGTTCCCCATTGTTAGGGAAAAAAGAGGAAATTCCTAAGCAGGGCCAATGAAGAGCCCTTTCTCCATCTGGCTTCCCTCCAGCTTCATCTTCCCCCAACATCCCCATTACTTCTCTGCTCCAAACACATTGGACTTCTTTTAATCACCCGGGTCCAGCTTTCACCACCGAAGGACACATGCATTTGTCTTCTCTGCCCTAAATTAATCCTTATCATTTTGGCACATCTTTGCTAAAGCAACCATTCCCCAGGGGTGCCTCCTCTGTCTTCTTTAACAAGATCAAATCCCCTTACGATATTATATTATAACAGAGAATGGCTCTTATGTTATGATATACCTCTCATTGGCAGCAGTGGTTCCAGTGGTTGCATTTTACATTTTTGTTCACTTGAATTTTTAAATAATGTCTGTCTCCCACAAAGATTCAAAGCTCCATGGCTGCGTGGGTCGTGTCTGTTTCCCTTCCACTCTTGCCTTCAGCTCAAGCATTGGCCTGGCACATAGGGGCTCCTCACCGAATGTCTGTTGACTAGATTAGTGAAAGGGGTCATAGGAACTTATGAAAAGAAAGCCATAGTCTAAGGGCATACTGAAAGCTCTTCCACTAGTGGGGAGAGTCAGATGCTGGACTGCAATGGATCAAGCATGTAAAGGGAGGATGAATGCAACCCTGGTATGTGAGTATGCGAGATACCTTTGTTCTTCAAAGGTAGCCCAGTCATTTATACCAGTTTTCCGGAAGATTCCAACTCTGTCCTTCATGATACCTTGGCTCTTGGATTTTGCTTTCAAACTGCTCTCAGACTCTTACCCTGCTCAGATCTGGGTGACAGACATTGCGCCTGGGCTCGGGCTCTGGCTCTGTGGGCTTCCCAGGTTAAGCTTTGAAGGCCCCCTGTACTCTGGCTCTCCCTGGCTCTGGTGTCACCTTCCCACTTCCATCCCAGTGCTGCTGCCACTTCTTTCCTGAGAGAAGTTGGGACCACAGATGTCTGTGAAGTCTTACGGCAATTTTTCCAGGGAGAAAGTAAGAATGGGTTTGAGTTCCATTGTAACACTTGTGGGACAAGTGGCGGTCAGCACTGTGTTTTCACATGGAGACTTTCCAGCTGACGTTCATGCAAATTTCAAGTCAGACTGACAAGTGCAGAGGGCCTTGAAGTTTGTCCAAACTCCTCAACAGAAATAACCACACTAAAGAAACTGTCCATATCAGGTAGAATAAAATGGCTTATTATTGTAATATTCAACGGTTAATGTTTCTGATGCCTTTGTTATGAAATATTTTGAAATATTAAGCATAAACTGGAAATAAAGCGTAAGTAAGAAGTCGATGACGGATGTCATTGGAGAGAAGAAGGGAAACGATTATGGGAAAAATGGACACGGGTGATGATGTGAACACATGACTAATTAGTACATGGCCTCTAATTAGCAGGATTGTGACAATTAAGACTTTCTAAATTTGATTTAAGCTCAAATTTCTAAAAATACTCTGGTAATTTGGAGAGAGACCTCTGAAGAAAACCCAAGTGGAGCAGGAAGTACGACACTTCTGTTATCCAATTTCTTCTGATAAGGATCCTCTGAATGACAGCTGCAGTGTCATGGAATTCCCCAGCCCCCCTCCCCCAATACAACCTGAAGTTTCAGGGGTTTTTTGTTTTGTTTTGGTTTGGGTTTTTTGGGGGGTTTTTTTGCAGTACACGAGCCTCTCACTGCTGTGGCCTCTCCCGTTGCGGAGCACAGGCTCCAGACACGCAGGCTCAGCGGCCATGGCTCACGGGCCCAGCCGCTCCGCGGCACGTGGGATCTTCCCGGACCGGGGCACGAACCCGTGTCCCCTGCATCGGCAGGCGGACTCTCAACCACTGCGCCACCAGGGAAGCCCTCAGGTTTTTTTTTAAAGGCAAATGAAGAGATCAAGATCATCTTCGGTCAGAAACAATAGATGAGGGAAATACAGCCTCAAACAGGGAAGCAAATGAGACCAGCAGAGGCTCAATTGGATCTCATTTATCATTCACTGATGCGGTTCCAGAGGAAGGTGGAACCACTTGCTGCCACTTCTTTTCTGAGGGTACATTGCGCTTCTTTGCAAGAGTGGCTGTCACAAGAGCCCGCAACTGGGCCAACACAAACCCTCTGTCAAAATTTTATCTTCACTCTCTTCAGCCAATCCCTCATTTCAGAAGTCCTATTGTTTAGGAAGTAAGTGAGGTCTTGGGGATCAACAAAACCAATCTTGCAGTTACTGATGTCGTTAAAGTACTCTCCTATATAGAAAATAGATAACTAATGAGGACCTACTGTATAGCACAGGGAACTCTACTCAGGACTCTGTAATGGCCTATATGGGAAAAGAATCTAAGAAAGAGTGGATATATGTATAGGTATAATTGATTCACTTTGCTGTACACCTGAAACTAACACAACATTGTAAACCAACTGTACTCCAATAAAAATTTTTTTAAAAAGGTACTCCCCTGATAGTTCTAAGTACTTGAATTAAAAGCCCTATGCCTTTTAACACGTGCTCAGTATTGCAAATAATATAGTTTAGCTTGTTTTAGGCCAGTTTCTTGGCCTGGAAACCACCTAGGACTCTTCCTGCCTGCATTCTCTTTTACTGCCCAAAATTTCATTCTCTGTGTAGAGGCCGGTAGCTCAGCACGCTGTCAGTGGACATCTGGGCCCAGTTGAATCTGGGCCTGATGGAGAGAAAGGCAGCCTCTACCAGAGTGTTATCTAAGAAAATTTCAAAGACTTTCTTACCTATTTGGGGCCTTCAGAGTCATTGACTTTCTCCTCTTGGTCAGAAGAGAGGAGCTTTGTGGACAGGCGGCTAAAGAATGTGTGTGGGAAGTCACAGCCCTGCATAGAGCTTTTCATACCACTACCTCTTTCTGCTAAACGGCCTCATACCCACATTTCTGCATCTCACTGTTATCGTTGATTTCCCTTTCTTAACTTCCCTATTTCTTACACCCTCATTTCTCCATTTAACTTATACCAGATCTGTGATAGCAAAGAAAAGTTAGAAATAAAACATGCGAATTATAAGAGAAATGTTGAAGGCAGTATCAAGGACATGGGATTAAGAGAAATATGCTATTGTCGCCACTGCCATGACCTTGTGTTTGCAGGGTTTCTTCGCTTTTAAAAAGCACTTAATAGATCTCATCACGTTAAACTTCCAGATCAGCTCTAAAAGCCTATAGCCCACTAAGAATTGTATTTTACTTAACACTTTGCACTTTCTCTCTTAGTGGTCTTACTACTTTATTCCTTACATATATGCAAACACATCATAGTATAGCAAATTGCATCGTAGTTTAAAAATTATGTGAATGAATGGGTCGTTTTTAAAAGAAGATTATAATCTCACGATTGTCTCCCCAGAGGCTGTGGTCCAGAGCTGGGCACTAAGTTACTATCCATACATATATGGTGACCTTCACCAGAGCACAAAGCTAGGGATATGTGCATTAACTAACACTCGTTATGACATAATGGGAACCAAATTCTCCACTGAGCGCAAACTACAGAAGATATTTTGAGACATTTCATGGTGAGGTTGATGAGTCCAAAAAGCCGTCTGTGAGAAAGCTATACACTTTTCAACATTTTCAGCCTCTAGGCACCCAGCAGTAGGTTGAATCTGCTCACTGAGATGGTCAAAGGCTTTATTAACTCTCTGTCTCCCATCCACCTTGATTGATGACAAGCTCTTGTTCTTCTCATCCCCAAGGCACGTTGTATTTCTCTTTTGTTTTATGAAGTTGTCCAAGCACAGGTGTGGTGTGGTGATTAAAGCCTCCTGGAGATGTTTCCTCTATGGAAGATGCTGAAAAACATCTCCATGCACTGAGTTTTCTTGGCCCGCTTTATAGAACTGGGCAGACCAGGTACCTTTGAAAGGACAATACTTTAGCTATTCCTCTTCTGCACACAGGATTACTTATTTTTCTTTATTTAAGCCATGATTTACATCATTTTTGTTGGAATAGTCATTTGTTAATCCCCCCAAACCACGTGCCTTGTTGTGGGTTTGTATATTTAATGCTTAGAATAGTTCCTGCACAATCAGTACCCAAGAACTATTTGTACACTTCCGGACTGAATCGGACTAAGCTGGAGGATTGATAGTGGTATCGACAGGGAAAAGCAGGTTGCGCTGGTGGTGAAAGAGAGAGCGTGTGGTGTAGTGGATTGGGACGTGATCATTCTAATGCTCGTATAGGACATCCTTGTGGAAAGATTTAGTAGGCAGTTTGTGATGTGAGCCTAGAGCTTGAAAGGTCCATGTCACTGACACAGGGACCATCGTCTGAGAGCCACACGGAAGTGTGTAAAACCACTCCGGGGTGGGGAAGGATGTGGACCGCTGGCTCTTTTCAGGAGCTTGCAGGGAGACCTGGCTCTAGAAACAGTTTCCAGAGTCTACAGTTAGCACTGCAATCAAACAGGTGTGGAAGTAAGGAGAATTTTCCAGTGACGTGTGGGGTTTGAGCTGTTTTCCTGGTTAAAGCAATAATTAATTCTATCTGTAGTAGCTGTAAGCTCATTTCCTCGTTCAAAGCACAGAGGAAAGGGCTTGGGGAAACCAGCAAGAAAAATATTGAGGAGGGAGAGGGACATTAAGTTCAGTGTCAAGAGTTTGGCAGGAAAATTCTGCGTCAGAATCTTAGCAATGTTGTTGACAAGATCTCTCCTGACAACCAAAAAAAAAAAAAAAATACAAATTATAATATTACAACTTCTTTGATTCATAATAGAATGACTGCACCGAAAAGACTGATGTCAAAGAGTGGTTCTTAGTAGCGTACCACAGAGCTCTATTTTCAGCTATCCTGCTCAATGATTTCTATCCGGAATTCAAATGAAGAAGTTGGACACTTAACCCACTCACTGGTGACATCAGCCTTAGTAGCAGAGATAGTACAGTGAATGACAAAATTAAAACTCAAAATTTTCTTTTTTGTTTTTTTTAGAAACCAACATTATGTGTTGCATATTGAAAGCACTTAAGAAGTGGGTTGTTTTTTGGTTTTTTTTTTGAAGTATAGTTGATGTACAATGTTGTGTTAGTTTCTGGTGTACAGCAAAGTGTCTCAGTTATTAGAATTCTCCTCCATTATAGGTTATTACAAGGTACTGTGCAATACAACAGGACCTTTTTGTTTATCTATTTTATATATAGTAGTGTGCATCTGTTAATTCCAAACTCCTAATTTGTCCTTCCGCCCACCCTTTCCCCTTTGGAAACCATACGTTCGTTTTCTATGTCTGTGAGTCTGTTTCTGTTGTGTAAATAAGTTCATTTGTATCATTTTTTTTAGATTCCACATATAAGTGATATCATATGGTATTTGTCTTTCTCTGTCTGACTGACTTCACTTAGTATGATAATCTCTAGGTCCACCCATGTTGCTGCAAATGGCATTATTTCATTATTTTTAATGGCTGAGTAATATTCCACTGTGTGTGTGTGTGTACACACACACACCCCACAACTTCTTTATCCATTCATCTGTTGATGGACGGTTAGGTTACTTCCATGTCTTGGCTATAGTAAATAATGCTACTGTGAATATTCGGGTGCATGTATCTTTTTGAATTAGGCTTTTCGTCTTTTCTAGATATATGCCTAGAAGTGGGATTGCTGGATCATTTGGTAACTTTATTTTTAGTTTTCTAAGGATCCTCCACACTGCACCAATTTACATTCCCACCAACGGTGTAAGATGGTTCCCTTTTCTCCACACTCTCTCCAGCATTTGTTATTTGTAGACTTTTTGATTTTGGTCATTTTGACTGGTATGAGGTGATACCTCATAGTAGTTTTGATTGGCGTTTCTCTAATTAATAGTTAGGAAGGAAGAGTCAAATTAAGAAGAAAACCAAACATTACTCCCTCTCCACATTAACTGAAATCTTTTTTGTTTCCCAAGGAGCACAAATATTGCTTTTTATTCAATAATCACATTGATAATTACTCATGATCATTATTAAATAGACATACTAGATAAACACTTGAAGAGACACTGCTGAAATCTTTTTTAAATTTTTTTATTTTTTGTCATTTGTATATAAGCAGACCTGTGTTTTTGTTTGTTTTATGTTTTACTTTAATGCAAGTCTTTGGGTCCATATTAAGTTTTGGTTCCTCAAGCAACTTTACCAGTCCTAGAAAGCTTATCCCCAAACCCCCTTTTTTTTTTTTTTTTTGCTCTACACGGGCCTCTCACTGTTGTGGCCTCTCCCGTTGCGGAGCACAAGCTCCAGACGCGCAGGCTCAGCGGCCATGGCGCACGGGCCCAGCCCCTCCGCAGCACGTGGGATCTTCCTGGACCGGGGCACGAACCCGTGTCCCCTGCATCAGCAGGCGGACTCTCAACCACTGCACCACCAGGGAAGCCCTCAAACCCCTTTTTAAAAGAAAAATAAACTCTTTTTTTCAAACTCCTGTGATTGGATTTTATGTCATATGTGCCGATTCCTAATTGAGAGATAAGATCTAGGTCATTTAATGTTTATAGCAACCCAAAGAGGTAGGTTTTATTACAAATCTCATTTTTAAGCCAGGAAAATTAAATTTTAGAGGTTAAGTATGTAACATGCCTTAAGTCATATAGAAAGTAAATGGAAAAAAACCGCATTTGGACTCAGCTCTGCCTGTTTCCAGAGCTCATGCCTGCCCTTCACTGCCAGGGAGTGATGTCCACAGGAGTTGCGGAGTCAGGACATAGCCAGCTCCACCACCAACTAGTTGTGTGACCTGTTCCCTCCATTCTACGGTGCAGCTCCTAATAACGCAGCTGCTAAACATGCATGGATCTGTCATTTAATGAGTGTCCGCTGTGTATTCGGAACCAAGCTAGGCAAAGGGGAGACAGGAACAAACAAAATGTTAGAGTTCTGCTTTCATAGAACTTCATAGAACATATATTCACTGGAAAGTGATGAGTAAGCAGTATATCAGATAATGGGAAGCATCATGGAGAATTAAAGCTGGGAAAGGTAGGAGAGTGCTGAGCGGTGCAGGTGTGATCTCCACTTTAAAATATTGTCGTCAGGAAATTCCTCTCCAAGAAAGAGACATTTGAGCAAAGACCAGATAGGGATGGGAGAGTGAGCCTGGCAGATATTTGAAGGAAGGGGTGTCTACGCAGAGACCTTAGAAAGGACAAAGCCTTAAGGCAGGCGTGTCCCAAGAACAAGTAGGGTGATAGGGCTGCAGTGCTGTAGGCAGGAGAGAGAGAAGTAGGGGATGAGGCAGAGAGAGGGCATGAGAGATCTTGTCAGTCTTGTAGACCATTTCCCAAACTTAGTTTGACTGTGAGTGAGGACCCTGGAGTGTTCTGAGCAGAGGAGCTAGGTGATCTTTCCTATCTAAGAGAAAAACAGGCTACTCCGTTGGGATAAACTGTAGGGTTAGCGAAGATAGAAAAAGGTACAAGGCTAAGAGGTCGTTGTAATCATCTAGTTGAGAGAAGGTAGTGGCATGGCCCAGCGTGGTGGCAACAGAGGTGGAAAGTGATAAATTCTGCATGTATTTCCAAGGTAGCATCAACAGGATACACTGGTATATTGGATGAGAGGTATGAGAGAAAGAAAGGAGTCAGTGATGGCTCCAAGTTTCCTGGGCTTAAGCGTTTAAAAGGATGAGTTGCTATCAACTGAGTTGGGGGAGGCTAACGTTTGGGGGGGCGTCATGGGCTTGGTTTTGGACAAGCTGAGATTGAGATGCTCATTAGGCATTTAGGAGAAAACATTAAGTGAGGATTGGATATAGGAATCTGGAGGTCACGGTTGAGGTCTGTGCTGCAGGTATGAAAAATTGGGAGTCCTCAGTGTAAGGATGGTGTTTACAGATAGGAGACTAGCTGAAATCACCAAGAGAGTGAGTGCAGACAGGAAAGAGAGAAAGCTCTGGAACCAAGTGAGCTGAGTGTTTCAAGGAGGGAGGGATCATCAGTATGAAGTGTTGGTAGGACGAGTGAGATGATCATTGAGAATCGACTAAAGGGTTTTGGCAACTAGGAGGCAGTGGTGACTTGACAAGAGCGGTTTGGGTGGAGTTGTAGAGGTGAAAGACTTTGTCAGATGTGTTACCCCTCCCCCCACCCCTCAGAGAAAAAGAGAGGGAACCAAAGCGCTGGAATCAACAAGTAGCTATAAATAATTTTCTAGAAATTTGATATCAGGGAAAGCTGAGACATAAAGCAGTAGCTAGAGGAATCTATGGTCAAAAGTGGTTCTTTTGTTTGCTTTTAAATGAGAGAAATTAAAGAATATTAGTATGCTGCTGAGAATAATTTAGAAGGGGGAAATAGGCCTCCCTGGTGACGCTGTGGTTAAGAATCTGCCTGCTGGGCTTCCCTGGTGGCGCAGTGGTTGAGAGTCCACCTGACGATGCAGGGGACACGGGTTCATGACCCGGTCCGGGAAGATCCCACATGCCGCGGAGCAGCTAAGCCCGTGCTCCACAACTACTGAGCCTGCACTCTAGAGCCTGTGAGCCACAACTACTGAGCCCGTGTGCTACAACTACTGAAGCCTGCGTGCCTAGAGCCTGTGCTCTGCAACAAGAGAAGCTACTGCAGTGAGAAGCCTGCACACCGCAACTAGAGAAAGCCCGCACACAGCAATGAAGACCCAACGCAGCCAAAAATAAATAAATAAAATTAATAAATTTATATATAAAAAAAAGAAGTGGGGGGAAAGTTTAAGATTTAGTTCTGAGAGTTCACTCTGTTAATATATATAAATCACTTAACACAACACATAAAATACTCCATAGATACTAGGTATTAGTATTATTCTCTATTATTATCTTCCCTGAACTGTTATAGCATAGTTGTTTATGGTGTTGTGTTGAAACTATCTTTATGGATTCCTTTGCTTCTTATTTATTATAGCCAATTTATTTTTTATTCAGTGTACTTAAGATTGCTTATTAAAAATGCTTTATCTGTTGCTTAACTTACTTTGCATTTTTTCGTTTAGATCCATCCCTTCCACAAAATATAATAATTCCCAGTCCCCAGCCCAGTCATTTCATGGTATATACTATAGCTATACATCTGCAGGTGAATTCTTTCAGATTGTTAAATCTCATCATTTTTTTTTTTTCGATATGCGGGCCTCTCACTCTTGTGGCCTCTCCGGTTGCGGAGCACAGGCTCCGGACGTGCAGCCTCCGGACGCGCAGGCTCAGCGGCCATGGCTCACGGGCCCAGCCGCTCCACGGCATGTGGGATCTTCCCAGACCGGGGGCACGAACCCGTGTCCCCTGCATCGTCAGGCGGACTCTCAACCACTGCGCCACCAGGGAAGCCCTAAATCTCATCATTTTGATTAGCTGATGGTCACCTTGAAACTGTGTCAGCTGCAAGCCTGGGACCCACAGATTCTGATTGAAATGCTCTATATGAGCTGGGGTGACATGGGGAGCAAAGGAAATACAGATCATCAGAACACTGTGCTAACACTATTTGTTATAGGGTAGAACTTTCTACATTGGGGCTTGTATAAAGCAGATTCATTTTGTACTACAGGAAAGGTGTGTCAATTATTATAGTATCCAATGTACTTTCTTATGAGGAAGCTTCATCTGAAAGAATTTCACAGTATGTACCTTAGAAAATGGAATGTATTATGAATCTAATTCTGTTTGTCAGATCTAAGAATGCAGCACAGTTGAGTGTTCTCAAAGTAATAAAAACCAGTGAAGAACTAGTATTTCCAGATTCTTCCCTGATTTAGTTATTCATTGTTGCATTACAGATTTCCTCAAAACTTAGTGTAAAAGAATACCAAGTATTGATTATCCCACACAGTTTCTGTGGGTCAGAATCCAGGAGTGGCTTTGCTCGGTGCTTTTGGTTTTGATCCCTCATGAATTTACAGTGGTCTGAAGGCTTGACTGGGCCTGGAGGCCTTCGTTTCCAAGCTGGCTCACTCGTATTCCTGTCAAGTGAGTACTAGTTATTGGCCAGAGGCCTCAGTTCCTTGCCATGAGAATTTATCTGTAGGGTTGCATGAACATCCTCCTCACATGGCATGTGACAGGCTATAGAGTAAGTAGTCTAAGAGCACGAGCAATGACTCAGCCTCTGAAGTCACCCTGTGCCATTTCTATCTGTTAAACAGACCAGCCTGCTTAGTTAGGGAGGGGAGCATTAAATACCAGGACACAAAAATCTTGGAGGCTGGCTACCAAGTTGCTCCTCAGAGGGCTGTAAGGACCATGGCGATTCAAATCAGTTGAAGTTTAATCATGGTTGAAGTTTCTATGCTCATGAATATTTTATCTGCCTCTATTTTTATTATTACAGTTAATGCCCAGAAATTGACATAGACTTACAATCATCAGTTTTTTTGAGTATGCGGACGGCATGCATATAGATGTTGGAAGTATCAAGCAAGGGTGGATGTATTATGATTATATGTCTTCCTTTGAAAGAAGAAATAACAAATAATGTAAGAGAGAACACTGCACACGGGTTTAAGTCTTTGCTCTGCAGACTGTTAGTTGTGTTGATTTAGGGCAAGCAGTCCTAATGTCTAAAATAGGAATGATGATAATGATAATAATAAAAATACCAATGCCATAGTAGTATTGTGAGAATTAAATGTATGTGTTGGGCTGGCCAAAAAGTTCATTCCAGTTTTCCAGAAGATGTTACGGAAAAACTGAATGAACTTTTTGGCCAACGCAGTATATGTAAGAAAGCACTATAAAACCATAAGGCATGGGCTTCCCTGGTGGCGCAGTGGTTGAGAGTCCGCCTGCCGATGCAGGGGACACGGGTTCGTGCCCCGGTCTGGGAAGATCCCACATGCTGCGGAGCGGCTGGGCCCGTGGGCCATGGCCGCTGAGCCTGCGCGTCCGGAGCCTGTACTCCGCAGCGGGAGAGGCCACAACAGTGAGAGGCCCGCGTACCGCCAAAAAAAAAAAAACAAAACCATAAGGCATGGTGAATATTGCCAAATCAGAGTCCTTTTTGATAAGCGGGGCTTTATATCACATCTCCTTAGCCCAAGTCTGGTTTTAGCTGCACGGACAACAATGGCAGCTATTAACTATTACTACTACAACTACTGCTACTACAAATAATACTTTTTTTTTTTTTACAAGTGAATGATACAGTCCTTTATTACCATAAAAATGGTAGCATTTCCCAAAGTTGGCCATGATTAAAAGTAGTTCCATGGTTGGAAACACTACTCCACCATACAGATATTAGAACAGAGAGACAGCAAGGGGAAAATAAAGACACATACCGAAAGGGAGGTCAGGGGGAAAGTTAGTAAAAACAGGATGCTACAGATTGGTGGGAGATAACAACGGAATTGCTTTTAGAAGTGGCTGATGTGAGTAAATGAAGGGGTGCAGTAACCTGGCAGCCTCATATTCTACAAATAATACATTTTAAAAAAAGAAGAAAAAAAAAAAGGAATGCATCAGGTGAAGCAGAGGGTAGGAGTGAAACAATGAGAGGAGTCTACCCAGGACACAGGCAATAATGGGCTGCAGGATCTGCAGAGACTACAGAAACAGTAATAAGTCAGACAAAAAGTCAAAGTGTTTTTCAAGACTACTACGCACCAGCAGTTCTCAGTAACGTCGATGGTAAAATGCTCTTCCCTACAGAGCAGGTTGATCCTACCACCCCCTTCCGATTGCCGATGCTACTTTTCAAATCCAATCACAGTCTGTAAGCTGGATGTGTCGTGTTGGTAGTTTGAGCATTTAGATGTGGGTGGGTATGGGGTAGGCAGCTGTGTCAGGTCTCAGTTTCAATAAACAGGACGTAAGAGACGTAAGTGACTTGGAGAAATAAATGATCACTCTTTACATCAAGCATGCTAGAGGTTCTTTGTGTACTCCCAAACAGAGCAGCTTTGAGAGAGAGAGAAGCAAATTCTTGGGGGCCACTAAGATCCTAAATATTCCTTTAAAGTTTTTAGATATTTCAGAATCCTTGTGGTAAATAATGTACGAGTCAGTGCATTTATATCCAAGAGTGTAATTGACTTGCCCAAAAAGCAGAGCTGTAGTTGATACGAGGGAATCTCAGAGCAATTGTCTGAGATATGGAGTTTCACTGGGCATTATCAATTTCTCATCTGAGTAAAATTAGCTGTAGCATTATATACATTCTATTGTCTTCTCTATTTTAACCTAATTCATTGCGGTTTTGAGAGGAATCAATAGCTCTACTCACCTCTTTCACATAGCATTCTTTCCTGGATATCTAGTAGTTTGAAAATGGACATTGATTCACAGTCTTTTCAATATTCACTCTTTGATACAAATGAAAGCATTGAAGTGTTTGGCCATTTGTTCTCAAATGTAATTAATCACTGACCGCAGCATAAGTCTCCCAGGAAAGTACGGTAGTACTAATTAGTGTTTTTCTCCTCTGTGCCAAGGAAAAAAGAAAGAACGTATATGAACTGATCATATAAAATGTGTTTTCACAACTCTTCCTGTCAAAGAAGGCATGACTAAGTCTGGTTGATTTTTCCCCCACTCTAGTCTATGTTGAAAATGTCATTGCCAATAAATTTAGGTGTATTTATTATAATGTATTTCAAGCTCACAAAGCAGTTAATGTGCTGGATCTTTTTCCAAACATTAGTGATTTTTTTTTTTGCTTTGTTACATATATATATATATATATATATATATATATATACACACACACACACACACACATACATATATATTTTTTTGTATGGGCTAGGCCTAATCTTATAATAATTTATTTGCTGTTGTTGAAGTCCCTTATTTTCTTTAAGATACTTTTTTTTGTATTACTATACCAAATATGTAATTGACTTATTAAATTTGTGGTTATATATGCCATCTAAGAGAATCAGCCTCATTACCAATCGAGATAACCTTTTGCTTAATAAAATATTTGAAAATAAAGAGACTATAAAATTCATTTTAATAGAAGAATAATTTCTTCACAATAGTAATTTTCGTAGTTGTGTGTGTTGGGTTTGGATGGGTGGGTGAGAAGGATAAGGCCTAAAGAGGTCCACAGAGCGAGAAGAGTTATTCTTATAGGTTATCAGAAACCAATTTAGAGGTATAAACTTTGGGAGTATATCAGAATACATGCTAGGATGACAACTTATAACCTCAGAATTAAAGTATAATTGGAATCTGTCCTCGGGATGCAGAGACAACTATGAAAAAACATTTCACCTGAGAATCTGAGACGTGAATGTTTTTTGAGATTATCAAGTCCTTTCATACTTGTTGAATGTTTGCTGTAGGGTCACATTTGAAGGCCATCCCCCATACAGTGTAAACAGTTCTCCACTGTAGGCCACACTTTCTAGTGACAGGCTCAGGCATAAACTCATAGACTCAGTTTAGAGTGGCATTCTTTTAGGTCCGTTTAAAGGGAAAAACTTTTCTGTGTTTCTCCTTTCCTCTCACACTATGCTAACAGCGTTATTTCACTTCTGGTCACTGAATGTGTGGGTTTTTTCCTACACCAAGCATTTCTGTGACACCAGCTCAGTGTCCCACAAGTTCATCTCAGTTCGGGCACTATCCACCTGGAGAGAGCGTGGGATCCCCCAGGGGAAGGGCTCAGTGATACAAGCCTACCTCCCTCCACTCAGATGCCAGTCACAGGTTCGGGTTGTTACCTGTGCTTCTGAATGAAAAGCTGCGGAGGTTCCCACGACTCCCTCCTTGGATTTAATTTGCTAGAGCAGCTCAGAAAGCTCAGAAAAACATTTTACTTACTAGATAACTTGTAAAATTATCATTAAAATTTACTTACTTTATCAAGGAAATGTAATGTGCCTGAATCATCCTGAAACCATCCGCAACCCTCTGGTCCATGGGAAAATTGTCTTCCACGAAACCCATCCCTGGTGCCAAAAAGGTTGGGGACCACTGCTCTAAAGCCTCCAGAAGGAATACAATCCTGCCCACACCTGGATTTTACTCCATGAGATCCATTTTGGACTTCTGACCTCCAACATCACAAAAGTATAAGTTTGTAATGTTTAAAGCCACTAAGTGGCAGGAATTTAGCAGAGCAGTAATAAGAAACTAACATAAGTGCCCATTTTATAGGAAATACTCAACATGAGCAAAACTCTATCTTTCTTCTTACTAATCAGTTTAATTTCTGATTCAAAGCTCCTACTCAGTCTGATAAAGAAAAGATAATCTAGTTATTTTTGTAATGATAGATGAGAAATGTTAAATTTTAGAACACCTTCATAAAGATCTCCATACTAGCAATTATAAACTTTATGCCCCTGGCTCCGTTTTGGAATAGCTGTTACTGTTTCATGATACAAATATTTACTGAATTTCCTACTGCGATCCCAGCATCCTACTTGGTTCTGAATCCATGTGGACATTCACGACCCCTATCCTTACACAGCCACAGAGCATTAGAACTTCTGCTCTATTTTGTTAGTAAATATTAGCATTTGACTATTAATGAAGTTTTGCTGATGTTTAAACTACTTTATAAAAACAGTAAATTGTCAAGAACCTGTTAACTGCTCCCTGGAGGAAGAGGCTTTCTATAAAAACGATCCAAGACTGGACAGATATAAAATATTTTTATTGAGATACGGCATTCAAATACAGATAAAATGTTGTTATGATTTTGAAGACAGTATTTAGAAAATTAGAAATTCATGATAAGCTGACCTCTTATTCTTGAGACTCATTCACCTTTAATGTGAGATGTAAAACATTTTTCTCAAATTTGTAGTCAATATGAACATGAAATTACAGTGAAATTTTGTAATGTTTAAAAATCAGTCCATTCTTTCTGGAAATATTTTAGGCTGCAAATTTTCTAGGTTGTAATATATCGGTGATAAGTTACAATTACTAAATATAATTTTTAAAAGTATCACAAAGCAATAGATGCATATATGTTTACAAATCAGGTACTTGCACATAATCTATACATAAGCTCTCTTTACTTTAAAAGGGTTTTAGTTATGTTTCACATGCAGATTTTACCTTGGGTAAATTTTATTTTTAAGAGATAGCGTGTAATTTCAATACCTGTTAAAATTGAACTAATTTGTTTCACTTGTGCATAATATGCATAATATTAAATAAATTCTGAGGGTTAGGATGGTGTAGCAATATAATTTCTACATTGCTATCAGGTGCTTAATGAATATTTTCTAAAAATAAAATTAGTTTTATTTTTAGAAATAATAGCAATTCGTACTTAATTTCAAATGCAAATAACAATTCAAAAGAGAGTAAGGAAGTGAAAATCATTTCTAATCCTTCTACCCAAAGAATATCAATGGTTAACATTTTGGTACATAACATTCCAAAGTTTTCAGTTAAGTATAGCTTTGATTTTTTTTTTAAGTATATAATTTCTTGCATATCTAAGTCTGTCTTCATGTTCCTTTTTTTAATTATTATTGGAGTATAATTGCTTTACAATGTTGTGTTAGTTGCTGCTGTACAACAAAATGAATCAGCTGTTCGTATACATATATCCCCTTCCCTCTTGCACCTCCCTCTGCCCCTCCCATCCCACCCATCTAGGTCATCACAGAGCACTGAGCTGAACTCCCTGTGCTATACCACAGTTCCCACTAGCTATCTATTTTACACATGGTAGTGTATTTATGTCAAGCTTAATCTCCCAATTCATCCCACCCTCCCCTCCCCCTCTGTGTCCACACATCCATTCTCTATGTCTGCATCTGTGTTCCTGCCCTGCAAATAGGTTCCTCTGTACCATTTTTCTAGATCCCACATATATGTGTTAATATATGATATTTGTTTTTCTCTTTCTGACTTAACTTCACTCTGTGTGAGACTCTAGGTCCATCCACATCTCTACAAATGACCCAATTTCATTCCTTTTTATGGCTGAGTAATATTTCATTGTATACATGTACCACATCTTCTTTATCCATTCATCTGTCAGTATAGCAATATTGAAAAGCAATTTGGCTGGATATAGAAATCTGTTTTTGCAAAATTTATTCTCTCAGAACTCTACAGACATTTCATCATCACCGGAAGGTGATGAAGTACTGATGAAAGAAACATCCCCTACTGATCCCCTTGTTGAAGGTAATCTGTTTTATTTTTCTCTGCATCAGTTCTTTCAGGATGTAAAAAAATAGTATATCCTGGAAATCAAACAAATAAACATGATGGGCTATATTTATATGTATGTCTTTTCTCATTATTTGGCCTACAATTTCTAAGTGCTTTCAATAAGTAGACTTTTCAGTGAGTAAACATTTTCTTCAGTGCAGTAAAGTTTTCTTCATTTGTATCATTGATTGTTGCATGTCTTCTGGTTTCTTTCTCCAGAATCCCCATAGATATCTCTCATCTTTCTTTCCTTTTCATCTCTTGCTTCTCTTTCTCTATATTCTAAGATATTCTTAATTCTGTGCTTTCTATTACTGATTCAGTATTCTGTGGCATTACTGCTTTTTCTTAATTCTAGAATGGACTTGTGTATTGATATTTTAAGGCTTTCTTGCATTCTTGTCTCATTTAAAAGTCTCTTGGAACTCTGGCTTCACATTAAACAGTCACTTCCATCAATCTCCCTTAGTTTCATGCTCTTACACATCTTTTTGAATGTATCTAGCAATTCTCAAATTTCCTTTTCCTTTTAAAAAATCCTTCTCTGTGCTATTTTGTTAGTTTTTAGATGGACAGTATTTTTTTCTCATCATAGTTTTAAAAATTGTATTCAATTTGGATTTTTCCCAGTTTACTCATGAAAGTTTAGATTACCAAAGTTAGACTCACAACGTTAATTCAAAAATTATACCTAACTTCTCTTGATTAGTAATATTCATTCTAGCTCTTGGCAGATAAACAATGAAATTTTTAATTTTTGTCAAACTTCTGAGTTGGACATAATATCACTTATAGGTTTTAAATATTTATAATTAGAAGATGTGCTATTAATACTTGAGAAGTATTTTGATTTTCTCACACAAAACAGACTATGTAAATACCAATTGTGATGAATATATAGGAAAGGCTGATAATCATCAGACCAGTATAGTCATGCAAGCTGTTAAACATATTGAATTTACTGTATTTTATCAAGTCTAAGAAGAACATTTTTTTCCATATTTGAGCATCTCTGAAATAGGTTGTATTGTATAATTACTGGGGAGAGTCGTGATGTGGTTGTCACTCACTACTTGTTTTTACACATCTTGAAAAAGAGCTAGCAGAATATTGCGTTGGAGAAAAATAGCAGAGATAACAGTGCAATACTCTCATAGAAATGTTGTATTACTTATGCTCTGGGTGACACAGATGATGATGTGTGAGAAAATATGAAAACTGATGGCATGTTGAAAGTGATTCAGAAGACTGACATTCTTAATATAAATTCATGAGTATGCCTCAACCAATTAATTTCATTTTTTTATGTATGCAAAAAAGTGACATGTAAGTTAAACATCTAAATTTCCGCATGTCTAGAGATCTCTTTCAATGGGGTAACATAAAATTCTAAATAATAAGGAAGCCCTGTGAATTTAATTGGTGGCATTCCTTTTTTTTAGTGATACATAAAATAATGGTTCTTTTTACCATTGATGACTTCTTAGATTGGATGAAATGTAGTATACTTCCACATTGGTTGGTAGTTCTCATCTAAGCCCACTTAGCGAGGTCTTCTTTCCTACCACAGCTACTCAGACCTCTCAGCTCAGATCTTTCCACAGTGCAGCAGTGGGCCCCCAAAACCCTGCTCTAGCATGATTGCCTTTTCTGACTAGTTGAAGCCATTTGCTCCTGTGAATGAACCTGAGACTTTTGACAAGGAACATTGAAATGTCTAACATCTGTGATGTTTGAAAAGTAACTACTGGATGGGGATACAAAATCAGAGCTTTCCAAAAAGCGTGCTGGGAAAGGGTTTTAGCTGTATGAAGGAGTGATTCTTCAGCCTTCAGATCTGTGTGGCAGCAGAGACCCTGAAACTTATTCAGCACTGAAACTAGGTACAAAAATAATAACACATTGTTCTCCCCCAAATATTTCAAATGAAATGAAAATTCATTTAGGTATTCTGTTTTAAACTCAATAGCTTAAACTTAACATAAGCTCAATGAAACATCCCTTCAAAAAGAAGTTTGCATAAGGGATTTGAGGTACTAGGGAATTCTTAATCTGTAAGTCCTTATTCAGTGAAATCAAAAATTTAATACACACATTTGCACACAAAGGCAAATGCTACAACAACAATAACAAAAACACCCCGCAAAAACATCCAGGAAAAAAATGTCCTTCCACTGGGACACAAAGAGACCGAGACGTGATGAAAGTATAGTCTAATGAGAATAGGAAATTGAGTATAGAGCAGAAATTTGATAGGAAAGTAAAATTTTCCAGCAAGAGAAATCAACACTTTAATCTAGAATTTCCCATTCAAAATTGAGAAAAAGAACATTTCAGAGGGACTGATCCAATCAAATAATGTTTACTATGTAGGAAGTACTGATAAAAACAAATTGTTTAGCTGTTTCCATAACCCTGGTGTCAGAAATCAGCCTTTATAAATCCACAGAAGGAATCTGGAAAAGTTGTATGAAAAGCTGATAAAACCCAGCTTTATCCTCAGACTTGATGAGGAGAGCAAAGTTAATTTGGGCATTGGCAAATCCATGAAGCAAATCACGGCTGTAAGTTACCTGGCATTAAAGAAAATATGACTTAGCTTTTCTTATGACTATTGT
Organism: Globicephala melas; assembly: GCF_963455315.2. Lineage (NCBI taxonomy): Eukaryota > Metazoa > Chordata > Mammalia > Artiodactyla > Delphinidae > Globicephala > Globicephala melas. The sequence continues at coordinate 12,745,620 of NC_083327.1, read as the reverse complement.
GTTTTCCCTAAGCACATGGAGTAACTGCATAACAAAGGAATATGTGTCCCAGTTCATTATTTGGCAGCCAAATTGATTTTAAATTCATGTAAATTGAGATATGAAGAATAATAACAAAAAATATAATATAAAGAAACCATTGCCTGATGGATGGCATGCCATAGAGCAGCTGCCTCTTATCACAGAAGAGATACCAGGAGCACAATCACGTTAGTATCTCTGTCAACAGCTAAACCTCACTAGCAAATATGGTCAAATTTAAAAATCTGACCTTTAGGTACACAGTAGTGTGCAATTGGCATGCAATGGCACATGCAAGTAAGAGAAAATATTTAATTATTCTGTACAATTAAATAATTGCAAATCTGCAGACCCAAACCCTGTACTTACAATTGGATTCTCAGTTAAACATGGAAATACAATTTTAGGGAAAAAACACATGAAAAGGTTTTTATTATCATTATGCCCCTCTAATCAGTTTCCTTCTGTTCATTACTTCATGTACTCGAAGTATATTTCAGTCTACGGAGAGGCTGCCATAAAACCATGCTCCATCCTATTTCCTTTCTGCTGACAAAGGCCATCTGAAGTCTGTAGAGGAGAGGTAGAGAAAGGCAACACTGACTCATTCATTGAACATTTACTAGGAGTCTGATTAAGGCAAAGCATTTACATTTTCTCTAAATTATTGTTGGCAAAGCTGGTGATGTAATTTTGTACTTTATAAGCAGTAGTAATGGAAACTTCACTTTGATATTAAATTAGAATATGAGATCCTAAGGACTGAATACTTTCTGCAATAAACTCTACATAAATCCTTTTAATTTATTTTACTTTATTAATGATATCTATCTACCTCTTCCTTCTAATAGTGTATATTATTGCATCATATGTCACGTGAACAGCCGTGTATATACATCTTCAGACAAAATCTAAAGAGTAGCTAAAGAATAAATTCCTTAAAAAAAATCTTTCCTCTTATTTATATTTATTTTAAAATATTAAATTTATTTCTTAATGGTTCATACTTACACATGATTCAAAAATCATAATTACACAAAACGTATTAAGAAGTCTCGTGCTTACCCCTGATCCATTATCCTAAATCTTTCAGCCCTCTCGTAGGTAAAAACTTTAAAAAATTTTGGAAATAATTTCAGAATTTTAAAAGAGTTGTAAAAATATTACATTGAATACCTACATCCCCTCACCCAGTTTCCCTTATGTTAACATCTAACATAATCATGGAACATTTACCAAAACTGAGAAATTATGTGACATGTCTCCTTTGTCTCCTACACTCTATGACACTTATTTTATTTTATTTTTAATTTATTTATTGAAGTATCATTGCTTTACAATGTGTTAATTTCTGCTGAACAGAAAAGTAATTCAGTTATACATATATGTATATACTTTTTCATATTCTTTTCCACTATGGTTTATCACAGGATATTAACTATAGTTCCCTGTGCTATACAGTAGGACCTTGTTGTTTATCCATTCTATATATAATAGTTTGCATCTGCTAATCCCAAACTCCCAGTCCATCCCTCCCCCACCCCTCTTCCCCCTTGGCAACCACAAGTCTGTTCTCTATGTCTGTAAGTCTATTTCTGTTCCGTAGATAAGTTCGTTTGTGTCATGTTTTAGATTCCACATATAAGTGATATCACATGGTTTTTTTCTTTCTCTTTCTGACTTTCTTCACTTAGTATGATAATCTCTAAGTCCATCCATGTTGCTGCAAATGGCATTATTTCGTTCTTTTTTGTGACTGAGTAGTGGTACATTGCATATATGTATATCTTTTTTATCCATTCATCTGTCGGTGGACATTCAAGTTGTTTCCATGTCTTCCATGGCTATTGTAAATAGTGCTGCTATGAACATTGGGGTGCATGTATCTTTTCGAATTGTAGTTTCCTCTGGATATATGCCCAGGAGTGGAATTGCTGGATCATACGGCAACTCTATTTTTAGTTTTTTGAGGAACCTCCATACTGTTTTCATAGTGGTTGCGCCAATTTACATTCCCACCAACAACGTAAGGGGGTTTCCTTTTCTCCACACCCTCTTATGACAGTTTAAAAAAGGCCTTTCCTGCTAACTCTAATATCTGGATTGTGTATGGATTTACTTCTGCTGTCTTGATTTTCTAGTTATTATTACTTGTCACATTTTTATTACCTCTGTGCATGTATCATTTTTAAATTGCAATCAGATATTGTATATAAATGGACTCTAGAGGCCCCAAATGGTATGATTTTGTCCAGAGAGCATTCACCCTTTCCTACGTTAGGCAGAATGCATGTAGAACTGACTACATTGACCGGTTAGACATCAAGCTGTGTCCAGGCTGATTTGCAACTAGACTCAGGCCGTCTGTGATGTATCCTCTTCTCTGGGCTTTGCCATCCTGGCCTTTTGATTGAGAGCCTGGAAGGTCTCTGTCTCTCTGCATCTTCAGTCTATGTTTAATGTAGGCCTCCTTCTCCCTAGAGAGAGTTTTTCTTCCAAGCACTCCAAAACTGGGGGATTTCAATTTGCCTGTTAGAATTTTCCTACCCACTTCCTTGGTCTCCTGTTTTGCTGCAACACATAGCAAATGTCCACAAAGAAAACTGGCCATGCATTTGGGGCACTTCTAGATTCAAAATTGTCACACTGGTCCTAATGACTATCAAAAGCTTTGCTTCTCTTTTCCCAGTAGAATCCCTCTGCCTGGACCAAGTTTAATCCACAGCCTGTGTCCAGAACTAGCAAATGCCTCAAGGAAATAAAACAGGCAGCAATCATCAGCTCCTCAAGGAAATACATTTCCTTCTCTGGGATTTTAGTTTGTCTAATTCTTCTTGCTTCCACAGTTTTTCAGCCTTTCTAGTTGTTACTTTCAGAATGTTGACCTGTCACGGTCTACATTTTATTCAGAAGCAGAACCCAGTTCTCAGAAGTTCTGAACTTGGAACGGATTCAAATTAGTTTCTACAAGATGATTGAAGCTTTAAAATGTAATCCTCAAAAGGTATTAATGATTGTGTTTTCAACAATGTGGAGAAAGCCTGTCTACAGTGAAATAGATGAAAAAAGTCAACACACAGACAAGAACCAACAGAAAAAGGAGAGTCGTGATGGTGTCTGGAGTGAGGATGGTTCCTAAGGCTTGGCTGCATTCCTTCCTGGTCCAAGGTGGCTGGTGGCTCAATTCCTTTCTTGATTTTTTGGTTTTGTTTTGGTTTGGTTTTTTTGCGGTATGTGGGCCTCTCACTGTTGTGGCCTCTCCCATTGTGGAGCCCAGGCTCCGGACGCGCAGGCCCAGCGGCCATGGCCCATGGGCCCAGCCGCTCCACGGCATGTGGGATCCTCCCGTACCGGGGCACAAACCCGCGTCCCCTGCATCGGCAGGCGGACCCCCAACCACTGTGCCACCAGGGGAGCCCTCCTCTTTTGATTTTGAGGGGTCCAGCTCTCCTTGAAGCAAATTCTCTTTTGTTTTTAGGTATGATTAAATTGGTTTTCCATCACTTGTAATAAATGTCTGAGTTAATACCATACTTCATGCTATTAAATGTGTTAAGGACTTCCCTGGTGGTCCAGCGGATAAGACTTTGCCTTCGAATGCCAGGGGAGTGGGTTTTGATCTGCTGATTGGGGAGCTAAGATCCCACATGCCTTGGGGACAAAAAACCAAACATAAAACAGAAGCAATATTGTAACAAATTCAATAAAGACTTTAAAAAAACAAATGTGTTAATACAAATAATAATATTATTGTCATTATTTTAGGTTTTTATTTTTTAAAGTTTACCCTGGATTCTCCCAACTATTTTGCAATAATGATAATAGCTGTGACATTGTAATGCATTCAGTATGTTTACCTGACATAATTTCTCATCCGTTTCTAAGGTGATGCTTCTAATCTTCAGGGGCCTTGGAAATCACATAGCCAAACATGTTAGAAGTGTATGTAAAGCAAGAAGAAGTAAGATCTGATGTAGAAAACAAACTTATGGTTACCAGGGGGGAAGGTAGGGAGGGATAATTTGGGAGATTGGGATTGACATACACACACACTTCTATATATAAAATAGATAACTAATGAGGACCTACTGTAGAGCACAGGGAACTCTACTCAATACTCTGTAATAACCTATATGGGAAGAGAATCTGGAAAAGAATGGATATATATAACGGATTCATTTTGCTGTACACATTGTACGTTACTAACACAACATTGTAAATCCACTATATTCCAATAAAAATTTTAAAAATAAAAATATTTTAAAAATACAAATAAGATCTGAGTGGGGCTGGGAGGAACTCTTTCATGCATAAAGGGCAAAAATTTTAGTACATAGGAATCTAGATTCATTTTGTTTATATTCCTGGTTTTGGCAAGTTCTTAGTAGATGAACTTGCCAAACTGCTGATATCTGGTTGATAAGATGTCCTTTAAAGAACTTTGATCTGAATAATTTTCTTTCAAGGAAAAGCCCTCTTTTTTTTTTTTTTTTTTTTGGTTACGTCACTGACTGACCCACTGGTGGGAAAAAAGTTAATTACATTCAACAGACTTAGCAGTTCAATTTTTTTAGTTTTTTTTTTTTAACTGATATTTACATTAACATAGTTAAAAATGGAGACCAGGGAGTGTCACTGTATTTAACGTATTTCTTCCAAACAAATTGTAAAAGCTTTAATTTATTGTTTTGTTTTTTATTTAATGCATATGTGTGTCAGGCTTAGGGGGAAGTGATTAAGGATGAGAAGACAGGGAAGGATAATGAAGAGGAGAAAAAAAAAAAAAGGTAGATGAGATAGAAAAGAAAAAAAAGTGAACCCTGAAGGTAACTGAATGGGACCAGGAAAGGAAGTCAAACTGTTTGGGCTGTGGACTTCAGAATATGTGGTATGTGGTATGTGATCACCTAACCGTGCTACTTAGGAAGTGATGATTAACTGGCTAAACATAATCATGGTGCACAATTCTCTACCTGAATTTTACCGTTACCACCGCCCCCCCCCCCCCGCCCCAGAAAAAAATGTATAAGCACCTAACCAAAGACTACTCTGGAGATTTAAATAGCTATCAGCATTGATGCCACTTCACAAGTGAGATGAAATAAAGCCACCGGCAGGATGGTTAAAAGGGCTGCCAGTGCTGAGTTGCCTGGCTGACAGGGTGTAGACTGTTGGTAAAGAGGAGGACCTTGAAATTAGAGAGGCTAGTTCTATCATTCTCTAGCTGTCGGCAGACTTACTTAAATTCTCTAAGCTTCAGCTTCCTCATCCAGAAAATGAAGATGATCATGACACTGCTAGTGCTGTTACAGGAATTAAGTGAGAGAATGTACGTGGAACGTGCAGGTTTAGTTAGCACACAGCCCTCAATAAAAGACAGTGCTTATTACTCGTTATTTACAGATGAAGAAGCAGTAAAATAGCTTGGCTTGGTTTTTTGCAAAACTGGAAAGAATCACACAGTGATGCAATTTTTCCTAGTCTGAAAATAAGGCAAAACCCAATTTCTATTGCTTCTTTCCTTAAGCCAGTAGACAGTTTCACTATTAAATTCTTGGATTTCATTCTTTAGGAGAGACTTCATCCTGCACAGAACTGCCTGCTGGTGGCAGCAAGCTGTTCTCAACTTTGGTGGATTCGCTGGCATTGTTTTCCTATTCAGTGATTTCTTATTATTGCCAAAACCTGCTCTTTGTCAAAAAAAAAAAAAAAAAAATCAGTGCTCTTCTCCCCCACGGAAACTTGCTTATGTTACTATAAGCTTTAGGTTAGAAATTATCTTCTAAAACCTAGGTCTTCAGTCAGGTAATACGTGACTGAGATCTGAGTTGGGAGCTGACTCTTTAACTAGTTGGAACTGGGCTAGCTTTGAACCAGCGGTAACCTACCTGTTGTGGGTATCTGTTGGAAGTAGCAAAGTGGCTGTTACTACAGACACAGGCATTAGAACATGTCTAAGTTATATATACGTGCTCTAATTTTTGTCTGCATTCTTCTTTAAATGCAGATATAGCTTATACAATATTTGTATTCATTACACAATCACGTAGCAGAATTACTAATTCTCAGGCATTAATTTATGCCAGCCTGGCACTTAGAGAATAAAGCACCCATTTTTATTATTTGGCTTAAAGACCCCTTGAGGAGCACAGAACACATAAGTACAGTGACACGGATACCAAGTCAAAAGCCCAGTGTTGGGTCAATAATATGGAGAGGGATCTGAGCCTCAGAAGGTCTGGTAAACCCCAGAGGTTGTCTGCAAAAATTGTATGTATACATCTGTATGTATGTAAATGTTCATTTATCGGAACGTCTCCATAGTTTCAAGCAAGACATAAGTAAGAGGTAACTTTCATTACTACCAGTATTCTTCTTAAGGAATCGTTACTGGAAGAAATATAAGAGAAACCTAAAAACAGGCTACCACCGTGCATGAGGGTGTACAGAGCTCATGGTCACCTCCTGCTGCCCATTTCTTGGGTGGAGGTTAAAAAAAAAAAAAAAAAGGCAAGCAAACAAAAAAGAACATGGCCATAGATAGAGGAAGCAGAATCTGCAAGAAGTAGCTTGCCAGGTCCTCACACTTTGTGGTTAGGGACTGCTTGTGGATTTTTCAACTGGTGGGGATGCAGAGTGTGAAGTTGCACTTTGCTTTATCAAAAGAGCAAAGCGACGAGAGCGTGAGTGTTCCAGGTTTTTTTTTTTTTTTCTTCTTTCTGCAAAGCAAAGATAAAATTCACAAGGAAGTTCTTTGCTCCTGTGCCCTGGAGTTAAAGTCTCTTTCTGGGAGATGCAGGAAAGAGTCTAGGGATGTTGCAAGCGCACAGACCAGAGGGCTGGCTGGCTTCCAGCCAAGCCAGAGCTGAGCTGCAGCACGTTCTACCGGGTGTCTGTTGGGGCTGCGTGGAGGTGGAAGGGGCTTGTCTTCACTGCGTCGGGTCTCGTTAGCGCTGCGCTGCAACCCCGGAGGACCGCGCCTCGTGTTTCGCGGCAGCAGCGGTAGCGTTTCCTTCTAGCATAGGCTCGGTCTCTTGGAGGGGCGATTCTTCTGTGGTCCCTCTGCAGCTCACCTTCTCAGGCTTCGTGTCTAATCACAGGCGTCGCTGCAGTTGCAGCGTTATCCCCCACCTCCCCAGTTTCTGCTGCAAGGCCACTCCGCTTGCTTGGAGCTGATGAGGGGAGCACATTAATTCGCAGTTTCAGTGCCCGGTAGTCAAGCAGAAGCTCAGTACCCCACCTCGGTTCCCTCTTTGCCCCTCCAGCTGAGTCTGTGTCGGCTGAATTTCCTGCAGACTTGAAGGGACGTTGCCCAGCGCGGCTGCGGACTGCAGAGCGGCCAAGGGACCCTCCTCCGCAGGGGCGACCCTGGCAGAAGCGACTTTAAAGATTTCCTGGTCTCTGGAGTGTTTCACAAACATGCACTCATGTGCAAATATCTATATTTTATATGTTTTTAAGTGCAAAAAAAAAGTGAGTGAAACAAGGGAGCCAAGTTAATGAAGGACGGTTCTCCACTAAATTCTGCCAAAATCCCATCCGTGTGATGGCTGGGTGTGTTCACGCAAATTCTTAACCAAAGGAGGAAAAATCAAACTCCTCCCAGTGGTGGTAGATTGCACTCAGGGTCCGGGACTCGCGAAGCAGCGAAGGCGTGGCTGGAGAAATCCACAGGTTCCCCACTTCGCTAAAGCCAAGCCCGAGGAGGAGCAATTAAATTGCAAAAGGAAAGGCTGCTTGCAGCCTCTAGCATTCCTCTTTGCCTTCCTCTTCCCCGCATCCCTTCAGCAGTTCTCTCTAACCTTGCCCCGCTCCCCTAAGGTAGCGGGAAAACAGTTTCCTGCCCGTTCCCCTCACGCCGCCTGCCCCCAGCGCCCACACACACTTTTGCTCCGTCCTGACTAACGCCTCCACCTAGTGGTTTAGGCTCGCCTGCTTCGCTTTCCTTTGCTGCGGTTTCTAAGAGAGCTCTGCAGTTTGCAAAATAAGTTAACTCGCCAGCGGCCTGATGTAGGTGGGTGGGGTGGAAGGATGGGCAGGACCCCTTAAGATGCGGTGCAAATGACGCTTAAATTTACCGGAGCGATGCTGGGCACTAGGGAAGGCAGGAGAGGCCAGAGAGGGTGGTGCCTTTATACCCAGCTTGGCTGCTGCAGCCCAGACTGCAGCCAGAGGACGATTTTGGAGAATTTCCACCTAAAGAAGGACCCTCACTCTCAAGACATGAATGTGTTTTATTTTCTTCATAACACTTAACACTATATGAAAGTATGCTAATTATTTACCTGTTCATGTTATTATTGCATGCCTGCCTCTTCTAGAATGTAAACTGCTTGAAAACTGGGTCTGGGTCTACCCCATTGGCCTTTACAACCCAGATGCCTAGAAGAATTCCCAGCATAGAGCAGGCACTAGATTTTTTGCCCGTCTGGTTGGCTTAGAGGCGCGGGAATCAAGGGAACTGGGGTTAGGGTTGTGTCACCTTGGGTAAAAAGCTCTTCTTTCAAAGGATCTCAATGACTCTTCTAAACTGAACGGGCAAGATAATCTCCGGCCCCAAACTGAATAATTCTCTTTAAAATGTGCTTACACTTATCCTGATAAGTGCAATTATAAGGTCGTTTTTATTGAATGCACTCTAGCTGCCAAACACGGAGCTAGACGCTTGGAACTCGCAGTTGGGATCACTTAGCTCTCACGGCTGAAAATACGGTGTCCTTTCCTGGTACTTTTCTTTAAATGTTCTCTGACTTGTACTTCTACTCTACATGTGTTTCTGTTAGGGATGGAGGAGGAACGGGTACAGAGCACCTGCTCCGGGGTCATGGGACCGAGGTACTGGTATTGCTTGGAGCCGCGTATGGGTGATACCCCGATGTATTTGTTGAAGCCGAAGGAGGCGCACGGATGGTGCTGGTGGTCGTGGTCCCAGAGCCCGTTTGTTTCTTGAATTCTGATGACCTCCTTTCTAGACGGGCTGTAGGAGCGAGCGCGCTCACTGCAAACTGTTTTCCTGAGACACTGAACTGCTGAGAGGCTGAAGTGGGAGGGTGGAGCGGACGGTTTAACTTCACAGTGTGCTTGTGTTTGTGATACTTGTACATTTTTGCAGTTTTTTTTTCCTCTCTCTTCTTTCCTGTCGACTCACAGTTAAAGGGGAGGGATTAAATGGAAAGCACAGATTCCTAAAATCAGATATGAAAAATTAGTTTGTATTGTACCGAGAGTTTATGACTTGAATCCCGAAGTATAAAATGCAGTATTGGCCATTTCCTTCTAAGGCGATGTTACTGGCGCCTCCTTCTAACTTGGGTGTGGCCCGCAGGGCTGGATAAAATTCCAGAGTGGAGAGGTCAGAGACTGCGGCTGGCTCCACCTAGCGCTGGCCGGGCCTACTGGGGTCGGGGGGGGTGGGGTGGGGGGGACGGTACTTAGGAGCCTAGTAAGGGACCTAGTAAGGAGCCTAGTGAGGCTGTGCACGTGCCCGCGGCTGAGGGTGCGAGTGTAACTGGAGGGGCGTGCAGCAAGCTCGGAAGAAGATAGAAGCATGGACGGGACGCCCTCAACCCCATTCCGACCAGAACCGCGGCTCCCGGGTGTTCGGATTGGGAGAGGGGCCAGGGGATGGGACCTGGAGAAGACGGCGATAGGACCCGGCGGGAGCTTCCTTGGCGGGGAAGAGAACCGGGCGGGAGGATAGGAGGGAGGGAGAGAGAAAAAGGGAAGGTGTTGGGGAGCCGGCGTTGGCACTCGCCGCACGGCAAGAGTTGCACGGCTCCGGCGGACCGGACCTGGACTCTATAAAAGGAGCCCGACCGCTCCGCCACTCACACGCTCCTCCCGGACCGGCGTATGCCGCGTCCCTGCAGCTCCCCCAGACACCTGCCCCTTCCCCGCCCGCTGCGCCAGGTCCCCCAGACCCGTGCGCCCAGCGGCATGGCTCCGAGCGGCGCCCGTGGGACCGAGGTGGCGGCGGCGGCGCGGCGCGAGCAGCCGCAGCCCCAGCCCCCGAGTCCCACCTCTTGCGGCCCCTTCTCCGCGGGGCAGCTCGCCGGAGTGGCCAGCGCGTGAAAAGAAGGGCGGGCAGAGCTCCGGCGCGAGGCGCGGCGCAGCGCCGCTCCCAGATTTCACCCCGCCCAGCTCTGGCGACCGCGGCCGCCGCAGGAAAACTGCCCCAGCCTGGGGAGGAGGGCGGGAATGCAAGATCAGGACCCCTCGCTGGCCTGCAAGATTTGGTCTCGACAGCTAGGAAACTCGTGCGGGCCGAGTCTGCAGATCCCGGAGCGCCCGGTTTAGGAGACTCTCAGCCCCGAGCAACTGGGGTAAGACCTCCCACCTGGCCGATGCTCCCTCCTCAAACAAAACCACAGCCTCCTCCTCTAGACGCCCCGGTGGGAGCCGGAGCGCAGCGGGGCTCTGTGGACCAGCCCTTAGCAACCCGGGGCTAAGACGGGGCGTAGAGAGGAACAGCCAGAAACGCGGCGGCAGCGACGGGCGCCCCGAAGTGCAGGGGACGCGCCCGCCGGCCTCGTCTGCCTCGCCCTTGACCTCTAGGTTCACCTGGGAACCTGGGTGGAGGAGTAATTGAGGAACCCACGGATCCGACTAGCCACCAGGGGACAAGACTCTGGTCCCTTCAGCGGTCCTTTCCTCGTCCTCGTCCGCTCCATGCCCGAGAGCTGCGCTTGGAGAGACATGGAGGAAGCGGGCGCTCAGTGTGCCCCGCCGCCGTCCGTGAGCTCCCAGACGGGGCTTTCGCAAGCCAACGTCTCTGCTGCTCCCTCCCACAACTGCAGCGCCGAGAGCTACATTTACCAGGACTCCATAGCCCTGCCCTGGAAAGTAGTACTGGTCGTGCTGCTGGCGCTCTTCACCTTGGCCACCACGCTCTCCAATGCGTTTGTGATCGCCACTGTGTACCGGACGCGGAAGCTGCATACCCCCGCCAACTACCTGATCGCCTCCCTGGCGGTCACCGACCTGCTGGTATCCATCCTGGTCATGCCCGTCAGCACCGTGTACACGGTCACGGGACGCTGGACGCTGGGCCAGGTGGTGTGCGACTTCTGGCTGTCATCGGACATCACCTGTTGCACTGCTTCCATCTTGCACCTCTGTGTCATCGCCCTGGACCGCTACTGGGCGATCACGGACGCCGTGGAGTACTCGGCTAAAAGGACTCCCAAGAGGGCGGCGGTCATGATCGCGCTCGTGTGGGTCTTCTCCATCTCCATCTCGCTGCCGCCCTTCTTCTGGCGTCAGGCCAAAGCCGAGGAGGAGGTGTCGAACTGCGTGGTGAACACAGATCACATCCTCTACACTGTCTACTCCACGGTGGGCGCTTTCTACTTCCCCACCCTGCTGCTCATCGCCCTCTATGGCCGCATCTACGTGGAAGCCCGCTCCCGGATTTTGAAACAGACGCCCAACAGAACCGGCAAGCGTCTGACCCGAGCCCAGCTGGTTACTGACTCGCCCGGGTCCACGTCTTCCGTCACCTCCATTAATTCGCGGGCTGCAGACTTACCCAGCGAATCGGGGTCTCCTGTGCACGTGAACCAAGTCAAAGTGCGAGTCTCCGACGCCCTGCTGGAGAAGAAGAAACTCATGGCCGCTAGGGAGCGCAAAGCCACCAAGACCCTGGGAATCATTTTGGGAGCGTTCATCGTGTGTTGGCTGCCCTTCTTCATCATCTCCCTGGTGATGCCTATCTGCAAGGATGCCTGCTGGTTCCACCTGGCCATCTTTGACTTCTTCACGTGGCTGGGCTATGTCAACTCCCTCATCAACCCCATCATCTATACCATGTCCAACGAGGACTTCAAACAAGCGCTCCATAAACTGATACGCTTTAAGTGCACAAGCTGACTTGTCCATTGCAGTGGGGTCGCCTAAGCGGCCTTTGGGGGACCATGCTGTGTCTGGTTCCACAGGTAGGTCGACTCTTTGACTGTTACTGGGTCGGAGTGAGGCTCTCTCTTCTGAGCAAGGGCAATGGATCCTGAGAAGCCAGGACAGCCCTGCGAGAGCTCTAAAGGAGAACTGTTCAAACAGCTGAGGAGGGGGCTCACTTTCTCCCCTCAAACCCCAGTTTCAGCACCGACCCTGCCACAGCCCATCGCAAGGGGGGTTGCAACTTTCAGAAAATCGATGATGGAAAAGAGATCCTTGCCCTGCTTTGGTATCACGGATGATGCCCCCTAGAACCAGAAGTACTTGTAGTTCTTGTCTGGAGCCTGTCTGAGACATGATCTACATACAGCCTGGTAGTACTTGAACTAGACGCTAATACCCTGTGTTTGGGGGAGAACTTTGTGTTACAGCTTCGTTTAACAACAGTTGCTTTGGCATCCTTCCGTCTTCATTCCGTTTTTGTTCATTTAAACTTGATTGGAGAAACTTGTGGATTTGGTGCTTCAAACCCTACGTGTGGCTTGAAGAGTTAACAGCAAAATTCTGATGTTAAGATCTCTATTTTTATTATAATTGAAACTATATGGGGTGGGGGGTGGATGGGGGCATTAAGCTGAAAACCAATGCCTATGATTGTTTGTTGTCTGCAGATCTCTAATTTTGTAATTCCTGTGTAGTGATTGTCAAACCTCGTTCCTTAACAACTCAAACAAAATGTTACGTGTGCTAGTGCCAAAGTCTGCAGATTGCTTTTTCCTCCTAATTTCATGTACCTGTCATTTTACACAATTAAATCCCCAGAAATGGGGGATATGATGGGTGACTCAACCCAAGCTGCTGCTATATTTCTTATTAACGCCACTGATGAAACTGATGGGTATAAGATATATAAGTTCCTTTGCAAGAGAAGTATTTTTAATCCCAATTGAGTGAGCTATGAAGGAGACAGATGAGATGGGAATGGTTCTATACAATTAAGGAATGGGTGGCAACAGGAGGATGTATATTTTGACTTGTAAAAAAATCTTAAATGCATGAGACTTTTTTCTGACAGTCATTTGCACTCTCCTTCCCATCTGTAATTCCTTTGTGTGCTAACATATAAAGTAACCAATAGAACTAGCTCCTTTCTCCAAAAATCTTCAAAATTGTAAAACCTCTAAAAACCATGTTAAAGATAAAAACCTGTTTCTTTTCCCTTGCTATTGAAGTTTGAGTAGGAACAAAGATTATTAGAAAATGACATGCAAGGACTTTCAAAAAGCTGAGAGAAGCTAACATTGAGCCTGTTTTCCTGTAACTCACGGAACCAAACCTCAGACTTACTGGGCAACCAGGGAACTAACAAGCTTTTGAACCTTGGAAATTTGTCATTGGCCTGACACTTCAATGAAAATACATACTATCAGTAATACTTTAAATTTATCTCTTTTTTTTTTTCAAATTCTAAAAATACTTAGTTGTTATCTCAAATTCACTCTGAGGACTCCCCGACACAGGGCAAGATCACACACTAATAGATGAAATATGCATGATCTGAATAAAATGGAGTAGCCCCTAAGGATTACCTGCATGAAAAATGAATGTCTGTGGAACATTTATTATGCCAAAGAAGATTCACACTCCGTTCTTTAGAGAGCTTTCTGCAGGTGATACCTTTTGTCTGCAGAAACAAGTTGTCTTTGTAAAATGGATTCAGTCCCTGCTTGAAGCTCCCCAGTCCAGACTGTCAGACAATAGATGTATTGAGCTGAAGTACACTGCTTCCCTGCTGTGCAGCCCTTTACTCTGGCATAATGACTCTTGAAAATATCCTATTCAAAGATTCACACGTAAACTAAGTACAAAAGAAAATTTTCATCAACATTGACACCTGTCACTGGAGTAAGAGAAAATTGTAGGCATTACCTAATCCTAAATTTCTGCTGTATCCCCACGTCTGTCTGTTCATTTTTTGTGACATTTCTCCCATGGAGAAATCTAGCTTACTACCGAGAAGACTGTGCACAGAGCGTGATATTTATTTTTATGTTATTAATATGTTTGTCTTTTTGTTAAGGCTTTTTCTTGGGCCTAAGAAGCAATTAAGCCAACTTCTAGGAGCCTAAGAGGGCAAAATTAATTGAAACCAATAGCCATTTACAAGTAATTTCTTTATAGGGCACCGGCAATGATTGTGTCCTCCTATTAACAAAACATGGTCAATTTAGTCAAACGGGTTGTTTGCCACTTATAGATGACCTACCTAAATTTTTGCTTGACTATTTGGCTGAATTGACTGGATTGGGGTCATACTGTATGAAGTAGAAGCTTGTAAACCCTTGTAGTTATAAGAGATCCAGACTTCTCATCCACCATCGCACATGATTATGCAAAGTGTATTTTTCATCCTAGGGGTATGTAGTTAAGACTGTTAAGCGCCTTTTCAGTTACTGCTGCCTATAGCATAGTATGGCTTTTTTGCAGAACATTATATGGGAGATGGAAATATTTAACCGTCATAGAAATGAAAGTATATTTTCATTGGCTGTGGTAACAAATAACATTTTCCATACTGTTGAACTGCACAAAATTTCACACAAATATATGAATGTGGGTTCATCCCCAAATACCAATATTGTCTTGTGTTTCTAGGAATTTTAGAGTTTCCTTTCTGAGAATGGACACTGCACCTATGAATGAACAGTTATTGACTTCAACACATTTTCTACAGACCAGTCTTCTTCATTCTTCCTCTCTATTATCTTAGTATTATCTTCTTGCGTCAGGAAACACTGAGTGGACTGTAATTCACTGAAGCAGCAAAAACTCATATTATGTGTATTTGATGGAGTTAATGTGACTGCAGATTGCCTTTTCCACCTTTCAAAACGTGTGTAATTCAAAATGAAGTTTAGGAAAATAATGAAATAAAAGTCCTTTTTTGTGTCCTAAAAAGCATTGGGTGGTAATTCTATTATTATGGAAAGACTGATTCACTGGATTCTGGGTTGCAATTAGGAGTTTGAACCTTCAAGAGAGAAAAGCTGATGACAAATGATACTCTGGTACACGTACTGCCACAATTTGAGGGATTTAGTTTATATCCGGAGGAAGAATTTAAAAGGAATTAGACACAGTCTGCAAAGAGGGCAAGTCAGTTCCACTATCCCAGGGGTTTTCCAGATCAGCATTCTTAGAAGGAATGTTTAGTCTCTAGGCTGGGGAATTAGATTCCAAGGCACTAACTACATGGTGCTTGAAATACAGAAAAAGGAAAGGGAGGACCTGAGTTAGAAGCAGGCCTGGGGGAGACCTAAGAGGAGGAGACCAACCTATCTGAGCACTGGAGAAGTAGACAGAAAACATAGCTTTTGGAATCGGAAAGTTCTAGGTTTGAGCTGCACATAGAGCTTGTTATCGCTGTGTGGTTTGCGATTTGTTGCAAAGGCTTAGAGCCTGTACACGTAAAGCGCTTATCAAGATTTCTAAGCTCTCAGCAGATGATACTTCCTCTTTAGCCATGATTTTGTCACGGCCTTCTTTGTGGGTGCAGGGCACCTGTAGCTGAGAAAACCTTGAGGGCTCTTTGAGAAAGCTTGCACTGGGGAAGACCAAACTAGCCCAAATGGGAGAAACATGGCTAAGCTAGAAGCAACTGAGGCTTGGAGCCTTTCAGACTTACCCCCTGGGCTGGCGACACAGCCAAGAGGCCGAAAGGGAGCAGAAGAGACGGTTTGCTGTGGTTCTGGTGGCCCAGAGGAAACTGCAGAATATTTCATTTCCTGGAGCACCCTGTCATTTTTTTTTTTTTTTAAAGGGCTTCAAATGCTTGGCTTATTTATTTATTTATTTATTTTTGGCTGTGTTGGGTCTTCGTTTCTGTGTGAGGGCTTCCTCTAGTTGCGGCGAGCGGGGACCACGCTTCATCGCGGTGCGCGGCCCTTTCACTATCGCGGCCTCTGTTGTTGCGGAGCACAGGCTCCAGACGTGCAGGCTCAGTAGTTGTGGCGCGTGGGCCTAGTTGCTCCGCGGCATGTGGGATCTTCCCAGACCAGAGCTCGAACCCGTGTCCCTTGCATTAGCAGGCGGATTCTCAACTACTGCGCCACCAGGGAAGCCCCTCTCATTTTAAAACTCTCTTTTCTCTTTATTGTCCAGAGATTTCCAGTTGTTTCCCAGACTCCAAAGGCCCTCACCGCTTCCACGTCTCTCCCCAGTGTCTCATTTTCCACTTCTCTGCTTTTTTCTTACCTATGGAAAGCCATGATAACCAACGATAACGCGTTGATCTCATATGGTTCTTATTTTAGCCGTGCAGGGCTGATTAGGTAGCCGAGGGTTTTTATATTATATCAAAGGAAATTTTTGACCGAAACGAATGGGCAAAAGCTTTCAACTTGGGGCTTCTACTGGAGTTTTCAGATGAGAAAAGGCCAGTAGGAGAAGGGGGCGGGAACTGAGGCTTCCAAACCCTTTCTCAAAGCCTATGCTTGAACAGTCCACCAGGGGGCAGAGCGCCTCTGAATTGCGCAGAGGACGCAGGTGCTCACTGCTCATAATCTGATTCCCTCTTCCTGGACCCTGCAAATGGTATCAACTTCTGTAGACTCAGTGAACATGAGGCTCCATGAGCCAAGAGATAAGGGGTTTATCATTTATTTAAAATAGCAGCTTTTTCAGAACTGCACATTCAGGCAGAGGATCCCTAAAATAAAACTAAAGTTTTTCTTCATATTTGCAAACTTATTTTCTTCTTATTCTCTTATCCTGAAGTAATGCTAAAATCTTAGTGCTTTAAAACATTGTGACCTTTGATTAATGTGACATTGGGTGAAGTCAGACATTAGAATACACAGAATTTATATGCAAAATAGAACAAATTATTAAACTCTTTCATCATTATGATGTTTCTCATCACTGTGTTTTCTTTTCAGAATTTCATTGGCTTGAAGTTAATATATCCATAGTTCAAAGGTAGAACACTGCCACCTACCATTTAAAGAGAGGGTTGCTTCTCCCCCCCCGCCGCCAGAAGTAATGTGTGTTATATGTCAGTTTTTCCCAGAAGGCAGACTTTCCAGTCTGTGTAATTTTGACATTCACTTTAAAAACAGGTGTTTATAAATGTGAGTACAATCTTATGTATCACAAAAATAAATTTCTGTGTTAGAAAAGGATCATATATAATGAGAAAATAAGTGAGGTTATATCATTGCCATTCTCCTTAACTGTTACTCCCTAGCATTTTTACTGTCCCCAATGGGGAGTTTTCTATGTGCCATTTCACACACCTGTCAGTTAAATTAGACTTTCAAAGTCAACATCCACATTTTAGGATTATACTAGGATTTTCAGTGCTCCCTGAGAGAGACTCAGTCCCTGGAGTTGGGCCAGCTGACAGAGAGATTGTCTTAACACCATTGCAAGTATAGTTTGTAAAAGAAAATGCCCATTTCTTCTTACTTATTTGCACATTTTTCAAAAGATAGGAGAAACGCTTTTCAAAACTGCAAACTGGAAATCTATGTAACAAGAATGATCTTATAATATTTCTTGTACCTAAAGTGAACAGATGGTGATATAAGGAGCCATTTATGGCAAATGCTTAAAAGAATCTACACATGCCTTGTTTAAATGATGCGTGAAGTCATGACTCACATCCTCCCTGACTCCGTAGGAACATTCCACACATTAGCCTCTGACTGGTCATCCCATGTTGGTATAATCAGTTGAAATTTCAGGCTATCTTTTGCTCGCAAGTGTGTTGATGGGACTGCAGTGATAGAGCAGCCCACAAAGGGTAGGTTACTTGGTCCAGAGGCTGTGCCCAGGGTACTTTTTTTTTTTAAACATCTTTATTGGAGTATAATTGCTTTACAATGGTGTGTTAGTTTCTGCTTTATAACAAAGTGAATCAGCTATACATATATCCCCATATCTCCTCCCTCTTTCGCCTCCCTCCCTCCCACCCTCCCTATCCCACCCCTCTAGGTGGTCACAAAGCACCGAGCTGATCTCCCTGTGCTATGTGGCTTCTTCCTACTAGCTATCTGTTTTACATTTGATAGTGTATATATGTCCATGCCACTCTCTCACTTTGTCCCAGCTTATCCTTCCCCCTCCACGTGTCCTCAAGTCCATTCTCTAGTAGGTCTGCGTCTTTATTCCTTTATAAAATAAGGTTCTTCATGACCTTTTTTTTTTTTTAGATTCCATATATATGTGTTAGTATACTGTATTTGTTTTTCTCTTTCTGACTTACTTCACTCTTTATGACAGACTCTAGGTCCATCCACCTCACTACAAATAACTCAATTTTGTTTCTTTTTACGGCTGAGTAATATTCCATTGTATATATGTGCCACATCTTCTTTATCCATTCATCTGTTGATGGACACTTAGGTTGCTTCCATGTCCTGGCTATGGTAAATAGAGCTGCAATGAACATTGTGGTACGTGACTCTTTTCGAATTATGGTTTTCTCAGGGTATATACCCAGTAGTGGGATTGCTGGGTCATATGGTAATTCTATTTTTAGTTTTTTAAGGAACCTCCGTACTGCTCTCCACAGTGGCTGTATCAATTTACATTCCCACCAACAGTGCAAGAGGGTTCCCTTTTCCTCACACCCTCTCCAGCGTTTATGTTTGTAGATTTTTTGCTGATGGCCATTCTGACCGGTGTGAGATGATATCTCATTGTAGTTTTGATTTGCATTTCTCTAATGATTAGTGATGTTGAGCATCCTTTCATGTGTTTGCCAGGGTACTTTTGTAAACACACCTGGTTGTCTCTTGTAAACTCATGTGCTAATCGAATTTGGGATAGTGTGTGTAGATCCACACCTCCCCCCTGTGACTCACCAGCCCATTCTTGGTCTGTTGAATACTCTCAATGGGTTCAGCACTGGGCCGGGCTGTTTTTGTGGAGAAGCAATTGTATGGTTCTTCATCTTTCTATCCTAGCCTTGCCCAACCTTAAGGTCCCAGAGTCCACTCTCTTTTCTCCTCTCTCTCAGAGACTTTCCAACAGAGTATAGCATGTTGGGATAATCACACATGGGGAGCTTGCAATCGGATGGCATGAAGGTCCCCAACACTTTGGTAGATTTAAACGGCAAGCGTGAGCGTTCGAAATCAGAAAGACGAGTTTAAATGCATGTTTTGCAACCATGAGCAAGCTCCTCTGCAAATGTAATCATACGCACCTTTATGTTTGCAGGTAAAAATTAAATGGGATAATGCAATTGGTTCCAACCTTGACTGCATATTTGATCTATCAGGAGAGCTTAAAAAGACCTTTGCTCAGACCCTGTCTCAGACTAATTAAATTATGTTATCTGGAGTAGGGCCTGATAATCTTGTTTAAAAAATTCTCTCTGGGTAATTCTAATATGTGACCAGGGTGAGATACACTGAGAATAATTATATGAAACTCTTAGAACAATGCTTGGCACATGCAGGATCCTTGGGTGTGAAAGGGGTCCCTGAATGCTATAGAAAGTCAAGTGCAATTGTTTTTTCACAGTTGTGCTTCTTGAAATTTAATAAGCCTGAGTCACCTGGGTTAAAATGCAGATTCTGATTCAGTAGGTCTAGGGTGGGGCCTGAGATTATGCATTTCTGACAGGCTCTCAGGAAACACCAATGATGCTCACCCATGGACCACACTCTGAGTATAACAGCTTAGTTATAGAGCATCTGTCATTTCCTAAGGAGATGTATATATCTATACCTCCAAAACAAAAGCAACATAAAACTTGCAGATGAGAAAATGTGCTTTTTATGTACAATACATTGTTTTCCTGACTTGTTTACATGGTATTCATGGCTCAGCTTCAGAAGATGTTGAATGCTTCCCCTTACATGCTTTTACCCAGATGCTTCAAATCCTGTCTACCCTAAAACAAACAGCTTACTTCTGGATCTTGGTCAGCAAAGCGTGACTCTCAGATTCAGTCCTTTGTTTTTACGTCACTTCCAAATAAGGGCTTTGTCTTCTGTTTAAAAAAAAAAAAAAAGAATTAATTAAAAATACAAAACAAATGATAAAACAACAAATAAAAGAAATAACAATTGTGAGCATATGGCAAATGGCATGCTTTCCTTGTAATCTATTTCACTTAGTAAGCCCGGTTGGATTCCGTCTGTTAACAGACACGTACACACTTACATATTATGTAGAGTTCATCTTTTGTAAACACAAGTAACTATATAATCAAAGGTGAAAGCTCTGCGCTTTCCATCTATTATATTTTATTCTTATTACAGTTTAGAGACTTAATATCCTAGAGCAGTGATCTAGCAGCCTTTTGATTCCAGAGAAAACCTTTCCCCATGTTTTATTCCCAAAATACTTTGTGATTTTTTTTTTGTTATCAGTGGCAGTAATTTAAACTATTTGTGAGAAATGTTTGTCAATTTCTTGGTACCCACCCATTCAGCTGGAGACACTGTTGAGTTTCCTAAGCCTAGGTTGGGAACAAGAATCAAAGGATGCTCCACAAAGGATCCTGTCTTTTGTTTATTTATTTATTTATTTATTTATTTCTTGAGTGTTTAAAATGAAACGAATAGTGTCAGTATCCAACTAGGTTTTCATTCTACATTACAGAACATAGTTCACAGTCTTTCATCTCTTCCATGTGTAATCCTGATGCTTAGAGTTGGATTCCAGACATGTTGCTGGGAATTTAACTGCTTCACTTTAAAAGAGATTGGGGAGGAAGTAGCATTATTGAGGACTTACTCTGTGCCACATACTTTAAATAACCGCCCTCCCCCATTAGACCTTATGACACTATCGTGAATTGGGTATTATTTTTTTATGTTGTCATCATCACAGTCATTATCATGAACAAGGTATTACAACAATTTCATCCAGTTCTGTGATTTAGAGAATTATGGCAGCAGCCCCAGTTGAATAATTTGTATCATTATACTTGGAAAGGAGATGTATTATCAGGTCTGTTTCAGTTAGTCTTTGAGAAGAGCATTTTCTAAATGCTAATCTGAAACAGTAAAGTAGAATAGAACTTTAAGGGTTTATCTATAAGTTCAGTGTTGTGTCTAGGGAACACAGGTTTCCTTCTTGGTCTCCTCCCAAACTCTTGTCCCTCTGTGTCTGACTACAACCTTGACCATCCAGGGAACACATCATGGCCCCTGACCTCTTCCAAGGGAGTTGGTATGGATAAAAAGGTACATTTAAACTGCTGGATTTGGCAGTATTAAATATAAATGCTTTGGCTGTGATGAGTAATGCATGGCAGGAGGTATTTCCCTTTTATGGAAAGTTACTGAGCGATATACATATGTCAAAAACTTGGGTACTTGAGACATATGCCTATTTTTACATGGAGTCAAATTTCTGAGTGAAAAGTAAATTCAGGCAAGTAACAGGATATTTTCAGGTATTAGGGTTGTTTTCTCATTATATAGATAAAAACTTTTAAATTAATGCTATTTTTTCTCTGTTTTTAAATTGTGTGTATTATTATCACAGCCCCTCTTTGCCAAGAGCTTTCCCTTTCGTTATTTTCCTCTCCCCTCTGTATCTTTCCCCAGAATTCTAAAACACTACCACTAACAACAAAAGCAGTAAATCTTGGAGACAAAAACTTATCAGTATTCACTAAAGTGACATAAAACCAAAATACTTAGACTAGACATAAAAGAAAAAATTTGCTTCCATCAAGGAGCAAACATTACAATAGTGAGTATGGGCTGTGGAATCTCCTCTGTTTTGGATAAAAGAGATATATAAATTGGAGACAATTCTGCCCCCAGTACTTTTTGCCCTGTGTCTTTGAGTATCATCACCCATTTTTAGTTGAAACAAAAAATACACAGCATAGAAACTTCGGTAAATTTGGAATTAGAATCTACACCTAGGCCGACCTTGGCTCCAATTCCAGATTTACCACTTGCCAGTTCTGTGACCTTTACCACACTGAGCATCCGTTTCTTCAGGTGTTAATGTGGACCAAATAGTGTCTTATCCACAGATTTGTGATGAGGATTAAGCAAGCTGCCATGTGGCAGTGCTCAGTCCAGAGAGTGCTTAAAACATGGTAGCTGTTGATTGGATTCCCTCTGTTCAGACAGAATAAGCCAGGTGTCTATCCAGAGACCATGGAATTTTGAGTCAGAAAAACTGTTTAAACTTCTGTTTTTTCTCCTTATTAGTATGCAATTTGGAACATGCTATTTAATCCCTGTAAATGTCAGTTTTCCTATACCTAAAATAGGGCTACTATGTCTCTCTTGAAAAGACTTTAAGATTGCATTATATAATAAGTGCAGACACCTGAGACAGTTCTTGGAGCAATGTGATTGCTCAGTAGAACTTAGTATTCTATTCTGTCAGCTTCCTTTCCTGTCTTTAGGAGCAAGGGTCTGATATTATATGCTATGCTTCCGTGTTAGTAACATCCCTTTTATTGTTTTTCTTTTTCCTGAAGAGGAAAAAATATTTTATTACAAGTTCTTCAAATGGAAGACTCTTTAAGCCTGATGCAATCAATCTAATAGACACTAGACGTACAACGGCACGTATAAGTTACATGTAAGATCTCGGGTCACTCAGACATCCAAGGCAGGAAGTTGCCAACATCTGTAGTTCTGCTGGAAACAGTGAATGTTTTGGACCATTCATCATTGTGATCCCTTTTATTGTTGAAAGTGAGAACTGTACAGACTTTATGATTTGGAACCAGTTTTATCGATGCTATCGCAAATCAATCATATGCTGGGATTTAAGAGATTCTAGAAAACTTACCCTGTTTCCTGCCTGATGGTTATTAATTAAGGATTCATTTCCTTTGTTTTAAAATATAAATAGTTCTTGAAGTTTTATTACATCCCATTAGCCATCGGTCCTTTACACCTTAATGTAAATGAGTTTCTGAGTGCTGTAGATTGTCGGAGCCCAGAACATTAAAATAATCTGATTTTTTTTTTTTTTGCAGTAAAGTAAAACTGACAGGATAACAGGGCAACAGAGTAGCAGAAAATAATATCGGTAAAAATACACTGCAACTTATTAAGCTTTTATGTTGCATTATGCACAGTGCTTAGTGTCTATATATTATATCATTTAATCCTCAAAACAATCCCAGGAGGAGGTGTAATCTCAATCTAAATAATAGGAATTCGGTTGAGAGAGAGTAATCTGTTCAAAGTTAGATCAAATACACATTAGAATCAGAATTCTCTTGTGCTCTTAACCATTGCATACCTAAAGCTATCATATCCCAAGAGCATTCATGGAGAACGTTCAACCACTTGCCATATATATATATATATATTTTTTTTGGTACGCGTGTCTCTCACTGTTGTGGCCTCTCCCGCTGCAGAGCACAGGCTCTGGACGCACAGGCTCAGCGGCCATGGCTCACGGGCCCAGCCGCTCCGTGGCATGTGGGATCTTCCCAGACCGGGGCACGAACCCGTGTCCCCTGCATCGGCAGGTGGACTCTCAACCACTGCGCCACCAGGGAAGCCCTACTATAATCTGATTTTTGAATATTAGGGGATAAGAAAGGACTGGTTTTGAGCTATAACTCAAATACTTCTAGATAGACGAGAAAGAGTAGCAGCATGTCACAAGCAGTCATGTGAGGGCCCCAGGGGAAGAGTGAAATTTAAGAGATTATTGAAAACAAAACTTACCTTCTTTATAGTTTTAGTTAACAGTATGGTTGCATTTTGTACTGTATATTTCTGTAGGATTTTTGATTATTTTAGATACCATGAGCATTCAAGTTTGCCAGAAGAAAAGATAATTTGGGATGGTAAATATATCACTGTATTCGGCTAGAAAAACAGAACTGAGCACATATAAGCTGTCTTGCTGTGCTTCTTAATGTTCACTGTGGGTTTCTCCATATTAAAGGTGGCTGGCTGGTGTGTATTTCTAAGGGGAAAGACTCTGGCAGACACATGGAGGGGGCTTTCCTGGCCTCCTGTAGATGCAGCCCCAAGTACCACAAGTATCTACTGAGTAGCTATTTGTCCACAATAACCCAAACCACTGTCCAGAAGCAATGAAATAATTTTAAAGGTCACTTAGTCTGCATTTAATCAAGTCTGTTTTCATCTTTGACTCCTAGTGTTACTTGGTGATGTTCATAAAACACAGATATTTGCTATAGCAACTGCTGCAGTCTAACACAGCAGGGCGGATGGACTGGCCAGATTATTTTCATTCACGAAGGAGTTCCCTCCCCTACCTTTAAGAAATGATACCTATGACCTATTTTAGATCAAAAGAAGGAACCGAAACAAGACAGGTAGGAGGGGCAAAGACAAGGTATAACCAAGATTCACACTTCCACAAACAAGAGGATAATCACAATTACAGAAATTCTCCCCAAAGAGTGAGGGGTATGAGCCCCACATCAGGGTCCCCAGCCCAGGGGTCCTGTACCAGGAGGACAAAACCCCAGAATGTCTGGCTTTGAAAGCCAGCAGGGCTTGCATATGGGAGATCCAGAAGTCTGTAGGAAACAGAGACTCCACTTTAAAGGCCAAACACAAAATCTCACATGTTCTGAGTTCCAGTGCAGAGGCAGCAATTTGAAAGAAGCCTGGGTCAGATACATCTGTTGATCTTGGACAGGAAGGAAGCCACTGGGATACCCCCTGGAGACATAGATGCCGACAGCAGCAATTTTTAGGGTACTCATTCTACCACAAGGACACTCCATTTCAGTGTCCTTTCTCTAGCTGGTTAGCACCAGGGGGTTACCTTCCTACCAGCAAGCCAACAAGAGTCCTGGGAAACCTGGGCCAAGCAGCCAATCATGCCAGAACCTGGACCCATCCTCCGGCAGGCTGGCATCAGCTCCAGGACCCACCAGTCCCCCAGGAAGCTGCCTCAGGACACAATCCTGCCTGCCAGTGGGCTGACAGCAGCCCCAGCCCTCGCCCTCCACCCCCAGGCCCTTTACCAGCCATGCCAGGACACAGGCCCACCTACTAGCGGGTCAGCAGCCATTGAATGAGGCGGGGCCTGGCAGCCAACTAGCCAAGGGCCAGCCCCACCTACCAGCACATGCATAGTGGTTGGCTCTGCCACTATAGAAAGGTGCATACAGTCCACATAGGGGGAACCCCTAGAGCATATAACTCTAGTGGCCAGAGGGAAGTGAGCTGCTGGGCCCATAGGACATCTCCTACATAAGGTCACTTCTCCAAGATTAGGAAATGTAACCTATCTACCAAATACACAGAAATAAACACAGAGAATTACAGAAAATGAGGTGGGAGAAGAATATGTTCCAAGCAAAAGAACAAGACAGAACTTCAGAAGAACTAAGCAAAGTGGAGATAAGCAATCCATCCAATAAAGAGTTCAAGGTAGTGATCATAAAGATGCACAGTGAACTCAGGGGAGAATCGATGAACACAGTGAAAAGTTTAACAGAGATTTAGAAACTATGGAGAAGAACCATACAGAGCTGAGGAATACCTTAACTGAAATAAAAAATACACTAGAAGGCATCAACAGGAAATTAGATGATGCAGAGGAATGGGTCAGTAAGCTAGAAGACAGAGTAGTGGAAACCACCCAAGCAGAAAAGAAAAAAGACTTTTTAAAAAATGAAGATAATTTTAGGGCTTCCCTGGTGGCGCAGTGGTTGAGAGTCCGCCTGCCGATGCAGGGGATACGGGTTCGTGCCCCAGTCCGGGAAGATCCCACATGCTGCGGAGCGGCTGGGCCCGTGAGCCATGGCTGCTGAGCCTGTGCATCCGGAGCCTGTGCTCCGCAATGGGAGAGGCCACAACAGTGAGAGGCCCGCGTACCGCAAAAAAAAAAAAAAAAAAAAAAAAAAATGAAGATAATTTTAGAGACTTTGGGGACAATATCAAGTGTACTAACATTCACATTCTAGATGTCCCAGTAGAAGAGAGAGAGAAAGAGGTGGAGAACTTATTGGAAGAAATAATAGTTGAAAACATCCATAATCTGAGAAAAGAAACAGACATCCAGGCCTGAGAAGAACAGAGAGTCCCAAGCAAGATGAACCCAAAGAGTCCACACCAAGATACATTATAAATAAAATGGCAAAAATTAAAGATAAAGGGAGAATTCTCAAAGGATTGAGAGAAAAGCAGCTAATTAAGTACAAGGGAATTCCCATAAGACAGTCAGCAAACTCTTAAGGAGAAATTCTGCATGCCAGAATGGTGTGGCACAAAATATTGAAAGTGGTAAAAGACAGAAACCCCTACAAACAAGAATATTCTATCCAGCAAGGCTGTCATTCAGATTGGAAATACAGATAAATAATTTTACACACAAGCAAAATATACAAGAGTTCAGCACCACTAAGCTGGCATTATAAGAAATGTTCAAAGAATTTCTCTAAGCTGAAAAGAAAAGACCATAACTAGAAATACAAAAATTACAAAAAAAAGATCTCATAGGTAAAGGCAAAGATACAGTAAATGTAGTAGATCAACAACTCATAAAACTAATACGGAGGTTATAAGACAAAAATAGTAAAATCATCTATATATCCACAATAAGTAAAGGGATACACCAAACAAAAAATGTAAAATATGATGTTGAAAACATTGAACATGGGGAGAGTAAGTATGAAGGGTAGTTAGAATGTTTTTGAACTTAAGGGACCATTAACTTAAAATAATTATATATATACACAGGTTATTATATAGGAACCTCATGGTAACCACCAACCAAAGCTATATAACAAAACTGTGTAACAACAACACAACAAAAAGAAAGGAATCCAAACGTAAGACTAACTATAGTCATCAAATCACAAGGGGAGTGAGCAGGGGAGAGAGCAGCAGAAGAAGAAA
Organism: Globicephala melas; assembly: GCF_963455315.2. NCBI lineage: Eukaryota > Metazoa > Chordata > Mammalia > Artiodactyla > Delphinidae > Globicephala > Globicephala melas. The sequence continues at coordinate 12,718,873 of NC_083327.1, read as the reverse complement.
AGAACAAAGAATAACTCCAAAATCAAGCAGAAAACAATGAACAAAATGGCAATAAGTACATACCTATCAATAATTACCTTAAATGTAAATGAACTAATGCTCCAAGCAAAAGACATGGAGTGGCTGAGTGGATAAAAAATCAAGACATATATATGCTGCCTACAAGAGGCTCACTGCAGATCTAAAGACACACACAGACTGAAAGTGAGAATATGGAAAAGGTATTCCATGCAAATAGAAATGAAAAGAAATCTGGGGTAGTGATACTTATATCAGATAAAATAGACTTTATTTATTTATTTTCAAGATTAGAACACTTGTTTTATTGGGAAAAGTTCATATTGAAAACTACAATTGCTCACTCTTACAACTTATAAAATAATAATTTGATATATAAAATGAATTGTTTTCACTATGTAAGTACAAAGGGTAAAAAAATCCATATGGTGTATCATATATTTGCCATTCAGATAAATCTCACATCCCTGAATTCTCCTGTTGTATGTTTTGCATCAGATTTTAAAAATCTCTTTGTCAAGGAAAACCAGGTTTTTAACTAGATTAAGTTTTTGCTTATAGTTGCAATCTATTAGAAGCTGTGTCTATATGATTAGAGCCCAGTCAAAACTAAGATAAAAAACTCAAGCCATTTCTTCTCTTTAGCCTTTTTTAATGTTACTTTTGTTATAGGAACCAACTGCTGATGCTTTACTGAACAGCCTAATCCTATCCATCAGTCATGACCAGTCCATCTTTCAGTCTCATCTATTCTGGTACTAAATACACACATACACACACACACACACACACACACACACACACAAAACAGTACAGATTTATTAGTATAGCATTTTCCCACACTCCAACCCTATAAACCACTTTAAATGAGAAAATTTTATCTTAAAATTTTACTACTTAAGGAGGCCTTGCTACTGCAACAGGCTATGGCCATGAAAAAATACTTTCCTCAATGCATATCAAGTTAACATGAAGCTTAGAAAGAAGTCACTTGTTAAGGTTATTAATTAGAAATTCTCACAAATAATATATATTTAAGAAATATTTTTGCTTCTTTAAATAGCTGGAGGCTTGAAAAATATTTATTTATTGTACTTCTTTTAGAATATTGGGTCAGTAACAATTTTTACTAATATCTCCCTCTTTTCCTTAGTGCTTAATAGACCTAGTCCATTCCATCCGGGAAAAACAAAAACTTGATTAGGTTACTCAAATTGCTGAAGCCTTCTTATTTTTACCTTATAAAGTGGTATGTTTAATATTCACATTCTTTTACAAATGCAGTATAAATGGTATAGATAGTTATAAGAAAATATTGGCATCTTATAGATAATTAGTTGAAAGAGTAAGTCTTGTTTAACTCTACAAGACACATGTAAAATATGAATATAAAACTATAACACCATTTAAGAAACATTTTCTCCCAAATTATTTTAGCACTTTGCCTAGTTTAACTCTATGAACATTGCCATAAAAATAAGTTCAAATTATTCTGAGGAAAACAGTTTCTTTGTAGTCCATCTCAGTAGCAGTGATTTTCTTCTGCTCATTTCCCAACTTAGGTGGATGTGTACAAGTACCTGGGCTTGGCATTTCCCTGAAGGCCATCTTCATAGTTGGGAAGGAAACAGAAGAAAGCACAGCCATCAGGATGATTGTGGCTGCCCATCTGAAGACTTAGGCCCAGTTATAGATGTAGTGACAGGAGGGTTGGTATGAGGTTGAAAGTCTAGGTGTACTTCACATGGTAAATTACAAGGGAGATGATCTGGAACACAGCAGCCAGGGCCAGGAAGCCACCATTCAGTCTCAGAAGGACAAGCATTTGGGATCCACAGAGGGCAAAGGAGAGGATGAAACAGATCACCAGGATGATAAAGCTGCAGAAGGGGTTGGTGGCAGCTCCCCTTCCCCACACGTACATCATGACGATCTGGCAGCCATCCTTGTAAGTCCTGCTGTAGCCACCCTTGTGAAAATATCACCATCACAGTGAGAACGTGTGGATATTGTCACTCGACTTAAGCCAGCTGTGGCTGGCCATCACGATGATGTCAAAGGCGATGGTGCTTAGCAGAAGCAGGTGCTGGCTAGGCTGCAGGACAGCATCATGTCAGTGCCAGTGTGAAGGAAAGGAGTACATGGGGATCAGACACCACTGGAGAGTGGCCCATGAGTGTGGGCAGCACAACAAAAATGCCAGAATAGACTTTAAAACAAAGTCTGTAACAAGAGACAAAGAAGGACATCACATAATGATAAAGGGATCAATCCAACAAGAAAATATAACAATTGTAAATATATATGTACCCAACATAGAAGCACATAAATACATAAAGCAAATATTAACAAACATAAAGGGAGAAATTGAAAGTAACAGAATAATTGTAAGAGACTTTAACTCTCACATACATCAATGGACAGACCATCCAGATAAAAATGCAATAAGGATATATTGGCCTTAAATGACACATTAGATCAGATGGAATATATATAGAGCATATATATATATATATATATAAAACATTCCATTCCAAAGCAGCAGAGTATATATATATATATATTATATATATATATATATATATATATATGAAACATTCCATTCCAAAGCAGCAGAATACACATTCTTTTCAAATGCACATAGGGCATTCTCTGGGATAGATCACATGATAGGCCACAAAACATATCTCAGTAAATTTAAGAAGACTGAAATCATAGCAAGCATCCTTTCTGACTGCAAGTGCATAAGACCAGATATCAACTACAAAAAAAAGTGGAAAAAACAAACATGTGGAATCAAAACAATCTGCTACTAAGCAACCAGTGGGGTCATTGAAAAGTCAAAGAGAAAATAAAGAAATACCTTGAGTTAAATAAAAATGGAAACACAACATTCCAAAATGTATGGGATTTAGCAAAAGCAGTTCAAAGAGGAAAATTAGAGTGAAACAAGCCTACCTCAGGAAATAAGAAAAATCTTAAATAAGTGACTTAACCTTACACCTAAAAAAACAAGAAAAGAAAGAACAAAATATCCCCAAAGTTAGTAGAAGGAAGAAAATTATATTGATCAGAGTAGAAATAAAGAGACTAAATAAACAGGAGAAAGGATCAATGAAACTAAGAGGTGGTTCTTTGAAAAGATGAACAAAGTTAATAAAGCTTTAGACCAACTAATTAAAAAAAGAGGACCCAAATAAATAAAGTCAGAAATGAGAGAGAAGTTACAACTGACACCACAGAAATGCAAAGGATCAAAGATACTACTACGAACAATTCTATGCCTACAAATTGGAGCAACTAGAAAAATGGATGAATTCCTGGAAACATACAATCTCCCAAGACTGAATTAAGAAGAAATAAAGAATATGAATAGAATGATTACCAGTAGTGACATTGAATCAGTAATCAAAAAACTCCTAACAAACAAAAGTCCAGGAACAGAGGGCTTCACAGGTAAATTCTGTCAAACATTTAAAGAAGAGTTAACACTTATCCTTATCAAACTTTTCCAGAAAATTGAAGAGGAAGAATCACCTCCAAACTCATTCTATAAGGCCAGCATCACCCTGATAATGAAACCAGATAAAGACACCACACACACACACAAAAATACAGGCCAATATCACTGATGAATATAAATGCAAAAATCCTCAACAAAATATTAGCAAACCAAATTTAACAACACATGAAAAAGCTCATACACCATGATCAAGTGGGATTTATCTCAGAGATCCAAGGATAATTCAATATCCACAAATCAATCAATTCAGTACACCACATTAACAAAAGGAAGGATAAAAATTTCATGATCATCTCAATAGATGCAGAAAAAGCTTTTGGCAGAATTCAACATCCATTTATAATAAAAATCTCAAAAAAGTGGGTAGTAAGGGAACATACCTCAATATAGTAAAGGCCACATATGACTAACCCACAGCCAACATCATGCTCAATGGTGAAAAGCTGAAAGCATTTTCTCTAAGATCAGGAATAAGAAAAGGCTGCCCATTCTCACCACTTGTTTTCAACATAGTACTGGATATTCTAGCCACAGTAATCAAACAAGAAAAAAAAATGTAAGAAATCCAAATTGGAAAGGAATACATAAAATGTCACTGTTTGCAGATGACGTGATACTATATATAGAAATCTTAAAGGCACCAACAAAAAACTATTAGAAACAATCAATATTTCAGTAAAGTTTCAGGATACAAAATTAATATACAGAAATTGATTTTATATATATATATTTTTGGTTATATTTCTTTACAGTAACAATGAATTAGCAGAAAGAGAAATTAAGAAAACAATCCCACTTATAATTGCATCAAAAGAATAAAATACCTAAGAGTAAATTTAACCAAGGAGGTGAGAGACCTGTGCTTTGAAAACCATAAGATGTCAAAACAAGTTGAAATTGACACAAACATATGGAAACATATACCATGCTCATGAATTAGAAGAATTAATATTATTAAAAAGGGGCATTGGCAATCTACAGATTCAATACAATCCCTATCATAATACCAATGACTTTTTTCAAAGAACTAGAACAAATAATTCTAAAATTTGTATGGGAACACAAAAGATCCTGAATGGCCAAACAATCTTGCGAAAGAAGAACAAAACTAGAGGTACCCTGCTCCCTGATTTCAAACTATACTCCAAAGCTACAGTAATTAAAACAGTATGGTGCTGGCACAAAACAAACACATAAATTAATGGAACATATTAAAGAGACCAGAAATAAACCCACACATATATGGGCAATTAATCTATGGCAAAGAATGCAAGAATACACAATGGGGAAAAGACAGGCTCTTATACAAATGATGTTGGGAAAACTAGGCAGCTACATGCAAATGAATCAAACTGGACTACTTTCTCACACTATACGCAAAAATAAACTATAAATGGACTAACAACTAAAATGTAAGACCTAAATCCATAAAACTCCTAGAAGAAAACATTGGCAGTATGCTCTTTGATATTTATCTTAGCAATAGTTTTTTGGATATGTCTCTTCTGGTAAGGGAAACAAAAACAAAAATACATAAATAGTTTTCACCTAACTAAAAAACATTTGCACAGCAAAGGAAATTATCAACAAAACAACAAGGCCACTGACTGAATGGAAGAAGATATTAACAAGTGATATATCTGATAAGGGATTAACATCCAAAATATACAAAGAACACTTACAACTCAATATCAAAAAATCAGGGGCTTCCCTGGTGGCACAGTGGTTGAGAGTCCACCTGCCGATGCAGGGGACACAGGTTTGTGCCCCAGTACGGGAAGATCGCACATGCCGCGGAGTGGCTGGGCCCGTGAGCCATGGCCTCTGAGCCTGCGCGTCCGGAGCCTGTGCTCCACAAACGGGAGAGGCCACAACAGTGAGGCCCGCGTACCGGAAAAAAAAAAAAAATCAAACAACCCCGTTAAAAAACAGGCTGAGATGCAAGAGGGAAGAGATAGGGGAACATATGTATAACTGATTCACTTTGTTATAAAGCAGAAACTAACACACCACTGTAAAGCAATTGTACTCCAATAAAGATGAAAAAAAAAAAAAAAAAGGCTGAGGACCCGAAGAGACATTCTTACTAAGAAGACATACAGATGGCCAACAGGCACATGAAAAGATGCTCAACATTACTTATCATCAGGGAAATGCAAATCAAAGTCACAATGAACTACAACCTCACAAAAAGACATCAGATGATTAACAACAAAAAGATAAGAAATAACAAGTATTGGTAAAGGTGTGGAGAAAAGAGTACCCTTGTGCACCGTTAATCGAAATGTAAATTGGTACAGACACAATGGAAAACAGTATGGAGGTTACTGAAAAAAGTAAAAGTAAAACTACCATACAATCCAGCAATTCCACTTTTGGGTATCTTTCTGAAGAAAACAAAAACACTAATTTGAGAAGATATATTCACCATTATGTTCATTGCAGCCTTATTTACAACAGTCAAGATATGGAAGCAACCTGTGTCCATTGATAAAGAAGAGGTTGTGTGTGTGCGTGTGTGTGTGCGTGTACAGGTATATGGATATACAAATATATTAACATTTTTTATTAGATTCTTTACGGGGATCCCCAGAAAGTTAAGAATAATTGTTAACAGAGAGCAAGAAAATGTAGGGTTATTGAAAAACGTGGTTGAAATGCTAAACCCCTCCTCTTCCTCATTCTTTAAGTCCCGGTCACCTTTGAGAATCTTTTTGGATTCTTCCAGATGGAGGTATTTGTCTTGCATTTATGCTGTGTTTGCAGTCTTTCTACCACATGCTGTGTGGATGGTAATGCTGCAGGTGTACAGATGGGTTTTCGGGAGTGTTCAACAGTATCTTAAGAGAATATAAGGTGAACTTGGCCCGCACATTCTTCCTTTCTTAAAGGTTTTAGTGTTCTTCACCATTGCATTCCAGAGCCTGGCACAGTGCTTTGCACTTTGTAGGAACTACTTAAGTGCTCAGTAAATGAATGCATGAAGAATGAATGAATGAATGTTTCACCTTGCAGGATAATGCTTAGTAAAATATTTTTCAACCACATAGTTTTGTAAAAGTCTTTTAGTTAAAAGCGTACAAGTGACAGAAAAATGTGTTACCTTAAAAGAGAAACTGCCTATCTGTTCTTAACAAACTACTGCAAGATGCTGAATCATCAAAAAAGGCTAAGTGATATTACTTACTCAGGATGAAAAGTGCACTAATACATTCTAAGAAGATTTTCAACAGGAAAGTTCACAATTTAAGGTCATGGTACTTTAAGAGCCAAATACCTCTCAGCACCAGAAAGCAAAGTTAAATGGGCAACCTCATTTTCTATGCTTTCTGCACAATTGTACTTCCATTGTCATTAATGTTTTAAATACAAATTTCCATACACTGGTCCTTCATGGGATCACATTTTCCTTCTAGAAATGCCTACTGTACTTTTGCACAGGCTGGTGAAGGAAGATTTTTCTGAAGGGATGAGGTTATGATGAACTAAATGAGTCGTATGGAGGGAAGCCTAAAGCAGGAGGGAAGCTTGGCAGGAGCTAGGGTGGGAAGGCCATGCCCCCCAGAAGGAAGGCATTGTTCTGGCTCTTGTGTCCTTCCCACTGAGTCCCTGCTATTCAGTGGGAATTGTGGTGAGGAAGAGCCTGGTGGGAGTCCTGGCTGCAGCCATGTGGGTTGGCAGTTCATAGGTCCAGAGGTAGAGACAGTAGACTTTTATGGGCATAAGACCTCAGTCTGGCCCAAAAGATAAAGGTTTCTGATCCCTGTTCTATGTAATAAAGCCCTTACATCCTTTCAGACAAACATAACTAGCCCAAGTATCTCCCTTTACTCATTTGCAAAATAAACAATTCTTCAATTAGAATACAAAATCATTTTTTTTTTTGTTAGGCACATTTATGTCCACAAAGGCCAAGCTTTCATGTAAGGTTAGGATAATTTTTTTCAAATAATTTAGGCATTAATACAATAACAATAACAACAACAGATTTTGATAGCCTGAATAACTAAATTTGCAGTTTGCATTGATTGAATTCACTGGATAAGTGCACATTTCTCTTCTTTCTCCTCTCGTGGACCCGCAGCAGAGTCTTTGAACAAATGTTAAATGATGGAAAACTTTTGTTTATTGTGTAATTCAATAGCCCAGCATTAGAGCTGCTCATTAGGAGGTTGTAAGATGCAGTGACAAGGAAAATTACAACTTTCTTGTGCTGACTGGCACAGTGAAATTAATTCCTGTCGTCCCTCAGTCATACAGAAGTATGAAGTTGCCATGCAAGGATCAAACTGAAGATTTTTTTAGGGGGAAACAATAGAAAAGGGGAAAAAGAGAAAGATTGTGACAGAAGATTACGTTTATTGTGACAAGCTTTATCGCTCCAATATCAAGTTCGCTCCTTGGGGCTGAGTGAAGAGAAGAAAGAAGTACGGAGGCGAGAACCAATAAGCAAAGCCGTGTGATGGGAGCAGCAGTATTTCCAGTCATTTATCATTGACACTCCCAAATGAGTGTTTGGGAGTTAAATTATCTCGTCATTTCCCTAAGGATTGAAGTCATGAGTAATGAAAAAAGAAATCAAACTCACACCCTCTTCTCTGTAAAATCAGCCTGTTATTCAAGCAAGTGAAGTCCATATCACGGCTGGTTCTAAATACAGGATTGCTTCATTACTTCTTAAACTCCCTGTCACGTATATCGGTTCTTGCTGAAAACATCAGATAAGATGGCTATCTGGATTCCCTGGTTTTGAATACTGCTCTGTGTAAATAATATGCTTGCCATTTCTAAACACATGGGGACCCCAATGAAGAATTTTATTTGATAAACAGTGGATTTATTTTTATACCAAGAGACATTTTTTCTTTTGGAATTGTGGATATATAAAAATCTCGATTCCTCCATTCCATTCCAAGTGCCAGCAATTATTCAGTACACAGTGAGGCACTATGCTGATGGTTTTACATGCATCATCTCACTGAATCTTCTTAAGGATATTTAGGTGGTATTGCTGTGCTCTTTGACAGTCCCATCTCCAGCTGTACCTTCTCAATGTACCTGACGCCCAGACATATTAAATGTCCTAGTCCTTGAAATACACATATCATTTCCCATTTGCTACTCCCTCTTGCTATTGGACCTGGGAATGTCTACTTATCTTCCAAGATGCAGCTCAAACTGCAGTTCTTCTGTTTGATGCTCCTAGGCAGAACTGGTTACTGATTCCCTTTGCTCTCCTACCAACTTACAAAAGCCTCTGATTCCATTATATTGTATTTTTACTTATGTGTCTATATCTTGAAGTGGATTTAACACTTTTAAGGACGTGGATTATTATTTATTTATCTTTATAACTCCATGGCCTTAGCAGAGGTTCTGACCTATAAAGGATACTCTATAAATGTTTAGTAAATTGTTAAATAGTTGCAGTTAGTTTCATTGATTTATTAATGTCCTTGCATTAGCATCTGAATTTATCCTGAAAAGTGACACTTTTTTTTGTTTCCATGTTATTCTTAATTATAAGTATACTTGAATATTTTTCTGTGTTTCTGGAAAAAGGTTTTTGCTTGTGCACATGAAGGAGGAATTATATAACAAACTAGTTTAAAAAGTACGTGCTCTTTTTAGGTGGACACTTACTCTTCACAATGCTCCATTTCCACAAAGACTTGATGAGAATTTCCAGATTTAAAGTAATTCATAGTATCAAAATGAGAAGCTGCGTGATATGCTGGAAAAAACATAGAATTTAGAACTCAGAGATATGACTTTGAGTCATAAAATTTCCCCCTGATCAAATGGGTAACTTTGGGGAACCCAGTTATTTTTAGCATCCGTTTACTTACAGAATCATTGTGAGGTTTAAGTAGAAGGACTTACTGAGTTATTGCTTTTCCAGATACTGGGTACATAGAATTGAATCAAACTGTCCAATCCCTGTCCTTATGGAGCTGACATTCCTGAGGGGGACTGAGACAATAACCAAGTAAATATAAAATAGGCAGTGGTGATAGTGCTGGGAAGAAAACTGTGAGTGATACACAGTGGTGTGCTCTGTTAGTGAGAAGTACCAAGGGAGGCCTCTTTAATAAGGGGACATTTGAGCAGAAAGGGTAGAGGAGTGAGAGCGTGGGCCAAACTGGTATGGGTGAAAATTGACCAGGCCAGAGGGGTCAGCTATTATCATTCTTTGAATACTTGCTTTGAATGTCCCCAAACTTGGAAGACATGCTAGTGATGACAGTGGTCTCAATGGAAGAAAGTGTGTACAGAGGGAGACTCTGTTCCCAGACATGTTCCCTCTTCAGAGCACCCTTCCTGTAGACCCTCTGGCCTCACTGGGTTGCTGCCATTGAAATTCAAGACATTTGCCTTTCCCCAATAATGATAGATCGTCCAATTGCTAACACATTTGTGTGTTCCCATGTGTACTTAAAAAAAACAACAACATGAATTTAGAGCTCTTAAATTTGCTTTCATAGTTTCTTAAAGTCTGTTCCTTTCTCCTGTAAATATTGGCTAAACTGATCACTGCTTTGTACGTATATTGAAAGAAGCAATGAGAAAAGTAAATGCATAGACAGCTAATATTAAAATTAGCTTTGGGAACTCCCTGGCGGTCCAGTGGTTAAGACGCTGCGCTTTCACTGCGGAGGGCGTGGGTTCAATCCCTCGTCAGGGAGCTAAGACCCCACAAGCCCTGTGGTGTGGCTAAATAAATAAAATTAGCTTTGATACATAAAGCTTAGATACCTAGAAAAATGGCCCTTTAACTTAGCAGGTAATTGCAGTTTTGAATGTGAATAACCTCAGAGTATCTTTAATATTTTATTGGCCTAAGTTACCAACTTTCACTTTTCTCTGTTGTAGCAGATAAATAAAAAAGCAGAGATTTCCATCATAGCAGCACTATGCACATTGACATTTATTGATTTCCATTAGTATCTGAGGTGGCTGGCATTTTACTTTTATATGCTGCATTAATAAATTGTGCTTAGAGGCTGCCTGTGCGTTTTTTATTGAGGCCCCTCATTTGCTCTTGACTGTTTCCAAAAATTCTTTTGAGTTTTGAAATTTGCTTTTCTCTTGTTCTTTGTTTTCTTTGTTGGGAAATGTACAACTAGTACCACTTAAGTCTATTTCCCAAGGAACACTAAAGCACAGAGAGGCATATTCTATTTCAATTTGTGGAGGTTATTTAAAGGATCTCTTTGTTTTTCCTGTTTCTAAAGTCCAAAAGAACAATGCTTTGCATATGCTGAAAGCACAGTACTGCAAATCAAAAAGAGATTCATTTTGGCACCTGGGTGACATTGGTGTGAATGAATGCAGTGTTTTCTGAGTGTTATTTTCAAGACCAGCCCTGACCAGTGGTCAAGTTTCCTTAAATCCACAGAAATAAGAGTAATAATAATGAAGTAAAATTTTAATAAAGTAATAGTAATTAAATTTGAATACCTGACCTAAATCCAAGGTTATGTCATTCAAATATTTTGGTGTTGTGTTCTTTTATGAATGATGGTCATTATAATTATTTTTATGCCTAGAATAATAATTATTTACTTTTTAAAATAAGAAATATGGCTTCCCTGGTGGCACAGTCGTTGAGAGTCCGCCTACCGATGCAGGGGACACGGGTTCGTGCCCCGGTCCGGGAAGATCCCACATGACGCGGAGCGGCTGGCCCCGTGAGCCATGGCCGCTGAGCCTGTGCATCTGGAGCCTGTGCTCCGCAACGGCAGAGGCCACAACAGTGAGAGGCCCGCGTACCACAAAAAAAAAAAAAAAAAAAAAGAGATTAACATGGTTCAAAATGTAAAAAAATATATATATATATATATGTCTTTCTACATCTGTCTCCTATTTGATACAGTTCCCCCAACCTACAAACATTCAGGTAATCACTGTCATTAGTATACTTCTGGAGTTCCTTTATGGATACGTAAGCAAAAACAAATATATGTTATTTCCCCTCTCCCCTTTTCCACAAAACAATAGCATATTATACACATAATTCTTCACATTGCCATTTTGAAACAATTTTGATAAATATATATAAAATAATATATGAAATGTATTTGTATTCATATAAAAATATATAAATGATTACCGATGCACTGAAAGTAGCAAAAAATGTATAGGATGGTCCCTTGTACCATTCATCCAGTTTACCCAGTGGTAACATGTTGCACAGCTTTAACACAATATTGAAGCCAGGAAATTGACATTGGTACAATCTCCAGGGCATATTTAGATTTCACCAGTTTTACATGTATTTGTGTAAAATTAGTGAAATCTGGCAATCATTAATCTGTTCTCCATCTTTAAAATTTCATTTTGAAAATGTTATATACGTAGAAACTTACATATATACCTTTTGAGACAGGCTTTTCCACTCAGCATTATCACCTTCAGATTCATCCAAGTGGCTGCATGTATCAACAGTTAGTTCCTTCTGACTGCTCTAGTTTTCACCATAAAGATGTCCCTTGGTTTGTTTAACCATTCTTCTATTGAAGGACATTGGGTTGTTTCTAACTTTTGGCTATTACAAATGTAAAGCTGCTATGAACATTTATGAACATTATGAACATTTATGTGAACGTAAGTTTTCATTTCTCTGGGATAATACCCAAGAGTAAAAGTGCTAGGTGAAGTGACATAGGCATGTTTAGGTTTATGAGGAACTGCCAAACTGTTTTCCAGAGTGGATGTACCATTTCACATCCCCACCACAGCATACGAGTGCGAGCATTTGGTGTTACCACTGTGTCTTTTAGCTACTCTGATAGATGTGTAGTAATATCTCATTGTGGTTTTAATTTGAATTTTCTTTATGGCTAGTGATGTTAGCATGTAATTATTTGCCATGTGTATGTTATTTCCAAAGACATGTCTGTTCATGTCTTTGCCCATTTAATATTTGGACTTGGGGAGTTTACTATCGAATATTAAGAATTTTTTACATGTTCTAGATATAAAACATCTGTCTGATATATACAGCTTGCAAATATTTTCTCCCAATCTGCGGTGGGTCTTTTGACCCTCTTCACATAGGCTTTCAAAAAGTTTTAAATTCTGATTAGATCTAATTTATCAATTTTTTCTTTCATGGATTGGGTTTTTGTGTCAAGGCTAAAATCTCTTTTATTGCTAGATCTTAAATATTTTCTTCTGATCATTTTTTTTCTAAAAGTTTTATATTGTTTCATATTTAATCCCACGTCCCAAACTGAGTTAATTTTTGCTTAAAGTGTGAGTTTTAGGTTGAGATTATTATTATTTTTTTTGTCTATGGGTGCCTAATTGTTCAAACACCATTAGTTGAAAATACTATCTTTCCTCCATTGAATCACTGTGTACCTTTTTTTTTTTAATATCTTTATTGGAGTATAATTGCTTTACAATGGTGTGTTAATTTCTGCTTTATAACAAAGTGAATCAGTTATACATATACATATGTTCCCATATCTCTTCCCTCTTGCGTCTCCCTCCCTCCCACCCTCCCTATCCCACCCCTCCAGGTGGTCACAAAGCACGGAGCTGATCTCCCTGTGCTATGCAGCTGCTTCCCACTAGCTATCTACCTTACATTTGGTAGTGTATATATGTCCATGCCTCTCTCTTGCTTTGTCACAGCTCACCCTTCCCCCTCCCCATATCCTCAAGTCCGTTCTCTGGTAGGTCTTTACCCTGTCTTACCCCTAGGTTCTTCATAACATTTTTTTTCTTAAATTCCATATATATGTGTTAGCATACGGTATTTGGTTTTCTCTTTCTGACTTACTTCACTCTGTATGACAGACTCTAGGTCTATCCACCTCATTACAAATAGCTCAGTTTCGTTTCTTTTTATGGCTGAGTAATATTCCATTGTATATATGTGCCACATCTTCTTTATCCATTCATCTGATGATGGGAACTTAGGTTGTTTCCATCTCCGGGCTATTGTAAATAGAGCTGCAATGAACATTTTGGTACATGACTCTTTTTGAATTATGGTTTTCTCAGGGTATATGCCCAGTAGTGGGATTGCTGGGTCATATGGTAGTTCTATTTGTAGTTTTTTAAGGAACCTCCATACTGTTCTCCATAGTGGCTGTACCAATTCACATTCCCACCAGCAGTGCAAGAGTGTTCCCTTTTCTCCACACCCTCTCCAGCATTTATTGTTTCTAGATTTTTTGATGATGGCCATGCTGACTGGTGTGAGATGATACCTCATTGTAGTTTTAATTTGCATTTCTCTAATGATTAATGATGTTGAGCATTCTTTCATGTGTCTGTTGGCAGTCTGTATATCTTCTTTGGAGAAATGTCTATTTAGGTCTTCTGCCCATTTTTGGATTGGGTTGTTTTTTTGTTATTGAGCTGCATGAGCTGCTTGTAAATTTTGGAGATAAATCCTTTGTCAGTTGCTTCCTTTGCAAATATTTTCTCCCATTCTGAGGGTTGTCTTTTGGTCTTGTTTATGGTTTCCTTTGCTGTGCACTGTGTACCTTTATTAAAAATCCGTTGACTGTATTTCTGTCTGGGGTCTCTAGTCTGTTTGTTGATACATGTATTAACACCTTTGCCACTACTGTAGCTGGAGTACTGTAGCTTTACAGTTCTGTACCTTTATAGTAAGCCTTGACTACTGAATACTTTATAGTAAAAATTGAATACTGTAGCTTTATAGTAAGACTTAACTTTAGGTATAGTAATTTCTCCCACTTTATTCTGCTTTATCAAAATAGTCTTAGCTTGTTTAGGTTCCTGGCTTCTCCACATACATTTTAGAATAAGCTTGTGTATGTCTATGAAATACCTTCCAATTTTGATAGCAATTGCGTTAAATCTACAGATCAATGTGGGGAGAATTGTATGTTAACTATGTTGAATCTCCAAACCATAAACATGGTATGTCTCTTAATTTACTTAGATCCTCTTTCTATCACTAGCATTTTGTAAGTTATAACATATAAATTCTGTATGTTTTGTTAGCTTTATACCTAAGTATTTCATTTTCTTTCGAGTGAGTATTGCACATACTTTTTTTCTTTTATCTTAGTAAGATATCATTAAAAATGTCACAGTTTATCGAGAGATTCCGCATTTCTTTTTACAGTTTCATTATATGGCATTATGAAGTACCATACTTTAATTAAGTAATGGTCTACAGATGGATACTTGGATCATTTCTAATTTATGGCTATATTAAAAATAATTATACATATTTGTGGTAAATTTATGTGTATCTGCATGACACATCCCCAGGAGTGAGATGATCAAATCAGAGAGTATGTGATTTGTAATTTTGGTATTTGACTATTGCCTTCCACAGAAACTCTGCCTGTTTGTACTCCTACCAACAATGTATGAGAGCAACTGTTTCCACACAGCCTCCTCAACAGAGTTTGAGGGCAAACTTCCTGACACTTTTACACAGTAAGTTTTAATTTAATTTTATCTTACATGTGAGTCAGTTTAAGCAAGCTTTCATTTGCTTAGGGGCTGTTTGTGTTTATTTGTTTGCTTTTGGTTGGTGTGGAGATGGGCTGCCATTTCATGTTTTTATCCATTTTCCTATTGTGTTATGGGGATTTTTCTTGACAATTTACAGAAATCTCACTATATGTAAGGGAGGTCAACCCTTTCTCCGTGCCAGGAGTCAACACTTTTCCCGTTGTGTCATTTGCCTTTTGCCTTTGATTATGATGTGTTCGGCATGTTATAACAAACAATGTCACAATGAATAGTCATGTACTTAAAGCATTTCATACATGTGCACCACATCTGTAGGATAAATTCTTAGCAGTTCAAAGTTTATATACATTTGCAACAATATTCTGAAGACAGAGCTTTCAGAATATGTTGTTTTTTCTAAGTTATTTTGTAACTTAACACAATGGCTATAAAATCCCCACGAAGCATGTTTTTTAACTGGACAAACTGAAGTTAATATGGAAAAATAAACAAATGAATTTTTGGAAAATTCTCCAAAATATAAAGAGTCTGAGAAGACTAGTTCTACCAGACATGAAAACATAGTAAATGTCCTGTGTAATTATAATAAGATGATGTTGGCAAATGAATAGACAAAACAATGAAATGAAATAGGGAGTTCAATAATAGATACAGCAACATGTAGAAATTTGGTATATGATATACCTTGTATCTTAAATTACTGAAGAGAAAATGGGGTCAGCTACATTAGGATACCATTTTTTACTTTTCAGCTCAGCAAATTTCAAAAGTTTTATAATTCTGTAAGGCTGTGGGAAAATAGGTCCTAATATATTGCCGGTAGGTGTCTAGGTGGCTGCAACACCTGTGAAAGACCATTTGGCCATACTTTTTCTTGCTTGGCAGTGTGTATTTCTGATCTTTGACAAGGATTTTGCTCTTGTTTTAGTGATTTTAAGTTTACAGAATTGTCCTCACCTTGTACTGTGTAGTTTGTACACAGATCTATAAATTTGCTACTCTGTACCATGATCTATCTCATGTGTCTTATTCTTCCTCTTCCCTCACCCTTTCTTTTCCTCTATACCCCAGTGTTACTCACCGTAAGTATTTTTTGAGTGTGTCTTTGTACCTCTGCATCATAGCTTTTCCTTGACCTCCCCATACTTACTTTCCATCTAATTCCACCCTGATCTATGTCCCAGAGGCTATTGACAGGTACGGACCAACAGGTAGGTCCTTTGCCACGTGGTCTCCAGTCAGGTTCAGGAGACCCGAAGGAGGGAGGAGAATGAAGTCAGGGACCTTCTGAGAGGTTACCTCAGACTGCTGTGCTCTTTGATCTTTCAAGGTAGCCTTCTTTATAGAACTTTCTCCTTCAGGTTCTAACACCTGCTCCTTATGGTCATATTTTTGCGTCCTAGGGTGGTAACAGCTCTGCTGTTAATATTGTCACAGTGCCCACACCTTTGAAAATATTCTCTTTCTAAGCCTTCCTTGAAAGACCCTAATTTGAGTGTGAAGCTTGTTTCATGCCGAGTACCTGAATAATTCAACTGTTACATATGTGTATTTAGATCCACCATGTCTTATCTGCAATTCTGATATATAAAAAGTTCTAAAAAGTAAATTTTGGGGGGTGGGGTAAATTTGTTACAAATTTTCTTCTTGGCAAAATCTGAGCAAAACTCTTTACAGTCTTTTTTTCTATGATGTAGAATGAATAGTCATGTGTTCCATTGCAGACATATTTTTTAAAGCTGGTTTAGCTGTCTTCTTACTATGGAGAATTCTGTATATACACAAAAGTAGGAGAATATAATAACCCCCCATGCATCTATTTAACCAGTCCCAGCAACTATCTATTCATGACCAATCTGGTCCCATTTATACCAACATTCATTCTTTCCCAGGGCCCAATCAGGCAACAGAAACCACACAGTAATTAAAACAGGAGAATTTTAGTATAAAGAATTACTATAATAAGACACTGGAATAATCAGAGATTGGATAGTAAAAAGTAAACATTTTGTAGTATTAAAGGGAAGGGGGGGAGGGTTAGAGCACGTTTTAAGATTTTACACTCTAGAGAATACATTTTTTGTTATAATAGAGACAACTAACATGGCCCTGAAAATATGGCTCTGGCCAAACTATGCAATTTTTATGCATCTCCCCAATTTTTGTTTCTCTGAATTAATTAGTGTGGAGAAAGGTTTCTGCAAACAGTTCTGGTAACCCCAATTCCTATATCTGCTGTTAAGTAGGCAATGTAATTATTTCAGGGTGAGCCTCTCACCTACAGGAAGTGAATTTTTGCTGGTGTTTCTGAGTTTTCTTGGTACTTCATCCTCATGTGTTTCTATTCTTCTTTTCACTTTCTGCTTAACATCAGCATTTATATTTAATTTGGCATCTGCAGATTATAGATTACACTTATCTCTTTATTTTGCAGAAAATGAAGTTTGGGTTTTTGTACTTTTTCCTCCCTGCTGCTTTTCTATAATTTTTCGGCATAAGCAGAGAAGAAAATTGCTCATTTGATTTTTAATGTCCACACTCAGTAAAGGAAAAATTTGGCAATCTTATATTTCTAATTCTCTCTCTCTCTCTCTTTTGAAACTTGAGTAATAGAAATGTAAAGACTGGAGAACCAGTAACACTGTGAATAAATACAAATTTTGGAGATACAGAAATCTGAATTACAATCTTGCTTTCCTACTTACTGTTTGTGCAACTTACTGTGTTGAGCAATTTATTATTACTGATCCACAGCTTCTTCAGATATAAAATATGGATAATAATAACCATTTTATAGGATAGTTGTAAAGACTACATGAGGAAAGCTATGCCCAACATTTGCCCTCTTAGATGTTCAACATTTATTAGTGTTCCCCTGCTTTCAAGGACCCTACTGAACTTTTTAGCATGTGCGTAAGTAGTATAAAAAACCTTTTTTTAAAAAACAATGTATTTATTTGTTTGTTTATTGGCTGCGCAGCATGTGGGATCTTAGTTCCCTGACCAGGGATCGAACCTGCATTCCCTACATTGGAAGCGTGGAGTCTTAACCACTGGACTGCCAGGGAAGTCCATAAAAAATCTTTAAAAAAAAAAAAAAACTAAATTCATCTAAGTAATTCACTTTAATATCTTAAACAGTTGTGCCTCTTGGTAAGGGGGGAGATCAATACATGATCAGTATGTAAATGGATGTAAATTGCTATAATCTTTGGAAAAGTAGAAAGTCTGATTTTTAAGGGAAACATAGGCATGAAACGGAAGTTTATTCTTGTGTCAAAAATCACACCAAAATGCAAATTTATGATTAAAAAAATAGATTGCCGAGGTGCCTTCAAAAACGTGACTGGGATTGCACTGCCTTCACTTAAGAGTTCTATAAACATGAGATCAGGTAAAAAAAATATATCACTATCTTCTTCCCTTCTTTTATTTGTGAAAAATACAAGTCATCTCCACAGATTGCTGAGAAAATTTTCTGATGCTTCTAGATGATTCTAACTTTACGTATTCTATTTATGTAGTGCTCAATGGCTTCTAAGAATGTAAAGTATAATATAGAAAATTTTCTGACAGTTCATTTTATGAAACTGTAGTTTTCATATTTCAAGGAAGGAATGAAAGGAAATGAATGAGACAAGAAACAAGAATGTTTAAAGGAGGGATGGTTGATAATAAGGTCAGCAGTTTCCTGGAAGCTTGCACAGAATATATTTCTGTCTCATTTCCCTTTTCACCACACACATATACACATACATTCGATACTGTACACTAACATAGATGCGAGAAAGGACAATAGAGGTGCATTTTCCCATTTTTGAAATATTAAATTCATATACATACAAATAGTACTGTTCTTGTTTTCCTTGTGCTCTAAATACATACATTGCCTGTCTACTGATAATCCAGTGCAGGGTGAAGCAAACATTTTTATTTACTTTTAGGACACACAGTCTCTTCTGCATATCTCATTTATATTTTAATTATAAAAAGGCATTTGAAAGATAATGTGGTTTTTCTGAAGGAACTCTGTGTAGTTTCTCACAAATAACTGGAAAAAACGTCCAGCTACAATACTTTATTAACTTCAGAGAACAACCTTCTTTCATGTCAAATGGTGTGTATTTTCACTTTGCTATGACTTAAAAAAATTCACAGATCACATTATTTCTCTTCAAAATTAAAATATATCTCTACTTAGAATCCATAAGTAAGTATCAAAACATGAAAACATGAGAACCTTAATTCTATGGATAGATTTGAGCTATGAATCATTATGACAATGATGCTTGGTTTTTGTAAGAGTATATTTTCGAAAGTGTTTTATGAAAGTGTCACTTTTCTTCTGTAAAAATCTCATTTATCATGTAGAAAGAAAACATGGTAATTAAAATGAAAATGTCTTGCTTATAAAGACTCATTAAACGATAATTCCAGAAAAGGAATTTTGAAAATAATTCTAATTCAAAGTGAAATTTAGTAATTTACACATATAAGTTAAATTCAAATTATATACTTATTTTTGAAAATTAACTTTTGAAGTCTAGTGATACATTTTACATTATATATCTTTAAAGTATCCTTTGTGGGCTTCCCTGCTGGTACAGTGGTTAAGAATCCACCTGCCAATGCAGGGGACACGGGTTCGAGCCCTAGTCTGGGAAGATCCCACATGCCGTGGAGCAACTAAGCCTGTGAGCCACAACTGCTGAGCCTGTGTGCCACAACTACTGAAGCCTGCGTGCCTAGAGCCTGTGCTCCACAACAAGAGAAGCCACCGCAATGAGAAGCCTGCGCACAGCAATGAAGAGTAGCCCCCACTGGCCACAACTAGAGAAAAACCTGCCTGCAGCAACGAAGACCCAACACAGACAAAAATAAAATAAAGTATCCCTTGCCTTCCTGAAAGAAAAGAAAAGAAATGTTTTGGAACAACATTGAATATTCAAATAGAAAATTTTGTTTTTGTTTTGTTTTGTTTTTTTTGCAGTACGCGGGCCTCTCACTGTTGTGGCCTATCCCGCCGCAGAGCAACAGGCTCTGGACGCGCAGGCTCAGCGGCCATGGCTCACGGGCCCAACCGCTCCACGGCATGCGGGATCTTCCCAGACCGGGGCACAAACCCATGTCCCCTGCATCGGCAGGAGGACTCTCAACCACTGCGCCACCAGGGAAGCCCAGAAAATTTTATCCCAACTCTGATGTTAAATCACTTTAAACTTCAGTTGTCTACTATGCACACTACAGATGTTACTGCCATAGTATAGATGTTGATTTCCTGCTTTTACTTTGTTGACTGAAAAAAAAATGCACAACGTGAGAGCTGTGAGTTAAGTTTTTTGTGGGGCAAAATGAGGACTGTAGCCCAGGAGACAGCATCTCAGAGAGCTCTGAGGAACTGTTCTGAAGAGGTAGCAGGGGAAGTCAGTGTATATGTGACTGGTGAAGGGGGATACATGCGATCAAGCACATATATTTGGCAGAAGGTTTCTGCTAGTGACGAGGAGCAGATGTTTCCGTTAATAATTTTAGTGCTTTTCTAGGTATGAGAAGATGCAAAAATTTGGGCTCATAAAAATTCCTGAAAGTATCGAGCTATCCAAAGACCTGTTCTGTCAGTTTTTCCCAGAACACAGAGTATGTCATTCCTGATATCCACCCTGAACTCCCTTCAAAGTGTGTTGAAAGTCAGCGGCTGCAGTGGCTAGTGACTAAATAAGACCCCAGGAGAATAGTGACTGCCCTGAATTCTCCAGCTATTAGTACTGTGATTTCTCTATGGGATAACTCATAATAAAACTTCAAAATAATAGAACTAGTAGTTTCCCCACTGATCGAGACTCTCATTCTTGTTAAGTCAAATGGGAAGGAAGCTGATGAGTTGGCATAATTTTATTTCAACCCTTTGGTCTTCTTAAAGCAATTTTGACCTTTTTTCATATTTCTTACATTGAGTGAAAAGAAAGGAGAAGCTATATTTATTCTTGAAATCCCATTTATTACCCAGAAGAAAGTTTTGCACTGCATACATTCTAAGACTAGAATTCTTTGTCCTTTTCTTCTGTAGTACACTTTCCAAACTTTTGAAGCTTTTCCTGCCATGTTGTATTTCACTTTAGGGACCTGCTGCCTCTTGAAAATATTTGAATACCACTTGACCATATACAATGTTCTTTCACAGTCGTCTTACTTGATATCTGAAACAACGCTGTGAAATAGATACTACTGAACTGTAGAGAAACCCGACTTACCCGATTATAAAATTAATAGAACTTAATTACAAATCCTATGGACTTCAGACATTACACTCAATTCCAACACACTCTACAGACTCTTAGAGAAAAATCCCTGTGTAACTTATGCCAAAGAAACCACCTACAGTTTCTTAGTTGGAGATGAGAAAGGGAGGAAAAGGACATAAGGGACAATAAATGTTAGATTTGTTTAAGGAATTAAGAGCTCTTTCCTTAATTGACAAATTTACACAAAGACTAAAAAAATGGAAGGCTGCTAAGATAATTTGAAGCCACTAAAAATCGCTAAGCAGAGAATGAAGAAAACCAGTATTTACTGTATACTTTCATGTGTTGGTCTCTTTGAAAAGTGCTTGTAAATACTAATGCATCGAAGATCTATTGCTTTCTGTGTCTGAACTTTCTCCTTTGGAAATGATCCGTCCCTTCCTTTCAGATAATCTGTCCCCCACTCCTTTCTCCCTCTGGCAAAAACTTTATACATATTATTGCAGATGTTGCAACCATATTATCAACTGACCCAACTTCTGGTCACTCTTGATTCATTCAGGAGGTGGGCACCAATTGGGACAATGAATCTCTTCTTATTTTGAACTTGAAAGTAAGAGTCAAGTAGTAAAGCAACAACACTCAAGAAATGTACAAAACCATGTTTTCTGCCATGGGGACCAGGAAAAGTGTGTAAGATTCATATGAAGAGAGAATATGTTAATCAAGTAAAGATGGAAAGTAGAATAAATTAATATAGTTATGATATAATCACACATCTCCCTCTCTATAGTACAAGTCTCCTAGTCAGATCAGGTTGCTATAACAGAATACCATAGACTGGGTGGCTTAAACAACAGAAATTTATTTCTCACATAAAAAATTATGGGGGTTGGAGAGTCCAAAATCAGGGTATCAGCAGATCAAGACATATAATTAAAATGGCAAAAGTTAAAGATAAGGAGAGACTTCTGAAGGCAGCAAGAGAAAAAGAGAAAGTCATATCCAAAGGAATCCCATAAAGTTATCAGGTGATTTTTCTGCAGAAACTTTGCAGGCCTGAAGGGGGTGGCATTATATAATTAAAGTGATGAAACAGAAAAACCTGCATCCCAGGATACTCTACCCAACAAAATTATCATTTAAGATGAAAGTTAAGATTCTATAAGCATAAAATAGATATAGATATAAATAAATAAAATATGTATCTATATATCTATATATATAGATATAACAGTATCTAAAAAAAATTTATGTATGCCTCATGGTAACCATAAGGCAAAAACCTATAATACATTCACAAAAGATAAAGGAAGCAGAGTATACTACCACAGAAAATCACCCCTCCACAAATGTAGGCAGCAGGAGAGAAAAAAAGGAGCAATGGAACTATAAAACAACCAGAAAGCAATTAATAGTTGACATTATTAAGTTTTTACATATCAATAATTACTTGAGATGTAAATGGATTGAAGTCTTCAATCAAAAGACATAGAATGGCTGGGTGGAATAAAAAAGCAAGACCCAAATATATTCTACTTACAAGAGACTCACTCCAGCTTTAAGGACACACATAGGTTCAAAGTGAAGTGATGGAAAAACATATTTCAAGCAATTGGAAACCAAAAAAAAGTGGAATAGCTACAGTTATATCAAACAAAGTAGACTTTAAGCTGAAAAAGGTAACAAGTGACAAGAAGGTCATTATATAATGAAAAAGGGATCAACTCATTAAGAAGATATAACAATTCCAAATACATAAGCACCTAACGTCAGATCATCTAAATATATTAAGCAAATACTAACATATCTGAAAGGAGATATAAACAAAAACACAGTAACATTGGACTTGAACCACACTTCAGGGCAAATGGACCTAACAGACATATATAGAACATTCCATGCAATAGCAGCAGAATACATATCTCCTCAAGTCCACAAAGAACATTCTCTAGGATAGATCATATTATGGGCCACAAAACAAGTCTTAGTAAATTTAATAAGATTAAACTTACACTAAGTATTTTTTCTGACCACAATGGTATGAAACTAGAAATCAACAAGAGAAAAGCTGGAAAACTTACAAATATGTGGGGATTAAACAACATGCTCCTGAACCATAAATTGGTCAAAGAAGAAATAAAAAAGGAAATAATATCTGGAAATAAATGAAGATGCAAACACAACATATAAAAACCTATGAGATTCTACAAAAGTAGTTCTTAGATAAAAGTTTACAAGTGATAAATGCATATATTAAGAAAATAGATCTTAAATAAACAACCACAATTTACTATGCGAGGAACCAGAAAAAGAAGAACAATCTAAGCTCAAAGTTAAGAGAAGCAAGACAATAACAAAGATAAGAGAGGAAATAAAAATATATATGACAAGAAAACAGTAGAAAAGATCAATGAAACAAAGAGCAAGATTTTGTGAAAAGATATACAAAATTGACAACCATTTAGCTAGCCTAAGAAAAGAGAAGTCTCAATAAATAAAATCAGAAATTAAAGATGAGACATTACAACTGATACTACATAGGTATATTGGATCATAAGCTTCTACCCTGAACACTTACATGCCAAAAAGTTGGATAATCTAGAAGAAATAGATAAATACCTAGAAACACAACTTACCAAGACTGAATCAGGAAGAAATAGAAAAATCTGAATAGACAAATGACTAGTAAGCAGATTTAATCAGTATCATAACCTCCCCAAAAGAAAAGTCCAGAACCAGGGAATTTTACCAAATATTTGAAGTATTAATGCCAATTCTTCCCAAACCCTTCCAAAAAACTGAAGAAGAGGGAACACCCCTAAACTCATTTTACAAGGCTCATATTACCAGGATACCAAAGCCAGATAAGGACACTACAAGAAAAGTAAACTACAGACTTAAATTTCTGATAAATATAGATGCAAAATCTCTCAATGAAATATTGCCAAACCAAATTCAAGAGCAAAATATTGCCAAACCAAATTCAAAATCTCTCAATGAAATATTGCCAAACCAAAATCAATAAATGTGATACATCACATTAATAAAATAAAAATCATTGATCATCAATAGGTACAGAAAAAACATTTGACAAAATACAGCATCCTTTTATAATAAAAATCCTCAACAAATTGGTACAG
The DNA here is from genome assembly GCF_963455315.2 of Globicephala melas. Lineage (NCBI taxonomy): Eukaryota > Metazoa > Chordata > Mammalia > Artiodactyla > Delphinidae > Globicephala > Globicephala melas. Next base: position 12,694,475 of record NC_083327.1, on the reverse strand, counting down.
AAGGAACATACCTCAACATAATAAAGGCCATATGAAAAACCCACAGCGAACATCACTCAATGTGAAAGTTTTAAAGCTCTTCCCCTAAGATCAGGAACAAGGCAAGGTTGCCTACTCTCAAAACTTGTATTCAACATAGTCCTGGAATTCCTAACCAGAGTAATCAGGCAAGACAAAGAAATAAAAGGAGAAATCAGAAAGGAATATGTAAAATTATCTTTACAGATGATGTGATCTTATATTTAAAAATCCTAAAGATTTCACCAAAAAAACACTATTGAAACTAATCAATGAATTTAGTAAAATTGCAAAATATAAAATCAACATACCAAAATCAGTTACATTTGCATACATTAGCAACAATATATCTGAAAAAATAAAAAGAACAATACCATTCATAAGAGCATCAAAATCAATATAATATTTAGGAATAAATTTAACCAAGGAAGTGAGAAATCTGAACATTGAAAAGTACAAGACTTTGATGAAAGAAACTGGATAAGACAGACAAATGGGAAGATATGATGTGTTTGTGGATCAGAAGAATTTATATTGCTAAAATATCAATACTACCCAAAGTCATGAACAGATTCAATACAATCCTTATAAAAATTCAAATGGCATCTTTCACATAAATAGAAAAAAAATCCTAAAGTTTGTATGGAATCCAAAAGACCCTAAGTAGCCAAAAGCAATCATGAAAAAAAGAAAAAGAACAAATCTGGAGTCATCACACATCCTGATTTCTAGTTATATTACAAAGCTATAGTAGTCATAACAGTATGGTACTGGCATAAAAATAGACACATACCAATAGAACAGAATTGAGAGCCCAGATATAAACCCTTGCATATATGGTCACCTATTATTTGACAAAGGAGACAAAAATATTCAGTGGAGAAAGAATAATCTCTTCAATAAATGGTGTTGAGAAAATTGGATTACCATATGCAGAAAAGTGAAACTAGACTCTTATACCACTCACAAAAATCAATTCAAAGTGAATTAAAGACTTAAATATAAGATTTAAAATCATAAAAAACCCTAGGAAAAAAATGTAAGGAAAATGCTCATGATACTAGTCTTGTCCATGATTTTTTTAATATGACACCAAAAGCACAAGCAATGAAAGCAAAAATCAAAAAGTGGGACTATATCAAAGAAAAAGCTTCTGCACAGCCAATAAAAAAAATAGAAGAAACCTATATAATGGGAGAAAACATTTGCAAGCTATATATCTGAAAAAGTGTTAATATATAAAATACATAAGGAACTCACATAATTCAACAACGAAAACAAACAGTCCAAGTGAAAAATGGACAGAGGAACTGAATAATCATTTTTCAAAAGAAGACTTCCAAATGACCAACAGGTACATGAAAGGTGCTCAACAGCACTAATTACCAGGGAAATACAAACCAAGACCACAATGAGCTATCATGTCACATCTACTAGAATGGCTAGTACCCCCAAAACAAGAAATAACAAGTGTTGGTGAGGATGTGGAGAGAAGGGAAATTTGTGCACTGTTGGTGGGAATGTAAATTGGTTTATTCACTTTGGAAAACAGTATGGCGGTTCCTAAAAAAATTAAAAATAGAGCTACTTACTTTACTTACTTGGGTAGTTCAGACACATGGAGGAGTCTGTGTACTTCTGTCAAATGGAGGGCACCACCAGATTTGCAATTCCTATGGAAAAAATCTAAGAACCATAGTAATATTTGTGGACACTTTTGTAAGCATAATCATAATTTGTACTAATTGTGTTTTTTTTGTTGTGGAGATAATAGTAAAAGTGGAAACCATGGCAAACTTGAGAACCTCTACTCAAAAGAACAGCTCCAACTTTACCCTGATGGTTGCTATTTGGGTTGGTAGGTCTAATATCAATTAGATATTTCACATTTTCAGTAAAAGCGGGAAATTGAAATTGGTTTGTGAAATCTATACATTGAAAAATAATTCCAAATATGAAAAGAAAAACATTCTGTGGGCCAAATACTGTACTGTCTGCCGAAAGAAACATGTCAGCCTGTTTACAAAATGTATGTAAGTGTGTCATGACTTTGTTTTCTAACTTATTCCATTACCTCACTGTGATCCCCATACTTTAAAAATACCTACCTCTAGGGTATGACTCAAGAGTTAATAACGCGAAGAAAACATTTATGAAATGGTTATTAGATGCCAGGCCCTATGCTAGGTGCTGAGTACCTTATCCCATTTAATCTTCACAACTACACAGCTATCATTGACCTTGCTTCAGTGAGGAAATTGAAGATTGGTGTTAAATAATACACCCAGGTTAACCAAACTAGAAAAGGTAGCTGAGTGAAGCATCCAACAAAGGAAGGACACTCAGTAGTAGTAATCCTTATGCTATGACTTGTAACAAAGTAGTCCTGGTGACACAGATATTGTGTCTTCACCGCAAATCACCCAGGTGGTTAGTACCATATTTCTTCCCCTCCAAACTAGGCCTTTCTTATCAATCAGGATTGCCTTGAGTTTTAAAGTCCCTTGTCTCTGAATTCAGTTATTTTAGTGAGTTGTTTAAAAAGTAATAAGGCATTTATTTTTGTCTCCTTCCATCTTTATATAATCAATTTATCAGCCGTGCATGAAGCAATTTTTTCAAGAAAGTGGATGGAAGAAATTCTGCAGTCACATGCTTCTCAGGAGATCCTTTCTTTATAAAACAATTTCATGAGCCCATATTTTTCTCACATATTTCTTAAATCTTCTGCTTATACTAAATAGGTATATTTCTTTCTTGTGCTTCAAAGATTTAAGAGGAAAGTATTGGTTTACTCATATATTTCCCGAAGGACTTCACCAAATATCTCCCAAATCTTAGAGAATGTATCTCTAGGGCTTTATCAAGGAATATAACTTCTTTACCAGAGAATGGTTAGACAAAATTTCGGAGTCTCTTGATAATAATATGTGAAGAATCATGATTTATTTTAAAGTTAAATGCCTCCTATTTCAGTCTTTTTTTCTTGACTATTTCCCTCTTAAAAATGTTAAGACATCACTTCTAAAGCCACTTATCTCTTCATATTGTGCATCTTGAGACGTGATTTAATATTTCTTTATTATAAAGCCATAAATAGTAATGTTCACCCAAGGGCTCTGGACTTTTAACTTGGTTTTTCCAGCATCCACATGTGGAAATCAGATTTAATGGTGTGACAACTGGAACTCTATGTTGTCACACAATTCGTGAGTGTGAGATTTCATGTTACTCACCTTACTAGTGTTTATATAGCATTTATTGTGGCTCTGTATGGTGCCAGATATTGAGTCCTGAATGTTCCAGACTCACATTTTTTGTCGTTGGCATAGTTGTTAATACTTCAGGCTATATGGCTATTCATAATTATAGGTATAATTACTTTTCTCAAAATACCTAATTTTTAAAATGAAGGCAAATACATTTTGGCTATAGAATGTAAGCCATATAAAAATGGAGTTGTCTTTTATAATTTATCATATAAATTTCTTTTAAGAATTGTTTGGAGAGACACACATTCTGTTTGCACATTGAGACAATATTACCATTTTTATGTTTTTAAAAGTGAGAGCTGTCTTTGTAGAAACAACCACGCATCTCTGAATAGTTTTCTGTGTAAAAGACAATATCAAAGAAAATTATATCTTCCTAAATAGAAATAGGCCACAGTTGTCAGGAATTATGTACCAGAGCCTTAGTTACCAATATGTCTTGGGTAATAAATAAGGCCCCATTTAAAGATGAGATTTTTTAGTTGAGTTACTTGGAACACTGTTTTATGAAATCCAAGCAATATATTTGAATCTTGGGTGACTCAATTAATACTTTTAAATTAAAATGTTACAGGTTTTGGTCTTAATTCAGGCCAAATATAATTTATCATCTGCAAATAGGATTGAGTAAAATCGTAGGGTCAAATGGGTGAAAATATACCAGTAATTTTTGCCATAAACTCATAGAATTATAGAAAAGAATTGGAAGTCATCTAACGCAATCTCACAGACCTTAAGGCATTTCCTCTTTAACACTCTTGGCTAATGCTCACCAAGGTCCTCATCAACTCTTCCATAATGGGGTGGTCCCTTCTCACAGGAAGTATGTCCAATTATTGAGAGGCTATAGCCTTTAAGAATCCTTCCTGATATTAAACCTAACAGTGTTTCTCTACCATGTCATTATAAGTGCAACTCCTCTAGTATTTTCCCCTTCATTTACATTACTGCCCTTCAAGTATTTAAAGACAGCTAGCCCTCACGCACCAGTGCGAACACACCAGCACCAGGACCTCCTGCACACTGCCCACCCACCAGCCTGCCAGCACCAGTTCTGAAATATCTGGGCCAGGCAGCCAGAGAACACAGGACCTGGCTCCACCCACGGGGGCAGAAACTAAACCCAGGACCTGGCTTTACCCACCAGTGGGTGGACACAAGCCCTGAGATCCCCTGGGCCCCAGCCCTACCTACCAGCATGTGGACACCAGCCCCAGGACCACCATAGCCCCACAGTCTGCCATGTCAGGACCAAGCCCACCTTCCAGCAGGTCAGCAACAGGCTCAGGACCCCTGGCCCTGGCCCCATACACCAGAGGGCAGCTCTGGAACCCCCAGGAATGTACAGCCAGAGACCCTGGGACCCAGTTCTTCCCACCAGTTAGCCTGGAACCCAACTCTGGAACCCCCAGGAATGTACAGCCAGAGACCCTGGGACCCAGTTCTTCCCACCAGTTAGCCTGCACTAGCCTTGAGACCCCCAGAGTCCTGCAGCCAAGAGACCCTGGGACCCAGCTCCACCCACAAGTGGGCTGGCCCTAAGCCCAGGACCAGCCTCACTCACCAGTGAGTAGGCATCAGCTCCAGGACTCCTGCCTCCTGGACCTTCCCACCAGCTGGCCAGAACATTAACTATGGAACCCCCAGACCCTGCAACCAGAGACCCAGGGACCTGGTTCTACCCAACAGTGAGCTAGAACTAGCCTCAGGATGGCCCTGGGCCTTGGACCCACCACCAGGGGCTGAAGAAAGCTCTAAGAACCCTAGGCCTTGGCTTTACCCACCAATAGGCACGTTTCAGCCCTGGAACATCCTGGACTCCAATCCCACCCACCAGAAGGACAGCCCCAAGGCTGAGACCCCTTGAGCTTGAGTCCTGCCCACCAGCAGCCCAACATTAGCTTTGAGACACCTTGGGGCCCTCAGCCAATCATGCTGGGATCCAACCACACCCACCAATGGGCAGAAAACAGCTTTAGGACACCCCAGACCCCAAAGCCAGCCATGTTAGGAACTGGACCTGACCACCAGTAGGCTGACACTAGTTCTGGGATCCCCAGCCCCTGCAGCTAGTAGAGTCATGACCTGGTCCCACACACCAGTGGCTGGCGGTCTCCACACAAGGTAGGGCCCACAAGGTCACGCACAACAGAAGGACCTTCTGTCACAACAGAAGGACCAATGTAGCACAAATATGGGACACCCCTAGAGTATATAGCTCTGGTGACCAGAGAGAATTGTGCTGCTGGGATGCATAGGACATCTCCTATAAAAGGCCACTTCTCCAAGGTCATGAAACATAACCTACCAATCAAACACATAGAAATAAAAACAGCATATTAGGCAAAGTGAGGGGACAGAGAGGAAAATGTTCCAAACGAAGGAACAGGATAAAATCCCAGAAGAGGAACTAAGTGAAATGGATACAGGCAATTTACCCAATAAAGAGTTCAAGGTAATGAACTGTAAAGATGTTCAAAGAACTCAGGAGAAGAATGGATAAACAGACTGAGAAGTTAGAAGTTTTTAACAAAGAGAAAATATAAAGAAAAACTAAACAGAGGTGTAGGATACAATAACTAAAATAAAAATACACTAGAAAAAAATCAACAGTAGAAGAAAGTGAAAAACCAACAACCACGAATACTCTACCCAGCAGGGCTGTCATTCAGGTTTGATGGAGAGATCAAAAGTTTTACAGACAAGCAAAAGCTAAAAGAGTTCAGCACCACCAAACCAGCTTTACAAGAAATGTTAAAGGGACTTCTCTAAGCAAAAACAAAAAGACTACAACTAATAACATGAAAATTATGAAAGGAAAAAGCTCCTTGGTAAGGGCAAATATACAGTAAATGTAGAAAATCAACCGTATATATAGCTAGTAAGAAGGTTAAATGACAAAAGTAATAAAATCATTTACATACACAATAAGTAGTTAAGGTATACACAAAACAAAAGATGTAAAATATAGTGTCAAAAAACAGTAAACCTGAGGAGGGAATAAAATGTGGGATCATTAAAATGGGTTTGAACTTGAGATCATCAACTTAAAATTTATATATATATATATATATATATATATATAATTATTTTTCTACACATACAGAAAAAATAAAGGAGTCCAAACTACTACTCCAAACTACTCTGTCAATCTCTGCCTTGCAATTCGTGCTTTTGAGCCCATACACTGAACTTTTTATTTCAGTTGTATTTTTGGTTTTAACATTTTCATTTTGTTCTCTTTATATCTTCTATTTATTTCGAGACTCTTTCTTGCCAAAGCTTGCTCTTTCTTTCTCTCTTCCTTCCTTCCTTCCCTCCCTCCCTCCCTCCTTTCATTCTTTTCTTCCTTTCTCTTTCTTTCTTTCTTTCATTCTTTCTTTCCTTCTTTCTTTTTCTTTCACTTGTTCCAAGCATCATTTTTGTCATCTTGCTCTTGGCACCTTTTTATTATTTTTTAATTCAGTTTAAGTACTTTCTGTTTCTTGGCATGATGAATGATTTTTTTTTTCTTTACTGAAACCTGGACACTTTCATATTATGAGACACTGGAACTTATTTAAAACTTTTGTTTTAGCTAGCTTTCTTTGGTACCACTCCAGCAGGGGAAAGGGAGAGCAGTACTACCTCATTATTAGCAGATGGAGGTTAAAGTTTAGGTTTCCTAGTGGCCTCAATTGACACCCAGAAGAAAGAGGATGCTCCTCTTTATTGCCAGGTAGGAGTGGGAGTTCTGGCTTATCAATTGTTCTCCATTGACACCATGGTAGGTGGTCTTTTTAACATTGGGTGATGTTGCAAGTCCGTTTTCCACTAGGTCTCCCCAGACACTAGCCCAGCAGAGACGAGCTATCACATGATGCTGAAAACCAGGCCTCCCATGTGGCCTTTACTGATAGGTGGTCAGGGAAGGATGAGAAGGTGAGGAATATAAGTTCCACCTTCCTACATGGCCTTCTCTACATAACTCAGTGGAAAAGTTTTAGTACATCCTCACAGATTCACAAGGGTGGTAGTCTAGGATCATTACTCAGCCTTTGTTTTTATGTATGCAGGTGGGGCCACATTTCTTACATTTCTTTTGTGGTGTTTGTCTGAGTAGAGTGATTATGGTCTAAAAGTTTTTCTGACTTGCTAGGCTGCTCTTTTCCCTGTTCCTTGATTAAAGGTTTTTGTTGGTGCCCTTTTTGTCTTTACTTGTTGGTATGTCTGGTTTGCAGTTTTCTTCAGCTCCAGAGTTGTGATATGTGAGGCAAAAATCAAACCTAGAGAAGTCACCACCTTATTGTTCCTCAAAGGTCCCTAGACAATCTGTCTTCTCTTCACCTTTCAGAATCTTTTTGTGTTTGTCTTACATATAATGTCCAAGGTCTTTAGTAATACTTAGTAGGTGGAATTGGACAAAATACAACTACTGTGTCTTCTCAGAAGTAGAAATCCTGGAGGTAGTTTCCTACACAATATCTATTTTCTCTTTACTAGCATGACTCATTTTTATTTGGGGAGGCAATGTGCCAAATTTAAAATATTCACCTTCCTTGCCTTTGAGGGTGGCCATGTGATCAAGTTTTGGTCCATAATAGAACAGCTAAAGTCTACTGTATAGGACTTCTAGAAGTGCTATTGTTCTAGTAAAAATGGACAGATGGAGAGGCACTTTTTTTTCCCTTCATCTTTCTCCCTTTCTTTCTGACTAAAATGCAGACATGATACCTGAAGTTAGAACAGTCATCTTATGCCCAAGAGAACCAAAGCTACTCAGTATGATTGGCAAAGAAAGAAGCTAAAAGGAGCCTGAATCCTTCACCAACTGCTTGAGCAGTTGCACCAACCTTAAGTTTCCTACTCAAGGAGTATTTATTATGGGAAAATATTCCTATCGATTTAAGCTGTGCTAGTTGACTTTCTGTTTTGCTCACTAAACACAGTCCTAACAGTTATCCATTCTGTCCCCTCCCACACAATTTGGAATCAAGCTATATTTTACTTCATCTTCAAAATTCTGCTCAGGGCTACTTCCACTAAGATGACTTCCATGTTCTTACCCTAAAACAGATGTTCTGCTCAGTTGAGCCAGCACCAAGTACCACCCTCTTTTATGCTTTATACAATTGTATTTTTAAAAAATTTATGATCCTTCCAACTTTACTAGATAACTTCTTGAGAGCAGGAATTATGCCTGCCTGTTATTTTCTAGCTATTCAGTAAATAGTTGTCAAAAAGGCAGACGAACAAAGTTTTTTAGATACCATTTGTGTCATTGCAATTTGTTGTTATTTGCAACTATTTTCCAAGTAATTCCCTTCATAGAGTATGGCTGTTTTGGCATATTTCACTTTTCTCAACACTTCTGGAGAGAGCTGAGACACTGGACAGGAATTATTGCCACAGTTACACTGCATACATTTAATTAAAGTAAAACTACATTAATTCATCTGTTCTTTATGAAGTTGGCAAGCCCACTTCCTTTATGGTGCCAGTTTTTGGATATATATGTATTTTGGATCTAAAAAATAGTTCAAAAAACCTGAGGATGTGGGGGAGCTTCCTTTACAGATTTTCCCAATTTTCTGCCTCCCTAATGTTGTCATGTGATAAATTGAATTGTCCTTCTGGGATCTATCTTGGAATCACTATGTGCTTGCTGTTTGCTTGCCTTGGGTGATGCTAGGATGCCTTTATGACCACCCCAAATCCACACTGATTTTGCCTGAAAAGGAATGAACTACTTTTCCTTTCTGTTGAAGTCATCATCTTCCACTACTGAAGTCTACTTCTCATCTCTCTCCTTTCTTAAATTCTGGCTGAGTTCTTCTGAGAAGATAAAATGAGTCCAAAGGAAATCTCAAATCTGGGAGCTCCCTAAAGGTAGAACCAAAAACTCTGAGTGCCAGTGTGTTAGTATATACTGAGGATAGGGTGAAAGGTGTGGGAGTCTTCTGAAGTGAAGCATGGAAGGGCTGAAGGAAAGGTCAGTTGGCTAATGTTTGCCTCCTATTTTCTTGATTTTCACACGTGGATCCTTTCGGTGTTTGCATTTTTTTTTAAGATGCATGGTACATTCTAATACATTGAAGAACTCTCTAGAGTAAATATATATTCATGCACTTTTTCTCAACAAAGTAGAAGTAAAATTATAAATGCATAAATAGTATATATATATTAAATATATACATATTTCCTACATACAATTATATAACAAGGAAATTGCCTTTCACAGTGACATCAATGGATATATTGAGTACACGGTGTTATATTTGAAATTTTAAAAATGTCAGATAATAAAACACAATACCTTGACTGTCAAAATGGGACTTGATCTAGACATTCCAAATAAAATAAAATATTATATCCAGGAGAAAGCATGGTGTGAAAAGAAGTGCACTATGCTAATGTTAGAAGATTGGTTCTAAGAAAAACATAATTCTGAGTATTTACTTAATTCATGAACCTCAATTTCTTAATCTTTACAATAGAATGAATATTTAATATTAATAATTAATGTGTATATTTAATGAGTATTCTGCCTTCATTACAGTTGTTGAAGGATAACTAACATCATATAAGCTGAAATGCTTTAATACTTCCAAAGTGCTACAAATGTAGGTTTTCCTTAATATAATAAATAAAAATATATACCAACCATAATTAGCACTAGAAAAAAGTGGGAATCAAGAAGTTTCAATTTGTTAGGTTGATGGTGGGGTAAACTAACATTCTACATGTTAAAAGCTTAGCTTTCTGTGTTTAACAAAACATTGCAACAGTGTTTTTTTCCCAAAAGATTATCTGAAATTCAATTATGATGAAGCCAACAGATGCAGGAAATATTCTATATGGTGAAAAAATATATAAGCACACTATTAAAATAAATCCAATAGTAACAGAAAGTTAATAATGAGAAAGAGCTGTTCCCATTCTAGTCTCATTCCTCAAGCAAAGTTTTGACTCAGCTGTTTCTTTGATATTTTTCCAAATAATTTTTTTCTAAGAATATTTCTCAGTTGATGATTTTTAGATTCTACCTTTTGACTTTCTATAGTAAAGATGAAGAGTTAGCTCTTTGAAATCTCCCCACCACTCCCCCATTTCTCCCAAATTTATCCCTCCAAACATTGGAATTAGACCAATGATCATTGGGGCTTCCCTAGTGGAGCAGTGGTTGAGAATCCACCTGCCAATGCAGGGGACATGGGTTTGAGCCCTGGTCCAGGAAGCTCCCACATGCCACGGAGCAACTAAGCCCGTGCACCACAACTGCTGAGCTGGCGCTCTAGAGCTCGTGAACCACAACTACTGAGCCCATGTGCCACAACTACTGAAGCCCACGCACCTAGAGCCCGTGCTCCACAACAAGAGAAGACACCACAATGAGAAGCCCGTGCACCGCAACGAGGAGTACCCCCCGCTCACCACAACTGGAGAAAGCCCATGCGCAGCAACGAAGACTCAACACAGCCAAAAAAAAAAAAAAAAAAATCAATGATCATTGCCTTCCTCATTACATTTATGCAAATACTTCTTCCAGAGCCAAAGTAATGCACAATGTGTGGGTTTTGTATTGTAAATAACTGCCCCACTTTTCACATGCCCAATTTTCTGTCTCAATATTTTTAATTTATACATTTAGCTTTGTATCTCTCCATTAGCTTTCTATAATCTAGACTTCTTGATTTGATCCCATATTCCCTGAATCCCATCTTTCCCTTTCTTGATTTATTCATGAATTTGCTGAAGAATGTTTTTCAGGACCTCTCAAAATAATGTCATGGGAGGTAAGTGTTCAGAACCCTGGCAGACATGAAAATTCCTTGATGCTTTTCTAGCCTGACATGCGATGATGGTTTAGCTGGGTGAAGTTTTAGTTTGAAAAGCATTTTCCCTCAGACTTTTAAAGTACTTACTCCAATGGCTTTTAACAGTTGGTGCTGCTGGTGAGAAATATCGGTCTTGTTTCTTTATTCATGACTTGTTTCTTTTAAATCTCTAGAGACTTTAGGGTTTTCTCTCTATTTCCTATCCTGAAATCATATAATGATGTGCTCTGCTGTAGATCTGTTTTTGTTCTTTGGCTGGGTACTGTAGACCGATTCTATTAGAAATGTATATACTTTATTTCAGGAAAATTCTCGTTTACTTTCTTTAACTTTCTGCCTCTGAATTTCTTCTATTCCTTATAGAACTCCAATTTGTTGAATACTGAATTTTCTAGACAATTTCCCTAAGTTTCTTGATTTTTTACTCATGGTTTTGTTTTCTCTCTCTCTTTCTCTCATCTCTGTTTCTTTCTCTCTCTGCAGATTCTATTTCCATATCATTATCTTTCAAAACTTCTATTGCAATTTGTTCAGCAATTATATTTTATGTTATAAATAATTATTTCCTGTTTTCTGATTTTTTTTTCTTTTCCAATGGGTGGTAGGCAGGTTTCTAAGATGGTTTCCAAGCTTCTTGGCCTCTCATATACACACCTGTTCTTGAGTGTGGGAGGAAACTATAAATATGATGGTATATTGTTTCCTTGACTATATCACATCATGTGAAAGAAAGGACTTTGCAAATGTAATTAAGGTCACTAATCAGTAGACTTTGAGTTAATTGAAAGGGCGATTATAGTGGGTGGTCTTGAGATAACTTAGTTGAGCTCTTCAAGTGGGGGCTCAATGGACAGTGATAGAAGAAGTCAGAGAGTTGTACTCCTTGCTGCAGGCAAGTAACATTCATGCTTCTGGGGGCCACCCTGGCAAGGAACTGATAGGTGATCTCTAGGAAACGAGAGTACTGGGTTACAGCTAGCAAAAAGTAGGATCTCAGTCCTCTAACCAAGAAAGAATTGAACTCTTTCACCAAAACAAGTTGGCTTGAAAGAGGAGCTTGAGCCCCAGATGAGGGTGACTGCAGTCATATAAGACTCTGAACAGAGATGCTGTGAAATAGTAAATTTGTGGTGCTTTAAGCACAATAAATCATGTAATTTATTACACAACAATAGAAACCTAACAACTTGTTCTTGTTTTGTGGATGGAATATCTTCCTCACCCTGCTCTGAGGATACTAATAGCAGTTTTCTTTTGTTCCCTCCTTTACTTTTATTTGTTCTTTCATTATTTTAGACATTTTCTTGAGTTAAAATCCCATCTTTCCCTTTCTTGATTTATTCATGAATTTGCTGAAAAATGTTTTTCAGGATCTCTCAAAAAAGGGTTACTCCTACTGTTTCTTATGTTTAAATGTGAGACACTAAGAAAGGGATCAGGCACCTGGGTGAAGCCCTGTGACAGGATTTCATTTACATAGACATGACCGGATACATGGAGATCTTTTCACTGTTCTTATTTCCTTTCTCCAACGGGGAAACATCTGATATTCTGGCTAAGTCCTTAACTCCTGGTTGTTAGAATTCTGCTTGTGAGATGCGTGAGGAAGTCTTGAGTGTTTGACAGATTTATAGGCTGTCAATTCCTATTTTCAGTCCTAAGCCACTTTCTATTACACTGTGACCACCTGCAGTTTAAAAAGTCCAGAGAAAATGCCTCAGATTCATCTTTCCTAGGGGGTAGATGTTTGGATGCCACTGTTCTATGTCTCTGTATGGTCACCTTAAATATTGACTTGTGACAAATCTCCTTTGCAATGTGACTTCTCAAAGCTGCCATCCACTGTACATGTGGCTGGCCTCTGAGAACTTCTCTGGTCTGAAGCATACAGTGGTTGTCTTCAACATCAATTGAACAATTACCATTTTTTTTTTTTTTTTTTTGGTGGTACGCGGGCCTCTCACTGTTGTGGCCTCTCCCGTTGAAGAGCACAGGCTCCGGACGCGCAGGCTCAGCGCCCATGTCTCACGGGCCCAGCCGCTCCGCAGCATGTGGGATCTTCCCGGACCGGGGCACGAACCCGTGTCCCCTGCATCGGCAGGCAGACTCTCAACCACTGCACCACCAGGGAAGCCCAACAATTACCATTTTTAAGGATGGAAATTAAGAAAGAACATACTATTAAATACAGCTTACTATGCTGCAGAACTTTACTAAGATTATTATTATGCACATGGATGTTTAAACTAATGTTTACATTACAGAAGTATTTGAATTGTGAGGGAGTAGTGATATAACTGATTTTTTTATATGGTTTGAAATACAGATTTGAAAATATGGATTATTTTATACATGTTTTGAGGGAAGCTGAAAAAATAATGACTGGCATTGGGGAGAATCGGTTGTCATAACCGCTCTCCCCTTCAGCTGTTGTCTGGCTGAAGGCACCTGAGTATTTACCTTACGGCTCCTTCACCAGCAGCAGCTGATATTTGTCACCAACTATTTCAGTGGTTCCACTGCTCGTCACCCGCACCTGCCCAAATGGCAGCATTTCTGATGCAACAGCAGTGAAGCTGCTCTGCTGTGGAAACTCTCCTATCAAGTCAGATAAACATCTCCAGGTAGGCAGCTCAGATTAATCAGCTCCCAGGTAGGGTTAGGGAGATGCTTAGTTATTAAGGAAACGTTAGGTATGGTTTCTGCCTTCTAGGTGAGTCAGAGGAAGAACAAAAAAAGTTAAAGTCCTAGAAGTGTTTTAATTATTTGTAAAGAATCTATGGCTCTATGTTAAGAAATCATAAATACATAAATACAATTCATGGGAGCTATTTTTAAGAAAGATATAAATATCAGAGGTATGAAAGACTCTTCATGCCCTTAACACCAAGTTCTAATAAAATCTAAGCATATGCAATATAAGCATACGCAATATAAGCATAAGTAATATAAGCATATGCATATAAGCATATATAGGCTAAACTATTACTAGTATTATACAAATAAATTGCTAGAGTTATATAAATGAGCAATGAGGTTTTAAAATGGAAAGATTCCCTGTGAAGGGTGGAATTGGAGCAGAGTTTAATAATGTGCAATGAGTTACAAATATAGCATACTATTGCCATGTTCCTTGTGTGTGAAGATAATTATATCTTCAGAACAGCAAACAAAGAGAAGGATTTGGATTTATATCCAAAAATTCTGGAGAATAAGGAGAAAACTGAAAATGATTGTTTCATAATTGACACATAACTCATTCTTATTTCCAAAGAGCTTCTAGACATTGAGGAAAGATTCATCAAAATAATATTTGAATTGTTCACTTATTTCAACTGTTTCTGGATTTTTGAAAATATGATACAGCATTCATATTATTATTGCTTTTTTGTAGTGAGGGAGAAAGCAATTATTATTAGTAGTAATAACAGCAGTTGTGATTGCAGGGAGTAAGTTCAGTAAAAGCAGCAAAAGTAAGAGTTATATTTTATTTATTCATCTGACTTCTTAGTATATACCTATTGCAACATCTTGTAGGCACTTAAATAATATAAAAGTAAAAAACACTAATTATAATTATAGATTAAAGTATAAATGCAATGAGGCACAACAAATATGAGAAGACAAAAATATGCTAGGGCTTCCCAGGTGGTGCAGTGGTTGAGGGTCCGCCTGCCCATGAGGGGGACGCAGGTTCGTGCCCCGGTCCGGGAGGATCCTACATGCCGCAGAGCGGCTGGGCCTGTGAGCCATGGCCACTGAGCCTGTGCATCCGGAGCCTGTGCTCCACAACGGGAGAGGCCACAGCAGTGAGAGGCCCGCGTACCGCAAAAAAAAAAAAAAAAAAAAAAAAGCTAAATGCCCAAAGGTACTAAGAAAACCAGATTGGTTGGTGGCTGATCATATATAATTTTTAAAGCATATTACTTAAGCTTTTACTCTTCCCAAGGAAGAAAAACCTAAGCTCTTTCTCCCTGTACAGGTGATTTTGTATTTTTCTTTTAAAAATATACTTAGAGGTATTCCAATAGGTTATTTTGAGCATATAAATAGAATGTGATAATACCATATCTTTTTCATGCGCTGATAATCACCTACTAAAAAAAAAAAGTAAAGCAGCAGATATAGTAACAATTGTTTTTTTAGTGAAATGATGAAAAAACTATTGTTTGAAATAAAATATTCACGTAGGTGAGGTAAATTATCTCTTCCAAACAGCTTTAAGTATGTTTATTCTCTCAGTGCCCTGAATAACAATATTCAGACACCTTAGGAGAACAGATTAACTGCATATGGGATGACAGTTTATTTCAGAACGACATAGTTTTACTTGTGAGGTTGAAACTCTTCACATGCTTGGACAACTTCGCCAGTGACTTGACGAGCCTTAAATTAATGACAGCAATAGATTCTTATACATTTTGCCTTTGCTTTTCTTCTTTTTATCTTTTTCTTTAATCACTTACTGGTATTGTCTTAAAGACCTAGACACTTCAAACAGATCTGTAGTTGACACTAAAAAATTTAGAAATTCTTTATGGGGTCAAATGTGCTTATGTCTATCTAACTTTTGCTTTTCTCTCGTTTTATAAGTGCTCTCGTACAGAACACAGCATTGGAACATGAAATAATGAAAAATAATTGTAACAGAATTCCTTTTACATGGAACTTTTCTTTTGGGATATATATGATTCTTTTTGTCAAAATAATAACACCGATTGAAAATTAAATAGTTACTTCCTCAACAATCATTAAGGTTTTGGAATGCAAGTGAAATAAACAGTTTTTTAAGCCACATGCCCAGGAAATCAGGGATTTTATCCCTGTGTATCTCCCATTAAAGATCAGCAACATTATTTTTGTATATAAAACAGATTTTGCATTAATCTGGTTTACAATGTATATGAACTGTGACTTGTTAGAAATTAATTTGCCCACATATTACTGGTTAATTAGCTTTTAGTTTTATCTTATTTACTGTATTTGGCACTAATAGGACTATTTACTTAAGTGTAGTTGCTGTTTTATAAAATATTCTATAACAAAGAATTTTTACAAAGTCAAACTTGGCAATAACTCCATTATTCCAAATCGATGAGTTTTTAAATTGATTTCATTAATTCTAAAGTAGATATTGGGCTCTTCGTGTTCACCAGATGCTGTGTATATCTGCCAAGTGGATCTCAGTCCTTTCCTTCAGAGGAGTTCTCATGTGGATTGGGAGATACAGCTAAGTAGCAGTGCAATAAATGCAATTATGATGCGGCATGCAAAGTTCAGTGATGTCCAGAGGCTGGAAGGTCAAGAATGTATCCACAGAGGGAGCATCTTCTCTGTTGAAAGTCAGAGGCTGACTGATTTACTGTGTAAAATAACTGTTAGAAGAACATTCTATTCAAAGAAGTCAATATGCAAAGGCATTAGGGAATCAAAATACAATTCAGAAGAAACTTAATAAAATGATTAAAATCACTGATGAAGTCAGCCTAGAAATAATATTGTTTAGTTAACCCAGAACTTAAGGGTTAAATGGAGGTGAGATTGAGGTCAGAGTTTGGTAGATATAATGATGAAAGTCTTCTAAACACAGGGTTTTCAAAAGACCAAAAGGATATCAAAACTTCAGGTGAGCTTGAAATAGTTCATAATTTCAAGGAAAGGTCAAAATGGCCACAGAAAGGGAATAGGATGTTTCAAATATATAATCAGTCTGGGGAGTGGGAAACTGCCCTAATGTTAAAGCCAAAACAGTTAACGGAAGTGAAACTTACAAGAAGTCTGTGTTTAAGGTAATGGGGTTACCAGGAAGAGCAGAGCAGTCTTCTACATTCTGGTTAACTGAAAATGAATCATTCATTCTTTTGTTTTGGGAAATCTGTGCTTAATTTTAGATGATTTCATCAGTGGCATGCATTTGGCTTGCATTTCTTAGTACTGTGAGAAAGCTCTAGCATTCAGCATAAGTCAGCTCAGTGGTGGCAGTACTCTGCCCATTGGAACTGTTTATGAAGTGAGTTACTATGGCAGTAATGTGTGGGAGGAACTAGGTGGAGAACTTATCGTGCAATTCAGATCTATTCCCAGGTTTTCCAGGTGACCTTGGGAAGGTCCCCAACCCTCTTCAGGCCTGAGTTTCTTCTCTCTGACGCATAGAAAATTTTGTTCCTGATTTATAGAAAATGACCAAAACTCATGTCCTTTGCAGAAATAATCCCAGGATAACGGAGGATTTGAGAGGGCTTTGAAGTCTTTATATAGTATTTTAAAATTTTCAGTATAAAGTGTATCATTCAATCAAGAAAAGATTAAGAGTTATACTGACATAAAACTAATTTTATTGGATTGAAATTTTATAGTTTAATATCTTGACATTTTTAATGTGGCATTTTGTGGTCCCACAGAAGTGGCCTTGCAATCCTATACAGTTTATTGTAGTGGTAAAAATTCAGTCTCTATAGCTAGATTCTCTAGGGTTCAAATCGCAGCTCTACCACTTGACCTTGGACAAGTTATTTAACTTCTCTCTGCCTCAGTTTGCTCATCTGTAAAATGGAAATGACACTAATAATCCCTATCTCACAGGATTGTTGTGAAGGGAAAAATGTCAATGAATGTAAGGTACATAGAACATTGCCTGTCACACAGTAAAAACAAAATGCTTTATATTCAAGAATTTACCTAACCTCTTAGAGTTTCTATTTCATTACCTGAAAGAATAGATTATATCTCATAGGTTGTTCAAAGAATCAAATTAAAAATCTAAGAGTTAACAGTAAGCAGCATCCAAAGTGAGTGGTTTTATTTGCCTTCTTCTGTAGCTACTTCCAAATATTGGTGCATTAGCAGACAAACTGGTGGGACACACTGCCCTGGTAACAAAAGAGGCCCTAACTCAATGCTCATCCTGTCCTACTAATGCATTATTTCCTTAAAGGTAGTCTGGAAATCTCCTTTTATAGATATATTTGAGAGTAGCTGTCCAAATCAACTTCGACACCAAAAATAATTATCTCCTCTCCCTTTTCCCTTTATATTCTAGGAAGTTATTCTATATAAGGAAGCCAGATAACTTTATTTAGATATTTTTTTTTTTTACCAAGCTTCAATTTTTAGTTTTAGTGTGACATGCATAAGAATTTGTACTTGAGAGTAAAGGCTTTCTTGGGTTCAATTCCTGACTACCACTGATTGTGTGGTGATGGGCAAGTTACCTATGTTTTGGTTTCTACATTTGTAAAAAAGGATACTGAGAATAACTTAACCTGTTGAATTGCTCTTTTAAAAGACTCATTATATATATGT
The DNA here is from genome assembly GCF_963455315.2 of Globicephala melas. NCBI lineage: Eukaryota > Metazoa > Chordata > Mammalia > Artiodactyla > Delphinidae > Globicephala > Globicephala melas. The sequence goes on along the minus strand of NC_083327.1, from coordinate 12,676,066 downwards.
ATAACTGATTCACTTTGCTGTACACCTGAAACTAACACAACATTATAAATCAATTGTAATCCAATAAAATTTTTTTAAAAAGACTCATTATATATAAAAATGTTTACAACTATGAATGGTACATACTAAGACCTTGATAAATATTAGCTATTGTGGTAATTACTATTGTTCTTAGTTTTTAGTTGTGGAGTAGATCCCAGCAATAGAGTAAGCTGAAGTTTGTCTAATTTGATGTTGTGCATAAAAACGTTATAAAACAAAACAAATCTAAACTAAATAAAAAATGTTAGCAAACATAGTAGAATGAGGACCTCTGAATAGTCTCCCCTCCATAAAAATGAACAATGCAAAAATTGTCAGATTTTTTTTCAGAACTCTATAAATTAACCAAAAGCTTTACAGAATCTGTATAAACAGCTGAATTTCAGTAAAAGAAGTAAGTGTTGTGGCATTTTAACTTTCCCTATTCCCATGCCCTCCTGCCAAGCTCAGTGGTAGCTTTAAAAACAAATAGCCCATAATCATGGTGAAAACCAGAAGCGTGGCAGCATTTGGAAGTGCACAATGGTGCTGGAGCAGCTCCGAAGACCCATCCTCAGAGGACTGTCATTGGTTTGTCTGATGGTTCTTGCTGGCAGGGCTGTTTTTACTTGACCTGACTTGGAGTTCACCTAGTGAGAACAGCCTTTTCTCTGGGGGCATCCAAAAACAATCAGAGGCAATTGTTAAATATTCTGTTTGCCTGAGATGGTGGTTAAAGGTTGGAGCAAACAACAGGCTAACCAAAACATTTAGGAAAATCTGGGAAATGAGCTGACCCTAAGGCTGACATATTTATGAGGATCTAGAAGGCTGCATGAATACATAGGGTTGTTCATATGCCCAGGGCTGTATACATGTTAAGAAAAAACCTGAGAAGGGTCTAAACCCTTATATCAGTTTGTTTGGGCTATTATAACAAAAATACCATAAACTGAATGGCTTATAAACAACAAACATTTATTTCTCACAGTTCTAGAAGCTTGGAAGTCCAAGATCATGGCATCAGATTTTTCTGATGAAGGCCTACTTCCTCATAGATGACACCTTCTTGCCATGTCCTCACATGGTGGAAGGTGCAAGGGATCTCTTTAGGCCTTCTTTATAAGGGTACTAATACCATTCACAAGGGCTCTGTCCTCATGACCTAATCACCTCCCCAAAGCCTCACATCTTAATAACATCACTTGGGAGGTTAGGATTTCAACATGTAAATTTGGGGGATACACAAACCTTTAGACCATAGGTTCTCTGTGAGCAGGAAGTAAAGGCAAGGATAGATTTGTCAGTTACCTTTTGAGTGTTGAATACACACACAGCCTCTTAGCACCAAATACACATAGCCCTTCAGCAAAGATTGGGAAACTTAATATTTCCATGCATTTAAGGAAATCTCTGCTCAATTAGTAGCTGACTACTAAGATAACTGAGCAGAAACTTCAGTGACATGACAAAGAACACACACTTTACAGATTAGTTCCAAAAAGTCAATAATAAACAACCACAACAAATAGACACAACAGCAAAGATCAGGGACAGAGGAGAATCTGATCTCCTGAGTTGTCACAATATATTGTTTAAAATATCCACGTTTCAAAACAAATGCTATGAGATATGCAAAGAAATATGAAACTATGGCCCATACACTGGAAAAAATTCAATAGAGTGGTCCTTGTGGAAGCATAGATGTTCAACTTACTAGACAAAAACTTTAAATCAGCTTTTTAAAACATGCTTAAGTAACTAAAGAAAGCTTTTCTAAAGAATTAATGAAAAGTTTGAGAATGATGTCTCAGTAGAGAATATCAGTAAGAAGGTAGAACTTATTTTAAGAAAGAATAAAATAGAACATCTGGAATTGAAATGTACAACAGATGAAATAAAAAATTCACTAGAGAAGCTCAACAGCAGATTTGAGCCAGCAGAAGAAACAGTCAGCAAATTTGAAAGTAAACCAATTGAGATTATCCAGTCTTAGGAACAGAAAAGCAAAAGAATGAAGTAAAATAAAAAGAGCCTCAGACTTGTGAGACACCATCAAGCACATTAACATATATATAATGGCATTCCTAGATGTAGCGGAGAGAAAAGGGCAGAAAGAATATTTGAAGAAATTGTGGATAAAAACTTTTCAAATTTGATGAAAAAGATTCATTGACACATCCAAGAAGCTCAAAGAGATCCATACCTAGACACATCATGATCAAACTGTCAAAAGCCAAAGACTAAGAGAGAACACAGAGAGTATCGAGAGAAGCAACTCATCAGGTGCAAGAGATTCCTAATAAGATTAATAACCAATTTTTCATCAGAAACAATGGATGCCACAGGCAATATGAGAATATATTCAAGGTGCTGAAAGAAAAAGACTGTTAAACAATAATTCTATTTCTAGCAAAATTATCCTTCAAAGATAGAGGAGAAATTAAGACATTCGTAGATAAACCATACTGAGAGTATTCATTGCTAGCAGACCTCCCCATAAGAGACCATAAAGGGAATCCTTCAGTATCAAATGAAAGGACACTAGATAGTAATTCAAATCCAAATGATGAAATAAAGAGAACTGGTAGGGGTAACTACATAGGTAAATATTTGTAAAAAGTGTGAATGTATTTTTGTTGGGATTTTTCTTTCATAACCAATTTAAAATAAAACTGCATAAAGCAAAAATTGTAAATCTGTATTGATAGTAATATATAAAGATGTAATTTGTATATGAGCACAAAGGAGGGGGAAGCAAATGGATTGTATAGAAGTGAAGTCTTTGTATAATATTGTAATTAAGTTGGCATTAATCTCAACTAGATTTTTATAAGTTAAAATGTTAATCTTAATTCCCAGGACAACCACTAAGAAAATGATTACAAATATATAGTAAAAGAAAAAACAAGGAAAAAAATTTGTACACTAGAAAATACCCACTTAACCCTAAAAAAAAGGTGGTATTGGAGGAATAGAAAAACAGTAAAGAAATATATAACAAAATGGAAGAGTTAAATCCTATCTTATTTGTAATTACATTAAGTGAAAATGGATTAAATATTACAACTGAGAAGAAGAGACTGGCATAGTAGATATTTTAAAAAATCGTCCAACATTATGTTGTGTACAAGAGACACCATTTTAGATTCAGACACAAATATGTAAAAATAAGAATGAAAATATACATACTCCACAAACATTAACCAAAAAGGAGCTGGAATGGCTATACTAATAGCAGACAAATTACACTCTAAGACAAAAATTGTTACTAGCGACAAAGAAGAACATTTTTACAATGGCGAAATGGCAACCCATCAAGAAGGAAAACAACTAAAACATATAACATCAGAGCCTGAGGTATATGAAGCAAAACTGACAGAATTGAAGAGGGAACTGGACCATTCAACAATAATAATTGGAGACTCTAATACCCCATTTTCAATAAGGGATAAAACAACTAGACAAAAGGCCAAAAAAGAAATAGAAGTCCTGAACAACACTGTACATGAACTAGACCTAGCAGATATCTATGGAACATTCTATCCAACAACAGAATACACATTCTTGTCAAGTGCACCTAGAATATTCTCCAGAATAGACCATATCTCAATAAATGTAAAAGGATTGAAGTAATACAAAGTATGTTCACTGATATGATGGAATGAAATTCGAACTCAGTAACAGAAGGAAATTCAGAAATCCACAAATATGCGGAAATTAAACAACATACTCCTAAATAATAGGTCAAAGAAGAAATCACAAGGGAAGTTAGAGAATACTCTGAGATAAATGGAAATGTAAATACAACATATTGAAATTTGTGGAGTGCAGATAAAATAGTGCTTGTGGGGAAATTTGTAGCTACAAATGCTTAAATTATAAAAGAAAAAAGATGTTAATTCCACAACCTTCTACCATCAGACATTAGAAAAAGAAAACTGAGCCTAAAACATACAGAAAGAAGGAAAAATGAATACTAGTGTGAAAATAAATGAAATAAATAAACAATAGAGAAAATCAATGAAACCATGAGTTGGTTCTTTGAAAGATCAATTAAATGAACAAACCTTTAGCTAGAATGACCAAGAATAAGAGAAAGGACTCAAGTTAGTAAAACCAGAAATGAAAAGAGGGAATATTACTACTGGTATTACAGACATTAAAAAACAAAGATTATAAAGGAATATTAGAATAATCATATGTTAACCAATTAGATAAATTAAAGGAACAAATTCCTAGAAAGACACTCAAAGAACTGAAACTGACTGAAGAAGAAATTGAAATCATAATTAAACAAACTGAAAGAAAATAAAAGAAGGAAGAAAGAAAGAAAAGAAAGAGAGAAAGAAAAAGAAAGAAAAAAGAAAGAAAGAAAGAAAGAGAAAGAAAGAAAGGAAAAAGAAAGAAAAAGGCAGAAAAAATACACGGAAAATGTGGTCTTCTTTTCTGTTCATTTGCTTATTTTCCTAAACTTGTTGTGTCCAACTTTTTAAAGAGGTCATCTTTGTTAACTGAGTATTCTGGTTTGTTTGTGTCCAGCTAATTTTTGAGATAAAACGTCTCCCTTTATTGCTGGCCTGCACCATATTGGTAACTATTCAAAGCACTGTCTATTGTTTTCCTAATGTCATCTGCTAACTAGAAAATAGAAAACATGCCCAGGTTTATGACTGGGAAAGGAATACCACCCTCATACTGGAGTCTTTCATTTTAAGGTAGCTTATCCTTAAAATGTGATATCCAAGATATCAACAATAAGCTCTTCTTTTCAGTTTTTACATGGTTTACAGGTATATGAAAACTGATAAAGTATGTCTTCACAGTAGTCATTCCTTGTAGCAGCAGGTGTGATTTTTATTGTGACATAAACTGGACATATACTTCTGATTTAAACAACTGATTAATATTTTATACTTGGCTCCCCATGGCATATTTGAAATTAATTCAAGAACCTGTGAAACTCTACTTAGCACAATCATTTATTCACTTTTCCTGCAAACAGAGGCCCAAGCATGGAATAACTATGATGTCTGGACTGAAAGTATACTCTTGATAAATACAGCTTTTAAGTAATATACCATTATTTTTAATGTGCTTTCAAAGACCATTTCACTTTCCTAGACTGAATAGCAACAATGATGAGAGAAATGCACTTCAGTATCAATTCAGAAAAGCAGATGTTTATCCTCCAGAAGAAGTTGCAGGTGTTTTTATCTCCTGTTTTTTGTTTCTATGGCCCTTTAGCTAACTGTAATTGCCACTTTAGTGCTTGGCCAGAAAGCTGTTATAGCAATCAATCAAACAAATAAATGGGTAAGTTAATTAATATTTCTTGCTGAGAACTATTTAAAAAAATTATAGCAAAGCAATTTTGATTTTCAACAGTCCTACTCACCACCTGCATTTAGCAAAACTCTTGATATCAGTCTGGGTTGCTAAGCAATAAAATATCTCTGCCATGACTCTAGAGTCTCCAGGATCATTCCATTATTTTGTCATTCAGGCATGTCACACAGCTTGATGTGGGCCTCCAGTTCCTACACACTCAGAAATGTAGGCCTGCTGCTCCTATATAAAGAGAATGGTGGAACAGAGAGATGATTAAAAGGTTAGGAGAGCAAGGCTACATAAACCTCAGAATTGGGGGGATGTACTTTTGAAATGAGAAATAAGTCATTATAAACTCAGCAGCTTCATCACTTTAAAAATGTAGATAATTCTCACACTCAACAGAAACTCACCACATTTAGGGGAAATTATGCTAACTTTGCTATCTTAGCCATACTTCTCAGATAAAATATGATAAGGTTGTAAAATCTTGTATAGTATTTTTTATTTATCAAAGGGTCGTCCTGATCATTTGATCATCAGATATATTCAAGTCCTGACTTGTGAAGATAGGAAAGACTGGTGAGAGTCCTGTGCTAATTTAAAACTTTTTGGGCTTCCCTGGTGGCGCAGTGGTTGAGGGTCCGCCTGCCGATGCAGGGGACACGGGTTCATGCCCTGGTCCGGGAGGATTCCACATGCCGCGGAGCGGCTGGACCCGTGAGCCATGGCCGCTGAGCCTGCGCATCCGGAGCCTGTGTTCCGCAAGGGGAGAGGCCACAACAGTGAGAGGCCCGTGTACCGCAACAACAACAAAAAAAACCTTTTTGGTGGTAGGCTGACTAGTTTAAGAAGCCTCCAACTCTTAGAATCATATGTAATTATTTAAGAACAATTTTGTTTTTTTCTTTATACCTGTGTTAGATTCTGTGAAAATACTTCTCTTACTGACTTTATCTTGCAATATAGGTACAGGTATTTACTTCTACATTTTTTGACCTATAAAAAGGAAAATGTGTCCTTTCACACTGACTTATTGAGGTTTCTGAAAATGGGTAAGACTTTCTCTGAGTTATAGGAATAAAGAGTAAAGAATATGTGAAACGTAAATTTGAGTATCTTTTTCAAATTAGTAACAGTTCTTTTGAAGAATTAATTTATGCTACATAGCATAGATTGGTCTTGAAGAGATGAACTTAACCATATTAGATACAACTGAGATGAAAAAGAATACAATTCCCCCAAACTCCTTGCCCTCACCTTCTGAGGTTAGTTTTCTAATATGTAAAATAGTAGGTTTGATGACGATAATCTCTTAAAACTTTCTCATCTGCAATATAGGAACTGAAGCAAAGAGTTAAAGTAGCTTTATTCAATATGGTAAATTCAGTCAAAGATAAAAATTCCGCTTCATGACTGTTTGATTACCTCTGTTTATACCATGTTTTAATTTATCATCAAAAAATATGAAGGCATTCTATTTCAGACATTCTCAATATTCTGACAGTGTGCAGGCAGAGAGGTGAAGTGCATCCGTGGAGTGAAATGATCAAGAAGTAAAGTGACCTCCTCAAGATCATGGAGCCAGAAAGTATAAACCTAAGATTCAGACTGGCTCCTTCTGAAAGCCCGGCCAGAGGTTTTCACCGTATAACAGTCTTCATTATACAAGAAGATATATTCCAGTATCCTTATTCTTCAGCTAAAATAACTGAGCCTTAGAGTTGTAAAATGACTTTTACCCCAAGGATGACTACAGAATGAACACTAGAATCTACACTACTGACTTCCATTCTGGAGCTCCTTCTGTTTACATCATCCAGATTTACAGCTAATCTTCACTCTTATTCTGTACATTCCATTTTGAAGGATAAACATTATGGGGAAAAAGAAGTGAAAACATTGAGATTTAACAAGGTCTTTGAACTAAAAATTTAGACAACTTTTTTGAATTACTCAACCTTGAGTTTTTTGTGGTTAACGAATTTTTTCCTCTTAAAAGATAACCCAGTAGATAAAATATCTACCGGTTTGCAGTTGCTGATTACAAAAAGCAGGACCTCAGCCTCACCTTCCTGCAGCTACTTTATGATGCTCCGTAAGGGCTAGAACTTCTGTATTCAAGGCCATTTTGTCAGCTAGCCACTGTAGATGATAATCTATTGAGCAGTTATTATGTGTGAGGAGTTATGCCATGCTTAGTATGGTAATTTAATTGTATCCTCACAACAACCACATACCATGGGTACTATTAACTCCCTCATTTGACAGGTGAGAAATCTGAAGCACTATGGGATCCCAGGTTTCTTAGCCATTTTTTAACCCAGGTAGGCTGCCCCTAGAGCTGATTCTCTTCCTGAAACTCCACAGCAAACATGTGCTTATACAGTTCCATGTGCTGCATATTCATATATATGGCAAAAGGAGTAGCTTGAAATAGCTGTGACGCTCCCTTTTAGGGGCTGCAGACTACAAGTGCTTGCCAAGTTTCCAGTTCTCAGCCAAACCTGGGTTATGTTCCATGACTGAGAGGCCTCCTCTCCAGCTCATGCTGCTGCATTTTGTGTCGTAAACCCTAAAAGTAGCTAAGCATATATACAGTTTCACAAAGTGAACAGTTTTGATGTCTTCTCCCCCCTTATTCCTTACTCATAGGAGATCAAACGCAGTCCCAGAGGCCATAGGAAGATCAGATACTCCATTCTCCTCATCTTCTCTCTTTGTAGCTTCTCTTCCACAAAACCTTTCTCCCTCTCCTTCTCAGACAAAAACTTCTCTACATATCAGTGTGTGTCTGTGTGTGTGTGTGTCTATACACTCAGCTTCTGTAGCCAAATTAGTATCTTTTAACAAAAATAATATTAAATGTCATAACACTGAATCCAATTACCAATGAGCAACTATAATGAAATTCTGTCTATAACAATTTGTATATTTATTATTGTCAAAGGCAGTTATGTTCCTTGAAGAAGCTGCAGATATGCATGAAGATAGAAAAATCACAAATAATACCACTGCCAATTTAGAAATAATTATTGTTAACTCATTGACACACAGCAATCTAGAATCACACCATGGCTCATGATTAACGTGCACTTTTCTTTTTCTTTCTTTTCTTTTTGCGTTTCAGTTTGAGAACTTTCTATTGACCTGTCTTTAAGTTCATTGATCCTTTCCTCAGCCATGTCGAGTCTCCTGATGAGCCCATTGAGAGCATTCCTCATTCCTGTTACTGAGTTTTGATTTCTATTATCTCCTTTTGACTTAGAGTTTGTACCTCTTTACTCATATCATTCATCAGGTTTTTTCATATTATCTACTTTTTCCATTAGAATATCACTTTAAATTCTCTGATTATTCCACCATCTGTGTCATACCTGAGTCTAGGTCTGATGATTGCATTTTCTCCTCGAAGTGTTTTTTCTTGCCTTTTGACATGTCTTGGCTGGACCTGTTGTTTCGGGTAGTAGGAACTGGGGTAATAGGCATTGTGTGAGGATTGATGTTAATCTGGCTAGGAGTTGGGCTGTGTTTAATGTTTAATGTAGCTACAGGTATCATTGGCTTATATTCCTCAATTGTCTTTGTTATTGGGTCCCCTCTTGACTTTTGGCTTCCCTAGGTACTCCTACTCAGAAAGTCTATGTTTTATAACTTCTTTGGCTGTAAAACACTGTTGTTATCTTGGAATCCTGTTGGTATGGTGGTAGGGTACATGGAAGAGGTAGTGTTCTATAATCTTCTGATTAAATTTCAGGCTTTTAGGGGGCCCATCTGTTGGGACCTTCATAAGTCTAGTAATGTAGATTTTATCTCCCCTTCCTCCTATCCCCTTCCCTAGTTGCAATGTTCTCAATCTATTTCCTTGAAGCCCTGATCCCTGTTGACTATTTTTTTGTTCCTCTCTTAGGTGAGGGGTTGGAATGGAGAGGGATTCCCTCTTCCTGATGGGATAGAGTTTCAGAATTGAGCTTTGACAAAGTCCTTTACTGTGGAGAGTGAGCCTTCATTATTGAAAAGACTCTTGGCTTATTTCACAATGGTTATTTTCCACTCTTCCTGTGTCAGAGCCAAGAGAAGATCTTATCATATTCTCACTGTGAGGACCTGGTGGAGTTCTTGAAGGAAAATTCACAAAAGTGTGGTGGGGTCCCCTAAGACAGTGGCCCTAGGAGTTTCTCACTCTCAAAGCTAATCAACATTCAACATCCAGAAATTAATAAAAATTATCATGTAATTCTAAACAGTTTGTGGTCCCAGAAGCTTCTTTTCCAGATCTCCATTGCTGTATCTCTCTATATGCACCCAAATCTCCAAATTTAAGTTACCATTGTGTCTTATGACCACAGTTCCCTGATGGGTACAAACAAAAATCATTGATCTTCAGTTGTTCAGCATTTTCTTGTTGTAAGGACAGGAGTGGTAACTTTTAAGCTCTTTTCATTTGGAGCTCTATAATGTGTATTTTTCACTTAAAAATATATCCTGAAGATTTCCATGTCACCACATAATCTCCTACAACAACATATCTAATGACCATGTATCATTATATTGTGTAAATTTATATTGTTCATTAAACCATTCAGCTCTCTTGGGACATTTTTCACTATTCTAACGAGAACCATCATGAACATCTTTGAAGCTAACTAAATATGTTCACATTGATTATTTCCTCAAGATAATTTACTGTAAATAAGATTTATAAGCCAAAAATCTACATTTTCAGTCTATTTTAAAAATTGCCAAATTGCTCTTAAGTTGGTTTATAACTGCTTGTACTCCTTCTAGTCATCAAGAGACTCTGATTTCTTGCATCCTTACCAGCATTGGATAAAGTGTTTTCTACATTTCCACTTTTGTGTATTTTTTTGTTTTTGTTTTTGTTTTTGCGGTATGTGGGCCTCTCACTGTTGTGATCTCTTCCGTTGCGGAGCACAGGCTCCGGATGTACAGGCTCAGTGGCCATGGCTCACAGGCCCAGCCGCTCCGCGGCATGTGGGATCTTCCCAGACTGGGGCACGAACCCATGTCCCCTGCATCAGCAGGCGGACTCTCAACCACTGCGCCACCAGGGAAGCCCTCCACTTTTGTGTTTTATGTTCTTATATCAATTTACATTTCTCTGATTATTTAGGAATTTGGGTATTTTAATTATATTTTAATATACTTTCTACTATTTTTTGTCTGAAATTGCCTGATTTAATTGTCCATTTATATAAGTTGCTCAATTTTTTTGACTACTCAGAATTTAAAATTTTTTCTTATTAAAACTGATCAATTCTTTTCTTTTAAATTTTCTTTGCATTTTTTTTTTCTTTAATACCTGAACATACCCTTTGAATTTGAAGTTAAAACAGAACACAGTTAATACACAGTGAATAGAATTTAAGAATATTTTGCTATGGGTTATGAAGTGTACCTGTCTTAGGTTGGCAAAGATTACACTATAGACTCAGCTAAGCCTGGGAAAAGAGTAGCTCTCCTTACCCTAAATCTGAAATTATCCCTATTTTCTCATTATGTCCACATCATCCATAAGTCATTGTACAGTAGATAGCATGCCTTTTATTACAGGGCCTCTACTTTTCAATTTTAAAAGATTTGCTATCTAATAAATATCTGCAGCGTTCACTGTGTTGAGCCACTGAAAACATTGGGCCTTATACTAGTGCAGTAATAATACAGAATTAAACAACAAAAAGATACAGTGAAATGTGGTGGAAAGCAAATCAGGTTGGTGGTGGAGATTAAACATATATGCCATGCTTTTACTATTTTGTGAACAATTTAATCTGAAATGAAGTTTAAAGTCTCCCAATAGCTTAAATATAGGTCAGCTACAATAATAGATATTGATAACTGAAACTAGGGGTGGGCAATGTGTTTTGTATTATCTCTGGCAATAACTGATAAAGAATTAATAAATAAAATTTTATTTTGTTTTTATTTTGTTACTTAAACCAGGCCTGTTATTCTGTATATTAGATTTTGCTTATCAAGTGAGAAAGTGAATGAAAGAAGAATGTTCAGATGATGAATCTCCAAACATAGGCATAGGGTAGCAGCTTTGGTATGTATGAAATGGGCTTTTGTGCACTTGGAGTAGATTGTATTATTTGGTTAGGAGCCTATAAATTAAAGCAATAAGTCAATAACAGAGAAACGCAGACTCTTATTGAGGTTGTCTAAAAAAGATAATAGAGTTAAAAATATATAGTTGACAAGAGTGAAATAATAGTGATGAAATTTATTTCCTTAAATAAGGAATGAAACTTCATTTCAAATGTCAATGGGAAGAATGAGAAAAAATTATCATTATTTCTACTATACGTGACAATATACATAGAAAATCAGATTATCAGTTGGAAAATGTTGGTGATTAATTAATATGAGTATTCAATAAAATGACTGGGTAAAAAGTGAACAATTGATTTTCATTATTCATGGTTTCAGCATTTGTGAATTCATCTACTCAATAAGATTTTTTTGAAATCTCAAATCAATAAATGCCATGTTTTTGTGGTCATTCGTGGATATGCAAAGAGTGGCAAAAAATTTGGGTCATCCAACATGCACATTCCCAGCTGAGGTTCAACAAGCTGATACTCTGCCTTTTTGTTTCAGTTCTCAAACTGTAAATGTGTCCTTTTTGTCATCTATTTAGTGTCATTTTGGGGGCGTTTTTGTACTTTTCTTTGAGTAACTGTCTTTTCACTGTTTAAAATTATTCTGAAGCATAATGCAGAGCCGTTGCCTAATGTTCTTAAGTACAAGAAGACTGTGAAGTGTCTTATGGAGAAAATACATATGCTAGATAAGCTTTATTCAGGCATGAGTTATTAGTGCTATTAGCTGTGAATTCAATATTAGTGAATCAATAATATATGTTAAATAAAGTGTCTTTAAACAGAGACAAATAAAACAAGGCTAAGTGTTGATGGTTGACAAAAATGTCGTGACCAGAGACTTTCAGGAACCTTACCCTGTATTTCCACTGGGAGCAATTATTCAGTATTTGCTAATTCAGTGTTTGTGGTGAATTTATACAATATAACTACTGAATGAATAATGGGAATCATTTGTATACAAAAATGGATCTTATTAAATAACATGTTTGAAAGTGTAATATAAAAATATTCAACTGAAGATTCAACAAAACTGTACTAAAGTTAGTAATGAACTTAACTCACTTAGGTAATATGATGTTCTTTGTTCTTTTGTCCTTTAGAATTTAAGTTGCCTGGGGACAGATTATATCAGATTCTGTTCTACAACCCCAGCTCTAGAATAATGTTTGGCACCTATAAGGGACCTAATAAGTTGTTGTTATTGTTACTTTTCCATGGAGATGATTTTGCCTGCATTTATTTTATTTCTTTTTTATACTGACTGCAGAATTACTGAAAAACTGAATGATAAGATTTAAAAATTGCACAAGAAAAGAGTAGTTATAAGAGCAATGGAAAAATTTTAATAAGAAATATAGATCAATTTAATACACACACATTCTATAAATTAAAATACAACAAAAATTAATACCAAAGAACAGTTTGCAAAGCAATAAATACAAATGCATGTGACTGAAAATGGGTTAAGTTTATTCATATACATAAAGCTTTTATGAATAAATGAGAAAACTGCAATCTCAATAAACAAATGGGAAAAAGTAGACTATTTACACAAAGGGAAATTCAAATAGATAAAAGTAGAAAATTTCAACTTCATTTATATGCTGAAAATTAGAATGGAAACATATCTCAACCTTACAAAGACCATAATGTGATAAACCCACATCCAGAATTACACTCAGTGACTCTAAATCAGGAACAAGACAAGGATGACCACTCTTGCCACTTTTATTCAATATACTACTGGAAGTCCTAGCTAGAGTAATTAGACAAGAAAAAGAAATAAAAGGCATCAAAACCAGAAAGGAAGAAGTAAAGTTGTTTCTGTTTGTGGATGACTTAATAAATATAGAAAATTCTAAAGATTTCACTAAAAAAACTGTTAGAGCTAATAAATGTATTCAGTAAAGTGGCAGGATAAAAAAGCATACAAAACTAACTTTATTTCTATACACTAACATGAACTATCAGAAAGAGAAATTAAGAACACAATTCCATTTACAGTAGCATCAAAAACAGTAAAATACTTAAGAATAAATTTAACAAGGAGGAGAAAATCTGATATACTGAAAAAATAAGACATTAATAAAGGAAATTGAAGATGACAGAAATAACTGAAGAGATATTCTATGTTCATAAATTGGCATAATTAATATTGTTAAAGTGCCCATACTACCCAAAGCAAATTATGAATTCAATGCAAATCCTGTAAAAATTCCAATGGTATTTTTCACAGCAATAGAAAAAACAATCCTAAAATTTGTATGGAACCACAAAAGAGCCTGGAAAGGCAAAGTATTCTTGAGAAAAAAAAATAAAGCTGGAGGTACCATACTTTCTTATTTTAAACTATAATATATTGTACATATTACAAAGCTATTGTAATAAAAATAGTATAATATTGGCATAAAAGCAGACACATAGACCAGTGGAACAGAATTAAGAGATCAGAAATAAACCCATGCTTATATGGTCAGCTAATTTTTGACAAAGGAGTTGTGAATATACAATGGGAAATGAATAGTCTCATAAATAAATGGTGTCGGAAAAACTGGATAACCATAGGCAAAAGAGTAAAATTGGACCCACACTTACACTATACACAAAAATCAACTCAAAATGGATTAAAGCTTGGACATAAGATCTTAAACCATTAAACTCCTAGAAGGAAAAAAAAAGGAATAAGCTCATCAGCATCGGTCTTTGCAATGATTTCTTGGGATTTGACACCAAAAGCAAATACAGCAAAAGTAGAAATAAACAAGTGAGACTACCTCAAACTTAAAAGCTTCTGCACAGCAAAGAAAACTATCAATGAAATGGAAAGCAAACTACCGCATAGGAGAAAATGTTTGCAAATCAAAATATATAAGAACTCATACAACTCAATAGCAAGAAAACCTCAAACAATTGATTAAAAACTGGGCAGGGGTTCTGAAATTTCCCAAAAAGACATACAAATGAACAACAGGTACATGAAAAAATGCACATCATCACTCATTATCAGGGAAATGCAGATCGAAACCATAATGAGATGTCATCTCAAATCTGTTAGAATGCCTATTACTAAAAAGTCAAGAGATAAATGCTGGTGAGAATGTGAAGGAAAAGGAACCCTTGTGCACTGTTGGTGGGAATGTAAATTAGTACAGCCACTATGGAAAACAGTATGGAGTTTCCTGAAGAAATTTAAAAATGAACCACCATACGATCTGACAATCCCACTTTTGGGTATATATCCAAATGGAATGAAAGCATTATCTTGAAGAGATATCTGTACTCTCATGTTCATTGAAGTATTATTCAAAATAGCCATAGTATGGAAACAATCTTAAGTGCCCATCAATGAATGAATGAAGAAAATGTGGTTATATATAGACTGGCATGTTATTTAGCCTTAAAAAAAGAAAAAAATCCTGTCATTTGTGACAATATTTGCCTTCCACAAACTTGGAGGGCTTTATGCTAAGTGAAATAAGCCAGACAGAAAAGGCCAAATACTGCATGATATCATTTATATGTGGAATTAAAAAAAGTCAAACTTATAGTAACAGTAGAAAAGTGGTTGCCAGGGGCTGGAAATAGGGAGAGGCTGGTAATACTGTATTAAACTATAAAGTGCATAAGGTATGATGATCTAATGTATAGCATGGTGACTATAGTTGATACCACTGCATTGTAAAATTGCAATTTGCTAAGAGAGTAGAATTTAAGTGTTCTAACCAAAAAGAAAAAAGGAAAAAGGAAATATGTGCAGTGATAGATGCATTAATTAATGATGAGGGGAAGCACTTTTACAATGTACGCAGGTATCAAATCATCACATTGGACCCTAAATATCTTACAGTGTTATTTGTCAATTATATCTCATAAAGCTGAAAAAAATTGCTTTCCAAAAGTTGAAAATACTGGCAAAGATATAAAAATAAAACATGGGGGCTTCCCTTGTGGCTCAGTGGTTGAGAATCTGCCTGCCGATGCAGGGGACACGGGTTCGAGCCCTGGTCTGGGAAGATCCCACATGCCATGGAGCAACTAGGCCCATGAGCCACAATTACTGAGCCTGCGCATCTGGAGCCTGTGCTCCACAACAAGAGAGGCCGCGATAGTGAGAGGCCCGCGCACCGCGATGAAGAGTGTCCCCCCACTCGCCGCAACTAGAGAAAGCCCTCGCACAGAAACGAAGACCCAACACTGCCAAAAAAAAAAAAAAAAAAGACAACAGAACTGTGGTATTTATACACTAAATTCAAAAAATAAAAATAAAACATGCCCAACTGCTCTGTTTAAAGCAGAGATAGACAAGGAAAAAGGGTGAGACTGAAGCCCTGAATGTAGTTTCAAATAAATTGATTTTTCTCAGTTATTCTCAAAGTGTGCTGTGCAGACTTGCAGCATCAGCCTCACGTTCTCCAGCCCCACCCGGTAGGAGCTGAGTCAGACACCAGGGAGAGGAGCCTGCAGTAGGTGTTGTAACAAATCCTGATGCTAAAGTTTGAGAACCACTGAGGTAGAGCACTCCATGCTTTTCAAGGTGCACTTCCCCATATCCGCTCCTTGTATCTTTATAACACTTCTGGGGGGGCAGTTTCTAAACCTGCTTTATAGTTAAGAAACCTGAGAGACCCAAGCAAAGTGATAACCAACATTCTGGTCTTCTCACCTTTGAATTGGACACATTTTTACAATATCATGAGGCCACCTGGTAAGTCTCCTTTATCATGGATATTCTGTATTTCAAATGCTGGGACATATTTTAAAGTGATACTTGGCAACCATTAATGCAAGGAGAACAAGAAATCCTTCTGTGAAACAGGAATAATCTGAAGGCAGAAGTGACACTTACCTTACGGGGCTGTAGGAGCATCGTATGAAGCCAAGCTCTGGCCTCTCTAGCAGGGGACAGCAGTGTGCTGGGTGCATGTACGGATTTAGCTACTCCTATAAACCCACTTCTTATAAAGTAATCACCTATTCAGGGAATTGGTCACAGTGTAAAATGCCTCTATATTTAGTGACTTTCATTCTTGAGGTACCTTAGACTATAAGAATCATTTCAGTTGCTCCTTGTAAGACATACAAGAGTTTAAAGATAAGAGTATATTTCCTCCTCCCAAGAGACAAACCCCTTGATTATCTGTTCGGGTCTCCTTAGCAGCGGGAGTAGCAGCTGCCACAGCAGACAGCTGCAGCGTGAAGGGCATCGTGTGCAGTGAGAGAGAGATTTGGTACCCAAGGAAATGAAAAAAAATATCAGAACAGTTATCTTCTGTACTTACAATAGAAGTACTGCAGGGCAGATAACAGCATTGGAAGTTTTTTCTAAACTTATCTTGGCGTTACATCTTCTGAACAAAACCAAGGTGTAGACAACTGAGGCTTGTTCTAATAACAAAATTGTTGCCTGAAATGAAATTTTTGACATACCAATCATTCTCTGTAGCCAAATCATTTTTCTTTTCATATAAAACATGTTTGGGGAACACTTTAATGAATGTTTTGCACTTAGTCATCCACTTTATTTTCTTTGCTAAGAGGTCCTTCAGTGGCCACTAAAGAACACATCTCTCCTGGGAGGTATATTTCCTGGCATGTTATTAGCAAAATGTCTTCCTAGCTAGTTAAGAAGAAAGTGACAATGATTGGGAACAAACACGACTTTTCCTCTGCAATTAAAAGGAGTGAATGAGAAATTTTGTGATTGCTGTTTTTGATACTGTAGCTGCAATTTCGAGTTAAAGTGTTCTAAGGGCATGGCCTGATAGATCTCAGAAAGGGCAAATACTTACTTAACTATTAAGTGATGGAGAAAAGCTATTCCGGGTTAAGGCCGTGGTCCTTTGAGTTTGAGGTGAAGGCCGAGAGACACAATTTAGGGGAGAAGGGAGTGACCCTGGGCTTAGTCCAGATAAATCAGCGTTGCATGTGTGCTGTAATTTCCCTTGAGCAAAACACTCTCCCTACCTCATCCTGAACCTCACTAACCTAACACTTGAACTTTTCATCCCATAGTTAGAAGTAATAATTCACATGAGCTACCCTTGAGGAGAGTAACACTTTGCTTATTTTTAACACTAAGATCAGTATCAGCTTCTTTTCTGAGAGGAAATTTTGCAAACTAGGTGGAGAAGGAAACTCTAAGGGCAGTGGTGGTAAAGGGATAATATCTCCACTAAAGTCAAGTCTCTGAGGTCAAGGCCACACCTGCCCTTGCTCACCACAGAACTCTGGTGACCAGCGTGATGCCTGCAGCAGCTGATTCATTGTTTGAATAAAGGCACTTATGCAGGATGAAGGCTGAGAAATGTCACTGAGAGTGCAAAGGGAGTTCCAGGTGCCCCCAAACACACCTGACATCACAGTGTCTGCAGTTGAAGCTGATGTTTCACTTAGTAGCTGCTAGGCAGCTGCTCCCTCTGGGTTTTTAAAAGTAGCTGCAAACATGGCTAGAAAAGCCATCTGATGTACTGAAGCAGTATTTCTCAAACTACCTGTGGTGAACGACCAGTTTTGTTTGGTTTTTTATTCGCATTCAGTTGCAGACCAATGCTTTAGTAAAATATAGTAAAAATGAATTAACAGAGCAAGGGAAAAGGCAAAAGAGGACACACAAAATACAAGGCCATTTGAAGAATTATTGTTACCGAATCCAAGTTCGTACTTCTCGCTGCATGACAGGCCAATAAATCAAAACATGAGGCTTTGGGGCAAGGAAAAGTGCTCCTTGTTGCAAACTTCTTGTTGCCAGCTAGACCCCGGCAGGCGTGTGATAATCCTCTGTTCTTACAGCTGTCCATGTAGGTCTGGTCACGACGTTCCTGCAAACCTCCAACAAGACAGATGTTATTTTCCGTTCTGCAACTTTATCTCTGTAACAATGTAAAAGTGTTATACATTTAAAGGTACAGCCTGAGAGGCAGAGCCTTGAGAATGGGCGATCATGTATATTCCAGGCGATAGGCAACATTCCTTTACAAAGGTGCAGAGCCAGCATGGCTAAGCACAGGCAACAGAGCACAGAGGTTAGAGCTAAAGGAATAGATCCAATATGGAGTCAGGTTTGTTCTCTGTTACATTTTGAGTTTCCACAACCTACAATTACTCTGTAAGATAACTATAAGAATGGCTCTAAGCATTCCCTCCTTTGTTGCAACCCGGTAACAAGAGCTTCCTGGAGGGCACAGTTGCACAACACACATTGAGTTGTGCTGCCCAAACACTTGGCCCAGTATCCTTTATTTGAAGGGTGGGAGTGGAATGATTTGGGCACTTTCTAGAGATTAGTTATTCCAGTAAAGAACTGCAGGGTTAGTAGTGATTTAATGTGTCATAGCACTGAGTGCCAACCCTGCCTTCTGAAATATAGATAGAAAGAATTAAAGATGCAATCATCTTTCAACAGAATTACTTGCTGTAAAATAATGTCCAATAAACTTCAGACTAAACTGATAAGAAACAAAGACAATTGCTTTGCTCTTCTATTCTCCCTGTGCTCCTCCAATGGCACTGGATACAGTTAGAGTGAGGGGGAGTACAGGTAAACCAAGGACTTGCTTACTACATAAATACTTTATTTACTTCCCTTAGAATGTAGGTTCTATAAAGTCAAATGCATTGATTCTTCTTCTTTTTTTTTTTTTTTTGCGGTACACGGGCCTCTCACTGTTGTGGCCTCTCCCATTGTGGAGCACAGGCTCCGGACGCACAGGCTCAGTGGCCATGGCTCACGGGCCCAGCCGCTCCGCGGCATGTGGGATCTTCCCAGACCGGGGCACGAACCCACATCCCCTGCGTCAGCAGGCGGACTCAACCACTGCACCACCAGGGAAGCCCTATTGATTCTTCTTAATCAGACTTGCCAGGAGTTTTATAGTAATAGATTTTTCAACCCACTGAAAAATTGCAGGGGGAGAGTAAACTAACTTGTTTTTATTTATTTATATTTTAATAACTAATTTAAATCATAATTATTTCCTTACTGTGATGATATGGATAAAATTTATTGCTGATTATAGGTCTAATTTCTAGAATTTAAAACTTTGTTCATTGAAAGCATTTAGTATTTAATTTTTTCCATATATAATTTTGTTACACTCAAGAGATTTGATATATTGTACTTTTATTTCAGGCCTACATATTTTTAAATTTCTTTCTGATATCCACCTTAGGTTATATATTATTTTAAATTCAATTTTTAGCTTCCAAATATTATATTTTAATCAACATTTTGTTTTGAGTTCTAACTTCAGTGAATTCTAGTCAGTGAACATGGGACCTATGATACTGATTTTCAAAAAAATGTGAAGATTTCCTTTGTGGTCTAAAAAATATATAGTACATATTTCATATCACACATTTCTTTTTTTTATTAATATATGTCTGTGAGTTTCTGTAAATAGCTTTTCCTTTGATTATATTTTGCCCAATGCAACTAACTTTTGGTTAGTACTTGGGCAATATAATTAATTCCACTCCTTTTTCTCATCAGCTCTCTATATTTTAATTTTAGTTGCATTATTTATAATCTAAAAGTTATATTTTAAAATATTTTTATATTTAAAAAAGTTATATATAATCTAGAATCTTCTGCTAACAAATATGATATTTTACATAATATATATGCTTTTGGCAAAACTTTAATTCATTCTATACATTTCATATCCTCCTGAACAAGACAAAAAGGAAATTTGGCTTCATATCAGGAAGGTGACACTTGGGAAACAGGCCAGATATGATCTTGCTTCCTCTGAAACAGGATAATAAAGAGGAAGAGAAAAAAGAATAGGAAAAAGGGGGAAGAAAATTCTACAGAGTATAGACAACCTGAAATGACTTTGGGGTTAGAAGGAAAAAAATGGAGGTCTGTGACAGCTGACTAGATCACTATGCATATTATTGGTAGGAAGTAAATACATGTGATATCCATTCAGTTAGGGAATTCTGTGTTTAATTTTCTTATTAGTCATTGTTTGTAAACGCAGATCTCCACACATCAAAGGTAAACCTTCTTTACTACCATAACCAGAAGACTGCTTTTGCTGTGCTGAAGACACTTCATTAAAGGGGTAATTGTAAGAAACAAAGGGAAATGTTTGATGTCCCTAAAACATAGTCTTTGGGGACAAGAAATTCCATGTCCCTAAACTGATAGCAGAGGAGAAAAACTACTTGACAAGGATAATGGGGAAGCTTTTTAATAATTGTGGCTACAGATCTCCTGAATCAAGAAAAACATGCTCACGGGATCCAGGTGAGTCAGAATCCTTTGGGAACCTGAACACATTAAGGAGAGTCTGAAAATACCTCGATTCATATCCTCTCTTTCATTTTCCAAATGCCACTTAGAAAGCAGAAATAACATCTGAGGGGCTTTCTGTTTCTAAGCAGCAGTCTGGAAGGATTGTCTACTTCTGCTGGAAAATGAGATGTCACTTCCATTTTTCCTTCATTTCTTAGAGACAGGAAGAAGAGAAAGATAGATATCAGGGACAACAGACAGTGGTGGTGTTTGTTGGTTTTTAGGGAGAAAGATAGAAGTATGAAGCAAGATGAAGAACCAAGAAAACACATCTCCATTGGAGGGGAAAATTTTGGTGTTGGCGTTACCAAACCAAACTTGTGTCCAGTCACCTGCACGCAGTGAAGCCAACGTACTGATACGGGATTGTGGTGAAGGAAAGTGCAGCATTTATAGCAAGTTGCCAAGCAAGGAGAATGGGTAGCTCATGCTCAAAAGACCCAAACACCCAGATGACTTTCAGGGAAGGGGTTTGATAGGCAGTGTGAGGGAGGGGGCTGCAGGGTGCATGACTGGCTCGTGCGCAATTCTTGGATTGGTTGGCATCAACGTGAAATTTCAAGCATTATCAACATTCTGCTTTCAACCAGTCTAGGGTCTGTGCTCTTGCGGTCAGCTGTTTTCATCTGGTGGGGACTGCTTCCTGTAAAAACAACTTAGGAATGTGTGCCAGGCCTTTATCTATCTCTTTCATTGAACTGTGAGTTAGGTGATTCTGCTATGTGGTGGATTTACAGTCTAAATTGTTACCAGTTCCCCAGCCCAAGAGCTGTTCTTTGTTTCTACATCTTCAGGTTTCCTAATCATTAACTGTTGAGTCAGCCTTTTGAGACTCAAGAGATGCCTGGGAGACTACAGCAAAAGCCTTTTACTTCAAAGGACAGGGACACAGGGGCTGGTATATGGTTTCAATCCCCCCTTTCCTTTGATACCTCTCAATCTTGGTGGGGACACGTTCAGGAAAAGAAACGGAATAAAATTTTGGATAGTGAGGTTAATCATAAACTCAGCAGAGGAACTCAGTTTTAGGGGGACTCAGTTTCAGTGGTGTCAGTGTCTGTAATTTACCATGTCCAACTTTTCCTTGCTCTGACTTTGTCACTGATTCTTCTCCTTTCCAGGTTTCCCCAAAGACTATGAAATAGGGGCAGGCTAAAATTTTTCTTTGTTTTAAAAATCTCCTAGGGTCCTTTTTGTGCTGTCCTTTACACTTCAGGGATGCTGGTAAGTTAGGAACCCAAATGCTGAACATCTTCACGGAATGAAGTGTTTCCAAGGATTCATATTCTTCCATACCTTGAGCCTGCTAATGTAGATTACTATATAGTAATGTACCTATCCAGAGAGGTTAACAGGAAGATGTGCCTTTTTATTTCAGAAATATTATTATTTCTTGTTTACAAAAACAATAGTAAAATTTGTCCCAGTTCATATTAAGAAGAAAAAAAAAAGAGATTTGTTGATATTTATCTCCTACTATGAAACCCGTTTTTAAGAAACTGGTTTCCTTCCAAGACAATTGTCTAAAATGTATAGATTGGGGACTTTTCTTCAATCTTCAATCAAACTGAGTAACAAGACCAGTAGATGACAGAAAAAAAATACAAATGATATATTTCAAATTTCACAAGAATTCTGGTTTAGTTCCACATAAAAATTAAGGAAATTGTTTAGATCACATTCATATGCAGTACATCTAACCAGTTAAATATGCCGTAATTACAGCTTTAGAGGTTCAGTGGTGTCCCAGGAGAAAAGAGATATAAACAGTGTAAAGTTTTAAAAGAGATCTGTTGTGAGTCCAAAATAGCTTAAGATATTTTTTTAATCATGTGTGTTATCAAACATTTTATTATCATACCCTTCATCAAATAAAATCTTCTGCAAAGTGTAATTAATGAAAAGTTATAAATGGATTGGTATTTGTATTCATTTATTTTCTAAGTTCAATTTCAGGAGAATTACTTCTTTTAGATAAATTGTGGTATCAGCAAGAATGATTTAATCAGTCCAGCCATTTAAAAATGCATGGTTATGGATGATAATTTCAGAATCGTATTAGTTACATTCTACATTTTGGGGGAAGAGGGGTGAATAAAATTAGGAAAATACTGATTTACCCAGGGTTTTTTTTCACAAGTGGAAAAAAAATTAAAATAGGATACCTTACTATCTCAGGGTATTATTTACACAAAGTGACCTAAGATCAAATTTTTCTTTCAAAATTTAATTGCAGATTGATAAAGGAGCAAAAGTAAAACAGTGGGACTAAGACAGTCTTTTCAACAAATGGTGCTGAAGCAACTGGACATCCACATGCCAAAATATGAATCTAGACACAGACCTTACACCCTTCACAAATATTAACTCAAGATGGATCACAGATCTAAATGTAAAACACAAAATTAAAAAAAAAACTTCTAAAAGATAACATAGGAGAAAAATGAGATCACCTTGGATATGCCTTTTAGATATAACACCAAAAGCACAATCTATGAAAAAAATAATTGGTAAGTTGAACTTTATTAAAATTAAAAATTTCCACTCTGCAAAAGATAATGTCAATAGAATTAGAACACAAGCCACAGACTGGGAGAAAATATTTGCAAAATACACATCTTAAAGAGGACTGTTATCCAGAATATACAAAGAACTCTTAAAACTTAATAATAAGGAAATAAATAACTCAATTAAAAGATGGGCCAACCCTCTAGAATTTGTTGTTTAATTATATGGTGGAATTACTCAATTAAAAAATAAACTTCATGCCTCTCACCTCTCAAGAAAAACAAAACAAAACAAAAGATGGGCCAAAGACTTTGACACCTCACAAAGAAGACATACAAATGACAAACAGCATATAAAAAGATGTTCCACATCACATGTTATCAGAAACAATGCAAAATTGGACACCAATGGGATATCACCACACACCTATTAGAATGGCCTAAACAGAAGACAGACAGCCCCAAGTGCTGACGAGGATGTGAGATAACAGGAATTCTCATTCATCACTGGTGATAATGGGAAATGGTAGAGCCATTTTGGAAGAGTTTGGAGATTTCTTACAGAGCTAATCATACTCTTACCATGCAACACAACAGAAATTGTACACCTTGGTATTTACCCAGAGGAATTGAAAACTTATGGCCACTCTAAACCTGCACTAGGATATTTATAGAAGCTTTATTCATAATTGCCAAAACTTAAAAACACCTGGGATGTCCTCAGTAGGTGAGTGTGCAGATAAACTGTGGTACATTAAGACAATGGAATATTATTCTACACTATGAAATGAGCTATCAAGTCAAGAAAACACATAGAAGAATCTTAAATAAATATTACTAAGTGAAAAGAGTCAATCTGAAAAGTCTACATACTGTACGATAACAACTATATGACATTCTGGAGAAAACAAAACTGTGGAGACAGTAAAAATGTCAGTGGTTGCCAGGGGGTGGGGTGTGGGCAGGGATGAGTAGGCAGAGCACAGAGGGTTTTTAGGGCAGGGAAGATACTCTGTGTGATACCATAGCCATGCATACATGTCATTATACATTTTTCTAAACTGATAGAATGTACACCACCAAGAGTGAATCCTAATGTAAACTATGGTTTTTAGGTGATTATCATGTGTCAGTATAGGCTGGTCAATTGTAATATACATTCATCAAACGTAATACCACTTTGGTGAGGGTTGTTGATCCTGGGTAAGGCTGTGCATGTGTAGGGGTGAGGGCTATATGGGAACTCTCTGTACTTTCCTTTTAATTTTGCTGTGAATCTTAAACTGCTCTAAAAAAATCTTAATAAAAAATTGAATCACGCCTATAGATTTCCTTAGTCTGTCAACTCAGACAAAGAAACAATGACACCCCAAAAGCAATGAACACACCTAGTTTCTAAGGGAGAGATCCTGGTTTCTAGCAGTGTCCTGCCCAAAAAAAAAAAAAATCAGAAAATTGGCTTAGAAAAGTGGATGGTTCTGGGACTGGAGCATCTTGCACTGCCAGAAAGTACAGAATGCTAAAAAATGAAACCCACAATAATGGGTATGTCAGAGGTACATAGGAGCCAACTGAAATAGCTCCCAATGGTGGAACAATTTGAGCAAAAGATAATTGAACAAAAGAATAACCCAAGGTATAAAATAAATATCCATAACCCCATACTTATATGTATAAATTATTGAGTAAATAAATAACTGGGAGGGAATAGACATGTCTTGTGTGCAGAAGAATTCTAAATAATCTATGTTGACACTCTATGCTCAAGGAGGGGGAGTGTAAATCCCTGCTTCTTAAATAATTGTCTTTCAAAGAGTATGCTATGGGAAGAGGGAAAAAATTCTATAGAAAGGGGGCAAAAGAGTAACTGACAGTGGAAAAATCTGACCTGTAGTACCTCAGCCTGGAGATCATGAATTACAATGGTAATTCATGTTGATACGATATGGTGTGGAGAGATTAAAAAGATACTTGATCTCTCAATCTTCCTCCCTAAAACCAACAATCTGAGTCTAAATATGAGAAAAACATTAAACCCGTTCTAATAGAGGTGCATCCTAAAAACATCCAACCAATACTCCTCAGAGTCATCAAAACCAAATAAAATCTGAGAATATATAATAAAAGGGAAAGCCTCTTTTATGATAATAAAAATACTTAGAAATACATTTAACATAAAACACCTGATCAGGGCTTCCCTGGTGGCGCAGTGGCTAAGAATCCGCCTTCCAATGCAGGGGGCATGGGTTCGAGCCCTGGTCCTGGAGAATCGCACATGTTACGGAGCAACTAAGCCCGTGCGCCACAATTACTGAGCCTGCGCTCTAGAGCCCACAAGCCACAACTACTGAGCCCGTGTGCTGCAACCACTGAAGCCCCTGCGCCTAGAGCTCGTGCTCCGCAACAAGAGAAGCCACTGCAATGAGAAACCAGCGCACCGCAACGAAGAGTAGCCCCCGCTCACTGCAACTAAAGAAAGCCCATGTGCAGCAACAAAGACCCAACGCAGCCCAAAATAAAATAAATTTATTTTTTAAAAAACCCTGAACATATGTGAAAGATATAAAATGCCCTGGGGGCTTCCCTGGTGGCACAGTGGTTGAGAGTCCGCCTGCCGATGCAGGGAACACGGGTTCGTGCCCCGGCCTGGGAAGATCCCACATGCCACAGAGCAGCTAGGCCCGTGAGCCATGGCCGCTGGGCCTGCGCGTCCGGAGCCTGTGCTCCGCAACGGGAGAGGCCACAACAGTGAGAGGCCCGTGTACCGCAAAAAAACAAAAACGGAAAAAAAAAATGCCCCGAAATTTCAAAAAGTAGAATTGAACAAAAGTAGCTCTTTAGAACATTTCAACAGCATCAAGATATAAATTCTCCCTAAGTTAATTTATAAACAATGTGATAAAAGTAAAAGAATCATAGAGTTTTCTCTGGAGCTAGTTGAGTTAATGGGAAAAATAAACACGTAAAGATGGCTAGGACGCCACTGAAAAGGAATAGTTATGAGGAGGAAGTAGTTTTTTACACTATGTGAAACATACAACAAAGCCTCTATGATTAGAGTTTGTGTCACTGGCCCATGAATAAACAAATAGATGTATGGAATAGAATAGAAAGTTCAGATATAAACCCAAGTACAAATAACAAAGAAATATCTCAAATCACCGCAGCAAAGATGGGCTTTTAAGTAAATGCTGTTGGAATAGTTTAATAGATATTTTGAAAAATAAAACAGACTATTTTCTCAAAACATACACAGAGGAAACTCTAAATGAATCATAGTTCTAATTGTGAAATATAAAACTGTCCAAGTATTAAAAAAGTAACCTTCATGAATTCCTTTATGAATGTAGGGAAACTTTCTAAATATATGTAAAAATTAATATTCAATAAAATAAGATTATTTTAGACTTTATAGAGATTTATGTTCATATGATATATATAAATATATAAATTCATATAAATATTCATAATAAATAGATTTATTAAAATTTGCATAGGAAAAATGCACATCAGAAAGAAAATCAAAAGGCAAATGACAGACTGGAAGAACATTTGCAGCATACATCACTGATACAAAGTAATATACTCAGTATATGAAGAAATTTTAATAAACGTGAGAAAAAACCTAAAGAAAATGGGAAATCATATATAGACATACACACAAACAGTATAGACACACACACATACATACGGATTCTTTAAATATTTAAATACATGAAGAGATGTTCATCTTTACTTATAAGTGAAATATTGAACAAAATTTGAAAGCTTGACAATATATCCTGTTGGCAATGCTGGCGAAGCTGTGGTCACTCTATGAAATAGTCACTCATATATTGCTCAAAGAATGTACAACCACTATGAAAGGGAATGTCTAAAAGTCAATGTATGCATTTGCCTTTTGACTCAGCTATCTCTTTTCTAGAAATTAACTCTAAAGATACACCTCCAACAAAAATGGCTTTGCTCAAGGTTATTCATTAAAGCATTATTTGCAACTGCAGAATATTATAAACCACTTAAATGTCCAAATATAGTGGAATTGTTAAATGAACAAAAGGTTCTGTTCAGCTGTGAAAAAAATTGAGTAAAAACTGATTTACAAAATACATTGTAATAACCATAATATATACGGAAATTGTTTATTCTTTATGTTCTTTATACATTTTGTAATACGTAATATATTTAAAAAAGTAAAGTGCACATTTATATATAGCATTTTTCCATTTGTGTACAAAAGAGGGAGAAATATAACATACATGAATCTACATTTTTTGTATTTTAACATCTTTATTGGAGTATAATTGCTTTACAGTGTTGTGTTAGTTTCTGCTGTCTAACAAAGTGAATCACTATATGCGTACATATATCCCCATATCCCTTCCCTCTTGCATCTCGCTCCTACCCTTTTTATCACACCCGTCTAGGTCATCACAAAGCACGGAGCTGATCTCCCTGTGCTATGCAGCTGCTTCCCACTAGCTATCTATTTTACATTTGGTAGTGTATATATGTCCATGCCACTCTCTCACTTCGTCCCAGCTTACCCTTCCCCCTCCCCGTGTCCTCAAGGCCATTCTCTATGTGTCTTTATTCCTGTCCTGCCCCTATGTTCATCAAAACCATTTTTATTTTAGATTCCGTATATACTGTATTTGTTAACATATGGTATTTGTTTTTCTCTTTACTTGTGGATGGACCTAGAGTTTGTCATACAGAGTGAATCTACTTATTTTTGTAAAAAATAGCACAAAATGGATAACTAGAACCCTGCAAGATTTGTTACCTATGTTATTAGGTTAAGGAGAAAAGAAAGCGAAAACAGAGGGAGTAACACTTTTCTGAGTATAATTTTTGAATAATTTGGGAATCATGTTCATATTCTAAACATTCAAAATTAAATTTAGAAAGATAGAAGGAATTCTAAGATGGAATGCAAACAGGGGCAAGTAAATCCAACTATATTATAAATGAGTAACATAGCCACATTGAATGGGTAGAGGGGGGAACTAATTCAAGTAACTATTGAACACAATGCTTCGGCTAAATAAACTCAGGTTAGAGAAACAAAGCAAAACAAAATCCCTGTAAATATATCTTACCTCTGTCCACTGAAATGACCTAGAAATAATGATGCCCTAATAGCAAAGAGTGTATCTAGCACCTGAATGCTGTTTTATAAGTACCATATCCCATCCTCGGGAACCAGATATTCCTGAAGAAATGGCTAATTCCAGGCCTGGGGTGGGGAAGGTCCAAGATGACCCTAGAATTTTTTGTTATGCCAGAAAATAAGCAGATTTTTTAAAAAGTAAAAATCTACGAGTCTGCAGTAGAAACTAGTTAGCTGGTTAGTTTAGACAAATGTCTCTTTTTACAATAGAATGCCGATGGGTAAACGTGGAGGAAGTGGCAGAGTTGGAAAGTTATTATTTTGAAATTATAATTCCAAAGGTTTCAAGAATCATGAATGAGTATTAAGGCTAGGGGGCCAGCCAGTATGGTGGAGTGCTAGGGTAATCCTGTTTACAATAAATCACTTGAACATTAAAAAAACAGGGACAAAGTTTGATGAAGATCAGAACAGCTGCCTAATCTCAGAGGGTCTTCCTATACATCGCTTATTAGAAAACAGAAATAATAACTATTCAGTGGGAAAATTAGAGGACGCTCTGATTAGATGATCAAATTTAACATACCCAATAAAGAGCAGACAGACAACAGGTGCCTTCAAATGGGGCATCCTCTAAAGGTCCCAGTATAATTTATGTAGTATTCCAGCAGCTGGGAATGTGTACTTTAAGTCTCGATCATGAAGCTATAGAGCGAAATCAAAGCACATTCTATAAAATAATTGTACTGCATACTTTAAACCTTCAATGTTATGAAATACAAAGAAAAGATAAGAAATTCTTCCAGATTACAGGAGATTAAAGAGGTGTGACTAAATGTAACATGTGATCTTAAACTGATCTTGTACTCTAGGGAAAGTGATATAAAATATATCATTATGAAAATTAGAACGTGGACTGTAAGTTAGATAAAAGCATTTTATCGAAGTTAATTTTTCTGAATTGGTAACAGTACTGTGGTTATAAAAAGCACACTCTTGTTTTCAGCTTCCTTTACTCTCATGTTATAGTTTTTATATGTATTCATCTATACACATAGAAAATTACATCAATGTCATATAATTTTCCTTTCATCCACCATACATATTTTAAATAAAATGAAAGAAAATATTTTCTTTATATTTTAAATGTATTTCTTTAAATATATTTCTTTATATTTTCCTTTGTGTTTACTATATTACTTGCCCTTTTTTCATTCCTAAAGCTCAAAAAGTTTACCTTTGGTATAATTTCCCTTCATCTTGAAGAACTTCCTTTAACGTATTTTTTAGAGCAGTTCTGCTGACAACAAATTCTTAGTTTTGCTTTATCTATAATGTATTTATTTCACCTTCATTGCTGGAAACCATTTTGATGGATAAAGAATTCTGGGTTACCTGTTTCTATTCCTTCAGTGTTTTAAAAATGCTGTTCCAAGGTCTTCTAGCCTCCACTGTCTGTGGCAAGAAAGTCACAATTATCTCTGTCACATCCTGTTTTCCTTTACATGTAGTAAATTAAAATTTTTTCATTGCCTATGATTTCCATGGCTTAACTGTGATGTGTCTGGGCATGGCATTCTTTGAGTTTATCCTATTTAGGTTTAATGAACTTCTGAAATCTCTAAATTAGTACCTTTTAACAAATGTGGGAAGTTTTCAGATATTATTTAAATATTTCTTTCCCACACCAATCTTTTCTCCTCTCCTTCTAGGATCCCAATAATATGAATGATAAGACTTTTGTTACTGAACTTGTCTCAAGCCTTTGAGATGTTTTAAAGCATTTTAACTATTATTCCTTGAATTAGATAATTTCTATTGCTCTATCTTCAAAATCAATGATTTTTTCCCTGTCACCACCATTCTATTATTAAGCCTGTTTATTGAATTTCCTATTTCAGCTAATATATTTTCTTTTTAAAACTTCCAGTTAGTTCTTTTTAGAGTTTTATTTGTCTGCTGAGAACTTATTGAGAACCGACAGTTCTCAATAAGTAAAAGAGAAAAAAAAGTGTAAACACCAATAAGTACATATGGTGTTTACACTTTGCTTCATGGAGCTTGGTTGTAAGAGATGCTTATAGTCTTTGAATAGTTTAAATATTTTATTCCACGCTCTTCTTGATTGAATAGTTTCTGAGGAGAAGCTGAATGTAATCTTACGTTTATTTCTCAACACACAATTGTTTTTTCCCGGCTTCTTTCAGGAGTTTATCTTTGGATCTCTGTACTTTGAAGACCATACTCCTAGATGTAGTTTTTGGGCATTCGTCTTGGTGTTCTCTCAGCTCTCTGGAACTGTGGTCCGGTGACTGACTTCAGTGTGAGAAAATTCTCAGTCATTATTGTTTCAAACATTTCTTCTGTCCGTTTCTCATTTGAAGCTATGTTGGCCTTGTCAGAGCTTTCTTAATAAGAGCACGGGTTGTTGGTTCAATGAACTGGTACTGAAAGAGGACTTTTGGCTCCAATATCGTATATACTCTGTTACTGGAGATCTGGCCACTCACTGGATTAATTAAACAGGTGAAGCCCTGATGTGCAGGTAACACCATGGTAAAGCAGGTAGGCTCCATATCTAGACTGCCTGGATTCCCATATTGGCTCTCTCACAGCCCTGCTGAGTGATGTTGAGCAGCTTCTCCTAGAAATCTCAACTATTCTTAAACCTTAAGTTTCCTTCCCTATAAAACGGGAAACAATCACATTTCCCTCCTAAAGTTAGTCCAAGGTTGAAATGAATTAGTGCATGCAAGATAGAACAGGGCCTGCCATATGTGTTACTTACTATTACAATTAAAGAGATAATTGATATGGTTAATAGTATTAACCTGTTAACTACTCCCTCCTTTTTAGGATGAGTGTGGCAAGGATTATGGCAACCCACAGGGCTTATAGACAGTGGAGACTCTGCCCCTCCAGGTCTGAAGGATATGGTGGGATGATGCCACTAGTGCCGGCGCAGTGTGGATGGTACCCACTTGCCATGGCCACTCCTCCTCTCTGAGTACCTGCTTCAGCTTTAGTACAGATGAGTCACTGGCCCAAAGCCAGGCTACAGAAGCTACCAGGTACCCCTAGTGCATGACATAGAGACAAGTCTTGATTTTCTTCCGATGGAAGTCAAGGCGTGGATTTGGTGAGCAGAGCTCAAATCTGGGCTATGGAAAGTGTGACTGTGCTCACTGGTGGGGCTGACGTTCTGGAGGCGCCCACACATAAAGTGACCTGGCTTACTGCAGCACCAGCCGGCATGACGCCTATTCCATACCCTTTCTGCCGGCAGAGTGTGATCACTTGCACTCCAGGACGTGATCTGCAGCCATTAAAATGTTCGTGAAAAGTGTATAATAACATGGGAACTTTATGTTATAAAGCCAAATGAAAGAAAACATGAAATTCGTTTTACAGTGTTATTTCTTTTTTTCCCACCCCATTAAAAAATTTGCCCTTCCTCTAAGCGCCTGTTTTCATCCCAATACAGATAAGTGCATTTTAAGACACATAACACCTTTTAATAAAGCATTTGTTTGCAATTGCATTTTTTTTTCTTTGATGTGGTCATCTCACAGTAATCGAAGTTGAAAAGTCACTTTGGTTTCTCATAAATGGATATGCCAGGGCTGAGCTTATCAGAAAGAACTACATCTTATCATTAACGAACATGTTGTCTCAAGTTCTCTAGATACGTTTTATAAAAAGAAACTAGTAGGTAAAAGAATGAAACAGAATCCTATGGGGAAAATTCTTGACTTCATATTTTTGACAGATTTGGACTTTAGCTGTGACTTTGCCGAGTGGAGACAGGTGCTATGACAGCACCAACGCTGAGCATAACCTCATTTCTTACCCTGTGCCTCCCTGAATTTCTAGATTTCTGCCCTTGTCTACAACCAACAATTTTTTTACCCTCTAATGCAATTGCATTTTGAATTAAAAATGAGCTCTTTAGGATAAAGTTTCTTCATTTTTCTACCTCAGCCCCTAATACACTGCCTAGCACATAGCAATTATCCAATAAGAATTCACTGAAAGAATGAATCAACCAAAATCTTTGCCACTAGGCCAATTTAAAAATTAAGATACACTTTCATTTTTTGAATATTTTGAACACTCTTGTTAGAGGCACAGATCTGGCTTTAGTTTCTTTAAGTCCTCAGTGGTCCGCTAGTTTGTTTTTATGAGCCCACATAAATTAGACTAAATAACATCTATTTTTCTTTGGAGAAGTGATATTATTGCTCAGAATCATGGGTCTCTTTGACATTACATCACCAACCTACACACATTAATCTCCTTAGCCTAACTTGGAAAGTAATATTTCTTCTCCCCAATCATTTCTTTTGCCTGTCTATTGCACTCTTGCTAGGGTTATATTACCTCAGACACTACTATCAGATGCGGTGTCCCCAGAGCTTTGCAGAAAAAGGCTATTACTTTCCTAACGTATGATCAAATGTCTCTTTATACACAGCTTTGAGAATCACTGCCTGTTTGGGTACTGTGTTACACTGTGTGTGCAATTCTAATTTGTCCTCAGTTTTCAGCCATTTGTCTCCTTTGGTGATATTGATTTCTAGAGCGATTCTGCTCATTGATTTCAGATTATTTTCCTGAGGTCTATTCTTGTTTGTTCTTTTCAGCATTTATGGAGTACTTCAGAACTTAGCTTCAACTTCTTATATACACCCTTCAGGAAAGTCTTACAGTGTCTTTGAAGTAGTTCTTTGTCTTTTACAAATAGATATGAACAAGTTACGGGAAGGTAAAACAAACCTCTCTGGAAGGAGTGATTTTGGGCTCAAACAAGATTAGGAAAATGTATCAGGTAAGCTGGGGTGGGGATGGTGATTCCAAAAAAAAAAAAAAGTTTCCTCATATGCCCTTGGATAAATCTTAAATCTTAGTTTACAAACAGTATAGAAGAAGGATAAGGAAATGCTTCTCCCTCCCTATCTACTACCTACCTTACAAAGTTGCTGTAAGCGTCAACTGAGATAATGTATATAAATATTTCACAAAGGAGAGTTTAGCTCAGAATAAAGAAGCAGTGAGCATGTTTGATATATTCTAACTCAAATCTTAATAAGAAATGTTAACAATGAAATAATCACTAATGCTGATGGCCAGTTGAAAATTTTTTTACAGTTTTTTCAACTAAAAGAGTCAAGAATTCAAGCATGAAAATTCTCTGTGTGCTCAGTAAAAATGCATGAGATTCACAGATTTAAATAAAGCTCCTCTTAGATGTGTCCTACCTCCTAGAAATTAAAATGATCTATGAGGATTTAAAAGGACCAAATCAGACAAACCTGGTTTGAATCTCAGCACCACTGCTAACTATAGCAATCTAGGTACTCTTGGAAGAGTTACTCACCTTTAGCTTCCTTAACTATAGTGCAAGGCAAGGTGCCAGCATCTGTTTGAGGATGAAGTGAGAATGCAACCCAAGGACTGAAAGCAGGGTCTGGTTGGAATGAATACGTGTTATTATTAGTTTTCCTTTCAGATACTTTTGACTTTGAGTATTCCTTTTTTAGTTAGGTATCACTTGAAAAATGGCCTCTGGTTCCTTTCTTCTCCTATTCTCCGGGTTTGTGCCTTAGGGGGTACAAAGATGGGTGAAATAGACTCTGAGCAATCACTAGCTAGGATGTGGACCTGTTCATTGGTGCATCTCCCTGAACAACACTGCATCTGCTACACAGTCCATACTCAATAATTTTTTAATTAAATGAGTTAATGTCTCTTAGTGCTTTGGGCTGAGCAGTGGAGATGACGATGTAAAAAATTTTTCAAAGTGCACTGTAATAAGTGTTATCATTTAGGAGTCTACTGTCTCAATTTAATTTCATTTCATCATAATATTCCACTGTTGTTTAGTTGAATTTCATTTGTTTTATTTTCCTTTTTATGGCTACATTGCTATTGGTTCGTAGGCTTTTCCAACATTTGCAGTGCCTCCCAATTTTGTGCCATGTAAATATTTCATTAACTTTGTATTTATTCCCTCTGCCTGATGTTGAATAGAAATAATTTTACACAACCATTACTAACACCCACCTTCACTCTCTGGCCGCCTCCTCATAGCCTATTAAATACTGCATTTATCATATGCTTTGATCTCTGGCCTTTGAGTGAGTTTGAATATTCACAACTATAATTTCACGAAGAGCAATTTCATAAGCATATTTCCCAATAATATATTTAGGAAGAAACTTAGGAGACGTACATCAGAGCATGTGCATGCACACGTACGTGTGTGTGTGTGTGTGTGTGTGAGAGAGAGCGAGAGAGAGAGAGAGAGAAATTCAATCAGGTTAAATCCAAATTTGTTTAATAATAATCAGGTAATCAAATGATTTAGAAATTACTTTCTAAAGCAGAATATACAGTAGATCATGAATAAGGACATTAAGTCTCAGATAAAATAATATTAGCTAATGTTTTTTGAGTACTTACAGACTGTACGGCACTGCTCTAAGTTTTTATGAATTAAATCAACATTTTTATGAGATAATTCTAGAATTTTCTTTCATCTACAGATGAGGAATATGAGGCACAGATCAGTTAAGTAACTTGACAAAAGTCACAGAGCCAGTGAACATGGCAGAGCTTGAACTCCAATCCCCACACACTGGCGCCAGGGCTCATTTTCCTCTGGAATAGGAGTTTTAGCTGTCACAACTTTGTCTGCCAAGAGTCCATTCCTCCTGTTTCTTTTTTCTTTTTTTTTTTTTGCAGTACGCAGGCCTCTCACTGTTGTGGCCTCTCCTGTTGCGGAGCACAGGCTCCGGACGCGCAGGCTTAGCGTCCATGGCTCACGGGCCCAGCCGCTCCGCGGCATGTGGGATCCTCCCAGACCGGGGCACGAACTCGTGTCCCCTGCATCGGCAGGCGGACTCTCAACCACTGCGCCACCAGGGAAGCCCCCTCCTGTTTCTTGTAACAGCCCTTTGATTTATCTTTGGGCACCATCCCAGACCCAATGAAGAAAGACTCAGTAGAACTGTTTATCAAGCTTCTTGACCTCTCTTTACGAAGAGAGATGTGCACGACTTGAGAGCCTCCAAACTTTTATCTTGATGGGAAGTCTAAAAGGACTGAAATGACTGGCGTCATTCAAGACGGCACACTGAAGAGACTCTATGACTTCCAGCTTTTGAAGTCTGGAAATTCTCTGATTTTTGTTCTTCCAAAGTCTGGTTTTTCATTTCCTTCAATTCTCCAAGGCTCTTGAATAAGGCCATGAATTATGATCGTACAGGTTATTCACTGCCCAACTATAGTTGGGTAGCAGCGGTACCAGGCTGAAGTAAAGGCAGCTTTGTCCCTAACATCCACTCAGCACACTCCATTTTGTCTAAATTAATCACGGTCACTACCTGTTGCTTGTGATTAAAGAAGCCTAATGAAACTCCCTGGATACAATGGCTATTATGAATGGAATTGTAGTCCCCCAATGTCAATATATTGAAGCCCTAACCCCCAATGAGACTGTATTTGGAGGTAGGTTTTTTAGGGAGGGAAAACCTCATTTGAGGTTGAATGAGGTCATAAGAATAGGGTCATAATCTGATAGAAGCAATGTCTTTATAAGAAGAAGAGGGGCTTCCCTGGTGGTGCAGTGGTTGAGAGTCTGCCTGCCTATGCAGGGGACACGGGTTCAAGCCCTGGTCTGGGAAGATCCCACATGCCACGGAGAAACTGGGCCCGTGAGCCACATCTACTGAGCCTGCGCGTCTGGAGCCTGTGCTCTGCAACAAGAAAGGCCGCGATAGTGAGAGGCCCGCGCACCGCAATGAAGAGTGGCCCCCGCGTGCCACAACTAGAGAAAGCCCTCGCACAGAAACGAAGACCCAACACAGCCATAAATAAATAAAATTTAAAAAAAAAAAAAAAAAGAAGAAGAAGAAGAGACACCAGAGACCTCTCTCTGAATACACAGAGGGAAGGCCATGTGAGGGCACAGTGAGAAGGTGGCTGTCTACGTGCCAGAAAGAGAGATCTCACTAGAAACCAATCCTGACAGCACCTTGATCTTGGACTTTTAGCTTCCAGAACTGTGAGAAAACAAATTTCTGTTGTTTAAGCCACCCAGTCTGAGGTATGTGGCTATGACAGCCTAACAGACGAATATGATGACCTTGAACTCTTCCAGGTTTGGGGGAATGTGCTGTATCTCCTGCTATGGCTGTCCAGAGACTAGTACCTACCGCGTAAGGCTATTTTGGCTATCCCTCCCAGAGTAATCATTGTGTGCTGAGTGATGAGAAGTCAGAGGTGAACAAAGTAGATGCAGTGTCTGCCCTCATGGAGGTGGCTTAAAGTATGTAGTGTTAACTTCATGGGCAGCTCCTTTACATCCTTAAGATTTCTGCTAAAATGGGGCCTTCCTTGACCACCTACCCAAAGAGGCAATCTCTTAACTATGAGTTCTCCCTGTCCTTCCCTGGTATTTTCCTTCTATAACATTTCCTACCAGTGGACAGATTAGATATTAATGTCTTGATCTTCTCATTTCCGTTTCCCCATGAAAATGTAAACTCCATGAACTCGTGGGCCTGCTTTTCTTCACTGCTGCATCTGTTTCAGCTACACCGTGTTTGGCATCCAAAGAGAGTCAATATTATCTTTATTAACTTGAATTAATTGGGGAGTGAATAAATGAGGTACATAGCAAAGTGAAATTCTCAATTGCTATCAATTCAGAATTTCTCTAACTACTCTCTATATGCTCTCCCAGTGTGTGAATGGCTTCTCTCTTCCAGGATGTGTTTCTTTCCAGCACCATTTGTCTGCTCTGCCTTTTCACTCTCTCCTTGCTTCTCTCTTTCTTCTTTTTTCATTTATCTTCAAACCTGCTTCCTCTGCTCACTCTCCCACTCAAACTTCTCCCTCTTACTAGTTATAACTTTAATAACAGATCATAATATAAGGTACAAAGCATATTTCAAATTACTTGATTAAGTGGTATATCCATTCTTGTTAATTAAAAAGCTAATGAAGGGCTTCCCTGGTGGCACAGTGGTTGAGGGTCCGCCTGCCGATGCAGGGGACACGGGTTCGTGCCCCGGTCCGGGAAGATCCCACATGCCACGGAGCGGCTGGGCCCGTGAGCCATGGCCGCTGAGCCTGCACGTCCGGAGCCTGTGCTCCACAACGGGAGAGACCACAACAGTGAGAGGCCCGCGTAATGCATTAAAAAAAAAAAAAAAAGCTAATGAAGTCATTTAGGTAAAATTCTGTCAGATAGAAAAGGGCAAGCCAAGTATATTTGATTTCCACCCTAACTGACTAGTGAACCATGAATTAAAAAAAAATGGTTCCTCAGTCCTATAACAAACCCATGGCTTCACGCTGAAACCACTGATAGTCCCACTAACATGAATTTATAAAAGTAGACTTAGTTGCCAATATTAAAACTTGTTTAATGCCATACTTAAAAGACTCTCAGAACCTGGGTTTTTGGATCTTCTTGAGAAACCACACCCTGAAGAGGCTCTTGTTGCTGTCCAACTGGCAGCTGCTCTGTGATCTACAGTTCTCCCCTTCTCTTCACCCAACGCTCTTTATTAGATTCCCTGTATCTGATTGCTTTTGTCCAATTGCATCTCATGGTTGGCCCCTTGAGGTACGTGACATCCTAACACTGATCTACCCAAGGGGATATTTTCATAGGATATTAATGGCTACTTAAATGAAGCTACTGCACTGAATGAAATCTTTCTAGATTATTTTAATTGAGTAAGAAGGATTTTACATTGAAATCAATTTGGATCAGTGTTAATTAATTCCCTGTCAAATTTATGTTCTTTTCCTGTCCTCTAAATGGCCATAGCAAGTGTCAAACAATCCCTCACTAAGACTTTCAGTGCTTCTTCAGTATCTGGGCCTAGTGTTATCTTTCCTCAGAATGGGCTCTCATCCAACATCTCAATCTTACAGCTAATTCTGCTCTTCCTTTCCATCCCAAGTCCCAAGAACTAGGATCTTGCATTGTTTCTGGTGCCAAGACCACAGCTTGCAGCTCCATTTAAGTAACAAGACTTTCTCCTCCTGGCTTTCTGCCTTTGCAATTTGATGGTCCACCTACTCTCACCAGTTCTTGTAGGGACTAGATTCTTGAATTTGAACTCATATACATACACTTTATACACTCTTCCTTGGAAATTTACGAATCTTTTGTCCTCTGTTCTTTAACAAGGTGAGACGTTGATACATAGTGCCAGATGAAAGCAAAGTACAGCATCGGTTCTATTTTGCGTAAAGTTGCTTTGAGACTGTGGCTATGGTTTCATTAAAAAGGAGGCTTCCCTCTTTCCCCAAAGCTAGATCTTCAGGCATTTGTCCAGAAAGTGAGCATACAGAGATGACCTTTATACATGAGGAATCCACATGGCTTCATCAAATATACAGTCTCCTAAAGGATGGATAGTTTCAGAGAGAAAGGAAGGAAGGTACAGAACAAGGTAAGCCTCCAGCTAGGTCTTTAGAAGGTCTGTTTTGCTATCTGGGCCAACAAGATAAAAGCCTTCCTTAGTGATTAGGATAGCAGAAGGGAGGTGAGGCCCGGACCACTTCCTTTTATTCTTTTAATGCAATGACACTTCTCAGGGTTGATATGACAGTATATATCAGGTTTCCCCCATGTTCAACTGACATGTTATTCTTCTTTGTACATTGATTAGCAAAGGAAAAAGTGTTAGAGAAGAGGTAGAAGTATTCAAGACTGCCTTCTCTTAGGGCTACAGGGACCAAGCAAAATTGGTAACATAAGGATAGAACAATACTTCCTCTGAAATCCATAACAAGTGAGTATACATACTGTGTCCATTTTACAGGTGAGGAAACTAAGGCTTAGAGATATTAAGCAAATTGCACTAGGGCATACGCCTAGCAGGTAGAAATACAGACCTTGACCTTAGCCTCTATTTCTTGTTAATAAACTACCCTGAATAGGAACGCCTGCCTGCCTAGCATTCCATTTTCACAACTGTGGATGGAACCAAGGTTCCTACCTCAAACTGATATGAAGAGCTATTCTGCAGGTTCTTCTTTACCTCCCAGTCATTCACACTGACACCTGTGTCTCAGTTCTGACCCTTTCAACAAACTAATGTGCTTTGGATACAACACAGGACATCAGAGAGAAAATGAGAGGAATAACATTAATGTTTCTGTTTAATTTCTAGAGTCCAGAATGAGAATAACATTCTTTGCTTAAAGGCATTAAATGTTTATTATGGGAGGTAGAATTGTGCAGAGAGATTGGACTGTTCTTTCTTAACAAGAGAAGTCGATGCCCTGGGACAGAGAAATGAGTTCACTTATTCATTCAGAGCAAAGGTATATTTGTAAATGATAAAATATTTTATTTATTTCACTACTTGTGAAGATAGCCCATAGAAAGGGATCACTTGTAATCTGTAAGCAAAACTGCCCTGTGGCTTTTGGATAGATCTATGATAGATCTAGATGATAAGAAATGGTGTAATGAGATTCGATTTAAAGGAGGTATTTTAAAGCTGGATGTAAATCTCCTGAGTGAATTTTGTCCATCTTGTTCACAGCTGCTACCCTAGCACTTAGACTATTGGAAGATACATTTTAGACACTTAAATGTTTCTTGAATAAATGAGTAAAATTTTGGGAAACTATTAAGTCATGGGGCATTGGGGCATAAGTCGTTCACTAGAGTATGCGGATGAATAGTCTAGTCCTGTGATAGGATATTATTATTCAGAATTTATTTTACTTTTCGTTTTACTGCAGTTAGCTCCGAGCATGTCTCTGAATTAGCCAAAGCTTGCACTGGCCTCCAATGCAGTTGAGCCCCTTGAAGAATTCTCTTTCCACTTACATTAGGTGTCCATTTCCCTTATCGTCCATCCTTTCATTTTCACTTTATAGTTCCCGAATCTAAAATATGCTTTGAAGAAAGCATTTCCAACTTATATTAAATGTATACACATCATCAATGTTTACACTTTCGGTAGGGATGAACATATAAACCCAAGACAAAAGAAAAAAGAAAAAGAATTTTCCCTGTTTGATTTTCACATAAGGGAGAGCAAATATGGGTGTCTTGATGGACCACCAGGTACTTGCCGGCCCCTCTGTCACTGCAGGGCAAGCAGTTGCCTATTCAGTCTGCATATTTGACCAGTCTTGGGACTGAGTTTGTGATTGCTCTGACACATTTATTAATATTAATTTAAAATATTTAGTGCTACGGAGAGTGTCTCTCTGGACAATAATAACTACTCAACTCACAATGGTTGTGTTTTAGCCTTAAAGGATTATTTATGAAATGCAGCTGCTTTAATTACAGATTCATTACATTTCAAGGGAGAACCTTGAGAAAGGAGAACGAAA
Organism: Globicephala melas; assembly: GCF_963455315.2. Taxonomy (NCBI): domain Eukaryota; kingdom Metazoa; phylum Chordata; class Mammalia; order Artiodactyla; family Delphinidae; genus Globicephala; species Globicephala melas. The sequence continues at coordinate 12,635,290 of NC_083327.1, read as the reverse complement.
AGAGTCATCAGACTGTCAAGTTTCTTCACTGTCTGATAAATCTAACAAGATGGAAAGATTCATCATGCTGAGATAGCAGAAGTGATCATACAAAGCAAGGCAGAAGGAACAGAAATCCATTATCTAAAACATATAACTCCTTCAGAGATTTATAAACACTAGTGCGTAACCTAAGGCAAGGTGAGTCATTGCTTTCAGTGTAGTTAGCCTGGTATTAACCCACTAAAGGAAGGAAACTAAAAGTTTATGAAGAAGTAGTAGAAATTGCAATATGGTCCTTATGCTATTTGGATGTCAGATTCTGTGCAGTTTCCAAATCGCCAAAGTGGAGAGTATGGACAATATGTAACTATTTCCCTTGAAAAATATCATGTTATACATGCATCTTCAATTCTTTTAAGTCAAAATAGTCTATGGATATACTGCTTTCCTATCTTCTATGATACAGATTATAACAGCCGTCGTCCAGTAGGTGCTCAATAAATATAGACTTGAAGAATCAACAACCTTTTCCTACCACTCCATTTTTTCTCTATTTAGTTTTTTTTTTTTTTTTTTTTTTTTTTTTTTTTTTTAACATCTTTATTGGGGTATAATTGCTTTACAATGGTGTGTTAGTTTCTGCTTTATAACAAAGTGAATCAGTCATACATAAACCTATGTTCCCATATGTCTTCCCTGTTGCGTCTCCCTCCCTCCCACCCTCCCCATCCCACCCCTCCAGGCTGTCACAAAGCACTGAGCCAATATCCCTGTGCCATGCGGCTGCTTCCCACTAGCTATCTACCTTACTGCGTTTGTTAGTGTGTATATGCCCATGACTCTCTCTCGCCCTGTCACAGCTCACCCTTCCCCCTCCCCATAACCTCAAGTCCGTTCTCTAAGAGGTCTGCGTCTTTATTCCTGCTTTACCCCTAGGTTCTTCATGACATTTTTTTCTTAAATTCCATATATATGTGTTAGCATACGGTATTTGTCTTTTTCTTTCTGACTTACTTCACTCTGTATGACAGACTCTAGGTCTATCCACCTCATTACAAATAGCTCAATTTCGTTTCTTTTTATGGCTGAGTAATATTCCATTGTATATATGTGCCACATCTTCTTTATCCATTCATCCGATGACAGGCACTTAGGTTGTTTCCATCTCCGGGCTATTGTAAATAGAGCTGCAATGAACATTTTGGTACATGACTCTTTTTGAATTTTGGTTTTCTCAGGGTATATGCCCAGTAGTGGGATTGCTGGGTCATATGGTAGTTCTATTTGTAGTTTTTTAAGGAACCTCCATACTGTTCTCCATAGTGGCTGAACCAATTCACATTCCCACCAGCAGTGCAAGAGTGTTCCCTTTTCTCCACACCCTCTCCAGCATTTATTGTTTCTAGATTTTTTGATGATGGCCATTCTGACTGGTGTGAGATGATATCTCATTGTAGTTTTGATTTGCATTTCTCTAATGATTAATGATGTTGAGCATTCTTTCATGTGTTTGTTGGCAGTCTGTATATCTTCTTTGGAGAAATGTCTATTTAGGTCTTCTGCCCATTTTTGGATTGGGTTGTTTGTTTTCTTGTTATTGAGCTGCATGAGCTGCTTGTAAATTTTGGAGATTAATCCTTTGTCGGTTGCTTCATTTGCAAATATTTTCTCCCATTCTGAGGGTTGTCTTTTGGTCTTGTTTACGGTTTCCTTTGCTGTGCAAAAGCTTTGAAGTTTCATTAGGTCCCATTTGTTTATTTTTGTTTTTATTTCCATTACTCTAGGAGGTGGGTCAGAAAGGATCTTGCTTTGATTTATGTCATAGAGTGTTCTGCCTATGTTTTCCTCTAAGAGTTTGATAGTTTCTGGCCTTACATTTAGGTCTTTAATCCATTTTGAGCTTATTTTTGTGTATGGTGTTAGGGAGTGATCTAATCTCATACTTTTACATGTACCTGTCCAGTTTTCCCAGCACCACTTATTGAAGAGGCTGTCCTTTCTCCATTGTACATTACTGCCACCTTTATCAAAGATAAGGTGTCCATATGTGCATGGGTTTATCTCTGGGCTTTCTATCTTGTTCCATTGATCTACCTTTCTGTTTTTGTGCCAGTACCATACCGTCTTGATGACTGTAGCTTTGTAGTATAGTCTGAAGTCAGGGAGCCTGATTCCTCCAGTTCCTTCTTTCGTTCTCAAGATTGCTTTGGCTATTCGGGGTCTTTTGTGTTTCCATACAAATTGTGAAAGTTTTTGTTCTAGTTCTGTGAAAAATGCCAGTGGTAGTTTGATAGGGATTGCATTGAATCTGTAGATTGCTTTGGGTAGTAGAGTCATTTTCACAATGTTGATTCTTCCAATCCAAGAACATGGTATAACTCTCCATCTATTTATATCATCTTTAATTTCTTTCATCAGTGTCTTATAATTTTCTGCATACAGGTCTTTTGTCTCCTTAGGTAGGTTTATTCCTAGATATTTTATTCTTTTTGTTGCAATGGTAAATGGGAGTGTTTTCTTGATTTCACTTTCAGATTTTTCATCATTAGTATATAGGAATGCCAGAGATTTCTGTGCATTAATTTTGTATCCTGCCACTTTACCAAATTCATTGATTAGCTCTAGTAGTTTTCTGGTAGCATCTTTAGGGTTCTCTATGTATAGGATCATGTCATCTGCAAACAGTGACAGCTTTACTTCTTCTTTTCCAATTTGGATTCCTTTTATTTCCTTTTCTTCTCTGATTGCTGTGGCTAAAACTTCCAAAACAATGTTGAATAATAGTGGTGAGAGTGGGCAACCTTGTCTTGTTCCTGATCTTAGTGGAAATGCTTTCAGTTTTTCACCATTGAGGACGATGTTGGCTGTGGGCTTGTCATATATGGCCTTTATTATGTTGAGGAAAGTTCCCTCTATGCCTACTTTCTGCAGGGTTTTTATCATAAATGGGTGTTGAATTTTGTCAAAAGCTTTCTCTGCATCTATTGAGATGATCATATGGTTTTTCTCCTTCAATTTGTTAATATGGTGTATCACATTGATAGATTTGCGTATATTGAAGAATCCTTGCATTCCTGGAATAAACCCCACTTGATCATGGTGTATGATCCTTTTAATGTGCTGTTGGATTCTGTTTGCTAGTATTTTGTTGAGGATTTTTGCATCTATGTTCATCAGTGATATTGGCCTGTAGTTTTCTTTCTTTGTGACATCCTTGTCTGGTTTTGGTATCAAGGTGATGGTGGCCTCGTAGAAGGAGTTAGGGAGTGGTCCTCCCTCTGCTATATTTTGGAAGAGTTTGAGAAGGATAGGTGTTAGCTCTTCTCTAAATGTTTGATAGAATTCGCCTGTGAAGCCATCTGGTCCTGGGCTTTTTTTTGTTGGAAGATTTTTAATCACAGTTTCAATTTCAGTGCTTGTGATTGGTCTGTTCATATTTTCTATTTCTTCCTGATTCAGTCTTGGCAGGTTGTGCATTTCTAAGAATTTGTCCATTTCTTCCAGATTGTCCATTTTATTGGCATAGAGTTGCTTGTAGTAATCTCTCATGATCTCTTTTATCTCTGCAGTGTCAGTTGTTACCTCTCCTTTTTCATTTCTAATTCTATTGATTTGAGTCTTCTCCCTTTTTTTCTTGATGAGTCTGGCTAGTGGTTTATCTATTTTGTTTATCTTCTCAAAGAACCAGCTTTTAGTTTTATTGATCTTTGCTATTGTTTCCTTCATTTCTTTTTCATTTATTTCTGATCTGATTTTTATGATTTCTTTCCTTCTGCTAGCTTTGGGGTTTTTTTGTTCTTCTTTCTCTAATTGCTTGAGGTGCAAGGTTAGGTTGTTTATTCGAGATGTTTCCTGCTTCTTAAGGTGGGCTTGTATTGCTATAAACTTCCCCCTTAGAACTGCTTTTGCTGCATCCCACAGGTTTTGGGTCGTTGTGTCTCCATTGTCATTTGTTTCTAGGTATTTTTTGATTTCCTCTTTGATTTCTTCAGTGATCTCTTCATTATTAAGTAGTGTATTGTTTAGCCTCCATGTGTTTGTATTTTTTACAGATCTTTTCCTGTAATTGATATCTAGTCTCATGGCGTTGTGGTCAGAAAAGATACTTGATACAATTTCAATTTTCTTAAATTTACCAAGGCTTGATTTGTGACCTAAGATATGATCTATCCTGGAGAATGTTCCATGAGCACTTGAGAAAAATGTGTATTCTGTTGTTTTTGGATGGAGTGTCCTATAAATATCAATTAAGTCCATCTTGTTTAATGTATCATTTAAAGCTTGTGTTTCCTTATTTATTTTCATTTTGGATGATCTGTCCATGGGTGAAAGTGGGGTGTTTAAGTCCCCTACTATGAATGTGTTACTGTCGATTTCCCCTTTTATGGCTGTTAGTATTTGCCTTATGTACTGAGGTGCTCCTATGTTGGGTGCATAAATATTTACAATTGTTATATCTTCTTCTTGGATTGATCCCTTGATCATTATGTAGTGTCCTTCTTTGTCTCTTTTAATAGTCCTTATTTTAAAGTCTATTTTGTCTGATATGAGAATTGCTACTCCAGCTTTCTTTTGGCTTCCATTTGCATGGAATATCTTTTTCCATCCCCTTACTTTCAGTCTGTATGTGTCTCTAGGTCTGAAGTGGGTCTCTTGTAGACAGCATATATAAGGGTCTTGTTTTTGTATCCATTCAGCTAATCTGTGTCTTTTGGTGGGAGCATTTAGTCCATTTACATTTAAGGTAATTATCGATATGTATGTTCCTATTCCCATTTTCTAAATTGTTTTGGGTTCGTTATTATAGGTCTTTTCCTTCTCTTGTGTTTCTTGCCTAGAGAAGATCCTTTAGCATTTGTTGTAAAGCTGGTTTGGTGGTGCTGAACTCTCTCAGCTTTTGCTTGTCTGTAAAGGTTTTAATTTCTCCATCAAATCTGAATGAGATCCTTGCTGGGTAGAGTAGTCTTGGCTGCATGTTTTTCTCCTTCATCACTTTCAGTATGTCCTGCCACTCCCTTCTGGCTTGTAGGGTTTCTGCTGAGAGATCAGCTGTTAACCTTATGGGGATTCCCTTATGTGTTATTTGTTGTTTTTCCCTTGCTGCTTTTAATATGCTTTCTTTGTATTTAATTTTTGACAGTTTGATTAATATGTGTCTTGGCGTATTTCTCCTTGTATTTATCTTGTATGGGACTCTCTGTGCTTCCTGGACTTGATTAACTATTTCCTTTCCCATATTAGGGAAGTTTTCAACTATAATCTCTTCAAATATTTTCTCAGTCCCTTTCTTTTTCTCTTCTTCTTCTGGAACCCCTATAATTCGAATGTTGGTGCGTTTAATGTTGTCCCAGAGGTCTCTGAGACTGTCCTCAGTTCTTTTCATTCTTTTTTCTTTATTCTGCTCTGCAGTAGTTATTTCCACTATTTTATCTTCCAGGTCACTTATCCGTTCTTCTGCCTCAGTTATTCTGCTATTGATCCCATCTAGAGTACTTTTAATTTCATTTATTGTGTTGTTCATCGTTGCTTGTTTCATCTTTAGTTCTTCTAGGTCCTTGTTAACTGATTCTTGCATTTTGTCCAATCTATTGTCCATTCTATCTCCAAGATTTCGGATCAACCTTACTATCATTATTCTGAATTCTCTTTCAGGTAGACTGCCTATTTCCTCTTCATTTGTTAGGTCTGGTGCATTTTTATCTTGCTCCTTTATCTGCTGTGTGTTTTTCTGTCTTCTCATTTTGCTTATCTTACTGTGTTTGGGGTCTCCTTTTTGCAGGCTGCAGGTTCGTGGTTCCTCCTGTTTTTGATGTCTGTCTCTAGTGGCTAAGGTTGGTTCAGTGGGTTGTGTAGGCTTCCTGGTGGAGGGGGCTAGTGCCTGTGTTGTGGTGGATGAGGCTGGATCTTGTCTCTCTAGTGGTCAGGTTCACGTCTGGTGGTGTGTTTGGGGGTGTCTGTGGCCTTATTATGATTTTAGGCAGCCTCTCTGCTAATGGGTGGGGTTGTGTTCCTGTTTTGCTAGTTGTTTGGCATAGGTTTTCCAGCACTGTGGCTTGCTGGTCGTTGAGTGAAGCTGGGTGCTGGTGTTAAGATGGAGGTCTCTGGGAGATTTTCGCTGTTTGATATTATGTGGAGCTGGGAGGTCTCTTGTTGATCAGTGTCCTGAAGTTGGCTCTCCTACCTCAGAGGCAGAGCCCTGCCTCCTGGCTGGAGCACCAAAAGCTTTTCATCCACAGGCTCAGGATAAAAGGGAGAAAAAGTAGAGGGAATTAGTAGAAGTATGAGGAAAGAAAGAAGGAAAGGAGGGTAGGAAGGAAGGAAGAAAGAAAGAAAGAAGCAAAGAAGGAAAGAAGGCAAGAAGGAAAGAAGGGAGGGAGGGAGGGAGGAGGGAAGGAAGGAGGGAAAGAAGGAAAAAAGACAGAAAGAAAGAAGATACAGTAAAAATAAAATACAGTATAATAAAGTTATTGAATTAAAAACTTCTTATTTAGAAAAAAAAAAAAAAAGGGACGGAAAGAACCTAGGACAAATGTTGGCAGCAAAGCTATACAGACAAAATCTTACACAGAAGCATACACATACACCCTCACTAAAAGAGGTAAATGGGGAAAAATCCTAAATCTTGCTGTCAGAGACCACCTCCTCAATTTGGGATGATTCGTTGTCTAAAGGAGGGAAGGAAGGATGGAAAGAAAGAAAGAAAGAACGAAGGTAAAGTATAATAAGGTTATTAAAATTAATTATTAAGAAAAAAATTAAAAAAAAACATGGACGGATAGAACCCTAGGACAAATGGTGGAAGCAAGACTATACAGACAAGATCTCACACAGAAGCATACACATACACGTTCGCAAAAAGAGGAAAGGGGAAAAAATCATAGATCTTGCTCCTAAAGTCCACTTCCTTAATTTGGGATGATTGGTTGTCTATTCAGGTATTCCACAGATGCAGGGTACATCAAGTTGATTGTGGAGCTTTAATCCGCTGCTTCTGAGGCTGCTGGGAGGGATTTCCCTTTCTCTTCTTTGTTCTCACAGCTCCCAGGGCTAAGCTTTGGATTTGGCCCTGCCACTGCGTGTAGATCGCTGGAGGGCGTCTGTTTTTTGCTCAGACAGGATGGGGTTAAAAGAGCCGCTGATTGGGGGCTCTGGCGCACTCAGGCCGGCGGGGACGGAGGGGCACAGAGTGCGGGGCGGGCCTGCGGTGGCAAAGGCCGGCGTGACTTTGCACCAGCCTGAGGCGCGCTGTGCGCTCTCCCGGGGAAGTTGTCCCTGGATCCCGGGAACCCGGCAGTGGCGGGCTGCACAGCCTCCGCGGAAGAGGGGTGTGGAGAGTGACCTGTGCTCGCACACAGGCCCCTCGGTGGCGGCAGCAGCAGCCTTAACGTCTCCCGCCCGCCTCTGGGGTCCGCGCTTTTAGCCGCGGCTCGCGCCCGTCTCTGGATTCCGCGCTTTCAGCCGCGGCTCGCGCCCGTCTCTGGATTCCGCGCTTTCAGCCGCGGCTCGCGCCCGTCTCTGGGGTCCGCGCTTTCAGCCGCGGCTCGCGCCCGTCTCTGGGGTTCGCGCTTTTAGCCGCGGCTCGCGCCCGTCTCTGGAGTTCCTTTAAGCAGCGTTCTTAAACCCCTCTCCTCACGCCCCAGGAAACAAAGAGGGAAGAAAAAGTCTCCTGCCTCTTCTGCAGGTGCAGGCTTTTCCCCGGACTCCCTCCCGGCTAGCTGTGGTGCACTAACCCCTTCAGGCTATGTTCAAGCCGCCAACCCCAGTCCTCTCCCTGCGCTCCGGCCTCAGCTCTCAGCCCCGCCCGCCCCGGCGGGTGAGCAGACAAGCCTCTCGGGCTGGTGAGTGCCGGTCGGCACCGATCCTCTGTGCGGGAATCTCCCCGCTTTGCCCTCCGCACCCGTTGCTGTGCACTCCGCAGCTTCGAAGCTCCCCCCTCCGCCTCCCGCAGTCTCCGCCCTCGAAGGGGCTTCCTAGAGTGTGGAAACTTTTCCTCCTTCACAGCTCCCTCCCACTGGTGCAGGTGCCGTCCCTATTCTTTTGTCTCTGTTTTTTCTTTTGCCCTACCCAGGTACGTGGGGAGTTTCTTGCCTTTTGGGAGGTCTGAGGTCTTCTGCCAGCCTTCAGTAGGTGTTCTGTAGGAGTTGTTCCACGTGTAGATGTATTTCTGGTGTATCTGTGGGGAGGAAGGTGATCTCCGCGTCTTACTCTTCCGCCATCTTCCGCCTCGGTCTCTCTATTTAGTTTTATATCTGAACATTAACATTATTAATATGGTAAAAAAAATAATTAAAAGTACGTCTAAGAGTCCCTTAAAATTTTTTCACTGTTGTATTTTCAGTTCTTCTGATTACATGAAGATTATCTCTAAAGATTCCTGTATCAAGAACAGGGAACAGCGCTGTGTCCTTTTTATTATTGAAGGTCTATTTGGGCAGCGGGAGAGATAAAATTGTTTGTTCAGGATGAATGCTGTTCTACTAAGCATTAGTGAAAGTTTCTGAGTCTCTGCTCAGGCCCATCAATTCTATGAGAGCCTTGCCTATGGTCCCTGCTTCCAAGTTATTTAACCCTGGAGCAGCCTCAGAAACATCTTCCTGATATTTTAAAGGTCTCTACTGGATGCCACATGGAAGCCATCAGAGGGTACCCTCTCATGTGTTGGGCAGGTCCTGAGGAAGAAGCTATCCAGCCCCACATGTTGACATCTCCAGAAAGAACTCCTTGCATTACCTCCAGGGGTTGCTTCCATGACCTTTTATGGTGACCAATTTCTAGACTCCATTCAGTTATCTCAAGCATGTAGACATCAACGTCACTTGACAAGAGAATGCAGAAAGCAAAAAAGACAAGAAATTAAGGGAATTAGGAACTTTCCTGCTCATTTCAGAACTATCAGTGGGCAGGGAGGTGGTGGGGCTTAGTGCGGAAGCATGCCAAGTCTGGAGTAAGACACTTAGGTTTGAATTCTGCCTCTGCCACTGTTTAGCCCTGATATCCTTGGGCAAGTTGGTTAAGCCTCTTTAAGCCTCACCTTCCCTATAATAATCCTTCCTTCAAAGAGTAGGTGGTATGACCTTGAAGTGGGATAGTGTATACAAACTCTTAGTACATAGTAAGTGCTCGTATTAGTATTGTTGTTGCTTTGTTGTCTTTTATGAACTAGCCTAACCACTGCCTGCTCAGTAAACTCTCACCCACTCAGGCACAATTCTTGCAATTTCTGATACACGTCTTTTAATTACCAAAACAAGTGGAAGTTTTCTGATTTCCCAATAGTCCCAAGTATGGCTTTCATTATGTCCACTGAAAATAAACCTTGCACAAGATGTGTCTACAATTTCGTGGGTGCTTTTAGTTGTTACATAAAACCTGAACAAAGGAGAACTGTGAATAATACCCGAGTTCCCGTTCATCAACTTCCCCCTCAGAGACATTTACAGTCTTCAAAACATTTCTTCGTACGTCAGAGTACTGTTTGCAGTTTCTCATTTTCCTGGAGGAATGACTGAGTTCTACGTGTTTAAATGTTCTGTAAGACCTTCCTTTCTCTCTTGGGAGGGGGAAAACAAGTCCAGCATGAGAGTCATACTGAGCCCCTCGTTCAGAAGCACAATGCTGGGGGGAGGAAGTGGTTTTGAACACTTCATAAGCGCGGCAGCTCTGAAGCTCCCCAAAGAAAACATTCTGTCTAGAAAGCTTCTTTTTTTTTTTTCATTTTGTTTGCTTTTATTTATTTTTTCACATCTTTATTGGAGTACAATTGCTTTACAATGGTGTGTGAGCTCCTGCTCTACAACAAAGTGAATCAATTACACATACACACATGCTGCCACATCTCTTCCCTCCTGCATCTCCCTCCCTCCCACCTCCCTATCCCACCCCTCCAGACGAGCTGATCTCCCTGTGCTATGCGGCTGCTTCCCACTAGCTATCTACCTTATGTTTGGTAGTGTACATATGTCCATGCCTCTCTCTCGCTTTGTCACAGCTTATTACCCTTCCCCCTCCCCATATCCTCAAGTCCATTCTCTAGTAGGTCTGTGTCTTTATTCCTGTCTTACCCCTAGGTTCTTCAAGACATTTTTTTTTCTTAAATTCCATATATATGTGTTAGCATACGGTATTTGTCTTTCTTTTTCTGACTTACTTCACTCTGTATGACAGACTCTAGGTCTATCCACCTCATTACAAATAGCTCAATTTCGTTTCTTTTTATGGCTGAGTAATATTCCATTTATATATGTGCCACATCTTCTTTATCCATTCATGCGATGATGGGCACTTAGGTTGTTTCCATCTCCGGGCTATTGTAAATAGAGCTGCAATGAACATTTTGGTACATGACTCTTTTTGAATTATGGTTTTCTCGGGGTATATGCCCAGTAGTGGGATTGCTGGGTCGTGTGGTAGATCTATTTGTAGTTTTTTAAGGAACCTCCATACTGTTCTCCATAGTGGCTGTACCAATTCACATTCCCACCAGCAGTGCAAAAGTGTTCCCTTTTCTCCACACCCTCTCCAGCATTTATTGTTTCTAGATTTTTTAGAAAGCTTCTAAACTGGCTTGTTAGCAATATCCGAGAGAATGGCAGTTCCCTCTGGTTTTATTTAAAGATATAAGGAACGCAAAGGGAATTGGGTTTTCAAAACACAGCAGAGAACGTTCTTTCTCTTAGTTGCTCTAAAGTTTGATTTGGTTATGTTGCAAAAAGAAAAAAATAAAAGAAAGAAAGAAGCAAACCTATTTTGGGGATGGAATGTTTCCCTACCATGTTTTTTAAGGTCATGGAGTTCTGTAGTTGTCTGTACACGAATCTAATGCTATGCACCCATCCCACTGCCGTCTTGCTGAAATCCGCCCATCCCTTAACGAATAAATTTGGGAAAAGCAGTTTACTTTTCCACCTCCCTGTTTCTTCTCACAATGTTCACCCTATTTGGAATTCCCTCTCCATTTCTCTCCATCTATCCAGTTTCCAAAGATTTAAGCTCTTCCCAAACCAACTCTAAAAATCTCAAGCCCAGCTGGGCCCGTCTTCATTTGTCAGCTGTTACCTGAGTTGCCTGTATTTCTCATTTCGCACCTGTCTATCATGTACTACATTAAGGGGGCAGGTCTGAAATGGTTTTGCGATGCTACCAACTTTGCCATACAGTGCAATTTTGTCTTCCAATCTGGAAAGTAGTTATTTGGGCCCTACTCTGCCTTACACAAAAGAAGTTTCTTAGCATTTGTTATTTTTGAAGCAGATGATTATTACTCTATTTTGTCCAAGTTTTGTTTATAAACCCCATTTTTATTGTCTACGTGGCAAAGGGTCATGGAGGATTGGACACGCACTCTGATTTGTTGCTTAATGAGTTTCCACAGTATCCATAGAAAAGCTGATGTCTCCTGGAATCCTGGCACCATTGGGAAACCTGCCAAGTCATTCGGTCCTGCATTGACCATAGGCGCGAATCACAGGTCTGTGTCTTCTTCCAATAAAGATGTTATAATTATCCTTCTGTTAGAGAATCAGAAGGAATCATGAATGTCAAGTTAACTATTAGGGCTTTGGAGTAATAAAAATAAAATTGTGGCATTAAGCTTTCAATCAATAAAATTAATTCATTGGTCTGAAAGAGACTGGTCCATGTTAGTGCATCTCAACACAGTTCTTTCTAACAGTATTTCTTTGGATATATAGATAAGTCATATAACAAATTTGAGGATGGAGATGTGATGAGAATACTGAGCCCTATAATTATTAAGTAGACCAATCTAAGGACCAATGCATTAGTTATATTGATTGAAAGCTTACAGCCCTGATTTTATTTTTATTATCCCAAAGCCCTAATAGTTAATTAACTTGAGGTACATGATTCCTTAGACTCTCTGACATCTCTAAGTTTTATGGTAAATATAACGTCTTCATTGGACGTGTCTGGAGATAACCAGCTGGCCCAGCCCTCCACATCGGCCTGGAAGGAGTCAGGAGGTGGCCCAGGAACTGGCAGTGCTCCAGATGAGACTACCTCTCACCCCAGCACGAGTGAGCAATGCACAGTCCAAGCAACCCCCTTTCTCCACCTTTACCTCCCTCCACCCAAATCAAACCCTCATAGCCCCATCACTAACTTTCTGGAGGCAATAGGTCTAACCTCATGCCCTTATGTCCCGGTTATATCAGTATTCAAGATGCACTGGACACCCAGATTATGTCTTCCTCCATAGACAGTGAGGCCACAGTTCACCATTACTCTAGTTGCCTCTTCTCTCCTTTATTTTTCTCCATAGCACGTATCACTAGATGAAATACTATACGTTTCACTAATTATCTGTCTCCTCTGACTTGAATATATGTTCTGTAGGGGCAGGTATATGCGTGCACGTGTGTGTGAAAGTCTGTTTCTGCATCTCCAGTGTTTATATGGTGCCAGCACATTGTAGGCACTGGGTAGACGTCTGTTGAATGAATGAATGAACGCATGTATCAAAGTTTCCCTGGAGAGTTTGTCTGCTAACAAGGTCAGGGCTCTGCAGAGGCAGGCCTTGCTGATGATTCCTGAAGCCCATCTCCTCAGCCTCAGCTGCTGTTTGCAGCTGATACCCCTTGGTTATTTCTTAAAATGTCTGTGAATGTTTCAAAAGCCAGCCCAATATTTAAACTCTCTGAACAAATGTCACTTCCAGGGCCTTATGGTAAGGAATAATCCAAGAGAAGGACAAATTTTAATGCCTGTAAATGCTGACTGCAGTCTTTCTGAAAATAACTAGACATTTATTCATTCATCTCTCTCTCCAGCCGTACCTCTATTCAAAAACTTTTCATTGATCACATATTATGGGCTGGAAAATGTGTTAGATGCTGGGCATATCATGATGAGCAAAGCCAAGGCAGTACTTATCCTCATGGAGAATTTACAGACTAGTGAAAATGATCTAAATTTTCAACCCTGATACAATGACCCAGCAGATTGAATAAAATTACTTATACTATATTTCGATTTTGATGACAAAAGAGTTGTGTGTTATCATATCATTATCCCTGTCCCTCTCTCTATCCTACGTAGTGTCCACCCCAGACCTTTTCTTTATTATATTTCTAAACCTGGAACACCTCATAGTTTTCCCTTCACTTGCTGAGTGGTTATATTTATGTTTTTCTATTATTTTCTAATAAACTGCATATCTCTATCATAAATTTACATTGTTTTAAATTATTTGCTTATTTGTTAGTACTCTCTTGTTCAGTATTCAAAATAAAGTGTATGCCTTATTAATTACTGAAACTCTAACACTGAAATCACTCTCTCGATACATAGGAAAGTACATATATGTTCACCAGTTCATGGATAAATCAATAAATGAATGAATGATGGAATTTTAGCACTGCAGAATGATGGGCAACACTTGAAATTAGATATGGTCATTCTTTAACAATTTTAATCATATGCAGTAAATATATTTAATCTGTAATGTGAACTTTCATCTTTCCAGTTTTCTTATAATTTCTATGCTTAAGTATGCATGACAAATTTGAGTTTCTCTACCCTAGGCTGATGGCTCTAACTGTAAGTGATAATGAGAGAAAACATACACTAAACATCTAAAATGTTTCAACACAATCTCTCAATATACTTTCTTTTTTTTGAAAAAAAAAAAAAACATCTTTATTGGAGTATAATTGCTTTACAATGGTGTATTAGTTTCTGCTATATAAAAAAGTGAATAAGCTATACGTATACATATATCTCCACATCTCCTCCCTCTGTGTCTCCCTCCCTCCCACCCTCCCTATCTCACCCCTCTAGGTGGTCACAAAGCACCGAGCTGGTCTCCCTGTGTTATGCGGCTGCTTCCCACTATCTATTTTACATTTGGTAGTGTATATATATCCATGCCACTCTCTCACTTCGTTCCAGCTTACCCTTCCCCCCTCCCCATGTGTATTTTATGTCTCAGTGATGAAATTAGCCCTTATTCCAAAGAACCCTTGCTTCTTCCAGTGGGAAATGATGTTTAAAAAATCTAATCTACACACCAGGGGTGCTCATTGCTATTAGTTCATAACGATTTCTGGGCCTCTTCAGTGGATGGACAGAGGAAGGGAATTGAATGTTTGTATTTTTAAAGATAAAATACTAAAGGATAAATATTGATAACTACAATTAAAACGACACTATAGAATTTTTACTTAGTTCCTTCTATTTTACATCTGTTTCTCCTTTCTCCCACAAGAAACCTGACAGCCACTCTGGGAAATTTGAATATCACATACTCATTTACTTTATCACATACTACATACATGATTTTCTCAGAATAAAACGCCAGTGTTACCAGCAATCATATGATAATTAAAACAGGTAATTTTTACTACCTCTTTTGTCTTTAGGATATGTCTCTCTAGAGATGACATCAAATTACTTTGTTATAAAGGCTCTTGGAAAAGGTGATTTCTGTGTGGTTATGCTATAAACTAGAGAAATATTTGGGTTGATTTGTTTTATTTTAAAATTTTAGGGATGTCTTTTTAATTTTGTTTTATATGTATCCATACATGTTTATAGGTAAATTTTTTAAAAAAAATAACAATAAATAATGACGCGTAGCTGCTACCAAGGTCTTTTCTAATCTAATCTCTGAATTCCTCTACAGATAACCATTAAAACATGTTATGGTTTATCCTTTCATTTTTAATATTAGTATATAATTCAGAAATATACATATTTTTAATCACTTCTTGGATACATATTATCTTATCAGTCTTTCCTCTTTCCCTAAGTTTTCTATTTTATTTGCTTTCTAGAATTGTTTTTGTTTTTTTAAAAGAAGGGCTGTATTTCTTTTTACAATGGTTATTTTTATGGTAGTCCAGTCCCCTTAAAATACTCTTAGTTCTTTTACAGTTATTATCTATTGGTTCACTTTGATGATCGAAATTAAAATAAACTAATAGCTTCTTTTTTTCCCTTGAACCTAGTATCACTATAGATATGGTCCTTTGGTTTCTGGCTTTTTCTGTTTAGTTTCTCTGTCTGTTTTTATTGAGGGGTTCAGGTAGATGAAAGAAAGATGCAGCGTCTACCTCTGTTTCCCCAGATAGTACACTAATACATTACTTATTTTGCTATCTTTATTGTAGCACATTAATGGGAATTTACTGTAGCAGAAAGGGAAATCAAATTTATGATTTGACTTTCTCTTTTGCAGCATTTCCAATTTAAAGAAACCAAATTTATAATATGTTATAATCAGAATAAAAAGTAAATAGCTTGAAGATTCTTGCTGGTCAGAAGGTAAATGTCCATCATATTTGATCCTTAATATTACAGATCTCTAGGTAATTACCTTCTCCTGAATGTTAAAATCCTCTAAATAGCTTTACACTTTTGGTATTTGTCAAGTGTCATCCAGGCTATTTTGCCTTTGTTCTTTTATTTGAAAAAGTTAATCTCATAATTAACAAAAAAGCAATTATAAAGTACTTTATAACTCATAAGAGTTATACTGAATAATATCTGTGAACTCTGCATGCTTTTTATAATTTGTAAAGTTTTATTTTAGATAAAGAACAATTACCCTGGAAACTAATGGAGAGCTCCACTGTGATGAGTTCAATAACCGCGCATTAGGCTGAGGAGGTCTCGGAGGAGGAAAGTATAAAAAGGATGTGAGCTGACTGCAGTGGGGGTAGAACTTCTGTGTTTTTCAGCCAAGTCCCTTCAGTAATGGAGCATATTTATATCTTTTGCTTTGGGTCATCCTCTCTTCAGCTTCTTGAATTGTAGACTCCCAGCATCTGTGCAGTGGAAGAGATACATCTGAAAGCTCTTCCCTGCTTCTGTTGAATTTGGGTATTGTGTGTGTGTGATCTAGCCTGAGTCACAATCATTTGATTCCAGCAGTGTGATTACCTTATTAGAAAAACTAAAAAGGGGAAATCAGACTTCTGATGGCAAACACACAAAATGTGTTCTGTGATATTCTTTTCAAAATGAGAAATAATTCTCTTCAAACTGTTTAGTTCTTATGTAAACATCAGGCGACAGAGAGTAAAAGACATCTGTAGAAATAAAGAATATATTTTTTCCTTGTGGCGTCACTCTACCATGTATGCTGTTTGAAGAGTATTGTGTGCTATACACGTGAGGCATTGGTTAGGGGAAACATTTATGCAGAAAAAGTCTGCCTCTACCTCTCTCACTGTCTTACGAACTTGGGCAGGAGAAAAAAAATCCCGTTTTGGAAGACGTTTTCTGTAACACTTCAATGTTTGCACTCACAATTTCGTTCCCATCTCTTTCCCCAAATGCTAACCAAAGAAACATTTTGGCTTCTGCAGCTAAAAAGGCAGATTATTTGCACCTTGAACATGAGCGCTGTGATGCCTCATTTCTGAACAGAGATTTGTGTTGCTAGTGTCTTGGTCTGCCACTGAGAAGAATCTGGATTCTTCAGGACTCCTGCATTCTCGGGGCCTCACCAGAATGGAAGGGGTTAGAGCGCTGGGCTTTAGAGCATATCTGAGCCTTACCAGGAAGCAGAAATGGCCCGGGCTCCTTGTTTCAGTCCTGCTGGGCAGTTAAAGCAGGAATTTCCCAGATCCTGCACTCTGTACCTTTTGGTGATAATTTCTTTTCATAAAGGCTGACATAATGGCACTGCCGCCTACTCGCAGTGCAGTCGAAATGAAGGTGATGTTTTCAGAGAACAGCACGCTCTGCAGCTAGGCAGTTCAGCAGAAGCGGAGTGATGCAGCCCTGCCTCAGAGCAAGCCGGTGCCCACGGATACAAAGCGCTGCAAGCGAGCTACCAGCTCCTGGGTGTGTGCTCAGGAGACTCAAATCATCATTTCTCATCTCCACTCACATCACAGTCATTGTTGACCTTCCCACCGACTTGATTTCAACCGATCGCCACAGCTCATTGCTCCAGCCACCTGGCCGCCTTTTGTTGACACATCACACCAACTCCCTTCCTGCATCAGGATCTTCTAGGACTTTTCTCTCTGCCTGGAATGATCTGCTTCAGGTCTGCCTCTAGATCTTCCCACGGACATTTCCTCTGGTCAATCAGTTCTTACAGAGGCTTTCTTTCCACATCTAAAGTGGTCCTATGCACTCCCTAGCACACCGTCTCATAGCACTTCTTCATATTAGCCTAAATCATATTGCTTATTTATTTAGTGAGTTATTTTGTAAACTTAAGCCCCTCCACCCCACACACAAACAGACCGTATCCTTCATTAAAAGAAAGTCTATACCTAACTTGTACATTTCTGTGTCTCCAGTGCCTAGATAATATGCACTCAGTAAATATTTGTTGAATAAACGATTACTCTGTATTTTCTGCCTTTTGGTGCAGGTGTAGCTCTAAAAAGTCACTTTAAAATCAATAGCATTCAATTTGTTTTGAATATAACTCTTATAGCAAGAACTAAATGACTATGCAAAATGTGAACACAGTCTTGTGAAAGCTGGAATTCTGATAAAAGCCTAAAGACACATTGGTGGCCCGTGGAGGAATCCATATGTACGATGTGGCTCACCTCTTATCAGCTGGCTCCAATGACGTTGATGACACAGTCTCTACTCCCTCTTTTATGAGCTCGAAAAGAGTGTGTTTTTGTGGTATTTGTACATTTGTGTTCTTAAATTTACATGTTGATTTTCTTTGTTGATGTGTAACTTACATGAATATATGTTCTTCGGCATATTTCAGAGTAAAGGCAATGAGAGTAACACAGTGATTGAGGCAGTTTGGTGACTATAGATATAAGGACTCATTACCTGCCTTTAGGTGGTTTTCAGGTTAGTACAGTGGTGGAGGCCTGAGAAGGAAGAAACCCTGGGAGAATCCTCTTCTGGCTTCCTCCGATTTAATCCTCCTATTCTGTGACTTGCTAGAATCGATCATTACCCATTGAGTAAACTGGTAGAAACATTTGGAGTTTCCTCCCTCATCCATTATTATGTTGATGTAAATGTTGGTCTAAATTTTGAATTGGCGGAGTTGAGTGGTTTGTTTGGTTAAGCTGGATATGTGAACTAAATGAGCAGATGGTAGCACCCGAGTGACTGCTGGTAATCCCAGTTGTTTTCCACCTCATAAAAGAATGGACATCTTGAGACTCCTTTTTTTTTTTACAGCTCTCTGTAATGATTTCCATTTTTCAGCCATGCAAGCCCTGCTGGGTCAGAAATGGTGAATGGAAGGTGCTGATTTAGCATCATATTGGAGTCACAGACTGCTGGGATGAGCTGCTACATCCCCTCCCCCCCTGTGTGTACTGACTACTGCATGGAAGTGTGAGAGATGCCCTCCACCAGAGACCCACTCTCTTATTCTTCTGGCCCAAGGGTTTGGGGAAATGATAAGAAGTCAGTTAGAGCATTTGCTTAAAAATGTGGGTATTGTTCTATCTTCTGTCATTAGAAATAGATGAAAGTTTCATAAAAGACTAGATACAAATACGCAACCAGATCTGTGACGTGATCATAACTGATACACAACTTTCCATCTTAGATATCAATTTGGGTAACTAAATTCCAAAATTTCTTGAGCATAAAACTGCCACAGAACTCTAAAAGACTATATAATAGGCTGACCTATAATTTTGGAAGATGTGAAATTTTCCTGTTAATCATTAATTTTCCCCTACCCGAAAGTTTCGTGAATTTAATTATGGCAACTTTTTGTCAAGAATTGTGACCTGTAATTAACACAGTATTTATATTCTAAATGCTTTTTGGGCCAATAAAATCTCCAAAGTCTTGTTCAAGATCACGCTGTTTAAAATCAGGAACTTTGTTTCAGGTTCTGACTTAAACACATGCTAGCTGTATGAACTTGGGAAAAATACTCAACTTATTTAATTTTACCTGATTCAGCTTTAAGAAGGCCGTCCCTCCTGACACTCTAAACCAGAGACCAAATCCAGAATATAGATGGGACCCCACCGCAACTGTATTCCACCTCATGGAACTTTTCTGCAGCTGTATAACCAAACCAATCATACTGCTTTACCAGCACCACCTGGATCATTATGGCTATGTGGGACCTCTGAGAACTACCTCACAATGACCAAAGCCATTGCTCTCTCACGTCCAGACAACACACTTCTTATGGAAACTGCACCTTGGGTACTGTGGCCCCAACCCAAATAACCGTCTTCATTGTAACCCATGTGAGACAAATAAAGGAACTTTGGTCTGGTGCTAGAAGGAATTATGGGAACTCTAGCTGCAGCTGCCCCTTGGGGAGGATTTGCCTACCATGAGGCAATCTCTTCCCTGGATAGCGCACTAAAGAAAACTGGAGACATTCTCACACTCTTACAAAAATCCCTAGATTCCCTGGCAGGGGAGGCCTTTGACAACCACCAAGCCCTAGACTATCTCCTAGCAAGCTAAGGAGGGATTTTTGCTGTCATAAATAAAACACACTGCACATATACTAATGTCACGGGAGAAGCAGAAGTAAATGTTAAAAAAATCCATGAACAGGCTTCCTGGCTCCACAGGTATAATCAAGGGAAGCAAGAATGGACCGAGACCCTGAAGGGTTGGTTTCCAGGATATACTTGGCTTCTGCCATTTCTAGGTTCCAGAGCCACTCTATTTCTCCTCTCTCTTTTTGGTCCTTGTATTTTTATCTACCTAGTTAAATCTCTATTCTCTAGAACACAACAATTCCAGCTTCAGATGATGCTACACCAGAGACGTCAACCCATCCCACCTGAAGATGAGGGACATCAACACCCGCTGGGCAAGGTTGCTTCCTTCTACTCCGCACTCTCCTTCTCTGCCACTCTACACAACCCCACGACCCCTATCTCTGACAGACAACAAGGAGATCTGGACCCCCAGGTAGGGGCAACAACCATGCTCAGCTTGAAGCAGTTACAGAAGACAGAGCATCAACCCTTTGCCCCTTAAAAGATTTTTAAGAGTGCAGACTCCTTGAGGGGGAATGTTAGAGTAGGCAGATAACTGAATATGAGCAGAGAAAGGGGGGCACGGGCCAGATGGCAGGAAACCACACAGCTTGTAAACAGCAGGGGGTCCTTGGGCAGACAGAGAAAAGCAGGAACCTCCAAATTGACAGGAAACCACATTTGGGGGCCGTAAGTGTCCTGGAAGCAGACAAAGGAAGGTGGGAAAGGGCGGGAATCGCCAGCGTCCTAATATAACCTTTTGCTCATTATGCTCTCATTACAATAAAATTAGCCTTGCAGATGAGAAGTTCCCATCACGGACTGATGCCATGGGGCCATGACACTTTTGATCAAGACCAAATAAGGACAAAAATTCCTCCTCTACCAAGGAAGATGGAGCTGAGATGAAAATCAGGGAATATGACCCGCAAACCCTTACCTCCCTAATGAATATTCTGCCCCTGCATTTCTACACCCCATATAACCAGCTTGCTAAAAAATCTCAGAGCAGCTACTCACCAGAGTCTACCTGCTCTCCCCTTGAGAGCATACTATCACTTAATAAAGCCTCACTTTGCTTTCTTGACCTCCCTGTCTTGTCTCTGAATTCTTTCTGCAACAAGACAAGAACCTACTCTCTGGTAACATTTTTTTGAGATTAAGATGGAAAAGTTATTCAAAACTTGTACCACAAGTCAATTAACAGAAATCATTATTATTACCCCATATTTCAAACTGCATTGAGTTACTGGTTCCCAGTTGAGGAGATCTTTTAAAGCCACAGAATAATTAGTGAGTGTTGTTAGAACTGTATAGTTGAGTAAAATAACATATATACAACATAAAGCTTTACTTTCTCACAAATGAAAGAAAAATTAGAAGACTTCTGAGCATTGCCAGCTTTAAATCTATATCTGTAACCAATCTATACAGGTTAAAAGTTAAGAACCTGGCCTTTGCTCTGAATTTAGTCGTTGAGAAATGTAACAAGACATTATTAGTCTACGTAGAGGCGTACAATTACCTTTGGGACTTAAGATCAAATAAGTTTCTATGTCAATAATTGTGCCCGATAATAACCTATAAGGGAAAAGAATCTGAAAAAGTATATATATATATATATATATATATATGAATCACTGTGCTGTACACCTGAAACTAATATGATACTGTAAATCAACTATACTTCACTAATAAAGAAAAAATAATTGTTCCTGAACTGGTGGACCTATGCTTTGCTACAACACATTAATCCCATTGGTTAATGTGGGGGGAATTTATGGTTTCATGATTGATTCTATTTCACCAGTGGAGAAGGCATAGAAAGGGGACAGCCTGAGGTACAGATTGATTGGGTCTATGAATAAGGAAAGATTTTAACCAGAGAAGCAAACCATCAATGGGAGAAATCCTTGGAGTTGGGAGGACCTATACAGACATAACGATTGATGATATAGGATGACACAGATACTGGCTATTTATTTCAAAACATAGACTTGTGTTTTCTCTGAGCATACTCAGTCTGTTCTCAGATGTCAATATGGTCTCATACGAAGTCTTAGAGGATACCAAGTGAACAAAGAAATTAAATATCATGGGTCTTTATATCATGAGCGATTCAATGAAGAGGTCCATCTGACTTAAATCACGTAATCTATTTCAAGGTACTTAAGGAAAGCTCTGAAAAATACATCATTTTATAATCAGAGAAATATAAAACTGTTGCTACTTTGGAAATAAAAAAGAACTAGTCAGGTTTCAGAAAAATCAGTAATTAAGAATGACTTGTTTAAGATGGATTGTCTATTCACTGAGTTTGTGCCTTTCTGTATGAAAGCAAATCTGATACCGCCCCTTGCCTCTATTTAAGTCAGTGTGCACATCACATACCACAGTTATAGGGTGAAAAAGAAGCTTTTCAAACTGAAATAAACTGAAAAGACAGTTAACTCTGTGTAGTTCTAGTCCCCAGAATAAATTAATCTTTGAGACTTTCTTGAAAGTTACTGACTTCTTAATAAACAATTTTATCCCTGACTTTCACATTGCTGATGTGAAAATATAGAAAAGTCTTTGCAAATAGCATATATATTTGAAGAAAACTGCTAATTTCCTACCATCAGTTGGCTAACTGTAAGGTAACCTTCATTATTTTATGGGGATCTTTTTCTTTAATTTTTTCTTTCTTCCTTCCTTCCTTTTCTTTCTTCTTCCTTCCTTCCTTCCTTCCTTTTAAATTTGGGTTTCAACTTCTTCTAAAGCCTGGACTCCCTGGTAAAACTTCTTCATAAGTAAACTAGTTTGCTCTTCTAAATAATTTTACCTCTCTAATCCTTCCTTCACACAGACAAAAGTAAAGATAATCAATATAATACTTCAGTATAGTAAAATATTTTCTGAGAATTATGTACTCTAAGGCAACATGGGTGTTAATATATGTTAGAGGAGACAACTGATTCATCCTAAAGCAGGATTTTAATGAGGCTTGGTTGTATTATTCCTCTATACAAGGAGAAAATCAATAGTCAATATAATAAAAGCAAGATAACATTTATACTAGTACGAAAAACCACTACAGGACCTAAAATCAGAATACCTAGAGACACGTATCATTATTATTGATGAGCACACTTAATATAGGGATATCCACTCTCACTCAAAACTCTAAAGGAATCTCAATCAAAATCCCAACTAGATAATTTAGACAAACATATTCTAAAATTTATATGAAAGAATAATGTACAACAAATACATAAGTCAACTAACAAAAAGAAAGCAAAGAATGAGAAATTGCCCAACCAGATAAAATAACGTACTCAAAAATCTATGACAATAACACAGAATGGATTGAGGCAAGAACAGAAAAATAGAAAAGTAGAGCAGAACAGTGATCTCAGAAAGAGAACTACATAAATATAGGAAATTGATTGTTGGTAAAACTAATACCACTAAAATTGAACAAAGTTTGGGAAATTGGCTCAGATATGAAGAAAATGAAGTTGAGGTCCTTACCTTGTATCATATATAAGAGTTTTAAATGTAATAAGTAAAAGTATAAAGCTAGTGAAAGAAAATTTGTGAGAGTATCTTTATGACTTAAGAGTGGGGAGAGATTTTTTTTAAAGATTCAAAAAGCATAAATCATAAGGTAATAAACTGATTTGTTAATATCAAGATGAAAGCTTTCAGGTCAGTGAAGGACTGGATAGACAAAATTAATAGGTGATTATTTAGGAAAAGATATTTGCAAAACCACAATGGAATTTATATATTTATTTTATAATAGAATTCTCCAAAAAACAAGGAAAAATAAGGACGGCTATCTAATAGAAAAATGGTCAAAAATTAAGAAGATTATAGAGGCAATTTGTGAATGGGGAAACCTACACATAGAAAGCGTATGTAGTTGTAAAACTCAGTAGTAAATTTGAGAAATTCAAACTGAAATAAGATAACGTGCACACCTATCAGAATCATAAAAATTAGAAGGGGAACGATGACAATTGGCAAAGAACTTTAGGAGAGAGAATTCTCATGCCCAACTTGTAAGAATGTGAGCTGATACAAATCACATTTTTGGGGGGGGGGGGAATGATTTTTTGGAAATCAATCTGGCAATATTTAGCAGAATTAAGAATGTGTGTAATCCAGGTCCCTACGGTAGCACTTCTGGCTATATGAACGAATTCATTCACATACAGGTTGTAAGGAACATAAACAAGAATGCTCATGTTTGGGGTGGTGTTGAGGCAAACTAGGTGTCTTTCACATGACGAAGGGATAAGTAAAATGTAGTCACTATTCTATAGTATGCTTCGCCGTAGTTAGAATCAACACATCAACAACACACTGAGTGTGCATACAACAGCATGATTAGATTTCTAGTTATAAGTGAAAAAGGAAAGAATGAGATTTGTCGTATAATACCATTCAAAATGAAACAGTGCTACTTATTATATAAAGATATATGCATACTTAAGGAAATGTCCAGCTTTTAGATGGTTTCTTACAGGTACAGAGAGGAGGGCTTGGTAATAAGAGAGAGAAAATAAAATAAATTGAGGAATGGTGTATGGACCAGTGATGAGAACATGCTATGAAATGAAGTGTGGTCATCATAAACCTCAATTCTGAATGCCACACTCTCCCCATCACAGATCATTTTGACTTTTACTGTGTCAGCTCATCTACTTTAATGTGTTAATGAGAGAAGGCCCCTGCCCTCCCCAGCTGTCTATCTCTCTGTTTATCTGTCTCTGTGTCTCTTTTTCTCTGTCTCTCCGTCTTTGTCTCTCCTTCTCTCTCTCTCTCATCATGGAGAAAAACAAATTTAGACCTCTGTGAACACTGTGTATTGTCTAGTCCTAAGAGATAACTAAGAAATGGGATTTCCAGTCACATGCGTGGGCTATTGCAATCCACCTGAAGTGATGTGAGGTGTCCCAGTTGAAAGAACCTCTGAAGTTTGGCTAAGAGAAGCTTTAATTCTCTCCTTGGTTGTAAACAATTTTATTGCTCCTTTCCATTCCTGTGTTAAAGAGGGAGTGAACGATTATACTGACCTCCTTCAGCGGAGGTTTAACTACCAGTATTATTATCTCCATATGGCCTCATGACGACAAAGTCTGTGTGGTTTTGTTTTCATTGATAATAGACCAGCCTCTTTTGGCATAAAACTCATTATTCTTACTACTTCATATTAAAAATAGAAGCCCTCTAACTCTGCCAGCCATCTAAGATCCATATGGGTTTTTTGAACTTGGATGTGCCACTGCACTCAATTACATATCCATCTATCTTTCATTGTTGTGGAATTAAAAGGACGTTTTTACAAAGAACTGTCCCCAAATATGTAACTATTTCTAATCTCTGTTAATGCTGTCTTAATTGTTTCTAATTGATGTATTTTGAGAACCAGATACAGAGTATCCAATTAACCTTGACAGGAGATGACTATCTTTAATCTGAGGTGCCAGGCTCCGCTCTGAATTTTAATGAAGAAAAGAAAGAAAAGAAAACTCCTCTCTCTTCTCTTTTTATATCTTAATGCAAATGCATGCCTACATTTTTTGCCTGTTAACAGGAAAGAGAAAACCAGGGATTTGAAAGTAAGGATTATCAAATAGATCCCAGGAAATGTAGGACAATATAAGTCCTGGCTTCCTTTTTTGTGACCTTATAAATTAGAAGGATGGTTAGTTTATCAAGCTTGATCATATAGAAAAGCAAAGGTTTGGATCCAAGCTCTCTGACTAACTACTTGCATTTTTCCTTGAGAAAGAAACAGCAACTTTCTGAGTGTGAGTTTCCTTAATCATAAATAGATAATTTTTTGATTATCTAGATAATTTTTCAGGTTTATTTGAAAGATCAAATGAGATACTGCATTAAAATTTTATTTATAAATATAGCACATGGCAAGTGTGTACAGTACAATAAATAATATGATATTTTAATTTTTTCTTCATTTTAATGTCTTGATGTGCATTTTTGAGAGTTTATGGCATATGACAGAAGAGTGAAGTAAAAAAGTGTTAATTAATGATAATTTTTGAAACTTGACACTTTAAATAACAGAATATTTCCAAATTTTGCTTTTTTGGTAGGTCATTACTTAGAGAATATGGTGATACCAACCAGTCTCCATAAATGGAATCCTAAGAGACTCCTTTCAATCTCTTTGATATCTAGTTACTGATCTGCACCACCTATAAAATCACAGTATAATGAGAATATCTCAGAACTTACCTCAATCAGCTTGTGAATAGCATCTTTCATTCCAGTGATTTTTTAAGAGCAATAAATTATTGCCACTGAGCTTTGATTTTCTTTAAAACAACCATTACATGAAAATGAGTTACTTACAAATAAACTAGAAAAATGTGTGTGTCAGACAAGAACTATTTGTAAATATTAAGTAAAATGAAACACACTACAGCAGGTAAGCAACACAGAGCCAATATTTAAGCATTTTCAAATAAATATATACTAGGAAGTGATTTTCATTAAAAATGTGCGACATAAGTATTTACAATTCGAGGAAAACTGCTATTGGATTATATACCAGTTAACTGCCATAATAATCATTCATCTAATATGAATAACATTAGGAAAACTCTTTTGCTTCCTGGACATCAATGAGGTATTTTCATATAATGAGCTTCTTAGTAAAAGGCGTAATTTCTTAGCAGTTTTTGACTAACAAGGTGACCATTTAAATCTTTCCAAAGTACATTAAAAAACCTCTTTCGCTCTTTCCCTTTACCACTTTCATTCAGGATTCCCAGCACCAGAGATTTATTCTATTCCATTAGAGGTCTAGGAACCCCTTGTTAAGATATAGGTGTCCCTGGTACTAACCAATAATTATCCATTCACATCCTAACATTGGCCATATCATTAACTTCATTCATCTAACTGGACTCTTCAGGCCAGGTTGAGAAATAATCATCCACAGGTCTCTTACATTTCTGCATGTCTTGAAATTAAAGGTACTGACTGGCTTTTGTTCTGGACAATCTTTTCAAGGAAGTTTGTATAGTAAACTGCCTTGGAAGATAGTGTCTTTCTTGCTTTCTCTCCAGTATAATAAAGATGATGTATTCCATCGGAGCAAAGGTCAGGTAAGTTTGCTTGCAGCCAGTTGGAAAAGACTGAGGTTTCTTCAGCTTGGGGTTTCTCAACAAAACCCTACCGTGTGCACAGCATCCACCCAGGCTGCCATGTGTCATCTCCATGTGACTTGAGGGTCAAAAGAACCTGATGTAACCATTAAACTTATGCCTGTGCTGTAATAAAGTCTTTTTGTCTGGCCCGGTAGTCTCATATTTTCTATCAGCATCCATGAAACTGACGCAGGCTAACTTGTTAGCTTGCAAGGATAATATCACAGACCTTCTCAGTCTTGTCAGGCCATAAAGGAGACACACTGTAATGGGAGGTGAAACAAGTTTTGGAATACAGGGCAGTCTAATGAGATAGGTTCTCAATGGGTTTCCCTGGATATAGAAAAGGTATAGAAAGTGAGAGAGATTGAAAACTCAAGGGTAAGAATTTGAAGCAGAAATGTTTATTCTGAAAGGGATGGAGGGAGGGTGCATGAAACGATGACCCATTTTTATTTTCTTAAGTTAATAATCTAATGTCTTTTAATTCCTTACCATGAGGACATGGTAGAGCTTATTATGTGCAGACACCCTGATGCTAGAATATGAAAACGTAGAAGTTCTATTGCTAGTTTATGCCCCTGGAGAGGCAGGACATAAGTTATACTAGAATTAGCAAACACTTTTTTAATGAAGAGTATATTGAAATAAAACAATGCCATCAAAGAAAAGAATGAAGAATGATTCTAAGCTGAACTTCCGAGTGAATAAACAATCAAAATGCTTGTGCATTCTAAGCGTTCCCACCCCCTCTCACTTTAGTCAGCTAGAGTGCGTCCTCTGAAATCCATGTCAGAGTTTGCCATCCCACTGCTCAGAAGTCCTCCAGTGGATCCCCATATCTCTCAAAAGTACACCCAGATTTACTCACAGTGACTCCCCTAGACATTCCCCTGTCTTCCAGGTTTCTTGTTAAATGGTACCTTTTGAGCAAGGCCTTCCCTGACCACCATATATAAAATAGCACTCATTCCCTTAGCTGTCATTCTGTGTCCTCTTCAGGTTCTTTCACTGTTTTCATCACACTGAACACCGCAAGACATGATATGTGTACTCATCAACATGTAACATGTAAGTGCATGCACACACACATATTTAGTTCTAGGTCACTTCCTCTGCCATGTGAATGGGAGTCTAAAAACCTGCTTTGTGCCAACAAACACATGAAAAGATGCTCAACATCACCAATTAATAGAGAAATGCAAATCAAAACCACAATAAGGTATCACCTCACATCAATCAGAATGGCTATCATTAAAAACCTACAAACAATAAATGCTGGAGAGGGTGTGGAGAAAAGGGAACCCTCTTGCACTGTTGGTGGGAATGTAAATTGATACAGCCACTATGGAGAACAGTACGGAGGTTCCTTCAAAAACTAAAAATAGAGTTACCATATGGTCCAGCAATCCCACTACTGGGCATATACCCTGAGAAAAACATAATTCAAAAAGATACATGTACCCCAATGTTCATTGCAGCACTGTTTACAATAGGCAGGATATGGAAGCACCCTAAATGCCCATCTGCAGATGAATGGATAAAGAAGATGTGGTATATATATATACAATGGAATATTACTCAGCCATAAAAAGGAAAGAAATTGGGTCATTTGTAGAGACGTGGATAGATCTAGAGACTGTCATACAGAGTGAAGTAAGTCAGAAAGAGAAAAACAAATATCGTATATTAACGCATGTATATGGAATCTAGAAAAATAGTACTGATGAGTTTATTTGCAGGGGAGGAAAAGAGACGCAGACATAGAGAACAGACTTGTGGACACAGTGGGGGAGGGGAGGGTGGGACAAACTGAGAGAGTAGCATTGACATATATACACTACCATGTGTAAAATAGATAGCTAGTGGGAAGCTGCTGTATAGCACAGGGAGCTCAGCTCAGTGCTCTGTGATGACTTAGCTGGGTGGGGTGGGGGGGGATGGAGGGAGACGCAAGAGGGAGGGGATATGGGGATGTATGTATACATATAGCTGATTCACTTTGTTCTACAGCAGAAACTAATACAACATTGTAAAGCAATTGTACTCCAATAAAAAAAAATTAAAAATAAATAAAAACGTGCTTTGTACGTGCATTTGATTGTTACATTTATCAGTAAGCAGTTGATCGTTATGTCCTCATTTACATTTTGGTGTAAAGGAGTGTCACTCTCAAAAAGGGGTCTGATATTTGACAGAAAAAGTGACCATAAAGTTTCCTGTTCAAATATAGCCCTTTTGAGATTAAAGGACACAATTATAATCTCATTAGGATAGAGATAATCTTGGATTGTCCTAGCCAAACCAAGGTGCATAGTCATCCTATTTATATGGGATTCAGTGTGAGAAATTTAGGTAGGAAGCTCCTCCCCAAACTGCCCCACTTTACCAATGTTTGCCCTTCTGCCCAAAGAAAACCTATCCTTCGAGACTCACCACATACTTCCTTTCCTCCATGAAACCTTCCTGGTTACCATTATATCCTCAAGCTCCAGTGAAGACAGTCATTGTCTCTTCCAGATTTGTAGTACATATCCCTCATGACCTAGCCCAGTGCCTAACTCACATTAGACACTCAGTAAATCTCCACTGACTGAGTGACTTCAGGACTTGAGGCTCGTTGGGTCCTGTATGTCTTAGCACAGGAAGGTACCTATGTATCTGGGAGTGGGCCTTGGATTAGATAGCAGACCACAACCACCACTAAGAGGCTGATAAAGATTTGGAGTCAAAGATCTTCTGATGCATTACCTGGTCCTGATTTTATTATGATGTATAAAGATTCTGACCTGTATATCTAAGATAGTGACTTTCTGTACAACACAATTCCAAGGGAAAGGTGAAATATTTTTGTTTTTGTTTTTGTGGGGATTTTTGCCAACTTCACATTTTCTGAAGGCAAGAAGCCAACTGCTCTTCTTTCTAGCAGCCACTTGAGCTGCCTGTTTTACTTCCCTCTGGAGCCTGGCAATTAACCACTGCTTGAAGCCCACCTGTCAGGCCTCTAGGAACACTTTTGTTTTTGTTTTTGTTTTTTTGTTTTGCGGTACGCGGGCCTCTCACTGTTGTGGCCTCTCCCGTTGCGGAGCACAGGCTCTGGACGCACAGGCTCAGCGGCCATGGCTCACGGGCCCAGCCGCTCCACGGCATGTGGGATCTTCCCGGGCCGGGGCACAAACCTGTGTCCCCTGCATCGGCAGGCGGACTCTCAACCACTGCGCCACCAGGGAAGCCCTAGGAACACTTTTAACACCATTACTTCGTCAATTGTCTCTGCTAAGGGAGTCTTCACAGTTCATTAACCAAGTACCAATCTTAGTGTAATCTTTTTTGCACGTTTTTCTTAAACCTGCAACGTTTTAACCTTTGGGCATTGGAAATCCATCACATAGTTTTTGATTCCTGTTTTATTTTGTTGATGTTTTCATTTTTTTAAATTTTTCTTAATCAGGACCTCATTAATTTTCAGAAGTCTTCTCTCCTTTTCTAGTAAAAGGAGAATTTTTCAAAAAAGAAATCAGTGCACAAAAGCTCATTTGTCAGAAAAAAAGAGTCTGCGAAGTAGAGAACCTGTAGAGGGAGGTAAAGAATTGGAGTAACTATGCAACGAACATACCAAAGCACATACGTTCAAATAACTATTGTATATGTTAAGGTAGTCACACTATTTTTATTTTTACGAAATTTTTAACCACCTATATATTTTATATAAATTTTCTACACGCGATGATTTTCGGATAATTTTGTGAAGTTCATGTATTCTCTTTTACAACTTCTTCCAGAAATACTGTATATTTGGGGCACTTATTCACCCTGGCTTCATGTTAAAGTGTTTAATTAAGAGAATACTATCAAACACACTTATTCAGCACTTTGTGGCTTGCATATAGGCCATGACTATTCCTTAGGGGCCGCCGTGTTCAAAAGCTTTTTCACCTCACTTGCAACCGGTGTGCTCAATTCAGCTTGGTCTGGCCAGTAAGCCTATGGAATACACTTGCCTTTCATTTGGGGCACATGGCTTATGTCTTCCGAAAATCTTTTCAAGGCCTTAACCCGTAGTAGGACTAGCTAGCCCGGCCACATAACACACAAAGCACCTCAGAGGCAGAAAGGCAAACCCTCAAATGTGTCTCAGGTGAGGTCTCCCAACTGTAGAGTGTCCACAGGCACAGGTAAACTCTCCACTTGAAGGATTTAATCAGGAAGGAAGGAAAATCAATACTCATTTTTACCTTATTTCTTTTTTTTCATTTCTCCCTGTTAGTGTTCTCCATTGCCATCTAATTTCTCCCATTTCTCCTCTGAGGACCTCTCTTTGACATTTGTACATCAGACTAAATCTCTATCACCTAGTCCTCAATTTCCTTATTGCTCATGTCATTTAAAACATTCTCTTTTGAGACTGTATTCAAAGGCAGTTTTGGAGCACATAAGCACAGTCGTCTTTTGTATAATAACAAGTCATTTATTATCAACCTTGCGTGATTTAGGCCAGTGGTTCTCACACTTGAACCTGCATCAAAACCACATGGAGGCTTGTTAAAACTCAGAGGTTCTGGTTCAGTAGAGCTGCGGTGGGACATGAGAATTTGCATGTCTAACAAGTTCCAACCGATACTGATACTCTCAGTCCAGAGATCACACTTTGAGAACCACTGACTTAAGCAATGCCGTGTGGGCCCTTCACGACGATGTGTTCGAAGGGATAGAATTGCCATCTCCAGCTTCTCCTTAGGCTTCTGGTTTATTGCACTATTATCAAGATGTCCAACTTGGGGAGTCTGAAGGCTTAACTAGTTTAGGATAGTGTTAGGCCAGTGTCTCATTTGGGCTATGAACAATGGCAGGGGGGACTAGTATGTTAGTCGGGAATGTATTTTTTTAATGCTTTGACATGAGAACTCCTTGGTCACTGCGGAGGATTATTTGTCTTTCTTTATTTCCATGTGTCTACTGTGTACTTGCTACTTAAGTTGGAGAATCTATAGAATACTGCTTAGAAAAGCAGGGATTTGTCATGTTTGACCAAAACAAACCAAAAGAAAAAACAAACAAAAATTCAGATAGACTGTCTTTTATCTATCTTTGTATTTAACCTACAAGAAAGAAGGAAGAGAGTGTAGGGGAAATACTGTGCCTTTTTCCATAAATTCAGTTCTTCAGCAACATTACCCTTCCCTAGGAAACATAGCCTGTGGGCTCAACATTATAGCCTTTATCGTCTTGTTTCTAAATCCTCTCCTATTTCTCTCTCCCTTTCTCCTTCTCTCTGATATTTGTGTATTTCTATGGTGACTCAGTTTTCAGTAACAATATTTTAGTGTAATTTCAGGAGAAGTGTGGATGAGGCTTTTGAATTAGGTCTTCCAACCCCTAAACAGTAATGTGCCACAAGGGGCATCAGTGCCCATTAAACACCAACTGACCAATGCAAACTGAACTACTTGTCACAAAATAATACACAAAGAAGTACAGTATTTGGAGAATCATGGAGGAATATATTTTTCTAATATGCTCTGGAAGTGTGAGAATGGCAATTTTCTTTCTCTTCTTTTATTATGTTTTAATTTTTAAATATAGTTTAGCTTGGAACGGAGTCCAGCAGTTGATAGCTCAATTAATTTACTGACTGGGGCCAGTAGGGTAGAATGAACTCTAGTTCCTTATTTTTAAAAAGAAATAGTTTCCCAGTAACACCAGGAACTGTACAGTACTACAGAAACAGACTCAAAGACTTAGCGAACAAACTTATGATTACCAGGGGAGAAGGGTGGGGGGAAGGGATAGATTGGGAGTTTGGGATTGACATGTACACACTTCTATATTTAAAATGGATAATAAATTAGGACCTACTGTATAGCACAGGAAACTCTGCTCAATATTGTGTAACAACTTAAGTGGGAAAAGAATTTGATAAAGAAGAGATACATGTATATGTATAACTGAATCATTCTGTTGTACTCCTGAAACTAACACAACATTGTTAATCAGCTATATTCCAATATAAAATAAAAAGTTTAAAAAAATGTACTACTGTAAAAAGGACGTGCTAACTAAGGCTTTTATGTAGTTACTGTTTAGTTCCCTGTGGGTTGTTTTAGGTGTATTCATGTCAACGTTACCTCTCTGAGTGGATAAGTACAGAGCTCTTCTATACAGCTTTCAGTTTAGAAAGTTAAAATGATCTCAGTCAATGACTTAAATGATGTACTTCCCCTCATCAATCTGCTTAATATCATCCATTTCCCAACTACCTAAATTCCCTCAAGTATTCAAATTATCCTTTAATTTTTGAATGACTCATGGGTTCAAGATTTTAAAAGAATGACAGCACAACCACCATCATCTTTCCCAAACTGTGATTATTAAATATAGCAACTCTTGTACTCAGATGGCTAGTGCAGAGAGGCAGTGAGAGGAAATTGGATGTGCTAAGAATCTTATCCATTAGTTATACCTTTTTTTTTTTTTGCCTTGTTCTTATCACTTTATGAGGTCTTTGTGTGCTAGTTTTTTGAAGACAAAGAATAAATGAAAATTGAGGCCCAGCATATTACTGTTAAGGAAAAGTAAGTTTTAATAAGCGTGTTATTGCCAAAATTTTAACGTTTTTCTGTTTATCTTGTAAATTTGCCAAGGCCACGACTACAAATGAAAGCTAAGAAGTTGTGTAATTGTCTAGATTACCAACTTAAAATATTTTTGCAATTAGTTCTGTAATGGGGGAGTTTAACTTGAAAAAATTTTTTAATCCAAAGTGACTACCATCCCACTGTTGTGTAATCAAACTGTGGGAACCATACAAAGGGTTCCATAGTTATTATCTTCTACTGAGGTCAGGTCAGGCTGTAGGTCTCGCTTCTCATAGTTTGTTATAATTTATAAGGTGCTGCTAAGGTAATGAGGCATGTATAAGTTAAGCACAGCAATACAAGTTTGCTTCAAAGAAATAAACAAAATATGTTTTTTTAACATAAAAAACGACAAAGAATCTAAACTTTTAGGCCCTTGAAAAGGATATGAGGCTTTCCCTATCCTACTTCCATATACACACTCATACATGGCCTAGAAATTTCCATAAAGTCATTCAAGCTTCATTTTTTGATCTTATTTAACATACGTAAATGAATAAATAAGCAAACTTCTTGTTGTCATGCGACATATTCACAATCATGTTGGGACTAAGTGTCACGTATCAAAACTGAAAAATTAAAAACCTAAAAGAGAAAATATTTAAAGAAAATCACAGAATAACGATTTCATGCCTTTGTTTCTTTAAGGGATAGAAGGTGAAATGGAAAGCAGCCTTCCTACAAATTCCTTCTAACTTCTATTCGCTCTTTTTAAAAAGAAATACTAAAAATATATAGAGTCATAGCAATAAATTGCTTCAAGATAGAAATGTACACACAACAATATTGTTGCTCCTGAATTCTTCACCAAGAACTGAGCAGGTATCAGTAAAGCAAAACTGAAACATTAAGTGCACTGCTATGTATTTTCAATCTGAGATAACACACAGTAGGGGCATAATGAATGTCTGCTAAACTGAAGGAATGTCCAGCCTTAGTTTCTTACCACTACAAATAGTGGGGTGCAGGGGAGAAGCAAGAGAGGTGGTTGAAAGAGGAAAACGGCATTCCACAAAGATATGAGTATATCACATACGCCCAACTAGGAAACTGTCTTCTACCCTTCATGTCCTCTCCCTTTCATCCTTCCATCACAGTAAATGATGCTTCTTTCTGAAGATCAGATTTGTTGAAGGATGTCTTGATCAAATGGTAGGGCTGAGGCCATGATGATGATGAGTCCTCACTGAACTAATTCTTCACTTATTATAGCCCCACACATCCACCCTTTGGAAGCTCAATCTAAAAATTAAAACCATGCCTCCCCTGTCCATCTTGAATAACCACACTTCAATTGATACTTAAGGAATGATTCTCATCATGGTTTGCTCTGGATGAGCAACTGGATCTTTAAGCTACTGTCATGGCCCAACTTTAACTTCTCTGTAGCCATGCAGAGGGAGTCACATCTGGCAGGTGCAAGGGTGAGCCCTGCAGATGACTGGGTGTAGAAATCCAGTAGATGGCTCAAAATCATTACCAATTAACTTCATATATTCTTACATTCTTATATTGATGCAACTAAGCTAGATTTGATCAAGTTGAGCCACTTAGTAATTGCATTTTTTGCCAACACCAAACTACAGAGTAATCAGTAATCAGTCATGCCTCAATAGTAAGTTTATTCTCTTAGAACAAGAGAGAGCTTTCCTTAGGTTTTAAATTTATGTATTCCAAAAGATATGAAATTTGAAAACATCCTAAATTCAAGATCTTAAAGCTTTTCCACCCTCCAATTATGAAAGCAAACATAATGCCATAAGTTATGGCATAAGAAAAATATTGGCATCAGGCTAACCACTCTGACTGCAGTCCTCCAGGGGACTGCTATCACATTCTTACAACAACAAAGCATTCTTGATATGGTTCCCTAAGAAGTTGGATACTTCTTAACAAAACACACACTGTTTGATTAATTATCTGTTTAATTGAACTTCAATAGACTCATTATTTATTTACTCTTAGTTTCGCATGTTGGAGAAGATTATCTCTGTATTCTTGGACATCAAGATCAAAGGGCCAATGAAGGTGGGATTGAAGTTGCTGAAATATACCAAAAAATACTTTTCAATGTGCCATTCTCCCATGGCAGCATATACATAAGTGTGTTCTGTGAGGCCCTCTATTTACATGCTAATTCATGAAATAAAATGTTTATGAATTATTGCAGAATATACTTAACTCCCATCTTAAAACACCACAGTGGGTCTTCACATGTGAACAACTCTGAGCATGCACTTCGAATAGCCAAGGCTTCATAAAAAGAATGTAGTAACTACATCACATTATGAATTTTTAATTGCAACCATTGTATCATAAGCAACCATTGTATCTGTCCTGATAAGCAGTTTATGCTGGGACAGGAACAATGGGAACTTCGGCGTTGCATGAGGTTGGGCTTCCTTCTCTTTGGGAACTAGGGGGATGTGGGCAGAGACTCAGAGACTGCGGTGATGTCATTAGAGGGAAGAGTTGTACCTTTTCAGAAGAAGGCAGGTGTAGACCACACACCTCCCCAAGCATCCACTTTCCAAAGGTTTGCAACTGCAATGACAAACACTAGTATTCCAACAAGCAGCCAATTCCTTGAGCAGCTCAATTAGGGGTGGCAATGAGGAACTCCAGCCTCAGGGGCAGGGCGGTGCTCAGGAGGAAGCAGGAGTAGCACATCAGGAGTTGACATCAATAGAGGCAGTGGTGCCCATGACAGTAGACAGAGAAGCAGTACCAGCACTGCAATGGCAAGGAATGAAAGCAGAGAAGAAGGGCCATAATATTCGTCTCCAGCACCTGTGATGCAGTAACGAGGGAAATTCTTAGACATTACTGGTGGAGGCAGGGGAGAGGGAGGGTGGAGAGGAGGGGTGAATTCTTTAAAAAGAGCTAGTTTTGATCTTCATGACAATAAATATGTGAGCTATAGTTTAAAGAACAGGAAACAATTTAAAGATTCTGTTCATGACATGCTGTGGCATGAAGAGCTTGTGAAACTCCACCTCACATGCCTTAAGAGAGAAGTTCTCCTGTAATTTCCTATTAACGGGTTATAGCAAGCTGTAGCTTTGTTCTTTCCTTGTTTAGTGAATGTGACCCCACTGTGAAGGGCCATAGTAATATATGTAAGCCCAGCAGGTGGCTAAAAAATAGACATTTCTCCAAAGAAGATATAGAGACTACCAACAAACACGTGAAAGGATGCTCAACATCATTAATCATTAGAGAAATGCAAATCAAAACTACAATGAGATACCACCTCACACCGGTCAGAATGGCCATCTTCAAAAAATCTAGAAACAATAAATGCTGGAGGGGGTGTGGAGAAAAGGGAACCCTCTTGCACTGTTGGTGGGAATGTGAATTGGTACAGCGACTGTGGAGAACAGTATGGAGGTTCCTTAAAAAACTACAAATAGAACTACCATATGACCCAGCAATCCCACTACTGGGCATATACCCTGAGAAAACCATAATTCAAAAAGAGTCATGTACCAAAATGTTCATTGCAGCTCTATTTACAATAGCCCGGAGATGGAAACAATCTAAGTGCCCATCATCAGATGAATGGATAAAGAAGATGTGGCACATATATACAATGGAATATTACTCAGCCATAAAAAGAAACGAAATTGAGCTATTTGTAATGAGGTGGATAGACCTAGAGTCTGTCATACAGAGTGAAGTAAGTCAGAAAGAGAAAGACAAATACCGTATGCTAACACATATATACGGAAATTAAGAAAAAAAAATGTCATGAAGAACCTAGGGGTAAGACAGGAATAAGGACACAGACCTACTAGAGAATGGACGTGAGGACATGGGGAGGGGGAAGGGTAAGCTGTGACAAAGTGAAAGAGTGGCATGGACATATATACACTACCAAACGTAAAATAGATAGCTAGTGGGAAGCAGCCACGTAGCACAGGGAGATCAGCTCGGTGCTTTGTGACCGCCTGGAGGGGTGGGATAGGGAGGGTAGGAGGGAGGGAGACGCAAGAGGGAAGAGATATGGGAACATATGTATATGTATAACTGATTCACTTTGTTATAAAGCAGAAACTAACACACCATTGTAAAGCAATTATACCCCAATAAAGATGTTAAAAATAAATAAATAAAATAAAATAAAAAACGGTACCTAATTTAACCAATATTCAGTTTTCCTATTTGTTAAAAAATTTACTTCCTCTGTGCCAGGATAAAAAGTAATTTCCTATCAATAATAATTGTACATCCGTTTCCTTATGTTCAAGATGAGAAAAGTGTCTATTACAAGGGAATTTCTGTTTACATGAGAGGTAATAATTGAAGACTAAATATCTTGTGTATTTTAGTCTGGCAATCCTTTGGTATTTTGCCCAGAAACATCTACTTAATTTAGTTCAGTTAAACAAAATTAATCAAATTAAGTAAATCTCCTATATAAGTTTCTTTGCCATTATGAAAATGTAAGCATTGTTTTTTCATGGACGATTACTCCCAGGCAATTAGTTTGTCTTTGTTACCTCTTTGGGTTAGATTCCTCCTAAATGAATTCAAAGTCAAGCTTTGTCAAAAAGCCTTGACAGACTAGATGATTATTTCATGTCCTGAGAATAGAATTTTGCTCTGGATCCTCTTCCTTTTAACAGGTTCTTAAAAGCCTGAAACCTCTTGCATATGATTTGGGTGGATGCCTCTTCTCCCTCCACATCCTTCCCAAATCTCAACCCTCTGACCTTTTTCTCTCCACCTCTTAGAAAATAGAAATAGGTTACTATTGTTTACACTGGTTGTCAAACATGGGAGCCAGTTCAATAGATAATTTGGCCTGTTTTCTAACTTCAGAAAGAATGGCTCAAGGTCAACCTCATTTAAAATATCATTTTTGGGAGATGTCTTCTAAAATTAAATTAGTTTAGAGTATCGAATATAATTGAGGAACATATTTCACGACAGATATGTTTCCAGGTATACTCACAGGGAAACTATTTATCAAGCTTGCTTATTTTGTGGGGAATGTTTAACTTATGTCATTGAACTGCCATATATATATATATATATATATATATATATGAAAATATTCTAAAAGTAAAGCGATACTTCCATACTCTATGTCTGAAGAACTTTGGGGGCTTAATCATTCATGCTTTATATCCTGGAGCAGAGGAAGACCAGTTTTCAAAGGAAAGTACTGGTTCTATCTGTAGGGATATCCACAGCCTTCTTTATGAAGACTTCTGCCTATTCTTTCAAGTGAGACACTCATGTGAGCAAAAACATTTTTAAGAAAAAATAAACTTACTGTTCTCTGATCTGGTTTTTAAAGTATATTTTCCTTCCTTTAATAGTTAATCAAAAATTATATATTGCTAGAGAATATAAACCCAAGCTGTTAAAGTAAGTTTTGTATATAAATTAAAAACAAACTAAACTATATATAATCCCACCTATAAAACAAGAGATGGTCCAGAGATTTTTGTCTCACTGTGATTTTCACCATTATCACTTAAAACACCGGATCTTCTATTTCTAGTGATATTTCAACTTTGGCAATAAAAAGGTTACTATAAAATGAAGTCTCATTCAATTAATTAAAAATATATTGCAGTCAAACTTATTGTATTAACCTTAAAAAATCAAATATGTGAGCAAAAGAGTATATACAGAATGAAAGAAATTTCTGAGAGGCTATTTGGTCATTCTGCCATGTTATTATCCATGGAAAGAATATTCTTCCTCAAAAATATGAATATTTGCCCCCCAGGGAAGATCTATCACCAGAGCAGGAGAGAAAACCTCTAATTATCTTTGCTGAAGACACTGCTAGATGGTCTCTTTCCTGGTGTTCTGATATTGTAATAATCCAGCTATCTTCAGATTTTAATTTGACTACCCATGTAGCTGTTCCACAGGGAGCGACCATGCTAACTATGAAATGTAGACATTTAGTCTACTTGAAAGAGGTTTCTTTAATTATAAATGAATATATTTAAATTCCAATTTTGTACATCTGTCCCTTGGGCTTGCTTAGCTTGAATTTATCTGAGAGAGACTGATTGATTCTCAGTCCTTGATAAAACAGAACTTCTGGTCATTCACAACTGACAGCGAAAGCTTGGAAATAACGATCCACCTGAGGTGTTCCTTCAGAGGCAGCTTCCCAGATACTAAAAGACTGAGCTATATTAGTGGTGGAAAGGGTGGCAAATAAGGTACATACTGAAAAATACTTGGGATGTAAAATCAGACATGACTATTTGGCATTTTGTAGACCACAGCATTATAATATAGTTGATGGGGAAATGCATAAAATATGATAACCTCTAAAATCCTGGAAAGAAAAAGTAACAGATCAGTTAAACAGCTAAATCTTCTAACAATGCAATACTCTTCAACCTTTCTTGCAGGTGGGCAGGTGAGGTCATCGTGTGACCACCAAGGGGCCAGTACTTAAGAAGCAGAAGTGTTATCAAGGAAGGGCCAACATGAACCTAACCAGATGCCAGGTCTAGGCCTGCCAGGGGAACAGAGAGGGGGGCAAAGCCAAAGCTGAGCTTCTGAAGGATGAGGTTGAGAATGATGCGATGAGAAACGTTAGAATTTGAACTAATGATGAGTGTCATACGGCTGAGTGAAGGATATTACTGTAATCCAGGGTGGATTGGGAAGGACGTAAGAGCCTCCTGTTCTGGATTTTCTCATCTATCTTCAACAGAAACTATGACTTTCTAACGTGCAACTGTATCCAGTCAGCAGTCACTTGGGACATCAGGTATGTGATAGTTAAATTTATGTGTCAACTTGACTGGGTCATCGGGTACCTAGACATTAGACGTTTGGTCAAACTTTATTCTAGGTGCGTCTGTGAGGGTGTTTGGGGATGAGATTAACATTTTAATTTGTCAGTTGAGAAAAGCAGATTGCCCTCCCTAATGTGGGTAGGCCTCATTCAATTAATTGAAGACATGTGGGACCTTCCTGCAGAGCTGTGGGGTCAGGACTTCCAGGCAGAGACTTGAGGGTGACACTTATGCCCCCGTGGGACATGGAGGCAAAGAGGATTATTCTTGAGTCCTAAGATCCAGTGGAATTTGTCTTGCTAAATTGTGGGCTTTCTCAGGACCCATCATCCCTTTTTCCTTATGATTTCTCCCCTTTGGAATGGGAAAGGTGTCTGTTCCACCCTTTTGGTGTCTGTTCCACCCTTGCAGTTTGGAAGAACATAACTTGCCTGGTTTCTCAGGTTCATAGCT
Source organism: Globicephala melas (assembly GCF_963455315.2). Classification (NCBI taxonomy): domain Eukaryota; kingdom Metazoa; phylum Chordata; class Mammalia; order Artiodactyla; family Delphinidae; genus Globicephala; species Globicephala melas. The sequence continues at coordinate 12,594,854 of NC_083327.1, read as the reverse complement.
GGAGAAGAATTTTGCCTCAGGATAAATCATACCTTGAGTTTCACCCATATCCTATTTAGATGAGACCTGGGACAATGCTGGGACAAGTTAAGACTCTTGGGGCTATTGGGAAGAAATGATTGTATCTTGCATGTGAAAAAGACATGAATTTTGGTGAACCAGAGGTGGAATGTCTTGGACTGAATTGTGTTTCCTCAAAATTTGCATGTTGAAGCCCTGCCTCCCAATTTGGCCTTAGTGCCATTAGAAGAAGTGACTCCAGAGAACCTGAGCACTTTCGCTCTGTCACGTGAGGACACGGTGAAAAGTTGACCAGGAAAGAGAGCCATTGCCATGTTCAACTCTGCTGGAACCCTGATTTGGATTTCCAGCCTCTAAAACTGTGAGGAAATAAATTTCTGCTAAGTTACACAGTTGATGGTATTTTTCATGGCAGCCTGAGCTACGATGAGGTGACATTGTCCAATAGAGAACTGGACACACAATACTGAAACTCAGAAGAAAAGTGAAAGAAAGAGGACTAATGAAGCAATCAGGGAAGAGTGAGAATTCTAATGCTATATCAGTGCTCTTGTAGTCAGAAAAGTAAGAGGGGAAATTTCCAGGTAGGTTATTGGCTCAAGGGAAAGTTTGAAGCCAGAAAAAAAGCTTATGATATGTTTGTAAAAGGTAAGTCAAATAGCTAGCTAGAGGGGAGGGTTTTTAAAGTAAGAGATAAAGGCTTAAAGTTAACTTTGAACCACTGCGTAATGATTCATGTATGAAGACAATGGATGCATTTCTGAAGCACTGTACTTTATCTGTTTTTCACCTGTGGAGATAAATTTACACTGATCCTGTGCTATTCCATACTACATCTTGAAGGTTATATGGTTAGACCATTAAAATCCTTTCAAATCCCAAGGTATTCTGATTCAATTGTACATTTTGAACATGCCTGACTTAGATGAAGGGCATAGTCTGTTGCTATACATAAAAAGGTATTAACTGGCAGAAAGAGCTATCAAAACTGTGACCCTGACTTTATTAACAACACTATTTAGTCCAGAGATCACCAAAGTGGGTTCACAAACTCCTCAGGAGTACACAATATGACCTATGAAGGCCAGCGTCAGAAAAATACTGGAGCTTCTATTTGTGTTCATTTTAATCTCAAATTTTGGTGAATATTCTGTAATATGAATAACATATTAGCAATTATGTGCATATAATTATAAATAAATTTTAAAATATTTACTACTAGGGCTATGCAACATAAAAGTTTGAAGATCATTGCTTTAATCAACTGTATTATTCTGTAGTTCAAAGATTTGAATTATTTGAATGACCTTGGATGGCATTTCTCAGGAGTTGAAAACGAGACGAAGAGATTTAAGCATGGGAATGATAAGGTCAGACCATTTCTCTGAGAGCTCATTCTGAAGACTCACTGGAGGACAGGTCTGAGGCAGACAGTGAAAAGCAGGGTGAACACTTAGTTCCTCTCTCCAAGTGATAGATAATGAGGGTTTGACCTGGAGAGAGGGGCAATAAAGACTGAGCGAAAGGGAATGAATCAAGAAGTAATTAGCAGCCGAAGTAAACAGGAGGTGTTGACTGATTGAATGAGAAGTGTGAGACAAAAAGAATGAAAGAGGACTCCAAGGTTTTTGGCTTAGAGGACCAGTTAAAATTATCTGCAATAGAAAATACAATTAGGGAAGGTTGAGGAGTAATATATAATCCTTGCAATTATAATGAGAGGTTCAGACCTTTGATAAGTGAATAGACACAGAGGAGACCTGGGATCTGAGGGTCAGAGGAGAGCTCTGGATGGATGTACGGATTTGAAAGTCAGAAGAGGTACAAAGAAAGGGTCTAGCGAAGTAGTATAAGGGGTTAGGGTATAAAGTTAAAAACAAAAAAACCAGGAACAAGCATGTTGGGAAATATTAAGAGATTCATATGCCAGGGAAGCAAATGCAAGGCACTTTTATTTATCTGAAAACTTTGTGGTTTGAATTTTTTAAGTGAATGGATGAGGTGGAAAATGGTGATTCACAGGTGGTGATATTTTTCAGTCTTTGAAAGCAACTGCTATGTAAGATGGCATCATTGAGATGTGAAAGAAAAGTTTCATTGTGAAAAATTAGTGGAGTGATAATTTGATTTCTATTTTACAAAGAATAATGACTTTAGAATTGAATGTTGGAATTAAACTAATTATGTATGAATCTATGTATTTTTTTATATAAAATATTGGCCAAAATTTGTTAAGATAAATGAAAAATAACTTCATCTAAATTTTACTTTACAATATTCTGAGGAAAATGTTACGTATTAAAAAAGTAACAAATATGCTATTTCATCTCAGCTAATTAAAAATATACCATTCTTTCACATTTTGAGCCTTTTAATATTCTTTTCCCTCATCCTGAATGTTCTCCCTCTACATTTCATCCTAGTGAACTCAACCTTCAACACCCAATTAACAGCCTTTATCCTCAGAAAGCTTCATTTTGGCTTCCTTATAGGTAGTCTCTCTTAGCTATGCTTTTGTAGAGCTTTTTCTTTTACATATTTTACTATAATTATTATTTTCTTCCATTGTAGATTGCATTTATTTCTTTACTTCTAACAGAATATACATTTTTTTCTTATTGACGCTCAGATACAAAGGATTGTGCTAATAATACTCTTTAGTTTAAGGTAAACCATCATCATTTTCCCAGTCCCCTTCTCCTCCCCTTATCCATAGGTGACATTCTCAGGTATCTGTGACTTTTTTTTTCTTTATATTATCATTCCAAACAAAATATAAGATAAAACACGCGTATTTAAAAGGTTCCTTCCTTTTTCCTCTAAGCACTGTATTTAAAAAAATTTACATTCACGCTGCATGGCATATATTGAATCTGCTGCTTTTCAGAGTTCCAAGTGTTCACGGCATGGCTCCTCTGCATTTTTCTGATGGATTCCTGTCTTACCTTCAGCTTGGAGTTAACACAAAGACTGCTACAATGTATATTCTTAAATATATCCTCTTAACAGATATGACTGAAATATTTTTCAACAGTTGGATTACTGGGCCCTAGAATATATATAATTTTAATGTGAATAATTATTAGAATATTCTCAAAAGTAAAACCGGAATGATGGAGATCTTATATCATTATATCTCTACCAATACATGACAACATCTAGCATCTTAATTTTTGCCAAACATAAGTATAAATAGATAATTTATTATCTTGGTTTTATGTTTCAATCATTAATGAATTTGAAGATCTTATATACCAGTCAGGCATTTGAACTACCTCCTGTAAATTCATACTGTGTTGATTTATTATGGAATTTTGTTTCTCTTTCTGGTTGATTTGTAGGCACTCAGGTATATTTCAGATAATGTTTCTTTGTCAGTAATAGACACGGCATGTGTTTATTCTTAGTATGTCCCTGATCTGTTAACTTTGTTCATAGTGTCTTCACTGAAGAAGAAATCATTAATTTTATGTAATTATCATTAAATACCTTCCATTATATGTTCATATAAATTAGAGAATGTATTTACTACATTTATTAAAAAGAATGCAGCCAGATTTATGATTAAGACTTCTTATAATAATTTTGTGACACTTGAAATGGTTATGTTATGAACACTTGAAATGCTCCTGTAGAAGAGCACAGATTTTTCTCTCCATTAATTTGGAAGCTTTTTCTATTATAAAATTTTAGATTACTTTCCATATTTCTAGTATATTCTTTGTTAATTCCTAGGTACTTTATTGGGTTTTTTTTTACGGCTATTATGAAGTGTATCTTGCTCTTGGATATATTTTCTAGCTTGTTATTGCCTGTGTATAGAAACAGTTATTTATTTTCATATGTGTATCTTGTTCCAGGAAATATTATATACTGAACTTAATACATTATTAATACTGTTGGCTTTTCAAGGTAAATTATTTTATCATCTTTAAATAAAAACTGTTTATGTTTTTATTTTCAAATTTTATACATCTTATTGTCTTTTCCTATAGTATTTTTCCAGGACCTCAGTACTCTGTTAAACAATAAAAGCGATAATGGTCATCCTTGTCTTGTTCTTTCTTTTAACAAGGGATTGCGTCTGAATGCATTTTTTAAGTAAAGTGTGTGCCACTGATTTTTATTAGAGATTTACTAGATCAAGGAAATGTCCTTTTTTTTTTTTTTTTTTTTTTTTCCCCCGGTACGCGGGCCTCTCACTGTTCTGGCCTCTCCGTTGCGGAGCACAGGCTCCGGACACGCAAGCTCAGCGGCCATGGCTCACGGGCCCAGCCGCTCGGCAACATGTGGGATCTTCCCGGACCGGGGCACGAACCCGTGTCCCCTGCGTCAGCAGGCGGACTCTCAACCACTGCGCCACCAGGGAAGCCCGGAAATGCCCTTTTGTTTATAATTGCTTTTTTCCCTTTTATATTATGAGGTGATTCATATCAGATGATTTTCTGCATCTGTTAAAGTAATCATGAGTTGGCTACTTATATCTGTGGCCAATTACACTGATATATTTTCTGATATTCAATCATCCTTGCATTCTTGGGATAAACAATACTTAATTATGATGTATTATAATTGTATATTACAATCTGATAACTTCACATAGCCAGTATTCTTTTAAAATATGTGTTTCTATGATAATACTATAATTTTCCTTTTTTGCATTATCTGTATTCAGGATTGGAATAAAACGTCCAGTAATCTCATTAAAATTCAGTATTTTAGTGTATTTCTCTCCCTCTCCCTTTGTCTCTCTCAATTGGTAGATAAATAAAAAATATAGTTCTTCATAATGATATTATCCTGTATATCTGTATATGTACAGTTTTTATATTATTTGTTTTCCTTTATAGTATGTCTCTAATATTATCTAGTGTCATTACATTTTAAAGGTATCAAGTTAATAGAAATGTAATATTTCATGAAATAGGTAATATTTCATAAGACAATTTGTTTAATCTTTGACATTTATGGAAAATATTTTTTTCTAAATAAAACTATAGTGATAACTATGTGTTTTTGACAAAGCAAACCCTCCTACTAGATAGTGAGTTCCCTGGGCCCCAGGGGTTATGGTATCATGGACTTTCTATCCTTAGTATATGGAGCAGTGTACAGCACATAGGAGGTTATTGATACATATATGCTAGATGAATGACTGAATGAGTGAAGGAATGGTCATTTTCCCTGACAAGTATCTGTTAATTTGGTTAATGAGATTATGTTTACTGACACCACAAAATAGCATTGGCCAGTAGATTGACCTAAAGAGCACAGAAATATGAAAACTCTAGAAGAAAAATTCTATTAAATGCTCCTCTCTATTTAGCTCCATTTCTTTTTTAAAAAATTGTGTCCAAAGATTTATTTACATTGTTGACTTGCTGAAAATTATCTTTTGATAATCCAGTTTTAATTTTCTACATTTTTAATAATGTCTTCAAAGTCTGAAAATATATATTTTAAAATATTCAAAAAGGTAAGCTATAAACATTCTAAAAGAAAACAATGATTTTGCTTAATGGTTATCCTTACAAATTTTATATGCTTAAATAACACTTTACATATGCGATCCTTTTTTATCACTAACAATCATTATATGAAGAGTACCTTTTGAAATAATTAAATGAGAAACTGCTTTTTCAGAATAATTAAACTCTGAAAACTCTTTGCTTATGGACAGCTTTCAAGCTCAAGCTTTTGCCACTTGATGAAAATGTTGTATATTTAGCTCCATTTCTGAAAAAGTTGATGTATTGATACTGTCTGTGACTAAAGACTGACCAGCCCCTGAAGAATGGGGCATTTAATAGAAATAATATATTGTTCGCCAGAAGAACGTCTATTATAAAAACATAATAATAGCCACAATATCTTCAATATTTACTATGTGCTGAGATCTTTTCTGAAATTATCTTATCAAATCCCAACCACAATCTACGAAGTAGGCACTATGATGCCCATATATGACATAGCAAATCTAAGTTAAGTAAGTTGCCCAAGACCATGGAGCTGGTACATTGTGGAAATTCAATTCTAACTTAGGTCTGCCTGAACTAGGTATCTTAAGCACTACACCTGTGTGGTCAAATAAGATTCACCATGCAAATCGGTCTGAATGACTGGTACTGGCTGCATAGATTAGTGAGGTAAGCAGAATTTCAAAGAAACACTTGGGGCATGATAGGAAGAGAGCATAGAAATTAAGTTGCAGCGTCAGCCACCATGGTTTGGTGAGGACTTGGTGGCAGCATTGGGTTACTCGTTTAACACTTCCCTACCTCTACTATCTCTTAACATAGAGTGTTTATTAAGTTGGTGAATCCTCTACCAACCAAAATATTCTCTCTGCTTATACTCCTGGACCATCTTCAGGATGGACTCCTGCCCCCTGCCTCTCTAGCACCTCTCCCCCAAAACTTCTGACATCAGCATAATGATTGGCTTTCTTGTTTCGCTCTTGGTGCTCCAGAGAAGAAGACAGCATTCTGCCTCATCCTACTCTCAGTGGTGATGGAGGGTTCCATCTTCTTTCCACTTGCTTTACCTCATCCATCCCAACAAAAGGTTTTAAAAAGCAAGAAGAAAGAGTAGCTTCCTGCAGCAAAGAATAAACACACACTGTCATTGTTTGGTAAGCAAATGATTAAATTTAGAGAAACTGCTTCTTTTCTAAGTGAAGTATAAGTTCTTCCAAGTTTTAAATTTTATCATGTGAAAGTGAAGGAAATGGGTATATATTCCATTAGAGTCTTTCATTGACATGGAGTGTTTCATTGACATGCTAAGTCATTACTTCTCTGTTGTTTTTTCATGATCTTTATGATCTTTGTTCTGTTGGTTGAATGACATTGAAAGTTACTTTTGCAGAAGTTTTCATGGTTTTGTTTCTCCTGTGAACATTACTCATTAAGGGCTCCTTTTTGGATCAGAGTAGTGGCCATTTCTCAAGGCTGGCATTTCCATTTTGTAATGTGGCTCTTATGAGAGGGACTCTGCTACTTTTAGTCACCAGTGGAAGTGCTTCATTAGATAATGTTAGAGATAACTTAATACATTTTGCTAGCTACAGGGAAGCAAGTGCGCTCCAGGGCTCTGTATGTGATTCGTTAGTGAATCAGAGCAGGCTTCCTATGGAAGGATAGGTCTTTAGCTGAGTTTTGCTGGCTGTTTAAAAAAAGTAAAAGATTAAAGACAAATAAATTTTTCTATGTGCAAAGCTTTTTTAGAGTTGTACTGTCTGGTTCTTCTTATGGATGAATTCACAAAGAGATATGGAGAAAATGTTTCAAGAGCTCCTAGCAAGTATAGATAGCAATAGTGACAGAGACCTATATAGATGCTTACACCTCTCATTATAGTGAGAACAATTGAGTCTTTCTGAAAAATTTGGTGTCAAAGAAAGGAAAAGATGTAAGAACTGGATATAGACAAGTCTTCAACTGTAAAAAGAAAAAAACTTGTATTTTAGCTTGTAAATCCATTAATTTTTTCTCTGTTGAGATATAACTGACATATAACATTGTGCAAGTTTAAGGTAAACAACACATTGATTTGATGAATCTATTCTTAAGGAACGTGGAATTATTCCTACTGTATATGTGAATCCCTTTGCTTCCCTTTTTCCTCTCTCTTTCTACCTTCTATGACCTTGACAAAGAAGAAATAAATCCACAACCTCCATTCAGAGTAAGCTCATATCTCCCATATGATGAGAACACTGTGTGGAAATGCAATAGGCATACATTTTAAGGAGGCTTTGTAAGATGCAGATCCTATTGTGAACAGAAAAACTTCCTTTGCGTTTTGTATTTTATTTTCTAAAATTCAACCAGAAGTTTTAAATACTTTGAACTTAGAAGTATTTATACACACACACACCCCCCCCCATATATATGTCCTTGCTTACACCAAGGTTACATACTTAATGTTTGTATTATATACATTTAAAAAATTGGTTTAATTAGGTAATTCAAACTGCCTGGAATTAGTCAGTCCTGGACAATTTTCAACTTTAAAGTGCTTTAATGGAGTCAAAGAGTAGGAACAGTATCCTACTGAAGTATTCAGAAAGGCACAGTCATGGTCTCCACCCTCCAGACACTTTCTATGCCACATACTAACAAATGTACAAAGTTTTTATTTTTATTTTATGGATTCTGATCAATAGCTCTATTAGCAAATGGTAGGCTAGGCCACACAACATCTAAAGAGAACATTTACATTATAGTTAATATTAGAATGTATCTGATGAATGATGAGGCTGTGTGTCACCTGGGGTTGCAATTCATATTTTTATGCCTCAAGGGAAGGAAGCTATACTAATAAGTTGCACCTCTGTGAAGAATTTTACTCCACAGTTTAGAAACAAATCTATTTTTTTTCTGGGGGTCCTAAGCATTTTTTTATTGAAGTATAGTTGCTGTACAATATTATATAAGTTACAGGTGTGCAATCTAGTGATTCACAATTCTTAAAGATTCTATTTCATTTATAGTTATTATAAAATATTGGGTGTATTCTGTGTTTTGTATAATATATCCTTGTAGCTTATTTTATACCTAATACTTTGTATCTCTTACTCCTGGTTATCAGTGGGGAGAGGGGAATGGGGAAGGGCAATATAGGGGTAGGAGAGCAAGACTTTTTTTGTACATATGCATATGGGAATTTTAATATAAATGGATCTATAATATAAATCTGTTCTGAAACTTGATTTTTTAAACCTGACATTCCTTGGGGATCCTTGCATATTAGTACATTTAGATATAAATCGTCTTTTTAATTACTACATAGTATTCCAAATCTCTCAGTTAGTAGCTTTACTTTATAAGGGAGATACCTTTGAATCATATTGCTAAGTGATTTTGAAAAGCAACCCCAGAGACTTGTGCATGTTATATCATAATTATGAATTACTTTTACTCCCCATTCAACTGAGTTTTATTAATCTTTGATTTTTTTAGTATGCATGTCTGTGTAATATTCTATGTAGTCGTGTTTTCAAGCACTACTCTGAACATTTCTATATATCTAAATACATTGTTATTACCATTTTTAACAATTACAGGGTGCTCTATTTATAATGCATGTTTAAGAAGTTAATGTGAATGACAATTTCTCTAGTATTTTTCTATTAAAATTACCCATAGTAAATATTACTATTTTCTACTTTAAAACTGAAAAAATAAATATTTGCAGATCTTGAAGGTTTTGTATCTTCCATGTCCTAGTTTTCAAACTCATTTTTAGGCTTACTGGCCATACCTCTAACTCCCAAATTTATATTTGCAGCCTGAATTTGTACATCTAACTGTTCACTTGTATATCCAACTGCCTCCTTCACATCTTAACTGGAATGTCTTGTAGGCAACTCACACTTCGTGCTTCCAAAAGCCGATTCCTCCTAATCTTTTCTTTCCGTGGCCTCCTTCTCGCACAGTCTTCCCCATCTCAATTAAGGGCCACTCCATACTCAATCCAAAAATTTAAAGTTACCCATGAATTCTCTCTTTTGTCTCATAACATAGAGCAAACCCTCCAGAAAATTCTTTCAAAATATACCCAAGAGTTTCACTTGTAGCTGGCACCTCTCCTGCCACCCTCGTCTCTCACAGGGATCATTACAACGGCCTCCTCTCTGATCTCCCGTCTTCTATTCTGGCCCCCAACCTCTGTCACAGAGCAGGGATAATTCTTTTAAAATTCAATTCAGTTTATATCTTTCAGCTCCTCAAAACTTCTGGTGTATTCCCATTTCACTCATTAAGAAGCCAAACTTCCTAGAATAATCTGCAGGATAATAGTCAATTTTGGACGCCTGAAACCTTCCTGACTTCACCTTCTACTACTCACCTCAGTCCCTCTACCCCAGCCGTACTTGGTTTCACTGATGATCCTAGAAAATTAATAATTAAACCAGGAGATGGTAGCCCTGCTCCTGCTCTTTGTACTTCTCATTCCCTCTACCTGCAGCTCCCTTCTCCTCTTATATATAAAGCCACACTTCTCACCTCCTTCATGTCTTTATTTAAATAATATCACCTTGGTAGGTCATCTCTGAGATCAGGAACAAGACAAGAATGCCCACTCTTGCCACTTGTATTCAACATAGAGTTTGAAGTCCTAGCTACAGCAATCAGAGAAGAAAAAGAAATAAAAGGAATCCAAATTGGAAAGGAAGAAGTAAAACTGTCAGTGTTTACAGATGACATGATACATAGAAACTCCTAAGGACACCACCAGAAAACTACTTGAACTCATTCGGTAAAGTTCCAGGATACCAAATTAATACACAAAAACCTGCTGCATTTCTATATACTAACAATGAACTATCAGAAAGAGAAATTAAGGAAACAATTCCATTCACCATTGCATCTGAATACCCAATTTAAAGCTGACCTCTCAAATTATCTAAGCATCCTTTTCTGGTTTCTGGTTTGCTCCTCCTTAGTATTCTTGACTTTTAAACATTTTTTCTATTATCTTTTTTTTTATTATATACTACAATATAAGCTTCCTGACAGCAAGGACTTTGGTTGGTTTTGTTTATTTATCTGCACTATCTAAAACAGAGCTTGGATCACGGAAGAAATTTAGTAATTAATTGATGTTTCAATGAATAAATTTACTCTTCTCCACTCAATGAATCCTGAATGTATATGTGAGTATATATTGGTAGTCTAGTGTTATTTAATATTAACTCATCACTAGTCATGTAAATGCAAATTAAACCCACATGGTGACAATTTTTTTCAGCAACATCAAAAAAACTAGAAAAAGAAAGAAAAAGATGATAAAACCCATGCTGATGAAGATGTGGGGAAATCAGTACTTGCTATCACCGCTTGTAGGAGAATTTAAATCAAAAGCTTTAAAAATGTGCTTCCTTATTGACGCTAAAAACGTATTCTAAGAATATAGTCATGATATTTGCAAATCATTATTTCTAGTTATAGTAGACCCAGAACAGTTGATAGTTGCAGTTCATTTGAAACAACTGTTTATCCAAAAGCAATTAGTAACATTTGTTCCATGTTTAAGATGGAGTGTGATGCAATTATTGAAAATAATGATGTGAAAGATTAAGTGATAACATGGAAAACATTTCCATATATTGTTAAGTGAATCGAAGCAAGTTATAAATCTGTTTACACAGTCTGCTCTTTAAAGTACCATAGACCAAGAGTTTCTGTCTCTCAATGGTTCTATCTATTTCTTTTGAATTTAATCTTATAAATTCCTCTCTCACAAGCAAAAAGCACATGCTGTTTAGAAGAATGGCAATGCCCTTGTTGTCAGTGAGTGTTAGTATTTTGACAAAATATATTACGTATGCTATGATTTGTTTTCCATTTTAATTAGGATGACTGTTTAGTAATAACCTGATTTCTAGTGTAAGTTATTTTGAGCATCAAATCCCTAGCCTTTTTGCTAATTTGAACTGATGCAATTTTTATAAGAATTAGTGATAAATGTTAATGTCAGCCTTTTTTGGTTATTTAACACAGCTGAATAATCCTCATTTAAATCTCTCAATGTCTTGTCTTCCAAGACATTTTGTGGTCTAGCTTTCTCCCTTCTTGACCTTTCTTTTTTCTGGATTTTTTTCTTCTTATTTCTCACTCATCAAAATTGTTCCCCAAAATTCCATTCTTGAGACCTTCTCCTTGTCTCCAATGGCAATAGAAATTTATTCATTTACTCACTTATTCATACATATGTTCTTTCAACACATATTTATTTATTACTTAAATGTTCCAGGCACAGTGTGCTTGATGCTAGAATACAATCTTGAATAATTCAGACTTACTGCTATGAATTGAATTGTGTCCCACTAAAATTTACATACTGGGGCCCTAACTCCAAATGTGATACTATTTGGAGATGGGGGTCTTTGGGAGGTAACTGGGTTTAGGTGAGGGTGGAGCCCTAATGATGGAATTAGTGCCCTTATAAGAATAAATACCAGGAAGATTGCTTCCTCTCTCTCTTTCTACCCTCACACACCAAGGAAAGGCCATGTGAGAACACAGCAGGAAGGTGGCCATTTAGAAGAGAGTTCTCACCAGACACCAACTATGCTGGCACCTTGGCCTCGGACTTCCAGTCTCCAGAACTGTGAGTAATAAATTCCTGTTGTTTAAGTTGCTCAGTCTATGGTATTTTGTTGTGGCCACCCGAGCCAACTAAGACAGATTTTGGCACTAAGAAGCGGGGTGATACCGTAACAAGCACCTAAACATGTGGAAACAGCTTTGAAACTGGGTAATGGGTAGAGGCTAGAAGAGTTTTGAGGTGTACGCTAGAAATATAGACATTCTGGTGAGATCTCAGACAAGAATAAGGAACATGTTACTGGAAAATGGAGGAAGGACTATCCATGTTATAAAGTGGCAAATAATTTGGCTGAATTGTGTTCTAGTGTTTTGTGTAAGGATAATCTTGTGAATGATGAAATTAGATATTTAGTTAAGTAGATTTCTAGGCAGTATTGAAGGTACAGCTTTGTTCCTCCTGATTGCTTATAGAAAAATGCTAGATGATAGATGGATTGAAGATGGAATTGTTAAGCAAAAGGAACCAGAATTTAAATATATGGAAAATTTTCAACCTGTCCATATTGTAGAAAATGAGAAAGCACGTTCAGCAGAGAATGCCTACAGTGTGGGTACCAACTATTTGACCAGGAGACTACAGTGGGTATAAATTATGGACCTTATCAGCCATCTCAACAGAAGCCAAGAATATAGATAGGATTATACCAGCAGAAACACTGTCAGCTGGGATTAAAGGAAACAGAAAATGGGATGGAGTGGAGACTGTGAACATATGCTATCCTTCAAGAAAAGGGAAGAAGTACTCCAAAGGTGATTCAGGGCTGCCACTCCCATCACAGCCCCAGAGTACACAGGGGTGGTTGAAGGTGGGGGGAGTTGGTAAAGATGCCTCCACTTGGGTTTCAAGGGGCAGGACATCCACCCAGCAGAGCTGCATAGGCAGGGCCCTTGCAGAGAGCGGTGTGGGTGCTGTTCCTTTGAGCCATGTCTGATTTAGGTAATATTTACATGAGACAATGGACTGTAAACTTAGAATTGATGCTGGGGATGAGTTAAGACATTGGGAATACATTGGGGCTGTTGGGATAGAATAAATAAATGTATTTCGCATATGAGAAGAATGTGAATTTGGGGGGGGGGGTAGAATGCTATAGACTTAATTCCATTGCCTCAAAATTCAGGAGTTCCTAAGTCACTCAAGGAATTTAAAGCCTAGTAATGATGATGATGATAAATATAATAGCCAACATTATTGAGTGTTCACAGTGAATGAGATGCTGTTTTAAGTGATTTACATGTATTATATTAAATTCTCACAAAACGTAAAAAAGTGAACACTAATTCCATCCTGATTTTGGAAAGGAAGGAAAAAGACATAGAACGACAATAGGTACATTATTACGAAACTAATTAATGAATTTAACTTGAAGTAGATGCTCTGAAGAATTATAATACAGTAAGAGAATATAACTGGAATATTTCACCAGAGGCATTAAGTTTAAAGAGAAAGTGACGCTTAACCTGGAGGTGAGGCCTGAGTAATTGTGAGGGAGGCAAAGTCGTATGAGAACAGAAGAGGGAAAGCAGCTTGTGAAAATACCCTGAGATGGGAAGGAGTTCCAGGAAAGGAATGAGGCGTATGTGGACACATTGTGACAAGATGCACAACCAGAGTGAAGAATGAATTGGTGGAGGGCAGGACAGAGGCAAAGAGACCACTTTGGGGTCAAATCAGGTAATCACTGACAAGAGTCCACCGTGCCCTATGGTGGCAGTGGACGTAAAACAAGTTGACGCATTTGGAATATACCTGATCTGCAAAATCTACTAAAGGAGTGGTTGTGATACGCGAGGGAGAATAAAAATTTAAATTAACTCTCAAGTGTCCATGCTGAACAGTTACTAATATGGTGGGATCATTTGGTGAGAATAGAAAAGCAAAGAAAAGAACATATGAATTGTATAGCTCTTTCTAATGTTTCTAGAATGCACGGTGTGTGGCTAGGATACATGGTGTTTAATGTATTTTCTACATCCATTCCTTCATTCACTCACTGAGTTATTACACGCTTGGAACCATGCCCTCTGCTAGGTGGTTAGAATGCAAAAGTAAGGGATGACCTCAACAGGCTTGGACATGTGGTGATGGGACTCAGACCTCTGAGGAGGAGGCCACTGCTTTATTTTTGGTAATTTAACCTCTAAAGAGATGCAACGAAGATGTTTCTGTGAGTGAAGGAAGAAAGTGGAATCAGGACCCAGTTGTTATTGAAAGAAAATGATGCTTCTATGGTGAAGAGCCATTTCTGAGACAGGGTGGGTGCTGGCAGAAACATCAGGCAAATCAGAAAGCGTAAGTCCCTTTCCCATCCTCCTACCTTTCAGTGAACCCCAGTACCCTTTCTTTATCTTCCTTCCTCCCTTCCTTCCTTTCTTCCTTACTTCTTTTATTTTCTTTCTTTTTTCTTTCTTTTTCTTTCCTTCCTTCCTTCTTCTCTCTCTCTGTCTCTATCTCTCTCTCTCTCTCTCCCTTCCTCCCTCCCTCCCTCCCTCCCTCTCTCTCTCTCTCTCTCTATTTCTTTCTTTCTTGAGCTTTAAACAAAAAGGCCTTAGATGAATGTATAGGTTTGGGACTCATCAGTATAGGATGAGATTATCGTGACAGTATGTTTTATGAAAGATGACCTAGAAAGATACCCTCCTAATCGCTGACCTGTCCTCTTCAGCTGCACAGCTACACAAGCTTCAGGTAGTGTCTCCTCTCCTTCCATTAATGTATTGGTGCTATGGTAGAGATCACAAACTCAAATGCCAAGAAATAACATAAATATGTGATTTGAACTCAGCAGAAAGAAGATAGAAAACCAGAGGGCCACTGGAGAATGGAAGAAAGTCTACCTTGTTTAGTCATTAAATTCAAATTCTGTGCAAATACGTTTGTACTAGCCAAACAAAACAAGACTGCAGCCAGATTCTGCCAACAGCTGCTGATTTGCAAGTTATGTCAGGCATGTAGCTGACTAGTTCACTAATCTCTGATTAAATGATGCCACATCCACATTTTAATATGTTACCCATCTAGGGTATTTGCATTCTGGAAAAGGGTTTCATGAGATGCAATATTTTTAGCCCTTGAGAACTCCACGTCAAGAAACACTGTTAAGATGTTATAGGAGAGTTCTTTGAGCAATGCTCTCTAAATTACAATGCAAAGAGCAAATAATGTGAAAAGCCAATCCTTGGGGGCTTCCCTGCTGGCACAGTGGTTGAGAGTCCGCCTGCCGATGCAGGGGACACGGGTTCGTGCCCTGGTCCGGGAAGATCCCACATGCCGCGGAGCGGCTGGGCCTGTGAGCTGTGGCCGCTGAGCCTGCGCGTCCAGAGCCTGTGCTCCGCAACGGGAGAGGCCACAACAGTGAGAGGTCCGTGTACCACAAAAAAAAAAAAGCCAATCCTTGTTTAAAATGTATGTCCATATAACACCACATGAAAGTGACCCTGAGAAATTATTTATTTGACCAAAATCAGCTATTTTTTAGACCCCCTTTTGTTGACTGACTTAGAAATGCTGTGTAAGTACAAGCACACCTTCTTCCTTGCACATGTTAATTTTTAGGATAGAGATTTTCGTTTATCAATTCAGATAGCAAATTAATCAACTAACGAGGATTTGACACATGGAACATGGGTCAATCAATTTTACAACTATAATGGGAATCAGACACTTCACATTTTATGCTAATATTAGTGATTCTGGTGACTAAGTAATTAGAAATAAATTATTTCTGCAAAGATCCATCTCAACACATAACAAAACAGGGGCTAGGAATAAACTAATTTATTTAAGAAAATCAGAGTGTAGTAAATATTTAATGAGAAGCATAATAATGTACACTATATTAAGAAAGATAGATGTAATGTAAGATGAAATCTGAACATAGGCATGGCTCATCAAGAAACTCCTTAGCCTGGTTTACAAAGCCCTCTGTGAGTTGGTTTTAGCTATGTGGTTTGTATTTTATTGTACTGTACTGTATTTGACTTTATGTTATTGGCCGCACTGCACAGCATGCCGTATCTTCCTGTATGAGTTGGTTCATGTCTACATTGCTAAGCATACCTGCTTTTTTTCATCTGCTATGTTCTAGCTATGTGGTTTTTATTTTATTTTACTTTATTTGATTTTATTGGCTGCACCACACAGCACATGGGATCTTTCCGTAGGAGTTGGTTCATGTCTACATTACTAAGCATATCTTCTTTTTTTCAACTGCTATGGTCTATCTATGTGATTTTGATTTTCTATTATTTTATTTATTTATTTATTTTTGGCCATGCTGCACGGCATGCAGGATCTTAGTTCCCCAACCAGGGATTGAACCTGTGCCTCCTGCAGTGGAAATGTGGAATTCTATCCCCAACCAGGGATTGAACCTGTGCCCCCTGCAGTGGAAACATGGAGTCCTAACCACTGGACCGCCACGGAATTCCCTGTTTTTCTATTATTTTAATATGGCAAACATGTTGTAGCTTGAGAGCCTTTACGTCAGCTGTTTCCTTTGCCTGGGATGCTCATTCCCCAGATATTTGAACTTCTGACTCCTTCTCATCGCTCAGATTATTATTACAATATTACTAACTCAGAGAGGCCTGTCTAGAAAAACTAGTCTAAAATGGTTACCTAATGGCTCTCTATAATATTATTTTATTTTAATTATCTGCATATACTGGTCCCTAGCTGATGTTTTTTAATTTGTTCATTTATGGTCTTTCTTGCATTTCCACCCATCTCTAAGCTTCATGAGAGCTGGCAAATAATATAAGCTCTAAGTAGTAGGCTGAGTGGTGTCTCCAAAAAGATATGCTCTAATCTCTGGAATCTGTGAATGTGACTTTATACAGCAAAAGATATGAGAAATTAAGGATGTTGAGAGGAGAAACGTATCCTAATCTATCTGGGTGGGCCCTAACCACACACAGAGGAGAAGATGATGCGAAGGTGGAAGAGGGCTTGGAAAGATGAAACTGTGAACCACAGAAAGCCAAGGCACGCCGGCAGCCACCAGAATTTAGAAGAGGCAAAGAATTCCTTCCCAGACCGCCCAGAAGCAGCATGGCCCTAACAAAAACTTGATTTCAGATTTCTGGCCTCCAGCACTTGCAGAAAACAAATTTCTGTTGTCTTAAGCCACCCAGTGTGCAGCAATTTGTTACAACAGCAATAGGAAACTAGTAGACCTTCTTTAAAACAAAACAAAACAAAACTTAAAATAAATAAATCAAGATACAGACTTGTTAAGAAAGAGTTAAAAATAACAGAAAGAAAGCTAAAGGAATGACTGGAAATGTTGCTAGGAAGCAATATTAAAAGCAGGGAAAATTAAATTAAAAAGTGACGGAAAACACAGAGACCTAGGGGGCAGATATAAGCCATTCTCACAAAAAGAAACTGTAAAGTAAAAACATTTCAATGATTATGGAAACTATGCTTAATACAGAAAATGGCAAAGATGAAACACATGTTTTTGCAGTCCCTGAAAAAGAGAAAAGAAAAATAATATTCAAAGAAATGCCATACAAATTTCCCTGAGTAAAAAAATATAAAGTTATTTATCAAAGGAAATACCACTTCCCCCCAAACTAATATAATATGATTAATGAAGAAATATCAAGCTATCGTTTATGCATTTCTATAAAAATAAAGGCATATGGTTATAGAGGTAGCAAAAATAAGAATTGTCCAATATCATAGGTAGAAGAAAGGTAGCTTATTTAATCTCAGACTTCCTCTGGACCACATACAACCTCAGAAAACAAGAAAGCTGTTTGTGCCACTCACTGAATTCAGGAACTAAAGGAATACAGCATCCATGAGCCTTTATTGGAATATGATATTTAAGGATGAAGTCTGACTAATCAAGAGATTAATGATAATAGTACAAACGTTAGGAAAGTAAAATAATAAAACTTCTGGTAGTAGAAAAGGATTTCTAACTGTGGCTCAAAATCCTGAATCCACAAAATAAAGATTGATTTTGATAACCTTAAAAACAAATTTCTGATTAGCCAATCAAAAGATAAACTACTTTCTGTGAAAATTATTTGCAATTTTATAACAGACAAGGCCAAATATTTTGAATCTGTAAAGAGTTTCCAAGAGTTGATAGGATAAAATAAATCACCTAATAAACAAATGGGCAAATTATGTGAACAAGCAATGAACAAAAAGGCAAAACAACTTGTCTGTACACATAAGATGCCCAACCTTGTTTAAAATAGAGATGGACAGTAAAATTGCACTGAAATATCATGTTTTCCCTGTCAGTGAAATGAAAATCTAAAAATTTGATAACAGTCCCCATTGGTAAGATTTAGGATATCAGGAACTTTTCTACTTTGCTGTTGGAGGGTAGATTTGTACACATTCTCTGAAAGAAAATTTGTCAGTAGTTATCAAAAAGAAATTCATATACCTTTTATACAGCAATTTCACTTTGGGAAATTTATTTTACAGATTTACTTCCAGAGGAAAGAAATTAAATATTGCAGTATTGTTTGTAGAAACAAAGTATTTTAAACTTCCTAAGTGTCCATTAATAGGGAACTGGTTAAAAGAATTGACACATCGATACAATAGAAAACTATACAGTTATAGAAAATTATGATTCAACATCAGTGATATGTTGTGAAATAATAAACATGTATATTCCCACATATATTGTGGAATGATTAACATAATATGAAATAAAAGTGAGTATAATGTACTATATTTTCCATTTTAATTACAATGTGTCTTGGTGTAGACCCTTTGGATTGATCGTGTTTGGGACTCTCTGTGCTTCCTGGATCTAGGGTCTATTTCCTTTCCCAAGTTAAGGAAGTTTTCAGTTGTTACTCCTTTAACTAAGTTCTCTGCCTCTTTCTTTCTCTCTCCTCCTTCTATGACCCCTAGAATGTGAATGTTTGTATGCATGACGTTGTCCCAGGAGTCACTTAACTATTTTCATTTTTAATTTTGTTTGTTTGTTCAGCTAAGTTTACTTGCACTACTCTGTCTTCCATTTTGCTGATCCATTCCTCCTTATCATCTAATCTACTATTGATTCCTTCTAGTGTATTTTAAATTTCAGTTAATGTATCCTTCAGCTCTGCTTGGTTCTTTATATTTTCTAACTCTTTGTTAGTCTTCTCACTGCAGTCATCCATTCTTCTCCTGAGTTCCTTGAGCATCTTTATAATCATTACCTTGAACTCTTTAATAGGTAGATTGCTTATCTCTACTTTGCTTAGTTCTTCTTCTGGGGTTTTATCTTGGCCACTCCCCAGCATTGTCTTTATAATGTTTTTATTTTGTCTGTTTCTCTAATAAGAATAAAAGTTTGAGTTTCCTGGAAATAGACCTAAAATGAAGACTTGTCTACAGAAACTTTCGTGGAGAGTGCTCTTGTGAGATAAAAGTGTAAGGAAGTAAATAAGGCAAAATTGGAGAGAGATGTTGATATAATTGCAACAGAGACCTCATCCAATCTTTAATATGCTCTGAGCACACTCCAAGCTTGAAGTGGATACCCTTAGGGGATGTTAACATGCTATACAAAAGTGTTCACATTTGTGCATACTCATATTTCCAACTACATGCCTTTCCCTAAAACTTCAATTCCCCCATCTCTTTCTTTTCATGTCCCATACCATCCAGTCAGGCCATTTATCCTGCCTATGCATCTATACAGAATATTAGCTCAGCCCATTTCTCTCACCAAGAATGAATGACAAAATGTGTCACCTAGACCTCTTCCCATAGAAGGATGTCATTCAGGACCATCTCACTGGGGCTGTAACGCAGTTGCCCTCCATTAGTAGCTCACATAAACTTACTCAACTGACCCATCCATGACAGTCAAAGCTATCCTTTTTCCTTCTTCATGAATTGGCCACAAAGAATCTCTCACATGATCATAAGCTTAGCATGAAGCACTGGTGCAACAATGAGGGATGGCATAGCAGTCTGGGTAACCTACTTGTGTAACTTGTGTGGTCACTCTTGCACTGCTCACACATGATCCCAGATGTGTCACTTCCAACTTATGACAGATTGCTGTTAAACCCACTTAACTTTATGATATGTTGGGTCTGACAGAATCCAATGCATTATGGGCAGCTTTGGCTAGATAATCAGAGTGTTTCACTCTCTGTTACTCCATCTCTCTCAGGTGAATTAGCAAGATAGGATTACCTTGCTAAATGGTGGATTACCAAGCTATTTTTTAAATGGTGTATAGTTCTCTGTAGATATCATGGCCTTGCCCTAGAACCACGTGGTCTACATTGTCATTCACTATTGGGTCTATCATTAACTGCACATATCTTTCCATCAATAAATAACCCCCTGCACTGCCCAATATGGTAGCTACAAGGCACATGTGACTATTTAGTTAAATAAAATTAGAAATTCAGTTCCTTAGTTGCACTAGCCACATTTTGAGTGTTCAGTAGCTGCGTATGGCTTGTGCCTACTATATTGCACCATACAAACATGGAAGAATTTCATCACTGTTGAAGGTTTTATTGAAAAATGGTGCAGAACCATGAGGTCTTCCAGGTCATAGTAATTAAGTGGCACGTCTCCTTTCACCATAGGTGGGACCCTTTTGGGCTCTTTCCTGTACTAGGTCCTTCTCAAAGCTGACCATCTTTTATGGCACTAAGGAATTGAATTTGAACTAATTTTCCCAAGTTAATAATATGCTACCATCTAAAACAAGCCACAGCCTAGGAGAAAATATTTGCAAAAGACATTTCTGATAAGGGACTGTTATCCAAAATACACAAAGAAGATACATAGATGGCAAAGAAGCATATGAAAAGGTGCTCCACACCATATGTCATCAGAGAATAAAAATTAAAACAATAAAGAGATACCCCTACATACCTATTAGGATGGCAAAAATATAAAACACAGTCAAGAACTAGCAAGGATGTGGAGCAACAGAAACACTCATTCAGTCCTAGTGGGAATGCAAAATAATACAGCCACCTTGGAAGACAGTTAGGCAGTTTCTTACCATATGATTCAGAAATCACGCTCCTTAGTATTAACCCAAATAAGCTGAAGATTACAAAACTTGAAAATGAGGGTGATGACAGCTTTATTCATAATTGCCAAAACCTGGAACCAATCAAGATGTTCTCAGTAGATGAATGGGATGAATTCCATACAGTGGAATATTATTCAGTGTTAAAAAGAAATTAGCTATCAAGCCCTGAAAGTCATGAAGAAAATATAGAGGAATATAAATATAAGTGCAAGAAGCCAATATGAAAAGGCTACATACTGTACAATCCCACCTATATGGCATTCTGGAGAAGGCAAAACTACGGAGACAGTGAAAAGATCAGTGGTTGTCAGGAGTTCGGGGAGAGGGAGAGGTAAACAGGTGGAGCACAGAGGATTTTTAGGTCAGTGGAACTACTTTGTATGATACTATAATGCTGGATACATGTCATTATACATTTGTCCAAACCCATAGGATATACAATACCAAGAGTGACCCCTCATATAAACTATGGACTTTAGGTGATAATAATGTCCGTGTAGCTTCATCAGTTGTAACAAAGGTACCACTCTGGTGGGGGATGCTGAAAATAGAAAAAACTATGAATGACTTAACGAAAGGAGGTATTTGGGAAATCTCTGTATCTCTGGCTCAATTTTGCTATGAATTTAAATTTACTCTAAATAAAGTCTATTTTTTAAAAAGGATATGCTTTGTAGATAAGTTCAAAAACAGAAACAGAGTTACAGATGTAGAAAACAAACTTATGGTTACCGGGGGGTAAGGGGGAGGGGAGGGATAAATTGGAAGTTTGGGATTGACACATACACATTACTATATATAAAACAGATAATTAATAAGGACCTACTGTATAGCACAGGGAAGTCTACTGAATACTCTGTAATGGCCTATATGGGGAGAGACTCTAAAAAAGAGTGGATATATGTATATGTATAACATTCAATTTGCTGTACACCTGAAACTAACAGAACACTGTAAATCAACTATACCTCAATAAAAATTTTTTAAAAAGGGTATGCTGCCTCCAAAGCTCAGAGACCTACGGAGTATCCTGTTTCCTACTTGTGGGTCGTGCAAGATGTGATATTTTGTCCTGTACTTTAGATTGCATATCACAGTATGACCTAGATTTCTGGATCCATAAAATTCCATTTACATGGCTGATCGCTGAATCTTTATGCAGTTTACCTCTCATCCTCTGGAGTCTGAATATCTAACTAAGCCCAGTGTGCCCCTTGCCGTTTCTTGTTCATCTGCCTGTCAACATGACATAAACACTATACTGGACCAAAGTGATGATCTGAGGAATGTCCAGAAGGTCAAGTGACTTTTGGAAAGTTAATATAGCTCTGGGACAAAAACATAATGTATACTGTTGTCCATATCTTGTGATGTCGACAGTTTCTCATGATCCTTCTGAATAGGTATGAAAAGTAATCATACCTGCATGTACCAGAAGCTAAATTAATATGCCCTATCAAAGACATCACATTTGCACAACTTCTACAATTGGAACTACTACTTAGTTGTTTGTATTAGGCTACTGTCATCCATAAACCTATCCAATTTTTTTAGGGGTTAGACTACTGAACTATATGGGGATGGTAAGAACTGCCACACCTGTCATCTTTAAATATTTAAGGGTGATAGTAAGTAACCCATTCCTTCAAAAATGTGTTGTTGTTTTTTATTTACTATTATTTTCTGGGGAAGTGGATAGTTTTAGAGGCTTCCAATGGGCGTTCTCCACTATAACTCTTACCACGTGGACAGAGTTGGAGATATCACACTCTCAGACCTTAGACTATAAAACAAAGAGACAGTAATCATAACAGCATAGTACAGGCACAGAAAAACAGAAACAAAGATCAATGGACCAGAATAAAGAGCCCAGAAATGAAACCACACACTTATGGTCAATTAATCTATGACAAAGGAGGTAAAAATACACAATAGTGAAAAGATAGTCTCTTCAATAAGTGGTGCTGAGAAAATTGGACAGCTACATGTAAAAGAATGAAAATAGAACATTCCCTAACACCATATAAAAAATGAGCTCAAAATGGATTAAAGACCTAAATGTAAAACTTGAAACCATGAAACTCCTAGAAGAAAATATAGGCAGAACACTCTTTGACATATATCATAGCAGTATTTTTTGAATCTGTCTCCTCAAGCAAAGGAAATAAAAGCAAAAATAAACAAATGGGACCTAATTAAACTTACAAGCTTTTGCACAGCAAAGGGAACCTTCGACTAAATGAAAAGACAGCTTACTGAATGGGAGAAAATATTTGCAAATAATGACCAATAAAGGATTACTATCCAAAATATATAAACAGCCTATACAACTCAACATCAAAAAAAGAGCCAGATTAAAAAGTGAGCAGAAGACTTGAATAGACATTCTTCCAAAAAGACATGCAGATACCCAATAGGCATATGAAAAGATGCTCAGTATCCTTAATCAGCAGAGAAATGCAAACTAAAACCACAGTGAGATGTTACCTCACCCCTGTCAGGATGGCTATCACCAAAGACCATGATAAGAGATGCTGGCTAGTATGTGGAGAAAAGGGAATCCTCATACACTGTTGGTGGGAATGTAAATTGGGGCACCCACTATGGAAAACTGTATGGAAGTTTCTCAAAAGACTAAAAATAGATCTACCATATGAACCAACAATTCCAGTCCTGGGTATTTATCCAAAAAAATCCCCAGAACACTAATTCAGAAAGATACATCCTTGATTTTTTGTTATAGAAATTAAGCAATATCCTGGTGAGCTTTCCATGTAAGTTACTTTTAGAGGTATTGTGTTATATTGACCATCTCCACACATCTCTGCAGGTCAAGCCCTCGCCGGCCTGCCACCCCAAATTTGCTGCTTATTTTAATAGAGTGCTCATCTTACTTTGACAGTAAAGTGCCACTACCTGACTTCATTTGTCTCAGGATACTCATTGCGATCAGGGATACTGGTTCTGTTACAGCATCTCCTACATTCAACCCTAGAGGAGAACCTTACCAAGCTTCTCAGGGACGACGGATGACAGTGCCATTCTCATCAGTGTAATCTTTATTGCTTAGTGAATGAGCTGTGCTTCTGGTTATTTATTAGTACTTGTATATAGTTTTCTGGTGGTTCTTCTGATCTTACATAGTATATCACTATACCATACACATTTCTTTAAGCCATTTCATACCTTCCTCTTCTATCTGTCACACAATTCTGGCATTTCTACTTCACTTTTATGCTCCATCATGTTTCAGGCTTTCTAAGTGACATCCTAGCAATGTATTATATGCCTCCTAGGGTCCTTGCCGGTGTGTTAAATCATGTATCCTATGAGAATGCTCCATACTGATACAATCTGCGTTATCCAACTTTATGTTCTTTACCTCTTGGTCCGTCACCTTCAGGATCCAGTTTTATTCATATCTCTTGGACACTGTGGTAACTATTAAACAGATCCTGCATCTCCTTTAGCATAGTCTCTTTTGTCCTATAGCTAGCTCAGTACTTCCTCATGGGACTGTACTGGTATTTGACCCTTCTTATTGGTCTGTTTACTTGGAGGGAGATGAGGGTAGATCCTTGGGATGCAGGGGGCATTGGTGGGAACATTGACTTTGAAAACACCTAACTCATTTGAATCTTCTGCATGATCTCCAAGCCAAGTCTTCTTTAAAGCAGAACCACTCTCTTCTAACAAAGGAGTTTGGGTTACTTCCACTACTAAGAGGGCTCAGGGGAAAATGGAACTTCAAGGTTCTCACCTTCGTCTAATCAATTATCTTTATTCCAAATCTAAGAGGAATATGTCTTTATTATTAGAACCCTGACCTTAGTCTAGGAGATCTGCTGGGCTGAGAATTCAATTTTCTTTGACACTTCACTAGTTTTATGATTAAGTTTTGAACCCAGTCTTCTATTCTGTCTGCTCTCCAGTGGCAGGCAATTAAATTCTCCTTAAATGCTGCCAAGTGTCACTCTGGTATTCAGATTTTGCCTTGGATTGATAATTAATCACCTGAATTTGTCATTATCTCTCTTTAATTAAAACAAAATAGCTTTAAGTAAAGCCTTCCCAATTCATAGTTCTTTTTTTTTAAATTAATTAATTTATTTACTTTTGGCAGCATTGGGTCTTCGTTGCTGCGTGCAGGCTTTCTCTAGTTGTGGCGAGCAGGGCTACTCTTTGTCGCGGTGCATGGGCTCCTCATTGCGGTGGCTTCTCTTGTTGCGGAGCATTGGCTCTAGGCACATAGGCTCCAGTAGCTGTGGCACGTGGGCTCAGTAGTTGTGGCTTGCGGGCTCTAGAGCACAGGCTTAGTAGTTGTGGTGCACGGGCTTAGTTGCTCTGTGGCATGTGGGATCCTCCTGGACCAGGGCTCAAACCTATGTCCCCTGCACTGGCAGGCAGACTCTTAACCACTGCGTTACCAGGAAAGTCCCCCCAATTCATAGTTTTCATACTTACTGTTTCCCTTTTGCCATTAAGTTCCATAAATGATTTGAACTTAACCAATGTGTGTCCCCTTCCACCAGCACTGTGTCTCAATTCACTTTGTCATTTTAACAATTGCCAAATGATAAAGACTTTATTTTCTACCTACCACCAACAATGGAGTCCTCATTGCTAGACAGCCTTTATAAACAGATTGCCAGAGTATACAGCCGTTTCATACTAGTATTTTCTTCTTCTTAGCCCTCATTTCATCTTAATTCGATAGGCAACTATATATTGATACCACCAACCCTTATGTTCATGCATCTTTAGTCATTTGGGTTGCCTGTAGGTTATTCTCTCATAGATTTCTCAGGTAATGCTCATGGGAACAATATTCTTTGAATTCTTACATATTCTTTTCAATGACATATTGTAATTGAAAGTCACTTTTGTTAGATATAAAATCATTATCTTGTGAAATTGTTCCTTGAATATATTAAACATTTTTCTCCATTTTCTTGTTGACTATGTATATAGCTCTTGAAATCCTTGTGATAATCTATGCTTACCCATATGAAATGTATGGTAAATTTTCCAGATGAAAAATAATTTTTCTTGTAATTACTTAAAATCTAATAATTTTATTTGAATGTGTAATGTGGAATTGGTGATTCTGGAATAAGATTCTTGGGTTCATGATATGTTATCTCAATTTGTGGTTTCAAATATATTTCTTAATTATTATTTTGGGAAAGCTGTTTTATCACTTTGCTTTGGTTTTCAGCTCCAGAACTCCTATTATTTTAATTTGGACTTTCTCTTCCTATCTTTGATATTTTCCCTTTTTTTCTAAGACTTTTTATCTTTTTCTTTAAGTTTTTATTTTATTTAAAAAAATTTACTTCTTTACATCTTTTCTGTCTCTTAAGGTATCAGTGTTTATTCACTCGTATTCCTTCTAGTTTATTACTCTTTTCTAAACAATAATAATTTTCTTTTTCATTTTTTCCTGAGTACTGACACATCTTTTCACATTTTTCTAATTCTTATTTATGTTATGTTTTTCTTTCATGTTTTATATGATTTTAAAATGTCATTTAATTATTTTAAAGGCATATGTTTATGGCATACTTTCATTGTAAGGTTGTTATTTTTATTTTTTCTTACAGTAATTTTATAATGTACATTTTTATTCAAATATTAGACTTCACAAACTTTTAGGATGAAGCATATTTAAAGAAAACTTTGATCAGTTCACATGACTCCCCCTCTGTTGGTTTTCTCTAATGCTCAAATATATGGCAGCTTATTTTCTGAAATATTCTGACTATAGGCTTCTCCCTCACTTTGGTTTAGATCTTTCTTTGTCCTTTGCCTTTACTCTTCCTGTCATCCTCAGCTTTGATTCTACTCTCAGAAGCTTTCCTTCACTCTTAGGTCCTGTCCAAAATGAAGCTCTAGTGGATCAGTTTTCAAGTTTACAGGGGTTGCACTGCCCAGCAGTTAAATATCCCTTTCTTAGAAAAATCTGAAGCATCTCTTCAATCATTCTGGGAAACATTGGTAGAGTGGGGTTAATAGATTAAATTGTAGAAATATTAAACTTTTAAAATGTATTTACATATAATGCCAAATTTATTTCCAGTTACTTTCCACCGATCTACACAAACTATCAGCTTGGAATAGCAATTTCCATGTCACCACACCCATGCAGGCACTGAATGTTGTTCTTTTCCTTTGTCTGACAATTTAATTAAAGGTTGTTTTTCAGTGTTGTATTCTGCATCTCAACCTCAATCTCACTCTACCAAAGCACAAACAAAAGTGCTCGTATGCCTAAGTTAAATGATGTGTATGAGTGGTTTCTTTTTAATAATAAGAAAAAAGTTGTGTGTTTGGTTTGAAAACTCTAGAGGAATTGTAGAAACTCTTAGACATTAGATGGGGCATCAAAACCCAGATTGGCTGTGACTGGTTTTCTCTCATTATTCAGATCAGAATTAAAGGATTCTTTCAGGCTCTGGTCATTAGGCTGTCCTTTCTCCTCTGCTACTGGTCCCTTCTCTTCCTGATGATGCTCCTTAATTCTTCTATATAGTTTCAATAGCAACTTCCTCTTTTATGCCACACAGTACTTTTTTACATTAACTTCTGTTCCTCCACCACTTCACTTAAATCCCAACAGACAAATGTACACGTGTGTGTGCACACACACAGTCACAGATATCTTCTTTTCTCACAGGAAATGTTTTTTTTTACTTTTTTTTTTACTTTCAACTCTGGCCCCCATAATCCTAGGATAGAAGCTGAAGTTTCATGTTGCAGGACAGGAGAAGTAAGAAAATACAGTGATTTATCTGAAGTAGTAAAAACAAGAGTTTTGAGTGTAGTACCTGTGCTACCAGCAAAACCAGCAGGAAAGAGATCAGACTTCACTCAGAAACTTATTTTCCTGATACTGTGCTTGGCACTTTTCATGCTATGTTGCTATCAGTCTTTAACAATAATTCAGTGAAGTAGAAGTCATTATCCCCAGTTTACAGAAAAGGAAGCTGAGACTTAGAAACATGTGAACTGCCCAAAGACAGAGGTATCGAATCACTCTTACACATTAATATGTGTAAGAGTTGAACTCTAAGTTTAGGCCTGTCTGACTCCACAGTCTATGCCTTTTTCCCATACTGTCAAACTACAGAGAACGTATTTCTGTGAGGTCTTTATTAATGATGCTGTTTGGGCTATGGTAAACAGTGTCTCTGTTTTAGCTTACTGTGCTTTGCAGAAGTAAACAAACTCTTTTTAAATCTCTATTTCCTCCTGTGGGCATACTTCTCTAATCATCTCATATGAATAAGAAGTTTTCAAATACTGTTCACGGAGATTTAATAGAGACAGTTCCTAAGTGAGCAAAATTAGAAACCTAAGTCCTGTGTTTAACACTGAAAGTATACAAGGATTTAGTTGTGGACTTCAAATATTATTAAAATTACTTAACTTATTAAAATGCATTTTAAGCTATATATTAAAAAGTAGAGTGATTCATAAGTATAAAAATAACTTGATATTTCTAAAATCTGATATAAACAGATCATATCTTGCTTTGATTTAAATCTGTTCTGTTCTCAAGTCTATGAGCGTTGCTGTGAAGAGCAAAGAGGAATAAATGACTAGGTGTGTGTTGGGGTGGGCTGCATGCTTCTTCTGCAAACTTAGTCTCTTTTCTAGAAGTTTGGTTAACTTTTATGCTCTATCTACTTCTAAACTAGGCCTAGATAGATTAACATGACATTTTGATGAGAAATTTGCATAAAATTTGCTAAATTTATCATTAATTGAAGACTTTCTCCTTTCTTAACACACTCCTCCATTCTGCAACACAAAGGCCTTACTTAATTTAGTAATTTAATTAATTTCAATGTACAGTAATAAGGGAAAGGAGAGTTTTTTCCATATTACCATGGTGAATACTTCTAGATTTATGTTGTTTTAATTTTTTAAAACTGTTTTATTGATTCCATTCAATAAAAAACACTTTAAGAGTAATAAAAGAAATTACCCATGTTGAGAATACTATTTTGAAGCCGTGACATCAAACAAAGAGGGAAGCCAAGATGCATGTTAGCTTTAATTTTATTCTTTCCCTACACGTTGCTTACATGGGTTGGATTATGGAATTAATCACTTGTTTCCTTCTGAAATTAATTTTAAAGGAAATAAAATGATCATTTTTATGAATACATTATCGTATTTAAGAATGTTAACTTTTTCCCTGCATTGTGACTAGTATGTCATAACTTTGTTCATTCAGCATTCTGATGAAGAAAACAGTTAAGTCACCCGACTTACGTATTAGTCATTTAACCAAAAAATAATATAAGAAAATAAAAATTTTCAATTAGCATAACCTAGCTTTGCCCCTCTAAGTAATTTTATATATCTCCTTAAATCTATATGCATGAGGAAAGTAGATTGATTACAAATTATCCTTTTTGCTAATGTCAAAATGTCACCTAAAATCAGCCAAGCATTCCTGACCTGGATCTTGATAGTTTAAATACTCAGGCAAAGTTATTTTAAAAATTTGAAACTATCACTTTTTTGACACAGAAAATTTTGCTTTGACTTCCTCAAACCTGTACCTTATACAACAACTTCTGGTTTGTCCTTCATTATAAGACATGAGTTTGTTTACAATGGATATTTTAATTGCTAAATTATATATATGTATATCTATATATGTATATATACATATTATATATGTCATATTAAATATTTATAAAATTATATATCATTATACTAATATTAATAGTACATATAAAATTACATATAATTCCAACAAATATATAATTTAAATAAAACAATTTTATAATAACTCTTATGTACTGCTGTATCATATAGATGTATGTGTATGTGTGTAATGGCTGTTTATGTATTCTTCATATGAAAAGGGAAGGCTAACATATATTCATTATTAGATAATTAAAACCCTTGACAAATATTTTTAGATGAATAAATGAAAGACTTTGAGGAACATATTTCATAACCTCTGTTTTTCAGATGAAGAAACTGAAGATCAGAGAGACTGAAAAACAAGAACAGGATCCTCTAGCCAGTTGGAATAAGAACCTCACTTGTAAATACAAATCAGTTTTATTTCAAAAAGTTTTGTTCTTACCAAATCAAGTTGTATAACAATATAGTAAGTTGGATTAAATGCATTTGGAGACCTGAGCAGAAGGGATGCAATTACAAAAATTTTTTAAAGTATAGAAAAAAAGTGCTGTATATAATACATAACTAGCTCATTCTGCATTAGAACTTTATTTTTATAATACCAGCATTAATTCTGTTTTCATCTATTCATAAAATTCTCCATTTATCAGAAGATTTGGGGTGTGAATTAGGTAATACTAACTGAAGAATAAAAAAGTAAACGTATTTGAATTTTTACTTTTTCAGAGTTTTTTGATAAATCTAGAAAAAATTAATATTTCCAGAGTTATTCAAACTTATTAGTGCTAATATACAACTCATTTGGGAGGAAGATAACACTGCCTGATGTAAGAGATACTAAAAAGATAAGCAGAAGTGATCTTTAAATGACTTCTACAGTCTATATGGATAAAATACACTACATTTGTATATTTCTCTTCATATGTACTTTAATTTTTAAAGAAAAATATCACTCTATGAGGAATAGAGACACAATATTAATGATCAAGTTTCTAAGGCAAAAAACAAAATGCATAGATACTTTCATGGAAGATGAGGTTCCCAGGTGCCTCTATGAATTCTGCTCAGATTATTAAATAAATGCTATACAGCTTCCTAACATTCATTCAATAATGTAACAAATATTTATTGAATATCTGCTACAGGTCAGGTAATATGCTAGGCTTCATATATATGACAATAAGCCAATCATTCATGTCCTCGGAATCTTGCTGAGCATTGAATAAATCTCAACCAAATTGTCTAAAAATAAACGGTTGCTAAATAAACGTCTAAAGTTCATGCATACTATTCTCCAGCATTGAATTTCTTGGTAAATTCTGTTGGCTTTACCTCCAAGATTTATTGAGATCCCAACCACTTCTCATCATCTCCATTCCTCCTCGGTCGGCACCCTCATCTTCTAGCTCCAGAATTATTATGATGGCTTTCTAACTTGTCACCGTCTTCTGCTCTCGACCCACCTCCTCTCTCAATGTCTTTTCTCAACACAGTAGCTACAGTAAAACTTTAGTGAGGTCTTTCCTTATCTCTTACAGAGAAAAGTAACTCCAACCTCTAGACCTTTTTTTCCCTTGACCTGCTTTATTATTTTCCCTACCGTGTATCACAACTGGACATGATTTGTTCCCCAATAATTCTCAAATGACTTAGAATACTACCTGGCACATTGTAGGCATTTCACAGTATTTGTTTTGCATGAATATTGTAGGATAATATATTTCAATTATAATAATGCTATATAAAGGTTATTAGTAACAGAATATTTATAAAACCTATTAAGCTAAAAATAAGATAGATAAATGATAGGTAGATATATATGATAGCTTCAAAATATTATCTTTCAGTGGAGTTTGATATGGGTAATTTTATTTTCTTTTTTAAGATTTTTCTATTTATTCCAATTTTTTTTACAATGAATGTGCACTACCTGGTTGGTAAAACAAAAAACATCAGTAAAAATGCAAAACTATTTTTAAATAAGATAAAAATAATTTGAAAAGTGATAAACTATGCAGAGACAAAATTAGGAATAATGCACTGGGGTAACGTCAGCATACATCTGTGTTAATACCAATCAGTCATTCCCAGTATGGTTTGGGGATGAAGCCTCTTTGTTAGGAGGGGGTAGAACTGTGGCCTTGATGTCCATCTAGATAATCTGCTTTTATCATCAGGTTTCTGTGGCTCTAACTTTTATTCTTCCTTTTCACTCTCTCATTTTTCCAGCCTATTACTAACATCAGAGACTTCTGCTCATGCAAAGATTGTTAGTTTCTTTGATGTAGAGAACATCTGTTCTGTTTCCAAAAGGGCTCAACAACTCTATTTCTGTTGCTCTGTTTTGTTTTCTAATTTTAATTTCATGAACACTTGCTACATCTTCAGGAAGGGAAACCTTCTTGTATAATTTATTTGGAAGGTGGATGTACAGTGTTTGGGTTGAATGACTGTGACTATGTATAAAAGGTACATTGTGAAATGTTCTATTTCTTATATTGAATATTTCCAATGAAGTTCTGCCCTGCTAGTCTTTGAATGCCCTTCCTGATTATATTTTCCCACCACAGACATTTATACGATATTCAGCCCTAAGACTGAATTAATTTTAGCCCTCTGGGATTTTGCTCTTTCACTACTTGATAGCAAGTCACACCTAGGTTGGGGTTGCCTTGACTTTCAAATATATACTAAAATTCTAGGGATAAAAGAATGATGAAATGACTTAGTGTAAACTCTTAATGTTTTGATGATTAGTACTTGATATTGAGTAGATCCAGGTTAGGAATGCTTGGCTGATTTCAGGTGACATTTGGACATTAGCAAAAAAGATAATTTCTCTCTCTCTTTTTTTCTGTAAATACTTTCCCCTGTGTTCTAGTGTGGTACTTGAGAAGCCCAACACTAGTCTTTTTTTTAACTGAAAACCAAATTTTTCTATGTGGAAGCTTGTAAAGTGTGCTTTTCATTTCGGGGCTATAGAAATGTTACCAGGATCTAGGTAGAATCTGGGTTTGTGCCTTCTTTTTTTTCATTAACCCTATATAAAATTGATTATATATTTCCATTAGGAGAACTAGCATTCCCATTCATGGAATATCTCTTCTATCATTTCTTTTTCTTTTTTTTTTTTTTTTTTGCGGTACGCGGGCCTCTCACTGTTGTGGCCTCTCCCGTTGCGGAGCACAGGCTCCGGACGCGCAGGCTCAGCGGCCATGGCTCACGGGCCCAGCCGCTCTGCGGCATGTGGGATCTTCCCGGACCGGGGCACGAACCCGTGTTCCCTGCATCGGCAGGCGGACTCTCAAGCACTGCGCCACCAGGGAAGCCCCATTTCTTTAATTTTCATATCTCACATTCTTTTACTACTTTTCTTCCTGGAAAATATTACTTGAATGTTAGTGTTCTTGAATATGTCCTTGTTTTTATATATATATATATATATATATATTTTATAAGTTATGGGAATTTAAAAAATTTAGTGTGAAGGCTACTAAGATATGCTTTTCAGTTTTATTTTCCAGTTTATCTACTGAATTTTTACATGTAGAAATTATTTTTAGTTCCATATGTTGTTTTCATATTTTATGTTTCATTCCATGAGAGTTCTTAATATCACTCATGCATTTTATCTAGTGCCTCCCTAGGATCTAACAATTGTAATATTTAGCTTTATTTCCTGCTCACATAACCACAAGTCCTTGTAAATGGGTATACTTAATTTTTATCTTCATCGATATTGTTTCCCAGGTATGTAAGCTGTCAGGTATCTCACATGGAGGCCACTGGCAGGAAATGACAGACCAGTTGCAGAACAAGAATGTCTCCAGTGGACCTCTGGCTGACGTGGGGATGTTGGGTGGTTTCTCTGGTTCCAGGCTTTTTCAAACACAAGTGCAGATGGTGTGATCCTGGAAGACGTAGGGAGGCAATTAAGTTCACCTGGATAAGTCCTCTCCAGGGTGTCCATCATCCACTCAACCAGGAGCCCTGCAACCGAGTACCTACCAGTCTGGCAGGTTCAAACTTTCCCTTCACACCATTAAAACAATGCTCTGACACCTGCCATGGCTGAGTATTCTGTGGGCCTGTCTCCAAATTGTACTGGAACCTTTTGAGCCCTTGATTTTCTCAGATATTCCAGATAATTTCTCTCTGGGCAGTTTCATGTTCTGCAGTGAACTAAATTTCACTTCCATCTGATTTATTTTAAGTACTTACGGCTTAGGATTTCAAAGACAGGAGCATGAAAAATGTAAGTTTCTAATACTTTCTTCTCTAAATATGCTTTTAAGCATCCCATTTCCTTTACATACTATAAAACCACTTAACAGGGCTTCCCTGGTGGCGCAGTGGTTGAGAGTCCACCTGCCGATGCGGGGGACATGGGTTCGTGCCCCGGTCTGGGAGGATCCCACGTGCCGCGGAGCGGCTGGGCCCATGAGCCATGGCCGCTGAGCCTGCGCGTCCGGAGCCTGTGCTCCGCGATGGGAGAGGCCACAACAGTGAGAGGCCCACATACCGGAAAAAAAAAAAAAAAAACCACTTAACAGCCAGTGTATGAAAAGCTAGAAAAGAATGGCTTCTTGCATGTAAAGAGACATACTTGAAACAATGATCATGATGATAGTGACAATAAAGACACTTATTGTCAAAAAGTCAAAAATAGATATAGACAGAAAGATATCAGTAGAAAATAGATTTTATAATCATATTCACTTATTTATTCATTTGTTAATTCAGTAAATGCTTGTTTACATCCATTATGTACTAGGCACTTTTTTTTTTTTTGGCTGGGGATATAAAGACAAATAAGACAAAACTTCTCCTTTTAAATGTTTCATAGTCTAAAAGTTTTGATAGCATTAGTTGTAGCAATAGTATAGTAATAGTAATCAACATTTCCTGCGCACCTAAAATAGTCAATGTTCTTTTCTAAGTGCTCTGAATGTGTTTTCTCATTTCGCGTTATCTCATCTAATGTTAAAATGTTTCTAGGAAATAGGACTGTTATTATCCTCATTTTACAACTTAGAAAGCAAAGGCATTGGGAAAACAAGCAACTAGATCACACTTGTATAGGTAGGTACAAGAATTCAAGTTCAAGTAGTCTAGTTCCAGAATCACCTTATTACTTACTATGATGTCAAGCACATATATAACTAATAAAGACATTAAATTAAGAAAAGAGCAATAAAAGAGACTTGAAAAATCATCTAGGTGACACAGGTTATGCAAGGAAGATCTCTGCTGTGGAACAGACGCCTGTGAGAGTCCTTAGTAATTCCTTAGTAATTAATCCCATTGGGCTAGTGGAGAAGGTTTGTACTGGAAGGAGTACACTTAAAAAAAAAGTTTGACAGAGAAAAATTATCTCAGAGAGGAACAGAATAAAACATGGAATGGAAAAGCCTACAGTTTTAGACAGATAATTAACTTTGAATCCTCAAACATATGGGAAATTAATTTTAAAAACTCTTTCAAATGATGAGGATTAATATACCAATTATTAGGAATTACTTTTGGATGTGAAGAAAATGCAAAGTAGTTTTAGTTAAAAGGAGAAAACATTCTATCACATTTAATTATAAGAATTATTAGGAATCCTTGACAAGCAGAGTAAACACATCTTATTTCCATTTTAGTGAAAAAAGAAAAAGCAACAAAAAGCATTATTTTAGTTTAATCATTCGTCCACTTAAGCAAATATGGGTATGATGAGCTAGCAAGTCTTAGGTATGATTAATAGTTTATTGTTCTAAATAGATTTTTGTTAACTTTCCTAATATGAACTGTGTTTCCTTCATATCTATTCAACACATGTGGCAAATAAATTTTTGTGAAGCCAAATGGACCCAACAAACCATGTCTGCTATAAATCATGTTTGTAGAAAATCCTGAGATTAATTTTCATACATTGACTTTCCTATGGGAAAAATATTGACAGAAATTGTTGTAAGAAAATTGAGCTGCTTTTTTGGGAGGTGGAGGGAGAGTATGACTCTCAGGCCTTATGTTTTAAATTTTCATAGGTTTATTCTGAACTGTTTCAATATCTCAGTTTTCTTGGATGGTGAAATTGAAATCACTCTAACTTCAGTACCGTAGCTCCTTATTCCTATGTTCATGTCTATGTAGATTTCTTCACAATTATTATTGTATATATTTATGTTACTCACAGACAAAACTCTTTTACTTTTTGCCTTCTAACTTCTGTGAAATTTTGCCTTGTCTTAGCACACAGACTAAGTTTTTAACACAATGTTGAATAGAAGTAGTGAGAACAGACAACCTTATATTATTCCCAGTCTTAATATTTTACCATTAAGTATGATGTTAAATGTATTTTTTACTAGATGCTCTTTATTGGATGGAGGAAATTCTCACCTGTTGCAAATATGCTGAGATTTTAAGATTATGAATGAATGTTGAAGTAGATCAAATGCTTTTTCTATATCCACTGAAATTTATACACACACACATTTTACTCTGTTAATGTAGTGAGTTATAGGAATTGATTATTTACTGTTGAGCCAACTTTGTATTATTGTACCTTTTTTAAATACATTGCTGGATTTACTTTGCTAAGTTTTGGACAATGATTTTGCCTTCATCGTCAAGAGTAATGTCAGTATGTAATTTTATTTTTCTGTAATGTTCCTGTATCAGGATTATATGGGACTCATACAACACATTGATAAGTATTCACTTCTGCTTTACTTTCTAAAACAGAAATATGTAAGATCTGTACCATTTCTTCCTTAAATATATAATAAAATTTACCAGTGAAGACAGCTGGGCCTGGAGTTATTTTTGTCATAATTTTTAATTATGAACTCAATTTATTTAATTTATTCAATATACTTTAAATTGTTTAATAAATACATCCATTTTATTAACTGCATTTAATAATAATTACATCCAATAAGTATACATCTGTTCTTTTGATTATTTTGATAAATAGCATCTTTGGGAATTTACCCATTTCATCTAAACTGTCAATTTTATTACCAGAAAGTTATACATAATATTTCTTCATTATTATTTTAATGTCTGTAGACATGTTTTATTCCTGATATTAGTAATTTGTGATTTCTCTTACTCTTTTTATATTTTATAAATTTTAATAGATGTTTAGTGGTTATAGTAATCATCTAGAAAATAAACTTTGGCTTTGTTAATTTTCCTCACTGAAGGTATGTTTTAAATTTTATTAACTCTATGCAACTTTATCATTTTATTTCTCTTAATTTCCTTAAAAACTATTATTTAGTTCTTTTTTTAAATCTTAATTCAATTGTGATTTTTTAATTCTAATTATATTTATTTTAATTAGTGGAATTAATGTCTTTAAGTCTTTCATCTTGATATGTTTTCATTTGTCCCTTTCATTTTTGTTATTTTATTTTCCTCTTCTTGATTTTTTTTCTATTGATCTAGTATATGTTTTAAAATTTTCCAGTTTTATGTCCTCTATTAGCTTTTTATTTTGGTCATGCTTTTAGCATTATTAATTTACTTGTTACCCTGGAAATTACAAAATGCAATCTTGACTTGCCAGCAAGATGGCAGAGTATAAGGACGTAAGCTCACCCCTTCTTACAAAAACACCTAAATCACAACTAACTGCTGAACAACTGTCAACAAAACAAACAAACAAAAAAAGTGCTGGAACCTACCAGAAAATATACCCTACAAAGACAAAGAAAAAGCCACTACAAGACAGTAGGAAGGGTGCAATAATGATAAAAT
This sequence comes from Globicephala melas, assembly GCF_963455315.2. Classification (NCBI taxonomy): domain Eukaryota; kingdom Metazoa; phylum Chordata; class Mammalia; order Artiodactyla; family Delphinidae; genus Globicephala; species Globicephala melas. The sequence continues at coordinate 12,557,263 of NC_083327.1, read as the reverse complement.
CAAATCCCATACACACCAGGTAGGCAACTCACAAACTGGAAAATAATTATACCACAGTTTTTCTCCCACAGGAGTGAAAGCCCTGAGCCCCATGGTAGGTTTCTCAGCCTGGGGGTCTGGCAACAGGAGAAACAGCCCCCCAGAGAATCTGGCTTTGGCGACCAGAAGGATTTGATCATAGGTAATCCACGGGGCTGGGGGAAACAGAAACTCCACTCTTGGGGGGTGCACACAAGGTCCTGTGTGCACCATGACCCAGGGGAAAAAGTGGTAACCTCATAAGAGACTGAGCCAAACCTACCTCCTAGTACTGGAGGGTCTCCTGCAGAGGCGGGGGGCAGCTATGGTTCACTGTGGGGACAAAGACACTGGCAGCAGCTGTTCTGGTGAGTGTTCACTAGTGTGAACCTCCCAAACCCACCACTTCCTCCCCAAGACATAGCCCCACCCAATAGCCTGTAGCTCTAGTGCTGGGACGTCTCAGACCAAACAACCAACAGGACAGGAACACAGCCCCACCCATCAGCAGACAGGCTGTTTAAAGTCTTCCTGAGCACAGCCCTGCCAACCAGAGGCACAAGAACCAGCTCCAACACCAGTGAGCAAGATCCCTCCCACCAGGAAGCCTGCAAAAGCCTCTTAGACAGCCTCATCCACCAGAAGACAGACAGCAGAAGCAGGAAGAACTATAATACTACAGCCTGTGTAACAGAAAACACAATCAAGAAAGTTAGGCAAAATGAGATGACAGAGAAATATGTCCCAGATGAAGGAACAAGATAAAACTCCAGAACAACTAAGTGAAGTGGAGATAGGCAATCTACTGGAAGAAGAATTCAGAGTAATGATAATGAAGACAATCCAAGATCTCAGAAAAAGAATAGAAGCACAGATCGAGAATATGCAAGAAATGTTTAACAAGACCCAGAAGAAGTAAAGAACAAACAGAGATGAGCAATACAGTAACTGAAATGAAAAATACACTAGAAGGAATCAATAGCAGAGTAATGGAGGCAGAAGAATGGATAAGTGAGCTGGAAGACAGAATGGTGGAAATCACTGCTGCAAAACAGAACAAAGAAAAAAGACTGAAAACAAATGAAGACAGTCTAAGAGACCTCTGCAACAACATTAATGCACCAATATTTGCATTATAGTGGTCCCAGAAGGAGAAGAGAGAGAGAAAGTACCTGAGAAAATTTTTGAAGAGATAATAGCTGAAAATTTCCCTAAGATGGTAAAGGAAAGAGTCACCAAACTCCAGGAAGTGCAGAGAGTACCAGGCAGGATAAACCCAAGAAGGCACACATAGTAATTAAATTTACAAAAATTAAGGACAAAGAAAAAATATTAAAAGCAACAAGAGAAAAAAAAAAACCAAATAACATAAAAGAGAACTCCAATTAGGTTATCAACTGATTTGTCAGCAGAAACTCTGCAGGCCAGAATGTAGTGGCATGATATATTTAAAGTGATTAAAGGGAAGAAACTACAACCAAGAATATTTTACCCAGCAAGGCTCTCATTCAGATTCGACAGAGAAATCAAAAGCTTCACAAACAAAAGTTAAGAGAATTCAGCACCACTAGACTAGCTTTGCAACAAATACTAAATAAAATTCTTTAAGCAGGAAAGAAAAGGCCATTACTAGAAACAAGAAAATTATGAATGGAAATGCTCACTGGTAAAGGCAAACATAAATACGATATCAAAACCAGCAATTGTGAGAAGAGGAGAGCACAAATGCAGGATAATGGAAATGAATTTGAAATGAAAAGATGAGCAACTTAAAACAATCTCGTTTATATATAGACTGCTATATCGAATCCTCATGGTAATTGTAAATGGAAAATCTACAATAGATACACAGACAAAAAGAAGGAATCTAACACAACACTAAAGTTAGTCATCAGATCACAAAAGAAGAGGAAAGGAAGAAAAACAACCTACAAAAACAAATCCAAAACAATTAAGAAAATGGCAATAGGAACATATATATTGATAATTACCTTAAAGGTAAATGGATTAAATGCTCCAACCAAAAGAAATAGACTGGATGAATAGATACAAAAATAAGAGCCATATATATGCTGTCTACAAGAGACCCACTTCAGATCTAGGGACACATACAGACTGAAAGTGAAGGGATGGAGAAAGCTATTCCATGCAAATGAAAATCAAAAGAAAGCTGAAGCAGAAATACTCATAACAGACAAAATAGGTTTTAAAATAAAGACTCTTACAAGAGACAAAGAAGGACACTACATAATTATCATGGGATCAATCCAAGAAGAAGACATAACAACTGTAAATATATATGCACCCAACATAGGAGCACCCCAATATATAAGGCAAATACTAACAGCCATAAAAGGAGAAATTGACAGTAACACAATAATAGTGGCTGACTTTAACAGTCCACTTTCACCAATGGACAGATCATCCAGACAGAAATCAATAAGGAAGCACAGGCCTTAAATGGCACATTAGACCCGGTGGACTTTATTGATATTTATAGAACATTCCATCCAAAAACAGCAGAATACACATTCTTCTCAAGTGCACATGGAACATTTTGCAGGATTCACTAAATTTAAGAAAACTGAAATCATATCAAGCAACTTTTCTGATGACAGCACTATGAGGTTAGAAATCAACTACAAGAAAAAACTCTAAAAAACACAAACATGTGGAGACTAAACAATATACTACTAAACAACCAATGGTTCACTGAAGAAATCAAAGAGGAAATCAAAAAATACCTAGAGACAAATGACAACAAAAACAGGATGATCCAAAGCCTATGGGACATGGCAAAAGCAGTTCTAAGAGGGAAGTTTATAGCGATAAAATCTTACTTCAGGAAACAAGAAAAATCTCAAATAAACAACCTAGCCTTACACTCAAAGCAAGTAGAGAAAAAAGGACAAATAAAACCCAAAGTTAGCAGAAGGAAAGAAATTACAAAGATCAGAGCATAAATAAATGAAACAGAAATGAAGAAAACAATAGAAAAGATCAATGAAACTAAGAGCTGTTTCTTTGAGAAGATAAGCAAAACTGATACAATTTTAGCCAGACTCACCAAGAAAAAAAGGAAGAGGGCTCAAATCAATAAAATTAGAAAGGTAAAATAAGTTACAACGGACACCACAGAAATATAAAGGATCACGAGAGACACAAGCAACTATACACCAATAAAATGAACAACCTGGAAGAAATGGATAAATTCTTGCAAAGGTACAATCTCCAAAGACTGAACCAGGAAGAAATAGAAAATATGAACAGACCAATCACAAGGACTGAAATTGAAACTGTGATTTAAAAACAACCAACAAACAAAAGCCCGGGACCAGATGGCTTCTCAGGCGAATTCTAGTAAACATTTAGAAGACAGCTAATACGTATATTTCTCAAACTCTTCCAAAAGTTTGCAGAGGAAGGAACACTCCCAAGCTCATTTTATGAAGCCACCATCACCCTGATACCAAAACCAGAGAAAGATATCAAAAAAACAAGAAAATTACAGGCCAATACTACTGCTGAACATGGACGCAAAAATCCTCAACAAAATACTAGCAAACAGAATCCAATAGTACATTAAAAGGATCAGCCACCATGATCAAGTGGGATTTATCCCAGGGATGCAAGGATTTTTCAATATCCACAAATCAAACAGTGCGATATACCACATCAACAAACAGAAGAATAAAAACCATATGATCATCTCAAAAGATGTGGAAAAAGCTTTTGACAAAATTCAACACCCATTTATGATAAAAACTCTCCAGAAAGTGGGCATAGAGGGAACTTACCTCAACATAATAAAGGCCATATATGACAAACCTACAGCTAGCATACTCAATGGTAAAAAGCTGAAACCATTTCCTCTAAGATCAGGAATAAGACAAGGATGTCCACTTTCACCACTTTTATTCAATATAGTTTTGGAATTCCTAGCCACAGCAATCAGAGGAGAAAAAGAAATAAAAGGAAGCTGAATTGGAAAAGAAAAAGTAAAACTATCGCTCTTTGTAGATGACATGATACTATACATAGAAATTATAAAGGTGCTACCAGAAAACTACTAGAGCTCATTGATGCATTTGGAAAAGTTGCAAGACACAAAAAAATTACACAGAAATCTGTTGCACTTCTATACACTAACAATGAAAGATCAGAAAGAGAAATTGCAGAAACAATCCCATTTACCATCACATCAATAAGGATAAAATACCTAGGAATAAACCTGCCTAAGGGGACAAAAGATGTGTATTCAGAAAATTATGACGCTGATGAAAGAAACTAAAGATGACACAAAGAGATGGAAAGATATACTATGTTCTTGGATTGGAAGAATCAATATTGTCAAAATGACTATACTGCCCAAGGCAATCTACAGATTTAATGCAATCCCTGTCAAATTACCAATGGCATTTTTCACAGAATTGGAACAAAAAATTGTACAATTTGTATAGAAACACAAAAGACCCTGAATAGCCAAAGCAATCTTGAGAAAGAAAAACAAAACTGGAGGAATCAGGCTCCCTGACCTCAGACTATGCTACAAAGCTACAGTAATCAAGGCAGCATGGTACTGGCACAAAAACAGAAATATAGATAAATGGAAAAGTATAGAAAGTCCTGAGATAAACCCAGGCACCTATTGTCAATTTATCTATGCCAAAGGAGGCAAGACTATACAGTGGAGGAAAGGCAGTCTCTACAATAAGTGGTGCTGGGAAAACTGAACAGCTACATGTAAAAGAAAGAAATTAGAAAACTCCCTAACACCATACACAAAAATAAACTCAAAATGGATTAAAAACCTAAATATAAGACCAGATACTATAAAACTCTTGGAGGAAAACATAGACAGAACACTCCGGCATAATTCACAGCAATATCTTTTTCAAGCCATCTCCTAGAGTAATGGAAATAACAACAAAAATAAACAAATGAGACCTAATTAAACTCAAAAGCTTTTCCACAGCAAAGGAAACCATAGACAAAACAAAAAGACAACTGACAGAATGGGAGAGAATATTTGCAAATGATGTGATTGACAAGGGATTAGTCTCCAAAATTTACCAAGAGCTCATGTGGCTTAATATCAAAAAAACAAACAATCCAATCAAAAAAATGGGCAGAAGACCTATATAGACATTTCTGCAAAGAAGACATAAAGATGGCCAAGAGGCACATGAAAAGAGGCTCACCATCACTAATTATTAGAGAAATGTGAATCAAAACCACAATGAGATATCACCTCACACCAGTCAGAATAGCCATCATCAAAGAAAATCAATAATTACTGGAGAGGATGTAGAGAAAACGGAACCCTCGTACACTTTGGTGGGAATGTAAATTGGTATAGCCACTATGGAGAACAATATGGAAGTTCCTTAAAAAACTAAAAATAGAGCTACCATGTGATCCAGCAATCCAACTCCTGGGCATATATCTGGAGAAAAAAATTGTTTGAAAGGATACATGCACCCCAATATTCATTGCAGTGCTGTTTATATCATCCAAGACATGGAAGCAACCTATATGTCCATCAACAGATGAATACATAAAGAAGATGTGGTACATATATACAATGGAATATTACTCAGCCATTTAAAACAATGAAATAATGCCATTGGCAGCAACATGGATGGACCTGGAGATTATCATACTACGTGAAGTAAGTCGGACAGAGAAAAACTAATATCATATGAAATCGCTTATATGTGGAATCTAAAATAGAAAATGATACCAATGAACTTATTTACAAAACAGAAACAGACTCATAGACTTAGAGATCAAACTTATGGTTACCAGGGGGGAAGGGTTTGGGGGAGGGATAGATTGGGAGTTTGCAATTGACATATACACACTACTATATTTAAAATATATATCCAACAAGTACGTACAGTATAGAACAGGTAACTCTGCTCAATATTCTGTAATAAACTAAATGGGAAAAAAATTTTGAAGAAGAATAGATATATGTATCTGTATAACTGAATCACTTTGCTGTACATCTGAAACAAACACAACATTGTTAATCAACTGTGCTCCAATATAAAATAAAAATATGTAATCTTAGCTTAAAAGACTACCTTATGTTAATATTTTTATCTCCTACAATATGAAAACCTTAATATAGTTTAATTCCCATTGTCATTTGCCTTGCCTTCTGTGATACAAATTGCCTGTATGAGACATCTTTGATTATATCTGATGCCTTTATTACGTTATTTTCAGTTTTTTCATTTTTTTCTGTCAATTTCATTTTCTACCCTCTAGTTTGCTAAGCCTTTCTTCAACTATATCCAGACTGTTATTAAAGCCAAACAGTGTATTTTTATTTCATATATTAATTTTTGTAGCTCCAGAATGGTTGCTGATTATTCTCCTAGATGGTAATTTTCAATAGAAATATTCTACTGTTTCATCCAATTTATCCTCATTTAATTCTATTTCCTTTCACATATTAAATGCAGCTAACCACATTATCAGATCACCTTGAGATTTATTTCCACAGATTGCTTTAACTCTTTACCAGTAAAATTTTCCTGATTCTCAATGTATCTAGTGATTTTTGATGTATGAAGTATGCCGTGAGGATGATATACAGTGTAGAATTTCCTCCTAAGAGTGTTGAGTGAGTTTTATTCTTTCTAGTACTTGCATTACCTGCTGATCTTCGTGATCCAAATGAAGCATGGTTTTAGGACTGATTAGGATAAGTCTATTTCAGTTTCTCCTTTTTGTGTAGGGCATAGTCCTTCTTCCTATACTTTACAACTAGGGCATGTATTTTCTGCGATCTCAACTCAATGACCAAGGTGTGCACCGAGGTTCCTCTACTCTTGCTGGACCTGAACATCTCTTTCTCTTTTTCTCATCTCCAGTAGTCTCGGTCTTTTCATGCACAGTTTAGGAGTTGGCCAAAGACCTGATGGGAATATTACAGTTTTTAGTTCTTCTATTCTGCAAATACCTTCTCTCTGGTGCCTTGTCTCCTCCCCCATCTTTTCTCCCTTAGCAGTATTGAAGTCAATCTGTTTCTTCCAGCCTGAGACTGTCTCCCTCTGCACTGCAGTTTGGAAAATTCCTTGAAGCAGATCACTGGTGTAAATATGGGGTTCACCTAGTATGTTTTCCTTCTCTCAGGAATTAGCTCAGTGTTGGTTGTTGTACAGTGACTGCAGAAAGCTCTTTATAACTTTTTACATGTTTTTATTTAGTTCATCTTATTTTTAGCTATTTAGGAATTGGAGGGTAAGTCTGGCATGGCCAGAAACAGAAGACTCCTAGTCACTTAATTATTCAAAAATATTTATTGCAAGACTGACTTAGTTTCTGGGAATCCAGTGATGTGCAAAATAAGTTTCTGCTTTCAAACACCTTATGTTTTCACAGAGGATGTAGACAACTGGAGAGATATAGCATTCTGTATATACCAAAGAATTTACAAGCTTACCAAACACTCCAGAAATTGACTAAAAAAATCTTTAAAACTCTTCATGTAGCTTAGATTTCCTTTCCCACAATTGTGCACAGAATTGCTTTCGTAGCAGGATATAGTTATGATATATGGCTCTATATTTCTGGCATTAATTTTCAATCTCTGAAGCTAGCCATTAAAATATTGATGGAAACTTCAAATATAGCATATTTTCTTTCTTAAAAAATATAACATATTTTAATGTACTTTGTGTCTTTACTTATATATACATTTTGATATTTATTACTATAGAATGATGTTCTTTTCACATGTAGAGAGAAGTCAAAGTATCTAAGTGTATGAATATTTAATTTGAAATATATATTTTATAGTTTATATGTAGATTAAATACTAAATAATAGAAATTTTTTTCTGTAAACAGCTAAAGTTAATATTTCTTTCAACATGTCAGGGATTTAGCAGTTAGAATTTCCTAAAGCCTTCCATTATATCTGCACCCCTTTTAGTCAGTTAATGTAGATTAAGTCAGATAGTATAGAATATCTATTCTAGTTGCAGACACTCAGTCTTTAGATGCCCTTTGAGACAGTTGTATTTTATATCCTAGAACTTGGTAACATAAGAACTTTGTCTTTACTGATACTATCTAAAGGCAGAGTATTTTCTATTTAACTGTGAAATAAGTTACTCACCAATTAACAGAATTATAGTTATGCCTATGTTTTTCATGATGTGGTTTTAATATCCCAAATTCTTTGGAATAAATTTTATTACTACTTCCCTGGTTTTGATGTGGGGAAAGGTGTATTCCAGATCAACAACTTCTGGTTCAGAAAAAAATGTAAATGCTTAAAAAAATGAGAACACCATGGTTAATTTGGCATTCATGTGACTTTACTGAAGGTGTGCTAATTTTGGTTATTGCTTTGTGAATTTTTTACCAAGTATCTTAGAAGGTCTTGGTTCTCCTGATCTATAGAAAACATATGACCTGCTATACAATAAGGCTCAGGCTATCCTTGAAGCATATAAATGAAGGTCTGTCAGTTTTCTTTGTCCATCTTAAAGATAAGTTTCGAAAGAAAGAAACTAGTTATGGTTTCTCAGCCTCAGCACTATTGACATTTTGGATGGAATAATTACTTTTTGTGATGGGCTGTCCGGTACATTGTTGGATGTTTAGCCGCATCCCTGGCTTCTACCCACTACATGCCAGAAGTATCTTTCCACCCCAATGTGACAACCAAAAATGTCTTCAGACATTGCCAAATGTTTCCTGGAAGGTGGGATGGCTACAAAATTGCCCTCAGTTAAGAACCACTGTGCTAGAGGATATAATAATTTGGCTCCCATTAGAGAAAATATTGATGGGAAATATACATTCGTAACACAGGATGGTAAAGCAGAAATGGCACAGAGTAGCAACAAGAACAATGGAACAAAAAACTAAGACGTGCAGTGCTTATTAGTATGTGGTAGGCACTGCTGTAAGCTTCATACATATTAATTATTTAACACTTTCAACAATCTCATTAGTTAGGTGTTATTATCTGCATTTTACAGATGAGGAAATTGAGGAATCAAAATTAAATTGTCTAAAGTCATACAACTCATAAGTGGTTTCAACCCTAAGGAACTTATTTCCAGCATATGAGCTTAGTTGTTTTTAATATATTTTTATTTAGAATAGTTTGAGATTCACAGAAGAGTTTCAGTGATAGTACAGAGTTCCCATATGCCTCCTACCCAGTTCTTCCTATTGTTTCCCTATTTTACATTAGTGTGGTACATTTGTCCCAAATAGTGAATATTGATATATGATGAACAAGAGTCCATACATTATTCAAATGTTTTTAGTTTTACCCCATGTTCTTTTTCTCTTCCAGAATCTCACTCAGATACTCCATTACATTTAGTCATCATATCATCTTGTTTTAGACTTCTCTACACTGTGGCAGTTTCTTAGACTCTCCTTGTTTTTTATGACCTCCACAGTTTTGAGGTGTACTTGTCAGGTATTTTGTAGAATGTTTGATGTTTTCTCAGGAGTATTTTGAGATTCTGGGCTTTGGGGATGGAGAGCACAGAGGTAAACTGACCTTTTCATCACATCATATCAAGAGCACAGGCTATCAATGTGTACTATCACTGTTGATGATAACATTGCTCACATAGCTGAGATGGTGCTTGTCAGATTTTGGTAGTTACTCTTTTTCTTTTGTTTTTTTAAGTTACTCTTTTTTAAGTGTAAAATTACTCTTTTTCTCCCTGCTTTTAATACTCCTTTTGGACTCCTTTTGGAAGAAGATCACTATGTGCAGCCTAAAATTAAAGAGTGGGAAGTTATGCTCCAACATAAATTTATATAGTTTGTGTACATAAATTACTTGGAATTCTTCTGCATGTGAGATTAGTTTAATCTCCCAATTCTTTATTTTTTTTCAATCATTTAGTTATATCAATACGAACTCATGGTTATTTATTTTTTACTTGGTGTTACAATCTAGTATTACTTTACTTCTTTTGTTACTCAAATTGTTCCAGCTTCGACCATTGAGAGCTCTTTCATTTGGCTCCTACTTCCCTTTGATAAACTCCCATCACTCTGTGTGTGTGTGTCTCTGTGTGTGTGTGAAGCATTTCCTTAATTTCTGGCATTATAAGATGTCGCAGGTTCTTCTTGCATAATCCCTGCCTCAGACCTAGTATCAGCCAATTCTCCTTGTTAATTTTGCTGGAGAATGGTATGAGAAAGCAAGATCTGGGTACTGGGTTTGCTCATTGCTACTAGGGAATACTTTCTTCTAGGCCCTCTCAACTAATAAAGCAAGGGAATATATGTGTGTGTACTAACCCATGTACGCACAGTGTTTTGTGCTAGTATCAGCATTTCAATAATGATGCTATGGCTTAGGAATGCCTGAGGCCACTCATTTGGGCCCATGCTACTTGTGATGAAAAGACACTGACACATTCCCAACTAGAGCCAATGTTGTGGCTGGACCAGCCTTTGTGGTTCTTATTATGATTGCAGGTGTACCTCAGCAGCAACCACCAGGGAACCTTGAAAACACTAAGATCACAGATCCGAGAGAGCACATGGCATGGCTGGGACCACACAGTGAAGACAGTGAGGCTTCTGGGAGAGAGAGAGAGGGAGGTGGCATGGGCCTGGGGTTCTGCCTTCACTGAGGTTAAGAGCAAGGTGCCTATGGTTTCACGGATTCACTCAAGTATAATGTATTAAAGCTCATTATTTTATTAGAAAATAATCTTTGGGTGGTTAACTTAGTGGAAGTCCATTTGTCTTACAGCTCATGGTATGCATTTGAATCAATATAAAGAAGTACAGGTAAAATACCATGTGAGTAAACAAAAATCATGGCCTTCCATTTCAGTTCTGTACTGCAAAGTTTAGGTCATTCTGTCTCACAAACCTTAGTCTTTTTAGGGAAAGTGGGGTGCAATCCAGATCTACCTTCCATAAAGAATTGCATTAGATACCTACTTAAGTCAAAGTACAGGAAAAACATTTAAGAATTAAGAGCCAATATTAATTATCATACAAATCATAGGTGTCATCTTTATTGTTATCCTGGAAAAAATAGTTTATTATTAAGAAGACTTTTTTCAGGATCTGATAAAGACCATAACTTAGCTCACAGACAGAAAGAAAATTAAGTCTGATGTGTAGACTAATTGTCTCTTCCAGTGTAAGTAACTGAGCCAATATTAAGTCACAAATACAATTAGTTTACTAAAGAACCAAGGTGGCCTGAGAAAAACAGGGGCCAGTATCAACCTTTGAGAATAAACATATTTTGAAATCAGAGAATAATTAACTCAATAAATTATACCTGTTCTTTTTGTTTGTTTGTTTGTTTTTGCAGTACGCCGGGCCTCTCATTGTTGTGGCCTCTCCCATTGCGGAGCACAGGCTCTGGACGCACAGGCTCAGCAGCCATGGCTCACGGGCCCAGCCTCTCCGCGGCATGTGGGATCTTTCCGGACCGGGGCACGAACCCGTGTCCCCTGCATCGGCAGGCAGACTCTCAACCACTGCGCCACCAGGGAAGCCCTATACCTGTTCTTTGAACTAAATGTTTTAAGAAGAATATTTTAATTATTTTTATTTTTAAAATTAGTTATAGCTATTGGTACAATCAAATGACAAAAAGCATTGTTCCCTCTTCTATTTTGACTTTCATAGCTATAAAATAGATAACAGAGACCAAAATGACTGTAACACAAACTTTCACAAGTAACATTTCCATGACTCTTGGGTTTTTTAGGCAAAAAAGGATGTGGAATGTGTTAGTTATCTTGAATGGGGAGACTACAGAGCCTGGGGGACTGTTTAGAAGATTTATCTGGAGGGAGCTATTGCTGATCTGTGAGTCTACTCCATGAGCAGGTAAAGGTGACTCTGTGTGTGTGTGTGTGTGTGTGCGCGCGCGAGTGTCCTCCATATTAAACCTTGTGATAGCATTTCCTATGTAACGTATTAGCACATATGAAATATTATTCTAATAGTTGGGATACTGAGAAGACTGGTAAGAAAGAAAACTGATCTTGGTTGGGGCCACAGTATAGAGGCGACTGCAGTGTGATCAACCTTTGAAATAAGACTGAAGGTTGATTAATGGATTTGATTGAACGTTTGAATTTCTAAATTGGGATTGTGTTTGCAAACAATTGACAATATGCACATTCATTACCTAAAAGACAATAGTGAATCCATGAGCCTGTTGGAGCTTTCATTCAATTATAGAGGAAGATTAATTCATAAGAATGACTTTTAAAGGGCAGTGAGTGACAAAAGTATAAAAAGTAAATATGTCAGCTATTTCTTTCTTTCTTCCTTTCTTTCCTTCCTTCCTTCCTTCCTTCTTTCTTTCTTTCTTTTTATGAGACATTCCTGTTCAACAGTTCAACATATAGTTATAAACATTTGTTGAAAGTATGTATACTAATTTTATATATTTTTCAAATAAAAATTTAATATTATTTTTCAATTAACATTTTAACTTTAGAGATGTCTTGTTTCTTTATATAATTTAGCTCTAAGGTGATAATTCCATTTACCTAAATCTGTGTTATTTAAATACGATATAAATTTCTTTTACTCACTTGTTAGAGAGGAAGCAGTGAAGGAAACATTCTCTTTTAAAAAGCGAAAAATAATTATTGACAGTGAACTATTGGAGCTATATCATCATTTTAGAGTCTATGGTACCCTAAAAATGATAAACACAAACCTACTAAAGACATTAGGGAATCAGTCCTCACAAATGTTCCAAAAATGAGGTTGACTCCATAACTATAAAGAGATAAAATGGTAATAATTCATGAAAACTGGGATGATGAAAAAAATAAAACTGACCATTCAATAACAATTCTAAAGAAGAATAAAAGAGGAGAAGGAGAATGTTCCTACAAAAGCCCTTTTTCTGAGATGAATTTTTTTAAAAGGATATGTATAAGAGATGCAAGGAGGAAATAACTAAAGATAAATGCATTGATACCTGTAATATAATTTCAGAAAGATAAAGAAAACTCAACAAAAACAGGAAAATCCTTATTTTGTTTACTTCTGTTTTGTTTGCAATAACAGAAGTCAACTGGACTTAGTTCTAGAAAAAAAAGGGAGGGATCAATTAAAAACCTGCATGAATGTCTCATCCACAGCCAGGAACGCGGGCAGCTTCAGACAAGGACTGAACAAGGAACTGAAATGACATCCACATTTTCTCTCTTCCCCCCATCCTTAATTTCCCATTGCATCTCCTTCATTCTCTAACTTTTGGGCCACCAGCTTTCTCTGTTTCTTAGTCTTTGTGGTAAAGAAAAAGGTATGGTCACCATTAGCTCTCAAGTTTACATTTTACAGGTCAGCTACCTGGCAGAGATGAAGAAATTTCTCTCTTCATACAAATTCAAGATTTTTAGGAAAGGGATTCTGATTGGACCACTGGTTTTGCATACATGCAGCTTGACCAATCAACTGTGGTCAAACGAACATGGTTACAATGAATAAAAGCATGGTGGTTGTGAATCCCAGTGTGAACTTGGTTCCCATAACTGTGGGTTTAGAGATGCAGTAGGCATCAGAGAAGAGAAAGCTGTGACTTGGAGACACTACACAACAAGTGCCTACAATCAGCTGAGAAAACATGTTTGTCATGCACATGGTTTTGCCTTATAAGGAAAAGTTTCCCCTTCTTGACCCCTCTCCCTCTATACCTGTTCTGAGAAGGCTGCCTTATCTTCCTGACCAGATCACTGATCATTAGATTATATCTGGGATCCTGACTCAAGGCTGCAGTCCTTCTAATCAGGAATGATGCTAATTAACGGTACCAACCCAATTCTACTGTTCAGGATTTTTTTCTCAAGAGGAGTGAAAAAAGCAGTAACAATAATTAAAAACAAAAAAACTCATAAAGCCATTTCATAAGAATAGAGTAGAAGAGAACTGTAGCCATAACATTTCTAGTGAGCTGACAGTGGGACAAGGCCACCCAGAAAATGAATGCAAACCTAGAGGATATTAATTGACACAAACCCAGCTTAGTTTTCAGCAGATGAAAGGTGATGTCATCACATGCTCCACAGGTCAGAAGACAGGGGAACATGATGCTTGGTTCTGAGCAAAACTTGATACAAGAGATCTTAACAAAAAGAAGCATAATTAGAATGATATGATTTGAAAAATGAACACCTCTAAAAACATGCCATATAAGGCATTTTGAAAAGAAATTAGGAAGTTTAGCCTGGAATAAAACATTTGACAGGGGAGGGAAAATAAAACACTCACTGTCTTTATATCCTTAAAGGTTTACCAATTTAAGAGAAATTAACATTATTTTCAGTACCTATGTAGGGAAGGACCAAGAACAATATGTATATGAATGGAAACAACCCCACTTTGAACTATGATTATGTGTAACAGGGCTGTTTAACAAAGCAGTGGGCCACTTTAATACTGATCTCTCAGTATTAGGATGAGAGGCAAAATAACCATCTTCACTGATGTTGTGGAAGATGGATACACTCTAAGTACCTTTTGATTGCAGTTAAGATCTAACATTGAAAAGAGAAAGTGTGAGAGCTGCTGGGAGCCCAGAGAGAGCCACTGGTGGTAGCACAGATTGCAATGCTGCTAGAAGGGAGAGAGGTCATCTGTGGTCTCATCTTCAGGACATGAAGAAAGACCCTTGTCTTCAGGCTGCACACTGGGTACGTAGCTGGTATAATCTTAGGAAAATCCCCTATTTTCCCAGTTCCTTAGTTTCCTTATTTTAGAGTGAAAGAATTAGACTGGGCGCTATTTAAAATCCACTTTGCCCCTAAAATTCTTTAAATGCAGTATATTAATATTTCAAATCTCCCCCAACCAATAAAAAGTTATCACCAACCTCATGTTAGTAGGCTGTGCATTCACCGATACACACACAGAGGCCTTATTGTGGATAGGCACTCCATCGGTACATTCTCCATGTATATAGGAGCTCTGCCTGAGAAACTGAGCTGTTATAAAAATAACTGTAGAGCCGTATACTCATATCTATGGAACTGTTTTTTTCACACCTCAATAGAGTATATTTGGAAGGGAATTTTGTGAGCATTTGTTTGAAATCTCTCATTTAATAAATAATAAAACTAAAGCATACAGTATCATATGAAGTCAAAAAAAAAAAGATTAGGGAATTTCATTTTAGCTGTATTTAAAAACAACCTGAAAGCAGAGCTTTCTCTAAGAATAAGCAGAATATATCCTGATCTCACTTAGGATGCCACCTCTTGTCAGTGAACTCTCTCCATGCTAAGCCCAGAATATCTGTGCGTAGTAGAATCGTGCTCAGTGACATCCAATCCCCTACTTCTTCTGAGGCTCAGGAAAGTCTACACATCCCAGCACCAGGCAGCAAGTGACAGTAACATTTCCCCTGTGGGCTGAGGCAGTGAAATCCCTAGTGACCCTGTAGTTCTCTCTGCCCCTAAGGGAAGACAACATGCTTGGAATGATCACTTTGCTTTTCTTATTTAATAAACAATTAATAAATAACGATTTCTGTTAGGTTTCAGTCACTTTGAAATGCATTATCTAAATTTTAGCTTATTGGCACATTTCCATAAAATTATCACTTTAAGCAATTTGCCATGTTTTTATTGTAAGTGGTAATGTGCTCACACTACCTGATGTATTCTTTTTTTTTTTTTTTTTTTTTTTGCGTACGCGGGCCTTTCACTGCCGTGGCCTCTCCCACCACGGAGCACAGGCTCCGGACGCGCAGGCCCAGCGGCCACGGCCCACGGGCTCAGCCACTCCGCGGCACACGGGATCCTCCCGGACCGGGGCACGAACCCGCATCCCCCGCACTGGCAGGTGGACTCTCAACCACTGCGCCACCGGGGAAGCCCACCTGATGTATTCTTGAGAGCAAGGAAGTACATAATGGACAGGGGCCATCGTCTTATAAAAAGGCATTATGATTATATAAAGAAGCTTAGATTATATAAACTAACTGAAGAGATGGATGCCTGAACGGGTTTCTATCAGCCCTTACTCATCTAATACCCTTGGTGATGTCTACCATCCCTACCGCGTTGCATCTGAGCAGATGGACTTGTTCAGTTGATTATGGAGTTTCTATTCTTCACTGGCTGCTTCACCCAATTTTTTTTTCTCTCACTTTTCCTCATTGTGATATCAGGCATAGCACTACCTCTGAAGTTAGCCAAAGAAAGTGAAAGGCAATACTGTGCATCATTTCTGGGCTTTAAGAACCACTGTGAGATTTATTTCCATATCTTTTTTCCTGCCTTGGTAATGTTGTAAGCATATGTCAAGGGGGAAACTCCATCAGTCTGGGCCCCAGTGAGACCAAGCAGCAGAGCCTGCCTCCAACACATTAAACATATTGCATAAGCAAGACAACCCTCAGAATGAGAGAAGATATTCACAAACAAAGCAACTGACAAGGGATTCATCTCCAAAATACACAAACAGCACATGTGGCTCAATATCAAAAAAACAAATAACCCCGTCAAAAAATGGGTGGAAGATCTAAATAGACATTTCTCCAAAGAAGACATACAGATGGCCAAAACACATGAAAAGATGCTCAACGTCACTAATTATTAGAGAGATGCAAATCAAAACCACAATGAGTTATCACCTCACACTGGTCAGAATGGCCATCATCAGAACATCTACAAACAATAAAAGCTGGAATGGGTGTGGAGAAAAGGGAACCCTCCTACACTGTTGGTGGTAATGTAAATTGGTACAGCCCCTATGGAGAACAGTATAGAGGTTCCTTAAAAAACTAAAAATATTAATGCATATTTGTGGAATCTAGAAAAAAGGTACAGATGAACCAGTTTGCAAGGCAGAAATAGAGACACGGATGTAGAGAACAAAAAAATGGTCACCAAGGGGGGAAAGGAGGGGTGGGATGAATTGGAAGATTGGTATTAACATATATATACTAATATGTTTAAAATAGATAACTAATGAGAACCTGCTGTATACCACAGGGAACTCTACTTCACTGTACAGTAGAAACTAACACAACATTATAAAAGAACTGTACCTCAATTAAAAAAAAAAACACTCAAAAAAAAAAAAGGAACTACCATATGACCCAGCAATCTCACTCCTAGGCATATACCCAGAGAAAACCATAATTCGAAAAGATACATGCACCCCAATGTTTATTGCAGAACTATTTAAAATAGCCAGGACATGGAAGCAACCTAATGTCCATCGACAGAGGAATGGATAAAGAAGGAATGGATATATACAATGGAATATTACTCAGTCATAAAAAGAACAAAATAATGCCATTTGCAGCAACATGGATGGACCTAGAGATCGTCATACTGAGTGAAGTCAGTCAGACACAGAAAGACAAATATAATATCACTTATATGTGGAATCTAAAAACAAGGGTACAAACGAACTTATTTACAAAACAGAAGTAGAGTCACAGATGTAGAAGTCAAACTTATGGTTACCCGGGGATAAGGAGGTAGGGTAAATTGGGAGATTGGGACTGACATATACACACTACTATATATAAAATAGATAACTGTTAAGAACCTGCGGTATAGCATAGGGAATTTCACTCACTACTCTCTAATGGCCTATATGAGAAAAGAATCTTAAAAAAAAAAAAGAGTTGATATATGTATATGTATAACTGATTCACTTTGTTGTATACCTGAAACTAACACAACATTGTAAATCAACTCTACTCCAATAAAAATTTTTAAAAAAGAAAGAAATAAACATTAATTGATATAACGTACTAATGTTTTGGAGTTGTTTGTTACCACAGCAAAACCTAGACTATCCTGAACAAATGTTTTCAGATATGTTTAGGTATAGATCATTTCTCAGATGAAACTGCCTAACTTAACTTTTTCATTTTTTTTTCTTCTCAAGCAGATTGTAATCTTTCAGAAAATAGGAATTATATCTTTTCCTTTGTAGTACTTCTGTAGTGCCTAGTGTAAAGCTTAACATTTTGTATGTAACCTACTACTACTAGTACTACTACTAGTACTACTACTACTATTGTTATTATTCAGTTGAATGGCATTTATATCTGAGTGGCTATGTTAAGAATTTAAGTGCTTCTAGAGATGAATGCCAAACTTGGTAATGAAATGTAGGGGATATTAAAAGAGCAAATACCTGTCAGTAGAAGAAAGGCATCATCCCCTGAGGGGATTTTGATGTTATTTTTAGAGTCTAGATTTAGCATGATGGGGGAGTAGAGTCTGTTTGTAAATTCAGGAGAATTCCACAGGAGTAGTTCAATCTCAATGGAAGAGTTTTAGGTGCACTTGAAAACGGAAATGGCTAAACAAAAGCTCATAAACTGGTGAAAAGGATTTGAAAACATTCAGGCACCAGGGAAGCCCAGATGAATTTTTGATGTGTTTGTTGGGGGAGGTGAGCTCCACAACCTCTTCTACCACCTTGATCTGATCTCTGGTTTTGTTTTTTAACACAAATGCTCAATTTGCATCCAGATCATTGAAAACAGTATCTTTAAGTAGGTAGACTAAACAATTATCGTTTTTTAAAAATCTTCCCAGGTGATTCTTAGGTACAAACAGGTTGAGAAACATAGTCTTGACATCTCTTGGGAATGAGACAAGGCTAGATGACTGTTCTAGCAGGATAATAACTGGTAGTTACCTTTGGCAATCCAATTTCTGAGAACAGCGAGGAATTCTGGGGCTCTGAGTCCCACAACGCAGCTCATCTTATACATCGGAACACCAAGCAAAGCAAAGATTTCTCAACGAGCCACACACAGCAATCATCATGGATTGCAAACCTGTTTCTATATTCTTCCGATTTTCCAATGGGTAAACATTGCATAAATCAAACGCGTAAATACCACCCTCCCACGCACACACACATCTTAGAACAAAGTTAAATCTCAGAGACCAGATCATCTTACTTGAATGCCTTGAGGGCCAGGCAAATAAAACACATTTCAGAATCAAATTTAGGTAAAACAATAAAAAGTGGTGAAGTCCACAGTTGCCAGAGAGAATGTATCAGATTCATTTTTAAAAAGTCAGTAGACTGGTTAAATAAAGCGGAGTCCTTGGCAATATTCATGACCTCTAGCTCTAGATCTGGTTTTCCAACTGATTCATACTTATGAAACCACCTCTCTTCCCAAAATGGAGTTTGTCCATCATGTTATTAAGCACTGAAGTGTTAGTTCCTTTATTTTTTTTTAATCCACATCTCCTTGCACTTGTGCATTGTTCTTCCTTAGTTCTGGGGGGAGTAAGTACACAAGCCCATTGCTAAACCAAGTATCTCTTAATGGCTACTACATAAAGTGTCATCCAAATTTTGCAATTGCCTTTCTCCATTGATTTCTTGGCCAGAGGCATTTTTAACTCCAGACTCTGTCTCAGCGGAGGTCTGGATAAAGTGGGAAAGAAATTTTGTTGGTTTATTTTTTTGTTTCCTCTATTCCCACTGAAGGCAAGTTGCTCACATAGACAGGGTCAATCATGTACAATAGAAGCTCACACAATAACCAAAGTATAGACAGGTATTACTATTTATAGCTGGATTTATGCAATTTCATTCCATATTTCATTCTAAATATAGAATGAAGTGGTGATAATTAGTTACATGTTTACCATGATATCCTTTGAATGTTTCTCTGTGTAGCTCCCCAAAAGAAAACAAAGCGATTGGAGGAGAATGATTTTTCTATACACTTTTCTTATCTTCCCAAATTGAAAGCAAGTGCTCTGAAGACAGGAGATGTGCCTCAGTCTATTTTTGTGTGATACTGAGTGCTTATACAGTGTTGGACACATCATAGGTACCCAGTAAGCATTAGTTAGGGCAAATTTCATTCTGCATTTTGTATTATACAAAAGAATTATAAAGCACTGTCTTTCACTGGGCTAATATAAATATATATATGGTTTACTTAGCATCCTGAGGAAGACTGGAGAGATGATCCCTTCAGAACCAATGAACACTGCTGTTAATAGTAGCACACAGCCTGCCAGGGACCCTGGAAAGGGAACCTTAGCTCTAGGTGTACCAATATTGGAGGTAGGTTTATCATATGCAAATTTTCTTCTAGAAATGTTTTGAGATTTTTTTTATATGTTGCTTTGGAAATTGTTAGGCTCCAGATTTCCCCTTTAGTGTATCACTGCCTATGATTTCTCAGAAAGCACTGTGAATAGGGACATATGTAAGCAAGAAAAGTTATTGCTCCAAATTCATTTATTCATTCATTCAAAATTTTTATTGACATTCTGCTCTGTTGTACGTATTATTTCAGGAAGATTGGGATACATCAGAGAGCAACACAGCGAAATCTCTGTCATCATTGAGTTTTTCTGGTAGTAAATGGAATTTTTTCCAAGAGTAGTTAAATTTTGATAAATACTAACCAATTACTGTAGCTGACAAAATGTTAACTACTCATTTTGCAGATGTTTAGTTAAAATTTATTAATTTTTAGTTTTGCAGCTTTCTTTTGCATTTTAAACTATATATGTATATGTATATATACAAATGTGCCCTCACTATATATTTATATGTATAATTATGTAATTTATATATATTATACATAGCTAATCTATTTTATATACATTATATACATTTAGTGGGTATAATTTTTTCTTCTTACCTTTCTTGGGCCCCTGAAAATCTCAAAACTTCTAGGTATTCTTCCTAGTTCCTAAAAATGGTAAAATGGTTCTGATTTTTGTTTCATGTTTTGAGTTAGAGAAATGCTGGTTGATTCAGTGCTAAATATATTTCATAAAACATAATGAAGACAAAATTCTACACTGGAATAATGACAGCTGTAATAGGAAAAACACTCTTGTGTATCTCTTTTCTATCACCCACACAGAACACTTCCTTCTGACACTTCTGGTTATCAAATGTGTGGCCCAAACCAAGCAACTTTCTGCAACACCAACAGGGTGTCCTACAATTCCATTCAATTCTTTTTTTTTTTTTTTTTGAGTTGCTATACCTTTATTTTTGTAACTTTTTATTTTATATTGAAGTATATCGGATTAACAATGTTGTGGAAGTTTCATGTGAACAGCAAAGGGACTCGACTGCATATAAACATGTATCCTTTCATCCCCAAACTTCCCTCCCATCCAGCCTTCCACATAACATTGAGCAGAGTTTCCTGTGCTATACAGTAAGTCCTTGTTGGTTATCCATTTTAAAGGTAACAGTGTGTGCATGTCAGTCCCAAACTCCCTAACTATTCCTACAATTCAACTCTGACACCGAGTTCCTTCAGACCACACAGTTTAAGAGCTCAGTCCCACAAGACTTTCCTCCACTTCAGATGCCAATTGCAAGTAGTAAGTCCCCAGGTTACCCAAATCTTCTGTCAGACTTGGCTACAAATCAGATGTTCTCATGACTGCCCTCCTTGGATTTGATCATTTGCTAGAAAAGCTCACAGAACTCAGGGAAACACTTACTTACATTTACAAGTTTATTATATAGTAAAAGATATGATAAAGGGTATAGGTGGACAGTCAGGCGAAGAAGTACATGGGCAAGGTTTGGAAGGGTCCTGTAAGCAGCGGGTTTTGTTGGGTTGTACCACTCTCCCAGTTCTTGGATGTGTTCACCAACCTGGAAGCTCTCAAACCCTGGAGTACAGGATTTGGATTTTTATGGAGGCTTCATCACATAGGTATTAACTCAATCTCCAGGCCCTCTCCCCTTCTCAGAGTACAGAGGGTGGGACTGAAATGTCCAAGTTTCTAATCATGGCTTGGTTTTTCTGGTAACCAGCTCCAACCAGGAGCCCACCAAGAGTCACCTCATTACAACAAAAGACATTCCAATCATCCAGGAAAATTCCAAGGAATTTAGGAGTTTGGTGTCAGATGCTCCTATCTCTCAGGAAATTACAAAGGTTTTAGGAGCTCTGTGTCAGGAATTGGGGCCAAAAACTAAATGTTAGGACAAAAGATTATTCTAGCATCCATATTTACGAGGATTGTAGGAGCTCTGTATAAGGAATCAGGGGCAGATATAGAGATATAGATATCATAAGAAATGTATAGTGAAATAATAAGTATAAATATATTTCTTATTATTTCATACTGTGATGTTACAAATCTTCAGTGTCAAAAATGGTACAGAATACACCAAGAAAATTCACATTAACATTTCCATTAAAGACCAAAACTTCTAAACTTTAAGGACATTTTGATGTCAACGAAATTGTAATAACAGGATATGAGTGTATCTTTCACTATTTTAATTTTTTTTAATTTTTAAAAAATTTTTGGCCACACTACACAGCAGGTGGGATATTAGTTCCCCGACCAGGGATCGAACCTGCACCCCCTGCACTGGAAGTGTGGAGTCTTAACCATTGGACTGCCAGGGAAATCCCAACTATTTTTTAAAATAGGGAAAACTCACACTAGAACTTAGTTTTCTTTATCACCTTCTAAATTGAGAAATGAATACAGCAGGAGGTATGTTTGCTGTTGTAACAAAGCACATCTTATTTAAATTTAATAAATTGGTGAGAAATTGTCCATGTGGAATTTATTTTATTCATCACTTGATTTTTCCAAGGCCTACAAAGAGGATAATAACATATATATATATTTCTGTCATGGCACTGGTTTCCTACAACCATTTGGGGGGGGGGGTAGAGAATGACAGCTACAGCTTTTATTTCTGGTTGCCTGAAACCACAATAAATTCTAAAGACATGTCTGTGGTTTAAAGGCTTCTATAGAATGACTGACTGTGTGTCTATAATTGACATTTGTATTACCAGAGAGAAGTCCCCTACTTCAGAGAAATAGTTGT
Source organism: Globicephala melas (assembly GCF_963455315.2). Lineage (NCBI taxonomy): Eukaryota > Metazoa > Chordata > Mammalia > Artiodactyla > Delphinidae > Globicephala > Globicephala melas. The sequence goes on along the minus strand of NC_083327.1, from coordinate 12,534,425 downwards.
AGCATTCAATGTGTTTCCGAAGAGAATTTAGAAAACTTCTCAAGATCTGAAACTCTCTTAAGATTTTCCACCTTTAGGATAGCAAGATGTTTCTGAGTAACTTAATTTTTAAAATTTAACTTTCAAATAGAGTTGTCAGCTAGTTCATTGGCCCCAAGTTATGTGTTACATTTCTTTTTGCTTGAAGTCGGAACGAATTACGTGCATCCTCAGAAAGCCAGTGACCCTGGAATAATAATCCTTAGAAGTACAGCCTTATGCTCAAAAGTAATATCCATCATAAATGCATTAGATATTCTTCTGTTTTACAAGAAGTGTTGTATGTGATCACGTCAAATAAAAGGCTCTACTAGGAAAGACATTCTGGTTTATTTTTACTTATTCTCATCAGACTAATACTAACAACCAGTGTAGAATATTTTTTAAAAAACCTTGTATTTATAAATAAATTTTATCTTTTATTTTCCTGTTATAAGAATTATACATACATATAATAGAAAGGGGAAAAATAACAGCAACAATGCCAAAAATCACCCATGGCCCCATACTATGGAAATACCTACTATAGATTTTTTTATATTCTCCTAATCTTTTCCTATGACTAATTATTTTAGGTTTAAGAGCCATAATCACACTGTATATAAGATCTTGCATTCTTTATTTAGTAAATTACTATATTATCCTCTAAAAAATTTTCTATAGACTCTTGAACATTATCTTTTAGATTTTTGCCTCATACCTGGGAAATAGAGTGAGGCAGGGAAACAGATACATAGAATGCCAAAGGCTGTCTCATTAAAGAATAATCAAAAGAAAGAGTAACAGAAAGACAGTAAAACTGAAGTTTTCAACTCCTGGAGATGCTGCTCTGTATCCTTGTCAGCATCCAATACATCACTCCTCCACACTCCATCAAAATATAAAATAAATAAAACAGAAATTTCTGCGGTTGTGATGAACACACTCTAAAAGTTCCTTCAGTTGTTCCCATCTCTGTGTACTCATGCCCCTTGTTCAATGTGGGTGAGACCCTGTAACTTACGTCTAACCAATGGAATATGGCAAAAGTTATGAAATATCCCTTTGTGATTATATTAGTTAAGACCATAACAACAGCCTTTCAAAGAACTTTGCCCCTTATTGAGGAAGCAAGTGGTCATTTTGGGAAGATCCACAGGGCAAGAAACTGAGAGCAGCCTCTTGTTGATAGCCAGAAACTGAAGGTCTCAATCCAACAGCTGACAAGGAATTGAATACCACCAACCACATGAGCTTGGAGGTAAATGTTCCCCAGTTAAAACTTCAGGTGAGAACCCAGCCCTTGCTGAATGTCAGCCTTGTGGAAGACCCAGTTAAGTTGTGCTCCTGACCCACAGAAACTGTGAGATAATATATGTGTATTGTTTTAAACTGTTAGATTTGTAGTAATATTGTCATGTATGTAAGTAATATGGTGTTAGCAACTATGTTTCAGACACATGCTAAAGGAATAGGAGATAAATAAAGTCTGTATTTTAAGGGCTTTCACACTTGCTTTGTATGAAAATTATTTAAAACAATGTAAGTTCTAAAATTTCCTGCAAAGTTCTGGTGAGAAAAGGGAAAAGATGGATGGTTTTGTTGAGGATGCCTTCAAAGAGATGGATCTTGAAAAACAAGAGTCAAATGAATAGAGAAGAGTGAGAAGAACTTTTGGATGTCTGTCAAATAAAAATAGACTGACGCGAGATCAATTTATCCTACAGATCAAAGAGAAACACCAATCAATAAGTAATCTGGTCTTACTGGGAGGACATTTATGGTGGCAGGGAATAGGGAATTGTATCATGTGATGAAAAGTAACACTGCATAAAATCAGCATTATTTACATTTTTTCAACATTTTTCTTTCTTTTTCTTTAGCTCTGCCTCAAACCTACCAACACTAAACACTTGTGTGTGGGTACACACATATATACACACATACACACAACATACAAACACACACACACGCACACACACACACACACACGAGTATTCCTCTTAACTCTACTTTCTGAATGTGCATAAGAATACAAAGCATCAGTTTTCCAGGGGACTGTCTTGATGCCTCTAAGGTAGAATATGTGATGACTGGGAATCATGGCAGGAGTTAAGGTAGGATGGTAGGATGAGAAAGTCTCTTCCTTCCTTTCTAGAAGTTTGAGCTCAATCTGCAGAAATTGGAGGTCCAAGCCTTGATAACTAATTAGAAGATACTTCCTATTCTTACCAATATGTTTCTAGATGTATATATTTCTGAGATTGCAACATCATTATTAAGGAAAGCAAAAAGTGGAAGCCCATATTAGACTGACAGTGAGACTAATTATCTCAGCTGCTGCTGAAAGCTTATCAATTAAACTTCTCTAAAGTTAATAAAGCAGTGGAATTTATTTTTTTTTCTGTTTGGATTTGCATGGCATTTGCATAGGGATTACATTGTTTATACATTTTAGGCTGGTGCATGAATAAGACACAATTTGAAATCATACGTATCTGTAGGCATTTAAAAGAAATTATTAAGGAGTAATTCTTAACCTGGAGTCAATGAATGTGCTCTTTTATTTGTCAGCCCCTCCTAAAATAAGTCAGGAATGGAGGTGTGGTTTTCTCAGTGGAGAAAACATATAAAGAATCTCTGCTCTTGCCCTTTCATCTGGGTAACATTTCACTGCATCCCATTTTGCCTTATATTGACTATGTAATCAACTGGTTTCCTGATTTAGAAAACAATGATGTATTTGTTCAGTTTTCAATAAACCATTTTCTGCAGAAACTGCACACTCCAACAGGCATGATGCTACTCTGCCACCTTGCCTACTGCCTCGGCTACAGTTATTTGGACCAGTGTGGACACCTGCTTCCAGCTGGTACAATTCTTATTATTTTTCTAGCTGGAATTTGGTATAGGGACTAAAAGATTTGTAGTCAGTCTGCTTAGATCAAGAAAAGGCATTAAATGTAAACTTTAAAATACAGGAAGCCAGTATTCCTGATATGTACATGAAGAATCAGAGTGAAAAATCATGCAAGAAAAGAAGAATAAATCAAAGAGTGGAGAGATAAAAAGATGAGAGATGGAGAAGGATGATTATTTGGGTTTCTGATGACTTTCTCGTTATTAGTTTCAATCATGCCTTTTGTTTCCATGAAATAACTAAGGTTTCATCAAGTACATTTAATTATTTTGCTTAAGTAACCTCAGTAGCTTTCTGTTAATTACAAGTCACTCACGACTAAAACATTTCCTAGGTCTCCTTCACATGAAAAAATGTTCCCACATCAGACTAATAAAATAAATATTTGGAAAGTAAATTGAAGTCCCAATGTGCATTATTAATATTATAGATAGATTGATTGATAGAGATTTAAGCTTATGCTCTAACCTATTGAATTAATTTTGATCCTTCAACCAAATATATTATCTTTATTTATGTTTGTAATTCAACAAACATTGTAAGTCTTCTGCACCACACTACTGGAAATATCCCTGAGTTACCAACAGCTTCTTAATCACTTGCTAAAACACAGATGCATTAGGCCAATAGTGTTCCCTTGGTAAAATGATTTTAAGAAAGTGGAACAATGTTGGTTTAGCATAATTTGTATTTAGGTGAATTTGTCTTTGTAGTTTTCATTTATGGATCTCTCTTCTTTTTATAGTTAAGCCTCTCTTTTATTCCACCACAAATGCCTTTACGTACTTATTGACTTTCTATATATGTCCTAAAAACCCTTCAAAATATGTTTTGATCTTTTTTTTTTTCTCCAGCAAGTTCAGTCTTATTAGGAAAACAGGTGAGAAGTTGGTAAAATTTCCGCTATCAACATGGACATGATAGCTCCACGTACAGGGACATTACACAGAGGAAACAACACTTTTCTTCAGCTGCCTTTTGATTTCAGCACACAACGTGCTGAAAGCCACGGGGATGGTTAGTGCGTGTCAGCACAGCTATGATGACTGCATTCAGACAGGGAGTTCCACGGTGTTTGAGCAGAGACTAGCTTTGCCAAAGTTCATTAAACCATCCTGGATCTTTGCCAGCAATGCTTTTGAATACAAACTTGTTTCCCCTTTTTTGCAGCTTCCGAACTTCATGAGACTTTCATCATTTGCTCCAGGCTTACTGCAGGAACTTCCTAGCACATCCTATTGCCTTCAATCACTCTTTTTCTTGGGAAAGTAGCACATTGTCTAATCTTCTCCAAAGCTTATGTCTTAATATTTATCACTACTGAGTATACATTCCTAGCTCTTATTATATAAAGTTCAAAAACGCACCCTATCAAATTTCTTTATCTTCTAACCTATTTGTTCCATGACGGTATTTTTATGATTGTATTTCTACTCCCTCTACAGTCATTTCCCAGATTTATCATGCTAGCTCAGTTTCTCTGATAATATTTCACCTAGCTGGAAATTCTACATCACACCAATCTGACAACTTTCAGTTTTCACTACTTACTATTTGTCACAACTGTATACTTAGTGCTTTTCGTATATCATCTTGCTTAACCCTTAAAACCCAACGCAGCATACGTTGTTGTTCACATGTTTCAAATGAGAAGATAGGTATTTTTCCCAAGGTCACACAGTTGATTTATGATGGGTTAGGATACGAAGGATCTCTGTGCTCTAGGAACTACATTTATGATGATTATCCCCAAAGACTTGGCTTCATTTCTCTGTGATCTTTTGTTCATAACCTGAATTGCACTAGTTTCTGTTTACCCTCTGATTATTGACTTTTCTATATTGACTTAAAACGCCATGATCACCTAAAATGCATTTGAGACACTGCTGTGTGATCATACACTCATTTTTGGTTGAGTTCCACAATATTTTATTGAACATATAATTTAGGCTAGCAGAGAGACTCAGTAATGAGGGACACTTTCTTTCTTTCTAGAAGCTTAGTGTAGCAGAGAATATATACACCTGAAGAAAAACAGTTAAACCCTTGTCTTTAATTTTAGTAATTTGGGATAAAATACGAGGTCAGCTAAGAATGGAGTGGGCTGCATTAGGGAGAGTCTTAAAGGAGATCTCTCCTGGCCCTAAGCAGCTCGGTAAGATGAGTATTTAGTATATTTCAGTGCCTTGGAAATATTCTGAGAATAAATGAAATAATGTATAGGAAGTTTCTGCTTTGGAAAAAGGCAGTTCAGCTGTCTGTAAATAGGGAGCAACGTAGAATTCAATTTCAGAGACTGCTTTTCCAGCTTAATCTCAGTATGCCACTATAGATACACTTTTGTATCCCACGGTCAGGCTCTGGTAACTAGCAAAAAATTTGTAATTGTTGTCACAAATGGTAATTATTTGTGTTTGTGATTGAGACATGTTTTTGCTAACCTGCACTTTGGGCATGGAAAACAGTAACCTTATACATTAAACATGCAGGCAGTACAATTTTATAATAGGCTGCATGCTTAAAATGAAAATGCAAAGATTCTACATTTTAAAAGTTATAATTCAAAAGGGTTCACATTGCTTGTTAACAATAGCATTTTCTGTGTAGCACCCACTCTGACCTTCCTTGGTGTCATGTTGAATGTGATATATCAAAAAGAACAATCTGGGCTTCCTTGGTGGCACAGTGGTTGAGAGTCCACCTGCCGATTCAGGGGACACGGGTTCGTGCCCCGGTCCGGGAAGATGCCACATGCCACTGAGCGGCTGGGCCCGTGAGCCATGGCCGCTGAGCCTGCGCTTCCGGAGCCTGTGCTCCGCAACGGGAGAGGCCCCATCAGTGAGAGGCCCACGTACCGCAAAAAAAAAAAAAAAAAAAGAACAATCTGCTTCTGCCTTTAGGGGATTCTCACCTCAGTAAGGCAAAACCATTATAAAAATCCTTTCCCCTTTTGCAAAATGTGTTGGATGAAACTGACAAATATATTTGTTCTTTCCATACATGAACTCATTTATTTGTAGGCATAAGATAATATCCAGAGTTCTACCCATTCCACATGACTTTGACGCCTGAATGTATGAGAGAGGGTGGGACTGACTTCATGAATAGCATGGAAACAATTATGAACAGAACTGAGGAATGAGCCATCAAGACAGCCCAAGAAGGAAAGTAGGAGAGAGGAAGAATAGTGGGCAAACTGGGCAAAACTGATTAGTGAAACATAACAGTAGTGTCAGAGAAGCAGGGAGTATCTGAGTATCCTGAAGATGAGGTTGATTAGTGAAGGCTCTAGAATCTGAGAATAATTGCTTTCAATGTACCAGGGTGTCTGAGAGTATTGTGAAGAGTAATGTCTTCTCCGAAGGAAGAGATGAGAAAAAGCATTTGAAAGCATCTTGAGAACTTTCTTACTCTTTTGATGGGTTAAGGTCTAACCTATTTCACTGCCTGAGGAAAGCATGAGAAAGAAGTCTGAAGTATATCAAAGGAGCTTGGATATGTCTTGAGGAAGAAAAGGAAAAAGGAGGAGATTCAAGGAAGAAAATAAAAAGGTTTAGAACTAAACAGAGGGAAAGAGAGGAGGGCAACTTCTCTAAATACAAAGAGGAAACAAGGATGATAAGTAAGAATTGGGGAATAGGGTGTGGGTTATGGAAAGGGCACTAGTCCTTTTATCTCAGTAGTGTATTCTCACCCCAGGGCTCCTAGGGTACAATGGAGAAACCTGGTGGGAGGAAGCCCATGTCAGGCCTGCTTAGGAGAGCGGAGGGGACAGCTTCTGGGGGCGTGACTCAGCAGCCAAGGGTCTGCAACCCTGGACTTTTTTTTTTTTAACATCTTTATTGGAGTATAATTGCTTTACAATGGTGTGTTAGTTTCTGCTATATAACAAAGTGAATCAGCTATACATATACATACATCCCCATATCTCCTCCCTCTTGCGTCTCCCTCCCACCCTCCCTATCCCACCCCTCTAGGTGGTCACAAAGCACCGAGCTGATCTCCCTGTGCTATGCGGCTGCTTCCCACTAGCTATCTACCTTACGTTTGGTAGTGTATATATGTCCATGCCACTCTCTCACTTTGTTCCAGCTTACCCTTCCCCCTCCCCATATCCTCAAGTCCATTCTCTAGTAGGTCTGCGTCTTTATTCCCGTCTTACCCCTAGGTATTTCATGACCTTTTTTTTTTTCTCTTAGATTCCATGTATACGTATTAGCATACGGTATTTGTTTTTCTCTTTCTGACTTACTTCACTCTGTATGACAGACTCTAGGTCCATCCACCTCACTACAAATAACTCAATTTCGTTTCTTTTTATGGCTGAGTAATATTGCATTGTATATGCTGGAGAGGGTGTGGAGAAAAGGGAACACTCCTGCACTTTTGGTGGGAATGCAAATTGATACAGCCACTATGGAGACCAGAATGGAGGTTCCTTAAAAAACTGCAAATAGAACTACCATACGACCCAGCAATCCCACTACTGGGCATATACCCTGAGACAACCTTGGGTTTTGTTGGTCGTGGGTTTTTTTCTTTCTTTCTTTTCTTAGTTTGGGCCATTATTCCACTAGTGTCAGTATAGAAACATAAAATACCTCAATTGTAGGGTAGAAATACATTAGCATTAATTATCACAAGTAGGGTGACGGAATTAGCTCTGTCCTCTAGCAAAGGTAGAAAAAAATGAAATGTTGTAAAAGAAGTCAGGGAAGGAAAGAGATAGAAAAATGAAGCTTCATGGCCAAAGAGAAAGAAGGAACTAGCAGAAAGGAAAACACAAATTTCTAGTCTGTCTCCTATGTTTTAAGGCCTGTGCTCTGATATATTCACAAACCACTTTTGTGGGTGGATTCATTACACACATTTACAGATGAGGAAATAAGCAAAACAAATCCAATCTTCCCTCATCAACATACCCAGGGGCTTGAGGTCGTTGACTTTCTATGCACTGTTTCCTCTGCCATAAATGCCTTTGTTCCTCTGTGGTAAAATCTCATTCAAAAAGCCCTGCTCAGGCCTAATTTTCTCTCTGAAACCTTTCATAACCATTTACCTAAAAACAGCTGTTAACTGTTTTCAATTAATATAAATCCAACTTCAGAAAAAATTTCTCCAAGTGTGCAACCTTGGAACCATTGACTCAGATGGCTTCAAACTTCAGACACGCTTCTTCCTCTCAAGCCTCTGGCCTCCCTTTTCTTAGGGCAGTTACTTCAGAAAACTTCTAATTTCAGATTCTTTCTCTGCCTCTTTGAAATGAAGATAAATTTTCTCTCAGCCTCTTGCCAGTTTTACAACCCAGGCGTGATTTTCTCAAGGACCTGGGAGCTGTCCCTTTCAAATGTAATCATCAAGGGAGATATAGTATCTCTACTTCCCAGTTTGTGGCAGGGCAGGAGCCTAACTTTAACGGCACCAATTATCAAACCCAGATGGAATAATCACAGATACAAAATTTAACTTCCGAAATAACTCAGTGTGGTCCCAGTTGATCAACCTCCACTCCAGTGTCCTCCAGTACTTTTTGTCTAGCTCATTCCAGTGCTTAAAGAGCATTTTGGAGGCTTCCGGGAAGATGGCGGAAGAGTAAGACGCGGAGATGACCTTCCTCCCCACAGATACACCAGAAATACATCTACACGTGGAACAACTCCTACAGAACACCTACTGAACGCTGGCAGAAGACCTCAGACCTTCCAAAAGGCAAGAAACCCCCCCCCCCAGTACCTGGGTAGGGAAAAATAAAAAAGAATAAACAGAGACAAAAGAATAGGGACTGTACCTGCACCGGTGGGAGGGAGCCGTGAAGGAGGAAAGGTTTCCAAACACTAGGAGCCCCTTCGCGGGCGGAGACTGCGGGTGGCGGAGGCGGAAAGCTTCGGCGCCGCGGAGGAGAGCGCAGCCACGGGGGTGAGCGCAGTCACAGGGGTGCGGAGGGCAAAGCGGGGAGATTCCCGCACAGAGGATCGGTGCCGACCGGCACTCACCAGCCCGAGAGGCTTGTCTGCTCACCCGCCGGGGCGGGCGGGGCTGGGAGCTGAGGCTTGGGCTTCGGTACAAGCGCAGGGAGAGGACTGGGGTTGGCGGCGTGAACACAGCCTGCAGGGGGTTAGTGCGCCACGGCTAGCCAGGAGGGAGTCCGGGAAAAAGTCTGGACCTGGCGAAGAGGGAAGAGACTTTTTCTTCCCTCTTTGTTTCCTGGTGCGCGAGGAGAGGGGATTAAGAGCGCTGCTTAAAGGAGCTCCAGAGACGGCCACGACCCGCGGCTAAAAGCGCGGGCCCCAGAGACGGGCATGAGACGCTAAGGCTGCTGCTGCCGCCACCAAGAAGCCTGTGTGCGCGCACAGGTCACTGTCCACAACCCCCTTGCGGGGAGCCTGTGCAGCCCGCCACTGCCAGGGTCCCGGGATCCAGGGACAACTTCCCCGGGAGAACGCACGGCGCGCCTCAGGCTGGTGCAACGTCACGCCGGCGCAACGTCACGCCGGCCACTGCCGCCGCAGGCCCGCCCCTCACGCCATGCCCCTCCCTCCCGCCGGCCTGAGTGAGCCAGAGCCCCCAAATCAGCGGCTCCTTTAACCCCATCCTGTCTGAGCGAAGAACAGACGCCCTCAGGTGACCTACACGCAGAGGCGGGGCCAAATCCAAAGCTGAGCCCCGGGAGCTGTGCGAACAAAGAAGAGAAAGGGAAATCTCTCCCAGCAGCCGCAGAAGCAGCGGATTAAAGCTCCACAATCAACTTTATGTACCTGCATCTGTGGAATACCTGAATAGACAACCAATCATCCCAAATTAAGGAGGTGTACTTTGAGACCAAGATTTATGATTTTTTCTCCTTTTCCTCTTTTTGTGAGTGTGTATGTGTATGCTTCTGTGTGAAATTCTGTCTGTATAGCTTTGCTTCCACCATTTGTCCTAGGGTTCTATCCGTTTTTTTTCTTTTTCTCTTAATAATTATTTTTTTATTTTAATAACCTTATTATATTTTATCTTTATTTTATTTTACTTTATCTTCTTTCTTTTTTTCCTTCCTTCCCTCCTTCTTTCCTCCCTCCCTCCCTCCTTTCTTTCTTTCTTTCTCTCTTTCTAATTCTACTAATTCTTTCCTTCTGCTTTTTCTCCCTTTTATTCTGAGCTGTGCAGATGAAAGGCTCTTGGTGCAGCAGCCAGGAGTCAGTGCTGTGCCTCTGTGGAGGGAGAGCCAACTTCAGGACACTGGTCCACAAGAGACCTCCCAGCTCCACATAATATCAAATGGCGAAAATCTCCCAGAGATCTCCATCTCAACACCAGCACCCAGCTTCACTCAACGCCCAGCAAGCTACAGTGCTGGACACCCTATGCCAAACAACTACCAAGACAGGAACACAACCCCACCCATTAGCAGAGAGGCTGCCTAAAATCATAATAAGTCTACAGACACCCCAAAACACACCACGAGACGTGGACCTGCCCACCAGAAAGACAAGATCCAGCCTCATCCACCAGAACACAGGCACTAGTCCCCTCCACCAGGAAGCCTACACAACCCACTGAACCAACCTTAGCCACCGGGGACAGACACCAAAAACAATGGGAACTACGAACCTGCAGCCTGCAAAAAGGAGACCCCAAACACAGTAAGATAAGCAAAATAAGAAGACAGAAAAACACACTGCAGATGTAGGAGCAAGATAAAAACCCACCAGACCTAACAAATGAAGAGGAAATAGGCAGTCTACCTGAAAAAGAATTCAGAATAATGATAGTAAACATGATTCAAAATCTTGGAAATAGAATAGACAAAATGCAAGAAACATTTAACAATGACCTAGAAGAACTGAAGATGAAACAAACAATGATGAACACCACAATAAATGAAATTAAAAATACTCTAGATGGGATCAATAGCAGAATAACTGAGGCAGAAGAACGGATAAGTGACCTGGAAGATAAAATAGTGGAAATAACTACTGCACAGCAGAATAAAGAAAAAAGAATGAAAAGAACTGAGGACAGTCTCAGAGACCTCTGGGACAATGTCAAATGCACCAACATTCGGATTATAGGGTTTCCAGAGGAAGAAGAGAAAAAGAAAGGGACTGAGAAAATATTTGAAGAGGTTATAGTTGAAAACTTCCCTAATATGGGAAAGGAAATAGTTAATCAAGTCCAGGAAGCACAGAGAGTCCCATACAGGATAAATCCAAGGAGAAACACGCCAAGACACATATTAATCAAACTGTCAAAAATTAAATACAAAGAAAACATATTAAAAGCAGCAAGGGAAAAACAACAAATAACACACAAGGGAATCCCTGTAAGGTTAACAGCTGATCTTTCAGCAGAAACTCTGCAAGCCAGAAGGAACTGGCAGGACATATTTAAAGTGATGAAGGACAAAAAGCTGCAAACAAGATTACTCTACCCAGCGAGGATCTCATTCAGAAATTAAAACCTTTACAGACAAGCAAAAGCTGAGAGAGTTCAGCACCACCAAACCAGCTTTACAACAACTGCTAAAGGAACTTCTCTAGGCAAGAACACAAGAGAAGGAAAAGACCTACAATAACGAACCCAAAACAATTAAGAAAATGGGAATAGGAACATACATATCGATAATTACCTTAAATGTAAATGGACTAAATGCTCCCACCAAAAGACACAGATTGGCTGAATGGATACAAAAACAAGACCCATATATTTGCTGTCTACAAGAGACCCACTTCAGACCTAGATACACATACAGACTGAAAGTGAGGGGATGGAAAAAGATATTTCATGCAAATGGAAACCAAAAGAAAGCTGGAGTAGCAATTCTCATATCACACAAAATAGACTTTAAAATAAAGACTATGAGAAGAGACAAAGAAAGACACTACATAATGATCAAGGGATCATTCCAAGAAGAAGATATAACAATTGTAAATATTTATGCACCCAACATAGGAGCACCTCAATACATAAGGCAAATACTAACAGCCATAAAACGGGAAATCGACAGTAACACATTCATAGTACGGGACTTTAACACCCCACTTTCACCAATGGACAGATCATCCAAAATGAAAATAAATAAGGAGACACAAGCTTTAAATGATACATTAAACAAGATGGACTTAATTGATATTTATAGGACATTCCATCCAAAAACAACAGAATACACATTTTTCTCAAGTGCTCATGGAACATTCTCCAGGATAGATCATATCTTGGATCACAAATCAAACCTTGGTAAATTTAAGAAAATTGAAATTGTATCAAGTATCTTTTCTGACAACAATGCTATGAGACTAACTATCAATTACAGGAAAAGCTCTGTAAAAAAATACAAACACATGGAGCCTAAAAAATACACTACTTAATAACGAAGTGATCACTGAAGAAATCAAAGAGGAAAGAAAAAAATACCTAGAAACAAATGACAATGGAGACACGATGACCCAAAATGTATGGGATGCAGCAAAAGCAGTTCTAAGATGGAAGTGTATAGCAATACAATCCTACCTTACAAAACAGGAAACATCTCGAATAAACAACCTAACCTTGCACCTAAAGCAATTAGAGAAAGAAGAACAAAGTTAGCAGAAGGAAAGAAATCATAAAAATCAGATCAGAAATAAATGAAAAAGAAATGAAGGAAATGATAGCAAAGATCAATAAAACTAAAAGCTGGTTCTTTGAGAAGATAAACAAAATTGATAAACCATTAGCCAGACTCATCAAGAAACAAAGGGAGAAGACTCACATCAATAGAATTAGAAATGAAAAAGGAGAAGTAAATGACACTGCAGAAATACGAAAGATCATGAAAGATTACTACAAGCAACTCTATGCCAATAAAATGGACAACCTGGAAGAAATGGACAAATTCTTAGAAATACACAACCTGCCATGACTGAATCAGGAAGAGATAGAAAATATGAACAGACCAATCACAAGCACTGAAATTGAATCTGTGATTTAAAATCTTACAACAAACAAAAGCCCAGGACCAGATGGCTTCACAGGCGAATTCTATCAAACATTTAGAGAACAGCTAACACCTATCCTTCTCAAACTCTTCCAAAATATAGCAGAGGGAGGAACACTCCCAAACTCATTCTACGAGGCCACCATCACCCTGATAACAAAACCAGACAAGGATGTCATGAAGAAAGAAAACTACAGGCCAATATCACTGATGAACATAGATGCAAAAATCCTCAACAAAATACTAGCAAACAGAATCCAACAGCACATTAAACGGATCATACACCATGATCAAGTGGGGTTTATTCCAGGAATGCAAGGATTCTTCAATATTCTGAAATCAATCAACGTGATACACCATATTAACAAATTGAAGGAGAAAAACCATATGATCATCTAAATAGATGCAGAAAAAGCTTTTGACAAAATTCAACACCCGTTTATGATAAAAACCCTGCAGAAAGTAGGCATAGAGGGAACTTTCCTCAACATAATAAAGGCCATATATGACAAACCCACAGCCAACATCATCCTCAATGGTGAAAAACTGAAAGCATTTCCACTAAGATCAGGAACAAGACAAGGTTGCCCACTCTCACCATTCTTATTCAACATAGTTTTGGAAGTTTTAGCCACAGCAATCAGAGAAGGAAAGGAAATAAAAGGAATCCAAATCGGAAAAGAAGAAGTAAAGCTGTCACTGTTTGCAGATGACATGATACTATACATAGAGAATCCTAAAGATGCTACCAGAAAACTACTAGAGCTAGTCAATGAATTTGGTAAAGTAGCAGGATACAAAATTAATGCACAGAAATCTCTGTCATTCCTATACACTAATGATGAAAAATCTGAAAGTGAAATCAAGAAAACACTCCCATTTACCATTACAACAAAAAGAATAAAATATCTAGGAATAAACCTACCTAAGGAGACAAAAGACCTGTATGCAGAAAATCATAAGACACTGATGAAAGAAATTAAAGATGTTACAAATAGATGGAGAGATATACCATGTTCTTGGATTGGAAGAATCAACATTGTGAAAATGACTGTACTACCCAAAGCAATCTACAGATTCAATGCAATCCCTATCAAACTACCACTGGCATTTTTCACAGAACTAGAACAAAAAACTTCACAACTTGTATGGAAACACAAAAGACCCCGAATAGCCAAAGCGATCTTGAGAATGAAAAATGGAGCTGGAGGAATCAGGCTCCCTGACTTCAGTCTATACTACAAAGCTGTAGTAATCAAGACAGTGTGGTACTGGCACAAAAACAGAAAGATAGATCAATGGAACAGGATAGAAAGCCCAGAGATAAACCCACGCACATATGGTCACCTTATCTTTGATAAAGGAGGCAGGAATGTACAGTGGAGAAAGGACAGCCTCTTCAATAAGTGGTGCTGGGAAAACTGGACAGCTACATGTAAAAGAATGAGATTAGATCACTGCCTAACACCATACACAAAAATAAACTCAAAATGGATTAAAGACCTAAATGTAAGGCCAGAAATTATCAAACTCTTAGAGGAAAACATAGGCAGAACACTCTATGACATAAATCACAGCAAGATCCTTTTTGACCCACCTCCCAGAGAAATGGAAATAAAAACAAAAATAAACAAATGGGACCTAATGAAACTTCAAAACTTTTGCACAGCAAAGGAAACCATAAACAAGATGAAAGACAACCCTCAGAATGGGAGAAAATATTTGCAAATGAAGCAACTGACAAAGGATTAATCTCCAAAATTTATAAGCAGCTCATGCAGCTCAATAAAAAAAAATCATACAACCCAATCCAAAAATGGGCAGAAGACCTAAATAGACATTTCTCCAAAGAAGATATACAGACTGCCAAGAAACACATGAAAGAATGCTCAACATCATTAATCATTAGAGAAATGCAAATCAAAACTACAATGAGATATCATCTCACACCTGTCAGAATGGCCATCATCAAAAAATCTAGAAACAATAATCTCTGGAGAGGGTGTGGAGGAAAGGGAACCCTCTTGCACTGTCGGTGGCAATGTAAATTGATACAGCCACTATGGAGAACAGTATGGAGGTTCCTTAAAAAACTAAAAATAGAACTACCCTACAACCCAGCAATCCCACTACTGGGCATATAGCCTGAGAAAACCATAGTTCGAAAAGAGTCATGTACCACAATGTCCATTGCAGCTCTATTTACAATAGCCAGGACCTGGAAACAATCTAAGTGTTCATCAACAGATGAATGGATAAAGAAGATGGAGCACATATATACAATGGAATATTAATCAGCCATAAAAAGGAACAAAACTGAGTTATTTGTAGTGAGGTGGATGGACCTAGAGACTGCCATACAGAGTGAAGTAAGTCAGAAAGAGGAACACAAATACTGTATGTTAACACATATATATGGAATCTAAAAAAATAACAATAATTGTCATGAGGAACCTAGGAGCAAGATGGGAATAAAGATGCAGACCTACTAGAGAATGGGCTTGAGGATATGGGGATGGGGAATGGTAAGCTGGGACAAAGTGAGAGAGTTGCATGGACATATATACACTACCAAACGTAAAATAGATAGCTAGTGGGAAGCAGCCGCATAGCACAGGGAGATCAGCTCGGTGCTTTGTGACTGCCTGGAGGGGTGGGATAGGGAGGGTGGGACGGAGACGCAAGAGGGAGGAGATATGGGGATATATGTATATGTATAGCTGATTCACTTTGTTATAAAGCAGAAACTAACACACCTTTGTAAAGCAATTATACTCTAATAAAGATGTTAAAAAAACCAATAAAACAACATGTATACATTATATGTGTTAAATATATATTATATATAACATTACTTTAAATATATATTATATATAACATTAGATATAATGTACTTTATATATATATTTATATATATATTTACATGTATATTTATATATATATTATATTTTTATATATATATAAGTATATATTATGTATTATAATATATATATTTAATTGAAATATAGTTGACTTACATATATTAGTTTCAGATATACAAAATAGTGATTTAATATTTTAATAGATTATACACTATACAAAGTTATTATAAAATATTGAATATATTCCTTGTGCAGTACATCTGGCAACCACTACTTTGTTCTCCGTGTCTGTGAGTCTGTTTCTGTTTTGTTATATTTGTTCATTTGTTTTGCTTTATAGATTCCTCATATAAGTAAAGATATACAGTATTTGTCTTTCTCTGTCTGCCTTATTTCACCAAGCATAATACCCTCCAGATCCATCCATGTTGTGAATAATGCCAAGATTTCATTCTTCTTATGACTGAGTAGTATTCCACTTTGTATATATATAATCCACATCTTCCTTTTCCATTAATCTATCAATGGGCCCTTAGGTGCTTCCATATCTTGGCTACTTTATTTTTTTCTGGAGAACATTAATTATTATTTTTTTAATTGGAGTATAATTGCTTTACAATGGTGTGTTAGTTTCTGCTTTACAAAAAAAGAATCAGTTATATATATACATATGTTCCCATATCTCTTCCCTCTTGCGTCTCCCTCCCTCCCACCCTCCCTATCCCACCCCTCCAGGCAATTTAAATAATGCTGCTGTAAACATTAGGGTGTGTATGTCTTTTCAACTTAGTGTTTTCATTTTTTTAATTTACTGGCACAGAAACAGACACATAGATCAATGGAACAGAATGGAGAGCCCAGAAATAAACTCACAAACATATGGTCAATTAATCTACAACAAAGAAGCAAGAATATATAATGTGGAAAAGACAGTCTCTTCAATAAGTGGTGTTGTAAAACCTGGACTGCTACATGTAAAATAATGAAACTAGAACATTTTCTCACACTAAGTACAAAAATAAACTCAAAATGGATTAAAGACCTAAATGTAAGACCAGAAACCATAAAGTCCTAGAAGAAGACATAGGCAGTAAGCTCTTTGACATCAGTCTCAGCGATACCTTTTTTTTGCATCTGTCTCCTCAGACAAGGGAAACAAAAGCGAAGATAAACAAATGGGATCTAATCAAACTAAAAACATTTTGTACAGTGAGGGAAACCATCAATAAAATGAAAAGGCAACCTACTGAATGGATATATTTTGAAGATAAAGCCAAAAGGATTTCCTCAGAGATTGAATAAAGGGTGTTAGAGAAAAAGAATGGGCAAGGATAATGCCAAGGTTTGTAGCCTCAGCAACCAGGAATGATAGTATTCATGGTAGACTTCTCTCTACCTTGATTCTTAAGTAATGTGATCTCCACTTAAGGAGGTTGCACTTTGATGACTCTTAGCACGAACTGCTTTTATTCAACTTTGTATCAATTCAGAAATCCTGGTTCCAGAATTTTCTCCCTGCAGTTGTATAACCTTTTGGGTAAATCATACCCAGTGACCCAAAGCTGTCTATAGCAACTAGAAAAATGATCTTCTGGCATTCCAATATGACATATGTAACTACAGTGTAGGTTTGGATATTTATCAGAATCCATCTGCACTAGGACTGGGCTGAGGACATTATCCAGGACTGGCTGAAGCAGCATCTCTGCTCTGGGTGGCGTTCAGAGGCAGATCATTCTAAAAGCCAAACAGAGGACTGGAGTGAAGCCCAGCGAAGTTTGAATTCCAGTTCTGGCCTTTACATAGTTAGCTTCAGGCTCTCATCTATAAAATGAGGAACATAATATTATTTCCTGAATTTTTTAAAGTTAGCATTTAAAGAAATGCATATAGAGTTCTTATAATTGTTGATTCTTATTCTCTCCTCACCCTTCTCCTTACTTTTAATCATGTGCTAGTGTTGACAATCTTTTTACCAAGCATCAGTGTCTGTAACAAAACTCATAAAAGCCTGCATCATCTTGATAGACCACCTGTCCTCTCTTGGGTATCTTTTGTTAATTACAGACAGCTTTCCTGCCTAGACTTGGTCCCAGTCCCAGTCCTTAAAACAGGCTTTCTGTTTCTGCTACCCAAGTTTTCAGGTCTAATTCCGTTGCGCTTATGATTTGTATAGTTGTTCCCATCTGGTATGTGGCACACAGCAAGAACTCAATAAATGTTCTCTATTGTTATAATAGTAATATAATTATTAGACAAATAAGATGATGGATGTCCATAAGTGTGTGAAATTTGTTTCATTTTCCTAAGGGAAAGTGATTTATAGACTTTTGTGATATTATATGGGAAATGTAAGTATACTCATGCATGAGCTGAAGATCTCTATCTCTTTACTTACTCCTCCTTTCCCCATCATGTTGTTGTTTCTTGTCTTCAACTGGAAATGCCTTGGTTGCCTGTCTCAGGACAAATTTAGCTGATCCAGCCTTGGGTTTACTGCTCATAGGTTTTGTGTTCTCTTCATACGCTCCACATAGGTGTGGATCTGAGAGTTGTTCAGGTGAATGAAATAAAAATGATGAGGATTGCGTAAAGTTAATGGGAGAAGAAATTGAATATGGGAATAGAATCAAGGTTCTGTATAAAATCGGAGGTAGGAAGATGCACTAAAAAAAAGCAAAGTCAATTTAGACTTTCCACTTTCTAAAGTGTCAATTTGCTGACAAAAATATTTTGTTGTATTTTGATAGACAAAGTCAGTCCTGTTCACAATAAAATTCATGAAGTAAATTTTAAATTAATTGTTAATTTCAAAAGCACTAACGGATAACATTTTTGACTCAACTCTTTTTCCTTAAAAGAGAAAAAATAAGTTTTTACGTAAAAATATTTATTTCATGCCTTTTTCGTAGCTGGACGAATCTTTAGCTTTCTTAACTCTCCACATTGACATAAGGCTTCCTTGGATTTCAACAAGTCACTGTTTGATGCCTTTCCTCGTATACCCATCAAGTTAGATTGTGACATGAGTTAAATTGGGAAATGCAGTCAATGTAGAATTTTCCAGAGAAAACAAACGTCGTCCTGAGATTGAGAAAGTTAATTCATCAGCTTCAAAAGGAGAACAAGAATTCTTGATTCAGCGTTATTACCAAATGTGTTCATAGTCTGTATATATTTTTTCAGTGAATGCAGATGACACAGTTCTGAGTGGAGGCTGGGAAAATTATTACTTTTGAGTCTCTTACAAAGTCTTTGATCTATCTTTGTATTTCACTTCTGTTTCCTTACTGCTAAGACAAAGATGTCATGTGCCTTGCAGAGATGCTATAAGAATCTCTCTTTAATAATTATTTAAGCTTTTAGAAAATATATCCCTTTACTGTTACACAAGAATCAAGTAAGATGATAAATATTTTGCATTATACAAACTCTCTCCTCAAATAGATATTCCTGAATATATGTCTGAACCATTACCTTTGGACAGTGGTGACTCATGCAATACTAAGGGAAATTTTATCCAGTGATTTAAATTTTGGGTTAATTTTAAACAAAATGTGATCTATGGATTAATTACTTAGGTAGGCATATTTCTCAAAACCATTAAATGCACTTTTGTTTACATCAATGGAGAGAAAATTAGTAAGGTTTTCTCTGTTATTTTCCCCCAGACAATGTGGGAGAAATAGATAGACATGAAGACTTTTGTGAATCAAAGTAACTTGATTAAGAATTTATTTTAAGGCTTCCCTGGTGGCGCAGTGGTTGAGAGTCTGCCTGCCAATGCAGGAGACACGGGTTCGTGCCCCGGTCCGGGAAGATCCGCATGCCGCCGAGCAGCTGGGCCCCTGAGCCATGGCCTCTGAGCCTGCACGTCCGGAACCTGTGCTCCACAACGGGAGAGGCCCCAACAGTGAAAGGTCCATGTACCGCAAAAAAAAAAAAAAAAAAAAAAGAATTTATTTTAAAATACCTGAAAAAGTACAATTAAATTTCATAGCTAGCCAGTCTGTTGTTTTGGTAATTCTGTTCTTTGTTATGACTTTTAAATGCATATTTTCTACACAGCTCCTTTTAGAGACTGAAAGCAAAAGGAAGCTTCTCAGTAATAAATGCTCTTTAGCTTTCTTAAAGAAAACAATAGCTTCCAAAAACAATGTTTGAAAGAGGACTGTGCCTACTTTTTCCATTGAATATTTAAGCACAGAACAATAGATTTATTATGATCAATATCATCATATTTTCCTGGCCATATTCATTGGGTTTTTTTTCTCAGCTTTTGGGCTTGTATCACTATCATTATCTTTCCCAAATTAGTTTTGGAAAAATAAATAAGTAAAAATTAAAAACTGTTGGTCATTTACCTTAGGTGGATACAACCCAGGGATTCACTAAGAAGTTCACCTGCATTCGGTACATGAAGATTATATGCACAAAGCACATTGTGATTTGAGTACGCAAATGTCATGCTTGCAAGAGTTCTCATAAAACAACGTGAATGAGAGCTTCCTCATCCTTGAAGAAATGAGCCGATCTGGAGGACGTGAATCCCACATTCAACATGGGTAATGTATTCATCGATTGTGACCAAGTAAATTCAGCACCCCTTTCTCTTTTTAACATCCCCTTTAGTGTAAAGTTTAAAAGGTCATTTCACTGATGAGTTTCAAAGAAAAATAAATCACATTGGCTGAAAATATTGGGCTTGGTATGTTACCAGTGTCTACGTATTTTGATTTTCTGTTTTCTAAGCTCCCCCAGTTGAGAGCTATTGGCTGATCAGTCGCTTTCATACAGCCCAAACCTCTGCAGGGCACATCTGAGGTAAACACCAAGAACAGAAAAAAGACCCCATGGTACCCCTCTGCTGCCCCTGTTGCCACCCTGCTGCTGCATTCTTTAAAAACGGCTCTGCATGCATCAGTGAACGTCATTAACCTAAAGGTCAAAGGTACTTACAAAGACCTATGGCAAACATCATGCTTAATAATGAAGTTTTAAAAAATAGGTCTGAAACCAGAAATGAAACACAGGTGCATACTTCAACCACTTCTGCCCATAATTTTACTAGAGGTCTTAGGCAACTTAGTTTTAGTTGGGCAAGAAACAGAGATAGTACATTTACCATGTAGATATGTTGCAAGGAAGAAACAACACAATGTGTGCTGTGTGCCTTATTCATAATATACAAATATTTATATAACTGATATTATCAGTTATAACAATTGTTATTTTCAGAGTTCATTTTGATTTTCTCCTTTACCATAATTCAACCAAATAGGCAAAATATTTTTCCTAAATGTAGAAAACGTCCATAATGTAATCGTCATGTTTGTAAATCTCAGAAGTAAAATGGTTCCCCCAAATAAAATAAAGATGTGCTTTTATTCACTTATGAAACAAACAAACAAACTAGGGTTGATTTTTACCATTTCAGAAATGTTATAACTGGCTTCAAATACGTTGAGTTTTTTGTATTGATTTATTGGATTGAAAGTGCAACTGTGAACATTGAGAGATAGATGGCTTATGTCCTATCCTGTTGCCTTTCCTCCTGCTGACCTAAGAGACTGGTCTAGTTTCAGCCTGTTAGTGCAGCTGTTCAGCTGGCAGAGTCCCTTAGCATACAGACAGGCATCTGGAACCCAACCCAAGCATCTCTTAAATTGCCACCAATGCATCTTTTTCTTTTGCAGCCAAATTCTTGAACAGCTCGACTCACATAATTCCTTCATTGAATTTGCTGCGATACACCTGCTACATCATCTCATATTACTCCTACCCTGTTGCCTTCTCCTGTCCAATCTCAGCTCCCACTCCACAATAGTTCAATATCCTTGTGCAATGGCCACAGCCTTCGACCACACTCGGAGGGATCTTCTGGCTTCACAAAGTCTCTGGGCTTCTTCTTTCTCCTTCTATAGGAGATGCTCTCATCTGGCTCACTCTATTCTCCCAGGTAGAACTGAAGAGATGAAGTTAAATGAGCAACGTTTGCAGCAAGATGAATCATACTGGAAGTAGATTGCTCTAGATCAGACACATAAGTTATCTACAGCCTTAAATCAAGTGTGTGAAAAAGTTGTATGTTTCAAAATTGTTCTCACTAAACTTTGGACCAAAATCTTCCTGTTATAGTCATAATCATTGCAGTCTATAACTGACTCTACTATTTCCCCTCTTATCCCACCCAGTAGGGAAAGGCAAGTAAGATAAAGACATAAAGAATATTGGATGGCCAACTGAATGGTTCATCCACTAAAGTACTTAATTCCTACTCTGCTCCAGGAGATAGTTGCATGTGGAATGAGTATTCTGTGCTTTGAGATCTTCTTTTTGAAAAGAATCCTCATATTTATAAGTGAAATACTGTAATGTTTTACTGTTTGCAAGTAATTAAGATTTTTTTGAATCTCACTGCAAGTCATACAAAAAAACACACCCATGTGAGCCCAGTTTGAGCAGGGGACCACCAGTTTGAGGCCTCTATTTTAGAAGTTGGCCTAAAGGAAAAATCTGTTTTCTAGTACCCCAAAGGATTTTTTTTTTTTTTTTTTTTTTTTTTTTTTTTTTTTTTTTGCCGTATGCGGGCCTCTCCCTGTTGTGGCCTCTCCCGTTGCGGAGCACAGGCTTTGGACGCGCAGGCTCAGCAGCCATGGCTCACGGGCCCAGCCGCTCCGCGGCATGTGGGATCTTCCCGGACCGGGGCGTGAACCCGTGTCCCCTGCAACGGCAGGTGGACTCTCAACCACTGCGCTATCAGGGAAGCCCCCGCAAAGGATTTTTAAGCCTCCATGACTTTGGTTTGGGTTTTATGTTCAGTGCAGAGATATCAGAATATAACAGCTATATTTCCAATTTTCCTATAAAAGCCTTGAGAACAGGAAGGATTATTTTTGTTTAGACTGGTATATGGCATTAGTCCCTTCAGGTTTATCATCAGTTTATGCTAAAAATCCTTGTAAAGCTGTTTGCAACATTAATGCTTTATATGAGTTTGAAAAATGATTCATTTCGAGTTGCCAGGTTGTAACCACTAATATTATTCTTTTCTATTATAACTCAGTTTGTACCTGAATCCTAACTCCTTATCTAAGCTCTTGAAGATGTGACAACCGTCCAAATGAGATTATTATAATGCACTAAGACATTCCAAACCTCTGTAATGAGAAAGATACCCAGAGACAAAAGAACAAATATAAAGGAAGTGATACATATTCACTGGTTTCACAGATTCATTGAGTTTCCTCACTACCCAAAGGAAAGAGTCATGACTTCTGAATTCAAATACATTCAAAATCAAACATGATAGCAACCACTGATATAACTCATGAAAATGACCTTGGGGAAATTCACTGATTGGCAGGTGTAAGGACTTTTTATGGGTCTCCCACTCATTTAGGTCAAAGAAGGACCTGAGTGTTAATAAATAAAAGCCTAATACCAGATTGCTTTGGGTAGTATAGTCATTTTCACAATGTTGATTCTTCCAATCCAAGAACATGGTGTATCTCTCCATCTGTTGGTATCATCTTTAATTTCTTTCATCAGTGTCTTATAGTTTTCTCCATATCGGTCTTTTGTCTCCTTAGGTAGGATTATTCCTAGGTATTTTACTCTTTTTATTGCAATGGTAAATGGGAGTGTTTCCTTCATCTCTCTTTCAGACTTTTCATCATTAGTGTATAGGAATGCAAGAGATTTCTGTGCATTAATTTTGTATCCTGCTACTTTACCAAATTTAACAGATTCAGTGCAATCCCTATGAAACTACCAATGGCATTTTTCACAGAACTAGAACAAGAAATTTTACAATTTGTAAGGAAGCAAAAAGACCCCGAATAGCCAAAGCAATCTTGAGAGAGAAAAACGGACCTGGAGGAATCAGGCTCCCTGACTTCTGACTATACTACAGTAATCAAGACATTATGGTACTGGCACAAAAACAGAAATATAGATCTATGGAAAAGGATAGAAGGCCCAGAGATAAGCTCATGCACATATGGTCACCTTATCTTTGATAAAGGAGGCAAGAATATACAGTGGAGAAAAGACAGCCTCTTCAATAAGTGGTGCTGGGAAAACTGGACAGCTACATGTAAAAGAATGAAATTAGAACACTCCCTAACACCATACACAAAAATAACTCAAAATGGATTAAAGACCTAAATGTAAGGCCAGACATTATAAAACTCTTAGAGGAAAACATAGGCAGAACACTCTATGACATAAATCACAGCAAGATCCTTTGTGACCCATCTCTTAGAGAAATGGAAATAAAAACAAAAATAAACAAATGGGACCTAATGAAATTTAAAAGCTTTTGCACCACAAAGGAAACCTTCAACAAGACGAAAAGACTACCCTTAGAATGGGAGAAAATATTTGCAAACGAAGCAACTGACAAAGGGTTAATCTCCAAAATATACAAACAGCTCATGCAGCTCAATATCAAAAGCAATCATGGGATGTTTGCAGTATGCAGTGAATAAGCAAAGTCTTATAGGTCGCTTTCACTATTACTTTTGATAATTCAAGAAAGGCTTTATTCTTTTGGTTATTATAACCTTAATAAAATCTTTAGAGAAATTTTAACTTTGTGGTCAATATCTTGGGGCATTTTTATGCTACTTCCTTATGATTGTCTTTCATGGGGACTAATGATTCAAAAAGATCAATGTCATTTTCCACCCCTAAGACTAACTAGTGAAAATCTTCTTAGCAATTCTTATCCCAAAGCTTTTTATTAAAATTCTTATTTTTGAAATTTCAGAGGAGTCTGGATTCAATCCAGTTCTCCCATTTCTCTATTTTGAATAATTACGCTAAGACCTGGATCGCATGTAAAATGTTATCTGTAAATTAAGAATCTGAGCTGCCTATAAACTCCAAATTTCCACCAAATAAATCCAGTTCACCTAAAGGTTTCCAGACTTGTATAACAACCATAAACCAAAATATTCCTCCATCCTTACTTTCAAAATACACATTTTTGAATGATGGACACAAGGTGGTTTTAGCATTACAGAAATTTGTCTTGGGGGAAATATATCAATCTCATGTTCAGTTAATATGTCTAAGAGGTTGAGTGTTCTAGTCAGTCTGGGGATGGCACTAGACTTTAGAAAACAGACTGGCAAGGTAAAATACGATTCCCAAGAGAGAGAAATTTTCAGACACCATGTTCTTTGGTAGAGAGATCCAGCAGTGAGTCAGTGAGAAGAGAGAAAGTTTCAGAGAACTAGCTGTTTTCACATATTGATGGTTGCCACATAAAAGAATTGCTGGTTCTGAGTTACTCTAACAAGCGGAAGTAGTACCAAAGGTTACCCAGAGACATATTTTGACTTCCATATGGGAAATATTTCTGAGAATTAGAAATGATCAGCAATGAAATGGCCCATTTTATGAACTAAGCAAGCCCATATTTCAAAACATTCTGGGAAACTGGACAACTCTCTGGGTTTCAAGTGCAATTCCTTCAAAAGGTCCAATGTACAATGCCCTCTTCCTCTACCATTACATGTCTATTCATTTCCAGTTTCTCTGCCATCTTTCCTATGTGAGAGAATCTTTTCCCATTGTCGTATTCTTCCAACCTGGTCACCACCACTAACAGATTACAGTGGAAATTTCGTACAACAGAACTAATTCCCTGGGGTCCATTACACCAAGGTACTTTACTCCCTGAGATCACCAACGTATAGTTATCATACAGAACACTTATTCCTTGAATTAGGATGATTCCTGAATTAGGATGATTCACAACTACTTTTCAAAGCTTAAATATTGAAAGTTTACTATTCTCCAGGTACCAGGCCCCATGGCTTGGGAAGCAGAATGGACGATATCCTCACAGACTGACAAGGTGTGTTGTGTTCTGATCCCTCCTAAGGTAGACAAACTCCAAAATGGCCTATCTGGTTCTCTAGGCAAACATTTCAATTGCCTTTCTTGACATTATATCTTGCAGGTTTCTACTGAATGAATGCCTAAATGCTGAGAATACCTACATTCTTGAATATAGTACAATGTAGTTGTCACAAGTGTAACTGATCGAAGGAAAGATGGTAAGAGGCACAAATATATTATACTAGTTCTTTTAATATATATTAAGGATATAAATATGTAACTGTGTAAAGGCAGCATCATCTATACAAGAAGTAGATCCCCAAGTTCTACGACCACCTCACTGGGGTGATAGTCCTGTTCAGTTCTTTGGGGAAACTAAACCAATTCCTTTTATCATGGAGTTGTGGGTTTCTTTATATCTCTGTGACTGTCCTTGGGTGTTTGGAAATGATTTGGCAATCCTGCCGGCCTGGTGCAGCAAGGTGCAAGGAGCAATAAACCTACTGGGTGGGTTATGAGTGCGTTTGCCATGGAATCATTCGTACCCATGCCTTTTATCAACTTATGGCTCTTATAGCTAGTACAAACTATTGCTGGCTCATGCCTACATTATTTTCAGTTTAGCAGGTTGAATCAGAAGCAAATACTGTGTACTTCTGGGTTCTAATGATCCCTTGGAACCAGGTTTCAAACACGTATGAAGTCCTATCTCTGTCAACTGAGTGGTTATTTCTCAATATGTTATATTGCATGTATTTTGGAATCTTATTCAATTATTCTGGTCTCTATGGATTTGGTTCTGAAAGACTCTACCAAGCACATTACTAGCATAGAAATATAAAGGCTGATGGTGCTTCAAATCATCATCCTGTCAGGTTTAGCCGCTCAAGGCTTAAGCAGTCAGTGGTTTCTTTTTCCCAGTTTTCAAATTAAGTCCCTTTCTTGAAACACTGGCTCACTCACAGATATATCCCCACCTGTACACACCTGTACTTCATATGAAATAAGAGTCATGTCAGAGAGTGACTTCTGTTCTGAGTTGGTCTGGATTCCTCTTCTCTCAAGATAAGAAGATGCTTTTCCCTATGCCCATATTGTTCTCATCCCAGCTTGTCTGAACTTCATCTAAGGCATTCATTGGTATTTACAAATGGTGTTAATCTTTGCACTTATAAAGGTTCAGTGTTCACAGTTACCATTTGCCTTCTATGTAAATACCATGTACTAATAATTCTCATGTCTCTCAGCCATATTGATTCACCGAATTGTGACATATGGACCAGAAATATTAGTATCACCTGAGAGCCTATTAGACATGCAGAATAGCAAGGCCCATTCCAGACCTACTTTATCAGTCAAGGTCACGTAAGTAGACAAAAGACATACCTGTCATTTTAACAGAACTTAATACTAAAAATTAACTACAATTAAAGGTGTTATATAGATAAGTAAAAAAGGCAAAAGGAAACACAAAGGTATTATGATGGAATAGTTGTAAGAAGCATTTCTTACTCCAAGGGCTGGTTGGAATTGTTAAATATTGGGACATGGAGAAGTTCCATGGAGCTGAAATCCAGACCAATGAAGAGGCTGTGCTTGTCAGCTGATGCTAATGACTTGAATGTCACTAGGAGAAGCTCCACTGAGCTGGGACCTCAAGGAGAGTGCAACTGGGCAACTGGAGGTAGCATCTCAGCTCAGAGAAGGGGCTTCTTGAATCTGAAAATCAGATTCCTGAGTGGGGAACTTGAATGGCCCAGTGCAGCTTTTCTCCAGTAGAGTGGTGTGGCGAGGCAGTGAGGCTGGTCCAATGAACGTTCAATAATCCAAACTGGATTGAGCTGCTGCTGCTGGTGTGAAATGGTATCGTTAAAATGGCATTCACATAGCATGAAGAAGGCAGGAAACCTAAAGGACGCAGGAAAAGAAACTTGCTTCATCCTTGCAGTCTACGTTCTGTGCCCTGTTGGCAGAGCCAAGCGTAGACCAATCTGGTAGACACAGAATCCTGAAGAGTGGGTGAAGGGCCCAGAGTCAACGGATCACGCACAGAATAAGAATCTGTATTTTAATGAGACCCATCTCCTCTTCCTCTAGGCCCCGGGAGTCATAGGAGCATTCAAACACAAGACGCTCTTATTCAGTGGACAGTCTAAGTAAACATTCTTATTTGGAATGGATAAGTTGAATTCTTCCCCAAAGACTAGCAATGACTCTAACCTACCATTGTTGGTCCTTAACTACATATCTTAAGCAACATTAATGTTCAATAAACATTAGTCTAAGTTTCCATTTTTTGAAACAATGAAGCTGATAGAAGATTACATATCTATGACATCATATAACAAATTCATGAAGATCTGGTTGATTTATCCAGATAGTCTGATATCTTTATAATAAGAATAACTGCTAATTGTGGTCTCTGAATCCTTGATGAATTCAAGTATAATTTTGTGCGCAGGTACATAGGACTCTGCCGCAAGATACAGACATATTTTGCAGGTGGACATTTAGGCTCTACCTTTGGTTTCACCCTTGACTTTTTTAATCCTTTGGGGTAAGTCCATTAACTTTTGCTACCAAATAAATGGAGAAAATGTGATTATTTGCTCTATATCTCTTACACAGAGGTTGTGTAAGATCCTTGGGCTTTAAAGTTATGAATGTATAATGCACGTGTAGAGGTGAAGTACAGCTATAAAGAAATAGTAGTTGTTTTGTGCAGAAGTTCTAGACTTTACTTCCTAACTTCAAAATTGTCACCCCGAGAAGGTATAATGTTTGGATATTCCTAACTAGGACTGCTCCCTGGATTTTGGATTTATGAAATCAGATTCAGTTTCAGAGACAAATTTGTCTGAATATTCTCAGTAGTGGCACATTGCTTTTGAGTGGGATTTATTTTAGAAACAGACCCTTTCGGTACTCTTAGTAGCCCAGCACTCTATAAGAATATATCTAGATCTTAATTTCTCTAATTCCAGTGCTAAATTTGGGCCTGACATGTAAAAGGCTGTATCAAGACTTGTTAAGTGATAGAATAAATGAACGGTTAAATGAAATAACATAAGTGAGTAATAAAGTTTAATTTTAGCCAAGGTATAAATGTAAAATTGTTATAAATGTGGCTAGAAAACAGATACAAGAATATTTCCTAAATAGAAACTTCAAAACTACTTTAAGAAATGGAATAAGTGTAGAATTGCAAAGGAAAGAGAAAGTATTGACCTTGAAAGACAATTTCTGCTAGGTTTGTTTAAATCAGCCTGATTTTAATAATATGCACATACATTATACATAACTTAGTTACATATTTTATTATGTTTCTATAATTACAGGGAAAATGATGACGAAAGGTTATTTTTATTACATTAGTAAGCATATCTCTTTCTGAATTGTTTTACAAAATTGCTCAAGTGCTTGGAAATCAGCTCAGATACACTAAATCCTCAGTAGTACCATTAGCCTTTTTAGTGCAAATTGCTAATTTTTGTGTCAAGTCGATAACTGAGTTTGTGGTCTCAGCAGCTGAGAAGTCTATTTAGCTGTAGTGAACCACAAAATGTCACGCCACTCCAGGATACAGTAGCTCTAGAAATCTTGGCAGCCGTAGGCTGACCTATACAAAAGAGATATTTGGCCAGTTAAGACATGTTTGGGAATATTTTAGGTCGGAAGAAAGGGCTATCATTAGATAGAAATATTGAAACATTCTCCATGGAAAGCCCAGAGACTTTGCTAGATCCACATGGCAAAGGCAGTGTAGGGGCTGGAGCTTCAGAGATGGAGGGAAGACCCTGCTCTGTGAGTTCTCTGGTCCACAAAATGCTTAGAAAACCAGTGAGGTCGTTTTGACGTGAAATGGTCAACCAATGGTATAAATTTGCTGAGATAACACAAAGATAAACAAATCTGGAAATGCAGGCATCGTAATATAAACATCCTTATCTGGTGACTTAAAGAATTTATTATGTATTAGTGCTCATTTGCTAGAGATGCTCTGAGCCACTTGTCTCCAGATTCATGATGAATTATCATATGAAAACACTTTTCCCATATTTATTAAATATATAATAGAACACTAAGAATTTTAAAATGACTGTCGTGATTGTTGTCTCCATTCCTGTCGTCTTTCATGGGAAAAAAAGTTCTTCCCAGGCTGGCCTTAGGCAACATTGTGGAAGAAGCTTATTCTTCCTTCTCTGATTCCCTCTCATCAAAGAATAAATTCAATGACACGAAATCTTGTGAATGAAGGTTAAAACAACCGCTGAGAAGTTAATGAAGGCAGGCACTCTGCTTTAAGGGTAGCAACCGCATTAATCCTCTCCCAACACCAAGTGACACCCAGTCTTTTCTGCATTTTACAGATGCATCTTACAGACTGAGACAGAGACAGGTTAAACAACTTACCTGAAGTCCCTAAACCACCCAGTGGAGAATCTGACAGCGACTCCAGAATTACCACACACACACACACACACACACACACACACACACACACACACGCTTTAGCGGGGGTAGCAAATGCCCTTGCATAAAGACATTTGCATATTAAGAGATTTAGTTTAAAAACTCTCAAAGGAAATAGTCTATGAGATTTCACTCCAAGGAATTCATGACCTGAATCTGAACTGAGTCAGGAACTGTTTTGACTGGGAGAGGTCTCCCTAATGTTCCTGGAGCAGAATCCTTTGGGAGCTAACCCCTCTGACTAACTCAGAGTCGTGGAAAGGAAAGCAAACAGCAAGACCAGTATCTGGTGAAAATATCATCTTCTTTTCCCATGTGGTCTGTTAAAAGGTTTCTTTTTTTGTGGGCCTTGGTGTGTCCTTGGCTCTGGAGAGATGTGTGCCTTTGTGGCATTCTTACAACTTCCTCTTCCACTTCCCAGCAAGAGCTCATTGTTCCCTCTCAGCCTACGTACCCTTCATTCTCTTCAGCACTTCCTCTGCGACATTGATGCTGTTTGTTTGATGCTTCTTTCTCATTAGATGTGAGTGAGTTCTGCAGAGCAGGGACCACACCACTCTTCCTGGGTACCCAGCCTCTAGCATGGCCCTATAGGTGTCAGATGCCAGGACTCATAAGAGCTTTATGGCACTCAACAGAAATTTAATATAGACATGTCGCTGATGTGAGGTATCAAGTACTGCTGATTTCACAAGTGGAATAGAGCTTACAGAACAGTATTAGAAACGGACTGTGGCAGTGTAGGTCAGCCAAGATCTATACAGCTGTTAGCCTTAAGAACCCGTATGTAAGGCTGATGAAGATAAAGACAGAGAAAGTTAGAAGAAGCAAATTATAATAAACGATGGCATCCTCCCTTTTGAGGTATAAGTCCGGGCTGTCTAAGTCAGTAAGAGTCTCCTGAAGGCTATCATTTTTGTGCATAGTATTGTCTTTTTGAAACAGATTATTTATAAAGCACTTTAGACAGCAGACTTCAAATTGGATGTGTTGACTTTACATATTTTCACGCTAAAATTATACAAAATCTGGTATGAAAGTCTATTTTAGTCTCTCCTACTTAAAGCACTCCCTAATTAATAAACTAAGGCTTTAGGCAGCTGACATCCCGTGATTCCGGTTCTTTCCCTCGTGGCTATGTCACATATATTGTCTCTCAGGCACACCCACGAGAAGGTTTTTTTCTCATACTGAAAAGTTATCATGCTCATTCCACCTAAATAGATCATAATAAAAGATCTAATGATCATAAGAGATCCTTTAGGAACTTCCTGGCATTCCAGGGGTTAAGACTCTGCACTTCCAATGTAGTGGGAGTGGGTTCAATTCTTTCTCAGGGAACGAAGACCCCACATACTGGCACGTCCCCCCCGAAAAATAATTAATATTTATTGAGGGGTAATTACATGCGCCAGGCCATAAGCCTAGCCCTCTATGTGGGCTATCTTTATCCTCATAAGAATTCTGGAAATCCCCTACTATTATTATTATATTTTTACAGATAGGAAAACTGAGATGTGAAGTTATTTCCCTGAAGTTGCTCATCTAATAAATGGTGGAGCAGTATTTCTTCTCGGGCACTCTGAGCTCAAGGAAGTTATGTCGAGGAAGATAACCCGAAACAGTCATCTTGCATTCTTGGAAAGTAATCAGCCATAACTTAAATGTATAAAACCATCTGAAGGCAGCTGAGGAAGCAGAACTTGGGACACAGTCACAGGGCTGTGATGCAGTCCTTCTTCTCTTCTGTTTACATCAGGGTAGCTTCAGGGCACACGTTAGGATCTAACCTTGAAGTGACACACAGGAAGCGGTGTGAAGCTTGATGAGGCCTGCGTGTCCCATAGTCCTGACTCTTTTCATTTGTTATTTTTTCCATGTAAGCATTTATCTTTTAAATAAAAAAGTATATATATTTAAGTTATAAACATGATGATTTGATATACATAGGCATAGTTGAATGATTACTACAGTCAAGCCAATTAACACATCTTCTTATATAGTTAGCATTTTTTGTATGATGAGTGAACCTGAAATCTACTTTCTTAGCAAGTATCCAGTATTCAGTAAAGTCGTATTAACTATAGTCATCCTGCTGTACACTTTACTCACCCTACAGCACTGCAACTTTGTACCCTTTCACTAACATCTCCCTTTTCTCCCACCCCCTACCCCTGGTAACCACGATTCTACTCTCTCCTTCTGTGTATTCAACTTTTTTTGGTTTTACATGTACATGAGGTTGTGCAGTTTTTTCTTCTTTCTGTGCTGGTTTATTTGACTTAGCATATTATCTTTCAGGTGTATCCATACTATTGCAAATGACAGGATCTCCTTTTTTAAGGCTTAATAATATTAATAACTTAATAATATTTATTTCCACAATTACTGAATCTCCTTTTAAAGATAATATGTCATGTGAGGAAGCCGTATCCTGGAAGAAACTTTATAAAAGTTTAACTTTGTAAAAGAAAATCTAACCAATCTCTCTGAGTGCTTGTTGGCCTTATAGCTCAAAGTATGAAGGAGAAACATATTTGAAAATAGTGTTTCTTACTTAGTGCATCAAATTCGTCCTGTTCTAGAGACTAAGTGTATCCAGTGGAATATGGTGAATCACAGACACAAAATATGAAAAATCCAAATGTAAGTATCCAAGTCAGAGCTCTCTGCCCAGACCAATGTTCGTACCAACCACAACCCTGATCACAGCTCTGCCAGCCGCACATCCTGGTGGTGTAGTTGCCTGGGTTGGAGCAGAGCAGTGCACATGCACACGGATGCACTACTCTCACCCAGTAGAAGTTATCCTGCTTGGGGTTTGACCGCAGAGAGACGCAGACTAAGAGGACTTGCAGTATATCAGACACAAGAAGGGCATATTAGATCTCTTTTACATAAAGGAATCAAGACCCAGAGATGGTGAAAACACTGTCCAAAGCCTTATAGCTAAACAGGGACAGAACTCCAAACTTTTACCTCGACCTTATTTTACTGCCATTGGATTTGTATCTTTAAGGTCAAATGATGTACCAGATTACTTTCGAAAGGAATTGTATTTTTGTGTGAAATCCAGATTTCTTTTTTCTCATCATACATTTTCTTTCTTGCTAGGTGTTTTTTTTTTCCCCCTTTTTTGGGGGGGACATGATTTCACTTGGCTGTCCCAAGTGGCTAGCATTTGTATGGTTGTTGGTTATAAAGTGTGTCTCTAAACAGGGAAGAGCAGTACTGAATTTGCTTTGGACATAAAAGGCATAGTGATATAACTGGATCTAAAAATGCATAGGATTGCAAATCCCTGTTCTCTCTAAAAAAGGAGGGCATATTTTCCATCCCTCTAGAATGCTCTTTGCAACTACGATGAATATTTTATTGTTGTGTCCATATGCATACTTTAATTTGTCTTGAAAAAGCTTCTTAGTTGATATAGCACTTTAAAACTCTCCGATCCATCAGTGAGAGCATCCAATAAACAAAATTAAGCCTGCCAGCAGACATTAAGGACCATCTCATTCAGTGTCTTGAAATCATAGGCCACACTTGCCTCCTACCTACAAGCATAGTAACCCCAGTAAACATTGGCTAAGTGTGATGCCAGCTATGGTTGATGGATATCAGATTTACAGTCAAAGGAAATCTGTGGAAAGTAGCTTTGTGAACAGACACAAAAGCCAGCTGGCCCTGGGGGTAATATCAGTGCTTTTAGCAGCACCTGGCTCTAACAGTAAAGACATTTGCCAGATGACATTACTGGAAGTTTGTTGACATCAGGGTTGGTTGATTCTTTTGCTTAGCAATAAACTGAGTTCTCAGGTTCTTCCAATCTCTCTACTATGCCAGCAACAGTGTTGGCTTCATCTATAGCCACATGGCTGAAGAAGTACCTCTTACCATATCCAGACTGGAACTATATCCAGAGGCTAATGAAATAAATCATTTTCTTACTCTATTACTAAACTGTCTAGTAAAATCTTATCATTGATTTATCCTCAGTTCTTATGCTTAAACCAAATTCCCATTAGGAGAAAGGACTGCTCTCTTAGGACAGGATGTCTGTTGAAGTCGGGAGTGGGTTTATGTACAGTGTTGACTACAGCAATATTTCAGATGGAAAGATTCATGGAGCCCGGCTTAGGAAGTTCCATAGATAGATGGAAAGTATGGGCACATTTCATTCCTCCACTATCCTTGATTCTATATGATATACATCTCCAACTTATTGTTGATCTAGGATAATTATTACTATTTAACATTAAACATTTCCAATACATTTATTGGAATACATTTATAAGTAATTTCCAATACATTCCAATAACTTATCTAATTTGCCCTCACAAAAATCATGTGGTCAGAGAGGGTATTCGTTTTCTATGTCTGCTTTAACAAATTACCATAAATATAATGGCTCAAAATAACATAAATGTATTATATTACATTTCAGAAGGTCAGAAGTCTGAGGAAGGTTTCAGTGGGCTAAAATCAAGCTGTTGGAAAGGCTGGCGCCTTTCTGGAAGCTCTATTACCTTTTTCAGGTTCTAGAGGTTGCCATAGTTTCCTGGGTCACGCATGCTGCCATATTCAAAGCCACCAACAGCAGGTTGAGTCTTCACACTGCATAACTCCAACCTTGCTTCCACTGTCGCATCTCCTTCTCTCTTCCACCTCCCTTTCCACTCGTAGGGACCCTTGTGGACATTGTGCGTATCTGGATGATCTCCCCATCTTAAGGTCTGTTATTAGCAACCTTAATTCCATCTGTACCCTTAATTCCCCTTTGCCATGTAACATAATACTTTCTCAGATTCCTAAGATCAGGGCATGCACATCTTTAGAAGGGCACTACTCTGCTTACCACAAATACATATTATATTATATCCACATTTCATAAAAAAAGAAACCCAAGGGGACAGTTTTAACATTTGCAAAAGGTCAGACTAATAATGGACAGAATTAAGGATTTTACTCATTTATTCAGACCCCAAACTCGGTGGATTATTTAGATAACAAAACAGTTGCTCCCAAATGGCTTTCTAAAGAAGACTTTATTTTCAGTATTTACACTGCATGTAAATATGAAATCGAATGTTCTGAAGGTACAGTGGGAAAATTGTTTTATGATGGATGCATAAATATTAATTTGACCACAACTGCTTTGAAAAATGTAGAGTGAAGAACAATCAATTTTTGGCATCAGGTTCTCAAAGATATCTCGGTGGGGGGGCGCTCGTTGAGTCTAACCAGTGTCCTTCCCCCACCCTCATGCTCTCCCTTTATCATATCACCTGTTATTTTCCTCATGGGACCAGTCATTATATGAAATGATGATGTTTACATTTTTATTCAGTTGTTATGCACCTTTCTCCTCTCACAAAGGAATGTAAGTTTCCATATCCTTCTTGATCATTTCTTTATCACCACAACCAAGGTAGAACCTGGTATTTAGTAGAAAATCAATAAACAGCTGTTCAGTGAACCATTGCCAAAATTATTGGGTTGGCCAAAAACTGCCTTTGTTTTTTAAGTAAAAGACACATTTTTCATTTTCACCAAGATCTTTATTGAACAATGTATTCACCCTTTTGTTCCACTACCTTCTGCCGTGTTTTCAGGAAACTTCATAATTCCTTCTTCCCAAAACTTTTTATCATTTTGAGCAAGGAACTATTCCAGTGCCTTTTACAGTCTTCCAGGGAATTGAAATTTTTTTCCATTGAGAGAATTGTGTGATGACCGCAATAATGGAAATCCGAAGGTGCGATATCTGGTGAATATGGTGGATGAATCAGAACTTCCCAGACAAGCTGTAAGTTTTTACCTGGTCATCAAAGAAACATGCGCTCTTGCATTAGCCTGATGAAGATTATGCGTTTTCTGTTGATGAATTCTGGATGCTTTTCATCGAGTGCTGCTTTCAGTTGGTCTAATTGGGAGCAGTAGTTGCTGGAATTAATCATTTGGTTTTCCAGGAGCTCGTAATAGAGGACTCCCTTCCAGTCCCACCATATACACAACATCACCTTCTTTGGATGAAGAATGGCCTTTGGTGTGGTTGGTGGTGGTTCATTTCACTTGCCCCATGATTTCTTCCGTTCCACATTGTGGTACAGTATCCACTTTTCATCATCAACAAACAAAAATTTGTTTTAAAAACAGAGCGTTTACATTACGCTTAAGTAGAGAACTGCATGCGGAAATACGGTCAAGAAGGTTTTTTTCCACTTAACTTATGTGGAACCCAAACATCAAAGCGATTCACATAACCAAGATGGTGCCAATGATTTTCAACACTTGATTTGGGTATTTTGAGTATGTTGGCTATCTTCCACCTGGTATAACATTGATTGTTCTCAGTTAATGTCTCTATTTGATCGCTATCAACTTCAACTGATCTACCTGACTGTGGAGCATCGTCCAGCGAGAAATCTCCAGCATGAAACTTTGCAAACCACTTTTGACAAGTTAGATCAGTCACAGCACCTTCTCCATACACTGCACAAATCTTTTTTTGCATTTTGGTTGCGTTTTTACCTTCTTGAAATAATAAAGCATAATATGCGAAAAATGTTGCTTTTTTTCTTCCATCTTCAATATTAAAACGTTTACACAAAATTCATCAATTTTGATGTCTTTTTTAAAATGCATGCTGATATAACAGCGGTCACATACAATCTAACAAAATTGTTCCAAATGAAGTTAGAGACAACTAAGTGCTACTAGAGCCATCTTATGGAAAAAACTGAATGAACCTTTCGGCCAACCCAATATTTCCACAGAAGAGAGCACACCGAGGTGGGGTAAGATCGGCTCTCTGACCAACTCTGCTCTTACATCATGGATTCTGCAGAACTGGCAACATCTATATGCAAAACATGTTTTTCACCATCTCCTTATGGTTTGATGTGCAATTAACCTCTATGTTCCTTTTTGCTATTAAAAATAATAGTGATGAATAACATTTTACAAAATTGTTTTCCTTTACTTTGATTTTATCCTTGTATTAAATGCCTAGAATTAAAATTACAGAGTTAAATGATCAGTGCATTTTTAAGATTCTTGATAAATATTATCTAACTCTTTACTAGAAAGGTTGTATCAAATTATATTCTTACCAGCATGTATGGAATGATCTCTGTGGTCATATCATTGGAAACAGTGAGCATTTTTTCTACTTTTATTTTTTTATTGAAGTACAGTTGATTTTAAATATTATATTAGTTTCAGATGTACAGTATAGTGATTCAATATTTTTATTGAATTTATACTCCATTTAAAGTTTTCACAAAATAATGGCTATATTTCCTTGTGCTGTGCAATACATTCTTTTGGCTTACCAATTTTATAGATAGTAGTTTTTATCTCTTAATCCCACACCCCTATATTGCCCCTCTCCTCCTCTCTCTCTCCGCTGTTAACCACTCGTTTGTTCTCTATATTTATGACTCTGTTTCTGTTTTGTTATTTACAGTCATTTGTGTTATTTTTTAGATTCCACATAAAAGTGATAACCTAGTGTATTTGTATTTCTCTGACTTATTTCATTAAGTATAATACTCTCTAGGCCAATCCACATTGTTGCAGATGGCAGAATTTCATTCTATTTTATGACTGAGTGGTATTCCACTGTATATATAAAACCACATCTTCTTAATTCATTCATCTGGTCTTGGACACTTGGGTTGCTTCCGTATCATGGCTGTTGTAAATAGTGCTAGTATGAACATTTAGTTGGGGTGCATGTATATTTTTGAATTAATGATTTTTTTTCTTTGACTGTGTACCCAGGAGTGGAATTACTGGATCATAGTAATTCTATTTTTAGTTTTCTGAGGAAGACTCTGTATTGTTTTTCATCTTGGCTGCATTAATTTACATTCCTACCAAAGTATACCATGCTTCCCTTTTCTCCACATCTTTGCCAACATTTGTTGTTTATATTCTTTTTGATTATAGCCATTCTGACAGGTGTTAGGTAATATTGTGGTTTTGGTTTGCATTTCTCTAATAATTAGTGATGTTGAGCATCTTTTCATGTGCCTGCTGGCCATCCGTATGTCTTCTTTGGAAAAATGTTTATTCAGGTCTTCTGCCCATGTTTTCATTGGGTTGTTTGTTTTTTTGATATTGGGTTGTATGAATTGATATAATATTTTGAATATTAACTCCTTATTGGTCATGTCATTTGCAAATATTTCCCCCATTTATTAAGTTGCCTTTTCATTTTGTTAATGGTTCCCTTTGCTGTGCAAAAGCTTTTAAGTTTAATTAGGCCCCATTTGTTTATTTTTGCTTTTGCTTGTTTTGTCTTAGGAGACAAATCCAAAAAAATATTGCTATGATTTTTATCAAAGCATGATCGTATTCTTGGAAAAAATGAGTATTGACTTTTAAAATATTTTCAGAGGAGGAGTCAAGATGGTGGAATAGGAGGATGCAGAATTCGTTGCTCCTCACAAGTTCATCCAAAACACGTTTACAAATGGAATAATTCGGGGCTTCCCTGGTGGCGTAGTGGTTGAGACTTCGCCTGCCGATGCAGGGGACACGGGTTCGTGCCCCGGTCCGGGAAGATCCCACATGCCGCGGAGCGGCTGGGCCTGTGAGCCATGGCCGCTGAGCCTGCGCGTCCGGAGCCTGTGCTCCGCAACGGGAGAGGCCACAACAGTGAGAGGCCCGCGTACCGCAAAAAAAAAAAAAGGAATAATCCCCACAGAGCTCCTGCTGAACAGTAGTGGTAGACACCTAAAAGAATGGAAGAAGAAGAAAAAAGAAAAGAAGAATAAAAAAAGAGACCAAAAAATGTGGTGGGAAGCTGAAGATGATGAGAGGTCCCCTCGTTAAGAAAGACTCCTTCATGGAGGGGAGAGACAAGGAACTTTGGGGGATCACAGGAGGATGCAGCCTGTGGAAGGCAGGACAAAGTAAGAATTGCATGCATGACCTACAGCACAGCTCTGTGCATTCTACCCTGAATAGTGAGTCCCCCATTGCAAAGAGGAGCTGGGTGCTGGAAAGAAGGCTTTGGAGTGCAGAGCCAGGGAGAGGACAGTTCTTGGCTGTGAAAAGACAGCCTGAAGGGGAAGAAGCAATGGGCACCACAACCGGGAAAGTCTGTGGAAAAAGCCTGAGGCACCAAAGCAAGACGTCATAGTCGAACATCATGCAAGGGGCAGAGCTGCCTTATAAACCCCTTCCCCACCCCCCAACTTCTTCTGCCTCTGCGGGCATTGGGAGTGGCTCCCACCTGAGTGGGCCTACCTGCCTCTTGGGCTGGGGTCGCCTCCTCCTGCGTTGGCTCCAGGGCCCTGAGCGCCACCCACCCCAAAACCTCCCTGGGAATCAGCCCTGGGCACCCCTGCCTGGGAGGAGAGTCTGCCAAAGCTGGCAGGGTCAGAGGGCTAAAGCATGGGGTTGGAAGAACAGATCTTGGAAGAGAAACGCAGTTGGCTGCACGGATACAATAGAAGGGTTGGGAGTGAGGGGACACATGGCCTGGAATGCCCCTAGAGGAAGTGGGGTCTGCCTGGAAAGTGAGGCGCCATTGTTGAGAGACCCATGGGGGACAGAGCCAACAATGCTCCCACATGCCAGCTGCTGCCACTGCAGGTACTGGGAGTACCCAAGTGTGCTCCAAGCAGCCATTGCTTTCGCTCCCACTCACCTGGGCAAGGATCAGATGCCTGAGGGCGGCACACACGCAGAGGTGGGGTTAAAACCAAAACTGAGTGCAAAGGGTTGTGCAACTAATGAAGAGAGACATAAATCTTTCTATGCAGCAGCACAAGCTGTGAATTAAATCCCCAAGATCGGCTGGGTAAACCCTGTGTTTGTGGAATAAACAATGAGTGTTTCAACATCTGAGACCAGTCTAGCCTTTGCAGCACTGGACTTTGTGTGCAAATAAAAATAAACAAATGGGACCTAATGAAACTTTAAAAGCTTTTGCACAGTAAAGGATACCATAAACAAGGTGAAAAGAGAACCCTCAGAATGGAAAAAAATATTTACAAATGAAGCAACTGACAAAGGATTAATTTCCAAATATACAAGCAGCACGTACAGCTCAATATCAAAAAATCAAACAACCCAATCAAAAAATGGGCAGAAGACCTAAATAGACATCTCTCCAAAGAAGATATACAGATGGCCAAGAAGCACATGAAAAGCTGCTCAACATCACTAATTATTAGAGAAATGCAAGTCAAAACTACCATGAGGTATCACCTCACACCAGTTAGAATGGGCATCATCAGAAAATCTACGAACAACAAATGCTGGAGAGGGTGTGGAGAAAAGGGAACCTTTCTACACTGTTGGTGGGAATGTAAATTGGTACAGCCACGATGGAGAACAGTATGGAGGTTCCTCAAAAAACTAAAAATAGAATTACCTTATGACCCATGAATCCCACTCCTGGGCATGTACCCAGAGAAGACCATAAGTCAAAAAAAAAAAAAAAAAAAAAACACATGCACCCCAATGTCCATAGCAGCACTATTTACAATAGCCAGGACATGGAAGCAACCTAAATGTCCATCGACAGAGGAATGGATAAAGAAGATGTGGTACATATATACAATGGAATTTTACTCAGCCATTAAAAGGAATGAAATTGGGTCATCTGTAGAGATGTGGATGGACCTAGAAAGTGACATACAGATTGAAGTAAGTCAGAAAGAGAAAAGCAAATATTGTATAATAATGCATATATATGGAATCTAGAAAAATGGTATAGATGATCTTAGTTGCAAAGCAGAAATAGAGACACAGAGGAAGAGAACAAATGTATGGAAAAGAAGGGAGAAAGGGGTTCAGGGGGAGGAATTGGGAGACTGGGATTGACACGTATACATTTTGGATACTATGTATAAAATGGACAACTGATGGGAACATGCTATATAGCACAGGGAGCTCACCTAGTGCACTCTGGTAACCTAAATGGGAGGGAAGTCCAAAGGAGGGGATGTCTTTATGTGTATGGCTGATTCGTTTTGCTGTGCAGTGGAGGCTAACACAACAGCGTAAAGCAACCATACTCCAATACAACCCAGCAATCCCACTACTAGGCATGTACCCTGAGAAGACCGTAATTCAAAAAGGGTCACGTACCACAATGTTCACTGCAGCTCTATTTACAATAGCCAGGACATGGAAGCAACCTAAGTGTCCATCGACAGATGAATGGATAAAGAAGATGTGGCACATATATACGATGGAATGTTACTCAGCCATAAAAAGAAACGAAATTGAGTTATTTATAGTGAGGTGGATGGACCTAGAGTCTGTCATACAGAGTGAAGTAAGTCAGAAAGGGAACAATAAATATCGTATGCTAATGCATATATATGGAATCTAAAAAGAAAAATGGTTCTGAAGAACCTAGAGGCAGGAGAGCAATAAAGACACAGATGTAGAGAATGGACTTTAGGACACAGGGAGGGGGAAGGGTAAGCTGGGACAAAGTGAGAGAGTTGCATTGACATATATACACTACCAAATGTAAAATAGATAGCTAGTGGGAAGCAGCCGCATAGCACAGGGAGATCAGCTCTGTGCTTTGTGACCACCTAGAGGGGTGGGATAAGGAGGGTGGGAGGGAGATGCAAGAGGGAGGAGATATGGGGATATATGTATACATATAGCTGATTCACTTTGTTATACAGCAGAAACTAACACAACATTGTAAAGCAATTATACTCCAATAAAGATGTTAAAGTAAAATAAATTATTTGCTAGTTTGAGGAATCAAAGGAAGAGAATCTCATTGCTTTGGGAAGAATTTGTTTTCATTTAATTGCTAAGGAGCTGCACAATTTTCATGCTGTCTATCTTTGGTAAGTCTATGCATAATTTCATCTGCTACAAATTATTTATTCACGTCTTTGACTCAATTTTCTATTGAGTCCTTCCAGTTTTAATATTCATTGCTTTTTCAATAGATCAAATATATAAAATCTATGTTACATTTTTGGTATTTTCCCATTTTGTCACTAGTATTTTTTTAACATCTTTATTGGAGTATAATTGCTTTACAATGTTGTGTTAGTTTCTGCTATATAACAAAGGGAATCAGTTATATGTATGCATATATCCCCATATCCCCTCCCTCTTACAGAGAATTTTGTTTTTTCAGGACTTCAGAAATATGTTGATTATATCCCTCAGCTTATGACATGATGTCATCATCAACCTGTATAACACAGCTTTTTTTCTTCGTTAAGATATGTTTGATATAAGTGTAGTTAGAAAACATACAGTATTTTATTTTATGTGTCTGTTTTTATTTTAATATTCATTATTTTTCTTAATTTTCATTCAACTGATTTTGAAATCTACCCACAGCATCATGTGCAAGTATAGATAATTGCAGTGTAGTATAAATCACATGCAATGATCACTGGAGCAGATGCTGTTGGTGTTCTGCCTATGCCCTCACAAGGTGTTACATTTTTTGTGTTTACCAGGCAGATTTCAGCTGGCCAGCACTTGCAGCTTCACCAGTGGTTTGCCCTTGGGCTACAGGAATTCACTCTGCTGAAGTTCATTTCAGTCCAGAGTGCCTGGAAATTAACACCCACTGGGCAGCACTGAGTGGATAAATACATAATCTCCCTGACTCTTGCCTGAGATTATTCTGAGGTGTGTATTCTGCACAGTTTTCCAGAGCCCATCTGTGGCATTAAGCTTCAGTTGCCCACTGTAGTAACTGGCTTTGAAACTATCTCTTACTGGCTGCTTCTGATCTCAGAAAGGAAGCTGTGAGCAGTCTTGAAGAGAGATCTTAGTTTCCTGCCCAGGAATTGAACCTGGGTAGCCTGGATGAAAACCAGGAATCCTAGCCACTAGACCACCAGGGGCTAGAAGCTAGAAGCAAAATTCCCCTGGCTTTTACCCCCATTTGAAAGGAAGAATGTTTCAAGGACGCAAAAACTGTAAAAACAGGTACAAAGTTTATTATCAGAGACACAGCATAATAAGTGGGAGAGCACACAGAGAAGCAATTTGTTTATTTAAAACAGAAGCAAGGCAGAAATACATACCGGGACAGGTGTGCAGGAGTCCTGAATGAGGAGAACAGTGAAGAGGTGATATATAGAACAGTCTTGTATAGAACAGTCATTCTAGGTCTTTCTTTACATTTGGCCAATTATCTCACTTCTTTTTCCACATCTGACCTGTCTTAGGTTCCTCCCCGACATGCATGTGCATCATTTTGCTAAGATGAATTGCACCGCAGAAACCTGTGGATGCATGTCCACACTTATTATGGGGTGGTGCCCCTTCCCTTTTTGACCCCCAAGGCACCTTCCCGTGCATGTGTAGACAGGGAATTGTTCCTTGACCTCAGGAGTGGTCATCTTATCTCTTTACTTCAGCAGAGCTCAGCTTCTGCCACCAGCTTTGTCCTTGGAGTGTCTGGGTGAGAACAAAGCTTCAATTTTACTCCACTTGACAAACACCAGCTGTCCAGCCCAGGGGCCAATCTATCTCCTACCTCACTTCCTTTTCCTTATTTTACCTCTCCACTTCCCTTTTGGTTTCCTCAGTTCTTGTCTCAATGTCTGCTTCTGGAGAGAATCCTAGTAGGGCAGCCACTCTTTTTTAAATCTACATTCCTAGTGGATAGATTGTTTCCAACATCTTGCTACCACAAACAAACACACACAAAAAACATTGTGATGAGCATAATTTTACATCTCCTCATGAATCTGTGAAGGAGTTCTTTAGGCTATATTACCCATAAGTGGATTATCTAAACATCAGGTATATTACACCACTACAGTACATCTTCTCTGTTTCTTCCACAACTTCACCGGCATTTTATATCATGTGACTTTCCAGTTTTTTTCACACTGTTTGGTATCAAACAGTGTTTCATTATTTGATTTGTATATCTCTACTTATTAGTGAAGTTAAGCATTGTTCTTTCCTACGCTTCTTAGCTGAAGGGAGGGTGTCTATTCTATGAACTCTCTATTTTTATCCTTAGGCTGATTTTTCCACTGAGCTTCTTGATTTTCTTGCTGGTTTACAGAAACTCCTATAAAATCTAGATGCAGATTCTTTCTTATTTTTTTGACATTGCAAATATCTTTTTCTCGTGTCACGCCTTTGTTCATGTTGTGTGTAGTGTTATTCATGGAAGAGACAACTTTAAATTGATTCAGTAAAATCCACCAAATGTAAGATACGTACCATTATATCTTACGCTTTGGGGTTCTTAAGAAATCCTCCCCTACCCAAAGGTCACAAAGATATTTTCTTACATTTTGTTTTTCTAATACTATTACTTTCATATTTAGAATTTTAATACATTTAAAGTTTATTTTTACATATATTGTGTGACATAGAAATTCAATTTTATCTTTCTTTGGATCAGAGCTAATTTTCTTTACACCATCAGTTACATAGTCAATTATTTTCTGTACTGATTTGTGATGCCATTCTATACTTTTCTGATTTTTCTATTTTGTTATGCAGGTCTATTTGTCAGCACATTTGTTAATATAACATTGCTTTAATCATTTTTGCTTTATAATGTCTAGAAGGGCATGCATCTTTTTCCAGCTCTTAGCTCCTCATTTTCAAAATTGTTGTAGATCTTCAGAGGTCTTTATTTTCCCATACACATTTTGGATCATTTTGTCAAGTTTTCAGGAAAGAAAAAAAAAAAAACACAACG
This sequence comes from Globicephala melas, assembly GCF_963455315.2. Classification (NCBI taxonomy): domain Eukaryota; kingdom Metazoa; phylum Chordata; class Mammalia; order Artiodactyla; family Delphinidae; genus Globicephala; species Globicephala melas. The sequence goes on along the minus strand of NC_083327.1, from coordinate 12,489,660 downwards.
CTTCTTCCAGTCAATTGAATTGAATTGCACTGAATTTTTAGATTAATTAGCACAGAATTTACTCCACAGCAGTTGTGCTTATGTTATCTTTTCCTATCCTGATAGCAGACGTATTTTCACATATATTTGTATAATTCTTAATGAGTCTATTTTTACACATTTATATCAAACAATTTGAAATTTATTTTGGTAAGTTATGGGAGTAAATATTTAATCACATTTTTGTAATAAGTTAATTACTATTTGTCTAGTTGCTTCTTTACTGATTTGTGATATAAATTTATTCAATTTTAATTTATTGCAGTACAAGGATTATTTTTTCCTCCTATCTATTCTGTTGCAATGACCTGTTAACTGCATCTTATAAGCATAACATATTAATTATATTTAGACCATGGGAAGGCATGACCTCACTGATTATTTTTGTTCCTAAACATTTTGGGAGGCTCTTCTTGTTCATTTATTCTTTTATACAAGCAATTCAAATAACTTGTCAATTTTAATTTAAAATTCCCATTAGAATTTTGTTCATAATTGTATTAAACTTCAAATTAATTTGTGAAGTTACATACTAATTCTATATTTTAATATGTATTTTCATTAATCAAAATCTTATTCTGTGTCACTTATATGTGCTTCATATATGTCTGCCTTAGAAAAGATCTTTCTAAAGTGGTCTTCAATCCCTTTTATGATGGCAGGGGTTGATTAGAATGGGGGATTATTTGACGGTAATGTGTCAACTTAAATGTATTGCATAAGAATATCTTTGAATGTTAGCAGTATTGACTGAGGGCTATGTCACCCCTAAGATCAACTGTGATGTATTAATAGGAAATACCACTTTATCCAAAATCAACATGTAAATGGTCCACACATTAACTAGGAAAGTGATTTTGTATAAAGAAGGTGCTCAATGATTGCATAATTGAATGATTGAATGCTGCAACTCTAACTTTAAGCTCCCATTTTTCTAACTTTTATAGACTAAGAAAATTTAGTTAATGATGTAACAGGATGGGCCTATCACAATTTAAAAGTATCCGTCCAGAAGTCCTGCCATATCAATGCAAATAGTCATCCTTCTGGTTGAACTAATTAAAGCTTTGTAAACCATACATTGTTTGCATTCACTTTTGATCTAGCAACAGCGTCAGAAATTTTGCACACTGCAAATATTCTCTACACATGACTTCACTAATCATTACTGAGCTGGGAAAGAAGCCAAACACTTGATACCAATGTTGCTTTTTGTTGAAAATCTTCATGTGCAGCGTGTGCCCCTTTATTTTTCCTGCTATGTGTTATTTAATGATTTTAATTGCATTGTAGAAGAGGTCTGCATAGATTGAGTGAGAAAAATAAGATTAAGGAGATCCCTGAGAATCAACTCTCCAGGCAGCTCATTAATCTACCCAGGCAGCTCGTGTTACAGTGGTGATGTCAATCGTAAACTGGTACTAAACCTAACTGAAAGTTTGGAGCAGCAACAAAGTTACCAGATGAACCATTTATATGCCTATCTCCTGACAGCAGTACCCATTTTCAGTATTGGGAGAGCAATTTTCCTTTTCATTTCCAACTACTGCAGTCCTAGACGATTCAACACTGAGTGTGGACACTGGTTATAGTAGAGAAATTGTTGTAATACACATCAAATAATTTAAGTTCAAAGGATTTAAAACACAGAGCTACAGATATCTGTTTCTTTTTTACTACCAGTAGACCTATAAGTGCTTGAAGTGGATTAAATTCCAAACCTGCTAAATTCCAAACCACACTCCATTCTAATGCTGAGTTTACGGAGCCTCACTTTGTCTTCTCCTCGAATCCAGATACAGGGCTCACCTTCTTGCTTATAAGTGGGCTTCAAATATCTTGCCCGTATCTCATCCATCCCTTACCACTCTTTTTGTCTCCATCAGCTACCATGTTCTCCCATATAAAAAAAAATGATAGTGCATCATTTCTATGTTCAAAAAATCAAAAGGTGCTATATGATCTCACTCTGGCTTGCTTTCTGAAGTCATCTGCTATCACTTCCCTTTTGGTTCAGTTCATTCCAACCATATAGTATATTTGTTGTTCTTTGGACTTGCCAAGCTTATTCCTCAGGTGCTTTGCCTCTACTAATCCCTCTGTCTATCTGTAATCTCCCCAGGATTTCACCTATTTGCTTTTTCACTTAATAGAAGTTTTTTTTTTTTTTTTTAGGTTCAATGTCTCCTAGAATCTTTTCTTAAACACTCTATTCAAAAGCTCTCCCATCACTTTCTTGATCTCCCCTGTTTTTTATCTTTGTCTTCATTGGCTTTCTTCTACATTAAAATTTTGGCAGCGTGAAACAAGGGTTATTTCATATTGTCTCACTGTGTCCTCCTTTCTATCACTCATATATATTTGTTCATGAACATCAAATATATGTGAGAACCAAACCCATATTGGGTGCGATTTATCTGATTCTGGGTGGGGAAGACTTAGACAATATCACTGCTAGGTTTATTCAGTCATGGAGACATTTGACTTACTTGCTAAACAGTCAACAAATATTAATTGAGCACCAACTCTAACTTGAACCCTGTTCTAGGCACTGGCGGTACAGTGGTGAGCCAACTAGATGTGTTTCCTGATGTTCAGAACTTACATCCTGATGATGTTGTTCATATTGAAATTATGGCAAGTTTTTACTCATTAGGAAAATCTATGTTCATCTGGGGTCCTAATAAGAAGAAATCTTTTGTCTAAAATCAGAAGAGATCCCTGAGAAGCTTGTTCTGGAAACTTCAGTTCACCTTTGTCTCCTTTGTCTGCACATTCTAGTGAAATATTTCTCTAATATTTGTTGGCTTCTGTTATACAAACAGAAACACACTGTGAAATATGAACATCAGTTTTAAATACTTATTAATTTGTGAGAGCTAGAGACAGCAGCACAAAAGACACTGGCAGTAGCTTATTATACATATATATTATTATACATATATATACATATATACATTATTATACATATATATACATAGAGAGAGAGAGAGAGAGAGTTTTAGGATCACTTGATCTCTGTCAACAGCAACTTTCCAAAATTCTTCACTCACACTTCACTTTTCACTCACAAAACCATCAGTCACTTTTATTAGTATCACTACCTGTTGCCTTAAAGGTAATGAAATATCACCTGAAGAAGTATGGTAATGACCAGGTTATTATTGAGGTTTTAAACCATTTATACCCACCAAGTCCACCTAATCCTATGGATTTGGTTGTATGTTATAGCTTACACTGTAGTCAAAAAGTTTTGTATTTGTGGAATTAAAATATTTTCCCCAGGGGAAAAAAAAAAAAGAAGAAATCTTGCCACTTAAAAGACTAAACTTTCCTACTACAACAGTCTCTGAAGAATACAGAGATGGAAACAGAAGCCCATTAGTGTGTGCAGAGACCAGCAGACTCAGGGCCCAGAAAAAACTGATAAAAGCTAATCCTGGAGAAATAAGAGATTTGAAGCAGGTATTCAACAGCCTATGTTTGTAAGGGAATAAAAACTTCCTTACAAATACTCTTGAAAAAGATTGTTTTTAAGTAAAGTTTAAGGAGTTACAGGTACGTAGATTAATAATTTTATACAAAAAGTAAAAATGTTATAAAGGGTGTAAAAAAGGAGGAAAAAAGGGCTGTAAGTCAATTCACTGAAAGCTTTCTTCCCATTAAAAATAATTAACACCCAAATCAATTTCTTGATTCTAAGGCTAATAATCAGAGACACATGAATCAATGGAAAATGTTTTCAGTATCAGCACCTTGTTGCTTTACTACTTTATTTGTCTTAGATTGTCACTAAGTGAGAAATATCTATATCTCTAAATATTTTGCTTTCTGATTCTCCCATAGTATGAGATTCAGTACTGTTGAACATAACTGGTTTAACTTTTAGCCCCCGAGCGCATTTCTGTTCATAGTAGATTGTATGTATCAAGTCCCTTTTCTGATTGAAAACCTACAATTACCACACGGGGGGCTGATATGCTACCGTCCTTTGCCACAAGTCCTACCCATGAAAGCTCTCAAGAGCTCAACAAGGAGGCTCGCCTGGACTCTTCACTAACTAATTAATAGCACTAATTAATCCCTCAGCATGATACCTTTACAACTATGTTAAACGATGTATCTTTTTTTTACTCATGGATTTTAAGCACGTGTTTGAATTCCCAGTAAGATTCCAGACATAGAGCATGTCACATTCTTATCTGGCCCCCTTTGCTTTTTCATATGTTCCTGTAACCGAGCAGAACCCCACGAAGCCTTCTCAGAATAGACCTCCACCCATGTCCCCCTGCCTTTTGTCTGTAGAAAAACTTTAGCCAAAGAATAAATTTAATCAGAGAAGTGAGAAAAAGCAGAAAGAAAGGAAAACAGTCAAGCAAGACAAAATAATAATACTTTAGCCATTAAACAAAGTCAAAGACATGTAGTTTTTCCTCAAGGACTCTAGGTAATATTCTGAGTCATGTTCTTTGAGCTGTTCTGCAGATACTGAAACTCACACCAGGTGGAAGAAATTAACTGTATGCTGCTCACAAGCACAGAGACCCCAGACCAGTTGGAACCAGAAGGTTGGTGATGATGACTCCCCATTACCTCACCACCAACCAATCAGAAGGATGTCCACAAACTGATCACGCCCTGCTCCTTGAACACTATAAAGACTCCTCACTACCCCCTCCAGGGAAGGACACAGTTTTGAGGGCATTGGCCCATTTGGGGCCCCTTTGCCTGGCAAAGAAATAAAGCTACTCTTTTCTACTCCACCCAAAACTCTGTCTCTGCGTTTCAATTTGACACTGGTGAGCAGAAGCCAAGTTTCAGCAAGAGTACTAATATATATGTAAGTGGTGCTCAATAATATCTTTAAAAATCTACTAAATTGATGAAGAAGTAATTCTTTGTCATTAGGAGGCTGAAATATTTGTTGGAATGTAAAGGGAGATACTCATAAAATATTACAGTGGTTCAGAGGGGGAAATTGTTTTTAGAAAACCACTTATGACTTAATTTTCCATTTACTTACTATACCCCAATTTCAGATAAATATTTCATATAAATACTCCTGTGTGTACCTACTGGAAAACTGATAATATAATAAGCCCTCAATAAATGTTTGTTGGCTCTCTTTTTTCTTTTTCTATATTTATAACTGTTTACATTTATAAAGAGTTTAAGTAAGAAAGTCTTTTGGAAGCTATAATTAGAAATGTATGAAGAAATTCATTGTTGACAAAAGTAGTTAAATCATGGAGATTAGAGGATATTTTTAGGAAGTTTTCTTTTTGCCTTAGACGAGCTCATTGTTATTTCTGGCTTCAAACATTTGGACCGCTAGAAGGGCTTCTGGAATCCAGAATACGAAGACCCTGAAATATGCTTTTGTCTGCTTGAAGACAACAAACTCTTCATGGGAAACTCAGTGGAGAGATCTGTCAACCTAAACATCCCATATTACCATCAGACATATGGGATCTGCAGTTTTTGAATTATAATGGAGGATGTTTTAAATTTTAAGGGTTGGTATGATTTCTTTCCATAAAGATAGCTAGGTTAACATTGTCAAACCTTTTTATAATCGTTGGTTTGTTACACTGCTCTCTTTAGAGTATGTCAATGATTTTTTTTTCATAGCATGAGAAAATTTGTCATAGAGACGTTTAATAAAACAGCTAAAGAAACCATAATATTTTCTAACTTCTTCCTCCACAACCATTTCTTGGAATTTCATTCAGTAATTAATGTTCTAATCCAGGGCACGTCTCTCTGAGGTAATCACGTTAGAGGATAGGACTTAAGGGAGTATGACTTGATCAAAACTTGTTCTCTTAGCCTGGGCAGAAAACAACATTTCTTTGCAAGCTATTGAACCATTTAGGTTTGGCATTCCAACAGTCATTTGGTCTGCCTTTAGACATATGACCATGTCTATCACGAGCTTTGCTTCTTGCTTCCAAAGAAGGAGGAATTTCCCGGAAAACAACAACTGTGTTAGGTAAGAGAGATCAAAACAGAGAGAGTAAAAATAAGACACAGAACCATGCAGCCTCATTTGTGTGACCTACGGTGTGAAAAGCATTGGAAGTAAAATTGAATTTGATTGAGCAGAAGATAATGAAATCTGTGACTTTCTAGTTGAGAAGGGATTTGTTCTGCCCTTTCATTTATAACTGCAATTATAGAAGCATTATTACAAACAAAAGGAAATTATCTTCAGTAATCAGAAAGTATAACTGGCTGGCCAGAGTTCAGGAAGTTCAGAGGCAGTTACAATAGAATACTACTCAGACAATGGTGACAGACCCATACTCACTAATTGAAAAGGACAAAAATTGTATAAACTATTCTAGTGGTTTAAAAACAAAACAAAAGTTAAGCTACTTCTGATATTACGAAGACTTCAAAGTAACATAAACAAAACAGTTAAACAGATATTACCATCTAAGGATCAAATAATTCTGAACAATATTCAGTGACATATGTTGAAATTTTTGAAGTAAAGATGGTAGAGAAAATCCTCAAATAAGTAATGGGATGAGACATGACATCCGGTATAGTGACATAAACTGAACCTCTGAGATTTCGTCACATACAAGGTGCCAAATGCCTCCATTGACCCAGTCTGTGTGCCTCTCTCAGAAGAACATATGTTGAGAAGTTCCGCATGGTGATTATTAAAATGCCTCTACTTTTAAGACAAAGGCCACACCAGCCTTTCCTAAGCTAAGCTTGGGGTTATTCTCTAATCTGCCCACTTCGTACTGTCACACTTAAAAGACTCTAAAGGAGAACCTACAGGGAAAGACATTCTAATTCAAAGCAATGAGGAATTGACACAGCTGTGACTCCTTTTTCTCTCTACCCACTACACTGAAACTCACATATCCCTCTGCAGATTGAAGATATGATTTTTTTCTCCACCAGAGACCTTAGATGAGGTGAATATCCCAGAAGAATAATTCACCCAATAGATTAAGAAAGGTGTAAGGTATACGGTGTTTGTTCCCAGTCCAGGTTGAAAGAGGGGACAAAAAAAATATTAGTGAAAAATGTTTGTTCTTAGAAAGTACTGTCCTTCTGACAATTAATCATATTTACGGTCATATTTAATGTTAGTTGTATTTTCTTTAATAAATTAATAAACTAAAATTTGGCTGTTTCATTGATCTTTATATATTTTTTAATTTATGGTTAAACATCACTGAGTGTTGGAACTTCCCTAATTAATGTAACTCAACAATGAAGTTGACCAAGTAAACGGAAAACTCTGTTGCGAAATGACCAAGGAAGTCCGAGCAGCCTAGCCCATGTAAGAGAGGACACAACAGAATAGGCTGCAAGAAAGAATTTAAGACTGACAGGTAAAATGAAATAGTTCCATAGTATAAACTAAATTTACATTTATTTAAGGATCTGAGATATCCCTTAGTCTCACCCTCTCAATTAGCAGAGGAGAGGCTCAGGCCATTAGAGGCTCCCCAAGCTGGGGAGTTAGCTCTGGGAAAACTGAGAACCAGAAGCTTGATCTGCTCCTAAAGTATATTCATTCTCTTCCAGCAAGCTGCTTCATTCAGACAACATGTCGTTAATCTTGCTCATTTGTAGTAGGAAAGCTGAGGCGTAGAAAATTTGTGAAACAAGTTCTAAAGAAAGAAAATTTGAGGGCTTCCACTGAGGAAAATAAGATGAGCATTATGAGAAATGAAAAATCCTATCTTCAATGAAAAGAGAAATCCAGGAGCAACGGTGAAAGAAGAACATATAGGCCGTTACAGAGTATTGAGTAGAGTTCCCTGTGCTATACAGTAGGTCCTTATTAGTTATCTATTTTATATATAGTAGTGTGTATATGTCAACCTCAATCTCCCAATTTATCCCTGCCTTCCTTACCCCCTAGTAACCATAAGTTTGTTTTCTACGTCTGTAACCTTATTTCTGTTTTGTAGATAAGTTCATTTGTACCTTTTTTTTAGATTCCACATATAAGCAGTATCATATGATATTACTATGAAGATAATGGTTAAAATACAACTTTATAGTATTTTTCAAGAGTTCTCCTATTTTAGATGGCAACCAGGAAAATAAGTTTTGTAGTGTTTCCTTTTTACATGTATTTATTAACCAAGCAGCCTTTTGCAGGGAGGCTATAGCTTGAGCTGTCTCATTTGCTGTTACTATTTTTTAAAGTAGGAGAAAGTTTTCATAGTTACAAGAAGACCTTGAGACCGTAAGGTTGCAGTTGGCTGTTGCTAGTAGATACTGTTTTGAAAATGGCTGATGGTGCCCTTAAGTCTGATAAAGTTTAGAGAACTCACGTTTTCGGTAATATAAGAACATGTCTGAACCCACGTCCATAATGGCCACCTAGTTCCATTTTGGATGTATGAGTGACAGTTATTTCATTTTGATTTTTAATGTAATTTTTTTAGTGGCTAAAGCAGATGTACAATGCATGTTTAATAGGCCTCAAACAGGCAGTTTTCGTTAGCCTAAAATTCAAATTCAATCATGTATAGCCAGAATGATTTCCCCATACCTCAATATGTGAAAATTTCTTCCATTATTTCCGCCTTTCGATTACAAATCTTTCCATAAACGGCATTGATAATCAATACATTTCTCCAACGTTGCCAGAGTGGCCCAGTAGCCTGCTTTGGGTCCATTTATATGTCCCTCAAAGCTAGGCCTCTTTCTTTTACCTAGTTCTCCATTTTGCAGGAAAACTAATCAGATATCATGAACGGGCTCAGAGGTATGTTAACGGGGAAATGCTTTGTAGGCTATACATTTTATCACTTGTACCCAATTGTCACACAAGCCTGGTACATGTGCTTTTAGCAATTCACTTAAAACAAGCACTGATACGTGTCATGAATAGTTATATTCTGTGACAACTTCACTAGAGAATTTTCTTTTCATCCTGAACATTGGGGTCAAACATATGGTTAGAAGTAAAACAATAAATTTACATTTTGACAGGAAGACAAACATTTGGTAAACAGTGCAATTGAATTAGTTGGGTGGTTCTTACAGGCCTGGTCTAGGCTTTTATGTCAGCTGTCTTCCACTCTTGTCTTCTTATCCTGGTATGGGTGTCATTTGGGGTCAACAGTCTTTTCTATAGACAGTCCAATGCAAAGGCCCTTCTTAAATGGGAAGTATGAATTTAAGAGTCAATTCCCTTCAGTTTTGTTGCATGTGTGCTAGTTACGAGTACCTAATAAGGGTCCTTTTATTTACTTTTGAGACAGTCCATTAAATGATGTCTTTTCCAGAGTACATAATCTCCTAGTTGCAGGTCACAGGGCATCTGATCTTCATCCAATGATAGATTACTGTGATTGGCTTTAGAAACAAGCTTAGAATATTCTTTTACTAATTCAATTAAACTTTATAATAATATAACAAAGCAACAAAGAGCCACAAAGCTATACTATTGAAACATAATTTTTCTCTTTACCTTCATTTCTACTAAATCTAGCTAAATTAAGACTAATTTGTTCAAAATAAGTTTGGTTTCGTTAAGCATGGCCTGATTATTCACATAGTGTAATTGTTCATACAGGTTTTTTCAAATTGGCTGCACTGGAACTTTTCATTAGGAATCTCAGACAGAACTTTTAAAAGGCATTTCAAGGCCAGGAAAGTCATGCCAATGGCTTGCCTTCAGATTCTGCCTGTGATATCTACAGAGTGGGTAAATTTGTCTCTTTTCCAGGTCCCCAAAATATCTAGTTTTCTGCACATGCCAAGAGATATTCTTTTCCACTCACCTGATAAGGTTGCTCAGAACCCAAGAGTCTCCAATGTTTGGAGGAACCAGGTGGAGAGAAAAGAAAAATATTATAGTTTTATCCACAGGTATCAATTAGCAAACTGTTGTAAATCATAAGTAGCTTGAGGAAAAGGGCTTTTCTATATCTGAAAAACAAAGATTAGAAGCCAGTAGTATGTCAGACAAGTCATAAAATTATAATCATATTTAGCAGTTCATTTAATCCCATATAATTAATCTCTGTTCTGTTTGAGTCCAGTTTTTCCATTAGTTTTGTTGTCCTTGCCTGATGGTTGAGGATGATAGTGAGAATTTCAAGAAGTTTGTGAAAGTTTTGTTAATGCTAGCATGATTTGTCCAGTGAGCTGGGTGCCTTAACCACTGGAGACTGTAGAAACTATGCTCCAAGTGAGAAACACATTTTCTAACCTTTCCTTTTCATTGTCAAGGCATCAGTCCTGCAGCCAGGGAAGGCTTTAACCCATCAAATACAAAAATGAGGTTTATCTAGGAGCCAGGAAAAGCCATGCAACCATTTTAGATTTCCCATAGCCCTGACTATCTAATTTACAGCTATTGTTTATTCATTTTAAATTCCCTGACTTAGGAGTAAACCGTTTCCATGCTACAATGGCATCAGGATGGCAGAAGTCTGACAATGAGGGGAAGTCCTAAGAACATACAAAATTCTTTTTTCAAAATACCTTTTTCACAACCCTTTTATCACTTTCTGGATTCATATTAATATGCCCCATATTTTTTGCATCCAGAAACAACCTACTGTAGGGCAAAATTATTATCATCATTTTTTTCCTCAGTAAAAATATCTCCATTCTTTGTATCTTCTCTCGCTGGCAATACATTTCCTACATGCTTTACACACTGAAATGTTTCCCTTCTCATTTTAGTAGCTTTAATTATGTATTATAATTTTTAACCTTTTAAAAAAACCTTAATCTCTAATGAGAACCAAGAAGAAAACAGTTGTGAACTGTTTGTCATATTGGCATTCTCTGATTAGCCAACTTAAGAACATATTCTATAAACATGCATTTTCCCAAAGCACAATTTCTTTTTTCTAAGTGGTACGAGACGTGTCTAATAAACGCAAACATCTTTAGTTTCCCTCTTGCAAGAAGCAAAGGTAGGTAAATTTAGATTTGTTTCATTTGTAAGCACTTACTTTTCTTTAAGCCAATCAAATAGAGCTCATTTACGAATGAACCTCAGCAATATTATTCAAAGACAAGGACGGAGGCATACATATATCCAGACAGAGATATCATTGTTTCATCTTTTTATATTTCATGAATCAGGCATTGCAACTAAACTTTTAATTAAACAGTCAGAATAGTCAAATTTACACATTTGATTTTAAAAGGCTTCTTTTTCTTCCCTTCTTTTTTTTCCTCTTGGCTTGAAGTTCTACTAATTAACCCAAGGCTGAGGTCCCAGACAAAATGGGCTGTGTTTGTACTTCAAGGACATGATAAGCGTTAATTTCAAGTTTTCTCCTAAGAATATCTTGTTCTCTCAGGGTCACTGTTATGAAAAAAAAAAAGTATTTTATTCTCTGACTGCACATGAAAAAAGGACCAGTTTTGGAATTTCAAAAGAGTTTCATCTCAACAAATTTTCCCCAGAGTCTAAAGAATACTGTGACCACACGGTGTTAAATTATTTTTTCTTATTTATAGGTTGACCAGTCTGCCAAAATTTTCCCTAGGGGGCTGTCAAATGGAGTCAGAGAAGGACTTCCCATGTTGAGTCAGATTAAACACTCTCAGGCAAAACCAAAGGCAAACCAAATCCTCGCCAGCCAAATGGAAGCCACAAACAAAAACCAAAACCCAAAAAACCCAAACCAAAACAAACAAACAAAAAACCCAAACAGCCCAATGCTCAATTGACTTCCAAGTCCCGCTAAGCTCATGGCCTTAGTCCAAGTGGCACCTTACAAATGGGATCTAAAAATTCCCCAGCAGGGAAACAGAAGTTTCCCTAAATAGACAAGGTTGAGGGGCCTCAGTCAGAATGCACACCGGGAGACTTACTGAAGTGCTGGCAGTGGTGTCCTGATGTCCCAAATGCTAACTTTCTCCTTCCCCAAGATATTTTCTCAGAGCAGGAAGTGCAGATCATTGCAGGCAAAAGGAGAGGAGGGTACCCTCAAGGAAAAGGGGGCTTTGACATCTGTTAGGGCAGCCTCTATCCTCTCCTTCATCTCCACCCCAGAGCTCTAACTACCGAGAAGGCAGTCTGGGTATGATCACGGCACAGCCCTACGGCAGGGGATCCCTGGCAATCTGGCCTCCAGAGGAATCCTCCAACCCTCCACTCTCCCAAAGGAGGCTGGCGTAGAGAGGAACCTCGGAGTGTCTGATCAAGCTGAGGGGCGAGGCGGGGATGCCTGCCCATGAGTCGATCCTGGCCAAGCCCCCCAAATTCTTTTGCAGAAACTCAGACTGTGTTCACTGGTGCCTAATAGAAACACAGAGACAGAGTTTGGATGAAGTAGAAAAGAGCAGCCTTTACTGCTTTGCTAGGCAAAGGAGGCCACGGTGGGCTAATGCCCTCAAGACTGTGTGACCCACCCTGGAGAGGGTAGTGAGGAGCTTTACAGTGTTCAAGGAGCAGGGCTGTGCAGCTCGTCGACAATTCTCAGATTGGTTGGCCTCAAGGTGAAGTTTCAAGCATCATCAACCTTCTGGTTTCAACCAGTCCAGGGTCTGTGTTCTTGTGGTCAGTAGTTTTCATCTGGAGGGGGTCTGTTTCCTGTAAAAACAACGTAGGAATCTACATCAGGCCTTTATCGCTATCTTTCAGGGAACTGTGAGTTTGGTGATTCTGCTACGTGGCAGATGTTTTGCATCTTCACTGTCCCCAGTCATTAACGATTGAGTCAGCATGTTACTTCAAAAGACAAGGACGCAGGGGCTTGTACAAGGTTTCAGAACTGCACCTTTCCTTGTGTGATAGGCGCTGTAATAATACTGGATTCGCAATGGAAATGCTTATGTAAATAATAGCATACTTCCCAGCTAGGTCTGCCCCAGTGTTTTTCGCTAAGAGTAGCATAGTGTTTTGCTTATATTTCCAGATGCAGGTGGTCAGACCTGCTCGGTAGAGAGGAAACTGGGTCACAGGGATGACTTAGGTTATCGACACGGAGACCTACAACTTAGCCCCGTGAAATGTCGCCCTTCGGTGAGATGCCCTCCGGCACCATGCACGGCATGTCACGCAAAGGGAGTGGGGTTTGGTCATTGTTTGGTCCAGATCAGTGGCCACTCTCTCGTGGTTCTCAGTCCCTTAGTATTTCTGCAGTGTCAGCCTCATACAGAATGCTTTCCTTAAATTCTGTCCCCTGAGCTTCAGACACTTCAGTAACGTCCTAAATAACTAAGAAGTGGAAAATGGATGCACAGGGATTGGTGTTTTCTGACAAGCAGCTGAAAATAGCATGCCATCAAGATGTGAAACCCAACGACAAGTCAATGTCAGTAATGTGGAGTAGCAGGAACAGGTCAATGAGAGCATGGGCCTTCCCGTGCCTGCGGCTGAAGGCCAGAAGCTTGTACACCTACGGAATCCTAGGACCCGAGAGATAGAAAGGACTTCACACATCAGTTACAACCTTCCAATTTCCATACAGACACCCCTTCTGCATGGCCTGAGCAGAAGGTCATCCAGGATATCCTGGAACACTTCCACTGAAGGAAGAACAGGTAGGTGCAGCGTCTCTGCTCCCTGGAGCATGACCCCCCAGAACTGTATGTGATAATTGAGACCAAGGGATCAACTGCACATAGTTTATTGCATTTTGAGGGGTGGAAAACTCCATTTGTAATAAACGGAGTTAAAACTGAATTATTGCGGCAATGACCTAATTGATTTAAAAAAATAGTTAAAAAAATACAGCTTTAATAAAAATACAGCTTTGCCTGAAATACATGGACTCTTTTATACCTTGTATTATTTGAATTAATCACACTTTGTTTTCTAACAACATTATAAATAGAAACAATTCCTCTTCTAAAATCCACCTTGTTTTTCAAAGCTGTTTTTAATTGACACAGTAAAGAAATACTTTTTTTAAATTACATCTTGGTACATACACACACATAACTGAAATGCAAACAAAAGCATCACAGAATAATACTCACCCTTAGCATCACGCAGTTGAAGGTTTTCTATTATTTACTATTCTATTCCGCTTTTTTTGTTTTGTAAAATCATTAGCGCTTTAATTTTTGCTCACACCAAGTGTACATTCTCATTCTAAGTCAGCTGTGGTTCTGCTACATATTGTCTTCACCCAGGACCTAAGATGATGAAGCAGATTCTAAGCAGAGCATTGTCCTTTCTTCTGGTACATGGAGAAACCATATGCTGGTCCTTAAGGCTTCTTCCTACAAATGAAACACATTCCACTCCCTTACATTGGCCAAAGCAAGTCAAGACACGTGGCTAAGTCTGATGTCTTCAGGTTAGGGAGACATAATCCTTCTTCAGAGATAATTAGCAGATATTTGTGAAAAATAGTGTTTCCTACTTTTGAGCTTTACATACATTCATGATTTCTTATAAATCTTAAAGCCATGTTTATAATAGGTATTATTCACCCTATTTAAATGATGGCAAGAATAAGACTCATAGATCATAGAACTATTAAATGACACAGCCTGGATTCAGAGCATATCTGTGATATATAAACCCATTCTTATAACCTGTACATTTTTTAAATCACATCCCAGTAGACTGAGATTTCTTTTACAAGATCTCCCCAAACCTAGCAATTATAGTAAGAAAACACAAACATTAATAATATTCCTGGGCTTCCCTGGTGGCGCTGTGGTTGAGAGTCCGCCTACTGATGCAGGGGACGCAGGTTCGTGCCCTGGTCCGGGAGGACCCCACATGCCGCGGAGCAGCTAGGCCCGTGAGCCATGCCGCTGAGCCTGCGCGTCCGGAGCCTGTGCTCCGCAACGGGAGAGGCCACAACAGTGAGAGGTCCGCGTACCGCAAAAAAAAAATAATATTCCTATTCTATCATTTAAAAATAACTATTGTCCAACCACTGTAAAAGATTCAGCTCTGCAGTCTGAAAAACACTGTTCTATGGATGTTCAAAGAGGTTCAGAATGTGGAAAATGTCTTTGTTTTCCATAATGACTAATTCTAAGAAAATAATATTGCATTATGAAACTAATTTAATTACAGAGCCATGAGATACCTGGAATGGAGAAACCAACACTGTATTCAACTCTACACACAAGTGTTAGTTAAACCTATTTCAGAAAAAAAAAAAAAACCTGTCTAAATTACAATAGATTTATATGTGAGATATCTTTTTAAACAACCATCATAAGAATGAATGTAAAGGAATACTTACTTTAAAAATTCAAATTGCTAGCAACTGTCTGTTTTTCCTTTAATTATTTTCTTGACAAATACCTTTGAATAACAGTACTTTCTAGATCTTTTTGAGCACTTTTAATGGGTGAAGTTTTGTTCTAAGTGCTTTATGTAATTTACCTCGATTAATCCACACAACAACTTACAAGGCAAGGAATATTGTTACCTCCATTTGACAAATATGAGAACAGAAGTTAAGTAAGGTGCTTTGGTCATCCAGTTGGTGAGTGAGAGAGTCTGGGTCACACCCAGGCTCTCAGGCTCTAGAAAATATGTCCTATTTTTCTAATTATGAAAACATATAAAATTTACCATTTTAACCATGTTTATATGTGCAGTTCAGTAGCATTAAGTGCATTTACATTGCTGTGCAATCTTCACACCATCCACACCCAGAACTGTTTTCATCTTGTAAATCGGAAACTGTACTCATTAAACAATAACTCTACATATTCCCCATGGCAACTACCATCCTACTTTCTGTTTCCATTAATTCAATTATTCTAGGTACTTCATATGAGTGGCATCATACAATATTTGACCTTTTGTTACTGGCTTATTTTACTTAGTATGTTTTCAAAGTTCATCCATGTAGTAGCACGTATCAGACTTTTTTCCCTTTTTAAGGCTGAGTAATATTCCATTGTGTGTATACACCACAATTAGTGCATCCATTCGTTTACTGACGGGCACCTGGTTGCTTCCACCTTTTGGCTATATCAATAGACCTGCTATGAACATGGGAGTACAAATAACTTTTCAAGTTCCTGCTTTCAATTCTTTTGGGTATATACCCAGAAGTGAAATTGCTGGATCATATAGTAATTCATGTCTTAAATTTTTGGAGGGACTGCTATTCTGTTTTCCACAGACTTTGGACCATTTTACATTTTCACTGGCGGTATACGAGAGTGCCAAATTCTCCTCGTCTTTACCAACACTTGTTACTTTCTGATAGGTTTTTAGGTTTTAGTTTGTGTTTAATACTAGCTATCCTATTGAGTGTGAAGTTTTTGTCTCCATCTGGTATTTCTCAGAGATGGTTTCTGTTGACTTATTTTTTTCTTTGAATAGGCCATACTTAACGTTACATTTTATGTGTTGTGTTTTTGTTTGTGTTGTTGTTAAAAAATGGACATTTGAATCATTTAATGTGGTAACTGGAATTTAGAGAATTTCCCTTCCCCAGGGTGCTGGGGGTTTCTCATTCTCTTTTTTTGTTTACTTGTTTTCTTGTTGTAGGGTTTTTCTGGCCAACAATAAGCCTGAGGTGTAAACTTAAGGTCTTAGTTCTTTTCTGAGTCTGCACCTTTCCCTGGGCATGTGCAAAGACTTTCTAAATTCCCTTGTATATGTAATTGGTTTTGAATGTCTTAACCCTTAATTGTCTGGCTCCCAAAAGAGGAAAAAAGAGAAAAATGAAAGGGGAAAAAATACAGGCACCGGATCTTTAAATCCCCTGAAAGTCACTTCAGCAGGAAGGGGAAAGGTTTGCAACAATTTCTGCCCATCTCTGTGTCTGAACTCCACAGTCAGAAGCATCAATCAGCAGTCAGAAAATGGATCCCCAATATTTGGAGGACAACATCCTTATTGCCCACCCTGACTCCCACAAGCTGCATGAAAACTGCTCAAGGAACATGTGTGTGGCTGCCTGCCATGTGGCTGTGGGATAGCGGATAGGTAGCTATAACTGCCCTGCTGCCCCAAGATCTGAAATTGACCAAAATAAAAGGTTATTAATCATCCAGGACTTCCCCTAGATGTTGCAAGCTTTTAACAGAGTCCACAGTTCCAAAGTAGTTACATCAGACAGATGCTGACATTGTAATTGTTGTCTACGTGGAAAACCAGATTCCCGGTCCTTCCTGCTCAGGCATTTTAACTCTCTAGAGAGTACATTCTTAACTACGACACTCCTGTAGCTTTCTTTTTTCCCCTTCCTACCAAAATTTGCTAACTGGCGTCCTTATACAAGGGATACATGGGATAAAGGAATAATTGTCTGGACATTACAAAATGAATTAAACTATGGACTGCAACCCAAGCTCAAACTTCTCTGTTAGTCTGGGAGGCACTGTAGTTTCCTAGAACCTGTTCCTGAGGCACTACTGCCTTCCAGTCATTCCTTCCTCCTAGAGTTAAAATATGTCTTGCTATGCAAATGATTAAGGACATTGACTTTATTTCCTCATTTTACCTAAAAATTTCAGGTCCAGTATTCATTTCCCTTTCAACATCACAAAGGAGTCTGGGTGATAAGGAGAAGGGGAAGGTCTTCCTCAAATGGTGAGAACCTTTGAGTATAGTTCTGTGGATTCTGTCTCTGTAATGTCCCTCTGTCCCCCTTCTCACCATGGCAACTACTAGGGCTGTCCTAAGTCAGCCTCCCACATCTCTCTCCTTAATTATGTTATTTGTCTCCCAACTGCTTTCTTAGCTCCACTCTCTTCCCCACTAATAAATCTTCCATACTGGTACAAGTGTGATCTTTCAAAAACATATATCTATCTGATCATGTTACTCTTCTGTTTAAAAACTGTGTTTTGGGGATATGAACACAGATTTTCACGTGGTGTTTTCTTTGATCGCCACAAGCTGGATGCAGCCTTACTCTCCATCACTGGAGACATGGGTAAGAGATACGCTGAGAAATACAGCCCAGTGACAGTTTCCTGTGGTAAAAGGCAGAGTAATTAGGTATATGTAGCCATCATGGTAGATTTTCAAAACTGTGTTGAAGGAGAAGAGTAAAAAACAGAATAAGACAAACAGAAAAATTTCATATATGTATACATAAATCACATACCCAAAGATATTATCTATGCAGCATCCTTGAAAAATGTTTAACTTGAATCTAACCGTGAAGAAACAATCAGAAAAATTAAATACATGTGCCTTCTAGAAGAAAGCTGGCCTGTGCTCATCAAAAATTCAATATTATAAAAAATAAAACAAAAAAGTCTGAGAATAGTTTTAGATTATAGGCAACTAGAGGAAGACTGCATGAGCTTTCAATTGCAGTGTATGACCTTTGAAGATATTCTGGATCAGAAACATCAGCTATAAAAGTCATTATGGTATAATTGGGAACATTAAAATGTGGCTGTCTATTAGTTAATAATATTGCATTAATGTTCATATCTTTAGACGCTATAATGCTATGGGAGGAAGTTAGAATTGGCACAGGAAGATGAAGGGGAAAATTGAAAGAGTTGCCTTGAACCAATGAGCATGATTATCCCAACACTTTGCACCTGAAATTCAGCTAGAAAACATATAAACAGATAGTAAAAATCTCCTGGGGCCTCAAGCATGAACTGTAAGTCCCTTAGCATTTTCCATGAATCTCTCAAGATCTAGCATCTGTCCTCTGCCAATCTTCTATTCCACACAGTGGGCCAGTCCAACGTACAATGATCCCTGTAGGCAGCTATGCTCATTCGTGTTTCTGTTGCTTTTCTCATACTACTTTCTCCAGTGAAAATGCTCTTCTCCTTTTCTTACATAGCATAATCTTACTCATTTTTTCAGACTCAAGGACTAATTAAAACTTTCTTACCTCCCTCTCTCTCTTCTGTCACTTCTCTGAACTCTAACCTACACATACACATGCATACACACACAAAACTTTCCCCTTAATGCTATCCTAGACTCTATAACTTACTTCCTCTGATCAGTTGACATGTCTCTCTAGATCGATATTCCTTTAAGGTGGAGGCCATGTTTTATTCACACTTGTTTTCCAGATACTGAACATAGTGACTGATGGGCAAGTATTCAATAAATATTTGTTACACAGATGAATTGAGGAAGGAAGAATATCATGGTCTCCTTACATGCTCAGGCTACTGACCAGAAAAGTAAATTATTTGCAAGGTCATCAAGCTAACAAGTGAGATCTAGAACAGACCTCCCTGATATAGTGCATTATGTAATCATACTGTCTTCATTCATTTTCAAACATTTATTGGCTGTCCACAGTGTCCTCAAAATTGTTCATGGATATGCAAATACAAAGAAATGAGTAAGATGCAATTCCTATGCTTGGGTGTCTTAAAATACAGTGGAATCAATAAAATATATCATGTATTTATAATAGTGCAGGTAATATCTTGAAAGAAAAAAAAATGTTTGAGAGGTTTAGAAGAGAGGATAGTCTAAATTTAATGTAGGGAAGAGAAAAGTTTGAGAGCAAATGTTTGCAGAGATCTTAAAAGATGCATGGAATTTAGGCAGGTGGGGAGAGAAGGTAAGGAAAGAAGAAATAGTGAAGGGGATTCCGCAGGGCAAGACAGACCATGGTAGGAGGTAGGTGAAGAAGAGGGAGTGAATACCTCTCATCTTTTCCCTCCTACTCTATTCCCACGGCCATCGTTGCCTTAGTGCAGGACCTTATTATGTCTTGTCTGGTTTACTGGTTGCTGTACCTCCAGACTGCCTCCATTCCCCATATCCAACACTCTTTATTTTCTACTCCACCACGTGAATTAGGTCCCAAATGCAAAAATCACACTAACTAATGTTTTGTTTAAGATCCTTCAAAGAGTCAATTTTCCCTTTAGGTTAAAAGTCGCACACCTTTGCTTATCATAGAAACTTGCTCAGGATTTCCCTGCTGCCTCCGGTCTAGTCTCAACTCCTGCATATTTCCAACTGGGACCTTACCTATCATGCCAACCTCTTGAATTTGCCTGAACATCCTAAACTCACTGTCCTATATCTTAACACACATTGCTCCCATAGCCTGGCCTGCTCTCCATTCCCTCTCCTTTTCTTTGCTGTCCCAGTTTTCATTCTCTTTTAAAGCAAATATTTACTGAATGCTAACTATGTGCCAGATATACATCTAGATGTAGAGACACAACTGCAAACAAGATGCCTGTAGCTCCTCTCCTCATGGAGCTTATGCACATTGTCCTTCACAAATATGTACTTGTCCTCACCCAAGTGAAGATTAATGACGCCTCCTTTGTGCCCCCAATAGCACCTCCTGTTTAAAAATACTTTCCTGTTTTCTGTATTGTATATATTGCATTATAATTATCTGTTGATTTTGTCACAAGGATTGTCTTTTCTAACCTCTGCTTTCCAAGCATCTTAAACATTTAAAATAAATAAATAGGGCTTCCCTGTTGGCGCAGTGGTTGAGAGTCTGCCTGCCGATGCAGGGGACGCGGGTTCATGCCCCGGTCCAGGAAGATCCCACATGCTGCGGAGCGGCTGGACCCGTGGGTCACGGCCACTGAGCCTGCACGTCCGGAGCCTGTGCTCTGCAACGGAGAGGCCACAACAGTGAAAGGCCCACGTACCGCAAAAAAATTAATAAATAAATAAAAATTTTTGTGTTTTTTAAAACTATTTATTGAAATGTAGTTGAACTACAATGTTACATTAGTTTCAGGTGTACAGCAAAGTGATTCAGTTACACACACACACACACACACACACACACACACACACACACACATATATATATATTCTTTTTTAGATTCTTTTCCATTACAGGTTATTACAAGATATTGAGTATAGTTCCCTGTGCTATACAGTAGGCCCTTGTTGGTTATCTATTTTATATATAGTAATGTGTATATTTTAATCCTAAACTCCCAATTTTTAAAAAATTAGGAATTTGGGAATGAAAGTTTTGAAGTGAATGAATGAACAACTTATCTTTGCTAAAATTAAAGCCAGACACGTGCTCAGTATCTAGTCCCCCTTTCTCCACACTGACAGAAACCTGAATTGTGAGAGTGCCAATTTACCTAAATAAAAACTCCTTCGTCCTTTCCCTTGAAGACTAGGGTGACCAATGTTAAGTAAAGGAAAGTTGTAGTGAGGTCTCCAAGATAGGTCTTTGAAGGGGCTGACTCTGCCAACCTATACTGCCATTTACCCCCAACCCCTTCCTTCTTCTCTCTCTCTGGAAACCACCATCTTGGAGGTTGGAGCTGAAGCCACCATCTTGCTACCTGGAAGATGAAAACCATGCTCTAAGGGTGGTGGAGAAGGAAGATGGAGGGAGGTTGAGGCATTGACAATATCATAGAGCCACTGCACTCCCTCTGGACTGCCTGCCTCCAGATTCAAGTGAGAAGGAAATACTTCCCTATCTCCAGAGAAACCAGATAAGAGACTGGAATGATACTTCGAGAGAAAGACAACTTGATTGCCAAGTGGTCTGGTGGATGGTAGAGAAGAAAGCAGCTACAAAGAAGAGCCCAGATTTTAACTGAGGGAGCAGCTAAGGGAGAAATCAAAGACAAGATGAAGAAAGGAGCTAAAGCCGTTGAAAGTAGGTTGGAAATATTGTCAGAATTGAGTGGAATTTTATTTGATAAGGCAGACTCGAGGTTATTTTGGATAAACTGGTATTAGGAAGCCAATGAGGTCTCCAGGAGGTGACATCTATGAGGGTAAGAGACATTTGAGAATGAAGCTCACAGAAAAGTCTGGATTCAAGCTTAATGGTTAACACTAGATGTTACCGGCAGGAGACTCAAGAACCAGGAAGTGGATCCAGCTCTGGTCCATGAAGAGCAATGTCATGAAAAGGCAGCAGGAAGAGGGGAAGCCAGAGATACCATTTTCAACAGGAGAACCAGAACTCAGTATCCCATAACAGCATGTAACAACAAAAGCGGTGTTATGTGTGCCTGTAAACACTTCAATAAACTTGGTAACATTTGGATCGTAGGTTCTTTGAAAATTTAAGCTAAAGACTCTAGCTTAAAGAATATTTTTAATTACCCCATTTCCTAGCAAAATCTAGTACATAGTTGGCTCTGAAAAATTTGCTATTGTAATTTTTGTTGATTCACCCAGAATAGGGGAAGGCTCCATGCTTTGCAGACAACGAGGCGCTTCCGGGTATTTTCAGACTGCTGATGCTGAACTTTGCACATAAGTTGCTCCCTTCCTTAGAACACTTTAGAAGTGAGGTATAAATATTTAAGAAAGGAAAAGGTTATACTGTGCTTTCCTTGATTGACATAACCGAGGAAGGAGAAATTGAAATTTTAAATATATTCTCTACGCTCTGCCTTTAAATCAACTGAAATAACTTCAACTCCAATCACCGCTAGGTTGCTCTGGGAATCAGTCTTTCCTAAGGTGACAACTAAAGTAACATGGATTCTATAATATTATTTTAATACATGACTAGATTCTGAGAAAAATACCTTCTCCCAACATAACTGTAAGAAATCAGTAAATGTTAAAATAAGCAGACTGCTATAAAAAAGAACCTGACTTTTAGCCACAACAATTTCCCTCAGTGTGTAGATAGGAGAAATCTTTCCCTAAAATGGTGTGAATTGAAAGTGAGCATTTTCCAACCTTGTACCATAAAGAATAATAACCACGGAGCCCAAAGTATATATATCTTTATTAGTAATAGGGACGTTGAAAACTTGCAAAAACCGTACTTAACAGAGGTTCACATGTTTTCTGCATCATAACCCATTCCTCTTTACAAGCTCATCTGTTTTTGCACAGAGCTGCTATCCTGAACCCCTTGGTGCCTCCTGGTATTATTATCAACCATCAAGTTATTTCTATCATTTCACATGTTTGCCTCCTCCAGTATCCCTGAACTTTAGCTCTATTATAATCTCCATGATAGAAAAGACAATACACGAAAGTATGAAGATTTCATCTGTACTGCAAAGAGACCACTGTTTGTTTTATTTTTTTCTCTTTTGCTTAAACCCTTGGGTAGCAGTACCATAATTACTGAGAAATTTCTATTGATCTTTAACTTCAAATTTCCTGAAAGTATTTGGTAGAGTTATTTGGCATTTCTTCATTCCTGCAGAGCAGAAAATAAGAGCCCAGAGTTGGGTTTAAATTTGTGTTCTTCCAATTACTGTCTCTGAGACGTTAGGCAAGTTAACTTTATCAATTTGCACCTCAGTTTTCTCATATGCACAATGGAGACAAAGCAATACTCAGACTAGGAGTTTGGCAAGAATCAGTGTACGTAAAATCCTTTGCAGAGGCAGTTGCTGGATCAGAGTAAGCCATCACAAAATTTTAGCAATTGTTCTTTAAACATTTATTATAATTTCTACTCATAAAGTATATATATATATATATATATATATATATATATATATATATAGTTTTTTTGCAGTGGAAAACAGAAAGAAAAGACCAAACAGTCCATTGGTCAGTCCCTAGTCATGTTGACTATGCTATGATAGTGATGCCTCTTCTAAAACACTTCATATTCAAAATGTTCAACCATATACTACTACAGATAATTCATAATCCAAAACAAATGTCCACACAGAAAACATGCTGTGAGACTATCATGTTAATTTCTAAGCAGAAGAAATCTCAAACCTGAATATTTATTTCATTTATATTTATATTAAAAGTTGTTTTCAGGCAGAGTAGAAGGATGTGAGCTCACTCCCTCTTGTGAGAGCACCAGAATCATAACTAACTGCTGAACAATAATTGACAGGAAGACACTGGAACTCGCCAAAAAAGATATCCCACATCCAGAGACAAAGGAGGAGCCACACTGAGACAGTGAGAAGGGTACAATCACGATAAAATCAAATCCCATAACCGCTAGGTGGGTGACTCATGAACTGCAGAACAATTAATTATACAACAGAAGTCCACCCACGGGGATGAAGTTTCTGAGCCCCATGTCAGGCTTCCCAACCTGGGGGTCCAGTTGGGAGGAGGAATTCCCAGAGAATCAGATTTTGAAGGCTAGCAGGATTTGATTGCAGGACTTCAACAGGACTGAGGGAAACAGAGACTCCACTCTTGGAGGGCACACACAAAGCAATGTTCACTTCAGGACCCAGGGGAAGGAGCAGTAACCCCATAGGAGACTGAACCAGACCTGCCTTCTAGTGTTGGAGGGTCTCCTGCAGAGGCAGGGTGTGGCTGTGGCTCACCAAGGGGACAAGGACACTGGCAACAGAAGTTCTGGGAAGTACTCCTTGGCATGAGCTCTCCCAGAGTCTGCCATTAGTCCCACCAAAGAGCCTGTAGCCTCCAGTGTTGGGTTGCCTCAGACCAAACAACCAACAGGGAGGGAACTCAGCCTCACCCATCAGCAGACAAGCAGATTAAAGTTTTATGGAGCTCTGCCCACCAGAGCAACACCCAACTCTACCCACCACCAGTACCTCCCATCAGGAAGCTTGCACAAACTTCTTAGCCTCATCCACCAGAGCGAAGACAGCAGAAACAAGAAGAGCTACAATCCTGCAGCCTGTGGAATGAAAACAACATGCACAGAAAGATAGAAAAATTGAAAAGACAGAGGACTATGTACCAGATGAAGGAACAAGATAAAACCCCAGAAAAATAATTAAATGAAGTGGAGATAGGCTGAATTCTTTTTCTGGAAAAAATGATAGTGAAGATGATCCAGGACTTCAGAAGAAGAATGCAGGAAAAGATTGAGAAGATGCAAGAAATCTTTAAAAAGAACTAGAAGAATTAAAGAACCAACACCTAGAAGAATTAAAAAACAAACAGACATGAACAAAACAATAACTGAAATGAAGAATACACTAAAAGGAATCAATAGCAGCATAACTGAGTCAGAAGAACAGATAAGTGACCTGGAAGACAGAATGGTGGAATTCATAGCTGTGGAACAGTATAAAGAAAAAAGAATGAAGACAGCCTAAGAGACCTCTGGGACAACATTAAATTCACCCACATTCACGTTATAGGGGCCCCAGAAGGAGAAGAGAGAGAGAAAGGACTCAAGAAAATATTTGAAGACATTACAGTTGAAAACTTCCCTAACATGGGAAATTAAATAGCCACCCAAGTCCAGGAAACACAGAGGAGTCCCAGGCAGGAAAAACCCAAGAAGAGACATGCTGAGACACATAGTAATCAAACTGAAAAAATTAAAGACAAAAAATTATTAAAAGCAACAAGGGAAAAAATGACAAATAATATACAAAGGAATTCCCATAAGGCTACCAGCTGATTTCTCAGCAGAAATTCTACAAGCCAGAAGGGAGTGACATGATATATTTAAAGTGATGAAAGGGAAGAACCTACAACCAAGATTACTCTATCTATCAAGGATCTCATTGATATTTGACAGAGGAATCAAAAGCTTTACGGACAAGCAAAAGTTAAGTCAATTCAGCACCACCAAACCAGCTCTACAACAAATGTAAAAGGAACTTCTCTAAGTGGGAAACATTCAGAACATTCTAAAATTAGAAATGAGAAAGAGAAGGCTTCCCTGGTGTCACAGTGGTTGAGAGTCCGCCTGCCAATGCAGGGGACACGGGTTCGTGCCCTGGTCCGAGAAGATCCCAAATGCCACGGAGCGGCTGGGCCCATGAGCCATGGCCACTGAGCCTGCGCATCTGGAGCCTGTGCTCCACAACAGGAGAGGCCACAACAGTGAGAGGCCCGTGTACCACAAAAAAATAAAAGAAATGAGAAAGAGAAGAAAAGGACCTACAAAAACAACCCCAAAACAATTAAGAAAATGGTAATAGGAAAATACATATAGATAATTACCTAAAATGTGAATGGATTAAATGCTCCAACCAAAAGACAGAGGCTCGCTGGATGGATAAAAAAACAACACCCATATATATGCTGTATACAAGAGATCCACTTCAGACTTAGGGACACACACAGACTGAAAGTGAGGGGATGGAAAAAGATATTCCATGAAAGTGGAAATCAAAAGAAAGCTAGAATAGCAATACTCATATCAGATGAAATAGACTTTAAAATAATGTTACGAGACAAGAAAGGACACTACATGATGATCAAGGGATCAATCCAAGAAGAAGATATAACAGTTATATATATATATATGCATCCAACATAGGAGCACTCAATACATTAGGCAAATGCCAACAGCTATAAAAGAAGAAATTGACAGTAATGCAATAATAGCGGGGGACTTTAACACATCACTTACACCAGTAGACAGATAATCCAGACAGAAAATTAATAAGGAAACATGGCTTTAAATGACAAAATAGACCAGATAGTAGGTTTAATTGATATTTATAGGACATTCCATCCAAAAACAACAGAATACACCTTCTTCTCAAGTGCACATGGAACATTCTCCAGGATAGATCACATCTTGGGTCACAAATCAAGCCTCAGTAAATTTAAGAAAGTTGAAATCATATCAAGCATCTTTTCTGACCACAATGCTGTGAGATTAGAAATCAGTTACAGGGAAAGAAACATTAAAAAAAAGAAGCACATGGAGGCTAAACAATACATTACTAAATAACCAAGAGATCACTGAAAAATCAAAGAGGAAATCAAAAAACACGTAGAGACAAATGACAAGAAAACACAACAATCCAAAACATATGGAATGCAGATAAAGCAGTTCTAAGAGGGAAGTTTATAGCAATACAGGCCTACCTCAAGAAACAAGAAAAATCTCAAATAAACAGTCTATCCTTACACCTAAAGGAAGTAGAGAAAGAAGAACAAACAAAACCCAAAGTTAGTAGAAGGGAAGAAATCATGAAGATCAGAGCAGAAATAAATGAAAGATAAACAAAGAAAACAATAGCAAAGGTCAATAAAATTAAAAGCTGGTTCTTTGAGAAGATAAAATTGATAAACCTTTGGCCAGACTCATCAAGAAAAACGAGAGGATTCAAATCAATAAAATTAGAAATGAGAAAGGATAAGTTACAACAGACATCGCAGAAATACAAAGCATCTTAAGAGACTGCTACAAGCAACTCTATGCCAATAAAATGGACAACCTGGAAGAAATAGTCAAATTCTTAGAAAGATATAACCTTCCAAGACTGAACCGGGAAGAAATAGAAAACATGAACAGACCAATCACGAGTAATGAAATTGGAACTGTGATTAAAAATCTTCCAGCAAACAAAAGTCCAGGACCAGATGGCTTCACAAGTGAATTCTATCAAACATTTAGAGAAGAGCTAACACCCATCGTTCTTGAACTCTTCCAAAAAATTGCAGAGGAAAGAACACTCCCAAACTTATTCTACGAGGCCACCATCACCCTGATAATAAAACCAGACAAAGATACCACCAAAAAAATTACAGACCAATATCACCGATGAACATAGATGCAAAAATCCTGAACAAAATACTAACAGACAGAATCCAACAACACATTAAACTGATCATACACCATGATCAAGTGGGATTTATCCCAGGGATGCAAGGATTCTTGAATATACACAAATTAATCACTGTGATACATCATATTAACAAATTGAAGAATAAAAACCATATGATCATCTCAATAGATGCAGAAAAAGCTTTTGACAAAATTCAACACCCATTTATGATAAAAACTCTCCAGAAAGTGTGCAGAGAGGGAACCTACCTCAACATAATAAAGGCCATATACGACAAACCCACAGCAAACATCATTCTCAATGGTGAAAAACTGAAAGCATTTCCTCTAAGATCAGGAACAAGAAAAGGATGTCCACTCTCACCACTATTATTCAGCATAGTTTTGGAGATCCTAGCACTGCAATCAGAGAAAGAAAAGAATTAAAGGAATACAAAATGGAGAAGAAGAAGTAAAACTGTCACAGTTTGCAGAAGACATGATACTATACACAGAAAATCCTAAAAATGCTAGCAGAAAACTACTAGAGCTAATCAGTGAATTTGGTAAAGTTGCAGGATACAAAATGAATGCATGGAAAGCTCTTGCATTCCTATACACTAACAATGAAAGATCAAAAAGAGAAATTAAGCAAACAATCCCAGTTACCATTGCAACAAAAAGAACAAAATACCTAGGAATAAACCTTCCTGTAGAGGTAAATGACTTTTACTCAGAAAACTATAAGACACTGGTGAAATAAATCAAAGATGACACAAACAGATGGAGAGATGTACCATGTTCTTGGATTGGAAGTATCAAAATTGTGAAAATGACTATACTACCCAAAGCAATCTACAGATTCAATGCAATCCCTATCAAATTACCAATGGCATTTTTTACAGAACTGGAACAAAAATATCTTAAAATTTGTGTGGAGACACAGAAGACCCCGAATAGCCAAAACAATCTTAAGAAACAAAAACAGAGCTGTAGGAATGAGACTCCCTGACTTCAGACTACACTACAAAGCCACAGTAATCAAGACAATATGGTACTGGCACAAAAACAGAAATATGGATCAATCAATAGGGTAGAAAGCCCAGAGATAAACCCACGCACCTATGGTCAACTAAACTATGACAAAGGAGTCAAGGATGTACAATGGAGAAAAGACAGTCTCTTCAATAAGTGGTGCTGGGAAAACTGGACAGCTACATGTAAAAGAATGAAATTAGAACACTCCCTAACACCATACACAAAAATAAACTCAAAATGGATTAGAGTCCTAAATACAAGACTGGACACTATAAAACTCTTAGAGGAAAACATAGGAAGAACACTCTGACATAAATCACAGCAAGATCTTTTTAGACCCACCTCTGAGAGTAATGGAAATAAAAACAAAAGTAAACAAATGGGACCTAATGAAACTTAAAAGCTTTTGCACAGCAAAAGAAACTATAAACAAGATGAAAAGAAAACCCTCAGAATGGGAGAAAATATTTGCAAACGAATCAACGGACAAGGATTAATCTCCAAAATATATAAACAGCTCATGCAGCTCGATATTAAAAAAACAAACAACCCAATCCAAAAATGGGCAGAAGACCTAAATAGACATTTCTCCAAAGAAGACATGCAGATGGCCAAGAGGAACATGAAAAGCTGCTCAACATCACTAACTATTAGAGAAATGCAAATCAAAACTACAATGAGGTATCACCTCACACCAGTCAGAATGGGCATCATCAGAAAATCTACAAACAACAAATGCTGGAGAGGATGTGGAGAAAAGGGAACCCTCTTGCACTGTTCGTGGGAATGTCAATTGATACAGCCACTATGGAGAACAGTATGGAGGTTCCTTAAAAAACTAAAAATAGAACTACCATATGACCCAGCAATCTCACTACTGGGCAGAGAAAACCATAATTCAAAAAGACACATGTGAGGATGGGTGGTGGTGGTGGGATGAATTGGGAGATTAGCATTGACATATATACACTAATATGTATAAAATAGATCACTAATAAGAACCTGCCATATAAAATTCAAATAAATAAAAGAAAATTCAAAAAATAAAAGTTGTTTATCTGTTTTGCCTTGCTTTTGATAGTTCCAAGAGAAGATACTCTTGTCGGTAAATGTTTTACATGTTTTTATAAAAGTAAGTGAAATTGCCAATTCTTTACAGCTTTTTCTCAGCCTAACTCAGTGTCATATTCTCTCAGAGGGGTCTCTCAGCAAAAGATCTCTTGATGGTCCCAGTGCACCGGTTTGAAAGGAAATGGTTTCAAGTAGAATTTTATAGTCAACTGAGCCAAGCTGAACGTAAGAAAGACATGTTAGAAAATGGTATGGAGAATAAAGTCTCAACATGCTCAGTCAGTATATTTTAAATTATATCGACCCTAAGTCAATGATTTCCTGTACTCTTTAGGAAGATTTCAAAGAAGATATTTAAATACATGGTCTTTTCAATCTGAAAATTAGCATGCCATGCTGTAGATGAAAAGGCATTTCCTTTCTTCGCATGTGACATATTCATCCTGCCTTTGTTTGCAATAAAAATTAGGATGAATACTTACCTTCCATGTTTCAATTCAAATAATTTTCAATATATGATGATAAGTTCCATTTCCGTGAGCTGTTGCCACCAGAGCAGAGTGTATATATTCTCTTTTATATTTCAAATGTACAGGTATAATGTTTCAAAGTCAGGAAATCCTTGAACTTTTATTTTTTTAACAGCAGTTCGACATACCTCTGAGAAATACACAATTCTTAATCTCGGGTTTTTCTCCACATATGCACAAAATCTATACTGCAGTTCTTTTTCTTCTAGTTCAACTGTTTCTCTTTAGCAAAATAAATTTACATTGGCATTTGCAAAAAAATAAAAGAATATCAGGACTGCAGAAGCAGAAGTAAATGGCTCTACACACTATTTGTAATACATAAACTTGTAAATAAACCAGACAAAGTGAATTTGGGGGAAGAGGGATGATTTAAAGCATTAATGGAAAATGATGTATTTATTCATTCTTTCAACAAAGTTTGCCAGTAGATTTTAGATGCCGAAAATAAAATGGAAAATAAGAGAGAGAATTCGTCCTTCTGGAAATTAGCATCATAATGACTGTGCTGTTTAAAAAATTTTGAGGTACATACACTTAGATGAGTTAGGATGCCTAAGGGTATTTCCATGCTGGAGGGCAGAATTATCTTAGAATCCTTTCTGTTTTACTATTTTGGTGCTTTGAATAAGCTGTGTGTCTTTCTATATAAAGATAAATATCACTGAATAACCTAAAACACTATCTTTTCTGCCTTTAGATTTATAATGTCTGCATGTAGGAAGTATATGCGACAAAATGTTGCAATCGTAACATTTTCAGATATTTTTTGTATTGGTATGTGTAGCCATGATTTTAATCTGATAAAAAGGGTAAGGTCTGGCATAATGACAATAACCTGTTCACAGCTAAAAGTAAAAACACGAAATGGGTGTTAGAAATATAGAGGGTAATTGTATAAGGGCTAGTGATTTAAATGCAGATGTGATGCCTGGACCGTAGCAGCCGTTTTTGACCATGAAGCAACAATCCTGGTGAAAAAGAGCAAACATGGTGAAAATGGTGGTAATAAATAGTTAACCCTTGAACACTGCGCGGGTTAGGAGCACCAACCTTTCAGTGCAGTTGAAAATCCAGGTAACTTATGGTTGGCCCTAGGTAGAAACAATTCCTCTGTATCTGAGGTTCTGAAACTGCAGATTCAACTAACCTGGATCCTGTATTTACTATTGAAAAAAATCTGGGTATAAGTGAACCTGAGCAGTTCAAGGATCAACTGTAAACTCATTTGTTTAGGGTACCGTCAAAGAGTGTTTTCTTATTTGCAGATGAAGGCGTTGCTTCTTCAGCGTTATAGCTAGCATGGGTGAAAACCAAGGTGTGGATTAAGAATTTTTCATACCTTGACATGGAGGATGTTTAACGTGTTGGTTACACGCTTACACTGGGGCCATGGTTTGACTGAATGAGAGGCTACCCATCCTATGGGAGAGAATCAGACTGGGATGCAGGGATAAGCAGCAGGCACAGAAAATAATGTGTGAGTTTTGCATACAGAGAAAGTGGTAATTTGCTGAGGTAAAGGAAGTTCAGAGAAGGCTTTGCCTCTGATGAAGATTTCAACATAAGGGGAAAGGGCAAACCCTTTGGCAGTGGTAATTCTTAAATCCTCGTTTCATCTCTATGCCCTGTACATACAGCTGGGTAGCTAATCAAGCTTTCCTTTCCCTTATGTGTATTCATTTCTTCCTGGTATTAATTTGTATGCAGCATTGTGTCAAGCAACAAGCCTTCAAGCAGTAAGCATTATTTTCTAACTAACTTGGAAAGAGTAAAATTAATTCACACCTTTGGCATTTTAAGACTATAAAACTTGCCTAAGGTCACCAAAAATGAACACTCATGGGTCTTTATTAGCAACTTTTTGCTTAGTCCACTGGGTACCTGTAGGTCTACTCTTGTTCAGAAGTTTTAAAGAAATAAACTGTTTATATTCTAATTATAAAAAGTTAATGTTTCGACTGGTTATTAAAAATGACCACAGGAGAGCTTCCCTGGTGGCGCAGTGGTTGCGAGTCCGCCTGCCGATGCAGGGGACACGGGTTCGTGCCCCGGTCCGGGAAGATCCCACATGCCGCGGAGCGGCTGGGCCCGTGAGCCATGGCCGCTGAGCCTGCGCGTCTGGAGCCTGTACTCCGCAGCGGGAGAGGCCACAACAGTGAGAGGCCCGCGTACCGCAAAAAAAAAAAAAAAAAAAAAGACCACAAGAAATATATTAACCTATGAAGTAAAACTGAATTTACTGAACATAGAAAGATAGAAGATTTTTCTTTTTTGAGGAAAATATGAGATGGTAGAGTTTGTGAAAGTAAAGATATAGTTAAAAAGATACAATTTCAAAAAATAACAGGAAAACTAGGAAAGGTCCTTAAGATAGTATGCTCCATACTAGAGAGAATATTAGAGAAAAATTAGCAGCATAAGAAAAAAACCGTACAAACATCTCTTCAGTTTATCCTTACAAAGCAAACCCTGAATACTTAAAGATTTTGTAAATTGCTTCCGGACACTAGCTTGACTGAGTTTGACTGAGTTCTTTTATAAGAATTAAGAATGTCACAAGTACAGTACAACCCCTAATAGGATCTGTATTGTAATGCAAACTCCCTCTTTCAGGTATATTGTCAATGATTTTGCTTTTCCCTAGAAATGTACAAGGTAAAATCAGTTCCAAGTCCTCAGCTTATTATTGATTTTTCTTTGTTCGACATATAACCTTCCTGCTAAGAGCTCTGCAGACTGGTCAGAAATTGAGTGAAAGTGACAACAATGTAATATACCTATTCATAAAAGCTTTAAATTGGAATTCTAGACACAGTGCCACTTGAGAACAATACTGTATTGCTAGGCACCACACTTTTTTCTCCTTTCAGTACATTTAACTTAAAGGAGTCTAAGGGGTATTAAATAAAAGGTAGAGTAGGAACTTAACAGCCTGTAACTCATTGCCAATTAATTGGAACGTAAAGAAAACAGTTCTCCCTTTCATAGCATCAGCCAACCTGAAATAGTCTATAGGCTAGTACTAGATGCCTTCATATGTATGCCTTGGTCATTAGGAAGAAATTCATTTTATATAATAATTGCTAAATTATAAAACTATATTTTATGATTTGGGGAAAATTAATTAAATCCATTGCAGTTTTTAAAGGATATGCACTTGGGCATATACCTGGGGAAAACCATAATACAAAAAGATACATGCACTTCCCAATGCTCATTGCAGCACTATTTACAATAGCCAGGACATGGACGCAACCTAAATGTCCATCAACAGAAGAATGGATAAAGAAGATGTGGTATATATATACAATGGAATCTGACTCAGCCATAAAAAGGAAGAAAACTCTGCAGTTTGCAGAGATGTGAATGGACCTAGAGACTGTCATACAAAGTCAGAAAGAGGAAAACATCGTACAATATCACTTATAGGTGGAATCTAGAAAAATGATACAGATGAACTTATTTGCAAAGCAGAAATAGAGACAGACATAGAGAATGGACATATGGATACCAGGGGGAAGCGGGGGGTGGGATGAATTGGGAGATTGGGATTGACATGTACACTACTAGGTATAAAACAGATAACTAGTGAGAACCGACTGTAGAGCACAGGGAACTCTACTCAATGCTCTGTGGTGACCTAAATGGGAAGGAAATCCAAAAAAGAGGGGATATATGTAGAGCTGATTCACTTTTCCATACAGCAGAAACTAGCACAACACTGTAAAGCAACTCTAGCTCCATAAAAGTTTAATTAAAAAAGGATATGCATAAAGATTTTTCTTAAAAAATGCTGATCCTATGGAAAAACAAATGTTGATCCTATGGTTATTTTTAAATGGCAGGAAAATGCAGATAAAAACCAAAGTACAAAAAATAGCCACTAGCTAAATAAAATTTAATTATCTCACCCTGTGAAATATGAATTATTTAAAACGTTAATTTAAAGCTCATTTGTTGGTCAAGAAAGATGTGCACTGTATCTTAAGTGGAAAAAAATAAGATTTATGTCAATAAAGTCCTATTAAAGAAAGAGAGTTTGATTTGTGAAGAAAAAGAAAATGTTGCCTGCCATTCCAGTTCTACAGGGATCAAGCCATTAGCCATTGCAGCCATTTGAGTCACATTAGCCCCTGAGTCACGCTGCATGAAACTGAGGGGAACTGAGGATGGAGAAAATTTTTTCTATGCACCTTCCCTTTTCTGTGTATTTTCCCGTATAAAAAAGTACTAAAATCATTAACTTGAGAGGTCTGTTCTTTGTGATTAGCAGTAATCTTTTGATGTTCCATTACAAGATTTTTCTAACAAAAAAATTCATATGTATCCTGGCTCCCCCCTCACCTCTTTGGAGCAGTTCCTCTAAGAGGTTGTCTCCCAGGCTACAGTCCTCAATAAGATCCCCCAATAAAACTTTTCTGTTGAGCATTTTCTTTCAGTTGATAGTTCGTGTATATGGGATTTCTGCATCCTTGAAATACACAGGGAAAAACATACAGAATTATATACAAGTGTAACAGTGACATCTTTGTTTTTTCTTTTTTTTTAATATTTATTTCTTTGATTGCATTGGGTCTTAGTTGGAGCAGGTGGGCCCCTTAGTTGTGGCATGTGAACACTTAGTTGCAGCACGCAGGTGGAACATAGTTCCCTGACCAGGAATCAAACCCAGGCCTCCTGCACTGGGAACACAGAGTCTTATCCACTCTGCCACCAGGGAAGTCCCCAACAGATTTTTGAGCAGATTTTTATTGACTTCTTTGAGCTTTGTTTTTGACTGATGAAGAGAAATACAAATGCTGTTTTTAAAAACTGATATTGTAGAATTTAAATTCAAAGAGAAATGAAAAGTTGATCAAGACCCATCTTCTACCTAGTATTAGAATGACCTGTGCAGTATTCTCACCATATGATAACTCAGTTGCTAGCCAGATACCTCTGAGAAAGTACAGCTCACTTCACTTCTAGACAGGATGAATGGAAAATTTCAAGCATGAAAAACATCTTTTTCTTTTTCTTTCCAATTCCACTCTCCCTACTTGTTCTCCTCTTTGGCTCTTCTTGTCCTCCGTAAGTAGTGCGTGGGTCGAACAGGTTTATTCTTTATTTTACAAAGCAGTCCTCCCAATACTTCAAGATTGGTAATCAAGTCCTTTCTTTCCCATGTCTCTTCAATCTCTCGGCCCAAGATAAGAAGAGGGGATGGGGGAGTAGAGAGGCCGAGCAGTAGAGAATGCTGTTTGAGCAAACCACCTACCATAGACAAGGCACCAGGTGGCCCCTCTTGCAAACAACCCATTTTCAACAGGCAGTTTTAGGGGTTCCTTCACAAGGCTGGGGGATAGAGGTGAGGTGGAAAGCACCGTAAATGAGGGGAGGTAAAAACATGTGAATCCATCCTAGTCTAAGAACATGGAATGCTAACTCACCTTCTGCCTATAAGAAATTTTTTTGTATCCATATGTGTCCAAATGTGTTTTTTTTAAAGATTTTATTTTTTTCCCATGTGGACCATCTTTTTTAAAGTCTTTATTGAATTTGTTACAATATTGCTTCTGTTTTATGTTTTGGTTTTTTGGCCACGAGGCATGTGGGGTCTTAGCTCCCTGACCAGGGATCAAACCCGCACCCTCTGCATTGGAAGGTGAAGTCCTTCTTAACCACTGGACAGGCAGGGAAGTCCCCAAAATGTTTTTTGAGTCAGTTGTGTATTTCAAAAAAAAAGAGTCATTTTTCTTTTTACTTTCACTGTAAGAGTAAGAGAGGAAAGGGGAATTGGACATAGCGGAGTTAAAGACAGTACCTGGAGAAAAAGAAAACATGATTCTTTTTGAAATCCACAACTGATTCCATGTATTTTAAATATTTCCACTGTTAGATAGTCAGCTACTTGAGTCATTCATAGTACCTGATTCACTTTGCATATAGTACATTCAGTGATATTGCCTGTGCTTAACACATTATGTTATTCAAACATACATGTCCTTAGTCATGTATACATGGACCCTCACAATTAGAATCACATGCACACAGGGTTTTTTTTAAACCACAGCAGAAGATTGACAACCATCCACACTGAAAAACAAACAGTCCATAGTTACCCTGGTCAGTTGAAATATACACCATACGTGAATGAATACATTCACAATTTATTCTATTCTCTGTGGTTATGGGCTTTATTATAGCATTATTAGTAAGTCAGCTTAGAAAATAACTGAAGAAAATTCCCCATAATATCTGCGAGGGATCCAGTGGGCATCTACTAGCTAAAGTTAGGCTTTTCTAATTACTGGGTAGTCTTAGTTTGGACTCCGATGTAAACATTGGTTTCAAATTGTCCCCAGAATCTTTTTGGCCAAGAAAAATATAGCGATGCAAGGACAGATTCCAATTTAGAAGAAAATATGCAGTGAAAAATACTAGATCCTTTGGGAAATATTAACTCATGTACAATATATCAGTAGGTAATAATTCAAAATGCTATTTTCTAGGATCCTAAAACTGCCCACAGAGCCCCCTATTTAATTGGACTTTCAAAATAGCTCAGGGCTTCCCTGGTGGCGCAGTGGTTGAGAGTCCGCCTGCCGATGCAGGGGACACGGGTTCGTCTGGGAGGATCCCGCATGCCGCGGAGCGGCTGGGCGCATGAGCCGTGGCCACTGAGCCTGCGCGTCCAGAGCCTGTGCTCTGCAGCGGGAGAGGCCATAGCGGTGAGAGGCCCGAGTAGAGCAAAAAAAAAAAAAAAAAAAAAAAAAGCTTAGCCTAGGATAGCGCATGAAGTGCATTTGGGCCACTAAGTACACAGGAGATCCACAGTGAGTTAGCACTCAGTCACAGTCTTCTGTCCCATGGGTCAGAGATCAGTCTGCTCAAAACTCTAAGAGGGAAAATTCCCGTCAGGTCATACAGGGTGAAAAACCCTCCTCTCACTTAAGCAGGAGGAAGACAGCTCTCCACAGGACTGTTTTAGTCCTTCTGCTTACTGCTCATCCGGGGACATCACCAGCTCAGTTCCTGATGGCAAACAGAGAAAGCTTGTGTCACTCACCCGTGCACCTCAGAACAGAGCAGAAATGGAGCAGAACCAACCCTGGTTCAGCAACTCAGCCTTGTGCCTGAGAGCAAAGGCAGCTTCCTGAACCTAAGGAAAAGCTGAGTCCAAAGAAGAATAGAACCCTGCAGGGATAGATTCAAGAAAAAGCCATGTAAAGATGGAGAGATAAAGATACTCCCACATACAGTGCTGTAGTTAACACTATATGTCTGTGTCCTTTTCCTCCTTCAGCTGCTTCTGTTTAGTGGTTTAACCTGCTCATGGGTTTTTAATTTCAATTACTATACATATAGCTTCTAGAAGTGCTGGTCTGATTGATTTTTTTTTTTTTAGTAGTCACTTCTCTGGTCACATTTTCATTCTTTTTTATTTACCGGGAGAAAACCATAATTCCAAAAGATACATGCACCCCAATGGTCATTGCAGCATTATTTACAATAGCCAGGACATGGAAGCAACCTAAGTGTCCATCAACAGAGGAATGGATAAAGAAGATGTGTTACATAGATACAATGGAATAGTAGTCAGCCATAAGAAGGAACGAAACTGTGCCATTTGCAGAGACGTGGATGGACCTAGAGACTGTCACACAGGCTGAAGTAAACCAGAAAGAGAAAAACAAATATTGTATATTAACACATATATGTGGAATCTATAAAAATGATACAGATGAGCCTACTTCTCTAAGCATTTTAAACATAATTGTTTTATACTCTGATGATTCTAATATCTAAAGTCTTTATGAGTCTGTTTCAACTCTGTGTTGTTCTACTTGTTCTCATTCATAGAGCTTTGTTTTGTGATTTCTGACTCCAAGTGAAGCATTTGCCTTTCAACTTCATTTGTGGGAATATGCGAAGGTATGAGTTGAAATTGAGTTCCTCAGAGAGTGTGCTTTCATCAGCCAATCTAGGGGGGCACTTCTGATTTAGAGCCACTTACAATTAAACCATTCGCTTGAGGTTGTTTAGTCCACTCTGGTTGTGTGAATTTGGACCACAACTGACGAAAGACCCTCAATGTTATGAATTCTCAATATAGATCTCTTCAACACAGCTCAGAGCCACAGCATGCTGTATCTCTCCACTTGGTAGGGTTTAGTTCTTCTTATACTAGAGTAACAGCCTCTAGCACCTGTGCAGGAGTCTGGTTTCAGATATCCCATCATGCCAGCATCCTGGTCTTTATCTTCCATTTTCTCTACCCCATGCAGCTATCAAAAGAGTCTAATTTATCTCCCTGGAGTCTGACTCTCACATTTTTTTTTTTTTTCAATTTTGAACTTCCCCTATTTTTTGTGCCAGCTCAGCTCAGCATTTTGATTGTTTCAAACAAGAGGGTAATTCAGGATATCCATTCCACCAAACTGCCAAACGTAAAAGTTACTACTCCCTGGAAAAGGTTCATGTTCTGATAGATTCCGGCTTCTTTTGGTTGTTCCTGTTTGTTTTTCTCACTCCCACTTCAAGACATTTGCAAAACCTATTCCTTCTTCACCTTCTATGTTCAATCATTCCAGCTCAGAGATCTCTTCCTTAAGAAGCCTTTCTAATGTTCAGACAAGGTCAAGCCTGCCTAATTTATATTTATATATATTTATATATATAAATATATATAATAATATATATAAATATTAATAATAAATATAATAAATATACTATATTTATATATATATTTATATATATTTAACACTCTGTGCTTCTCTTTTATGGTGTTATCACTAATCTAGGGATGAGTTGTTTGATGTCAGTCTCCCTGATAGCTAGAAAATAGGCTCCCGGGGAAAGGAACGGTATATATCTCGTTCATGGAAAGATCTCCAGTGCCTACCATGGTGCCTGACATAAAATAGTCCTTTGCTAATTTCTTGTTGGGTGGATTCTTAAATGAATAATTGAAAGTCGTTATACAGACATACTGAAAAGGGGGAGTTGCATGGTAACTTCTTTTTCACTTTTTACTTTAAAAGTGTAGCAGATGTGGGAATTAATAGTTGTGTTGATGATCAGTGGTGTGTAACCAATTCTTCTTTCTAATGAGGCAGGTAGATGCAACACTGTCAGGAAGGCAGCTAGGAATTCCTTCCTCTGTTCAGGCCCCAGGAAGCTGCGTTACTTACAGTTTCAAGCGTTTAAAGTGAAGAACAATTATTTTAAACAATTTGCATGATTTAATCTTTTAACACCTGAAATTTATTTGAATTAAGACATTGCATGCTTAATGTATCTAATTATTTATATTTCAGCTTTATAATAGCCCCTGTAGGGCATTATAACATAAAGATAAATATAAAAGATATCTGCTGTGTATATAAACAAGGGAACACACCAAAGCACTAGCACCAGTAATCAAATACGTATTTTCCCCTTCACTGAGTTGTATCATTTTGGGGGTCAAATAAACCTTTATGATAATCTCACTTGATAGATTCCCATTATATTCAATCATGAAACAAAACTTTAAGAAAAGAAAAATCAACAAATAAAATAGTGCTGTCAAGAAATATCGTATTTACTCTGGATTCCTTTAATGACAATCTCTTTATGGTTTGATGAGAATAAGAAGCTCATCTTAAAGATACTGGAAACGAATTTATGTTAAAACCCTAAAGCAATAGCTGAATATTCCAAAATAAAGTTAACATAGTCACTTCTATTAGAAAATTCCACAATTATATTTAACTCCATATATCTGCATTCCAAAAGGACTTTTGTTTCCTATTTTTGTTGAGAAAAACAAAAATAAAAGCAAACCCCTTACACCAAAATACATAGATTTACATTGAAAAGAGTATTAAAAACTACTTATAATACAAAAGTGAATCTGTAATCTTCTTTTGAGACATTTTCATACTAAGAAATTGTTCTAATTTTCTTTGTAAACAAAACTAAAAATAAACAAATGGGGCCACTTATAGTTTAAAGAGAAATAAATCACTTTCTATAGCCAGAGGATCCAGAAAACCCAGAATTATGTGTCATGATAGGTGCAATGATTTCAAATAGCCACAGCTAAAAATTCATTTCACAGAGGCAGCAAATTCAACCGATTTTACTTGTCTAAAAGAAAGTTTGAAGAGGCAGGGTTTTAAAAAAAAAAATTAAAGAAAGAAAACCACCTGGAGTGATAACTGAATCTGAGGATAACAAGTAATATTTGTGACCCATTTCATGATTTATAAACTACTTACGTAACATATCATTTGACTCATACAAAAAATCACATGTAATGACTCGGGGAAGGCGTCAGTCCACGTTTTCTAAAAAGGAGGCATCTTAGAAAGCAAACCCCTTTTCCTTAGGATCAAAAAGCTAATGAAGAGTAGAATCAATACTGGAGGCAAGGTCTTCCTACAACAAATTGATGTTTTTCCCATTACTCTTGTTGATTAAATTATGCCTGAGAAAATAAACGATTCTAGCATAGCATGGAAACATATGGTTCTGCAACAGAAATGTAAAAGGTATGATAGAATATCAAAGTATAATGTTAATTTAATAGTGGGATAGATTAATAGAAACATAGACTGGTGTGAAGGAGCTAGCTTTAGTCTGTATCGTTGTACTGCAGTAGAAATAGTATGCTGGGTTCTGAGACCTCTGCT
The DNA here is from genome assembly GCF_963455315.2 of Globicephala melas. NCBI lineage: Eukaryota > Metazoa > Chordata > Mammalia > Artiodactyla > Delphinidae > Globicephala > Globicephala melas. The sequence continues at coordinate 12,449,052 of NC_083327.1, read as the reverse complement.
TTAGGAAAATTATAGACCAAGGGCCACTATTGATAGAGGCCCAGCCAAATCTGGCCCAGAGATGTTATTTTGACAGCCAAAAAAATAATGAAAAAAATTTACAATAGCCAAGACATGGAAGTAACCTAAATGTCCATCAACAGAGGAATGGATAAAGATGTGGTACATATATACAATGGAATATTACTCAGCCATAAAAAAGAATGAAATAATGCCATTTGCAGCAACATGGATGGACGTAGAGATTGTCATACTAAGTGAGGGAAGTCAGACAGAGAAAGACAAACATCATATGGCCCTCTTCCTTCACTCTTTCTTTACATCCATCTATATATCTTTCTATTATCTATGTTGGTGTAGGTTATTGATCTGTTCTCCAATACTGTTATTCTTTCCTGTGTTTAGGTGTAGAAAGATTCTCTACATTCCTTTCAAATTTCACTGAATTACAGAGACAGGACATTGCCTAAAACTGTTTATTCTTCTAACCCAGTCACAACAATTCTACCCAGAGACCACCCACATGGATAAATGGACAGATTTTAATCCCTGCTTCACACAACACCCTAAGCTTCTAAAGGTCCAGAAGAATGTTGTAGATTTCTGCAATTTCTGGAAGCCACAGTTTTAAAGACTAGAGAGGACAGAGGTAAGACTAAGAGCTCGCCTACCCAATTACAGTGAAAACCCATGAAAGTCGACTTGTGGCACTTTATGAGAAAACTCTTTTCAGATGAGTTTCCACGGCCTTTTCTCTGAAACAATGCCAGTGGCGTGTTTAGCGCACAGACGCTGGAACCAGGTTGCTTGGATTCATGTACAGGATTCGCCACAATAGCAGCTGTGTGCTTATGGGAAGCTTATATATTTTCTACATCGGTTTCCATATATGTAATGATAATATTACTTACATCGTGTGTTGTTTCTTTTTTTTGGTAAGGATTAATGATATTTAGCCTGATGAAATGCCTAGCTATCTTGAGTGTTTAAAATGTGCCTTTAAAAAATTGTTTTAGTGTTAGAGTGCAACTGAGGTTAAACAACCCCAAGGTGCTGAATTCACTGCAATCCAGTTAATAGAATAAACCTCAGACCCTGCTGTGCATTTTAGTATAAACAATTGGTTATAAGAACTGTATGACATTGTAAATGAATCAGTACAAAATTATTCCTACAGCCATGGAGAAAGAACTCAAATAGTCCTATTGGATATACATACATTCATTCCTTTATTCATTTGTAACTCACACGTTTTTACTAATCGCTGTCTAGGATTTATATGAAGACCAGTTCTTTCCCAGTAGAGCTGATGGGCTGCAAGTTTGGCAACTGTGGGACAAAGTGAGCAAAAAAGACCCAACTTATATCTTTATTTTAAACATATATTTCCAGTATGGAGGACCTAATGAGTGGTCCCCATGTACCCCTCAGTATTTTTGTTTCCTTTTGTTTCCTTTTCCTTGGGTAAAAGTGAATTGATTCCATATTATATAATAAAGTACCTCTGAATAATCAGGTCCGAAGTGATGTAAGCATATGAAACACAAGTAGCAGCCTGAAGAAGTGTTTTCATTATCCACACATGGCTAAATTTTTATTGTGATCCAGTGTGATTGCCGTGCCCAGTATTCATTGAATGTCTAAATGGTGTGCACATGGAGGATGGGCAAGGATGGTCCTGATAAGGTTTCATAGCCCAAGTTCAAACAAGTCATACAGCATACAGCAGTGGGATATCACAAATAAGATATAATGTTTCTCTCTCTCTGTCTCTGTCTCTGTCTCTGTCTCGCTCTCTCTCTCTCTCTCTCACACACACACACACACACACACACACATAAATAAACAAATAAAAACTATTTGCCGTGAGAGGAGAGTAATTGCTTGTTAGCTCTTAGTTTCCTGAAGAATTACTGGATTTAGATTAGAAATATTCTAATGAAAAATTTTATTCTCCCCAATGAACATTTCCATTTAAAGAAATTTGAGTTAGGCTGTCTGTTAATATTAAGAAACTTCCATTCTGTGACTATAATGAGTGATTCCAGTTATTCCCAGTAATGCCAGTTTTCATTTTCTTTTGATTTAAGCAAGGTTTTCAAATCTAACTGTAATTTGAAAAATTAAAATCTGGTAGTTTCCCATCCTCCAAATAAATTTTCATTAGAGATGGCTTTCATTCCTAACTCTGCTTCAGTTCTTATAGATTTTCACTTTTGTTTGGCTTGGATGGTTGATAAATTATCCTAATGATGTTATCTGTGTTGAAGCTAATGACCTGTCTAAAGGAATTGAGATTTATTTTACGAAGTGAGCAATGTGACTACCAAAACAGAAGGCAAGAGAAACCCTGTCTGAAATGACAGTTTTTGTGCTGAAGTGTGATTTTTTTTTCTTAGATTGGCTAAAATTACACCATCTGACTAGTGGTTATAGTAGATATGAAAGGCGAGCGTCAGCGTATTGAATAAAATCTTTGGTAGAAACAGTACACCAAGGATACAGCTTTAAAAAATGAGAATGAAAGAGATACGTGTTTCAGGTAATTTTACACAAAAGGTCAAATTAGGTTTGCTTTAATACAGAAGATATTGAAACTTAAAAGAAAATGGCTCTTCATGGTTTCGAGGTACTGAATAATGCTTGGTTTTCAAACAATAAAGCTATTTCGTCTGGTTGGTGCATGAAGCTTTGTTTTCTATTTAGAGAAGTTCTAGATGATTCTTTATATTACATGTTTCAAAACTTGACCACACCATTCTGTTCCTTTGATGAATCCAACTTTAACGTCTTTCAGGTGAAGACTCAACTCAAAATACCAACATCAGATAGAAATTCCCTTCTCCTCAGTCCCATATTTTTGGTTTAGAACAAGCAAATGAATTCTGGTATCCACAGATAAAGTTATGAAAGTTAAACTATCCAAAGATTTGGAGTAATTTGGCTCTTAGAGTGTGAGAAAATTTCAATATGTAAAGGAAAAGAACCCCCTGAAATAAAGCAAAACTCTTAAAATCTACTTTCTAAAGAATTCAGCTGAGAAAAACCTATGCTGCATATTTATAGTTGCTGTTTAAAGAGTAAAAAAGATCAGATGCTATAATTTAATTTACAACAGAAACTTGATAAATATAAGCGTTGGTAAATAAGTGTAGATCACATTTCTTAAATGTAGCCTGAACATATCAGTCAAGTTCATACATCTCACATTTTTTGTTATGAAAAAAGTGTTATTTTTGATCTGAAATTTCTGCAAGTATCAAGGTTTGACAGTTATAAATGTATATAGCCTCTCAGACCCAAAATTACCCTTCAGTCTATGCCCTGTGATAATGATGCTCTTCTAAGCATCTCTCCTGTGTAGTGAGCACAACGTTAGGATGCCAGGATATGAAAGAAGCAGCAAGTCCACTGATGACTGGTGCTTGGTGTGTCCATCATGTGTATATGAGAACATCTGGTGGAGCTCTGCCCTTGATCACGGTCCTCTGGTAAACTTGCAGTTTGATCTGGCAATAACCTAACAGCAGACCTTTCATTCCAGAAACCAGCACCCCAAAGAGTTCTTATCCAAAATGTAGCCCAAACCCACTCCGCACTACACGTTAAGACTTGAAGTCATCTAAAGAGTTCTGGCACCCGTATTCCCGATGCAAGCCCACTCACAGCCTGCCTTCTTTAACTTCCCTGGGTTCCCATTGAAACTCTGCACCCTCTGTAAGCCCTGTACACTTTGCCTGTGGCCTGGAAAGGTTCTGACCACCCTGCTCTGTGCCTGTGCTCCAGGTCACCTTCTGATTACCCAGTAACTGCATATCAGCTCTAGCCTAGCCAAACCAGCAAACTTCTTCGCTTTCCAGTGAGTGGAAGCACAACTTCTCCCACAAGCTCTGAACACCTTCCAAGTTTGTCCTTCCTTGGATACTCTTAACTCATTCCCAAGATACTATATTGAGTTTTCTTATATCTTAAGGTTACTCTGTTACCATACTTAAATAATTATTTATATTAAACTTACCCTGTTTAACCTCCTGTGGGTTTTTCTTTCCTGAATTAATCCAGACCGATACATCAGAATATACAGCTCTGATCTCTATATTCATGTTAGAAATAAAAATAAAATTGTATGTCAAATTCAGGACTTTCCAATTAGGCTTCATTGAGTTTCTTCCAACTTTTCAAGATTCTAATGCTAAAAGGTGTGTCTATTTCTCTTGCCATGAAAAAAATAATCTGGTATAAAATGTTACATGACAGAGATAAGAAGTAACTTACCAATGTTTTAATACTTACTATTTAATTTTCTGTTAATTAAAAATAATGACCTTTGAAATTTTGCACATGACCATGGTATTAGATTTGGTATTAGATTTGTTCTCCCATCATAAACAACTAGAAAAGTGAACAAATTATATGAAAAGCCTTTTTCAAGCTTTGGACAGCATGCAACACCAGAGTATCACATTTAAGAGAAGTGAAGCAAACGGTATAATAACTCCGATTTTATGCTTTGAAGCAATTTCAGACCTCAGTATAGGGAGAGGTAACTCAAGCAGAGGATATCTCCTCACTGAATTGAGGAGACAGAGATCAAGTACAGGAAGACCAAGATGCCGAAATTTACAGGCCTTGATATATGAGATATACGTGAGTAAAAACTCCACAAACTGAACATTAAGAATTCACAAACTTAATTTTAAAATTAAATTCATAAGATATTACACAGTTTTTATGCATTTGGGAACAAAAATTATTTAGATTTTCTTAGAAAAACAAATTAAAAATAAGAAATTAAGAATTATTATTTCTAGTCTATTTGGATTTGTAAGTTTTGCTTTAACATAATTATTATGTTTCATGCACTTAGCAATATAATATTTGAAATGTATACTTATAATGACATAATACGTTCTCAAAATAAAACTAATAATATAAAAAAACTTATCAAGACTGTGTTAGAATAAAAAGAGGTTACACAAGTAACAATTTGATGAATGAAGTCAAAAGATTAAAGAAGAGTAGAAATTTTTAAATTTATAAATTTTAAAAGAAACATCTTTATGTAAACGCACAGAAAACATAAAAACTCACTGTAATCTCACCATACAGAGATAAACATCTTTAACATTTTTAGTACTTCCTATATTTATATTTTCCATGTATTCATATTTTGCTCGAAATTTCCATGGGAATTCGGAAGGAGGAAAATTAGGCAATTGTGCTCAGAAAATAATCTCAATCAGAAAAATCTGAACGTATCTATTTTTAGGAGTGATGATATCTCAAGATAAGAACACAGTAAAACATACCGTGGCAAAAAAAATGAATTTCCGTTCTTCAGGCAGTAGGACCTTTATACAGAGGAAGTAACTGAGATTAATAAGAGGAAGAATTATACAAAAAAAGGCCTTCCCTCTGAGTTGACTAACATAGCTCCATGCACCTCTGTTGTAGCTATTGCTATCAGGAACAGGAAGGAGAAGGAATCATATCGTCCTCTGTTATTTCTTTCAGCATGACCGCCAAAGCAGTCTGCAGTCACATAAGACACTTGAAAAAAAGCATTGCGTAACTTCTAGCTAATTATCTAAGAAGAGAAGGTAATTCATGCCTTCTCTTTCCATAGTGAGCAGAGGCAGAAAAGGGAATTAAGATTTAGGTGGAGTACATTCTAATATCCAGTTAATTAAAAAGACATTAAGAGAAAACTCAAGATCAGGAAGGACATCAGTAATCTTTGAACATGAGATCAATTACTGGCAGGAGGGTTACAAGTCATATGGAAAACTATGAGTCTTATATGTAAAGTCCTATATGTGGGGACATCTATCTTAAAAAACTAATCAGAGACTTCTCTGGTGATGCAGTGGTTAAGATCCCTGGTCTGGGAAGATCCCACATGCTGCAGAGCAACTAAGGCTGTACGCCACAACTACTGAAGCCCACGTGCCTAGAACCCGTGCTCTGGAACAAGAGAGGCCACCGCAATGAGACGCCCACGCACCGCAACGGAGAGTAGCCCCCGCTCACTGCAACTAGAGAAAGCCTGTGCGCAGCCTTGAAGACCCAACGCATCTGAAAATAAAATAAATAAATTAGGAAAAACTAATCAGTTCTGTGTGAGATACACTTGATCTATCTAGATGTTGGGGTAACCAGAGACTGAATAAAAAAGAGAAAGAAGATCATAAAATGCAGTGCATAGTGCAGGATTGCAACCACTGTCCTTTTTCTCTGCTTCCTTTCCTGGAATTTAAGTTGGCCATGAGTTCTTCCTTTGCAAACAAAAGGAGACCGGAATACATAGATGATTCTCTGTTCACAATTGTGTCAATCTAGTGATGTAGAAATGGATGGTACCAATGAGTACTGACATCAACTTGGGCATTGTGTATCTGCAGCAGGGACCATTCTTTTCTTTTTTTTTTAACATCTTTATTGGCGTATAATTGCTTTACAATGGTGTGTTAGTTTCTGCTGTATAACAAAGTGTATCAGTTATACATATACATATATCCCCATATCCCCTCCCTCTTGCGTCTCCCTCCCACCCTCCCCTCTAGGTGGTCACAAAGCACCAAGCTGATCTCCCTGTGCTATGAGGCTGCTTCCCACCAGCTATCTATTTTACATTTGTTAGTATATATAAGTTCATGCCACTCTCTCACTTTGTAGAGACCATTCTGACAATAACTTTTCATCTTGCTAACTGGGCAGGCCTGCCAGGGGAATGGCCCTACAGAAGGATGAATGCACCAGAAAAAATTAATTGTTCTGCATCAGCTCTAAGGGGGAGTAAGTAAAAACACCCCATAGTTTTAACTAATCTCTTGAATTAATAAGTGCATTTCAACAATTCTCAACTGGCAATGAAATGGGACACTTTACAGTGGGGGAGTTTTGTAAATAAAATATAGTTAAATTATGTTAAATGCTGTTTTTTTCACAGACCATAAAATTTTGCTCTACTGAAGTTGGTCAAGTCACATTTGCCTCCATTTCCAAATGATTTCTCTTGATTCTAGGGGAATATTTTTTGTGGATTAAAAAAATAAAAGTTTAAATTATTTTCCAATCATTGCTTTTAATCATGTCCTCCTGGCCTCACATAGCAACGAAATAGTGGGTTTTTTTTTTTAATGGTATCTCAGAAAGATTTCACAATTTTCCGTCTCTTTCAGTATTTACATGAACTCATTTCACTTGCTGAGAGTTGATCCTCCTTATTTCAACTTCAGTCTCATATCTGATTGAAATTCTTTCTATTCCCTCCCTGAAACACAGATCATAACATCTTGGAATGGAGTGAGAAAGACAGGAGCTTCTTTCATGTATTTCCTCCTACTCCTTCTTTAATTTATCCTCTGAAGTTGAGACAGTGCTAAAAGTCTGTTCCATGGATATTAGTTTGCTTAAATCAGTTCACCAAAAGCCAATTTCCCCAATGGTCAGTTTGTCAAAGAGTTAATTGAGTGAATAACCAATGTGTTTCTTTAACTACCTATACATTTTACAGTAATTCTTATTGAATGCTAAGCTTTTACAGATTTGAAGTTTTTCATATGAAGATTATTTGAATGGCTTTCATTCTGTCTTCTTTTATATCATTTTAAGCTTACCTGCCACATACAGTTTTGCAGGTTTTTGACTGCATCAGGGCTCTCCGGAAGAGAGAGGGCAGTGCTAAAATTCAGGCCATTTTCTGATCGTCTCATGAGTGAGGGGGGCTGCTTTCAACTGGAAGGAATGATTTTTAAAATAACTTACACAAAGTTGTGCTCTGTGGACTAGTAGGAGGTGCTGCAGCATTGAAAAGAAGGTGCAGGAAAAAGGACCCTTTGCTGGGAGCAAGGTAAAGTATCAAAATACAGCATAACTTAGGCTGCTAAAATAGGGGATGGACTGATGGACAAGACAAGGTCAGTTGAGAAGCCAAAGACAATAGGAGATGGAATCAATATGTTGAGACTGAAAGCCTAAAAGGGAGTCAAGGTATTAGGGAGTAGATGTTTCCTATCAAGTAGCATTCCTCTTCTTGTGTTTGATGTGGACAGGTGATGGCCGCCTTGTCCTGCTGAGAAAAAGTTTCATTCTTGTGTAGCTCCTTTAAGCACTCTGTGTTCCCTTGGCCTCAAACTGGTTGCATCACTCTACCTTTCTCTTGTGTACAGGACTTGGGCAACCACATGGTTGAAGTCCTGGCAAGACGGTAAACTCCAATCTCATCTAGCCTTCACAGTCAAATGTCAAGTTTATGGGAAGGTTAGGGATTCACCTGCTATTCCTCACAGCAGTCTAACTTAAGGGGGAGCAGTCCCGGTCTCCATTCTGTAGACAGTCTGTCTTCCATTTGATCTTTGCTCACAGTGTTTACTGGTCAATGGGCAAATGAAGGCCAGCCTTCCGGTTTTTTTGGGGTTTTTTTGTTTTGTTTTGTTTTGTTTTTTGCGGTACGCGGGCCTCTCACTGTTGAGGCCTCTCCCGTTGCGGAGCACAGGCTCCGGACGCACAGGCTCAGCGGCCATGGCTCACGGGCCCAGCTGCTCCGCGGCATGTGGGATCTTCCTGGACGGGGCACGAACCTGCGTCCCCTGCATCGGCAGGCGGACTCTCAACCACTGCGCCACCAGGGAAGCCCCAGCCTTCCGTTTTTGAAAGCAATCTCCATTCCATCTTTACAAGTGATTTCCTTGTGCTCTCCTTTTTTCTATCTTTGATGGGAAGGAATTGCATTGCACAGAGTTAATATTTGCTCTACTAGTCTTCTCCTGATATTACTGCGGGGTAAAAGTGGAGATATTATTAGGTTTTATGGCTATACTGATTGTTATGGCTAGCATCCATTTGAGTTAGTGCCGTACCAAACTGGTCAGTAAGTACTTTAAATAATCCCTGGTGAAGTTTATTCTTCGAGCTTGCACCTTTCAACAAGTCCTGTGAGAAGGTTGCTGGCCCTAATCACAGGTCAGTCTCAGAACTTAGAGACTGGGATATTTGGCTTCTTTGGTCTCCAGCTTTGGCAAGTTTTGGTAACAATTCTAGGGCCCAAGAAAAATCCCACTGGCCATTCTATACCATTCTTTAATAATGCTGCTATGTCAATAAGTATTTTATTGCCTTTTTAAAAAAGCATATAGTTAGAGAATCCCCTGAATTAGCTTTTTCTCAACTCTGGGTGATGAATACTTTCTTTTTAGTGAAGGGCAGTTGTCTATTCATATTACCCCTAGGAGTTCTGGACTGGGATATAAATGTCTTCATTTCTTAAAACTGACAGAATTAGAGCAGCATGTGTTCAGTGAATTCTCGGCAATGAATATATGTATGACCTGATCTCGGGTGGCCTCGGCCTGCAGCGGCTTGAAGCAGGGTTCCGGTTCCCAGCCAGTGATTGAGGTTGGGTTGCGGCGCTGAGAGAATCAAATCCTAGCCACTAGACCCGTGGTCAGTGACAAGGCCCTGGCCCTATGGCTTTGCAGAAAAGAATTCCCACAAAGACGGAAAGTAGTGAATCAAGTATTTATTAGGAAATAGGGAGGGTGGGAGGGAGGGAGACGCAAGAGGGAAGAGATATGGGGACATATGTATATGTATAACTGATTCATTTTGTTATAAAGCAGAAACTAACACACCATTGTAAAGCAATTATACCCCAATAAAGATGTTAAAAAAAAAAGAAAAGAGTACATGTGGATAGACACACAGGCAGGCTCAGAGAGAGCCACGCCCTCCTGGCTGTTTGTATCACTTTTATGGGGCATTGCTTCCATGTTTCCTCTGGCCAATCATTTTTATTTGCCCAGTTCAAAGTCTGTACTTGGTATAGCTCAGGATTTTTCCATGTGTGCGGGTGCATCTTTTAGCCAAGATGGATTCCACTGAGGAGGCCTATGGGTAAGTGAGCATCAGTTAGCATCACTCCCCTTTTGACCTCCAAGGAACCTTTCTGAGCATGTGTAGTCGGGGAGGTCTCCTGACTTCAAGAATGAGGAATATGGGGTATCTTATCTTCTATCTGGGCACGGCCCATCCTCCTCTCTCAATTGTCCTGTTGTTCCTGTCTTGGAGAATCAGTCCACAAGGAAAGAACTCAAACCATTTGCCCTGGGGGCCCATCTAGCACCAACTTGATACCAGGAATGATTTAGAAAAAGGTCTTTGTTGAAGCCATAATTTTACCAGATGCGGAATATATATCCACAGTGTGAATAAGAAGATTCAAAAGCAGTTCTTGATCCTTTTAAATTACAAAGTGAATATTTACAAATGTAACAAAAAAAGAATAGACAGACTTTTTAAAATTCCATATGCACAAATTTGAAATGTTAAATACAAATAATGAAACAAAAACTTTCTTCAAGTATGACAATATGATTAGTTTTACTATGAAATGAAATTTCATAAACCTATTGTTTTTAAAGTAACTAAAACACACAAGGAAAATAAAAGGATCAAGATATCTTTATATAGTTCACCAGGAAGAAATAGAAATTCATCATATAAAAGTTTTATCAATAGCACCTAGAAAGTAAATAACCCAAACTATTAAGAGAAATTAAGCTCACTGCTGATTTTTTGTTTATGATTAATTGTATTTTCTAAACTTTCTAAAACATATGCATATTATTTTTATCATCAGAAAATAATATTTCTGTTATGAAAAGCTTCAATCAGTTTCCACATACCCAATTTCTTGAATGAACAATTTTCAAGATTTTCCAAGAACTTCATCTACACCTTATTTTTCTTCTTATTTTTTGGTGTTAAAATTATTTTAAAACAAATTCTGGCCATCATATTATTTTACCTCTATATACTTCAGCATATACCTTCAAAAAGTATGAAAAATTTCCTACATAAAGTCAATGTCTTTTTCATATGTAACAAAGTGAGCAACAATTCCTCGGATTTTTTAAAAACTCTTTCATATTTGGTTTGTCTGAATCAGGATCTCTAAAATCCACACATTAGTCACATTTGTTTATGTGGATCTCTTTCGATATGGAGCAGTCCTCACTAACTTTTTCTAAGCCATTGATTTGTTTCAGAAACAAATTCTTTTTAATTCTGGGGCGTTCCTATCTTTAACTTCCTCTTCATGTCTTATGCTAGTCATAATTATAATCATTTTTATGCCATCCCGTCTATTTATCTGTGAAGATTTCCTTCATTTCCCTGGTTTCATTTTAGAAGAAATTCCTTCAATCAAGGATTTATTTCTATTTTGTCATTTTCTCTGACATATTTAGAGGAGTGGGATTCCCAGTATCATTTAGAAAGAGAGAAAAATATTTTCCTTTTTTATAAAAAAGTAGGTTTTTTTGGTCTGTTTTTTATTTGTTTGTTTTTTAGGTTGGGAGATGCAGCAAGAGAATAGTGTATCCAAAGACCAAATTTACATTCCTAATCCAGCTTTAATCACTAAGACATATCGAGCCAATTCCTTTTCTTCCTTGGAATTTTCAGCCTCTCTACCCATGATTCTCTTTCCATCCAGCCAAGGGTGCAACTTATTTATCCATCTCTGTTATGCCCTGGTGCCTTCATGTATGAACCTAAGGGACAGTCTTGGGAGACTGATGAATTATTTGAAAGACAAGAATATTAGAAGTGTCCAGATACAAATTGCTGTTTATTTAAAGTTATTTGTTATTAGCAATTTTTAAAAATCACCTATTCAAGTTTTCTAGCTTTTTAATACAAATTTCTTTACCTACATTGCTTCAGTAGCATCTGTGTCAGCATTTTCAACCTTGGATTGTAAATTCCCAAGAGACAGATTATGTCTGTCTGTTAACACACGTTTGTGTGCCTGATGCACAGTGAGGCCAAACAAACTGAAAAGTTGGAGCTTGGAGCAGAGAAAGGTTTATTGCAGGGCCATGCAAGGAGATGGGTGGCTCATGCCCTAAAAGCCGGAACTCCCGAAGGGTTTCGGCAAAGCGATTTTAAAAGCCAGGTGAGGGAGGAGGATTGCAGGGTATGTGATCAGCTTGTGCATAATTCTCTGATTGGCTGATGGGGAGGTAGCAGGGTGGTGTCACAGGGGTCAACATTACCAGTCCTCAGGCTCCAGGAGGCCTGGGGCTATGTGTTCAAGGTCCTCACATAAACGTGACACATCTGCAAAACAACTCAGGAAATGTGCATCAAATACTATTATCGAGGTACTTCAGAGACAAGTCAAAGCAGAGGATATGGGGGAAGAAGGCTTGTCCTCCCCCCAAGCCCCCTCCCCCCTGCAGGAAGGCCCCATGGGGTCCTGCTCAGTTACATGTCCAACTTGCTGCTTGCACAGCCACTAATAAAGCATGTTATGAAGATAGATTCTCAATGTGTTTTGATGGTGATAACTTTTACTAAGACCATTTTAATATCATATTCCAGTTACCATTTAAAAGAGGAACATCATTATCCATATACCACACAATTAACCCTAATGCATTTGTAAAGAAAACCAAGATATGGAATGTTTTTCAAGTTTATATCTGAATTCTTTGAACTATATTAAGTTTTCAGGGAAACTTTTGTACAAGATGTAATCCAAATGCCATTGAGTGAACAATAATTTAAAAATAACTATGAAGATTAGACTTCTGTTAGTATCCAGTTAATGATCCAACTGTTTCATCAAGGAAATAAGCTTAATTTAGTCTTTATTCATTTAACATTTTAAGTTAGATTTGACTCAAGGCTATTGCAATTTTTATGGGCTGGTTGATACCAATAATTATGTGACTCTCAAGTGATCAGTTTGCTGCTGGTTTTCTCAGTTTGTTTTAAGGCTGCAGTTGTAAATAGAAAGGTATTAAAAGAACTCACTTGTAAAACAAGTAAAGACATGTCACAAAATTATTACCTGAAATCAATAATGCAAATTATACCCCGATGAATTTAAGCACCAATATTTTTGCCAAATTTGCAAAATTTTTATTTTAGAGAATTTTTTTTAAACCTATTGTCCATTGTAATCAAAAAATAATTTTTGGACTTAATTTTTAATACATAGTCATCTTAGGGTATGCTTAACTTATTTGAGCTTCAGAAAAATGTCTCTGCCAGAATTTTTCAAAAAAAGAACAACTCAGAGTTTTGCAATATGCATCTCCAGGAGGTATTGTTTATTTTTTGGATGGAGATGAACAAAGAAAAAGCTCCAGGGCTTCCCTGGTGGCACAGTGGTTGAGAGTCCGCCTGCAGATGCAGGGGGCACGGGTTCGTGCCCCGGTCCGGGAAGATCCCACATGCCGCGGAGCGGATAGGCCCGTGAGCCATGGCCACTGAGCCTGCGCGTCCGGAGCCTGTGCTCCACAACGGGAGAGGCCACAACAGTGAGAGGCCCGCGTACCGCAAAAAAAAAAAAAAGTTAAGAAAAAGCTCCATAGTTCTTCCATAATCTAAGCTCTGCAATGTCACAGCAAACACAATTTTATTTGAATTTCAATACAAAAGCACATTCCAAAGGGAATTAAGCCTTTCACCATTCTGAATAACTTAGAATTGTTCCTCATTATTAGTTCAGTTAATTAAGGAGTGGATTAATATGTAGAATGTTCTAAAATCAGTTTCTTTAATGATTTTCTAAATCAAAACTTTGAAGGAGAAGCCCTTGGGTTGCCTGTTTGATCTCTCCAAATGCTGTTTCTTTGCAAGTATCCTTCACTGCACCCTCCTGAATTAACACAGTTAGACACTTAGGTCCTCTGGGAAGGCTACTTTTTCCCCTACCATGGTGCTTGTGCTCTGGTCCCCTTCTTGGAATGTTTTCTTTTCTCTTCTCAGGACTGATTTCTTGCACCTCTTACCCGTTTTCTTTTCAAGTCCTTTCAAGTCCTTCAACTTGAGGGCCTACTTGACCAGTCTTGTTCACAATCCTCTTAGGCCATTCCAGAACCCATTTATTTGACGGTTGTAAAAAAAATTGTCATATGACACTCATATTTTTGTTATTTAACTTTTTGATTAGTGTTAAACTTCGCATGTTGCAAAACTTCTCTGTAGAAGGTTGTCAGTGACTAGAATTCTATGTATTCCTTTCATTGCCAAGTGGAGTACAAAGAGAGATTCAATAAATGTTTGCTGAAAAGAGTGAACAAAGAAAGTGAATGAAGGGGATGACATTCAGAGCACTCTCAAACTGAGTTAACATTGTGTAGCTCAAGAAGTTGTTTCATTTGGGTAACACCAGGCGTGAACTTCAATGACAAGAGCAAAGGGGTTTGTCAACTGATGCTGGGTACACAGAACTCTTGGGCATGTAAGGATAGTTAATTAAATACTATGAAGAATATGGTTTGCTACTAGACATTGTGTCTTTGATGGATTAAAACTAGTCCTATGTCCAGAAGTTTTGGCAACAAACACACTTTTACAAATTGGAAAAATAATTTAAAATAACATTTCTTTTATATGGAGAGGTTGAATGAGAAAGGAAAACATAGAGCAGTCACAAGTGGTTATTTGAGATAAGTCGGATTCAACATACCCTCTAATTGGCAAGCACTATCTATATTCTTTTTTTCCTATTAGAAATAAACATGAATGAACATTCCTATAACTGAATTTGAAGGACAAGTAAGTTACTGAGAAATAATTTTCTGTTGAAAGATAGAGGTTTGCCATGTTAGGGCTGGGACTTTTCATCTTTAGCTCATTTTGTTTCTTTGCTTGTTTATTTGTTGTTTGCTTATTTTAACTAAAATATTATATACACATACACACACGAAAAAAACCAGACACAATTGAAATGACTGCAGGAGAAAAGGCAAACCATAAGAAAATTGTTTTTTATAATATTTTTGTTCTGTAGTTTTTTTTATATTTATAGTAATAGGGCCACACAAGAGAAACACCGTAAACAATATATACATATATAGTATTAAGAGGAAGAGGGAGAAATTATAAATTGACCTTACTTCTGAAGTCCTTCTCTTACAACCACACCTCCACCCTCAACTTAGATTTTGAATCCAGAGCTGTTATGTCCCTGAGAGCCCTGCATGGCTAAGGAAGGCTCCTTCCTTACCTCTTCTATTTTTCTTGTAGACCTTACCGAGATATATGAGGTTTCTCATTACCTAGTAAAATATTGAAATAAAATACAGTAACATTTCATGGGAAAACTGATTTTTTTTTCAGTAATTTTTATGTTTTACAAAGAAGACTTAACTGAGCTTTGTGTCATGGCTGCTAACTTTGGGACAATTCTTGTATTTTTCAAACTGGGGTTAGCAAACATATTGTCAGGATTTTCAAGCTAGATACCAGAATTTTTAAAATATTGAATTTTATTTCAGTAATAAAGTAAAAGAAGCTGAAACTGAGCTGGAGTGTTTCATAATCCACTTTCAATTGGATGTTACATGTACCATGACACAGATAGCAACCAAAGGAATCAAAAGTAAATTTCATTTTTTTATTGACATGTTTAGAGGATATCAAAATCAATCCAACTTATCATTCAAAATAATGCTCCATGGGAATTCTCTCTCCCGTTCCTCCAGCTTCTAGTATTGCTTACACCCTTCAGCCTCTCTCAAAACTGCATTCCTCTTATTAACCCTCACCTAAGCCCCTGCATGTACAGTGGATCTTTTCATTTTTTCCCCTTCCCTTCTCCCTTTTCTTTCTTTCTCTTTCTTCATTTTTTTCTCAGATAACTGAATATCCTCTTCCTCTTTTTAATATTCCTTGCCCACATCTCCACTCTAACCAAAGCTAAGTTTAATATAATTAAGTAAACCATATAATCTGGACAAGAACAAATAAGAGGAGAAGAGGGATACTCAGGTGGTAAGAAAGAGAAGAGGCCATGAATATACTAGTAATTTGTGTGACTCTTAAGCATATTCCAATCTTGTTTGGCCAAATAATTTCTATTTCATATTTGAGTTACAGTCTCATTTATGTTGAGTGACCATATAAATTAAGCATATTTGCATTTAAAATCACATTTTAAAATATTTCAAGCTAAGGACTGAAGTTCTCAAGAGACCCATGGTAATTTTTTAAACAGCCCTCAAATATTTACATTTGAGAATGAGCATTCTGAATTGAAAGTAGGATGAACTCTCTAAGATAGGGTAGATGGTTGGATAGATTTGCACAGTATGTGTGGGATAGAAGAAAGTGAGAATAGAAGTGAATGAAAAAGTGAAATTTCCAGGTGTCACTGGGCATAAATGCCAAGCATAAAATAATAGAAACAGTAAGAGAGGTGCCAAGTGTGTCCTGTTGGAAGAAGGAATAATTTCTATAGCCTTCCAAGCTGACTGGCTGGGACAAGTAGATAGCGGAAATTCATTTTGTTAAGGGAGCCAATTTAATGAACATTTTTTCAATAATATGTATCCATTTATTCCTCAACCAACGTTTATATTAAAGTTTTGTAAATATTTTATTGGAATAAAATATGTACAGAAAAGAATACACATCTTTTTTTTTTGTTTGTTTGTTTGTTTTTGCGGTACGCGGGCCTCTAACTGTTGTGGCCTCTCCCATTGCGGAGCACAGGCTCCGGACGCGCAGGCTCAGCGGCCATGGCTCACAGGCCCAGCCCCTCCGCGGCACGTGGGATCTTCCCAGACCGGGGCACGAACCCGTGTCCCCTGCATCGGCAGGCGGACTCTCAATCACTGCGCCACCAGGGAAACCCAAGAATACACATCTTAATTGACAGCTTAATAAATTGTCACAAAATGAACATAGCCATGTAACCATAAACAGATAAGGAAACCACAATTTTATACCGTTTAACACACACTAGGATGGTTATGATAAAAAGAAAAGGAAAATAACAAAGGTTGTCAAGGATGTGGAGAAATTGGTACCCTGATACATTGCTGGTGAGAATGTAAATGGTCATTGTAGACAATGGTTTGGCATTTCCTCAAAAAGTTAAACACTGAATTACCATATGACCCAGAATTTCCCTCCTACATATATACTGTCCCAATTGAAAACAGATACTCAAATAGTTATGAATAATTATAACAGCAGTATTCACAATAGACAAAAATCCAATTGTCCATCATGGACCAATGGGTAAACAAATTGTGGGATATACATAAAATAGAATATCAATCAGTCATGAAAAGGAATGAAGTACTGATGCATGCTACAAAGTATATGAACCTCAGAAACATTATACTAAGTGTAAGAAGTCAGACACAAAAGGGTTTATATGATTCCATTAGTAGGAAATATTCAGAATAGGTAAATCTGTAAAGACAGAAAGCAGATTTGTGTTGCCAGGGGCTTGGGGGAGGCTGGGGAATAAGGGGGGACTGCTTAATGGGGATGGGATTCTTGTTACCAAACCAGACTTAGATCCACTTGCCCAATGCACAGCAAAGCCAGTCTACTGACATAGGGTTGTGATGAAGGAAAATACAGCTCTTACTGCAGGGTGCCCAACATGGGGCCAAGCAAGGAGAATGGGCAGCTCTCACTTTAAAGTCCTGAACTCCCTAATGCGTTTTAGGGAAGGGATTTTTAGAGGCAAGGTAAGGGAGAGGGTCACAAGGTGCCTGATCAGCTCATGCATATTCTTCTGATTAGTTTGCCATGAGGTATCAGGGTGGTATTTCAGGAGTTAACATCATCAACCTTCAGGTTCCAGTTGGTCTGGGGTCTATGTGCTTGTGATCAGCATGCAATTAACTTCTTCCACCTGGTAGGGGTTTAATATCTATAAAACAACTCAAGGATACAACTCAAAATAATATCTATAGCCCTTGAGGAGGTTCTTGAATTTGTTCTATGGCTAAACTCTTATTATTTTATCTTGCTTGACTATTTTCCTTTGTTTCTGCATTTTCTCACTTCTCTGATTAAATTTGCTCTTTGGAACTCCGGGAAGGCCTAAGAAGCTAAAGTTTTTCTAGAAACAAAAGGTGGGCAGGAAACATGGGGGTCCATAGCCAGGAAGGGTCCACATGTCTCTCTTGGTTTCATTTTCTTTCAGGTGATAAAAATGTTTGGAATTTGATAGAGGTGGTGGTTTCACAACATTGTGAGTGTACTAAATTTCACTGAATTGTATACTTCTAAATGTTTAATTTTATGTTATATAAGTTTCACGTATTTTAAAAAACATATTTTTGAAAACTATTCCGAGACATCATTTTTAGTTTATCAGATTAGAAAAAATGCTAAGTTTCATAATGCACAAAGTTGCCTAAACTGTGAGAAAACAGTCAGCCATACACACTGCAGCTAAAAATGCAAATTAGCGCAAATATTAAGGAGGGGAATGCCTTTTAATACAGAGGTTCCAATTACCTATAATCACAACATTATGTATAAGAAGAAGATAAGGCATAATTCTAATGGTTAAATAAAATATGGTGCAGTCTTACATTGGAAAGCTGTGCGATGTTGCTATAAAATGAACAAGGAACTCTATACGATATTGAGCACTTCCAGGATGTACTGCTAAGTATAAATAATCATGATCCGGGTGCATCTGGTGTAAAAGAAGGGAAATTGGATTGTATATTTGTGTATGTTTTTTATGCATATAAAATCCTTGGCAGAAAAAAAGGGAAGCTATATGATGTTTGCATATAGTTCTTCACTGTCTCCCTTCCCTAATCTCACAAGCCCGTTCCAACCTGGATTCTGTTATTCCCTAACACGTCACTGAATCTTCTTATCAAAGACACCCAATTCCAACAAAAACCTCATATACTTCTTTGTCTGCATCCTCCAAGAGCTCTTTCTCAGCAGCTCTTGACCAGATAGGAGCATCTTCTCTCTTGAAATTCCCTCGCATCACACTCTTCTGATTTCTTATGGGTTTGTCCTCTTTGTTCCAACTTCAGAAGATTGTATTCCTCAAGGCTTAGTCCTAAGCCCTCTTCTCTTTCCATGTAGAATCTTAGCCCCCAGGAAATCTTGTCCACCCCCGTGGATGAGATTTAAATATCATTAATTCAATGTGGGTTCCCTGTTCCAGGTTCCTGTGTCCAATTAGGAACTCAACATCTATTTTAATTAACCATTTGTTGTTTTGGGGGAGGGGTGAGAACATTTAAGTTCTACTCTCTTAGTAGTATATACAATTTCAATTATACAATATGGTGTTGTCAACTATATTCACGTTATACCTTAGATCCTCCGACCTCATCCATTATATAAATGAAATTTTGTACTCTTTTACAAAGTTTTTCCTATTTATTCCACCCCTTATCCCTTGTCAACCACCTTTCTATTCTCCATTTCTATGGACATCTGCTCTTAGCTATCACATAAATATCTCAAATTTAGCATGTCAAAATGGAACACTTGACTTTCCTTTATGCATTCTTCTCTCAATCTTTCCCACCTTAGTGAAAAGCACTACATCTGTCTTGGTGCACTGGGAAAAAAACCCATAAAAATCATCTTATGCCTCTCTAACTCCTTCTCAGGTGCTTTCTAATACACCTCCAAAAGAGATCTGTGTTCTCTTTGTTTCCATTTCCACTCCCTCCATCCATCTCTCCCCTAAGCAAGCACAAAAGCACTGTAACTCTTCTCATTACTTCCTCTGTTGTTTCTTCTAAACCATTCTCCACAAAGCAGCCAGAGTAATACTTTAAAAGTGTAAATCATATTATATCACGCTCTCACTTAAAAGTTTTAATTTGCTTCTAACTGCATTTAAAATAAAACTTGCATTTCTCATCATACTGCTAAGCATGACATGATCTGACCATGGTCAGGCTAACCTTCTGGTTCCCTGTACCTTGATAAACTTATTTTTAGTCACTTTGGCTTCTTTCATTTCTTGGATCCATCAGTCTTGCCTTGGCCTCTTTCCATTTCTTTGGAATGAGAATGTGTGCGTTTCTGTTTCTTTTCATGGCTGGCTCCTTCTCCTGCTTCATCTCTCAGCTTTAAGTTCTTCTTCCCAGAGAGGCTTCCTCTGAACATGCTGTGTCTGAAGCAATCACTCTCCCTCCCCCATTACTCCATATATACTCCTGCAGATTTCATTTATAACAATTCCAAATTCTGTACTCATTTGTATATTCTTATTTTCTGTCTCCAATACTGGAGTGCATGGGAGTCAGAGAAATAAAGGAAAAATCAGGGTATCTCATGTCTAGCACTGCTTCTACTATATATTATTTTCCTGATAAATGTTAGTTCAATGAATCATTTATTATTGATTTATTACATGCCTGGCACTCTGTGAGGAGCTGGAGAATCAGCAGTGAACAACAGTTGACAGTCTTATGCAGACTACTGATAAGTAAAAGATCAATTCAGATCCTGTGTGCCCCAACAGGGGTCAGTTTCAAGTGTCAGTCATTCCCTTGAAACTGGGTAAGCCCTGAATCCAGTTCTAGACAGAAGCTCTTAACTGATCGGCAGCTTCCGCTTCCTGCCTCCCTTCAGAATCTAACTGCTATACAGTGAGACACTTAATCCTCGTGGATAATCCACATTTAAGTGTTCCAGTCTGAGGTCAAGCCATGTGAGTAAACTCTGGGATATCTTGGTTAAGCCAAGCCTTCAGATGACTCAGATGACTATCTGATTGTGACTGCAGGAGAGATCTCAAAGGAGAACTACCCAGTTGAACCCAGCGAACTCAAAGATGAAGAGACAATGACAGTTGTTGTAAGCCACTATGTTTTAAGTTAGCTTGTTATGTAACAATGGATAACTGCAATAGTGACTACAGGCAAAACTCTGAGATACTGCAGGTTCGATTTCAGATTACTGCAATAAAGCAAATGCTGCAATGAAGTGAGTCACACGAATTTTTTGGTTTCCCAATGCATATAAAAGTTATGTTTACACTGTACTGTAGTCTACTAAGTGTGCAATAGCACTATGTCTTAAAAAATGTACATACCTTTATTCAAAATACTTTATAGATAAAAAGTGCTAACCATCATTTGAGCCTTCAGCAAGCCATAAGCATTTTGCTGTTTGCTGAAGGGTCTTGCCTGCATGTTGAGAGCTGCTGACTGATCAGGACTGTGGTTGCTGAAGTTTGAGGTGGCTGGGGAGACAACAGTGAAGTTTGTGGCATCAATTGACTCTTCCTTTCATGAATTATTTCTCTATAGTGTGCAATGCTGTTTGATAACATTTTACCCACAGTAGAACTTCTTTCAAAATTGGAGTCAATCCTATCAAACGCTGCCATTGCTTTATCAACTAAGTTTATGTAATATTGTAAATCCTTTGTGGTCATTTTAACAATCTTCACAGCATCTGCATCAAGAGTGGTTTTTGCCTCAAGAAATCACTTTCTTTGCTCACCTATAAGAACGAACTCCTCGCCCATTCAAGTTTTATCATGAGATTGTAGCAATTCAGTCAATTCAAGCTCCAGTTCTAATTCTATTTCTCTTGTTATTTCCACCACATCTTCAGTTACTTCCTCCAATGAACTCTTGAACCCCTCAAAATCATCCATTAAGGTTGGCATCAACTTCTTCCAAACTCCTGTTAATATTGATATGTTGACCTCTTCCCATGAATCAGAAATGTTCTTAATGGCATCTAGAATGGTGAACCCTTCCCAGCAGGTTTTCAATTTAGTTTGCCCAGATCCATCAGAGGAATCACTGTATGTGATAGCTATAGTATTATGCAATGTATTTCTTAAATATTAAAACTTGAAAGTGGAAATGGTTCGTTTATCTATGGGCTTCAGAATGGATGTGGTGTCAGCAGGCATGAAAATAACACTAATCTTGTTGTACCTCTGGATCAGAGAGCTCTTGGGTGACCAGGTACATTGCCAATGAGCAATAATTTTTTGCAAGGAATCTTTTTTTTTTTCTGAGCAGTAGGTCTCAAGAGTGAGCTTAAAATATTCAGTAAACCACGTTGTAAACACGTGTGCTGTCATCCAGACATTGTTTCGGTGGAAACTCAGGTTTATTTAATACCTCTGAAGACAACTATCCACGCATCAGTCTACTCGTCCATTCATTCATTCATTCTCCCAACTCTCCATCCATTTGTTCTTCCACCCATCTACTCATCACTCCACCAATCCATTCATTTAACATTATGGAGCTCTTACTCTAAAGCAAGCCCTTTAATAGACAATAAGAATGCACAATTGAAAGAAGGAAGATTTTTGCTCTCAAATAGAATCTGTCTCATTGGAAAAATATTATATAAAACAAAATTTCAGATAGGCTGTGAGAGTTATAAAAATGGAAGATGCAAGTTTTTTGTTGTTGCTGTTTTACTTTTCGGTATTTCTGAAAACAGTTATTTCCCCTAAAGTCTTAGATAGTTCTCAGTTACACCAGAACCTCAAACACACTTCTCTCTTCTCCTTATCTACTGGAAAAAACAAGTCTTGACTGATAATAGAAAATAGTTGTGAATCTACTGAGGAAGATGGCCTGCTGTGGGAGCTAAGTCTGGAAACAGAACAGAGTAAATGAAAAACAGAGTCTGTGCCTCACCCCTTTATCCACCACCCTCCAAGAAATTCCAGCAGATTCAGGAGAAAAGGAGTCAGAGAGATAAGGTAATGATTGTCTGGTTGCCTTTAGATACATCAGGTGCCCTCTCCACATCAATTATAATTTCTAACTTTTTATCAACATTTATTTACTTAACTTTATATGTACACAGCTTATAGCTAATCAGTACCAAATATTAAAGTAGGTGAGTTATTTGGTAACAGTATGTCTACTTGATCAATGTAGGCTATATAATATAGTTGATAATAATTTGGGAGTCATATAGAGTATGACTGTAATGTATTATAATTAATATATATTATAATATTATGTAATATAAAATATATATAATATACCATATATTATATATAAGATATATATTATTCTTTATTATATATATTACATATTTTATATATATATATATATAAAATAACTATATATTATTCTTTTTTCAGATTCTTTTCCTGATAGGTTATTGCAAGTTACTGAGTATAGTTCCCTGTACTATACAGTATGTCCTTTCTGGTTATCTATTTTATATATAGTACTGTGTATATATTAATCCCATCCCTCTAATTTGCCACTCCTGCCCTATTCCCCTTTGGCAACCATTAGTTTGTTTTCTATGTCTGTGGGTCTATTTCTGTTTTGTAAATGAAGAACACATCAAATCTTGAAGTCCTACTTCCAATGCTACAGTCTCCATCAGTGCCTTATGTTGTAAAATGTCACAAACTTTGCTCCTGGAGATAACATCCCAGGGATATGGCAGTGACAAGAGAAAGAAGAAAGGACATGAGTTTCCTCCAGAGAATCATCAAAGAGTTTAATAAAAAAAAAAATCTATTGAGATAACTAATGAGTGAGAAATTGTGGGGAACAGAACACTTCTAGGACTGGGGAGAAGAGTGGGAATAAGGACACTGAATTCCACAAACTGTATGAGTGCATGAGCATGTACAGCGGAAGTGAGAGGTGGGCAGCACAGCCCCAAACACTGCAAAACATTTGATGTCAAATTGGTAGTTTAATATTTAGAGGTGATTAGTATATTAAGATCAGTTACTTGACCAGCGATTTAGAGTATGTGAAAAATCATGTTCCCTGGGGAAAAACGTTTGCTAAAGACAGATTGGATGTTAACAAGGTGTTCACCAAGACACAGTGGGAAATAGCAGTAACGGTTAGAGAAATGAAGGCAGAATCGCCAGCTCAGGAGGCTGCCGCTTGTGCTTTGAGTACCTTTGTATCCAGAGTCACCAAAGGACACTGGATTCTGGGTCTGAGCCTGTATCTGCCTACATACTGCCTGCTTTAGCCAAGAGGGTATCAATAACCAAAAGGTCCTAGACTGCTTGAAATAGGAATCAGTAAGTAGAGGTAAAGACACTAAAAGCATATCAGCCTAGCATATTACCTTATGTGCATAGCATATTCCTTACACTAGACAGTAAACATCTTGAGGGCATAGATGATGCCTGATTTATACTGAGCCCCAGAAGAAACTTGTGCTAATTATACATTTGTAAGATAAAAGCACAGAGAATTGTAGAAGCTCCTCTATAATAAGAGTCAGGGCTCCTTGAAGAATTTATATCTAGTTTTGTTCTATACATACGTTTATTCTCAAATTATAATTGGTACATCCCTGCCATCTGGCATTTCATGGCTAGGCAAAGCACCTTCTCCAGAAAGTGAAAAGCCAGTGGTAAAAAAAGCTAGCAGCCTGTGTCCACTGTGAATCAATAACATAGTTTCTGGGCTTTAATCCACTGCCCTAGAATAGAAAAGATATAAAATATGAGTAACAAAAAGTAACAACCATCGAGATGTATCTTGACAAGGAGAGGAACAGGCATGAGGAATGATGAATACTCCAGTTTGGCTGGTGGTTAAGCGATTTGTTTCTTAAATGCATTCAGCACTTTTTACCCCTGTGACTTTGCTCATGCAACTCCTTGCCGCCTCAAATTCCTCCCACCAGCACTAATGTGAAAATTCTGTTCAGACTTCAGGGTCAGGTCAAATGGCATATTTTATGTGAAACTTTCCCTGATCCCCAAATCCATGAGTGGAATCTCATTGCCCTTTTTGACACTCTTTATTTATTCAGATGTCTAAATGTCAGGGGTCCCTGGCCTGGGCGTTTTGGCATCTTCGCTATCTACGCTATGACTGGTAAGTGATCTCATCCAGTCACAAGAGTTTCAGTGTCATCTGTAATTACTGAGTTCCCCTTTCTCTTAACTCTTACCTCTCTGTTGATGTCGTCAACTACCTACCTTACATCTACACTTATATATTAACAGAAATCTCAAATTTACCATGTATAAAACAGAACTGTCAATGTCGTCTTCCCAAATTATCCTCTCCTATTGGTCAAAAAGATGAGGGGCTATTTTTGATTCTTCTCTTCTTTCACACCACACATCCAAAATACTCTGAGCAAATCTCGTCATGTCTGTCTTACAAATGCACTGAGGGTCAAATGGAGCATTTCTCACCTTTCCTCCACTACCCGAGCCTAAGTCATCATCTTCTCCA
This sequence comes from Globicephala melas, assembly GCF_963455315.2. Lineage (NCBI taxonomy): Eukaryota > Metazoa > Chordata > Mammalia > Artiodactyla > Delphinidae > Globicephala > Globicephala melas. The sequence continues at coordinate 12,424,081 of NC_083327.1, read as the reverse complement.
GCCCAGACTCTGCCGGAGCATCCTCACGGACTACCCAGATTCCACTCCTTCCCCAGCCTTTCTCCACGGAGCTGCTGGAATAATTATTTCAAAATTTAAATTAGATAATTTGACACATCTGCTCAGACCCTTCCAATAGAATCTCATCACACTTCAAACAAAAGCCCAAGTCCTTCACCACAGCCTTTAAAACCCCACATTCTTTTCTCCCAGGCCTGTCATCCAAACTTGACTTCTAACACCCATCCCCCCCAAACCCACTTATCTCTCCATGAACTTGCCTCCTTGCTGTTCTTTGGACACCCAGGTTCACTGCTCCTTTGGCCCCTTTCCTTTGTTGTTCCTCTTCCCAGATGCTCTTCCCTACATCCTCCTATGGTCTCTCCCTCACTTCACTGGGTCTCTATCACATGTCCCGTCTTCTGAGAGGCCTTTCCAGACTTCACTTCCTAAAAGAGCTGCCCTGACCCACTTTTTATTCCTTTATCCTAGTTAATTTGTCTCCATATAAATTATCTCTATGTGGCAACATACTACATACTTACTTACTCATTTTTTTTATTATCTTTCTAACGTCTTTGGAATATTAGTTCCATTAGGGCAAGTTTTTTGCTCTGTCTGCCATTATATCCACACATCCAGAATATGGACAGGCACAGAGTGGGTATTCAGTAAGTATTTGTTAAATACATTAATGTAGGGCTACAGCAATTTGTTTGAAACCTGTTTAGGATGGTTTTAGTTTTTATAGTTATTTAATTTTATATTTAGTCTTTCCTGGAATACTATAAGCTTCTTGAGGGCAGGAAAGGTGTCCATTCATGTATCCTGTACAGAATCCAGCATACAACTTTGATTTAATGATACAGAATAAGCATACTTTTACTAAATTCATTAATTAAAGAGGGATGGAGGTAGTGCTTGGTAGCTTAGCATTTTAAGCAAAGAAAGTTGAAAGTTGGGAGATAATTACTGTGGAGCAATTTTTATAGGTTCTAGGAGAAAAACAAGGCTACCTGATACCTCAATCGAGGAATACCATCCTCTTAACTGAAATACTTCAGTAATTACTACTATATTAAGCCTGTGATATAGAAAGAACTGGAGGTGAGGGAAAAAAAGACAAAAGATCAGTTTAGAGATGATTACAACAGGCTAGGTGAGAAGTCATGAAACTCAAGCCAAGCAATACCAATGAGATTAGAAAGAAAGAGAAAAGTACAAGATGCTCTTTAAAGGTTTACTTGGTAATATTGGATCCGTTTGGTCACAAATTAGGGGTAAAGGTCATAGAAAAAAAGGGGAATCAAAGCAACTTTGAAGTTTTGTACATAGATAACACAGAGAACGGTAATGTCAATAAAATTAAGAAGGTAACAAGGAGGCAACAACTTAAGGAGAAAACTTAATTTGGTTTGGGCATTTGGGGATCAGAAAAAAAAAGGGGGTAAAAGCATAAAGATAAGAATGGGAGAAAAAAACAAAAGAATGGGAGGAAATACATAAATAATTATTGTGCCAGGGACTAAAATTCTGCTTTTTAAATGATGATCCACGTTTAAGATGTTGCAACTTGCTTCCATGTCCTGCCTATTGTAAACAGTGATGCAGTGAACATTGGGGTGCATGTATCTTTTCAAATTATGGTTTTCTCCAGATACACACACAGCAGTGGGATTGCTGGGTCAATATGGTATCTATTTTAGTTTTTTAAGGACGCTCCATACTGTTCTCCATAGTAAATATCCATCAAAAGAGGAACGAATAAAGAAGATGTGATACATATATATTCTGTGGAATATTACTCCACCATAAAAAAGAATGGAATAATGTGATTTGCAGCAACATGGATGCAACTAGAGATTGTCATACTGAGTGAAGTAAGTCAGACGAAGACAAATATCATATGATATCACTTATATGTGGAATCTAAAAAAAAGGGTACAAATGAACTTCTAGAAAACAGAGTTACAGATGTGGAAAACCAACTTATGGCTTCCAGGGGGTAAAGAGTGGGAGGTAATTTAGGAGATTGAGATTGACATATACACACTACTATATATAAAATAGATAACTAATAAGGACCTACTGCATAGCATAGGGAACTCTACGCAATACTCTGTAATGGCCTTATAGGGGAAAAGAATCTAAAAAAGAGTGGATATATGTATATTATAACTGACTCACCTTGCTGTACACCTGAAACTAACACAACATCGTAAATCAATTGTACGTGAATAAAATTTTTTTTAAATTATTCTTGAAAGAGTTCACCTAAGAACTCTTATCCCATTTACATTTAATTTACTTATGAAAATTTCATCATACCAAGTCATTTTTCTTGATGAAAAATTTTGTAACAGAGATAACATGAACTTACTTGACTTTTAGTAAACTTTGGTACAATAAATGTATTAAACTTTTATTTGGTACAATAAAAGTATTAAACTTAATGTTCATAACTCTAAAAAAAAAATAAGAAAGAAACTCTGGGGGTGGAACCCAGCTCTCTGTTCTAACAAGTTTTCCAGGAGATTCTCATGCCCACTCAGATTTGAGATCCACTTTCCACATCTGGAAAAGTCATACCAGAAAAATACAAAACACTATAAGGTCTGTGTCCCCCTCTGTCCCAGGAACCCCTTCAGTGGATAACTACAGAAAGTAGCCCACTCTCCATCTGGTAGACCAACTGCATCGCCATAGCAACATGAATACTCCTGATGGGTCTCATTCGCTTTTCTTAATAAACTGAAGAATTTATATGTAAAAAAAAAAAAAAGATGCTGCAACTTGACAGATGATGGGGGATGTTGACCCCAAACTGTAAGAGCTGAAAGAGGTGAAAATCGGACAGTGTTATGAAATAAAGAAAACACTTTATGATCACTATATTATATCTTGCATAAATAGCGTAATCTAAATGGTCTTAGGAAAAAAGAACAATCCACCACGATGTCGTTTTCTTGTGTTTGACATCAATACACCTGAATGTTGCAGTAATTTTTTGTTAACTTTCAGGTGTTTGGGCAGGTAATGAATCAAGTTTGAGTGTATGGTTTTATAACACATTTTTAAACGGTCTTGGATATCCATTGATATATCCTGAAGGATTTTATTTTCATCTCATCTATTGCTTCTATTTCAGTCTAGAAAATTTGCTCAAATATTTATTACTTCCTGGTAAATTCTGGACAAAACTGTGGCAGAGATAAAATTAGCTTTTCTAAGAGTTTCACATTTTAATGTCCATCTAACTCCAAGAATACTACGTCTTTATGTTACATATCACTCGCCTATGTCCTCACTGCTTGAGGACTTTAAATATGCCTGGCCTGCACCCATAAACTGCAGAAGAATCTTTATTACATGCTTTGAAGGGTGCCTGCACTTTTACTCAGAAATTTCTCTGGAGTTATTTTTTTTTTTCCTCTGCCAGTAATTTCATTCCATTTCTCCAGATTTGCCTTCAACGTTAAGAGCCTCTTCCCCAAAAGTCCATTCGTACTTTGGCAAAATCCCTTGTCTGAGACTGAGCTGCCAAATGTGCTCTGTCTAGTTAGTAAATACCCAGGGCAAAATCATTCTGATAATTTGATAACTTGCAATTGCACCTAGCTATGTGTGCCATTGTAAGCAGTACATGTGACTCACTGTGAGATTCCCATAATCCCAAACTAATCCTTCATTACAATTTATAAATTCTGTGCACTATGTTAAGTGTATGTTAGATTGCCATGATCTTCATGGTAACCCTCTCAAAAGAGCTATGTCAGGTCACTATGTCACTGCCCCTGAAAGATATCTTTGCGCATCAAGAAGATGGCATACATTACAAAAATCAATACAAATAGAGAATTAACAAGAGACTGACAAAAATTTTATCTTCATAACTGTACCCTCACACTGTATAAAGCTAAAAATGGAAGGTTAGGCAAGTCACTCATTTTTTTAAGGCTTGTCCTTTTATACGTGCATTTGTGGCATAGCAACTCAGTGTCAGCTGCTCCATTTTCCCCATGGTGGCTAAATTTAGGAAGTTTACATCTTTTCTTGCAATATTTTTGTTGATTCATGAGAAAAAAAAGTGATCACAAAAATTACCAAATTTACTTTCTTCAGATCCAGCGCTCAGATACTATTTACAAACTTAAATAGTAAAAGTTCCTGAAGAAAGTCAGTTTCTTAATATGGTTTGAGCAACTGAAAGAAGAGATGTAATGAAAGTTATCTTTCAACCTTGCGACTCTTACTAACTCCATTGAACCCAATAATAAGTGACATAAGTTTACCCAGTCGTGCATAAATGTCTCTACTATACAGGCAAGATGAAACCATCCCTATGACCTAAATTCAATCTCACCTGCATTATACAATCAAGGAACATGCTGATAACAGCAGCAACAAAATAGTTTTTCTTACACCTGGCAAATCAACACTGACCAACTGGCTCCCAGGTGTTCGTGCAGCCGCCAGAAGCCATATTGTAACTAAATCATCTGTCTCTGAATCACAGAAACCCTTAATATACAGCACTGGAAACTTCTGGTCACCTTTGGGAGCTTTATGAAAATACCGTCTCAAAAATATTTTCAATTAGTTCTTACATCGATGGTAAGTTCAGCGGGGCTCACTTGACAGCAGGAACAAAGATAGAAAATTCTCAGAAAGAGGATCCCAAGAGTATAACTTGATGAAAAGATTTTAGAGGCTTTTTTCACACCCACGAAATAAATAAATATGTTACAATATGATCCCCAGATAAAAGAAGAAACACTTTTTAAAGTTTAATAATAGCTCTGGGTTCTGAAATTAAGCCCAGCAGGAAATGAGCATTATGGATTCTAAAAGACATTGCACAGTCCTTTTTAAGCTTCAGTTGGCATATTTCTGTGTAACCTCCAACACTGTTGTGTAACTGAAAACACAGCATGAAGGCAACATGGAGACTCTATGGAATATGGAATGCCAGTAGGTGCACTGAAGTTTGTTTTATTTTTGGCAGCACCAATCTTAGTTCCCCGACCAGGGATTGAACCCAGGCCCACGGCAGTGAAAGCTCCAAATCCTTACCACTGAACCACCAGGAAATTCCCACATTGAATGTTTTATAAAAAACTGTATGTCCCTGGAATTTCCTCATGTTTCATTTCATTAAGAATTCTAACTTGAAAATCAATGTGTCTCTGACTGAGTTCTAGAAACTCTAGTGCTAGGGATCTAGTGGTCGTCCTAGAAAGTGATGTATTAAGTTAATAAGAATTTATTAATCACATTACAAGTAGCAGGCAACATCAAAGATGCTAGGAATATAGAGTGAATAAGACAAAATAAAATGCATGTCCTTAAGGAGCTTACATCCTAATCGATATAGAATAAGTTGTGTAAGATATTTGTACATAAGATGATGATAAATACTACGAACATAAATAAAACCTGGAAGGAGAGAAGGAGTGCTGGGGAGAGAAGGAAGTTTGCAGTTTTAAATAAGGTTTCCTTGGGAATGTTCACTGGAAAGGTGAGCTGAACAAGGGTTGAAATCACGTAGATGTCTGGAGAAAAGCATTCTAGGCAGAAGGAACAGCAAGTGCAAAGTCCTGAGATAGGACCCCGGCTGGTATGACTAAAGAGCAGCAAAGAGCCAGTGGAAAGTTTTGGGAATAAGCAAGGGTACAGGAAGAATAACCGACGAGGGTCTTGTGAGCCATTTGCTAGATGTTGGCTTTTATTCTGAGTGAGATGGGAAGGAGAGATGTGGTTTGACTGATGTTTTCAGGAAATACTTTGGTTGCTGAGCTAAGAATAGGCAGGAAGCAAGGGCAGAAATAAGGGCACTCAGAAGGTTATTGAGACGAGAGACTAGGGTAGCTAGTACCAGGAGTTTAGCAAGAGGTGGTAAAAAGTAGTCATATTCTGCACACTTTGAATGATTGGATGTGAGCTGTGAAAGAAGGAAAGGAGTCAAGAACTCCAATGTTTTTGACCTGGATAACTGGGAGACTGGAGTTGCCATTTACAGAGAGAAGCAGAATCAAGACCAGAGTTGCCATTTACTGAAGGAGAATCCAATTCAGGAGTGGAGAGGAGAACAGGAGTTTGGACTGGACATATTAGGCTTGCTCTAACTGTTGATACTGTACGATAAGAAATCCAGGTGAAAAAAAAAAAAAAGAAATCCAGGTGAGAGACATAAATCTGGTTCTCACAGGAATGAAGATGGTCTTTAAAGATAGGACCTGGGTAAAAATAAAAGGTAAAGAGAAGGAGTCCTAGGACGGAACCCTGGAGCACATCAACTTTCAAAGGTTGGAGAAAAGAGAAAGGATAAGTAAAAACAAAAAAAGAAGAAGAAAGAAAAGAGTGATCAGCGAGGTATGAAGGAAAGTGCAAGCATGGATTGAGTCACTGAAGCCAGGTGAAGAAAACATTTCAAGGAGGTGATACAGATCAACTCTGTCTAAAAATGCTGATAGGTTAGTATGAGGGTCATTGGATTTAACACTGTAAAGTCATTGGTGAACTTAGAAGAACAATTCCAGTGGATGGTTCAGGAGAAAATAAGCAAAGAGCAGGAGTCAGCAAATATACATACATTTTAAGAAGTTTTGCTACCTAAGGTATAAGAGAAATGAGATAATCCCTAGAAGTAGATGATGGGGAGATGGGTCAAGAAAAGGTTTTGTTTTGTCTGAAGACGGAGAAATAATAGCATGTATGTATGTGGATATAAATGATCCACTTGGAAGCATTATCAAGTCAGAGAGTGAGAAGTATCTGATACGTTCTAATAAACGATACCCTTCTTGCCTAAGCATAGCCTGGCCCACTAAACCATCAATTGCTAATGAAGAACAAAAAACTTTTAACACATTTTTACAATACAAAATTGAGAGTATAAATGGCCCGTTCCTATGCCTCGCCATTTTTCAGTATGCTTACTCAAATATTCATCATTGTTGTTTATCATTTTGGCCCAAAATTTTCCCACTATTTCTGTTATCACCATGAGCAACTTGCCTGATGAGCATACTTCAAACAAATTCTTCCCAAATATTTTATATATTCATAAAGGCCCATCTCATAGGAGTTTTTAGCAGGAACCCTCTCTGAGACGATAGTTTCTAGGGAAAGGAGCAGTTACTTTTAAGAGCTAGATATTACTGAGGAAATGCAGGAATAGAGGCAGGGTTTACCTTGAGTGATTGAGAATCAATCCTAACTGAGCGGGCTTCCGTGGTGCCGCAGTGGTTGAGAGTCTGCCTGCCGATGTAAGAGACGCGGGTTCGTGCCCCGGTCCAGGAAGATCCCACATGCCACGGAGCAGCTGGGCCCGTGAGCCATGGCCGCTGAGCCTGCGCGTCCGGAGCCTGTGCTCCGCAACGGGAGAGGCCACAACAGTGAGAGGCCCACGTACCGCAAAAAAAAAAAAAGCAAAGAAAAGAGGTGCTAAAAAATTATGTATCAGAGCAAGAAATTACATTGCAATTCAGTTGCATCATTTACTCAAAATGAAGAAACTAAAAAGTATAAAACCACATATACCATATATTCATACAAATTTTAAATGTACAATCTACTTATTCATTAGAGAATATTATCACCTGACTCTATTAAAAAAATTGTAATGGTGGTTCTCTGCATTTTAAGGTACCGGCATTCTCCTGGAAGAGTAACTTACAATGCATTCACAGTGTAATCAAGAACCAGGCTCTTAGATCCAGTGTATGTATCAACAACATTCTTTAAAAGAAATTATTTGATAAAGAGAAAAAATCATGCATTACCATCTACAGTACCTAGCTCTCAGTCCTATACACATATTAATTTAGTACTTACTAAATATTAGTAAGTTAACAGAGCTTTATAATAATTCTTAAAGAATTTAGATACAAAAATTTTTTTAATCCCTTTTAACTCGACAATATCACATCTCTATGATACATCAGACTGCTTTCAAAACCAGTGAGACTTTTGGAGAAATTGCTAGAAAACTGTAATATCATTTAACTCATTGAAATAGCTTTATTAAACAGGTTGATTGCATATCAGAAACCGTAGACATCAGCTGATTTAGGATGAATCCAAACAATATAAAAATGGTTCTAGGAGACAGGAAAAAGCATAGCTAACTGAGTTCCACAAAGGAAATTATCATCATGATTCCAATTGAGGTAATTGTTTCATCTTTTGCCAACACTATTAGGAAGTTCAAGTGAATTTGTGAAAAGAATCATAGCTAATCAACTGTGAATTATAAAATATTAGTCCTTTTTTTCCACTTATATAACTTGGTCAATATTTTAAAGGTCAATGGACTTTCAGAATTTGGGTCTCCTACATAAAAATACTGAGGAATTTGAAGCCATTTGAATTTAAGCCTTAAAAGAGTTAGCTCATTACCTTACATAAAGTTATTGTGCCCAATACAGAATACCTCAATGTCTAATAAAAAGGATCCTACAACAGGTATACATCTTGGATACATTCAATTATATGTTCTCAATTGTTATTTATTTATTTAAATATCTGGATCCCTGGTATTTTGTGAGTTTCTTGAAAATAGAGTTTATTCAAATCTTTATCCCCAGTATCTAAGACAGTGAACATACATAGGAGGCAGTTGATAAATGTTTGTATATCAAATTTCTTAGTTGCTTGGCACAAAAGGACTACAGTGTTTTAAATTTTGTTCTCCATATATGGAATACAAAAAGCCATCGTCTATTAATCATTCTCCTCAATGGGTAATCCTGGAGCAAGTCCTCAGTCTCTGGTCCATGAGATTTATATAGTCCTAGAATGTTTCTAGTCATGTCATTTGGCATGAAGAATGTTTTTTTTTTTAAAAAAAAAACTGTAGTTAGCAGATGGCAATGCCTGCAGTGGTAGCAACGGGAGAAGTGCAGCTCTTATTTTATTCTACAACTGCTTCATACTCTATGCCACAACACAAATTCTGCGCTCATTCAAGTTCGTGAGTCTTACCTCCTGAAGTCCAGAATTTTAGAATTGAAAGAGCCACAGTAATATACCTACCTAGCTTAGAGTCTAGAAAATGTCTGTGTGATTCTATAAGAATATGTGGCATATATTACTTTTGAAAAAAATCATTGCATTTTTCTATTACTGCATACAAATTTCCACAAAGGATGTGGCTTAAGACGGCACACGTTTTGTATGTTTCTGTGGGTCAGGAGTCCAGGAACAGTTTTATTGGGCCCTTTGATACGGGTCTCACAAGGTAGCAATCTAGAAGTCATCTGGGTTGCAGTCCCTTCTGGAGTTGGAATTCTTCCTCCAAGCTCACACGTCTGTTGTCAGAATTCAGTTCCTTGCAGTTGTAGGACTGAGGTCACTTTCTTGCTGGCTATAAGCCAGCTGCTGCTCAAGGTCAGTTAGAGACACACAGTCCTTGCCATGTGACACTCTCACAGGCTGTCTCATAGCATAGCACTGTACTGCTGCAAGGCCAGCAAGAGAATCTCTCTCGTCATTAAGGGCCTCCTTTTTTTAAGGACTTTCATATGATTAAGTCAAGCCCATTCAGGATAATCTCCCTTTTGATTAACTCAAAATCAACTGACTTAATTATACCTGCAAAATCCCTGACTTTTGCCATGTAACATAACCCAGTTACAACTGTGACACCCCATCATACTCAGAGGGAGGCCAGAAATCTTGGAGACCATCTTAGAATTCTGCTCCCACAATGATACACATGTCTCAGACAACCTTGTTTCCCAGAATGCAAAAGTGTGTTGGTATATATATGTACATATGTATACTTATACAGTACATAAAATATGTAATACATATTATATTAGTTTCATTTAAAATATTACAGGTACTTTTATACACATATATATGTAAGTATACATTTGTAGGTATATATACATATATTTTCCCCTTCTACTTCTCTCTCTTCTACTTGTCTTTCTCATCTTTCTCCTCTTTTCTCCTTCCTCTGCTTCGGTTTTATTTCTTTTTTTATCAATTAAATACAAACTAAATTTACATGAATTTACAACAAGTAAGAGACTATCATGATTATGAGAAACTGGGCTGAGGTTTTCAATTTCATCCATAAGACAGCATTTTATGGAACAATGTGATAGACAGTGTGTTTGCACACTATAAATGAGATGAAGTTTACTTTTGACATTAAAGAGCTCTCTAGAAAAGAAACCAATATATCCTTTTAATCGTGCTTGATTATATAAAGGAAGATACACCATGTGTAAACCAATTTCCTTAGGGAAATTAGGGACATTTTTAGAGGATTCACAATAAAGTAAAATAAACGTTTGATAGAGCCAATTCTCTACTTTATTCAATTAAAAAAAATCCTGTTTTAAGAAACTGTATTAAAGTGACTTTGCTCAATGTATCTATCTAATGGATTTTCTCAAACTTGCAAAGCTTGAGAAGATAAGATGAGTAAGAAAGTGAACCATGAGATTTTGTTATCTAATCAGAAATTTTAAAATCATTTTATTTGTAATATTCAGGAGTAGGAATTAAAGGGAAGATTTTGCAGGGTTCTTACCTTGAGATGGCGAGAAAAGCATCATAAAAACATCATAAACTGGGCCACTGAGGGGTCCAAAGGAAGGAACACCACTCAGCGAGTCTAAAGTCCTGGTTAAAGGCCAGTTCTACTACTAACCAGTTCTGTCATCTTAGACAAAATGTTACTTTCTTCACATATGAATTATGAATAATAGTCACTTCTCTGTCCATTTCTCAAGGTTATTGTAATTAACCACTATGATTTAATGAATAGAGCACAGAGATACATTTCATAGAATATTGGTATAGTTTTACCACTTTCTAGCTATGTGGACCTGGGCGAGTTATTTATCTAATCTTAACCTGAATTCCTTTCTATGGAAAAGAATACCTAGTCTCAGGGTTGTCTTAAGGATGAAACAATTTCTATAAACAAAGTAGATAACCTGTAAGTGGTGTCTATTATTAGGATTATTAACTTAAAATATCAAAAATGTAAAATGCAGTTATTAATAACCTATATTTACAGAGATCCCCCAACTAGAGCAAAGGATGACTAGTAGAATTTATTCTGCATGTGCAGAGAAGACAGGCTTTCCCATTCTCCCACCAACTTCATTTCTTTATTTCAGATCCAAATGCATGAAGTCAGATTGGGCAGTGGTTAGAATTTTTTCTGTGATCAACAGGGAACTATATCCAATATCTTGCAATAAACTATAATGGAAAATAACTGAAAAAAAAGAATATAGATATATACGTATATATGTATAACTGAATTGCTTTGCTGTACACCTGAAACTAACACAATATTTTAAATCGACTATACCTCAATAGAAAACACTACGGAAAAAACTAATAATAATTCATATATATGAACTTTAGAATTAATATTTTATTTCATCATTGTTTCATAATATTACGGTCAATAGTCTATACTGATTTTATTATACACTATATGGAATAAATGGTTGGATCACCTTTTCTCCCATAAAACATTTTTTAAATGTTTTGTGACTTATTCATTCTTTCTAGATCACTGTTACATCAGGTTTAAAAACAGGAAGATTTATCCATGCTGTTATATGTTGCATGCTATAAAGTGTAAAGAATGATTTTAGGAAGAAGGGATTCACCTTTTATTCCAAGTTTGCACAAAATGTGCTTTAGAAAACTCATTTACATAGTGGTCAGAGTGATCCTCTGATAGATAACAGATAACATGTTAATATCCAGGTAACCAGGGGAAAGAAAATAATTCTGAGTCTACATTTTTGAACTGAGGGAGGGGAACCCTTCCAGTCCAAAGTGGTTTGCGTATTTTCAGCATGGAAACTTTTGCTATAAAACCTTCATTGAAATTCTTTCTTAAAACCTAAATTGCTTCTAAAGAAGATTAAGGATATCTACTCTCTTACATTCCCACTACTCGGTTTTCAATGAAAACGAATCTCAGACTCAGTTCTACCACATATACTGCCATTTGTAAGTCAAATCCTTATTAATAAGCAGGCACAAAAACCCTCATACAAGCTGTTCCTGTCAGCTTGATGAAGTCTTAGTTCTCTGTTTTTTTGAGATTAAGCAACGCCTTTTTGCATAAAAGATTTTCTTGCTCAGCAATATTTTAGAAGCAAGATTCAATGGATCTCATATTTGACAGAGCCAACACAATAATTCTAATGTTCATAAACATTCAGGAGTGGGATGTCTGCATTAGAATCATGCCTTGAATGGCATTCTGAAAGGTGATGGGTAAAAAGCTTCCCTGACTCTATCATCCTATACAAGCAGTGACAGGAAGTCTAACATCGTTTACCAAGTTTACCAATCTGTATATGTTGAATACAACTAAATCCACACATAATTTATTTGCATAGCCATTATGCTCATTAAAAAGCCACTAAATTCACCAGTGAAAATCCTCTTCTAACATCTATTTGCAAAGCCTCTGGTGCTTATCAGATATAATGATAGGTGAAACACTTGTAGTTGCCTTTCAGTTAAATGTTATCACCCTTCCTGTGTGTAAAGTATTCCCTATTAGGAAAGCTAACTTCCTCTTGCGTATAATTGAATATATATATATATATATATATATATATATATATATATATCTCCTATCTCTTATGCTGAAATGTTTTAAAGCATATTTCCACAAGACTTAGAAGTGTGCATCTTCTATAAACTCTAGACTCATTGCATCAGCTGCCTACTAAACACAATCAATAGCTTCCTAATTGGTTCCTGTTACTGTCCTTAGCCCAACTGTAGTCTATATCAATACCACAGACAGAGTGATATTGGTTCCTTTTGGAAGGAATTGAGAGCTGCTCAGAGTATGGGTCAGATCCTATCATCCCTGTGCTCAAAACCCTTCAGTGACTTCTCATCTCATGGGGAGTGAGACCGAACCTCATCACTAAACCCTCAAGTCCTCTGACCTCTGTGTCCTACTACCTTCTCCCTGCTCACTGCACTAGGGCCTCAGTGCCCCCCGTCATGTTTCCTCAATCATGCCAAGCATGCTTCCATCTCAAGGCTGTTGGACATGAAGTCCCTCTGTGCCAGGAGTTCTCATTCTCTCGATATACACATGGCCTGCTCCTTCACCTCCTTATGGGTTGCGCTATTGTCAATAGTTTTCAGATGCTGCTGTAACCCATCACCACAAACTGTGGGTCTTAAAACAAAGGAAATCTTTTCTCTCGCAGTTTTGGAAGGCAGAAATTCAAAATCAAGGGGCCAGAGTCAAGGTGTTGACAGAGCCACACTCCTTCTAAAGGCTTTGGGGAGAACCCCTTCTTTACCCCTTCCAGCTCTGGTGGAAGCTGGACTTGTGTGCACATCAATCAGATATCTGCCTCCCTGGTCACATTGCCTGCTCCCCACCTGTGCAAAATCTTCTCTGTCCCTCTCCTACAAAGACATCTGTTATAACATTTAAGGCCCACTGGATAACCCAGGATTATCTTTAAATCCTTAATTTAATCATGTCCGGAAGGACTTTGCCATATAAGGTAACGGCTACAGATTCTGGGGATTAGAACCTGACACCCTTGGGGGAAGCCATCTGTCAGCCTTCCACAGCCATCTTCTCAGACAGACCTCCTCAGATGTCCACACTGAAAATTCCCACCCCTTTTCCACAGCACCTCCTCTCCCTTCTCTATCTTCTTCCACAGTGTTTCTCACTGATGGCACTCTCTATATTTATTCATTTATTTCTTACAGTATTTGGCTCTTTCAGCTAAAACATAAGAACTGAGAAGGCAGAGTTAATATCTATTTTTCTCATTGCTCTTTCCCCAGCACATTGAAAAACATCTGCCACATAGCAGGCGTTTCATGAATATTTTCAGGTAAACGGATGGGAAATCTGTTCAGTGGGTTGCAAGGTGGCCCCCAAAAGAGATTTGTCCATGTATTCATCCCCAGAACTTGCCAATATTATGGACAAAGAATGAATAGTACATTACAACTCTAAAAGACATGATTAATTAAAGATCTTGAGAGGAGGATCGTATCCTGGATAATCTAAAAGTGAGTCCTAAATGAATCACAAGTAAACTTATAAGAGAGAGGCAGAGGGAGAACAGAGAGAGACGTACCAAGAAGACATACAAAAGAAGAAGCAGTGTAACTACGGAGAGGATTGGAGTGATGCAGCCATAAATCAAGAAGAGCCAACAGTCACAGGAAGCTGGAAGTGGCAAGGAATGAGTTCCCACTAGAGTCTTCGGATGGACTGTGGCCCTCCTGACACCTTGATTTCAGACTTCCAGCCTCCAGAAGGATAAGAGAATACATTTCTATCCTTTCAGTCCTCCAGTTTGTAGTTATTTGTTACAGCAGCCCCAGGAAATTAATACAACGTGGGTGTTCTAATGGTTTCTAATATGTACCTTATGTTTACCATAGAGAAAGTCATTCTTATTTTGAAATTATACCTGGAATTATCATCTGGGTTCCCATCACCCTAAGAAGAACACATACACACACTAAAGTCAGATTTGCTATGCTTCAGTTCTGTCTTCACTTCTGAAGATCTTGGGGAGATTATCCTAGCTTTTTGCCTCAGTTTTTTCATCTGTAAAATAAGAATAAACTAATGCTTACCTCAAAGGTAAGCTGAGAATTGAGAGTTAAGGACTATATAGTATCTAGAAATGTGCCTAAGCCCAGCATACATCAACAATTGTGTCATTTTTGCTATAATTTTATTATTATACTATAAACAAGTAGAGTTTATGAGAAGCACCCTTGAACTGAGGTGACATTTCACCCGTAAGATTGACAAAGGTCTAAAAGCAAGAGGACACACTTTGATAAAGGGGGTGTTGGAATAGGCATAGACACATGCTAATTATAGGAGTAAATTGCTGTATCCTCAATAAAGAGCAATTTGACACCATCAAAATACAGATTTACTTATATTTGTGAAATAACTTGGATAGGCACCATGGCACTGTTTTAATATCAGAAAACTAAAAACCTAAATTCCAGCAATATAGGACTGGTTAAAATAAGAAACTTTTATTCAATTGACTATTGTGAAGCATTTTAAAATATATATATATATTTTAAGTATCCATACTACCCAAAATGATTTACACATTCAATTCAACCCTGTCAAAATCCCAACAACACTTTACAGAAATAGAAAAAAATCCTAAAATTCATATGGAACCATAAAGGATTTCAAATAGCCAAAACAATCTTGAGAAAGAGGAACAAAGCTGTGTCTCACACTTCCTGATTTAGAAAGATTACTAAGCTATGGTAATTAAGACAGTGTAGTACTGACATAATAATGGAAAAATAGACCAATAGGACCGAACAGAGAGCCCAGAAATAAACCTACACACATATAGTCAAGGTTAAGGTATATTGATCAAGATATACTGATTCTCAACTATAGAGCCAAGAACACACAATGGGAAAAGAGAGTCTCTTCAACAAATTGTGCTGGGAAAACTGAATACCCACATACAAAAGAATGAAATTGGACGCTTTTCTTACACCATACACAAAAATCAATTCAAAATGTATTAAAGATTTAAATGTAAGTCCTGAAATTGTAATTTTCCAAGATGACAACACAGTGGAAAAGCTTCATGACTTTGGTGCTGGCAATAATTTAGTTTTTGGATATGACACTAAGGCACAAATAACAAAAACAAAAGTAGACATTGGGACCACATGTACTAAAAAATTTCTGCACAGCAAAGAAAACAATCAACAGAGTGAAAAGGCAACCGATGAAGTGGTAGAAAATATTTGCAAGACATATATCTGATAAGGGGTTTATATTCAAAATATATAAGGAACTCACACAATTCAGTAAGAATAAATGAATGAATGAATGAATAAATAAATAACTTCATTTTTAAATGGACAGAGGACTTGAATACACTTTTCTCCAAAAAAGACATAAAAATAGTCAACAACCATATATTAAAATGTTCAACGTCATTAATCATTAGGGAAGTACAAATCAAAACCACAATGAGATGTCACTTCACACCTCTTGCATGGAACCCTTCTGTTGGTGGGAATTTTAAAGGGTGTAGCCACTGTGGAAAACAGTATGGAGGTTCCTCAAAAAAAGAACTACCATGTGATCAAAAAATCTCATTTCTGGGTTTTGATCTAAAATAATTGAAATCAGGATTTCAAAAAGATATTTGCACTCCAGCGATCAGTGCAGCAGTATTCACAATAAACAAGATGTGGAAGCAATTTAAATGTCCATTGACAGATGTATGAGTAAGAAAATGTGATCTATACATACAATGAAATATTATTCAGCCTTAAAAAAGAAGGAAATCCTATCATACATGACAACATGGAAGAACCTAGAGGACATTAAGCTAAGTGAAATAAGCCGGGTACACAGAAGGACACATACTGTGTGATTCCACTTATATGAGGATCTAAAGTCATCAAACTCTTTGAAGCAGAAAGTACAGTAGTGGTTTCCAGCAGTGAGGGAAACGGGGAGTTGCTGTTTAATGGATATCGAATATTAGTCATGCTAGATGAAAAATTTCTAGAGAATTGTTGTACAACTTTGTGCTTATAGTTAACAATACTATACTGTGCACATAAAGATTTGTTAGACGGTAGATCTCATGTTATTTTTTACCACAATAAAAAAGGGCAAATATTTCTACCTTTAGTAACAAAAGAGCAGGTTGCTGCTGACCACTGAAAATAAAGGAAAGTAAGACAAATACGTGTGTGTGTGTGTGTGTGTATGTGTGTGTGTGTCTGTGTTTGAAGGCATTGGAACACTACCAACTCATCTAGGACTTGAGGGGCTAAGACATTGGAGAGATGGAATATTCACTGACATTCCACACAGCTTTTCTCCACAAAGAATGTGCCAATTTGAAGTGGCACAGGATGAGAGGTTAAATGTCTAACAGAAAAATAGCAGCTAAAAAACTAAATCAAACTTTGGAAGTCTTTCTGGAGCTAGGGAGATTTTTTAAAAGTTTGAATGTAATTACTAGCAAGGTAGCCAGGACTCCTGAGGCCTGATCGTGGAAGGACAGTAAGGACAGAGGTGACCCCAACAACTGTTGTTGATCTATACCTTCACGCATTGATCAGGTTGCCAATCACATATTTGATAAGGATTTAATAGCCAGAATTTATAAAAAACCCCTATAACTTAACGACAAATAAACAACCTAATTAAGAAATAAACAAAGGACTTGAAAAGACATTTCTCCAAGCATTTTTTCCAATAGCCAATAAGGACATAAAAATATGCTCAACATAATTAGTCTTAGGGAAATGCAAATGCAAACTACAGTGAGATACAAACTACTTCACCCACTCAGATAGCTATAATTTTTTAAGAAGATGGATACTAATGAGTGATAGCACGGATTTGGGGAAAATGGAACCTTCACATATTGCAGAAGGGAATGTAAAATCGTACAGCCACTCTGGGAAACAATTTGGTCATTCCTCAAAAAGTTAATATAAAATTATCACATGACCCAGCAATTCCACTCCTAGGTATACACCCAAAGGAATAAAAAACAAATACTCAGATACTCATAAACAAATGTTCAATACAGTATTATTCATAATAGCCAAAAGTTGGAAACAACTCAAGTGTCAATCAACAAATGAACAGATTAGTAAAATGTAGGCCACAAACAAAATGAAATATTATTCAATCTTGAAAAGGAATAAAGTTCTGATACATACGACAACATGGATGAACTTTGAAAGCATTATGCTAAGTGAAATAAGCCAGACACAAAGTGGCAAATACTGTACAATTACATTTATATGAAATAATTTAGAATATAGGCAAATTCATAAAGATAGAAAGTAGATGAGAGGTTACTAAGGGCTGGTGAGAGGAAATGGAGAGTTATTGCTTAATGGGTACAGAACTTATGTTTGAATGGTGAAAATGTTTGGAACACATTTGTGATGGCTGTGAAACATGTAATTAAAGTCACCGAACTGTACACTAAAAAATGTTTAAAATGGCAAATTTTATGTTGTATATATTTTATTACAATGTAAAAAAGAAAAAAAGAAAAGTATGCTGGGAGAAATGACCAAATGAATAAAAAACAAAGGCAACAACCACACAAGTGACTAATATGTTGGAATTATAAGTTTGGACTTATATCTGTAATTTACATATATAAGGAAATACATAACATAAGGCATAATCTTATTATATCATAGCAAACTACCAAAAAAAAGGATGAAATTAAAACTCTAGAACCAAAAATTACCATAACTGAAATTAAGATCACATGGATGGAATTAATAGAAGATTACAAATATCAGAACTTAGAATTAGCAAATAAAAAAATACTAATAGAAGGCTTCCCTGGTGGCGCAGTGGTGGAGAGTCTGCCTGCTGATGCAGGGGACACAGGTTCGTGCCCTGGTCCGGGGGGATGCCGCATGCCGCGGAGCTGCTGGGCCCGTGAGCCATGGCCGCTGAGCCTGCGCGTCCGGAGCCTGTGCTCCGCAGCGGGAGAGGCCACAGCAGTGAGAGGCCCGCGTACCGCAAAAAAAAAAAAAGGAAAATTAAAAACAAGTAGAGGATAATTAACAAAATGGCAATAATACATATCTATCAAGAATCACCTTAAATGTAAATGGATTAAATGCTCTAAGCAAAAGACATACAGTGGCTGAATAGATGAGAAAACATGGCCTATGTGTACTTTGCTTACAAGAGACTCATTTTAGATCTAAAGATGTACCCAGACTGAAAGTGAGGGGATGGAAAAAGGTATTCCACATAAATGGAAATGAAAAGCTGGGTAGCAATATTTATACCAGACAAAACAGACTTTAAAACAAAGACTGTAACAAGAGACAAAGAAGGACATTACCTAATGATCAAAGGATCAATTCAACAAGAAGATATAAAACTTGTAAATACATGCACCCAACATAGGAACATCTGAATACATAAAGCAAATATTAACAGACATAAAGGGAGAAACTGACAGTAATGCAATAATAGTATGTTAACATTCCGTGCGCTTCATTGCACAGATGATCACACAAAATCAAAAAGAAAAAATGTTTTTTTGAAAATTTTTCAAAAAGAAAAATCTGAGGGGAACTATAATTAAAAACAAAATCTCCCAACCCAGATATCCTCTCCCCAAAGTAGTAAAGAAAACACTTTCATCTTTGAATAAGCATTAAACCAGGATGTGATAGACATCACAGTCAATCAACTAAGTGACCAAAGACAGAAAGAATTCTCTCACCCTTTTATACAGCCAAGCAGATACAATGTACATGTTATCAAGATAAACAGTAACTATTCCTGGATTAAGATGAATTTAAAACTCCGTTTGTCACACAATTCATCCTAACTTTACCTGGTAATTAGGGTGACCATCTGTGTTAGCTAATTAGCTTTAACAGGAAGAAAAACAAACACTCCATCTTTATGGTAGAAGGTAGTTTTATGTCTTGGAGTAAGGCACCCACAAAGTTAGACCCTTACCCTCCCACAGAAACTGGAAGATATGGGTGCTATCTCTCTTGATGTTTTCAATTCAAAGAGATGGTTCCCCAGGTCATTGAGAAAGGCATTTCTGGGTCATGAAACTGACAAAAGTCCTATGTAGTCTTCAAAATGATTTATAAACATTTCAAAGAGATGAGAAAGTACTTAACAATTTCACTTTCCATGTGGTAAATAATCTAAGAAAGAGATGGGGAGGGAAATCTCTTCCCCAATTTTCAACAGGGAGAATAAAGCCTCTTATTTCAAATTTATACTGTCCTTACAATATGTAAAATATATCTCAGATTTAATCTACTGAAAATTTTTCCACAGTGTATATTCACAGTATATTTAGTATATTTCTCTACAATCATATGTATGTGTATGTATTAATGGATTTTGCATACCCATTTTATTATTACTTAATACTATTATTACATATGTATTTCCTCATGTATTCAAATCTTTCTGTTTATCCTAAGGTTAATGGTGACTTCCATTTTTGTGAAAGGAGTTAAAAACGAAGTAATTCCTAAATAACTAAAGGTTAAATTTACTCATAGAATATGTTTTCAAATTTTTTCTACCAACGGCAGCTCTAACCTCCAGAATTTCAGTATGATGCTTGAGATGACTGATACACCCAGTCTGGTGAAAACTGCAGTCTTTGTATTCATTCTTTTAAAAAGTGTTTATTTCTTAGGGAATTCACAATCTAACCGGGAACATAACATAACAATATTAATTGCTGTGTATTATTATATTTGCTTTAATAATAGACATGTAAGCATAGTGCTAGGGGGACACAGAGGTAGAAGTGGTTAAGTCAGCTTGGGAAGTTCAGGAAAGCACAGAGACGGTTAAAAGTACAGTCTAAAAAAAAAAAAGTACAGTCTAGGCAGAAGGGGGAGCATGAACTAAGGAGCGGACTTATGGAAAGGTCTGGAATATTTAAGCAATGGATTACAAATTCTAGTAGCATTAGATCAGAATTACCCAGGCATTTCATTAATGATGGATCCTGAGGCTGTATACCAGAGTCAGAATATCTGGGAGGTGGTCCCAGGAATCTTTATGTTAATATCCACTCATTTTGATTCTAGTACTCATTAACATTTGGGAATTACTGCTTGACCGATTGTGCTTACAGCCCAGTGCAGACAAGAAGCGAGAGAGACAGTGGAAGCCATGAAATGAAAAGCTTTGTGGGATGTCCATAAAGAGACTGAATTTATCCTGCTGGTTTCTGACCAAGACTTGTCATTAATTCCAGCCAAGCTGGGCATTAAAAGCCCCAGGAGATGGGAGAGCAGAAAGAAAACAAGAGGAGGAAAGAGTCAGGATTAGAGACGTGTTAAGTTATACCTTCCCCTCCCCCACCAGCCAGGGGCAAGCTGTTTCTGCTACTTTAACTGTTTTGTGCCCTAGCAAGGAGGGAGAACAATTTATTAGGAAAGACTTCTGCAATCAAAGCATTTTGCTTCAAGCTGTGAATCTGACTGCTATTCTCTGAGTCACACAGAGGCCTCTGCTGGTAAACATGGTCTAGGAAGGTCTAGGAAGAAACTACAAGTCTATGATTATGGGGGCAGAACACCTTTCTTCTATCAATCTGTAGAATAGCTTATATAAGTAAGAAAATACATTGTATAAATGGGATATTCAGGAGAGCCCACTAACTTTGTACCTTTCACATATCAATTTTGACAGAGTAAGCAATCCACTACATATATATTTATATGTATATATATTTCATAATGTACAAAAATTCTTAGAGGAAGACAGCAACATTCCAACACCTATGGAGAATGCGTAAGATTTTCTAAATATGTCATAAGTTAAAAGGATGTCAGAACCTGTTAGAAAACTAGCTGTTACCTGGAACTGCATGGTCTCTCAGCCTCAGCATTACTGACATTTGGGGCTGCGGAATTCTTTGCTGTGAGGACTGTCTTGTGTATTTTAGCTGTTCATCAGCATTCCTGGCCTCTACTTGCTAGATGCTGAGTTGTGTCAATTAAAAATGTCTCCAGACATTACCAAATGTTCCTTGGGAAGAAGAGAGAAATCTCATCCCTGGTTGAGAACCGATGGCTTATTGGTAACATGTGAAGGTGAGATACTTCCTATAATTTCAAAATTATCTCCCACATTTAGAGTGTTCAAATCTAGCCCAGATCCAACTTAGGGAATAACTGTTCACTAAAGGCCACCAAATCCAATGATGATAATACACAGGTAAATAATTATGACCATAAACAGCCTAGTTTAAATATCAAGGAGTTGAGGCTTGAAGACAGACTTCCATAAAAAGCTTAATGACACACATTCCACTGATTTTTTCCAAGCATTAAATTCTATCCCAGGGCTTCCCTGGTGGCACAGTGGTTGAGAGTCCACCTGCCGATGCAGGGGACACGGGTTCGTGCCCCGGTCCGGGAAGATCCCACATGCCACGGAGCGGCTGGGCCTGTGAGCCATGGCCACTGAACCTGCGCATCCGGAGCCTGTGCTCCGCAACGGGAGAGGCCACAGCAGTGAGAGGCCCGCGTACCGCAAAAAAAAAAAAAAAAAAAAAAATTGTATCCCAGTATCTTCAAAAGTCAATACTTCTCAAAACCATCAGCAATGTGTTCCTTTCAAGGCCCAGTGACCTACCTGTCCCATCGTAAATCTCTGCGGCTCCCAGAGATAGGATGGGGGTAGGCAACAAGCATCCTCTAGATATAATTTCTGTGCACTCTACAGACTCTCACAAACTGTATGCAGTCAGGATCTTTGAACTCCAAATGCTGCTGATTCAAAGTGTCTCCTCTAACGTATGGCTCCGGCCTAGCCTTACAAAATTTGTCATCTCACTTTTTTCTGGTGTGATTGTCCTTGAACCTAAAGGTAAATTTGGCTCCACAAAAGAATCTGGGAGCTGCCTGACCTCTCTAAGCATTCGAGTTTTACTTCTATAGATCTTACTTTATTTTTTTCCTCTAAAGAGTGTTAAATCTAACATACTTAGTTAAATTTGACAGTAAATACTGGCACCTTCCCAGTGTTCATAAATCCATTTCTAAATGTATTTTTAGTGACATGTTACTTGTGTAAAATTTATATAATCTATTTATGGAAACAACTTACCTCTCTGACAATAAGGGTGTGGTTAAATAAATGACTCTACATCCAGATACAGTCATTTAAAAATCATAGTTGAGGAACCAAGATGGCAGAGTAGGAAGACCCTGAACTCACCTCCTTCCACGGGCACGCCAAAATCACAACTCCTTACAGAGCAACTATCTATGAGAATGACCTTTAGACCAGCAGAAGAAAAGTTTCCACAGTTAAGGATATAAATAAGGGGCCACATGAGACTGCTAGGAGGGGCAAGGATGCAGTCTAGTCAGGACTCACATGCCCAGGCTGGCAGACCAGAAACGGGAGGGATATCACTACCACAGAGGTCCTCCATGAGAAGCAAGGGGTCTAAGCCCCACATTGGGTTCCCCAGTCTAAGGGTCCTGCACTGGGAAGATGAGTCCCCGGAACATCTAGCTTTGAAAATCAGCAGGGCCTACATTTGAGAGAGCCAGAGGGCTATTGGAAACAAAGACTCTGCTCTTACAGGGCACACACAAGATCTCACATGCGCTGAATCCCAGCACAGAGGCAGCAGTTTGAAAGGCACCTGGTCAGACCCACTTGATGATTATGGAAAGCCTTCTAGAGACGCAGGAGGCAGCTGGGTCTCTGGTTCTGCCATACTGACACCAGAGCAGGCAAGAGCAGTTTTGGAACCCTCCCTCCAGCCTATTAATGACAAGGGTATGCCTTGCCCACCAGAGGGCCCAGAACAGTATGTGGTATGGGGTCAGTTAGCTTGCAGGTGCCTGCCCTACCCACCAGCAATCTCAGGTCATGGGTCATTGTCACCAGCTACCATAGACGCCTGCCCCACCCACCAGCACAACCACAGAAACCACACAAGGGAGAGAATCACAGCCGGCCAGGTCAAGGGCCAGCCTCACCTACCAGTGGGGCAAGAGCAGTCAGACCTGCCACAACAGAAGGGCACATACAGTCCGTACATGGGACATCCTTAGAGCATCTACCTCTGGTGGCCAGAAGGGAGTGTGATGCTGGGCCTCAAAAGCCTTCTCCTGTGTAAGGCTACTTCTCCAAGGATAAGAAATGTAGCCAATCTACCCAATATGTAGAAGTGAACACAAAGAATTAGGCACATGAGGAGACAAAGTTCTAAACAAAGGAAAAGGTAAAAAACAGAGGGGAAAAAAGAAATGAAATGGAGATAAGTGATCAACTCAATAAACAGTTCAAAACAATCATGGTAAATGCTCACCAAACTCAAGAGAAGAATGGACAAAAAAAGTGAGAATTTCAACAGAGTTAGAAAATATAAAAAATAACTAATTAGAGCTGAATAATATAATAACTAAATAAAAAAAGATACTAGAGGGAATCAACCATAAATTAGCTGATAGAGAGGAACAGATCAGTTATCTGGAAGACAGAGTAGTGGAAATCATCCACACTGAACAGGAGAAAGAAAAAAGATTTTTTTTTGTTTTGTTGGTTTTTTTTTTTTCAGTACGCGGGCCTCTCACTGCTGTGGCCTCTCCCCTTGCGGAACACAGGCTCCGGACGCGCAGGCTCAGCGGCCATGGCCCACGGGCCCAGCCCTCCGCGGCATGTGGGATCTTCCCGGACCGGGGCACGAACCCGTGTCCCCTGCATCAGCAGGTGGACTCTCAACCACTGCGCCAGCAGGGAAGCCCTTTCCGCTACTTTTGAATCGCATACTAAACATCACACAGTGTTAAGCAATGTTTAACACTATGCTATGTTTAAACAAAAACGTGTACTTTTACACATGTCTATTCATACATATATATTTTATTCATTAATTTTGCAAGGTAGTAAGTTGTATTTGTTTTTATCATCAGTACTTGAGATAGAGGAAGAAATCCCTTCACCTTTGTATAATGTAGAGAGCCAGTCACCGGCTCATAGTTGACTTTTAACCAAGGAGCATAACAGTAGGTCCTGGTTCTAACCCAAGCAAGCTGGATAACTTTGGGCCAGCTCCTTAGTTTTTTCACCCTCTGTTTCTTCACCTGAATGGGGAAAAATAAAAGAAATCATTATCCAAAATCTGTATTTCATATTCAACAATCAATTATTGAATACCAAGTTTGTGCCGTGAACTTCGCTAAGCAGGGTGTAAACATTCTGTGGTGACTTCTAAATTCATTCCTGGGTAAATTTGCCTTTTTTTCCTAAGGTTTATTCTCATTACATTTTAAGAGAAACATTGATCTTTTAGATACATTCCATTATTCAATATCAAAATCTTGCTAAGATTTCAAACACTATTGACTTCAAGATTTTCAAAATATAATTTATTATATACTATATAAATAAGAATGTTCCTGGCTTTCATGTATCCATGAGATATTTAAGGAAGGGTAAACATGGTTGGCAGAATTATTAGGCAGATTTGGGTAGGGATGTTATCTAGTCATTATTGAGAGTATACCCCATTTACTAAATTCTGTACATATGTCTATTCATTTAGGTATTATTCTTGTTTTATAACTGAAAAAAAAAAGCAGGATTCAGAGAGAATAAGTAATATTCGTAAAGTCACAATGCCAGTGCATAGAGCCAAGGTTCATACCTTGACCTCGTCTGACTGCAAGGTCTTCCATATACTGAAGTACTATGTTTCCGTGGAAGTGCTATGACTTATTCTGATCTTTTTCTAGCATATATAATATTGGCCAAACTTACTAGCAACCAACTATTGTTTAAAGAAAATGTCACATCACTTAGGGTCAAAAGGTCATTTCTTCTGTTGACTTCCTTTTCACATACTGACTTACTGTATCTTTCTGGCTGTTCTTTTTTTTTTTTTTTTTTTGGTACGCAGGCTCTCACTGCTGTGGCCTCTCCCGTTGCGGAGCACAGGCTCCAGACGCGCAGGCCCAGCAGCCATGGCTCACGGGCCCAGCCGCTCCGCGGCATGTGGGATCTTCCCGGACCGGGGCACGAACCCGTGTCCCCTGCATCGGCAGGCGGACTCTCAACCACTGTGCCACCAGGGAAGTCCCTTTCTGGCTATTCTTAAAACTCCTAGGATAGCATTCTTGCTGCCTGGAGTAGATGTTTATAAATGTTTGGAAGGAAATCAGAAATGCAATAACTGCTTTATTAAGTGTAAGAGATTACACAGAGTTCAATTAAAACTATGGGAACTGCTGCAAGGGAGAGACAGATAGCCCAGATTGAACCAGTTTCCACAAATTCCACTCACCTCTTGGGTTCACATCCTGAGAATAGGATAGTGTCCCCTGGAATCAAAGAAAATGGCCAGACCTCACAGATTAACCCTTGCAGGTACTTTGCAAAAACTAAGAAAGTTTTAGTATCATCAGTGCCATCTTCAGGGGTATGAATGAAACAGCAAATTGCTCTCTTTTCAAATGTTTTTGGAATTATTTAATGTTTGAGCAGAAGTATATGAACGTATCCATGTTTCATGCATTGTATTCTTCAACAGATACTGTCCTTTAACTTTTCATTATCATCTGTTCCATTGATAAGGAGCTATATGCTGAGATTTCCTCACAGGTGATGGCTTTTTAAGCCCAGTCAAAATATGTGGAGAATTTGTAGCCAAATATAAAATAGGCCAAGGAAAACGTATTGGTGATTTTCAGCTATTTAATGGCAATCAATTTCGTGTTCAAAAGGACTTTAGCTGGCAATATGGAGGAATATTTTTTTAAAAACTCACAGAAAAATATAAGAGAATAAAATCATGTGTCTTTGAGAAATGTTACCCTGGCCCCTGCCAGCCACTGCAAGTATCTGTCATATCATTATTAAATTAATGTGGGTGTGGGAGGGGATTCATGTGCTCCCAGAAAAGCTGGTTCAGGGACTCTACAACAACAAAAGAATATGGCATTCAGTGTCAAATGTGCAATAAATAATCCTAGTGAATTTATTTAGTTTATTACAAGTGATTTAATCTTTACCAAAGCTTAGAATTAACTACCAGACTTGGTTTAGGGTAGAATCTCCGGTTTCTCCCCTCCCCGACCCCATTCCTGCCCAGATGACCGCACTCACTAGGCCCCAGGGCCCTTAGCTACCCAGCAACACTGCAAGGGACTCCCTCAAGGACCAATTCTTCTAACTCTCTGGACCACTTCATACTTATCAAGGTTTCCCTTTACCAAACATATCTAACTCTTATTCCATTGCTTGAGCTCTGTATATTATGATGGCTGGGTGGTTCTATTAATTTGAATGACTATAAATGCCCTTTCATGTCTACTCTTCCAGTGTGACTTTTAACAGAAGTTTAAGTTCAGTGTTTAACTTCAATCCAATGGAGTAGGTACTGCTGGGAATTTCCATGTCATGGCTTGTGCGTGAAAGAGCAGCTAGGAGAATGATATATAGTTCAATGTGGCAGAAATAACACTGAATACATAGGTAAGAGACATTAGACTTTATTTATGTCTCTACCATTAATCACCTATGTGATATGGAGCAAGCCACCCCCAACTATCTGGATCCCAGGTTTACTACTGTAAAGGGAGGCTATGAGCCACACAACCTCTAAGGGTCCATCTAAGCTTCTAGGATTCTTGCTTCAAAGAACCACATATACAATACTAAACATATGTGTAAACATAGGGCCAACCTCTTCAGGAGTGTTGCTTTAGACTTAATTGGTGAAAACAACCTATAATCACGGCATGCACTTGATTAACTTAACTTAGTCTCCAATAGAGTCCATGTGCCTATCCGTTAAAATAAGCTAGATGATGCTTCAGTGACAACCCTCAAATCTCACTGCCTAAAAACCACTTTATTTGTTGCTCTTGCAAAGTGCACTACAACACAAATAACTTTCCAGGATAACTATCCTCCCTGTTTTCGCTCAATGTTCCAAGCTGTTTGGATCGTATGTCACCTCTGTATCAACATGTGATTCCACGAACAAAGGGGCAGAGGAAAAGCAGTGTGAAGAGCTGAGCACCATCAGTGAATGCTCCCTCACCATTTTGGTCACATGTCTACACTTCATTTTCCAAAAGAAGTCATGCAGTCACACCTAACTTCAAAGAAACAGAGAAGTATAATCCACCATGTAAGCAGAAGCAGAGGAGAATCAGATATTGGTGAAGAGAAGTAATGCCTACTACAATGTGACATGGTAATTGAGTAACATCAGAAATTCAAACAACAGACATAATGGGTGGATGTGAACATAATGTCTGTCTATATGAAAAGAGAGCTGTAGTGTAAGCCTTCATGATTGATTTTTGCCTCTTTTTTTTTTTTAATGCAAGTATCTGACTTAAGCTTTGATTGTCAAGGCATCCATTTCAAAGAGGCATCCACTTCAAGAGAGCTATCTCAGATAAACACGTTGCCAACTACGCACTGGACAAGGAACCTGGCTGCCTCTCCCCACTGAGGCTCCTTTGTTTTAGAGATCTTAGTTGACTTCAATAACCAACCATTTGGGCTAATTGTTTTTTTTTTTCTTCCCATGTTTAAATTCCTGCTGTTATGTTTTAAATTCATGAATAAAGCGTGAGCCTCGGGGCTTCCCTGGTGGCGCAGTGGTTGAGAGTCCGCCTGCCGATGCAGGGGACGCGGGTTCGTGCCCCGGTCTGGGAGGATCCCACATGCCGCGGAGCGGCTGTCCCCTTGAGCCATGGCCGCTGAGCCTGCGCGTCCGGAGCCTGTGCTCAGCAATGGGAGAGGGCACAGCAGTGAGAGGCCCGCGTACCGCAAAAAAAAAAAGAAAAAA
Source organism: Globicephala melas (assembly GCF_963455315.2). Classification (NCBI taxonomy): domain Eukaryota; kingdom Metazoa; phylum Chordata; class Mammalia; order Artiodactyla; family Delphinidae; genus Globicephala; species Globicephala melas. Next base: position 12,395,711 of record NC_083327.1, on the reverse strand, counting down.
AAAGAGTGAGGCTTCAAAACCCTGGGGCCCCCACCTTCAACCCCAATAAAAGCAGAACCCCGGGCCCATGTGGTCCGTCTCTCTCCCCATGACCTCACTGTATGGCCACAGATGTGTTGTGTAATTTCCAGGTCTTATCAGTAATGACCCTCTATTTTTTCAAAGTTTCTTGATGCTTATTACTGAAGGGCTAGTCCAACCACAATGTGATAATACTGGTACAAAACAACAGTGAATACAAAACACAGTAACAAGGCTACAAATGCCTGCTGGAAATCCTGCTGTAAAGATGCACATGGGCCTTTGCAATCATTTATTCATTCATTTAACATTTATTTTCGACTGCCTTCCCTGTGCCAGGTGCTATCTCTCCCTTAGCAGATTTAATTCATCCCTGAAAACCCTGCTCCTACGTGAAAAGTCATTAAATAAAAAATACATTTCCATTAATTTTAGTGGGAACAGTTATGGTGTATTCTATCCCAACTCAAGATGCCCAAAGAATTTTCACAAATAGAAAAAGACATCAGTTGAATAATTAAAACAAGCTTAAATGGGTAATAACTTGAAAGTGAAAAAATTACTTTGCACATAAATGAGCAGAAAAGTTCTTATTATGATTATTGAACCAAAAGAAAACATAGAATACCAGTAGCAAACTTGACCTAATTGACATTTCAAATACTGCATCCAATAATTTCAGAATATACATCTTTTTCACCTGAATGTAAAACATTTATCAAAATAGGTCCTAGAGCAAACTAAGCAAGGCTTACACCTTTCAAAGCTTGTTACAGCGTATATTTTCCTGTCACTGTGGAAATTAATTAGAGCTTAAATTACAGAAAAACAATCGTTAGAAAATGAAAATTGGGGAAGAGCAAATACATTAAAAGTAACAATAGAGTCCAGAATCCTATGAAACAATGTCTTCACTTCACAGTGCAGATAGTGAAAATTAGAATTTTATAATCAATATTTGTTCAAGGATGAGAATAAAATAAAAGCACTTTTAGAAAAGAAATTGGAACTTCTACAGGGTGCACATTAAAAGGAAGGAAAAATTGTTCTTGAAGAAAGAATTTATGCAAAAAAAAAAAGATGAACAAGATGAAAATGATGAACTGGGTCATTTTAATCTGTACAATCACACTGTTCAGTACTGGATATTTTTCTTGTATTATTTCCTTGATAATTTCCTCTCTTCTATTTTCTCTATTCTTTCTTTCTGGAACTCATTCTTTTGATGTTTACCTTCCTGGCTAGATTCTTTAATATTATTCTCCTTTTTTTCTCTTTTCTTCCCACATTTCTGCCTTTTGTTCTACTTTCTCAGAGATGCCTCAACTTTATTCTCCAATTTTCCAAATTTTCTGTTTACTTTAAATAAATGTCTGCTCTTTCATTGTTAATTTTCATTATCTCTTTTTTCCTGTGAATTTTTCCTTCTTTTGTGAATAGAATCCTATTCTTACGAAATAAATGCAATATCTTGTCTTATATCTCTAAGAATGTCAAACATGTATTTTTCTGTTTCTGGCGCTGCCCCATGTTAACTGCTTTCCTTTATTTGTTCATTAAAAATATTATAGATGCTATACTAAAAAAAAATAGCTAGGAAGTGAGGCAGGAATTCATGTATAGTAGATATGCTGGTTAATCATTTTATTTTTCACTGAAACCAGGACAGTTTTGAGAATTGAAGTCAGTGCTATCCATCAATACACTGGGACAACAGGCCTAAACCAGAACCATCTTGAGAAAAGTGGGAAGTATTGTCACCCTACTCAAATGCAATGTTATTTATGAGCAAAAATTAGATGAACATTAAAGCTGGTCCGTCAGATTGCACCCCACTGACACTGACACATGTAACACAATTTCAGTTTACACAGCTCAGCACACCTTTACTCTGACAAAAGTGAGACAACACTGAGGGATGTTGACTGAAATAAAAATGTGCAACATGAGAGTTGTGGGTTTTAATTTGGGGAGTTACTGAGGACTATAGCCCAGGAGACAGCCTCTCAGAAAGCTCTGAAGAACTGCCCTGAAGATATAGTCGGGGAGGCCAGTAGATATGTAATTTTGATGAAGGGGTATGTCCAATCAAGTACACAGCTCGGTAGAAGGTTGCTGCTAGTCATGGGGAACAGTTAATGGTTTTAGTGCTTTTCTAAGATGCAAGTATCCAGGTTCATAGAAAATTTCTCCTGAAATATTTCTATCTAAGGGCCTGTTGTGCCTGTTCTCCCAAAGCACAGAGTTCCTATTCAGCTCTTCATCCTTGAATTCCTTTCAGAGTGTACTGTAGGTCAGCAACTGCAGTGGCCATGACTCAATTCTTATAGAACTGGGTGACGAGTGACATCCCTTAGTTGACAGGGAACAGCCAGCAACCAGTATTAGTTTGCCAAGCTCTCCTGATCTCCCTCTAGTCCTCAGAAATATACAAGCCAGAAGACCCAAGGGGACTACCTGGCAGATTTCATTGCAACTCTGAGTGACACCAATCCCTTTCTGTAGCACCTTATTTTCAGGAAGGCGGTTCTTGGTTATCAGAAGCCCACTTGATACTTACCTCCAACTAATCTATATACATAAATGAAGATATCTATGTACAAAGGCCTCACCTCAACAAGATAAACCTATAGACATAACTTGAATATACTTTGTTTATACCCTAAAGATGACTTTAATGGAACTTGTATTATTGAATCTCACCTGAATCCCACCCACCACAAAGAGTGTCACTGAAGAGTTTGATGTAAGAGGGTGAAATAATTCTACCTGGCGTGAGTCCCTGTTTTGTCACCGACAGTTTGCCTGGCTGTGAACTAGTTATTTAATCTATCTAAGCCTCAGCTTCTTCATCTGCAAAATAAAAATAACCGTGTCTATATTTCAAAGTCATTGAAAGAATTAAATGACTCAGTGTGTTAAAGTACCTGGCATATTAACAATTATTTTCCTCCTTTTAAAAATAGAAAAACAGCAACACAAAAACAAAGATGGTGACATAGGAGGCTGCTCAATTTCCCTTCTCCCACAGACACACCACATATACAGCGATACACAAAACAATACCCTCCGAGAGAAATCCAGAAACTAGTTGAGCAACTCATTCACATCAGGCGACTAAGAAACTTAGTTAAATCTCTAGCTAGACTAAGTAAGAAAAAAGGAGAAAGGACTCAAATAAATAATATCAGAAATGAAAGAGGAGACATTGCAACAGACAGAGAATACTAAGGATCATAAGAAACTACTGTGAACAATTATACACCAAAAAGTAGATAACCTAAAGGAAATAGATCAATTCCGAGATCAAAAAGACAAGGAATGACAAATGCTGATGAAGAAAATGGAACACCTGCACACTCTTGGTGGGAATGTAAACTGGTACAGTCACTATGGAAAACTGTATGGAGGTTCCTCAAGAAATTAAAAATAGAACTACCATATGATCCAGCAATTTCACTGCTGAGCATGGGTATGTATCCAAAGGAAATTAAATCGTTATCTTGAAGAGATATCTGTACTGTCACATTCACCGCAACATTATTCATGGTAACCAAAGCATGTAAACAACTTAAGTGTTCATCAACAGATGAATGGGCAAAGAAAATGGGACATATATATATATATATATATATATATATATATATATATATATACAATGGAATATTATTCAGCTATAAAAAAGGAAATCCTGAAATTTGTGAAAACTTGCATGAATTGGAGGGCTAAGTGAAATAAGCCAAAGACAAATACTGCATTCTATCTCTTATATGGGGAACTAAAAATGAACAAACAAAAAGTTTAACTCATAGAAACAGAGAGTGGAATAATAGACTGGTGGTTGCAAGGACCTGAGAGGTGGGAAAATAGGAACAGGCTGATAAAAGGGTACAACTCTGTTAAAAGATAAATAAGGCCTGAGGGTCTAATATTAACATGGTGACTATAGTTGATAATACTGTATTGTGTAATTGAAATTTGCTAAGTGAGTAGAACTGAAGTGTTCTCACCAACAGAAAGAAAGAAAGAAGGAAAGAAGGAAAGAAAGAAAGAAGAGAAAGAAAGAAAGGGAGGGAGGGAGGGAGTAAGGAAGGAAGGAAGGAAGGAAAGAAGGAAGGAAGGAAGAAAGAAAGGAAGAAAGGAAGGAAGAGGTATATATGTGAGGTGATGGTTGTGTTAATTGACTCAATGGTGGGAATCTTTGACAATGTATACATATATCAAATCATCACATGGTACACTATGCTATAATTCTATTCATCTATTATACTTGAATAAACAAAACACAAAAAACAAAAAAAAAAAACCCTCAATACAACATGTATATGTAGGTGTTTTCTAAGTACTTTTAATGCATATTAAGCCATATAAAAGTCCTAATAGCCCATGTAGTAAATATCATCACTGTTTATACATGAGAAAACGAAGACATTGTAGGGGAGAAGGCAGTCACTACATTGCCAACATCACAAAGTGGTAGAGCTGGAATTTGAAACCAGGAAGCCTGATTCCAGCGTCTGTACTTTAGGTCATCACACTATGTTGCCTCCTTTCCTGGCCCTTGACACTAATATTTTCTTTTTCATTCTGAATTGTATGCCAATTCCATTGCTTGCCCTACTGCATCCTTTGCCCTGTCTAACATCAGAGAACACATTATCCACAAGCTATTACGGCCAAGCAATTTTTCATGAAAGTTACAATATTTAAGCCATAAAATAGTCTTTGGACCAATTTTTGAGCCATCCCAGAATGTCACCTCTTTTTTTTTTTTGCGGTACGCGGGCCTCTCACTGCTGTGGCCTCTCCCGTTGCGGAGCACAGGCTCCGGACGCGCAGGCTCAGCGGCCATGGCTCACGGACCCAGCCGCTCCACGGCACGTGGGATCTTCCCGGACTGGGGCACGAACCCGTGTCCCCTGCATCGGCAGGCGGACTCTCAACCACTGCACCACCAGGGAAGCCCCAGAATGTCACCTCTTACTTTATGTATATTTTCAAAATCTCATGATTTTTCAATATCAAATTCATTTTTTAAAAAGAACCAATGTGTTATATTCCTGTTGTATTATTAAAAACTTGTCTCAATTCAAAATGATTAGATAGACCTGAATTAGATATTGAATAAATGGTTTAGCCTGAATGAAGAGTGACATTTTATTATGATAAACGTCCATGTCAGGGTCCTTTCTCAAAACAAGCTATAAACAATTGGCAAACACAGAATTCAGTAGTAATATGGATTTGTTCAAAATATCCCTATTGGTAAATTTTCCACCCATAAAGTTACAAAGTATACAGTGGTGGACAGGGAAAGCGCCGGCCACGTTCCCTTCTGTTCCTCCACGGCCCCCACAGGGTCTCCTCCAGGGTCTCCCCCATCCAAGCTTGACCCCTAACTGTGGGTGCTTGTCCTGTAGGTCCGACCTTTACTTTACTCCCCCTTCCCTCCCTCCCACTCCCTCAGGACCCAAGGGGCTGGAGGAGGCCTCAGTGAGCAGAGGATCAAGCCTGGGATCTCAGCAGGCTCCCAGGGGCCCAAGTGGATGAGGGAAACCTAGCCATACTCCCTTTTGATCCTCTGCCCTCCCAATGGTCACCCAATTTCCCTCTTCATGCGTAGGATCCCTTCCCCTCCCCCAGCCCCTCCTCAGGGGCGCCGGACCCATCCAGCCTCCACTTCTCCTCCCCCCTCACTCCCCCCGATGCCCCACGTCCTACCTGGTTGCTGTGGGTTTCTCCTGTTCCCTTAGGTGTCTGTGGTCTCCCACCGGTGCCTGGTAGGTGCCCAAGTTTTGTGGAGACGCGAATTCCTCATACTCCTAGTCTGCCATCTTGACTCTGCCCAGAACTCAATTTAAAGAAAAGAAATTGAAACTTTTCTTTCTAATGAGTTTAATAATCCTATTTGTTTACTTTAAATGACTCAATTTTTTATTAGAAGTGGTCTTATTTATATGTATACTATAAGTAATATAAATACATCACCCATATCCCCATTTAGTGAGGACTCATGATCCCAGCCACTGAAAGCACTGCCAACAAAGAGCCCCTATCCAGGACCAACTACATCATTTGTAGGGTTCAATGCAAAAAGGAAATGTGGGGCCTCTTACTCAAATACTACCAATAATTTTGAGGTGGTGGCAGTGGAGAGTTAAACCAAGCGTGGGGTCTCTGAGTCTTCTCACATTGCCTGCCCATGAAGCCAGCCTGTCCCGAGCTGCCAGTCTACTGTAATCACAGTCTCAGCAGAAGAGAGCTGCCTCATCCAAAGCTGTGTCCCTTCCCAGGGTGGGCAAAATTCAATAATCAGAATAACACAGGGGTGCAAAGTCCTGGCCCCCTTCTTCCCAACTTGGGGCAGATCTGCAAGGTTATCTCAGCTTCAAAACTGCCAGTAGTGTCAGCTGAGCATTTCATTGAGACCAACTCACACCTGAAGTTCTCCCTGTACCTGGTCTGGCCTCCTCCCTTCCCCTCCCCTTCCCTTCCTACCAGAGGTGTTGATCAGAAGAACACTCCCTAATAAAACTTTCACATGCTAAGATCCCCTAGAGTCTGCCTCCCACGGAACCCAACCTGTGAAACTGGACTTTCAAAAAACTCTTGTACTTACAAACACAATAAACATTAGCACAGCAGCCTTTTCTATGCCTATGGTTTTGTCCTGCATCAGTCGCCACATGGCGTTGAGCTGTTGTCTAAGAGACCCTACTGTGGACGGGGCAGAGCCTCTAGGCAGGTAAGGGGCTGTGGTGTTGGTAGTCGGTGCCCATGTTTGTTGTGGCCCTTGCTCAGATTTACTGAGTGCTTACTGTGGTAAATATTTTATGTAAATTAGGTTATTTAATCCTCACCATAAATCTTTGAGCTAGATATTTCTATTAACCCCATTCTACAAATGAGGAATAAAAGTAACAATAGAGAAGTAACATCTCCACAGTCAACGCAAGTGGAGGCAGGAGGAACAGGAACCCCCACAGGACAGCGGCCACCATAGCGTCCAGGTGAGCTCCACCAGCAGAGCAAGTCCTGAGGCACGTGCAGGGCAAACAGAGCTCCAGGCAGCCCAACAGGTACCCGGGACAGCAGGGAAGCACCTGCGGCCCGAAGGTGAATGTTCCCGGGCCAGAACCAAAGAAAGAATAGTTGCCCACGTTAAGATTTATGGGCTAATCATACATCCAGGACTTAATTGGTCCTATGGGGAAATGGGGCGCTGAGAGACAGGCCTTTGACATGGGCAGAGCACAAGCCTCTAGTGGGGGAAGAAACGAGTTTTGGTGATTAACTGCGCCTTTGCTCATTATTATTCAAGAGTGATTCCAATGAAATAGAGTTCCCAAACTTAGATCACACGTGATTCTTAAGATATCAATGTGCTTTGATTATTATCGCCATTTATATCATATAAACTTTAAGATAAATCTCATAAATGATTTATACCTGAGTTTTAGCTTTTTGATTATATCATTCCCAGGGACTGTTCACATTTTCAAAAGACTCTCTGTTGTCCTTGTTAAGAGAAAAGCATATGGTTGTTCATTTTTTTATTCCTTGGACTCAACTAGAATTGTTATAAAAACTTTGAAAGCATAAATATTTTGCCTTTTTATTCTTTGGAATATACATTACACTCAGTAATAAACAGTATGTCTATACTATGGAAATCACTCTTCCAATACAGTTTCAGTAGTAATTGAAAGTATTGCTGATTATAAAATTACTAAATTTGGAAACAGACAGAGAAGCTCTAAGCTGTTTACTGATTAAACATGTATGAGGAAGTATGAGGAATTTGAATTTTGAGTTTAGGTCATCTATGACTGCATGAACATATGCTTATACATTTTGTGTATATTTGTGGTAGTGAGACTTTCAAACTTTTGCTCTCTTGAAAAGTTATCAAAGTTTAAAAGTTTTTTCCTCTTTTTTTTAGATACACACAAACCAAAGACGTTGCTTCCCTTGCCCTGTCAGGTTGAGAACATACATGTGAAACCAAAGGAGAAAATAACATTACCTACTTGGCGACATTTCTCTGAACACGGTGGTTTGTTTTTGTGGGTTTTTGTAGCCTGAGAAAATAAAAGGGAACTTTCTCTACTACTGCCCCCTCGTGGTTAATATATACGAAAAGACTGGAAAAGCTGCAATATTTTGAATATTTTCTTCTGGAAGTATTTTTTTGTTTTTGAAACAGTTGTCTAGGAACTGTGTGACTGGTTATTTGAAAATAAATAATTCGCCATGACTCTGACACGTGAAAATTACATTGGTATACCTCATTTCTCAACTACTTATGTAGATTATGTGTGTTTCATAGCGTAGATTTCTAGAAATTTTAGCGGAAGGAATCTTAGGGATAATCTAATCAAATCTAATTCTATAAGTAAGAAAGTCAGGAAATAGGGAGAAAGCCTCACTTTGCTTTCTACTATGTCATGACTGGGTAGATAGAAAAGGACAATGATAGAATGTGGTTCTCTAAGCCATAAACAATTTTAGAAAATAAACTTTCTTTAGTTTTATAATATTTAGAAGTAATATTATAAGATAAAATCAAAGTGATTAAGTTCACATGTTAGTCTATAAAGCTGATTTTGAAAAACATTCCTTCTTCTCTCCAAGAGTAGAATCTCTACTTTTTAGTTAGGGTTGCTCCCCAGCTCCCCTCAAAGGCAGGCATGGCTGTGTGACTAAGTCCTGAGCGATGTGTGTAAAAGCAAGTGATGTGTGCAGTTTTCAGGTCACTTTCTTAAAGGGGAGGTTGGGCCCTTCCTTCCTCTTGAGATGTAGACACGGAGGTAAACTATTTGGGATCATGAGGGTGGTGGAAAACCCCAAGGATGGCAGAACAAACCATTAGAAAGAACTTGGGTCCCTAACACCAGCTCTGAACTTACACGCAGACCCTTAAGTGGAAGAAAAGTAAATTTCTAACATATGTCTATTATTTGGGGACTCTTTTACTCTAGCTAACTTTATACCTGAACTAATAAAAGTAACAATTTTTTAAACAGGCAGTTGACAATTTCAGATGCTGCAGAAAAATAAAGTAAGACAAGGGCTATGCATTGATTTGCTAGGGCTCCCAAACAAAATATCATAGACTGAACGAAACAGTAGAAGTTTTTTTCCTCCAAGTTCTGGAAGCTTGAAGTCCAAGATCAAGGTGTCAGCAGAGTAGGTTTCTTCAGAGTCGTTGCTCCTTGGCTTTCAGATGGCGACCTTCTGTGTCCTCATGTGGTCCTTCTGTTCTGTGTACACATGTCTGTGTCATAGTTTCCTTGTGTTATATGGACACCAATCATATTGAATTAGTGCCCACCCTAATGACCTAATTGTAACCTAAGTACCTCTGTAAAGACCCTATTTCCAAATACAGTCACATTCTGAGGTACCAGGGATTAGAACCTCAACGTATAAATTTTGGGGATATACAATTCATCCCCTAATAGAGTGAAAGTGTTATTGGTTAAATTAAAAATGATATATACCAGACACTTGAGAGCAAAGTGCCAGGAGCCCGTACCAAAACAAAAATATTCTGGTTAAGTACCCCTTAAAGAAAAATACCAGAAGTTCTGTTTTTGTGGCCCCTTATTAATAATTTGTTTTCTCTGCCCTTACTATGTGTCCTTAGCATCCTTTTCTGTTTCCTTCTTTAGCCTCAAAATGTTGGTCAGCTCTCACTCTCCCTCCCTGGCTTGGTCCTAGGCCCTTCTCGCCCCTGCATCTACTTTCTCTCACTAGGACAACTCATCCAGTCACATAGCGTCTAATATCTCTGCATCAGTCTTTCCACCCAGCTCCAGACTCATACACGCATAATTTCCTACTTGACATCTCTACATGAATACATAACAGACGTCTCACACTTAATGTGCCCCATCTCTTGACTTCTTCCTCTGAGCTAATTTCTTCCCAAGCTCTCGCCCCTGCATAACTAGCACCACTACCCAAACTTTTCTAAAAACAAAACCTAGGTATAGTCCTCAATCTGTCCCGTTCATCACTCCTTACCCTCCATCACTCCCATACATGAAATTGAATCAATTCTTCTGCCAAAACATACCTAGATTCCATACCTTCCTGTGCATCTCTTCTGTGACAACTGTAGCCCAAGCATCACCATGTGGCCTGGGGACCACTCCTCTATCTCCTAATTGGTCTTCGTGCTTCTACTCCTGCCTCTACAGTTTGTTTTCACCTTAGGAGCCAAAGTCATCTTTTTAAAACGTAAATGAGATCACATCACTGTCTTGCTTTAAACTCCCTCATGGTTTTCCATTGCGTGTGAAGTACAATCCATGTCCCTCACCATGGGAGCCCTCACGTGGGACCCTATGCGATCAGCTCCCTGTCTATCCCTCTCATGATGAGACTTCAGCTCATGCCATCTTCCCCGTTGCTCACTGGGCTCCTCCATGCTGGTTTATTTTCTCTCTTTTGAATGCTTTATGTTTGACAATTTGGGGTTTCTTCACTTGTTATTTTCCCTGTTTGGGACGCTTTTCTTCCAAAAGTCATTCAGGTTTCGGCTCCATGTTACCTTTCAGTGAGTCCTTCCCTGACTACCTGGTGCAGACACATCACTCTTTGTCACACTACTCCCTTTTATTTTTTTCAGAACACTTACCACTATATATTTACTTGGTCAAATTACTTGTCAATTTGGGAATTTTTTATCCTCTCCACTGTAACGTCACTGCCTGAAAGCAAGGGCCTTATCTACTTTGTTCACTGTATTAGCCATAACACCTACAATAGGGTCTGGCAATAAACATTTTTGGCCGAATGGACGTATGAATGTTGTGAGCTGCTTTGTGGGATGTATATTACTATGATGTTGGGGCAGAAACTGGGATAATGTAATGTTGATGGTCAAGGCACAACTCACATTTGTGAGAATTTCCTCTTTTGAGTGAAATTTAAGATATCTAAGTGCCCTTTTTAAGGGACGTCCTTCACACTCATTTATATTCTAATAGTTCTGAAATCCGTATCCCTTGAACTAAGCATAGTCTTGAAATTCAGACATAATTAACAAAGCATTCCAAGACATCATCTGTAAATCTCACAAGCACCTCAGACTCAGCATATCCAAAAAATAGTGCTTTGTTTCTACCTCTTCCTCAATCTCAAAGTCAAAAAAACTGGAAATTTTTGGTTTTCATTCCACTACTAGTTAAATGACGTTGAGTGAGTCATTTTACCTCCCTGACTCTGCTTCATCAATAATATAAAAGGGCGTGTTCAGGTGAACTCTATTGTTCCTTATAACTTTATCTTACTATGATGTCATGATGGAGTAATATTAAGCCATTTTTCCCTCCAAATCACTACATCTGAGTAGCCACAAAAATGACAGCCAATTGTTCTGTTGGACCCAGAGTGGACATAGTCAAATGAACACTGAATATAAGATTATTTACTGACAGAACCCACCATTCCAAGTATATTCCCTGTAACTCAAGAACATTCTTAAATAGACAAACTTCTAAGCTCATACTCTCTGTTTGTTATTTATGTACCAGGTAATTGGGAATTTAGAACCAAAAACAAACCCATATTTCCCTCCATGGTATTTCACTTTTCTAAATCTTACCTACATTTAAAATTTTAGTTAACGTCTTTCTTTCCTTTAAAGAGATCCTGGAATACTTACACCTCCTCTCACCGCCTCTAACATTCATTTGTCAACTGATGCCTTTTTTCTAACTCACAACAGATACATAGATAGACATATAGAAATAGATGTAGATAGAGATATACAGTCTCTACTACAGTTTATTTTTTTCCCTTGGTGTTCAGTATTGTTTCTTATATATGGCGGGTGATTGGTAAATACCTGAGAATAGGGATTGCTGCTGTACCAGAAACTTAACTTATCCCTACAGAAAAACACCATGAAGGCCAATTCGGGTGCCATTGATTAAGAAATCTAGGAGGGTGGGGTCAAGATGAGAGAGCAGAAGGAAACTGAGCTCACCTCCCTGCACAAATACATCAAAACTACGACTACATGTAGAACAACTCTCACTGAGAACAACCTGAAGGCTAGCAGAATGACTCCTGTAATCAAGACAGTAAAGAAAGAACTGAATGAAGTCTTGCAGGAGAGGAAGAGAAGTGATCTTGATTGGACCCACGCCCCTAGCCGGTACCCCAGAAGAGGAAGGAGATATCACAGGCTCCAGGATCCTTCAAAAAATGTGAGGAGTTTGAGCACCATATCAGGCACCCCAACCCTTGGGTCTGGAACCGGGAAGAAGAGCTCCCTCAACTGGCTTTAAAACCAGCGGAGCTCACCAGAGGGCCGTAAGAAATTGAGACTCCGCTCTTGAAGAGTGCGTGCACAGGCTCACTTGCTCCCAGTCCCAGAGCAGAGGCAGCAGATTGAAAACTGCCTGTTGCTGTGGCTGGCTTGCCGGGACTGCCCAAGCACACCCAGCAGCCCCCACTGGGCTCCTGCTTCCACCCCTCTGACTCTGTCACTGCTCCCTGCTAAGGCAGCAACTTCACCAAGACAAAACGGAGCCAGCTCAGAAGCGCAGCTCCGATCCCTCGGGCCCTGACCCCATCTATAACTAAGGCAGGGACTGCCATCACCATCATGCGTGCATGCACCAGAACAAAGGGAAGCCAGCTCAGAAGGGCAGTTCCAAGACCTCAGGTGCTGGCCATGCCCCCAACCAAAGCAGAGAGTGCTGTTACTCCAGGGAAAAGCCCAACTCCCTCAGGGCTCCTGCTCAAGCCCCTCAGACCCCAGTCCAGCCTCCCTGATAGGTTGGTGACCACCACTGAGCCTGGGAGAAGACCCAGCTCACACCTGGCTCTGGCTATAATCCATCAGACTCCAGCCCCACCTACCACCAAGACAGAGACTGCCTGTGCTCACTTCAGGGCCAGCTCTGCCACCAAAGACACTGGGCACGCACAGACTGCAAAGGTCTGCTCCCGCATAAGGACATGGCTTCAGGACCAGGATAGGTCACCGTTTCACCTAATTTCATAGAGACAAACAAAGAAAGTCAAACAAAAAGAGAAAACAAAAGAGTATGTTTCACATGAAAGAACAAGATAAAACCCCAGAAAGAAACCTTAATGAAATGGAGATAAATAATTTACCTGATAAGGAATTCAAAACAGTAGTAAAAAGAACAATTACTAAACTCGGGAAAAGAAGAGAGGAACACAGTGAGAACTTCAAAAAAAAGAGCTAGAAAATATAAAATAGAGCTAATGAGAGCTGAAATATACAATAACTGAAAGATTCATTAGAAGGAATTAACAGCAGATTAGGTGACACAGAAGAATGCATAAGCAACCTGGAAGATAAAATAATGGAAATCACCCAGGCGGAACAGCAAAAAGAAAAAAAGAAAAAAACTTAGATGAGGATACTTTAAGGGACCTCTAGAACAACATCATGCATGCTAACATTCACATTACAGGGGTCCCAGAAAGAGCAAAGAAAGAGAAAGGGGCAGAAAACTTATTTGATGAAATTATGACTATAAACTTCCTTAACCAGGGAAGGAAACAGATATCTGGGTCCAGGAATGTAAGAAAGTCCCAAACAAGATGAACCCAAAGAGGCCCACAGCAAGACATATCACAATTAAGATGGTAAACATTAAAGATAAAGAGATAATTCTTTAGGTGGCAAGAGGAAAGCAAAGAGTCACATAAAAGAGAACCCCCATAAGGCCATCAGCTGATATTCCAACAGAGACTTTGCAGGACAGAAGGGAGTAGATGATTTATTTAAAGTGCTGAAGGAAACAAATTATAACCGAGGTTACTCTAGACAGCAAGTTTATCATCCGGAGTTGGAGTGTAAGCAGCTCCTTGCAGGAAACTGCCCTCAGCAGGAAACTCCTTTTCTTGTCAATTTAGCAAAGCTACATTGTAACTAACTTTTAAACCAGGCGCCCCCATGCTCTGTTCATCTCTGGCCCAAGCACACCTTTCAAATCTTTTGATCACACAATACCTTGCCTAACGTGTTGGTTCTTTCCGTAGATCAAAGAAGTATTGCGTTGGCCAAAAAATTCGTGTGGGTTTTTCTGCAATAGAAATGAAGAATGAGTAATTAACAGATGGCCAGATCTTTCCCCCAGCTTCCCCTTCAGTCATCTCATGAACAAACTGTGTGAACAAACTGTGTGAACAAGACAGCATCTAAAGAAAGATCACTAGAAGTCAACAGGCCTGCACACAGTGATCTGAGATAGTGACCCCCATCTCAATGATTCACTGAGATTACTCCCCTTTTTTGCTTTAAAAACTTTCATAGCTGAGGAGAAGCTTGGGAAAGGTTTTGGGGCGGCGGGGGGGGGGGGGGGACACTGAGTCCACTATCTCCCCAGATTGCTGGCATTCTGATTAAAAGCAATTTTCCTTTCTACCAACAACTGCCTCTCGGGTATTGATTTTCTAGCCGCGAGCAATCTGACCTGAGGAGAGGTATAGTTCCCCAGCAACCTGAATTTATCACCACTAAGTCATCCTCATAGGAAATGTTAAAGAGTCTTCCTTAAGTAAAACTAGAGCCAAGGGAAGCTGATCAGGGAACCAGGGAATGTTAAAAGGGTTCTCTTTCTTAAATGGTAATCCAGCACAGCTACCCATGTGGCAATGAGGATTGCTCTTTTGGGGCCTTTCCATGAATGATGATCAGGACTATATTACTCCTCAGAAGAAAGAGGAGAATCTCAGAGACACTTAGAGAAACATAAGTAGAACCTAAAAAAAAAAAAAAAAAAAAATACAGCACTGGAATTATTGTCTCCACTTAACACGTGATAGGATGAAGGGCCAGAGATACTATGTCACCAGCAATGAATAAAATAAGCAGTCAGTTTAAATTGAAAATATGCTTGATGTAGAATACAAAGGGCACACACTGAATCTATTAGTGATGGTGGGTGGAAATGGTCGCAGCTTTTTTTTTTTTTTTTTTGCAGTACGTGGGCCTCTCGCTGTTGTGGCCTCTCCCGTTGCGGTGCACAGGCTCTGGACGCGCAGGTTCAGCGGCCATGGCTCACGGGCCCATCCGTGGATGTGGGTTCTTCCCGAACTGGGGCACGAACCCGTGTCCCCTGAATCAGCAGGCGGACTCTCAACCACTGCGCCACCAGGGAAGCCCTGGTCACAGCTTTTAATTCTTAGAAGAAGAGGCCTACACAAGCATCTTTGACAAGGAGGGGAAAAAATAATAAAAATGAGAGGTTAGGTGAGTTTGTGAGAAAGGAGAAAAAAGGGAATGACACCAATATTCTCTCCATGTTGAGCTAATAATGAAGAGAAGAGGCAGCAATGAGGAAGAAACCTCCCTTTGTTAGTTTCTTTATAGGATTGAAGAGAGATCATATCTGAGTCCACCCACACCCCCGACCCCACCCCCGGGCCACCTCACAATTTCAAAGGAGCAAACAATCAGACTGAAGGTCAGGACAAGACAATAAACACTGCATATAGATCTAAAGAGAGAAGAAATCTCCTGGGGGAAGGGAGGGGCAGGTGCCAGTTAGCACAGAGAAAACTGGGACTTAGAGTCAATGTAATCTGGAATTTAATTGTGGTAACTTTACCAAATTCAGACATCTGAACGAATAGAATAGCATTCAATGAGATATACTAAAGTACCCAAACATTATAAGTGAAAAATCCTGGAGTCATTAGAAACATTTACTTTTTTTGCTTTCATTGACAAGGGAAAGATTTTTTTTTCTTTTGATTTTTCAAAGGCTGTGGCAGAAAATTTCCTTAGGACAAATCAGTGTCACAGATAGGAAGCATTTAAAATTTTAAATCTGTTTTGATCTTTGGTCAGCAGACCACTTCAGGTCTGCCTCCTTTCTTAGGAGTCAGTGGAGGGGAAGGTGAGCTCCTTCGGACCTTACAAGACAGCTCAGGGCCAGCAGAAGGCAAAGGTTTATTATTTGCACCCTCTACTGAGATGGCAGTCCCTGAACTTGCAAAAAAATTCCCCCAGCCTAACAATTTATTTCTAGTTAACCTTCGCACCATTGCTTCTGCTTGATGCAGAAGTTCATTGAAGAAGCCTGACAAAACCTGTATTATAGTACTTAATTGGTATGTACTAAGCTATAATATGGATAATTAGAATTCATCTAAGTTCCATCTTCTGTAAAGGAGGACAGAGTTCAGTTAGGCTATTTCCTCAGCAGCCTAACTTTCTGATGTGGTTTAGAGATGAAAATAAATTAGTAACCTGTTCTCCAATAAGAGTTTGGTGTCAATGAAAAACAAAAAACAAAACAAACAAAAACGTTTTATTTGGAGTCCTAAGAATTGCAGTTCAGGAGACACAGAAACACAGACTCTGGCAAAACTGAGTGTTCCAAGGAAGAAAGGGAGTCAAGGGCTTCTAAAGATAAAACAAAAACAAAATGAACAACAAAACACAAGAACACAAGGTTGCAAAAAGTTGCCCAGTGAGAACTGTGATTCACTGTGAAGGGAATCAAGAAATATTTACCCTTAAGGAATCACAAGTTGTGTTAGAGTAGAGGTCCAAAAGATAGATAGGCTGTCATGAGTTATTTTAGGGTAACAGTCTCATACATCTCTTGAGTTTCTGGCAGATCTTCTGAATGTCTCCTTTAAGACAATATGTGGGTCAGATTCCATCCAGGCTGAGACATGCATGAGTCACACTTCCCTCATGGCTTCCTGGCTCCATTTTAGGGAGTCTCATAGCAGTACTGACTCCATTTTGATTTTCCTTTCATGTAGGTAAATTGCCAAGCAGAGAAATTTCAATGTCTGTTAACTGTCACTTCATTACTAACTATGATAGCTTTTAGCTTTATAAAGTTCAGGTTTTTTTGTTTGTTTGTTTTGTTTTCTTCTTTTTTATTGGAGCAGAGTTGCTTTACAAGGTTGTGTTAGTTTCTGCTGTACAGCAAAGTGAATCAGTTATATGTATACATATATCCACTCTTTTTTAGATTTCCTTCCCACTTAGGTCACCACAGATCATTAAGTAGAGTTGCCTGTGCTATACAGTAAGTCCTCATTAATTATCTATTTTATACTTAATAGTGTATATATATCAACTCCAATCTCCCAATTTGTCCCCCACCCTTCCTCCATTGGTTAACATAAGTTTGTTCTCTAATTCTGTGTCTCTATTTCTGCTAGGCACAGGTTTTAAATTGTTAGGATACAACAAAAATAAATTATCTTAAAAAGAATACTGGGTTCCATTTGGTTACATGAAACCTGTTCAAAATTTGATGGATATACTGGATAACCTCTGATAATGGAGGCCCACGATGACTGGGTCCTATATCTTGAAAAAGGACAATCATAAACAAGAAACTTCTCATAATGCTAGAGGACATATTGAAATACACTCTTAGATGCTAATGGAAGGTTTATAAATTGCTATAAAACATTTCTGGAAAAGTCCAACAAATTGTATCAAAAGACATTCCATTGTTTATACTTCTCATGAATAAATTTATTTCTAAGCAAATATACTCAGAGAAAAAAATAGAAATTTAATCAAAGATTAAAGTAAAATTATGACTGTCATCATTATTTTTAATATTGAATCAGTGGGATCAACTTTTAGGATTAACAAGAGGGAATTATATAAGTGAAGTATCCCATATTCAAATCAAAAAAGTATCCAAAAATACATAATCATGAAGTCTACAAAAATATTAAAGACAGAAAAGTGCTTACATTATATCAGGTTAAAGATAGGATATGATTAATTCATCATGATCTCAAATATAGCTAGAAGTGGAGGTAGATAAAAAAATATGCTGAGGTGCAAATATAGAAGTCTCTTGAAATTATGGGAACTTTATTTCTGTATTTTCTATGATCAGCATGTATCACTAATGTAAACATAAGTACTGAAGGTGTAAATCTTTCCTCTGCTTAAACACTAGAAGATATTGAATAGCTCTATCCCTCATAAATGCCAAAATCATTTGTATGAACCGGAAGTTAGACATGAACATGCTATTAATTTTCCTTGATCAAAATAATGCTTTTCATCAGAGCAACACTAAATATATAGCCTGGACTTTTAGAAAGGCTTTGTTAATACTAGGACAGTTATGTATATTATGTGAATAGTGGTTACTTTGAGGGTTTTATTAACATAAATAATATCATGTTTTCTGATTTTCCTTGTCCCCTTAATTCTCCAAGAGATTTTCCTGTCTATACAACACTTCATTTTACAAAAAAGGAAATTAAGGCCCAGAAAGATAAAGTAACTTGCCCAAGGTCACACAACTGTTAACCCCAAATTTCAAGACAGATCATTTACCCACATCAATAAGAATAGGTATCTTATGGTTCCAGTAACAATTAATCTAAAAAAATATAAGGGGCTCACCACAATGAACATTTGTTTCTCATACACTTGATAGATCCATCACAGGTGGCTCTGGTTCCCCATGTCCCCTTCCCTCCAGGACTCAGGAAGTTACCTCTACCAGTCTCAGAGCAAAGGAAAGAGAGAGATGCCAAACTATTACCTGGCCCACAAAGCTTCTACGCTGACATTTTGTTGGTTAAAGCAAATTACATGAAGAAGCCTGACATCAAGAGGGTGGGGAAGTATAGTCCTCAGCAGGAAGAAGAGTCATATCT
The DNA here is from genome assembly GCF_963455315.2 of Globicephala melas. Taxonomy (NCBI): domain Eukaryota; kingdom Metazoa; phylum Chordata; class Mammalia; order Artiodactyla; family Delphinidae; genus Globicephala; species Globicephala melas. The sequence continues at coordinate 12,377,036 of NC_083327.1, read as the reverse complement.
GACAAATCAGGATATAGCTTGTATACACCCTTCTTCCTCCTTTTTTCCATTCTTTTAATTTGTTTGAGATTTTTTCTGATTCCATTTTTCTCTCTAGTAATTTAAGGATTATTTTTAATGTTTGTTATAAAGTGTTAAATGTGTATTTAACTCTTTAAAGACAAAAATTATTATTTCTATCTTCCCAAACAATACAATTTAACTTTAATATCTCAACATTGACTTGCAGGCCACTGTTTTCCATTACTTTAGGCCTTTTTTCTTACTCTATAATCACACTTTATTGCTTTTTGGTTTTACAAATAGTGTTTGTTGAGATTTATTCCATTTTTACCAAATAGTCTGCTAATCTTTCCTTCTGTAATGACAGATTATCCTTAAAGCATCTTTTTCTAGCCTTCTAGAGTAAATAGAATTTTTAGTAAGGGGGTTTTAGTAAAGGATTGTTAGTGGTTAAATCTCCCTCTTTCTTATTTATATAAGAAATAAGAAATTAGTTATATTATTCTAGGTTAAGATGTATGTTTGTACCACACTTTGAAAATGTTATTCCACTGTCTTCTGGCTACCATTATTGAGGTAAGAAATATTCTGTGTATCTAAATATTGTTTCCTGTATTTAATATGCCTTTTCACTCTGGGCGCTTCTAAGATTTTCTGTTTCTTTGATGATTTTCAGTTTCAATATGATGGGGCTTGAGTTTGACCACAAATCCTCTCAAGGGTCTATATCTACTTAGTTTATCTCAAGGGAGATTTTATTTTTCTCCTTCCATCCAGAACATTTGCAGAGAATACTTATTTTGTATCCAGTCTTTCACAGAAGTGGCAACTTTCTTGGTCTGGCCTTATCTGAAGGGTCTCCTATTAGACTTCAGACATAGAACAGGATCTAGGCTTTGCCTTTTGACTCCATGGCCCGAGCCATGGAACGAGCTGTGTAAAACTGGATTTCTCCAGGGCAGCCGGGAACTTGTCATTTGCTCATTCACCTCTCTGGATTTGTGCTCTTAACTATATTTTCACCTCTGAGAATTTTTTTTTTTTTTTTTTTTTTTGCTGTACGTGGGCCTCTCTCACTGTTGTGGCCTCTCGCGTTGCGGAGCACAGACTCCGGATGCGCAGGCTCAGCGGCCATGGCTCACGGGCCTAGCCACTCCGCGGCATGTGGGATCTTCCCGGACCAGGGCATGAACCCGCATCCCCTGCATCAGCAGGCGGACTCTCAACCACTGCGCCACCAGGGAAGCCCTATCTTTAATCTTGTGTCTTCAACCAGCATCCAGGGAACTGTGGCAGGCTCATTTGTTGGTTTGCAGTTGGGTAAAATCTTAGACACTTGTCACTCTGTTATATGTGATTTAATGCACTGAGTAACGTTTATTCTAAAAATTTAAAAAGAAATTGAAAATAATATATAATCTCTAATTCTTTGAAAATTTTAAGCATGTTTTATAATCGTTTCTGCAAATATTATGAAGTCCCATAGATACCCTACACGTGCTTCTCCAGTTCTGCTTTTACTTCTAATTTCTTGATTTTAATTTTTTTCCTGGAAAAGTATTACCTAGAGATCATCGCTGCTTGACCAAGTTACCAGACGGTCTAATTATTGATAAGTCTAGTTCATATACTTACTGATGATCCAATCAGATACCGCTGAGTATGAGAGGGGAGGAGATGGCGTAATACAAATATGGCTTTCTAAAGCCTCCATTATCAACAGGGACTCTAGAAAGGGCAGATTCTATTTGTTTAAAGTGTCCCTTATTATATCAAACAACAAGTCTGGCTTGTCTCTTAATAATCGACCCTGCTTAATTGACCTCAATAGAAGTTAGTACATATCAGTTTCTCTATGCCTCAATTTCTTTATAACAGAAAAGGGAATTACAATTCAATAGATATGTCACAAGTATGTTCTGAAAACTAACAAGCAAATGCGACAGAGTTCTTTTTTCTTTTTTAATTTTATTTATTTATTTTTTGGCTGCATTGGGTCTTCGTTGCTGCGCGCGGGCTTTCTCTAGTTGCGGCAAGTGAGGGCTACTCTTCATGCGGTGTGTGGGCTTCTCATTGAGGTAACTTACCTTGTTGTGGAGCATAGGCTTTAGGCGCACGGGCATGTGGGCTCAGTAGTTGTGGTGTGTGGGCTCAGTAGTTGTGGCTCATGGGCTCTAGAGCGCAGGCTCAGTAGTTGTGGCCCACGGGCTTAGTTCTCCACAGCATGTGAGATCTTCGTGGACCAGAGCTCGAACCCATGTCCCCTGCATTGGCAGATGGATTCTTAACCACTGAGCCACGAGGGAAGTGAGTGGCTGAGTTCTTTAGATAAAAGGCATTGTAGATTGAAATTATTATTTGATTTTGACACTCTTCCCAAGGTACAGCCTTTGTGTTTCTCTCTAAAGAAAATGCTCTGTTCCCAGGAGGGAAGCTTCTTACCTGTTCAGTACTCAATGGTACAGGATGAATACCACAACTCTCTAAATTATATTTTCTCTCACTTCTAACAATTTATGAATTTTGTAAGTGAATGTCTTAAGTAGTCTCTCAGCAGGTCTGTGTTTTGCAATTCACCAAGCTTCTATTGAAATACCTTCTCTCCCCATTATTTAATTTTCATTAAAATAAATTCTTATAATCATTTTACTAATTTGAATTTAATAAGTATGTGGAAATTACTTAACATCCACTAATATAACTTTTTGGTATTAATTTTATTCAGGACTTTACAAAATACCTGATGCAAAAATAAGCTTTGTTTTCTTTTGTTTTTCATATTTGCAGTTTGAGATAAGTGCTATATGGAGGGGAAAATTGTAAAATTAAGAAAAGCCGAGGATAAAGGGATAAACTACAGGTGGTTCTCAATTTTGCCTTGAGTTACACTTGAAATGAAGCCAAATAACAATCTCCTCTAATACATAAAATTATGAAGAAATCACATTCAAGAGTTGTCTCCTAGGCCTTGCTTAGAAGCATTCTTTTTCTACCTGAAATGCTTCCATGCCCAAACTCCTGTTTTGAAGGATTTCCTTTATATTGGGACTAGAATCATTATACCTTAAAATAAAGATTTATAGGATGTATTCTTCTTGAAATTAGCCTAAGGAAAAAAATCTAGATTAATTGTTTGTTCCGTTTTATCAAACAATTAAATTTTTATTATTCATGTTGTTTTTTTTTCCCTGCTACTGTCAGAAAGTCTAACACTTAATGTACCATTAAAATAAACAAATTCCTCAAGAGCCTGCTCTATATCTTTTACCTTCCTAAATCATTTTCATATTCTTTTCTAGTTCTGTATTACTGTATTTCATTAAGTTTGAAAAGCACATTGAAGGTACGTTTTCCCTTTTTAATATCTCTGAAACAAGAATGGAGGGCTTCCCTGTTGGCGCAGTGGTTGAGAGTCCGCCTGCTGATGCAAGGGACGCGGGTTCGTGCCCTGGTCTGGGAAGATCCCACATGCCGCGGAGCGGCTGGGCGCGTGAGCCATGGCCGCTGAGCATGCGCGTCCGGAGCCTGTGCTCCGCAACGGGAGAGGCCACAGCAGTGAGAGGCCCGCTTACCGCAAAAACAAACAAACAAACAAAAACATCGCAAGTGCCAAAACTGTCAAATGCAAAGGACACGGCTAGGCTCCCATTATGGCATCATTCCAGGTCAAACGCACCAGACACTCTGATTACACTGAATACCTTCTACAATGGAGAGGGTCTCAATTTGTCTTCATAGGAAGAAATACATATTTCATATTTATACTTACCTCCTCGGCCTGCAAAATTTCTGAGAGCAACTTCATTTTCAGATTTACATAATTCCTTGATATACTACACTAATATTGCCTCTAACCAAAAACTTTATTTTACAGTGAAGAAGGTATGCAATGGGCTTATGACTGGAGTATTCACTGGTCTTATATGTATACCAACACCAGAAGCAGCTGGATCGATAGAATGATGGAATGGCCTATTGAAGTCTCAGTTATTTGTCATCCGGAGACAACACTGAGAAGTTGAGACATGGTTCAATAGAATATGGAAAATGACTTAAGTCAGCAACCAACATATGACATTATTCCCCCAAAGCCAGAATGTATGGGTTTGGGAATCAAGGAACGGAGGTCAGAATGTCCCGTCCCACTGAAGGAACTCTTTATTCCTTTCCTCTCAGCCTTGGGCTCAGTGGATTTGGAGTACTTATTTCTCAAGAGAGAAATGCTTCCACCAAGAAGCAGAATCATAGGTCCATTAAATTGGAACTGACAGTGTACGTAGAAAATTATTTCTATTGTTGCTGTGACAAATCATCACAAATTTAGTGTCTTAACACAAATTAATCATCTTGCAGTTCTGCAGGTTAGAAGTGCAACATGGATCTCGTGGTACTAAAATCAAGATGCCAGCAGAGAGCATTCCTTTGTAGAGGTTCTAAGGGAGAATTCCTGTCCTTGACTTTTACCATTTCTGGAGGCTACACATATCCCTTCACTCATGGTTCCCTTCCTCCATCTTCAAGGCCAGCAATGTGACTTCTCTCTAGCCATTCTTCTGTCGTCACATCTCCCTCTATCTCCCTTTTTCCGCCTCCCTCTTCTTGTGATTACACTGAGCTCACATAGATAATCCAGAATAATCTTCCTATTTTAGAGTCAGTTTATTCACAGTCTTAATCTGCAACCTGAATTCCCCTTCACCACGTAAGGTAACATATTCACAGATCCCAGAGATTAGGACACAGACATCTTTGGAGTGATATTACTCTGCCAATCACAATGTACTTTGGTTACATAGGGCTCCTCATGGTGCCAAAACAATTGGCAGAAAATAATGCCACTTTACCAGAAATGGTGATTTATCCTTATTGTCAAAGGGATATTGCACAGTAGCTATTTCTGAAGTCCAAAGGATTCACTAGGTCACCTTGTAAACTTCCACGCGCAGTGGAAAATGGAGAACTGCAGCAACCAATAAATATAGAACTTCTATCCTCTGGGAATAAAGTTTCCTTCATCCCACCAGATTAAAGATACAACCGGTCATCATGCCGGTGGAGGGTAAGAGAAATACAGAATGGGTCATGGAAGAAAAAAGCTATTTATCAACTTAGCTTTGAGATCAACTATATAAAAGGGGACTATAGTAGCTATGTTTCATGTAAATTAATTATGTTCCCTCTTTTTTCTTCTATCATATATGAATGGCACAGTTGGTCCTAATATTTTAATTTAAGTAAAAAGTAATATTAAGACTATAGTGATGTTATTTTGTAATGAGACAAACGAGTTTTCCCTTTGTTAGATAAGAATGAAAAATGATGGGCAAAAGGAATAGATAGTCCCCATTTGTTCTCTATAACCACTTTCCGCTTTTCTCCAATCTACTCTGAAAGGTGATATCTATGAGCTGCCTCATCCAGGCTCTCTGGAGTCTGGCGTCTGGCATCTGTTTGAGTTCACACAACAAGAAACACCAGCAGGAGAGAAGTGGGCAAGAGGAGACACAGGACAGAGTATTTACTGCCTAATTCCTCCCTGACAAGTATAGAGCAGTGACTGCATTTCTCTAACCACAGTTACCCATTCCAATAAAACTCTGCAAACTCTCTACACAGTGTGTCTTACTGTGGGTTCTAATAACTGCTTCTCTTGCCGCTTCAAGCACAGGGATGGGAATGGATCTCAGCTGCCGTGAGTCCCTTTGTGTTTCAGCATGCCTTGTTACTTTCCTTACCCTGCCAACCCCTTTGGAAACAGTGCCTTCATTAAACTCTTTTTAGTTACTCTCGTAGCATAACATCTGTTTCCTGCCTGAACCCTAATTGAGACATATGAAAAGTACATATTTTTAATGATGCAAGCCAATTCACATCTACCTATCCTTCTGTTTATTTTATTGCCCTTTCCCTCTTTCTTTTTCTGTTTATTGACTTTTCTTTTGCTCTAGCTCTTGTTCTCTTTCCACTATCTCCAGGTAACACAACAGAAATAATAGGTTACAAGTCTTTTGATTTTGCATAAAATATATAAAAGTAAAAATTATGCTTTATACGTAAGATGTGGAATACAGTGATTAAGAAAGGGGCTTTAGAATTATCTATACTAATATGTGTCTGAATCCTCATTTACCATCATGAAGCAAGGTTATTTGAATTCCAGTGCTGGTCAAGAGGTAATAAATCTACCAAGGCCTGTCTCTCCCAATGATTACAACTAAAATCCCTGGACAAAATGCTAAAAGCGGGCTTCCCTGGTGGCGCAGTGGTTGAGAGTCCGCCTGCCGATGCAGGGGACACGGGTGCGTACCCCGGTCTGGGAAGATCCCACATGCCGCGGAGCGGCTGGGCCCGTGAGCCATGGCCGCTGAGCCTGTGCGTCCGGAGCCTGTGCTCCGCAACAGGAGAGGCCACAGCAGTGAGAGGCCCGCGTACCACAAAAAAAAAAAAAAAAAAAAAAAGCTAAAAGCAACGAAATGAGGACTCTGAAAAATTAACAATAATAGGCAGATTGAGGAAGGGGGTAAATGTTGAAGAACAATCTATAATGGGGCTAAATTTCTGGGCTTTTTTCCTCTTTTGTCTTGGCTTTAAGCCACGGAGAGTCCCATTGCAAAACTGTGCAGTGGGGCACGAGCTGCCAAAATCCTGAGAGCAACCTTGCCTTTCTGGCCAGAGGATCAGGACAGCAGGTCCCTGTGAGCTAGAGTGTATGAGGAGGAAGTCCTCCTTTATTTTCTTTTTGCACTGCCCCAAAGGCAATCTCATTCATGGACTTGATCCAGTGGTGGTGGTGGCGGTGGCACAGGCATCAGAACCCTGAGAGGAAATCTAGAAAAAGAAGATTTTGTGACTCTGTCATTTTTTTCTCTCTCTCATTTCTTTCACTGGTTTGCCCAAAAGGAACACAGGCAGAACTGTGAGGCAGCACGAGTGGCTGGATGTCTGAGAGAAGTATCATGTTCCTACGTCGACTCGCCAAGAAGAAACAGCAATCATAAATGGGTAGATATACAAAAACAAAAAAAGTTTCAAAATACATGAAGCATACATTAAGAGAGCATAAAGGGAAAATAGGCAAAAACACAGTTACTGTAGAGCATTTCTACATTCCACTCTCAGTAACTGATAGAAAATGTAGACAAGAAAAATCTGCAAGGGTATAGGACAAGATATAAAGAAGACTAAGGGTATAGGACAAGATATAAAGAAGACTAAGGGTATAGGACAAGATATAAAGAAGACTAAGGGTATAGGACAAGATATAAAGAAGACTAAGGGTATAGGACAAGATATAAAGAAGACTAAGGGTATAGGACAAGATATAAAGAAGACTAAGGGTATAGGACAAGATATAAAGAAGACTAAGGGTATAGGACAAGATATAAAGAAGACTAAGGGTATAGGACAAGATATAAAGAAGACTAAGGGTATAGGACAAGATATAAAGAAGACTATCAACCAGTTTGACCTAATTGACATTTGAACTTCAAAACTAGGTGATTACATATTTGTATGTAACTAAACAATGAAACATTCACCAACATAGACTACTTTCTCTGCCATAAAACAAACCTTAATTAATATAAAAGAATAATAAAAATTCAGGGTATGTCTTCTAACCATGACATAATTAAACTAGAACTAAAAAAAAGAAAAAATATATGGAAAATTCCCAAGTAGTTAGAAATTAGATATATACTTCTAAATATCCCATATGTTTAAGAGAAATTCTCAAGGGAAATAAGAAAATATTTTGAATTGAATGAAAATGAAAATACAACATATAAAAATGTATGGGATTGGGCTTCCCTGGTGGTGCAGTGGTTGAGAGTCTGCCTGCCAATGCAGGGGACACGGGTTCGTGCCCCAGTCCGGGAAGATCCCACGTGCCGCGGAGCTGCTGGGCCCGTGGGCCATGGCCGCTGGGCCTGCGCGTCTGGAGCCTGTGCTCCGCAACGGGAGAGGCCACAACAGTGAGAGGCCCGCGTACCGCAAAAGAAAAAAAAAAAAACAATGTATGGGATTTAGCTAATACAAGACTTAGAAGAAAATATATTGCATTAAATGCATACATTTTAGAAGAAGAAGGATTTCAAATCAATAACATAAGCCTCCACCTTCAGAAACAAGATAAAAAGTTGCAAATTAATCCCAAAGCAAGAAAAAGTATGGGAATAAATATAAGAATTTAAATCAGTGAAATTGGAAACAGAAAAATAATACAGAAAATCAATGAAACAAAATAATTCATTTTTAAAATAAATGCATAAAATTGCTTATCCTGTAACAAAATTTGCGAGGAAAAAAGAAAGACACAAATTATCAATAATAGGAACAATAGAGGAGACATCGCTACAGACCCTTCATATATAAAAGTACTAATAAGGGAATATTATAAACACCACTGTGCCCATAAATTTGGCAATTTATATATAAAATGGACAAAATTACCAAAGCTCATTCAAGAAGAAATAAGTTGACTTATGTCAACTGAAATTTACTTCCTAGTTAAAAAACTTTCCAACAACAAGAAAACACTCCAGGTCCAGATGGTTTCCCTGATGAATTCCAATAAATATTTAATAAATGAATAATTCCAAATTTAAACAATATCTTGCAGAAAAACACAGAACAGGTGGTAACACCTCCCAATTCATTTTATGAGGCCAGCATTACCCCAATACCAGAACTAGACAAAGATATTACAAGATATGAAAACTGTAGACCAATGTCCCTCAAGAATATAGACTCAAAAATTGTCAACAAAAGAGACAGATCAAGATGACTGGTTAGAAGATTGCTGAACTTGATCAGGCTCATGGAAAGATGAGCAACTTCATTAATAGTCAGGGAAATACAAGTCAAAACCACAATGAGACATCACCTCACACATGTTAGAATGGCTATTATCAATAAGACAACAAAGAATAAATGTTAGGGTAGGTTTAGTATTGATGAACTCTTTTAGCTTTTTCTTGTCTGAGAAGTTCTTTATTTCTTCTTCAATTCTAAATGGTAACCTTGCAGTGTAGAGTATCCCAGGTTGTAGGATTTTCCCTTTCAGCACTTTGAATATAACATGTTGGTAGGATTTTAAATTGGTAGAGCCACTATGGAAAACAGGATGGCGGTTCCTCAAAACTAAAAATATATAGAACCACCATACAATTCAGTCATTTTTCTCCTGGGTATATACCTAAAGGAAACAAAACGCTAATCAAAAAACATATGTGCACCCTTATGTTCATTGCAACATTATTTACAATAGCCAAGATATGGAAGCCACCTTAGTGTCCATGGATAGATGAATGGATAAAGAAGATGTGATATTATATATGTACAATGCAATATTAGCCATAAAAATGAATGAAATCTTGCTATTTGTGACAATAAGGATAGATCAAGAAAGTATCATGCTAAGCAAAATAAGCCATACAGATAAAACAAATACTGTTTTACTGTATGATCTCACTTATATGTGGAATCTAAAAAAATAAAACAAGTGAATGAATACAACAAAACAGAAACAGACTCACAAACATAGAGAACAAATTAGTGGTTACCCCTGGGGAGAGAGTTGGGGGGAAGGGCAAGATAGAGGAAGAAGATTGAGAGGTACAATCTACTAGGTAAAAAATAAATAAGTTACAAGGACAGCGCAGGGAAGACAGTCACGATTTTATAATAACTTTAAATAGAGTGCAATCTATAAAATTATTGAATCACTCTGTTGTACACCTGAAACTAATGTAATATTGTATATCAAATATACTTCAATTAAAAATATTCCGGATAAAATAGTACCAAATCAAATCCATCAATATATAATACTTCCCAAACAAGTTAGGTTTATCTCAACGATGCAAGGCTGGTATAGTATTCAAAAATTAATCAATGTAATATATTAATAGTCTAAAAAAGAAAAGTCACATAGCTATATCAATTGATGCAAGAAAAAAGTGACAAAATTCAACATCTATACATAATGAAAACTGTCAATAGAATAGAAATAGATGGCAACTTTCTCAACCTAATATCCTTTCCTTTGATTCTTTGTCCTTTTTTCAGTTGACTGTAGTTATTTTCAGACCAAATATGTGTGATAATGAAAGCTACTTTTCATTCAGCGGGCACTAGCAGAGACTGCTTAAATGCCTTATGTACATTTGTGAATTTAATTCTAAGGTAATTCATCATATGTATGCATGCATATGTGTTTGTGTGTGTGGATGTGAGAGTGTATATGGGGTATTTTTTTTCACTGAATTCCCTTCACACCTTTGTCATTTGCATATGTTTAAACTCATCAAATTGTATATGTTACATATGCACAGTGCATTGTGTATCAATTATACTCAATAAAGCTATCATAAGAAAGAATAGAGAATTCAGAGTTAGCTGTCAAGGTGAATGAACAAGGGGAAATGGTATTGAAAACAGATGTGCACAAGTCACCTCAACATTTTAACCACTTGGGTGTGGGTGTAATGGCCTGTCTTCTTTCTGACTAAAACAGAAACAAAGGGAATCAAAGCCTCCCTGCTCTCTCAGCAGAAAGCTTCTGAGAAGCCAAAAAAACAAAACAAAATACACTTAAGCTTGTGTGAAGTTAAGGGATAGCTATCAGTAAGGTTATCTCAATATGCCTTGGGGAATTACCAAATTTCCAAGTATACACTAATATAATTTCCCTCATTCTTTACAGTCAACCCTGAGTAAAATTGGCAAAATCAATTTTAATGAAAAATCATGTAACAATCCAAGACAAGTCGGATTTAAACCACTCTTTTTCACTGTCAGGGAAAAAAAAAAGACGAGTCATTCTAATCAACTGATCTGAACATAAACACCACTCACCTTTTTGTGTTTAAGTATCAGTCCAGCCACAATCATTGTTTTCACAGATCCCACCACATACTGGTATTTTTAAGATAAATTTTAACCTACTCCCCGGTATTTAACAAAAAGTGACAAATTTATCATTCACCTCTGCAACTTGATTACATAGCACAATGCCTGAGAGATAATAATTAATGAATATTTATAAAATAAAGAATGAATTATGGTGTTTGCTTTGCATATCTAAAGTATTTTCCATGTATAATAATAATAATGCTAACTGCTCAATATAGAGTGCGCACCATGAGCCAGGCACTGTTCTAAACAGTTATGTGATATTAACTCATTTAATCCTTACAATTACACTATGACATTAACACTATTATCTCTTTTGTTTTCTATTTAAAAGAGTACATGCAAATGCTTAAACAAATAGCCATTTATTTTTACTTCTTCATGGAGAGAAAAGACAGCAATAGTTTATATCCCACCCACTTCTTTGGTAAGTATCCCTGAAAGACAAAAAAAAATATGGACTTGATATTTCTCCTGCAGCACCACTTTAATTCCCCACTTCCTCTCTACTCAGTAGCTAGAGATACTATTAGACCCACAGTCCTAAGGCGGTCATCCTTTCACCAGGAATCATTTATGTAAAAGCTGTTTCCAGGGCACCAGTCATAACACTGGGACATAGTAAACCAATTCGTTGTTGGGTTTACCAAGTTCAGATATGTGTAGGGGAATGTTTAAATGGGATTTTAGAAACAAATGAGTTGTTTCCAAATCATCTATAGAAATACCGAAAGTATTAACATGCTTAATTCTCTATGCAGTATATAGATATGTTTCACATTCTTACTGCAGCCTCTCTTTTCTCACCCCAAGGACTTAAGTTTGAGCTGTGATCTTGCTTCTGGTCTGCTTCTCTCACTATGGCATCCTCTTCCTCTTATTGACCATTTGTTCTTTACCTAATGCAACAGCTGTTGTACTTTCAAAATCATCCCAATGTTAAAAGGCTGTGCAAGGATTTTCTATACTTAACTACAGAAAACTTCTACTGTACTCATCCGTCACACTTACATACGTTTGCGTCTTTTACACTCCCTTTTTTTACATGGCACAATCTGTCCATTACCAGAAATTTATTGACTGCTAAAAGAGAAGCAATTTCTGAACTGCTGAGATTTTGGGGTTGTTTGTTACCATAGCATAAGCCTCGTCCTTTATTGACAACTATAGAATTTACCTACAGAGGAGGATGAAAGGGTCAGAAAAATAAAATGGAGAAACTGATCTTTTGATCGGTTCTAAGATCAATTCCGGTCAGTTCTTCTAAGCAACTGATCTTTAGGATGTCTCGAATCTAATAAAGCATTTGATAAAATGGTATGAAGTCTGAGATTTGTTTTAATATATTTTACGGGAAAGAACTTAAATAGATAAAACAAGTGTGCCAAAATATTGATAATTGTTAAAGCCAGTCTATTCTTCCCACTTTGAAATATATTTGAAAAATTTTATAAAGCAAAATTTGAGGTAAATTTCCCCAAAGACAAGACTAAAGTATAATTGATATGAAGGAAATTGTAATATATCTATGATGATTGGCATGAAATAATGATTCTTATAATAATGGATGTATAATACCTTGAAAAATAAGATTTTTCACGATTATTTTGCTACTGTCTGAGAGATGTACTGCAAAGCACATACAATCCCTTTGTCTTCCTATTGACCTAGATAAAACATACCTCAACATCACTTATCAGTTGATTTTATAATTATTACTTTGACATCTTGATACTGTGAATGGGTAGCTATTCTAGTCACTGGGAAGGTTCATTCTATCTTTTTAAGTGAATGTATTGATGCAGTTTCACTGTCAATGCCCTGACTTTGAAATAAGAAAGGTTAGAATGGTCAAGAAATATTTATTAAGACCCCCATATGTAACCTATTGGAGATGCAACTATGAACAAGACTGAGTTATATGCCCTTGAAGAACATTCCAATATTTTGCCTTCTGTGTTTTTCTGCAGACTTGAGGAAATTGTTTAATTTTGTTGGGGCTCAGTTTCTTGTCTAAAAAATGAGGTTAATCCTGGCTAACTTGTAGAATTATTGTAGAAATTAAATGTGATATAGTGTATTAGTAAAGATTCTCCAGAGAAGAGATTTATCATAGGAATTGGCCCATGGGGTAATGGAAGCTGAGAAATCCTATGATCTGCCCTCTGCAAGTTGGAGAACCAGGAAAGCCAATGGTGCAATCTGGTTTGAATCCAAAGGCCTGAGAATCGGGTGGAGGGGACGGGGCAATGGTGTAGGTAAGTCCAGGTCTGAATCTGAAAGGTGAAGGCCAGGAACACATTTGTCCAAGGGCAGGAAAAGTACCAGCTCAAGCAGAGAGAAAATTCACCCTTCCTCTGCCTTTCTGTTCTCTTCAGTCCCTCAAAGGATTGAATGATGTCCCCTCGAAGCGGTGAGGGTGATCTTCTTTACCTTTGAATCTATTGATTCAAATTTCTTCTAGAGACACTATCACAGATACAGCAAGAAAAGTGATGTCTTCCCAGCTTCCTGGCATCCCCAGTAGACATTTAAATTAACCATCACATACATTATTGTTGCTGAAACTCGGCCTCTGTTCACCGGTGCCGAATAGAAACGTGGAGACAGGGTTTTGCGTGAAGTAGAAAAGAGTAGCCTTTATTGCTTTGCCAGGCAAAGGGAGCCACAGTGCGCTATTGCCCTCAAGACTGTGTGTCCCGTCCTGGAGAGGGCAGTGGGCAGTCAAGGAGCAGGGCGTGATCAGCTCGTGGATACTCTTCTGATTGGCTGGTGGTGAGGTAATCGGGAGTCAGCATCATCAACCTCCTGGTTCCAACCGGTGTGGGGTCTACGTGCTTGTGGGCAGCATACAGTTAACTTCTTCCACCTGGTGAGGCTTTCAGTATCTGCAAAACAGCTCGAAGGACATGATTCAGAATATTATCTATAATCCTTAAGGAAGAACTAAAGGTCCTAGGCTTTGTTTAATGGCTAAAGTATTATTGTTTTGTCTTGCTTGACAGTTTTCCTTTCTTTCTGCATTTTCTCACTTCTCTGATTAAATGTATTCTTTGACTAAAGTTTGTCTACAGGCGGAAGACATGGGTGGAGGTCTATTCTGGGAAGGCCTCATGGGGTCCTGCTGGGTTACAGCATGAAACACATAATAGAGTCTAGAACATACCAAAACTATTTTTATTCTCTGGTTTATAGATAATGGATTTGTAGGTTTTGTCAGCATGAAGAAGCATTTCAAATCTTTCTACTTTTTACTGAATTCACAAAATAAAGTTTCTGATCCAACAAAGTTGAGAAGGTATGTTGTTTTCATACAATGCCTATGTTTATGAGAATTTGCCTAAAGTAGATAGTTACTATTTATTAATTTTTTAATTAAAAGTTCTAAGAGAATGCATTGTAAACATCAGACAATTAAAATTCATCTTCATGCTCAAACATTAATGTCCTGGGTTTCTGAGCAAGTAATTAGATTCTTTTGTGAATTTATCCAGTTAGAATAAGAGGGACTGTAAGCTTTACGTTAATTAAATTAGTATATTATTTAGGCTACATTCTCAGGGGAAAGTTCGCTACTTAAAAACTAGATGAATGTTTCCCTTTTCATTGGTTTGAAACTGTTGAGGAATTTATTTGGTGTTTGAATATACATACTTTTTTTTAAAATACATTATTTTTTTGTTGTTTGTTTTGAATTACATTGCCTTTTCTTTTTTTTTTAACATCTTTATTGGAGTAGAATTGCTTTACAGTGGTATGTTAGTTTCTCCTTTATAACATAGTGAATCAGCTATACATTTATATATATCCCCATATCTCCTCCCTCTTATGTCTCTACACTTGTCTTCCTTTTACCATTCGTTTCTGTTGACAGGTTCAGAATATCTTTTTCTCAGAAATGTTTCCGATGAACAGTGCCAAAAGTATGGGTGAACACTAAAATAATAGCTAACCAAAGGTTTCTTTAAATGTTGTCAAATGAGTAGATATTTGGATACATCCAAATGATTCATTAAGTCTTCAGACAGTCTCATTTAACTCATTTTAATTAAATCTCATTTTATTTTAAGTAAAGTAGCTCTACGATCTTTCTAGATTACCACAAAAAGGGTATTGTATTTTGCTCGTCAAACCAAAGTAATCTGTTATTTATGAAATGATGGTCTGATACTGTTGTGAGGCAAGAAAGACAGGGACAAGGACAGCGTCCTCATGCATAAGCATTAGGCAGAAGTTAAAGCCTTGCTTTGTGCTTAATGAGACCATGACATACAGAGGAATGGCATCTAAAACAGAAACTCTGTAGCATCTGAATAAGAAACTCTGACCATGAAAACCACAGAGCATGGGCAATAATAATGTACAAGTTGCTGATGACCCTGTACAATCTTCCACGTGTGGCGCTGGACTGATAAGGGAAAATTTAAGGGAAAACAGCTCTTAGAGCACACGTACAGTGGCTTCAGGACCAGAAGTTGATGCAACCTGATGCAATCCAGGCCACACCTCAACCCTCCCCTCAGTGAATATTCCACCCCTAATCAAAAAGACCCCCATCCATTCAAAGGGCTAAAAATAAGATAAAAGGGGGATCAACAACCCTGTGGCACTCTCCCCACTCTCAAGGATGCCTGCACTCTTCTCTGTATGTGTCCTTTCGCTTTTGTCTCAACGAACTGCTTCTTTGCTCTCTTTGCTCCTCAGCTTGTGTGTGTGTGTGTGTGTGTGTGTGTGTGTGTGTGTATGTATGTGTTTCCCTTCGTGTTTTGTGTTCTTCGCCCAAAGTCTTTTGGACAAGTTGAACAAGAGCCTGGACTTTTGGTAAACTTTTTCTGGTATCAGTTGCTAACTGTATTAACTGGGTTGAAACCTAAATAACATCTTTATGGTTTTCCATAGTTGCGGCACACGGGCTCAGTAGTTGTGGCATGTGAGCTCAGTAGTTGTGGCTCGCGGGCTCTAGAGCGCAGGCTTGGTAGTTGTGCCGCACGGGCTTACTAATTATTGAGACGCTGTTCTTGAACCACTAGCCCTCCCCCCACAAAAAAACCCAGAATTTGCACTTCCAAAAACTGATTGCTTTGCCTGAGTCCTAGCTCAGACCCCCAAAAATGGGCGAATTCACTCAATCTGCATAACCATAGTATAGATAGATGCACGGATCAAATTCTACTATTTAATATGAAATTTAAAAAGAAATATGTGTTTCAATGTCTGACCATTACCTGTAGAAATAAAGTTTCAGAAATACTTGTACATTAGCACAAAGATTTATTTTAAGATACTCATTGAAGCAGTGCTAACCACTGTGGAAATTTTATAACAGTCTAAATATCCCTTAGTAGGTGAGAGGTTAAATAAACTGTAACATATCCATCTTACAGAATATACATAGAAGCCTCTATTTTTAACCATCTCTAAGCTAATAAATATATACTGGTATGTATCAAACAATAGCTTCTTAACCCTACTCACCACCAAATGATGACTTTTATTGTCCCTCACATTTGAGTTTCAGAACAAACAGATTTTCAAACCCTTCCAGAACCTTTATTGTTTATAAGCTTGTATACTACCTGAACTATAAGTTGTTAGAGTCATTACAAAATATGAGAAATCTGTATGTAATGCTATGAAAACAGTGTCAACGCACAAATTTTAATGAAAATAGAAAGTTGCAGAATGATATATTATTACACAATTTGTCCAAGAAAATAGTTCTAGACACACATGTGAATGTGCATGTAAATACACGGAAATTGACTGCGAAGATGCTTATCGAACTGCTAATCATGCTTGTCTCTAGGTAAGGCAATGCATGATTGATGAAGAGTAGGATAAGGAAAAGAGAATAGGGATGCTTTCATCTTTCTCATTATATATTATTTTATTGTTTTAATTCATTACAATGATTACTTATATAATGAAAAGATAGAAAGAGAGGATATGAATTTAAAAGAAACATGTGCATAACAAAACAGAACTAGAAACAGAAAAAGAGAAGATGCAGTCTTGACTGGGATCAGTAACAGGTCGGGTAGCACACTTGTATATGGGAAATGCTTAGGAGCTATAATCTTAATTGAAATGGAAGTCTGAAGCTTTTTTGCATAAGAATGTGCAAGAGACTGAAAAATAGCCTAGATTTCATGTGATAATTCAGGAGACTGAAATTATGAAGAGAGCTAGAGTGAGGCTAGTTTTGAAGAGTAACAAAAATGGGGAAAGAAACAAAGAAAAGTACAGAGTAACTGAAGAGGTCTTATGTAAAGAGCCATTACCTGGAGGCTAGACATGGTTGAGTGATGAGAGTGTTGCTATGGAGAAGTTAGTGCAACCATCCATTGCTATGGCTTCATTCTCCAGGTGGACCATACAATGGGCGAGGTGGGGTGAAGAGGGCTGAGGGGCGTCTGCTTTGTTACACTCAGCTTGATTTTAGTCTCCAGTCTACTGGCTTGTAAAGAATTGCCCGTTGGAATGTGTTGTATGCAGGAAAACTGACCCCGTGACACTTTTTCAAAACCTCTTTGAGCCTCTAGTTTTCCACTTACAAAATATGGAAGACAAGACCTACCTCACAGTGTATTCTGAGTGTCACAGGATACAATGTATTTGAAAGTATAGCAAGTTACAAAGTGCCCTACAAAGTTTATATGTTATTTAAAAGGGGAAAAAATAAAGTTCTATGGATGTCAATATAAAATCTGGTAGAAATCTGAAAAACATGGGATCTAAGTGCAACGTGAAGCCCTATATAGATTTCCCTCCTTAGGCCTGCAAATTAATTTTTTTTTACAATATGTGAAACAAAACCAAATAGAATAGTTGAAAACCTGTAGTAGTGATTCTGTTGGACTTAAATTAGGCCTCTCCTTTTTCATTACTGGAGATTTTCTCTTTTCAATTAGAAAAAGATATGCATAACACAAATCATTTATGGATTTATCCTTGATTATATATCCAAAAATTTTCTTCACAGCATACTCCCTTAATGTCCTTATTCTAATGCTTATTAGATTATAAAGGATTTACTAGCACTTCTGTGATATTACATATCATAATATTTAACCAAAAACAGGATAAAAATAAGATCACTTCCTTAGAGAGAATTTTTCAAAAGGAAAATCTGCTTTTCGGAAAATCCCTGTCTTATTTTTGTGCCAAGGATGATGTGAAAGATTAAAAGTGCACATACTAAAATGCCCCTCAAAATATTTTCAGTTTCAGCATCATTAAATGAAGTAAAAATCAAAGTAACAAAGTCTTCACATCAATTATTTACTCCTTTTTTAAAAAATATGATTCCAAAACATAGTTTATCAGGTATCATTTTGTCTCATAACATCTACCAAATGTTTACTATTCCAGGAGCTGTGTTTTCTACTATCCTGTGGATTATATCATTTAATCTTACAATACTCCTACAAAATAAATTCTATTTTTATGCCTACTTTATAAATTTAATAAAAACCTGTCATAGAAGGCAATTTGGCAATATCTATAAAAATATTAAAAATGGTATTTATCCTTTAGCCCAGAAATTCTACTAATGGCATTTTATTCTAGAAATATATATACATACTCACATACGATATTATGATATGAAGCATGTAGGGAGTTACTCATTGCAGCTCTGTTTGCAATTAGAAACAATCCAGGTTTCCATCAACAAAAAAATAGTAAAATAAATCATAACTCTATTTCAATTACCTGATGCTGTTTAGCAACCTACTCCAAACTTAGTGAGTTAAAACAACAACAATCATTTATTTTTCACATGAGTCTGCAATTTGGGTGGGAATCAGCAACCACAGGCTATTGCTACTCCATGCAACACGAGCTGAAGTCACCTGCCTGGGGGCTGGACCAGCCACTTTCACTTTGACTTATTGACAACACCTGGCAGGTAGGAGCTGCCTGTCAGCTAGGAGCTCAGGTGGGGCTGTGGCCAGGGGTCGTGATGGTTCCTCTTTACCCAGATTGCTTGTTTCCTTACAACATGGCAGCTGAGTCCAAGAACAAGCATCTCACAGGAACCAGAAGGAAGCTAAATCTTCCTTTAAACCTCCCCTCCAAAGTCCACTGTATCACTTCCACCTAAGACCCTAAGACGCCAATCCTTCCCAATTTAAGGGGAGGTATAATCGGTCACATTTCCTAAGCTACAGTAAGAAAAAATTAGATTTTTGATTTTCTACCCTTTCATATTGTTTTGATTCTTGAATTGTGTGAATATATGGCCTATTCAAAATGCATGTGTGTATGTGTACGTATGTGTGTGTGTATGTGTTTCCAGAGACACTTAGAGAAGTTAAGTAACCTACATATGCACACCCAGGTAGCAAGTCCCAGAGTTGGGAATTAAAGACTGGTATATCTAACTTTGAAATGTAAGCTCTTACCCACATTGTGATCCTGCCTCCCTCTCTGGGATCAAATCCACTCTGTAGATCAGGGCAGCTATTCTGCGTGATAACTCCCTAACACACTGGACTACATCCTTCCTTCCCTGTAGAGAACGATTGTGAACTAGCTCTCAGCACATTCCTGATTCCCATATATCTGCCTGATGCCTGCTCTCCTCCACACTGAATGCAACAGACCGCTTTGATAATATGACATTTTATTAGTTTAAAAACTAGAAAGAGAAAAATGATGCCTAAGAAGAAATACTTTTACATTTCCAGGATTCTCAGTAGCTAAATAAGATTTTCTTCTAAGATCACATGTAAGAAAAATGAGCAACGTCTACTTTATATATCTCACTGGGACTGTCTGAAAATCGCACAGTCTGCAACAAAGTTCGTTGTCAGTATTATTTGTTTTTCAGAGAGAGCATCCCTTTATATTTAGAAACATCAAAAATCAAAAGCAGTCTCGTAAACAAATTGCTAACCACTAATGCTTGGAATGTTGTCTCTCCACCAAATCCCGCCCATTGGTGTTCTTATGGTATGAAGAAATCACGGAAGAGAATGACTTCCTGCCTTGCACAGGCCGGGTTACTACCATGGACTTTGAATTTTAGAAGGTAACATGAACTAGGGCAGGATAAAGAACGAGACGAATGGTGAAATTAACTAGCACCCTCCTCCCAGCCACCTTGCTGCCCTTCTTGGGCAGATGAGCTCTGTGAAACAGGTTTGCGCAGTGGAGTGATCTGGTGCGTTTATTTGTGCTTCGGCGCATTGCGTCAAGCCACATGTTATAGTGTGTTGGGGGGAAATGGAGGGACCACTGCATTTAGAGTCAGAAGACTTGAGTTCAAGTCTTAATTATACCACTGAGAATAATAACACACTTGTCCTGCTTATTTCACCAGGTTGATATAAGGCTCAAAAGGACTTTGTAAGCTGAATGACAGTAAGGCTTTGTTATTATTAAAAGGAAAACAAGTCAAGCAGCAGCTGACTTCATGGGGTTATATGGCTTGAATCCGAACTTCACCACAGTAGGAATGAAATAACCAATGTTTCTTTTTTACAAAGGGAAAAAGAGAAAAATTCAATTTCCATGATGATTGCATCATAGATTAATCAATTTTTGCTTTAAAAACTGCTCTAAAATGGAGTCAAATAAAAGAAATGCTCGTGGGCTTCCCTGGTGGTGCAGTGGTTGAGAGTCCTCCTGCTAATGCAGGGGACGCGGGTTCGTGCCCCGGTCCGCGAAGATCCCACGTGCCGCGGAGCGGCTGGGCCCGCGAGCCATGGCCGCTGAGCCTGCGCGTCCGGAGCCTGTGCTCCGCAACGGGAGAGGCCACAGCAGTGAGAGGCCCGCGTACCGCAAAAAAAAAAAAAAAAAAAAGAAATGCTGGTGATAACTACAAGGTATGTATACACATTGTTATTATTGTTGGCATTATTAGTGTTTCCCCAAAATGGTCAATTTGGGGGAAATTGAAAAACAAACAAAAGAAAAAATAAAATAAAATGGAGACACTTGTTTTTTGTGTTTTAATTATTTTACTCCTTAGTGCATGAGGTCAGCCCTCTTCTTCAAGTCTGTCTTGGATACAAACTTAGAGAAAGAGAAGGATCTAGTAGCTCTTTAAGTGAGAGAGATGAATTCGTCTTACTAAATAAGAGAAACTGTCCATGCAACCCAAGTTTCCTGTTTCCCTAAAAAGTCACCAAGAGACAACAATAACATAATATAACCCTAACATCCAACCAACCCTAAAAGAGAACAAAAAGGATGACTTGGAACACCCATTTTTTTTTAATGGAGAGGTTGAGCTAACATTTTTATTTATCTCTGTGTGGAGAATAGGAGCCTTTGCACAACATTAGAATCTAAGTTAGCTTAATTTAATCTCCTAGGAAAAAAAACTAAGACAGTATATGTGACAGCCTTATTGAATTAATTTAAAAGATTCCAGATATCTTGGGTGCCACATACTCATAAATCATTGGCTAAGTCTTTAAACAGCATATATATTAATAAATGCACTTCAACAAGAAAAAAAGTGCTACGCAATTTAAAAGAAATGAAGTGAGGATTAAGCTAATGTGATTCAACACTTAGGCACTCAAATTATCAGAAAATTGCTTCAGGTTTTCCATTAAGAAATGATCAGACATTTATTCTGTTTAGCGTAAATGGCATAAATCACTATTTCAATAGAGTTTCTGCTTGACCAAATCCACAAATGAATTGTAATTTGTTTACAAACTAATCACAGAAGTTTTCAACATCTTGACTGGCACACCTTGAAAGGACCCTGCAGTGTAACTGCATGAGCTCCTCCTGGTAGGAAACAAACAGAATTTCTGATTTTCCTGCCTTGGTCTATTTCAGCTGAAAACGTTCAGGGGGAGGAAAGTGCAGACAGGCAGACAGTCAGAGGTTTAGACAAAAACACGAGGAGGAAAGTAAGCCTAAGCAGAAGCCTTTGTTGGAAATGCCGTTGGAGTAGCTTTTATTTCTGTCTTTTTGCAATAATGTCTTATATAACAGGTGGGGTATTTGTTAAGAATAATGGATCCTCCTAGTAGAACACTGACAACTCTTCTGATGAGACCGCCCTCCTTGAGTGGTTGAATTTCATAAATAGCACCAAACCTACAGAGACAGCATAGGTCTCTACAAAATAAATCTCTTGAAAGGGGGAAGTTTATAAAAATAAAAATTTTATAAAAATAAAAATAAAATAAAAATTTTATAAAAATTTATAAAATTAAAAAGGGGGAAGAAGAGAATTATAAAAATAAAATAAAAGGGGGAAGAAGAGAATTATAGAGTTCAGATCCTTTTTGCATCTCCATCTTAAGGAGAAACCCCTACATATGCAGTCTATACTGGGAGACACACTGGGCCACATCCATTCATTTTAATTTGTTTAAATGATGTAATTTCAGACTTAAATAAAGCACTGCTTTTCAGTACTGAAGACATGTATTTGTCCATAAGCCATTTAGAGAAAACACTTTGCAAACATGTCCACTTTGAGAAAAAGACTAATATTTATAACAGGGATATGAATGTAATTTTATTTGGCCGATAGACAAGTCATCAGCCCCCTGATGTAGGGGTATTTTGCCCCTACACAACTTACTTCCTCTGAAATACTTTGTGCTGTGCTGTATGGCAAGCATCTTCAAGCTGAGCTCTTTAAATGACAAAGGCAGAAAATAAAGTCTTTATTTCTGATGTATTATTATGAATGCCACCATAAAATCCACAAGAACCAAAAAAGCAGCTTTTAGGGAATGTATTGTTGAAGTTTTCTTCTTTTCAACTAAAGTACTTAAAGAGACCTTCCTGAACAGATGGACTGCTACAGGCAGGAAAATAACATATATTTGAAACAGCACAACACGTTGTGCATGTCAGGAGGGTTCAACAGGCTAAATTAATATATGATGGTTTTCTCTTCCCCCTCCTTGTTTAACACCTGCTGTGATGAGTTTGAAGTCTGAGTGTTTCTAGCTTTCAGTATTAGAACACGGTAAGTTTAAACAGTAAATACTGGCTTCTCCCCTGCTTTACAGAGAATGTCTATGCATTTTGTTGATACCCTGCCATGGTCTCCACCAGTGGGGTACAGAGGAACCCAACCAGTCACAGCAAATGGGAGGTTTAAACTACTGTCTTGAAGAACAAAATATTATGTTCATAAAAGGCAAAATTATTTACTGAGGTTTTCCACCTGCCAAGTATTGAAATAGTAAATTATAAGTATTCTCCCCAGATGCTATAAATTCAAAGCATCTTTGTAAACCCCTGTTTGATATTTCCTTACACCTACAAATATAGACACCGTTGAAACCACAAGGAGAAGCTCCTCCCCATTTTGTTAATCAATTAATTTGTTTTCAAGCACAGCTGGCTTCATAACTCTGAATTTTTCAACTAAATGTTTAATTTTGTAAGTAAACAGGCATAGGAGATTTTCTTTCATTTTTTAAAGCCAGTTTCTATCATTGCAACTAGAATATGCAGCATCATTAGGAGCCCAGATATTGATTAGCGTCATGAAAACAAACCAAAAACACTGGGACCAGTGTCCATAAACTAGATTTGAAGTCTTAGAAAGTTCACGAATTGATGTCAACTTCAATATCTGCTTTCTTCCAGTAATATCATCAAATCAGGATTGGTGATAACCACAGGATTTCTGCCCCCACCATTTC
Source organism: Globicephala melas (assembly GCF_963455315.2). Taxonomy (NCBI): domain Eukaryota; kingdom Metazoa; phylum Chordata; class Mammalia; order Artiodactyla; family Delphinidae; genus Globicephala; species Globicephala melas. The sequence continues at coordinate 12,353,484 of NC_083327.1, read as the reverse complement.
AGTGCCACTGCTCTTGTCAAGTTCACCAGTTACTTCCATGCTGCCAAACTTAGTGATAACTACACTGTCTTCATCTCAGTGCAGAAAACATCCAGCAGGGTTTACCGTCCCGTCACCAGCCCCATCTTCTCTAGCACCACACCCTACAGGTTTTCCTCCTTCCTACTGGCCGTTCTCTCTCTCTCTCTCTCTCTCTCTGTCTCTGTCTCTGTCTCTCTCTCTCTCTCTCTCTCTCTCTCTCTCTATATATATATATACCACAGCTTCTTTATCCATTCATCTGTTGATGAACACTTAGGTTGCTTCCATATCTTGGCTACTGTAAATAACGCGGCTATGAACATTGGGGTGCATATATCTTTTCCAGTTAGTGTTTTTAGCTTTTTTGAATACATACCCAGGAGTGGAATTGCTGGGTCATGTGGTAGTTCTATTTTTAGTTTTTTTGAGAAACCTTCATACTGGTAATTTACATTCCCACCAACAGTGTGCAAGGGATCCATTTTCTCCACACCCTCTCCAGTATTTGTTATTTGTAGACTTTTTTTAGCCATTCTGACAAGTGTGAGGTGATACCTCATTGTGGTTTTAATTTGCATTTCCCTGATGATTAATGATGCTTAGGCTCTTTTCATGTACCTGTTGCCCATCCTCATTTTCTCTTTGGAAAAACGTCTATTCAGTTCAAATGATATGACCAATAAGGAGTTAATATCCAACACAGATAAATAGCTCATACAACTCAACACCAAAAAAACAAATAACCCTATTAAAAAGTGAGTAGGATATGACTTCTGTTTTATCATCTCTGTGGCTGCTGTCCTGAGAATAGAGACTATAGGAGAGCAGGAAAACAAGAGAGGTTGGTTAAGAGATTACCACGTTTCTGCCTTATAAGCCTTTGTAAATATTTTTAAAAGGTAAGATGTGTGCCCAACCCATGACAGGTCCCTTCCCTGCTCCTGTGAAGAAGGTTTGGGTTAGGCAGCATCAAAATGACGGCATGGGCATCAAAATGGTGAAAGACTCCCCAGCCCAATAATTAGCTGCAGGATACAATTTTTTTTTAAGGAAAAGGAAAGAAGAAAAGTAAAAAGAGAGAGAGATTGATTCAGTATACTAATATTATAGGCCTGAAAGGAATTCTCAAATGAACATCTTCAAAAATGAAAAAAAAAATGCAATTTTGAAATTTCTTTTAGAAAAACAATTTACAGTATCTCTTAACTATGTAGACATGCACTTAAAACATTGCCACATCTAAAATAGTACCACAAAATACATTTTTGCATTGCAAATTTTACCCAACTGTATTTTCTTTACCTGAACAATATTATCATATATATTTGCCATTAAGTAAACCTAAATTTTTGCTAGTTCTTGTGAAGGGAAAGAGCACAATCTGTTTTTTTTTTTGGCGGTACGCAGGCCTCTCACTGCCGTGGCCTCTCCTGTTGCGGAGCACAGGCTCCGGACGCGTAGGCTCAGCGGCCATGGCTCACGGGCCCAGCTGCTGCGTGGCATGCGGGATCTTCCCAGACCGGGGCACGAACCCATGTCCCCTCCATCATCAGGCGGACTCTCAACCACTCCACCACCAGGGAAGCCTGGAAATCAGTTATCTTGAAAGCATTCAAGGAAAGGGAAGCAGAAACCAATATGAAAGAATGAAAAGTGAACATAATGAAATGAGAAAAGGCTTATATATTAATTTTTCATAAAAAAATAACAAACACAGTGCCATAAAAGTAAGCTCCTATCATTGAATAGTCACAAAATAAGTACATTTTGGTGATCTGTTTTTAACTACATATAGCCATGTATCACAATTTTTTTTTTTTAATTTAGAAAGCTTCTTTAACGAAAGAAGATTCCATATCCACCCTGTAAAACACTAAGTGGAAATACTTATAGCAATAAGTATAATAACAAAAATAAATATATTATATAAATAACATATTTTAGTTAGTTAGGTTCTCACCCTCCCACCAAAACTAGAAGATAAGGGTGCTAGCTTCTTGAAGTCTCTTCTTTTTAATTTGTATCTGTCCTTACAGTGACTGAAAGCATTCTAGGCAAATTTGCCTGTAGAGAAATTGTTAGTACCTGGAAATATAGGCACAAACTAGATAAAGTAGAAAATACTTTACAAACAGTAATTCAACTGAGTGTCAAACTACTATATTTTCCCTAACTGAAGAGCTGATTGTTCTTAATTAATAAATTCGATTTCTAGCTCAAAGTTTTTCCTTTAATAGTTGAAGAATAAAAGTCTCTATTTAAAATTTAGAAACATACATCTTTTCTGTCTTTCCTCTTCTACCTGTGAAATTTAGGCCAATTCAGAAAATTACCTCATCTTTGAGATCATCTTTCTAATTCTTTAAAATGGAGATTTAAAACCAAAACTTTGCCAAAACACTGTTGTTTTTCTTCTTCGGACTTGGGCATTCTGATTAGAAGGAGGGGATGGGGAAGGAGGATGTGAGGAGAAGAATGTAGCAAATTAAGGGGAAAAAATTGAGCCAAGATCATAATTTGGTGAGCAGTTGGAAATGCCAATTGAAACTTTCTTGTCATTATGTCCGGTTGAAACAGAATACAATCAGTGATAGAAAAAATTCTCACCCACATTCCCATTTGCCTGATCCCCATTTCTCACATCATAATTATCAGGTCCCAGACCTTCCATCTCCCTCTATTCTTCTCTCAATGTCATTATAGGGCTACTGAGGGCCTAGGTCTCTCTCTGCCTACATCCTCCCCTTTAGTTTTCTCTTTTCTCTCTCACTGGTTTCTCTCTGCAGGCTCAGTTTGAACAGAAACTCAACCCACAGGCAGACACAGTCAATTAGCAAGTGATAAGAAGATATCACCCTCAAAAAAAAAAGAAAAGAAAAAGAAAGACTAAATCATATTTGAAAGCAGCTGGAAGAAGTGAGGAGGAGAGGTATGGAAATGTAATACTTTGGTCCAGTTTTTCTCTGTGTATTTAATCATTTCAACGTCCTTACTTAACCTCTGCTATTATCCCAAGTAGATTGACCTCCATTATCTGTTCTCAGGAGCCAGGAGAGAGAGTGAATAAGGAGAGAGTTGAGTGCGTCAGTGCAGCAGAGAGTGAAAGAGCTATTTCACCAGTCTTATGGTAGGACTGAGGAAGGAGATAGATAGGCCTCAGGTTAACCTGCTGCAACTGGTTTCATGCTGACCCTCTGAGATAAAATATCAACAGGAACAACACACCCTGATCAGATGGAAGATAAAGCAACCCACCACAGCCTCCTCATTTTTGTGGTCGAGAGGATTTCCCAGCCCAACACTTGCGCAGAAGGGGTCTCAAGTCATCCTCTAGAACACTGGCCACGCTGTAATATTATTATAATACCATTAGCATTGCAGTTTTGACCACCACCCCACCGTGGGTTTTGCTTAGGTGACCAAAGGAAAGATTCAAAAGGGGGCTGGTGGAAGCCCAAATAAGGAATTGCAGATGACATGCTTGTAGGGGAGGGGAAGGGGAGTCACCCTCATCTAAACCCCAGAAAACTAACCCCATATTAACAACCTAAGCTATCCCTATAAAGTGCAACTCACTCCACAAGTGTGCCTGTGTGTGCTCCCACACGTACTGTGCTTACAGTAAACTCTGTGCCTGCTTTGCAATCTTGCTCTCTTTGTCAAATTCTTTCTTCAAAGAAGACAAGGACTGAGATCCTTTCACTCAGAAAACAGGACCACAGCTCTTATCATATGGGCACTTAGTCTGAAAGAATGGGATCATTCAGTTTCATGTTTGTTTCATGCATCACTGATATCTCATCTTGTTTATAAAAAAGAGTTCAATATCATGGAAGCAACCTAAATGCCCATCAACAGACGAATGGATAAAGAAGTTGTGGTACATATATACAATGGAATATTACTCAGTCATGAAAAGGAACGAAATTGAGTCATTTGTTGAGACATGGATGGATCTAGAGACTGTCATACAGAGTGAAGTAAGTCAGAAAGAGAAAAACACATATCGTATATTAACACATGCATGTGGAACCTAGAAAAATGGTACAGATGAACCGGTTTGCAGGGCAGAAGTTGAGACACAGATGTAGAGAACAAACGTATGGACACCAAGGGCAGATAACCCGGTGGGGTGGGGATGGTGGTGTGCTGAATTGGGCGATTGGGATTGACATGTATACACTGACGTGTATAAAATTGATGACTAATAAGAACCTGCAGTATAAAAAAACACACAAACAATAAAAAAACAACTAATACTGAACTTTCTTTAGGTTATTTGTATGGAAATATGATAATATAAATATTTCAGACATTACATAAAATTTCTAAAAATCTTATATGTGCTGGTATAATGTTATAAGTCATAATTCTAGTTATTACTTTAAAAAGTATACCTCAGAAATAACTAAATTTCCTTGTCAATTGCAAATTTCCTTGTCAATGGACTTTAATTAGCTAATATTGCTTTTTTCAATATTTTCATTAGACTGCAGGTATATCTGTATTATCTTTAAAGGCCAGGTTTCAAATTAATGCAGGGGTGTCAAACTGGTGACCCATGGGTCGCATATGGCTGTTGCACAAGTTTTCTCTGGCAGACACAGTGTTTCTATAAAAACTGAATTAAGATCCCTTCAGGAAGTGCACACACATGTTCTCTCCAGCCCCCATCCTTCACTATTATGTTGCTCTCAGCCTGACACACACATTAGTTTATCTGTCTGGCTCTTAGAGATATTTCAGGTAGAACCCTCACAGTCCTTCAATGCTGATTTGGAATGCACCAAGAAAGGAAATTTGAAATCATAATATGTTTCTATCTGTTAAACATCAACTTACTTGCACAGACAGAACTTTTCAGGTTTCCACGTTCCATATACTTCATCTCAGTCTACCAGATGGTCAAAGAGCTAATGATTTCTGTTTCTAATTCAGTTTCATTAGACTTTAACTTCTCTTGTTTTCTACACAGAAAGGTAGCCAACTATCACTTTTTCTCTGTCTTCAAAATAAGGGATAATTATTAATGATGTCCTTTGAGATTGAAATATATATTTAAGAATTACATACACAATTGATAATTTCCTTTGACCTATTAATCAAATAGTTCAATTTGCATATTCATGGCTATCTTGTGGTATATTTTAGCAATCAGCATATAGAACTGATAAAAATATTTCCATATGGAGCTGAGAACAATGCTTGAACCTCTTTCAGGTTCTTCCAGCTGTTCACTTCACATACCTATGCCACTTTATCCCTGAACACTGTAGGGGCAGGAAAGTGTTCCCCTCTTTTCTTCGAGGCCCTTTGGCTGGTCTAATAATTAAATTGATATAAGATAGATTAACAGGAGAAAAACAGAAGTTTGATAACATGTATACCCGCTGCATACGTGGGAGTGACCCAGTAAAACTGAGTAACTCCCCTAAATGTCACAGCCCTCACCTAATACCATCTTCAGCTAAAGATAGCAGAAGATATTGGGGGTGGGGAGTCAGGTGTGGGAGGTTACCAGGAAAAGCATAGTAAAAGAGGTTAAGGTTGTTAAGCATATTTAAGTCTGCTGCCTTCTGCATTGATAGTGTTGCCGAATTGGTCAACCTGACCTACACCAGGGTCCTAGCCCAGGCAGAGACCTCTTGTCTCAGGCAAGGAGGTTCTTTTTCTGATCAGATTCACACAGCCAATAACAAAATCTCTGCTGCGACTGGAACAGCTCAAGCTTTATTAAATGGCCAAAGAACAGAGAAGCCAGAATTTAGTTTACAAATCAACTTCTCAACCCGATTTGGACGGAGACACCAAATATATAGGAGAGTCAAGGTAAAAGGGAGGGATTTGGAAAGAGTGGGAGGAATTTTCATGAGTTAACCAAGAACAGGGGTGTGGTTTGGACCTGGAACTGATGCAGCTCTCCTTTTCAGTCCTTGTATGGTTTTTTCCAGTTGTTGTTATGGCAACCATCATCTGTCATGGCGCTGGTGGGTGTGTCATTTAGCTAATGCTTTATAATGAGCGTATAATGAGTCTCGCAGTCTACTGGAAGTCAAATCTTCCACCATCTTGGGCCTAGTTGGTTCTAAGTGGTTCTTGTTATATTCTTTTTGCAGCTTCCTCCTGAAACTTAGATAAGAGTAATTGGTTTCTATTCAAGGGAGGGGCAGGGCTATGATTTTGGGGCAATCAGCCTTGGTAACAATAGGATATCCTAGAGATAAGGTCATCTCCCTCTTCCTGGTACAGCAAGGGAGACACCCTTACAAATATTTTTCTTATATATGTAAGTGTCTCTTACAAAAGGGTAACTTCTGCTCAGTTTTCAGAGCTTCCCCTTAGTCTGCAGTTTCTTAAAAACAATCAGCCTAAAATAATCCTTATGCCAATAAACATATTTTAGGGTGGCAAAGCCTGCTCCCCTGTAAAACTCAAGGGTTTGGTACTCAAAATAAGCCAGTTTATTTTCATCTCCTTCATGCATTTTTTTTCATCCTCACATCCAATGTCTTCATTCTGCCTAAAATGAATTTTATTCTCCATTTAACAAATTCATATTCTTCTATCTCAAGCGCAACTCGATTTTTTCCCTATAATGTCATCCCTGAATAATGTTATCTTCAGGGTAATTGCTTCTTATTTTGACTTTAAGATCCCAAATTATTATATATTTTGTATATTTTATTTTGAAACAATCCCCCAGACATTTTCTATATTTGTCATACATTCTGAATTAGATTTTAAGTTCCATGAGGACAATAGAGCTATGTATCTTCTATTCTTTTATAGTGTTAAAAAAATCAAAGTTGAACCCAGAAATTAGAAGATCTAATTGGCTTTATTAGGGTGATTCATAAATCCAGCATCATCCTATCTAGCAACTGGAAGGGCTCTCTGAGGGGCTGTACAAACAGGAGGCTTTTATAGGAAGATTGGCGAGGCAAGGGACAAGAAAAAGCAGGAAGAAAAAGACAAGAAAAAAAACAAAAGAAAAAAAAGGATTATTTTTAGGCCAGGACTTCTTTTGAGGGAGTAGGGACAGGGTTTTATCATGCAGTTTGCCTCTCCTTCCTCTGGGGGATGGGCTGGTTGATTAAGATGACATTTCTGGTGATGGTCCAAAGTAATATTAGGTTAGGTATTAAATCTAGGTTTGGCATCATGGGCACAGGTGACACCGTTCTGGGCCTGTGGTTTTTCTCTTTAACAATAGCCACCTGTAGTTACTCTAATTCTTAAAGTATTCTAAAAGAATTGCATATTTTCTTTCCTCCTACCCCATAAACCATCAACATGTTTCACTTATTCCAAATTTTCAGTCTCTTCATCTCCTAAACTGCATAATAAGGGCGTACAAATAAAAAAAAAAAAGGCATACATATCTTTTGTTACATATTCTGATTTGTAGTTTAGAAAAGATAACTGCTACACATCCCTAACTAAAAACCCACCGACCGTGCTGGAGTTATGCAACACTTGCTTGGTTGGATTCCAGCACATGGATGAGGTCACTTAAACTAATGGTCAAGTCATAGGGAAGAGTTAGAAACCATAAGCATTCTTTCTGAGCAGCACTTCTGTTCGGCTGGAGCCGAAAGGAGTGAAGTGAGGGAGTAGAGACAGCGTGCTCCCCACACCTCCACTTCTCTCCATGAGGCAGATGTCATAAACTACCCCTGTTTTTCATCCTGGAACAGTTGTGGCAGATCTTGCAGACCGTAACTCCTTGCCTTTCATGAAGCTGTTTGTAAATGGTAACATCCGGCTTCAGCTGTAACTCAGGGGGGCAGGCAGAAGAATGCATTATTCTTTTGGAGGGTCATGCTTCTGTGTTCTTGCTGATTGTATGTACAGGAGAAGAATAGTTAGAACTGTAGCTAAGTATATACTCTCCAGGTCAATTGCAAAGAGTTCTTGCTATTGGAGTTTAGGACCCAAGACACTTAACAATAAGTATTACCATATATTCCTAAGCCATTATTCCCTGTAAGTCCAGCTTCCTCAGTAACCTCATTGGTATGGATAACTGTGGTATGTGGCAGGATTTATTGATTCCTGTCTCTTTGGGCCATAATACCAACAAAAATCCAAATTTTTATTGTCAGTATATTTAGACCAAATACAGTACTATTTTTATCACACTTACTGTATATTTATTGAAAGTTATATGACTTAATGAAGGTATATATTTTAGGGTATTTCAGAGTATATATTTGAGAGTGCAAACTTTACAAAGAGCACAAGACAAAGAATATAAGTTTATATGATACCCCAAGGGATTGTGTCTGATTAGAAAGAAAATAGAGGCACATTAATGAAAAGAGAAATTTCTAGATAATGATGGGGAAGAAAGCTATATTGTAGATTCTTTCTCTGGAAACTATTTTTTTTTAAAGCAAGAAAAATATTTACCATTTGTTAAAACAGAAATGGCAGGCCCCAAATAGAGTCATGTGTGCCAAAATCAAGACTTAATACCTAACTTAGTTGCAGTTACAACCTTCCCAGGAATGTAATCCTAACCGGTCAGTGTGGAATTTTCTCATTAGTACCAATGAGGCAATGTGTCACATGGGCCTTCTCTATCCCCCCCAAAGGAAGATGAGGTAACTCACCTAAAAAGACCCTTTTGTCCCCAAAGAGAGATGACCTAATCTGAAATTTTGTTTGTTTCTTTTTTTTTTGCGGTACGTGGGCCTCTCACTGTCGTGGCCTCTCCTGTTGTGGAGCAACAGGCTCCGGACGCACAGGCTCAGCGGCCATGGCTCATGGGCCCAGCCGCTCCGCGGCATGTGGGATCTTCCCGGACCGGGGCACGAACCCGTGTCCCCTGCATCGGCAGGCGGACTCTCAACCACTGTGCCACCAGGGAAGCCCTTGTTTGTTTCTTTATTACTTCTTTGCCCTGCCTCTGAAAACCTTTCCCTTTCTGTAGACCTTTGCAGTTCCCCTCTACTCAATAGATGGGAAGCTGCCTGGTCCATGAATCATGCAGCAAAGGCAATTAGATCTTTAAAATTTTCTCAGGTGGGGCTTCCCTGGTGGCGCAGTGGTTGAGAGTCCGCCTGCCGATGCAGGGGACACGGGTTCGTGCCCCGGTCCGGGAAGATCCCACCTGCCGCGGAGCGTCTGGGCCCGTGAGCCATGGCCATTGAGCCTGCGCGTCTGGAGCCTGTGCTCCGCAATGGGAGAGGCCACAACAGTTAGAGGCCCACATACCGCAAAAAAAAAAAAAAAAAAGAAAAAAGCATGATTAAAAATAATGAGACAAATCCTATGTTTAAAATATTTTATTGACCTTAGTACATTTAAGAAACAATATCACTCATGAAAAAAAAAAAACATTTATCTGTTGTCACTTTAAAATCTATGTCTGGTAAATGTGCTTGCAATATACTACAGTGATTCTCTAAAGCTGAAAAGTAGTTGTATAGTTCTTGAACAACAGCAATAACAACAAAATCAATGTGCCAAAAGAGAGTTTAGCTACATGCTTTACCAAGAAGTTTAAACAATCACAGAACAAGCAACGTAAAATATCCGTGGTTTTCTTTTTATTTTTTGTTGCAATATGTTATTTTTTTCTGCACCCTGTTTTACCCTTGCTTCTTATTTTATTTCTGGCAAGATTCAGATTTTGCAAGTAGTCCATTAAAATGTCTGTATTCTTTCTCCAATTTTGTCATCTACTGGGAAAACCCTCACAAAAATATTCCCATCTGAAAAACATGCATTTTAGAAATCTTCAAATCAAGCACTAATTTATCTCAATTTAATACAATTTATGTGATTATATACATACAAATATATAGCAGTTGAGTAATATCAATTAATTTATTCAGAGTTACTTTCTTGATCACATGTCTTAATTATTCAGTTGTTTTTCATACCCAAAATAATATGTAGTAGTTTTTAGTTAAAGTGTCTGTATTCTGCATAAATGTTTGCCATAATATTCAAATTTTGCTACAATTCCTGCCAAATGGAAAAGTTCCCATAATCATAAAGTTGCTTGGCTAATCTATTGGTATTGCATCACTAAAAACTGAATCGTATTCACTACCACATGGCATTATTTTCTCTCATTTACATATAGTTTCGTTTTGCAGCACTGATCATTATAGATTTTAAAAATCAGATTATAATTCTGAATACTTAATATTATTGTTTAATGTGCATTTCTCTTCCTTCATGTTTACCTGAAGTACATGAAAACCCTGGCACTCTTTGATACATTGTTTTCTACCTCCAAAGAGTTTGAAATACAGACAAAATACAGAATCCTTTGAAACTGAATGAAGTAACCAGATTCTAGTCATTTTTTTCCCATTTGAAATATTCACATAATATTCATTTCCAAAACGTCCTACTTTTTGGAAAGTTAGAATTTCTTACTTGAGATCAATAACTTTCAAAAAGAGAGTAATTTAAGGGTCAATTTATATAGTCATATACTTAGATTTGCAAAAGCTATATTTAGTTTAATGGATTCTCTAAGATTTTTTTTTTTTTTTGTCTTTTAGTTTTTGGTAAAAAGTATCAGTTATGCTTGATAATTATGAGTATATTTCACTGAAACTAAAGCATTTCTCTTTTTTTCCCTGGCATTCTATATTTTCTTCCAAAATATTTCTATGATATAAATAATTTTCTTTTTTTTTCTAATGTCTTTCCATTTTTCTGCTGATTATGATACTTTCATTATTTTATTATTTTCCTTCTGGAATTTTCAAAATTTGTGGCATTTAATATAACCACATATGGGCTTCCTTGGTGGTGCAGTGGTTGAGAGTCCGCCTGCCGATGCAAGGGACGCCAGTTCGTGCCCTGGTCTGGGAGGATCCCACATGCCGCGGAGCGGCTGGGCCCCTGAGCCATGGCTGCTGAGCCTGCGCGTCCGGAGCCTGTGCTCCGCAACGGGAGAGGCCACAATAGTGAGAGGCCCGCGTACCGCAAAAAAAAAAATAAATTAAAATAAAATAAAATAAAATAACCACATAATAGGAATATGTCACTACATTTTAACAGCAGTTAATATATGTTAACAATAAAAGTGTCATTAAAAAACTGCAATGATACAATCAGTAGATAATTCCATTTTGCTTAGTAATCAATGAAATATCTATCTTGTGGATTATTAGTGGCAAATAGTTATTAGTTATTACATTGTTTCATAAATGCCACTTATAATATTAATAATCACCAATTGGAAACTGATTTCAATAGTTTTGGGAGTCATCTGGGATATGATCTCTAAAGACAGAATCTGTGTAAACATTTTCACTTTTCAGTATTTTCATATTTTATAAACCATATTTCCATATGCTGCTTAAGTTTCATCAGTATTCTGAATATATCCATAATTTTACTAATTTAATAATTATTGACCATTTGTCCAACAAATGTTTATTAGGCATCTACCATATGCCAGGGCACTATTCTAAGTCATATTATATTCAGTACATCAGCGCCACAAATTTGAACATTATTTTATAGTAACTTTTTTTTTTTTTTTGCGGTACGTGGGCCTCTCACTGTTGTGGCCTCTCCCACCGCGGAGTACAGGCTCCGGACATGCAGGCTCAGCGGCCATGGCTCGCGGGCCCAGCCACTCTGCGGGATCTTCCCAGACCGGGGCACGAACCCGCGTCCCCTGCATTGGGAGGCGGACTCTCAACCACTGCGCCACCAGGGAAGCCCCTATATTAACTTTTGGCTTGAGAAAATTATAAGGAACATCAAAGTTAGATCATATAAATTTCATTACTTTTTCTATATATCTGTAAAGATTACAAGCCTTAAAGAGCAAGAATGTTATCTGTCAACTTTTAAATATTTTACATCCTGTCCGGCACGATGCCAGGCAACAATACAAGGATCACATCACGATGAAGGCAAGAGGGTCCGGAACAATTAGCAACATTTGCCATGTATGAGCTTTGGCCAGGTAAGGCTGCTGTAATCATCTCAGGGGGTTAGAGTAACAAAGGTTTATTTCTTGCTCATGTTACATATCAGTGGCAGCTCTGCTCTGGCTGAGATTCTGTTCAATGTATCTTCTTCATTCTGAGATTTAGCCTGAAAGAAAAACCACATTCTGAAATGTGCTGAGATGTGAAAAGGAGCATGAGGGCTATTGAAGCGCACAAAGGCTGTTAAATTTTCTACTTTGATATACAGTCAATGGAGTGCAAGTACACTCCTGGCTTGGGAGACATTGTATGTCATATGGTGATGAGCAGGAAGGTATAATCCTCTTACAGGGAAGGAGTGAGCAACAAAGCCTATCTACCACACGACACATTTGTCATCCCAAACGAATCAATTATTTCTTTAGTAATAGTAACAACAAAAATGATCATTATTATTACTACTACTATACCACTACTACTATTAGTACTACTGCTACTACTATAAAAACCCTGGGATCCCTATGTAAACTGCTGCTTCAAAGTACCACGCCTGATTTTAAACCTCTTGAACACAGCGTTACTATTGCTCCTTTAGAGGTACCTTCTGTTTTACTTAATTATACTTGTAACAAGTTGTCAAGGCTGAACCAAAATGGACATATGGGCTCATCAGTTACCAACCAAATTCACTTACCAACAGACAGCTTCAGTCTCTGAGTCAGGGCTCAACTTGCATACCTATAAAATAGCATAGAAGAAAGGTTAAGAGCATGTACCCGAGATGAGGAAAACGCGCTTACTAGCGTTGTGAGTTTACTTAACCTCTCTAAGCCTCAGGATCCTCAAATCTAAAATGTTGATAAAAATGGTACCTACTTCATGGGAATTGTGAAGATTAAACTGGGTGACACAAAGAGTAACTGCGTAGTATGTGCAAGATATTGTTATATAAATGAAACATAAGCACAGTCATTGTCACTTTTATTTTGATTACCATCTTTGTGTTTGGATGGCAATCCTTTCTTAGAGGCTTTTGGAAAAGATAAAAATAGATGGTACTTGACATCTGAGTCTTGATTGACATTCTTTGAAATTATGATGAAAATGGCATAACCTGAAATACTATAGTTTCAAAGCTGTACGTAATATTCTGCCTTCCAACATCCACAGACATGATCATACTTTTGATGTCTTTCACTTCTTTGTTCTGAAAAAGCACATGCAAGGGCCACTTATTTGTGCAAATAAAGAGTGAACAACAACAAAGAAAAGAGTGAACAGTATTTTGTGACCTGGTGAATTTTGAGAAGATGTGGATTGAAAGAATACACTCGAATGTGTAATAATATTAAGCACTTGTTATAAGGTGAAATGTACCTTTGAAGACTATGCTCCTTTTAGAAAAATTTTTCCTTCCTAGATGTGAATTTATTTTTTTTTATTTTTATTTTTTTTAACATCTTTATTGGGGTACAATTGCTTTACAATGGTGTGTTAGTTTCTGCTTTATAACAAAGTGAATCAGTTATACATATACATATGTTCCCATATCTCTTCCCTCTTGCGTCTCCCTCCCTCCCACCCTCCCTATCCCACCCCTCCAGGCTGTCACAAAGCACCGAGCCAATATCCCTGTGCCATGCGGCTGCTTCCCACTAGCTATCTACCTTACTACGTTTGTTAGTGTGTATATGTCCATGACTCTCTCTCGCCCTGTCACAGCTCACCCTTCCCCCTCCCCATAACCTCAAGTCCGTTCTCTAGGAGGTCTGCGTCTTTATTCCTGCCTTACCCCTGGGTTCTTCATGACATTTTTTTTTTCTTAAATTCCATATATATGTGTTAGCATATGGTATTTGTCTTTTTCTTTCTGACTTACTTCACTCTGTATGACAGACTCTGGGTCTATCCACCTCATTACAAATAGCTCAATTTCGTTTCTTTTTATGGCTGAGTAATATTCCATTGTATATATGTGCCACATCTTCTTTATCCATTCATCCGATGATGGGCACTTAGGTTGTTTCCATCTCCGGGCTATTGTAAATAGAGCTGCAATGAACATTTTGGTACATGACTCTTTTTGAATTTCGGTTTTCTCAGGGTATATGCCCAGTAGTGGGATTGCTGGGTCATATGGTAGTTCTATTTGTAGTTTTTTAAGGAACCTCCATACTGTTCTCCATAGTGGCTGTACCAATTCACATTCCCACCAGCAGTGCAAGAGTGTTCCCTTTTCTCCACACCCTCTCCAGCATTTATTGTTTCTAGATTTTTTGATGATGGCCATTCTGACTGGTGTGAGATGATATCTCATTGTAGTTTTGATTTGCATTTCTCTAATGATTAATGATGTGAATTTAGATGCCACTCTATCTTCAGAATGTGCCTAGGCTTTATGAAAAAGTACATGTTTCCTTTGGACTATTTTCACAGGGGATCAAAGCTGAATAAAGCTCAGAAGATGGTAGGGGGCATGTTTATGCCTAAATGTATTATTCTGGAGAACTGACTTGGAAAATACCAGTCTTACCAACTTGTTGCTGTCCTCTACCATATTCAAGAAATGTTAAAGAATTAAAGCTGGCAGTCTTTCATTTTGTACCTAATAAAAGGAAATTTAGAGGAAAAGTTCTTCATTATTGATACGTAGTTCTTATACTGATGTTGGTCTATGTATACCAGTGGCACTATTCTGTTTGGGAGACATAAGGACCCCTAGAGATAAGAAAGAGATAAGGTTTTGCTTTAGTCAGGATTCCCCAGAGAGATAGAATAATGCATGTGTGTAAACAGATTTATTATAAAGTACTAGCTCACACAATTATGAAGGTTAAGAAGTCTCAAGATCTGCTGTCTGCAAGCTGGATACCCAAGAAGGCCAGTGGTGTAGTTCAAAGGCCTGAGAGCCAGAGAACCAATGTTATAGATTTTAGTCTGAAAACTGAAGAACCAGGAGAACTGAGGGCAGGAAAACATCGATGTTCCAGCTCAGCAATAAGACAGAGAGAGACTAAATACTCCCTTCCTCCACCTTTTTTGTTCTATTCAGTCTCTCAAGGGATAGGATGAAGCCCACTTACATTATGGAAGGCAATGTGATTCACTAAACCTACCAATTCAAACGTAATCTCTTCCAGACACACCCTCACAGACATACCAAGACAGAATGTTCCGCAGACATCTGGTCACCACATGACCCAGTCAGTTGGCACATAATTAAGTAGCATAGGTTTCCTCTGAAGGTAATGGGAATTCTCACTTTCAATCACCTTATGAAGATTCTGGGACAGGATTTTGAAGTTAATCTTACATTAATATCAAGAAGACCTTCTTGCTCTTTCTGAGCCTTCAACCTAGAATCCAAAAATTTGAACATTTTTGCCTAAATGATGAGCAGGAAACTAGACTATCCAACAAGAAGGTAGGCTCTAGGGAATACTCTCATTTATCATCCAAATTCACTCTCCACTCTTTTCCACCCCACCTTGTGCTCCAGGAGGCTAACATTATGGACTGTATCAATAGATTACTGGTTGATTTCAGCCAATAAGAGACATTGGCCAGAGATTGGAAGATGAGCGGCTTCCTCTCCTCCAGGACACAGGTTCGATGTGGCTGTATTCTGCCACCTAAAGTTACAGCTCCTGGTGG
The DNA here is from genome assembly GCF_963455315.2 of Globicephala melas. NCBI lineage: Eukaryota > Metazoa > Chordata > Mammalia > Artiodactyla > Delphinidae > Globicephala > Globicephala melas. Next base: position 12,337,897 of record NC_083327.1, on the reverse strand, counting down.
ACATTCCTCTCCGACAGCCATAGGTACAGCGCTTAGATTCCGTAAGTTCTCTCCTTGTATGCTTTCAAGAGTAGAGGTGGTTTTAATAGCTCCCTTACGCTGCTAGGCACAAAGTGCTTCACAATCCCTTGACAGTTCCCCTTCACCATAAAACCAGTGGATTGGATGACCTAATTCTTGAGTGAGGAAGTCTTCCACCAGGAAGTAGAGTCATAATTGCATTAAATTGAAAGGCAAGACTGTCCCCTGGTTATTTGGGGCTCTTCATGGCACTGAACCAACATGGAGATAAAGGAGCAGTAGTGACTTATTCTGATTTCTAAAAAGAAATTGAGGGGTTGATGTTCAAGGAAGGCAAATAATTTCTAACACCCATTTCCCCCACCCCAAATGAACAAATTGTACTCAAATATAGATTTTATTTTATTATTGTGCCCCTTAGGTGTCCCCAGGTGACCTTAGAAATTTAAGTACATCAAGGTGAACATTAATTACTGGAATATGCCACTTCCACAGAGTCATCTCAGAATTTTTAACAAAGACGTGTTCAAGGCCCTGAGGTCAAACAACATTATCTATTTCTCAAAAGGACCTCTAATTAGGTCAATCCAATTAAGCATCTTCACATCCTAAACACAGATTTTGAATTCTAAGTTAAAACGACTAAAGACTTTCAGTTATAAAATAACAGTGGCTCAACCAACCTAGTTTTACAATGTGACTTTGAAAGTAATTTTATTTTATATTCATTGTTCATCCTCAATGACAGTGTTTGCTACCTAAATAAGATTAAAAAATATAATAAAGACAAGAAATTCTACTCAGTAAAGGCCATTCATCATACCTGCACTTCTGCGTCCAGAGATTAATCAGTGCATAGATTAGGTGTTGCAAAAATTGACAATAGTTGTCATTCACATGCAATTTTTCACTGAATCAATTAACCATAACTGATTTTTACACTTATGAAATCAAGCAACATTTGAATTTCCCAGACTAATACCCTATATAGCTATTCAATTAGCTGAAAGTGTACTGATGCGCTTTTGAAGGTTTTTATTTTTCTTTCCTCTGGAAAATCATATATTATATTTTTAAATAGTTTTGACTCAGGTGCATATAATTGGATTAATTATTACCTTGACAGTGGTTTAATCTCATTATCAGTCCATGGATGACTATTTTTAACTTTTCTTTTTGCTGTTTATTTATTGTTTTTAAATTTGACTAATATAATAAGCACTAGATAACCCACCACTTAAAGGTGAACACACTAACAATAGCCAACATCTAACCATTTGGTCCTCTCATTCTAGCCCCTGCCTCCCCTTTCCTGGATTACAAGCGTCTTGAGTCACATGTCCATCACTTACTTCATTATTTTTCTATATTTTAGTGTATTTATACATATTCCTGAAAGGTGTTTTTTAATTTTAGTTGTTTTAAAGTTTATTTTATAAAAAGGGATACTGTGTCATTTGTTATTTGAGTGGGGGTGATTTTTATACAATATGATATCATGCAGTGATATGGTTACATGTCACTGTATTTCATTCATTTTGTCTGATTTATAATCATTCGCTGTGTGAGGACACCATACCACACTGTGTGAATAGCTCACATATTCTCTCCCTTTACTGGGCATCTGAATCACATCCAGGTTCTTACTATGTAAAGCGTGCAATTATGAACATTCTTGCGCAGGTTTCCTATTGTATGCTGGCAAAGTTTTCTCTTGGAAATACGCTTATAGATTCTTTTGTGTCATAGGGTATGTGAGTACTTAATATTCGGAGATAGTACCAAAACATTTGCCAAATTTATTGCAGAAATTTAAACCTGCTACCAACAAGATGTAAGAGCAAGTGTATATACATCCTCTTGATATTGTCAGATTTTTAAAGTTTTTGCCAGTCAAATGAGTGTAAAACTTCATCTCAGGGTAGTCTTGCTTTGTAATTCCCTGATCACTAATGATGCTGAACAACTCTTCATCTATTAATTGGCTATGTGTGTTTCCTCTTCTCTGAAATCTTCTTGTTTGCCTATTCTGCGATCAGGTTGTCAATGCTTTGTTTATTGGTTTGCAGGAGTTCTTTAGGTACTCTCAATACTAATACGTTGTTCATTGCATGTAGCGAGAATATCCTTCTCTAGGTTACATCATCTATTCACTTACACACACTACCTCCTTATAAACAAACGTTCTTATTTTTAATATTGTAACATTTATCAATATTTTAGAGGTATACTTTTGTGTTTTATTTAAGAAAATATTTCCTATCCCAATATATGGGACATTTACCTTTATTTTTAAGCTTTGATTTTTGACACTTAAATGTTCAGTCCTTCTACAATTGACTTTCATATGTGTTTGATGTAGGAGTCCCATTTCTTCTTCTTAAATATAACAATTTTTTCCTTCCATACATCAATCAGTTCTTTTTTCTCCTGTGAGCCAAATTTCTACTTCTGACATAAACCAAAGTTTCATAAATGCACAGGTATAATCCATTTGACCAATTCTATTTCATTAGCCAATTTTTCTTAGCTCTGGATTAGTACCCCATTATTTTAATCACTATAACATCATAAGTCCTGATACTTGGTAGGATAATTCTCTGCTCCCTGTAGTTCCTCAAAAATGACCTGGCTATTCTTGGATGTTTATTCCTCTATAGAAATTATAGAATCGTCTTATAAATCTCCTTGTACAATCCTGTAATTTGGTTTGAATTAACGTTCTTTTCACAACACTTTAATTGAGATCACACTAAATCCCAATCTAATCTATAGATCAATTGGGAAGAATTGACTATTTTATAGTATTAATTCTTCTTTATTTGTGATCATAATACATATTCCCATTTATTTAGTCATCCTTTACTATGTATTAAGAATTTCACACTTTGCTCTATGGAAGACTTGCACAATATTTGTCAGCTGTATTTCTAGCTTCTTGATATTCTTTGTGACTACTATAAATGGTATCAAAGAGGAGACATGTTTTCTTACTTTTTTTTGTATTTAGGAATGTAATACTCTGTATTCGGTTAAAACATTAGAAATTCAATCTTTATATATCAAAATGACTGAGTAATGGCAAATTTAATATGGTTCACCCTAATATATTAACCTTATATTCAGCTACTTTGATAAGCATTCCTATTATTTCTAATAATTTGTTTGTAGAGAGTATTTTAGATCTTCTATACAAATTAATGTCTTGTAAAGCTGTACATTCTCTTTCCCAACCATATATTTCTAAATTATTTTCTTAATGTTCTGCCTAGAACTTCCACTACAATACAGAATGTAAGTGGTGAGTATGGAATTTGTTGCATCATTCCATACTTTCAAAAGAACTCTTCCACTGTTTCCCAATTAGAATAATGTGCATTTTTTGAAAAATAGAATTAATTTATCAGGTAAATGAAGTTATCTTCTAATCTAATTTCCTTAGGATTATTTTTGTGAATAGGTGTTGAATTTTATCAAATACTTTTTCTGCATCTATTAATATGAAAATACAATTTTTCTTTATCATAGGTAAACATGTTGAATTACATTTATGGATTCCTAAAATTAAAACATTCTTTCAGATGTAAAATTAAACCAAATATGATTGGAATGTATCCTTTTCTTATACACATTAGATTTTATTTGCTAATATTTTCTTTGTGGCTTTTGTTTCTCTATGTATGATTGAAATGGGTTTGTAATTTTTTTCTCATAATGACTTTCATTTTGGTAAATGTATTAGAGATTGAAATGGAGTGTTTTTCTGCTTTCCATTGTCTAGAACACAAGAGAAAATTGGGAAGATTAGTTTCCTAAGCATTTGATATAACTTGTAAAATCATCTAGGCAGGGTATTTTCTTTGAGGAGTAACTTTTTAACAACTGCTTCAATTGTTTTAAAAGGTATAGGACTATTAATGTTTTACTAATAACAAATCTGTTCTCATAATTGCATTTTTCTAAACATTAATTTTTTTGTGAGTGTTCAAAATTGTCGTCACGTAGTTATTGATAGTGTTCTCATTATCTCTGTAATCTTTACTTTGTCTGTATTATGTCCTTTTATTATTCACAATATTGTTTATTTGTGTCTTCTTTCTTTTCTCTCTTGAGCAATAATGCCAGAGGTTTGTTTCTCTATTCAATTTTTTCAAAAAAGCATCTACTTTGTTGGCTGTGTTGAACATCTCTTTTGTATCCTCTCATTTCTATTTTATTGATTTCTGCTCTTATTTTGTTCATTTACTTCTTTCAAATTGTTGGCCTTATGTTTTTCTCTTGCTATATTCTTATGTAAATACTTAGCTTTTTAATTAGGAGTTTTTGTTTACTAACAAATATATTTAGAGCTCTAACTTAAAATTATACGTATGGCATCTTATAAGTTTTGCCATGTGTGTTTTCACTGGCATGCCGTTCTTGTATTATTTTATTACTTTCAATATTTTTCTTTTTTTAAAAACAGTATTATTTTGGCAGAGAACATATACCATACATACCTTAATTTGCGGCCACAATATAAGTAGCTTAGAAGTTAATGACAGGAAAAGAATCTTAAAATGTACATTATGAGTTTGTGTGTTTGTGTGTGTGTGTGTGTATGTGTGCGTGCGTGCATGTGCATGAGCTGAGGGACAGAGAGAGAGAGAGGGAAAGAGAGAGGGAGAGAGATTGAGCTAAATCTGGATTATCAATTGTTTTACACTGATATGTCAATTCTTAGACCTTTTCTGTGTTTTCTCAGTGCTTTGACTGTATCTGTTACATAAGGCTGAAGACATACTGTTTGCGTAAAGAGACTTGCTCTCTTTGGAAGCACTGAGAATTGCCCAGTTTACAGTCCATTACTCCTTGCATATTAGCATACACTGATTAGTCTTTAGTTTTTTTCTTAATTTTTTCTGTATAATTTTTCTTGTGTTATTAAGCAAATCTATTTGTACCAGTGAAGTGTGTGAAACTTTCAAAGTACTCAGTAAACATTTGTGAAAGAAATGAATTAATCAGTGAGGTATAATTGAGCCACACACACATTATTAGTCTACTATCAATGAAAATAAATTAGTTTTTCCATAGTGGTAACTTGTATTACCCTAATTTGTTCAGTTTCTTAGCATTTTAGCACTTTATTGGTCAGCTTGCTCCTGCTCTTCCAAACTGTGTCCAAATTTTGTTTTTCAGGACCATGGCAAGTACTGTTTAACCTGTAAATCCAAAATATATATTATTGAGCTCAAAATTGCATGAGGCAACTTTTTTAAAAACTAGCAATCTAAAAATTACAGCTATATTTATGAAATGATAATATGAATACAAATTTTAGTTCTAATTACTAATCTGACTGTAACGAGATAGTATTTTTAGAGAAGTCATCGGTATTAGGATAAGACTGACTGGTCTACTTTTTCCGGTTCGTTTCTTAGGCTAATGAGGTACCCTTTACTAAATTAAGTATATACAGAATGCTGCAACGATTTTCCATCCTAAAGGAGTAAAACTAAATACTTACCAGAAAAAAATTATTTGTATAGTTTGCTTATAGGTATTGTTTGCTAAAATCAAAATAAAATTCTACTCTAAGGTAGCATAAGACTCCTAAGTTTACTCTTATTTCTGTCATTATCAACTGAGCCAGATATGCAGGTAGCTTTACAGTAGCAACAACAGACTCCATAAAACTGAGAACAGCTTGCCAGCCATATTTTTTACCTATGATACAGGAACAGTACTTATTTAATTTCAAATTAGGTACATATTTCCGTAAGTGCAAAACTGCATACACAAAACTGTTATAGACTAGGCATCTGAAATAATGCAGAGGGATTTGAGATATGCAAAATAGAATACCAATCCTTCTCAAAGTTTTAAAACAAGGGATTAACAATTTAACCAGTTTTCAGTCCCTGGGGTAACAGTTTTGGGTTTGAAACGTAAAAACTGAAATTATTTTAGGTACCAGACAAATCAATATAACATAATAACCTTATTAAGAGCAGTCACAAGGAAAAATGGTCATCCCTGCAGCTGCAGGACAGCAAGTTGCTTACTCATGGTTGATTAGAATGGTACTTTGATATGACAGCTTGGAAAGCCTCTCTCCTATTTCATGTTCTCCAAACTGGTCAATTGTAGGATTATTGAATCAGAAAAAAACAGCTGACAGGCAGGAAAGAAAGTTCACAAGCAAAAATAGGCATATCATTAATTTGTGGTGAATTTAATGACAACATTTATATCTATCTTTCTACTTCTTTCAAACTTAATAATGTGTATTGCTATACATGAATAATTAATAAGGTCAGGTCTTTATGGAGAAGGAAGATCTCATTTAATTCTTAAAAACCCTTCAAGAGATGTAAAATTAGCTCTTGTTATTCAAAATCTCACCATCCATTCACCATAATGATTTGCCAAAAATTTTACCAAAAATTCACTATCAAAATCAAAACATCCCTAAACAAAACTACATGTACGTATCAGCAGACATCGAAATTGGGTGCTTCTCATGAGAGAACTTGGATCATATTGCAGTTCTAACTCTGCTGTTCTCCTGATAGGACTAAGACGTGTTAAGTTTTTAAAACTTATTACATATAGTTGCTATTGTCTTCTCTACCTTTTACTTAGAGGTTTATGCTGACATGGATTCTCATTTGTTTTTGTCAGGTATGGGAGGGCGCTACCAACAGACTTCAATTTAGTCAGTTTCTTTTCTATATTTAACATATTGTTTCACTGTATGGTTGCATTGGAGTACTAGCTCCTTGCAGTGGAAAAAGAAAACTGCGAGTAACACTGTCTACTCCAATGACTTTATTACTTTTCAAGTAATTAGATATTTTGTATTTTCAGTGCTTGATGTTATCCAGAAGTCATTTGTGGACTGTTATTTAGGTATTTAAGAATGTGGCTTGGAACCCATCATGATTTTCCCAATAAAAATAATGGAATATAGGCTCCTGCTCTCTAAAAATCTACAATAAAACACTTCTTGTAAGAATGAAAAAGATTTGGCTACTCCGAGATACCTAAACTATCATTATAAAAAATTTGCAGGTAAGGAAATAGACCTCTATGTTAGTTCTTTTATTTATTGAACAAATATCTGTGTGTCAGATACTGATGATACAGTAGTGAATAAGCAATTATACTTGCCCTCATTCTAAAGAACCCTAGGGAATAAAAGACAATTAGCAAAATAAGTAAATTAGGCTATATGTTAAGAGATGGCCTGGAGAAAAACAAAGCAGAGAAGAGTAACAGGGAGTGAATGGGGAGTGTATATGGTTGGTCATGAGAGTTTTCTTTGTTAAGTAATTCTGAACAAAGTGCTACATTAAATGTAGACCATTTTTCTCTGATTCTTGCCAGTTCTGAAGTGTTCACTGTCTGGACAAATTGAGAGAGAGTCCATTCCAGGAAGAACAAATGGAAGCTTGAAGGTTTGTCTGAGAAATTTGAGTCAGTTGGACTTGTGGATATAACTTTAGGAAGAAGATCCAGGTTTGGTTCAGTGGGTTAATCTTAGGGACAGTAACTGGAGCAGAATGGCCACGAATGAGCTGAATAAATCAGCCACTAGATAGAGTGACAAATAGAGATGAATATGAACATTTAGTAAGTAATAAATAAATCTATATCATCTTGGACACAGAGTTCCTGAACTAGGCTGCTACATTTAGGAGCTACAGTATGCCACAAGGATAAATCTCCTAAATTAAGAGAGCTCTATTAATTTCAACAATTATTATTATTATTCCTCTAATGACAAGTATTGCTCCCCACAGCATTTCTCCCCTGGCACAGATCTTCAACTAGATTTAAAATGAAATAGCAATGCAGTCACGTTGCAGCTCTCACAGGAGCTCCTGGAGCAGGCGTTTCTCTAGGGAATCTCTCAGTGACAACCACACGACTGTGTTTTGTCTTGCTGAACTGAACCGATCTGGCTGTTTTTCTCTCTTTTTGGCATGGTTGGCATGCTCCGTGGTCCACAGGCACTAAATGTACTTGGCCCATTAGGATCAGAGCTGCAAGTAGAGAGCTCATTGTGATGTGACCACTATTTGAAGGTTGGATTAAAAACACCCTACCATACGTTACAAATCTTGCCCTCCAAATTCATGTTGGATTTTCCTCTTCTCAGTTTAGTCCAATTTGTGTTGAGGCCTCTCTAATCAATTTTATGTCTGTTCTTCTGTTACATTTTTGTTTTCTTGCAAGCACGTGCATGCTCTCTGTCTTACTGAGAAAACCAAGCTGATGAGAAATTATGATTATCTAGTAGAAAAACATAGGAAAAGTTCAGTAATTGGTGAACCAGCCTTTGCTATTTCAACATATTACCTTTTATCTCCATATCCCCTCCACTTTCAGAGGTAACAGATTAATTTACCACATCAACCTTGAAATATTAAATGTGGTTAAAAATTTATAATAGCTAAAGAAAAACATATGTTTATGAGTAGAGCATAAGTAATAGTTCATTCCTGTAGAGGACAAAAGTGGGAGTTAGTAGACTCTGTAAGCTGTCCTGGATCCAAATCCCAGCAGAATTACTTTCGAACTCTGAGACAGTGTAAGTCACTTAACTTCTAGCCCTTCTCTCCTACTCAGTAAAAATGCAATAACCACCTCATAAGGTTATTGTTAGGCATGAATTTAAAACTATCCGGAATGTAGTATTATGAAATGCCCATTTTTGTATGTAAAAAAAATCTTAAAATACTGGGAATTTCAAGCTAATAAACAATTAGTATCTTTCTTAATTTTCAAGAAAGCTTTATAGAGCTCTTTCTTCGAAAATAAAATAAACTCCAGTAAGAGTCTACAGTTGAAAAGCAATTAGCAGTATATACAAATGTAAGGAGTCCAGACCCGGCCACTGACAGGAAATCCATATCTGCGCAAATGTCACACGTCTCTGAAGTCAAGCAGATCATCTCTTGGATAATGCTTAATAAGCCAGGATAAATGAACAAATGATTATAATTGAAACTGTAAATGAAGATATAGCTTTATGAGTAAATGTGATAAGTAGTCTTTTTGCTTCTGGACAATAGTCATGAATCATAACATAGCACTAAATAACACTAATTTACATTAGCTGTTTCAATGACTTTAGTAATGGTGACATGGCAACTTTCTCCCCAAAAAAAAAAAAAAAAAAACATTCAAGGAGGCACATCTCCACTTTCAGATCCTGGGAAGACTCTTGAGATGTACTTTAAAATTTTTTTTGAGGTATAATTGGCATATAACATATTAGTTTCATCTGAGATGTGCTTTTGCTGGGTCACCCATACAAAATTCAATGCATTGCAAAAGTTTGGTCTGCCATTGATCTTTAGATTAAAAACAGAAAAAAATATTGAGATATACATAGTAATAGTTACAGAATACTAACAATTATAACAGTATAAAAATAAGAATGGAGCACTACAACTTGTGATTTTAAATTAAACTTGAATTTGAGAATATATGTTGTTTCTGTTACATAAGACTATGTAACAAATTACCCCCAAATTGAGGGGCTTAAAACAACAATTTGTTATTATCTCTTATGATTCTTTGGGTTGACCAGGTTAAGCTGGTGTTCTCACTTGACATCTCTCATGCAGTTTTACATCCTTAGAGTCTGGGGTTGTGGTTATCAGAAGGTTCATTTGGAATGTTCATCCACAATGACCTCTTCACTCACATGCCTGATGCCTCCTTAATCTTCCATGTAGCTTCCCTCTGCAGCCTGAATTTTTTACAAGGGAGCCCAGAGCTCCAAGAGGTAGAAGGCAGGAACTGCTAGTCTTCTCAGAGGTTAGGTCTGGAACTGAAGCAGCATCACTATTGCAGTATTGATCAAAATAGGTATGCCACATAGAGAATCCTAAAGATGCTACCAGAAAACTACTAGAGCTAATCAATGAATTTGGTAAAGTAGCAGGATACAAAATTAATGTACAGAAGTCTCTTGCATTCCTATACACTAATGATGAAAAATCTGAAACAGAAGTTAAGGAAACACTCGCATTTACCACTGCAACAAAACGAATAAAATACCTAGGAATAAACCTACCTAAGGAGACAAAAGACCTGTATGCAGAAAACTATAAGGCACTGATTAAAGAAATTAAAGATCATACAGACAGATGTAGAGATATACCATGTTCTTGGATTGGAAGAATCAACACTGTGAAGATGACTATACTACCCAAAGCAATCTATAGATTCAGTGCAATCCCTAAACTACCAATGGCATTTTTCACAGAACTAGAACAAAAAATTTCACAATTTGTATGGAAACACAAAAGACCCTGAGTAGCCAAAGCAATCTTGAGAAAGAAAAAAGGAGCTGGAGGAATCAGGCTCCCTGACTTCAGACTATACTACAAAGCTACAGTAATCAAGACAATGTGGTACTGGCACAAAAACAGAAATATAGATCAATGGAACATGATAGAAAGCCCAGAGACAAACCCATGCACATATGGTCACCTTATTGTTGATAAAGGAGGTTAGAATATACAATGGAGAAAAGACAGCCTCTTCAATAAGTGGTGCTGGGAAAACTGGACAGCAACATGTAAAAGAATGAAATTAGAACACTCCCTAACACCATACACAAAAATAAACTCAAAATGAGTTAAAGACCTAAATGTAAGGCCAGACACTATAAAACTCTTAGAAGAAATCATAGGCAGAACACTCCATGACATAAATCACAGCAAGATCCCTTCTGAACCACCTCCTAGAGAAATGGAAATAAAAACAAAAATAAACAAATGGGACCTAATGAAACGTAAACGCTTTTGCACAGCAAAGGAACCATAAACAAGATGAAAAGACAATCCTCAGAATGGGAGAAAATATTTGCAAACAAGGCAACTGACAAAGGCTTAATCTCCAAAATATACAAGCAGTTCATGCAGCTCAATATCAAAAAAACAAAAAACCCAATCCAAAAATGGGCAGAAGACCTAAATAGACATTTCTCCAAAGAAGATATACAGATTGCCAACAAACACATGAAAGGATGCTCAACATCACTAATCATTAGAGAAATGCAAGTCAAAACTACAATGAGGTATCACCTCACACCAGTCAGAATGGCCATCAACAAAAAATCTAGAAAAAATAAATGCTGGAGAGGGTGTGGAGAAAAGGGAACCCACGTACTGTTGGTGGGAATGTAGATTGATACAGCCACTATGGAGAACAGTATGGAGGTTCCTCAAAAAGCTAAAAATAGAACTACCATATCACCCAGCAATCCCACTACTGGGCATATACCCTGAGAAAACCATAATTCAAAAAGAGTCATGTACTACAATATTCATTGCAGCTTTATTTGCAATAGCCAGGACACGGAAGCAACCTAAGTGTCCATTGACAGATGAGTGGATAAAGATGTGGCACATATATACAATGGAATATTACTCAGCCATAAAAAGAAACGAAATTGAGTTATTTGTAGTGAGGTGGATGGACTATCACACAGAGTGAAGTAAGTCTGAAAGAGAAAAATACCGTATGCTAACACATATATATGGAATCTAAAAAAAAAAAAATGCTTCTGAAGATCCTAGGGGCAGGGCAGGAATAAAGATGCCAATGTAAAGAATGGACTTGAGGACAAGAGGAGGGGGAAGTCTAAGCAGGGACAAAGTGAGAGAGGGCATGGACATATATACACTACCAAATGTAAAATAGATAGCTAGTGGGAAGCAGCTGCATAGCACAGGGAGATCAGCTCAGTGCTTTGTGACCACCTAGATGGGTGGGATAGGGAAGGTGGGAGGGAGACACAAGAGGGAGGAGATATGGGGATGTATGTATATGTAGAACTAATTCACTTTGTTATACAGCAGAAACTAACACGTCATTGTAAAGCAATTATACTCCAATAAAGATGTTAAAAAAAAAAAAAAGGTATGCCAGCCCTGGTTCAAGAGGGTGAAGAAATAGATCTCACGTCTCAATGGAGAGGGAAGTTAGTGATAGTTGCCATCTTTGGAGACAAGCTACCCCGACAAAATCAGCAGATAAAAGCTGAAAAGTCCTAGCAGTAAGACATAAATCAGAGTCCAGAAGATTTAAATTACCACAGTGACATCTTTTGAATATCTTGTTAAGTCCTAACTGTCACTTATGGTTGGAAAATCATGGCAATTTAGTTAATCTCTCTAGCCTTAGTTTTCTCATCTATAAAATGCAGCTAATTATCACCAGTTCATAGGCTCGTTGTGAAAATTCAAAGTGTAATGTCCTCAAGGTGATTAACATACTTCCTGGCTCAATAAATACTAGCTGTTGCTAGATTTGTATTTGGAACTTAAATTATATTACATGTATGAAAATGATCCTCCACGCACAAAAAAAATCTGTTTTAGAGAAGCAGAAAAATTGCTCCCATGATGAGTTATTCATTCATTTCAAAATATGTATTAATATTAGAACAGTTGCCACAATATATCCTGGGCACTAGGGTAACACAGACAACCTTGATACCCTCTCATCTAGTGTTCAAAGGCTGGTGGAAGAGAAGGAACTCTGAACTATTTGGAACAAGGTGTTGCATACGCTGTATAAAAGAAACACCAACGAGGGGATGGCAAATCTTGGGGAGTTAGGGGTCGGTTCATACGAATAGATAACATTTGAAAGAACTATTAAGGAATGAGTAGGAAAATTCTTGGAATGCTATTAAATGACACTCCTAGAGTAAAATGGGGTTACAAGAAGTAGAAATAGGTCATCAAGTCATCAGATAAATTAGAAAATATGCAAAATGGACTAAAGGGGAAACTTTCTGATCAGCAGCAGTTATTCTCCTTTTATCAGTTCTTCCCATGTTCAGATCCCCAACCCAACCTCAGTCAGCAGTGCCAGCTTCTCCCCACCCCATCCAGTCCCATTTAGGGATAAGGATGACATTCAGCATCTTCAGTTCTCCACTAGAATTAACTCACTGCATGAGAAGCAGATGCCAACGCCTGGGGAGGAGAATTGGGATCCTCTCTAGGGTTCCATTGCTAGATAACCCCTTTCTTAAAAGCAGGCTTGTTTTAACCTCTTTACTTCTATATATTTCTGCATTATTTTTACTCTCCCTCATCAGCATGAATGAGACTGAAAGATTTGCTTCATTCTCTTCTCTCTAAGTTCAGTTCAGAGATGGCTGGGACTATGTTTTGGTAAACTTTGCCTCTCAGTTCTGTTGTTTAGACATTTTGTTGTTTGTATGTGTCTGTTAAATGGAGTAATAAATCTTACCTCACACAATTGCTGTAAGGATAACACATGTCATGGATCTAGTACATTTGAATAGACACCATAGAACTTCAATAAACTGAGCATTTATTCCTTTTAAGAGTTTCCAAAGCTGGGGAGTTGAAAGTGCCTCTTACAACAGAAGGTCTTATTCATTCTTTTATTTATTTAATAAGCAACAATTGTGGCTAACTATGTGTAGGATGCTCTGTAGGCCTTTTAAGAACTTAATAATCCTACTACTGGAGTTTTGAGCTTCCTCATTTCCATGTTTTGTTAGTAAATATTCATCATCTTATCTCATTTTGATCTCATAATACTTTAAAATTGTTTGTTTTTTGTGTCCCCTAATCAAATACACATATTTCAATTTTAACTGCAAATTTTCTTCTAACAGATCTTTCCCTCTATTTCTACCATAACTTTTTTTTTAATGTAGATTTTCATTTATTTTTCTGTTCAACGTTTTGCAGATTTGGGGTAGAGGCCTTACGAAGTTTTTATAAGATTTACCCCTAAGTATTTTGGTTTTTGATGCTATTGTAAATATTAAGATATTATTTTCACTTATTAATTACCAGTAAAAGGAAATACAGATTATTTTTATATTTGACTTTGTGTCCTGAAATCTTGCAGAGTTCATGTGTTAGTTCTAATACTGTGGCTTTCAATATCCATAATCGTATTGTCTGTGAACAAAGAGAGGTTTACTTTTTCTCACACAATAGTTATGCCTCTCATTGTAATATTTCCCATCATTTAGGCTAAGATCTCCAGTACCATGTAGAATAGAAGTTGTAAGAGTGTTAATAAAGTATGCTGTTTGCTTTAAGATTTTTATAGATGTCTTTATCAGGTTGAAATTTCCTTCTATTTCATATATTATGGAGTGTTTTTTCATGAGAGGGTTTTTGGATGTCATCAACAACTTTTTTACATCTTTTGATATGACCATATGATTTTTCTAATTTACTTTGTTAATGTTATGAATTACATTGACTAAGTCTCACATGTTAAACTAATCTTACATTCCTGGAATACATCTCAGTTGGTCAGGATGTATTATGCCTTTTTCTATTGCTAGATTTAATTTACTAATATTTTGTTGAAGACTTTTGCATCTATATTCATGAAGGATATGACTTTATCATTTTCTTTTCTTATGATATCCTTTCCGAGTTTTGCTACACTGGGCTACTATTATTTTGCACAATGGGTTGCTACTATTAGGGCTACACTGGGCTACTGTTACCACTTTTTAATCATTTTTTTACTTAGTTTTTTAAAAATTGTATTTATTAACTTTTTTCTTTTATATCACCCATAAGCAGTTCTGATGAATTTCATGTCCCTTAATATAGGTCATGGTATTTTGTAGACTATTACATTCATATATTTCTCATTTCACTTTTTCTTTACTTCCCTCAGCTAGAAGGGCATTGAAGCTAATATAACACTATGGTTGGTTGGAACCCTCATGTGTACATCATCTATGCTATTGGTCCTCCAAGAATAATTACCATCAAAATAAAAGAACTATTAAACTTAGAAAAATCAGTGGTGTATCTAGCCTGACATTCTTTATCTTTCAGTCAGTAATGTTTAATGCTTTGGGGAAGTTGTAGAACCCATTATGCTCCTAACTGTGCAAAACTATTCCACGAAAAAAATAGTTTTCCTCTGTTTTCTTGAGGCCAAAACGTAAGGACAGTAAGAATCCAGTGCTTGAAAAATATTCCCCATAGTGAAATTGCAGAAGCTGCTTAGGTGTTCTGCTATAGTCAGCATCTTCCAGGATTAATTGTCTCATATCACACCTGGCCAATTATTTTTTTAAAAATAAATAAGCCTATGTTTTTCTTCCTTCTCTTTAAGTCCTAACATTAGTAGAAGGTAACCTCTGAAATAACTGATGAAGTTAAATATCTGCTGAAAATAGGAAAAAGGAGTGCTGTTGTGTTTTTGTTTTATAAAACATGCATTTTATTGACATTGTCTTTCCATCATTTTTTTCTAACATTGTCCCCCTCGGCACAAAACTGTTCATGAGAAAGGGCTTGAGTCTACTCAGTATATGGATAACACAGCAAAGCCAAAACATCCTCAAGACTGAAAATAAATTGTTTTACAAAATTTACCCCTGGACTGCAGACATGACATGAACTCCTGGTCTTGTTTCATTGTCTGTAAATTGAGGGGGGTCTTACTAGATCTCCTTTCAAGTCATGTAATTTTTACTTTAGGTTATTCCAAACATGGCCTTTATGCGGGCCTTACCAAAATGATAAACGGCAGTCAATAGAAGAACGCTAATACAATGTCTCCAATCATCTTCACGCGAGAGGATCACCCTCTGTATGTGTGCTATAATCATTTGAATCCCTTAATTCCTAAATGGTAATAACACATTACTTGTCTTACAGATAAACATTAATGAAACCTAATGTCTGAGATATGTAAATGAGCTTTCTTATTTAAAATAAAAGTTAAACTGGTAAAACAGAAACCAAGATAGAATCAATCTCACTTTAAAGCAAATGTCACTGAACAGATCACTGGAAACAAACAGGACACAGATTCTTTAGCATCTGAGGTTGGGAAATGGGGTTATATTTTCCGGTAAGTTTAGCATAATGGAGAGGTGATTATATAGAGAAGTGGCCATTCTTTGAAAAACTAACAATAATTATTTCTATACAATGTGGCTACTCATTTAATCCATCCTACACTACTAATAATAGATATTATCCTGTTTCTTCTATCCTTTTTTTTCAGTAAAATGAGTCTTAGAAAGGTTTAGTAATTTAACCAAAGTCACACAGTTCGTAAACATGCTCCCAAACCAGTTTCCTTTCCAAGTAGTCACATTGCCTTCCCAACCAGGTCATTTTATTTAGCTTTATTAATGTATGTTCAGCAACGTCCTTCATGTCCCCAATGTAAAGCATTAGGTTGTTGGAAGGACTTTGTGGGGGTAAAAAAGGCTAACAAAGAGTTTCTTGTAATAAAAAATGTCAGATTGGGTTAATAATAAGCAGCTAGCCTTAAACCAGTATGTATTAGGTCCCAGGAACTATGCTAATCCCTTGATCATATAAAACATAAAATATATAACACATTATCATTCTTTCAACATTCATTGAATGCCTTTTATGTTGTGTTTATACTTAAAACACCATGAGGTTGTTATTATTATTCCTATTTCACAAATGAGGAAACTGAAGTTTCAAGGCTTTAAATATCTTTCTTAAGGTCACACAGCTCCACATGATGGAGTCAGTTCAGAGCTACGGCTCCCAACCACTAAGTCTCACAATTGAGGGAAAAGTACTCAAAGACTATCCATGAAACTCAGGATGGCTGTCTTGATAACATGGAGGAATGCTCCAAAACATGTAGCTTCAAAAAGGAAGGCATGGAGTTCCAAACTCCTCTTACCCAAGACACACATAATTAAATGACTTTCATCTAAAAATGTTTTACGTTTCAAGTGAGACATCAGAGATTATCAGCTCGCCCTCCCCTTGGTCCTTATCTCTCTGGTTTGTACGTGTCACCTCATTTTCATTCTCTCCTTTTCTTGCCTCTTATCTTTCCGCCCCTTGCATGTGAAATCAAGTCCATATATATCCTTTCTGGGGTTTATATACAGTCAGAAACTTATTTTTTAAGTGGAAGCATGATTGTAACCATTTTTAACTAATCACAGAATCTAAAATTTCAAAACACAGAAAACATAAACATCAAACAACAATGGGCTTACCTCCAGGACTCCTTTGAAGCAACCAGATGTGCTCTTCTGGCTCCTATATGTTGGCCTTTAATGCTTTTCTCGACTAAAAGGAACCAGAACTCCTTGAATAATAGCTGATTCAATGATTTTGGCCAGGAAAAAGCAAGCTGAATCTGGGTTACTTTTTTTTTTTTTTTTTTTGTGGTACACGGGCCTCTCACTGTGTGGCCTCTCCCACCGCGGAGCACAGGCTCCGGACACGCAGGCTCAGCGGCCATGGCTCACGGGCCCAGCCGCTCCACGGCATGTGGGATCTTCCCGGACCGGGGCACGAACCCATGACCCCTGCATCGGCAGGCGGACTCTCAACCACTGCGCCACCAGGGAAGCCCCTGGGTTACTTTTTGTTAAAGAATGCTTCCAGAGTACACTATAGTAATAGTAATAATAATAATAATAATGACAGCCTAGTGGTCAGGTAGAGAAAAGCTGAGCAGCTACAGTGGGAAATAATTAGAACACGCTGGCATTGTTAGAATAGTCTATAATGATGCTGACAGGAAAAGGTTACAAAAATTGTGTCAAAACGTAGTTTTATGCAAACATGGCTTTATCACGCTTTCCATAAAAATGCGATACATTGAGCAATCCAAATTACAGGATAACAGTGAATGTTCAGTCAACTGCAAAATCTTCAAATGCAAACACAGATTTGTTTTTATAGGGAGATGAAATGTAGAAAGAAAAGGAAGGTGAGTGTTGAATAAAAATTATCTCTGAAAAATTTCAAAGGATCAGAAATGAGATGAGAAAAAATCATACAGTGTGTGTATTTATGGTAACTAGCCCCTAAGATGGCTCTTAATGACTCTTGCTTCTTGGTGTTCACACCCTGTGTGGTATCTACTACACCGAGATGGGATGACCTGGGTAACCAACAGTGTGACTTCTGAGGCTGATCCACAGAAGACATTGCAGCTTGTACCTTGCTCTTTCTTGGATCACTTACCTGGATGAAGTGAGTGGCCATATCATGAGGCACTTTACTCTCCGGAGAAAAACACATCGCAAGGAACTGAGGCCTCCCACCAATAACCAGAACTAGTTTGTCAGGAACATGAGTGAGCCCCCTTGGTTGTGACAGTTAATTTTATGTGTCAACTTAAATACATCAGGGATTCCCAGATATCTGGTAAACACTCTTTCTGAGTCTGTCTATGTGGGTGTTTCTGAATGAGAGCAGAATTTGAATGGGTGGACTCAATAAATTAAATTTCCCTCTCCAATCTGGGTGGGCATCATCTAATCTGTTGAGGTTCTATTAGACAAGGAGGCAGACGAAGGAGGAATTTGTCCCTTTTTTCTGCCTCATTACTTAAGACTGGGACATCTCATCTCTTCTTCTCCTACCACTGGGCTGGGATTTACCTCATCGAACCCCACTGCTGGTTCTCAGGCATTGGGACTGGGACTGAATTACACCACTGGCTTTCCTGGGTGTCCAGCTTACAGACAGCAGATCATGGGGCATCTCTGCCACCATAACCACGTGAGCCAATTCTTCATAATAAGTTTCCTTTTACAGTCTTTTGGTTCTGTTCTCTGGAGAACCCTGACTAGTAAGGAGGTTGATCCTTCAGACTCAGTCAAGCCTCCACTGACATCTTGCCTGGAATTCATGAAAGATTCCCAGTCAGAAGCACCCAGCTAAACTGTCCTGAATTCCTAATCTACAGAAATGGAGTGAGGTAATACACGGTCATTGTTGTTTTACCTGACGATTTTAGGGGAAATTTGTTATACAGCAATAAATAACTAGTACAGTATTGGAGGAGAAAAATTATCCAGAATAGTTTGTAGGAAAATATAAAGTTGATACAGCCACGAAAATGGAGAGTTAGGCAAAGAAAGAAGAGAAAACTATGTTTAGAAAAGAAACAAGCCCCTCTGAGCATTTTACCCCCTTAGAGAATAAAAAAGAGAAAGCAAACCATAGTAAATGTGAAAAAAAAAAGGAAAGGAAAATTAGATCAAAGCAGAAAGAAAAAGAAGCAAAGAGATAAAGAGCAAGAGAAAAGTCCATTTTGATTAAAAAAAAATTAAGAAATCCAGAATGGCCTAATTTTTTTTTTTTTTTTTTTTTTCAGTACGCGGGCCTCTCACCGTTGTGGCCTCTCCCGTTGCGGAGCACAGGCTCCGGACGCGCAGGCTCAGCGGCCATGGCTTATGGGCCCAGCTGCTCTGCGGCATGTGGGATCTTCCCGGACCGGGGCACGAACCCATATCCCCTGCATCGGCAGGCGGACTCTCCACCATTGCGCCACCAGGGAAGCCCCTGTTCCACTGTCTTTATTGAAAGGTATTCTGAATTTACATTTATGACTTATTACCATCTCTCAGCACAGAAAAATATTATTACCACTGTCTTTCAGCTTCCATTGTTTTGGGGGCATTAACAGTCAATATTTAAGTAATCAGTCTTTTTCTCTCTGGTTGGGTTTAGGATCTTTCTTTTGTCTCCTGGATCCTTCCATTTTACTACAATATGTCTAGGTGTGGATTTTTTCTTTTTCATTATCTTGCTTGAGATGTGTGGACTTTTCTGATTCTGAGCATTTGCGTCTTTAGTAAATTCTGAGGGAAAAATTCAGCTATTGTCTCACGTAATATAAGTCTTTACCTCTTATTGTCTCCTGAAATGCTTTGACACTGGATGCCTCTAATCTTTATGTGTTCTAACCTCACTTTCACTTTTTCCATTTCTTTCTTTTGTAGTTTTATTATGAATAATTTCCTCTGCACTTTGATTTTATCAATTACTTCTTTAATTCTGTAATAATTTGCTTTTGTTTTCATTACTATACTATTGTGATTTCCAGAAATCCCATTAACTTATTTTAAATCTACCTGGTGAATTTGGGGAGGCTCATTCCTTAATGATACCCTCAATTCCGTCTTTTATTCTTTCAACACAGTACCTGCATTTATTTTCTTTATCTTATCATTCCAGTACCTCTCATCTCTGTAGGGGTCTGATTCTGCAGCTGGTTATTTCTGCTGAACCCTGCTCATGGTGGATTGTTTCTTCATATAAAAATGTACCACAGTTTATTTATCCTTCTCCCTTTTGATGAACATTTAATTTATCTACAATTCAACCCTGTTGATATCTCCTTAGGCAGATGTGGTAATCTCTAGCAGATACTCAGAATTGAAATTGCTAGTCAGAGGGTTTGCACTGTTATTTTATGGCCTCAAAAATTGCTGCAGCCATTTCATCCCCACTAGCAGTGTGGGAGAACAGTTATTTTAAAAAAAAAACCTCATCAATACCTGATATTTTCAGAATTTTACGTTTTTTATCAATCCTATGGGTTACATAGCTATTTTGAAGTTTGTACTTCTCTAAATCACAATGTTATTACACATCTTTTCAAATGGTTATGGCCAGAAATTGTTTTGTTATAACTTTTGTCAGTTTCTCTAAAAAACAAGTGTTTATTAGTTGGATAGCATATTGTTTTGTACTGAAGTTTCTAGTGAAAACTCATATTTTTTGGCACTGTTCATTTGAAAGAGATCTATACTCCTGTGTTCCGGGAATGGACATAGCGATGTTGAAATGTTTTTGCGCACAACCTGTATTAAGAATTTACTTGCAAAGAAACCCTCCTCTCTCAACCTTCCCTCTCCCCAAATCTCTACTCCTTATAACAACTTTGTTTCTGAAGTAGCACCTGGGAATAATATCACAGTAGGTGGCAGGAAAAATAATTTGCACACATATAACTTTTTAAAGTTATATAATGGCGTGAGTAAAGAGAAATAGACTTTAGATGAGTTTAGTCTTTAGCTATTTTCTCTTTTTAGAAACTAAAGTTAATTTCCTGAATTGTAGGCATTAAGGAACCATCTATCTTGCTAATGCCATAACAGAAGATCTGAAAGTGCAGATGTCAAAACTCAAGGTATTACTTATCTCCAGTATTACACCAGGTCTTAAAATGGATATCATGATTGCCTCAAAGATTTTGGAAAAGAACAAAAAACAATCCCAAAGCAAGTCAGCCAGTCCTACATCAATTAACATAGCCACAAACTAATTAGCTCTGCTGTGAACTTTCAGCACTATTTTCAGGTAAGATTGCTGAGAAATATCTGATTATTTCAAATGCCTGCACCTTTTCAATGATTTACATAGTCATTCTGATAAAAATGTGCTTCAGCAGAATCTAAGAACTAGTTATTAAAAACACTAAAGAAATTATGTGAGGGCTCTCTTTGCCTAACAAACTGAAATTATATATGAGCAGAGCTATTCACTTTGACACCTAATAAAACTAAAAGCTAACATTAGGCTAAAAGCCAATTTGAACTTGTTTCCATAACCAGAATAACCATTAATAAATTTATTAATCATCAAGGGCCTGTTTATAGGTCTATTGTGAAGCATAATTATTTGCTAGCTTAAATAAAACTCTGCGCTTTGACTACTACTATTATTACACTAATATATTTAATAAGGCTGAATATCTCCCAGAAATATAGAAAACACAATTTTGTAGATGCCTGTGAAATTCAAGGACTTTAGGTGTAATTTGATAAGCAATAATAGTTGTCATAAACAAAGGAGACATCAGTTCAAAAAATAAATTACTACACTTGACAAATAGGTAAAATCAAATGTCTAATAAAATGTTTAAGAATTGTTAACCCATGCATGTTCCTGAGTCATGGTCATTGAATTTCCTTTCATTCGATAAGCTGTAGAAATTTCACATATGTGTTTGGTGAAGGTGAATAAATTCCTAAACTGTGACATGTAGTATGCACCTGTGTCCAGAAGCTGTGTTGCTGCAGAGGGCAGTCAGGAAATGCCGTTGCTAGGGAACAGATGTCTCCTAACTGCAGCCAGCCATTTTGAAAGCGCCACTGTAAGACTAAGAGAAAGTATGTCAAGAACATAAGAAATAAAACCAGTATTCAATCCTTCTACAAAAATGAAACCATTACTTGATAACCAGCTGAATCAGATAACCAGATGAATTTTCAGTTTAAGAAGCATTTTTAAACCATCTCTGATTTGATTCTTATAACATCAGGCAACAAGACAGATATTATTATTATTCTCATTCTACAAATGAGGAAACCATGGCCCAGAGAAGCCACACACCTCTTGGGTTATAGGCACACAATGCAAACTCAGGTCTTTGGTACTGATGTCCGGTTCTTTCTTTCTATTATACATTTTCTCAAGTATATGGCTTTTACCATAAGACAAGCAGATATTCCAAAATAGCAATTCCATCATGACTGGCAAGTCCAGTTTGACATGGAAGGAGATTAGGGAAAAGCAACCTAATGAGCTTCACCAGCTGTTGCTTTAAATGTAAAAAATAATGAATGGACAAGAGCCCAAAACAGAGAAGTAACCACTGTGGCATAGAGGTAATTTGAATGTTTATCATACCTGCACACTCACACTAACCCTTCAACAACTCTATTTTATGAACAAATAAACTGAAGCTCATCAAAGGGAATCAGTGGTGCTCTGCCACCAGTAAGTGACAGAGCTGAGGTTTCAACTGTCTAATATCAACGCCAATGCTCTTTTCAAAACACCACATGACATAACAGAACTTGATGCATATAATAAAATAGTCAGATCTTTCCAGATAGCAAGAGGCATGTTACATGTGAACTGCAGTGACACAGCATTGAAAATCAGTACTCACATTGCGTTATCTACACAGACTTTAATTTATATCAATAGGTAGCAACTACTAATTTTGTATGACAAACGTATTTACATGTACTAAAGTTACTTTTGTCCATTTTTATTTTTTGCAAATAAATATTTTCTTAGGTTCACACACGTTCAAATATTCATGTCATTCTACTAAAGTTAATATTTTGAAAGGGAATCTGGAGATTTAAGCAAAAGTGTTGACTCTAATATAATCATTTTGTGGCCTTTACTATATACAGTTAAATTAATACATTTGTATATAACTCAATTTTTTGCAGATCATTGTGGGATAGGAAATATGATATAAATAATGTCTTAAGAAAATAAATATTTTCTATGAATATCTGTTCCCTCATTTGTAAGCTAAATTTGAAAGTCTTAAATAAATCACAGTGTAATTTCGTATCAAGAGATTTGTTTAGTAAGAAAAAGAGGTTATAATAGCTAATATTTATTAGGTACCAGACACTGTGATAGGCATGTTACATGTACCTCTTTACATTTAAATTTCAAAATGTCTCTATGCCACAAGAACTATTATTTGTCCCATTTGACAGACTTACAAATGATAAATAATCATGTTCACATTGCTAGTAAATGGAACAATCAGAACTTAAACTCATTCTAACTCCTAAATTATTGCTTTCAACCACCATGAATCATGCTTCCCATGGAGTACCTAAAAAGATTACACAGTGAAAGAGATAATTATAAACATTTCTATATTCCTTGCCAAGATATATTTCCCATAGATTTCACAAAAGGTATTATCTTTCCTAAGCTATAACTGGCATTACAAGATACGTTATTAATGAATACAATTCAATACCTATTTATTTGGCAAAAATATATATTTTTTCCTGCCACAGAACTCAATTCCACTTCATTCTAACATATTTTACATTTTCTGCGAAAATACTCTAAACTGCAAGAAGTTTAAACACACAGCAGGAAACTGCTTAGGAAAGACAAAGAAATCCATTCAATGTAGATTTAATTATAAAAGCATTTAGCTGCCCTGGTAGCAATCATTACATGGTAGTTCACACAGCATTAAATGGAGAGCCTGTTAGGAAAGACAGATTACTCAGAACTGAAGCCACTTACGTGTCCCTAAATTGTTAGGCATCTTACGTGTCTCACATGGTTTTTTCTTAAAAGTCAAAGGCCAGGCCTGTTCAAAATCCCTCAGCCTGACCTCAAATTTTTTTGGAAGTAAGTCGGAATAATCATATACTTCCAAATTAAATATTTTTGTTGAACTAAGTTAAGTATGTTCTAGAAGAGTATAATATTCAATGATGAGGAATTAATAATGCACATTACTAAAAAATGACTACTTGCATCTCCAATATTAGATCATTTTATATTCTACGGCTCTCACTAATTTAACTGAAAGAAGCAATTTAAGTTATATAACTACTTTAAAAGAAAAGCCATTTAAACTTTATAATATACACACCACATCACACTATTTTAATTCCATTAGTGGTAGGATACAAGTCCTCAAGGATGTACTTATAGAAGAAACAAGACAGTACAATCAGTGGATCAAGGTTTGTCGCTGAAAATGACTTTAACACATGTAAGAAATGTAATCACAAGACTTGGAGTCAACCCGAGTTTAAAAGAGAGACCCAAGTGTCAAACCATGATGACCAAATATCAACATGAAGATCAGAAATTAAGAAACAGGACAGTAAACCAAAAGAGAAGGCAAGAGTAAGAAGTTAAGGAGAGAAATCTGAGAAATAAATGAGACATCTGCCACTCACCTATGTTGGTCAGTAGACTCGAGTCAAAATATGGTAGGGCTGGCTTTATTAAATAGATGGCAGAATAATAGAATCGGTGATGTTTTACTGTATTAAAATCTTCAGGCTTACAGTGACAATAGCTCACCATATTTATCAACACAAGTGAAAACAGAAATTCACATGTAAAGACTAAATTAACTAATTTTGGTATTTACTGGTCAGAAATTAAAACTCATCACCGAATGAAATGTATGTATGCAGTAGTCAGGCTATATTCAAAAACTTTGGATTCTGTGAGGGGGGGTCAGGGGATATCTTTTCAGGTGGCACTCCAAGAATAAAACTGGGGGATGGGGGATGGAAGGAAACAAGAAGAGAGAAGGGAGAAATCTGGAGAGAGAAGGAAGACTTTAATCAATTTGCCTTCTATAATTGTTTTTGCTTAGTGTTTTTCCAGGTTGTTTGATTTTAATCATTTTAAAATTTTTTTTTCATGTTTAATGATTTGAGATAGGGTGGATATAAACTAGGCATATAACATGTTTTTATACATGAGATGATAAATATCTTTATTCTCTCATTGGTTAAATTATAAGCCATTAAGTGATGAAATTCCATTTTCCACCACTTAACTTTTACAAATGAGGAACTGTCATCTTTTTGCGTCTCTCCTCTAAGGGATGCACTAAACTTTAGCTTATTAATTCACTTGGAATTTTATACTCAATAGCAAATAGGACCTTAGAAAATCAAAATGATTTTAATTATGTTAATTGCTCACTGAAACTTGCCTGATACGTTTGGAGAAACCATGGTGACAGTTTCATCATTAATAAACACATTTGGATGTATAAATACCTGAACCCACAAATGAGCTATTTTTCTGAAGCAAAAAATAAAAGCAAAAACAGTGTACCTTTTGTTGAGATAAAGAGAGAAGATTGCAATTACACTAGTTCAATGGTACTTTACAATTTGAAAGTCTAAAGTCTGATGAAAGCTGAGATTTCTCTCCAGATATAAGCCACTGCACATAAACACATTTTATAAACACTTTTGGGTGGTGAGGTTTGGTGGCAGTGGTGGAGTTGGGGAACCTAACGTTTAGGGCTATCTCTCATTTCCTTTTCTGCTTTCTCTCAAATAGCATCACAAAAATATCTTTCTGTGAATATTGTAGTTTGGGAGCCATGATATGCAAATATCAGTCTTACCTCTTGCTTGTGTAAATTGTCAGACATCCTTGCCAAATAACCCATGATAATATCTTTAAAATATTTACCATCTATTTCGGGTGATAAACGTGCCCCCAATAAACTGAATATTTCAATATCAGTAAATAAGCAAAAGAAAACATCTCACATATGTGACCAGTTACATCAATCATACACATCCATCTCAAAATAAACAATCATGAAATTAAAGTGCATTCACCCTTCCTCTGGCTAAGTTTTATATAGTTACCTTGTGAGATATTTTTGAAAACTGAGTCATTTTTGAACAAATAAAACATATTCAAAATGTGAGGTATAGTAAGTGCTTAGTAAATATTTGTAGAATAAATGAATTAATGTTGCCCTCGGATTCTTCATTCTGAGGGGGTGTGTGTGCGTGTGTGTGTGTGTGTGTGTGTGTAAGGGAAGCTTGCATAGCATTTCACTTGTTTTCTTGACAGTAATCTTCCTTATTCACATTTAATGTTTTTACATGTCTTTCTCTAGTAATACCACATATGCATATATGTGGTATCAAGATGTTTTGAAGTATTCAAAATACACTTAATGTTTCCGCTAGGGGACAGATGCCACTTGAGTCTATATATCCATGTAATAACTTTTATAAATTCTTCCCATTTAAACAGCCAATACTATTAATAATTTAACCTTTTCTCAGTGATTGATTTTTCACCTTTAGCAACATCAATAAATGCAAGATTTCAAGCCTCGAAGGCCTGCCTTCCAGGGTTCTCAAGTTGGGAATGACAGATTTTTTTTTTTATATTAAACCACCACAGAAAAACTTTTAATGTATTTTGTCTCAATTATATGGGGTATATTTTCTGTTCTCTATCCATTTGCAGAATGCTAAACATTCCAACTTTGGATGTGTCTTCATCTACACCTGGCAGCCCACTTTACCCTTCTAAACTACTGTGTCTGGTCTGCTTCAATTAGTAATTATGTGCAAAATTAGAGTAAGTAATTAGATTCTGAATGAAGGCCTAGAATTACTTAGCTAATTGTACCTTCATTTTAAAAAACTACTTACTGCTGTTCTGTATAATTTGGAGTTGCCAGATAGCTGTGTGTGTGTGTGTGTGTGTGTGTGTGTGTGTGTGCGTCTGTGTGTGTGTGATATTTTACTACTTTAAGTATGGCCAAGATTGGGAAGGCACATTGTCATCTTTGGGGACATGTATTATGTACAAAGTTTACTTCTCTGCTGGTTTTTTTGCCTGTTGCTCCCATTCCCACTTCGTCTGCTCTGGTGACTGGTAGGTTTGACCAGGGAATGCACTGGAAGACAGCTGGAGAAAGGGAAAGCCAGGGTATTTCTTGCAACCCCCAGCCCTGCTTTAAGTGGAGTTTTTTTTTTTGCAGCTGCATCTCCCTTAATATTCTAGCTTCTCAGCCGCATAGCATAGGGAGATCAGCTCGGTGCTTTGTGACCGCCTGGAGGGGTGGGATAGGGAGGGTGGGAGGAAGGGAGACGCAAGAGGGAAGAGATATGGGAACATATGTATATGTATAACTGATTCACTTTGTTATAAAGCAGAAACTAACACACCATTGTAAAGCAATTATACCCCAATAAAGATGTTAAAAAAAAAAAATTCTAGCTTCCACTGAATATCCACTCTGTCCATGGGTCTAGCGCCTCCTAGCTTCTGGGTTCTGGAAGCACATCTCTTCTCTGCATTTCCCAGACCAAGGGGTGGTACCAGTGGTATCAGCTTCCTCTTGTTGCTAATCCCTGGGTTGCCTCACCAACCCCTTTTGGCTCTACAACCCCTCCATAACCTGGGTAATCCCCTGCATTAAACTCCTTCTAGCTGAAATGCCTAGAGTGAACACCTGTGTGGATCTTCACTGCAACAACCCATCTGCTTGCTGTGCTCCTCCCCCCGCAGTCCTTGAGGAGACCACCACTTAGTGCCTGTCGAATATTAATTTGCAGGGAGAAAAGGCTTTTTAGAACGTCTAGAGTTACTCACAATAAAAAGTACCAGCCTACTGTAACAATTTTAAAGTCAAGATAAAATCTCAGACCTTAGTGAAAAAAGTGAATGAAGGAGCTAAAATAGTTAATGTTGCAAAACAGGTTGTATTTTCAACAACGATTATACTCAAAAACTAGTTTTTACAATAAATATTTTATAAAAATTAAATACCAGATATCCATGCGTTTCCATGAGTATTAAAACAGGATAGTCTTTATATTGCTTATAAACAATTATAAGCAGAATGATAATTCTTGGTACATACTCAGGTAGCATAATGAATTTCTTACCCTCTATGTCACAGCTTTTTCTAAAAGAATGTATCTGTAAATAGGATCTTATTATTTTAACTTTTTAATACATTTTACTTGCAGCCTTGATCAGAGTTGAATTATATAATTAAGAAGTTTGAATATGTCGATATCCTTCATTAACTATTTTCAGTATACCATAGTATTTTAAATCAAGATGAAATTCTCTGTACAAATACTGCAAACCTTAGTGAAAATTCTACTAAATAAAGAATACTTTCAATTCTAAATTTTGTTTTAAAATAACTATTTCAGCACAATTATTTTTGTAGGTAGTCTTCCTCTATTCAAAGTACCTATCTTCAACAATTGTTTTTGTCACACAAAACTTCTAGCATGTTATCACTATTTATGATTCTTTTTAAAGTATCACCAAATCTAGATGCTACAAAACTGTAAGATTTCTTGATTTTATTTAATAAGGAAGAGGAGCTACATTTTTCTAGTTAAAAATAGATGCTCTATCAAGAGTCATCCCACAATTAACATTCCAAACTGCAATTTTAGAATTTCAAAATTAAACCTTTTACACAGTCTATGCTCATTGTTTATCTGTTGAGTTTTTCCTGTGATTTTTTTTAATTTAGAAATTTATTCTGTTTAATCCACAAGCTTTATACAGCTTTAATTTAAAAAAACAAAACAGAAACAGTGAAAACAAGACACTATTTCAAAGTCTGGGCCCTTCCAGCTTTCCAAATACAAGAGCTCTGAAAGTTGTATATTCCAATCGGAAGAACAAGACAAAATTATGAATGGAGCCATGACATTTTATAAAACAAAATTTTATATAACTGAAGGATGCTTCCTGGGACTAGCTAATTGTCTTTACAAAAAAATAAAAATAAAAAAAAACAGAATACAGTGAAATTCCAGTGTTCCAAATCAACTTGTTACACATCAATATAAACCCACAGTGTCCTGGCAAACAACATGCTTTCATTTTCTGTCTCATCCTAGAGCTCGAATCCTGATTCATTTCAGCAGAGACTCCACAGACAACAGGAAAGATTGTGGCATTAAAATATTCATTTATACTTTTGTGGTAGTTCAACAGTGGTCTTATTTCTGGGCAAGCTTGCAAAAACCATACAAGTTTGGAAGCATCATAACTTAAATGGGTGCTAAGACTCAAATAAGAAAAAGGAAAAAAGAAAGAAAAAATATAAACAAAAACCTCCGGGAATAGACGGGCATTTAAAGGAACCATAAGAAGGCCAACAATATTTAAACCCCCTTTTTTAAAAAAGGGATTTTTTTTTTTGGCTTAAAATATTTCACTCTAAATGAATTTATGTCAGCTATCAATGAAAGAATGTCACTAATACACTGTGGACACCTTTTGCAATGTAAATTCATGCCCATTTTTTTATATGGTGAACTTCAACGTAGCAATTATTACAACAGATGTTATAGTCCAAAGTTCAAACACATTTTTAGCAATTTTGAAACTGAATTGCATACAAACCAAGTAAAATTTATATAACAAACATTTCCACCTAGGACTGTAAGGACACTTGAGCCTTCCTCATTGATCTCAGGGCCTTTTCACGAAGGTGCTTTTCTGTCATCAAGGTTATCTTCAGCCTCACTTTCAGTCCCCTACTTAGGCTCTAGCTCTTCCTGTGCTGACACGGTTGTGGGAGCAGCAATGCCTCAGGGGTTACAGGAGCTGCAGGAGCTGCAGCTACAGCCTTTTCCTTCTTGTGCTTTTTGTGCTTCTTATGCTTCTTATCCTTTTTGGGTTTCTTATTCTTCTTTTTCTTCTTTTTCTTTTCATCCCCTTCTGGGTCTGAATTCCTTGCCAGTGATGGGCTTGGTCTTGGGCTTTTAGCCTTTTTAACCGGTATCACTGGTACCCAGTTAGTAGAGGGTGACTGAGATTGGACAGGGGATGGAGGTGCTGGGGGGGTTTTAGCTGCTGGCTCAGGAGATCCCGAGACAGATTGGGAAGATGAGACCACCCACCCCCCTTACCAACTGAGGGCTCGGTTTGCAGCCCTCAGCCATTTACAGCCATTCAGCACCCACACAACCATTCTGTTCTTCACTTTCAGTAGAGTATTCAACAAATTACATGAGATTTTTAACACTTTATTATAAAATAGGCTTTGTGTTCGATAATTTTGCCCAACTGTAGGCTAATGTAAGTGGTCTGAGCACATTGAAGGTAGGTTAGGCTAAGCTACGACATTAGCTGTAGTAAATGCATTTTCAACCTAATGATATTTTCCACTTATGGTGGCTTCATTGGGATGTAACCCAATTGTAAGTAGAGGAGGATCTGTATTGAAAACTAAAATGTTTACCAAACAATAAAATAAATAGGTACTTGTCTATTTGCACCTTATTATAAATGACAAAACCACAGCAGCAAGTATGCTCTGATTGTTCTCTTATATGTACTAAAGAATTACTTTTCAGTCTTTAATTTCTGCAATAATATTCTAGACTGAAATATGTTTCATTACACCTAACCTATAATTTGGCCTCTTCCCAACTGTTTCTAACACCTTGAGAGCTGCTGACTTCAGGCATCAAACAGGCCTCAGCTCAGGTGATGGTACAATGGCTGGTCCACCACATAGCCAGCAAGGAGAGTGGAAGATGGATTTCTCCCAGCATCACCTAAGATCATCTTAGGTACATAACTAATCTTCCTTTCAGCTTCCTTACCTATAGAACGGAAGTTCTCTCTTGAGCCAGAATGCAATAATCATTGACTAGGTAAATGCCAAGACTAAAGGACTACATCCACTCAAGAGCCCAGCGAGTGGAGAACAGACTTGTGGTTGCCAAGGAAGAGGGGGGATGGGAGAGGGATGGACTGGGAGTTTGGGATTAGCAGATGCAAACTATCATATTGATATACAGAATGGATAAACAAGTTCCTACTGTATCACAGGGAACTATATTCAATATCCTGTGATAAACCATAATGGAAAAGAATATGAAAAAGAATGTGTGTGTGTATGTATATATATATATGTGTGTATAACTGAATCACTTTGCTTTACAGCAGAAATTAACACAACATATGTCAATTAAAAAAATAAAATAAAAATAAATAAATAACAAAGAACTGCCTGGTAAAGAAAGGAGGCTAATATTCAGAATGGATCTACAGGTACTGCAATTATATCTAATAATATGGCAAAAGCTGAATTTAGAGGAACTTGTAAAATTTAGCTGTAGATGCATTTTTGTTGTTCTTAACAACTGTCCCTTTATTGAGCTTTCAAGTTCCTTCTAACCACCTTGAATTCCAATGAATCACTAAAATTTCAAGACAAGTTGGGAAATAAAATACGTCTAGCCTTAAGGTAAGAAAAGTTGAAGAAGAAAGGAAAACATAAAAAGAGTATGAAACAAAAAGAAGAAACTGGGACTAAGACAGTAAAGGAGAGATACAGAGAAGGAATGAGTGACTATCCCTCCTTAGCGTCTATCCATTAGTAGTTTGATCATAGATCCAATGTACACACAAAATTTACCTCAGATCATCCAAACATTTATCAAACAGTAGCTTCACAGATAAAATAACAAAATATTTGTGATGGATGACTTTAATTCTTTTCAAGAAGAAATTATTTTCTCAGGGTTCAGGTAAATTATTCATTGCAAAAATAGCAGGAGATATAAACAGTGACAGCTGACTATAAACTGAGCCCATAAAATGTAGGAAATTGGAAAGGATGATATTTTCTACGTGGTCAAAATTAAAATGTATCTATTTTTCAGTACAGCAAAAGCTTATTTACGGAGCTTTGACTTGTATGTAAAGTTTTATTGACCCGGGGACTACATTACAAAGCAGTGTCCATAAAGTGGGCAACTGAAAAAATCTTAACTGCCCACTCAAATTGGAACCAACCCCTCATTTGCAAAATCAATTCATACACAAAATATTTCAAGTACATTTCAATAAGGAGGCATTTGTGTGTTTATTATTAATCATTTGGAAACACCCTTTACAAAATAAATGATTGCAATAAGAAAATTTTTTTAATGTCTTTAGAAATCTTAGTTGCTCTAATAATTCCCCAAATACTACATTTCTACCATATAAATTTAAAATAAAGTTTATAAAAATACAAGAACAATACTTTTGTACAAAAAAAGCGCACAGACCTTAAAAACTCAGGTCATGAAGAAAACAGTTCCTACCCTGATATGTGTTATCCCCAGCCCCTGTGATGTACACTGCAAAGGCACTGTTTTGTCTTCCAGCATCTCTATATTTGTGAGGACAAATGACATTACACGTGCGAGGTGCATTGAGCTCCTAGAAAAGATCTAGCATACACATTTTACCTGTTGATCACCACTACTCTATCATGTTTTATAAAACCCTGGATTTCTCAAAACACATATTTCAGCAA
The DNA here is from genome assembly GCF_963455315.2 of Globicephala melas. Lineage (NCBI taxonomy): Eukaryota > Metazoa > Chordata > Mammalia > Artiodactyla > Delphinidae > Globicephala > Globicephala melas. The sequence goes on along the minus strand of NC_083327.1, from coordinate 12,305,458 downwards.
AGCTGCAGTTGAAGTGTCCCATTTTATCACTTTATCTGCAAAAATATAGGTGAAAAGACAAGTACAAATTCAAATAGAAAATGCTATTTTTAAAAATATGCATGGGCTTCCCTGGTGGCGCAGTGGTTGAGAGTCCGCCTGCCAATGCAGGGGACACGGGTTTGTGCCCCGGTCCGGGAAGATCCCACATGCCGCGGAGCGGCTGGGCCCGTGAGCCATGGCCGCTGAGCCTGCGCGTCCAGACCCTGTGCTCCGCAACGGGAGAGGCCACAACAGTGAGAGGCCTGCGTACTGAAAAAAAAAAAAAAAAAAAAAGCATCATGATTCCTTTTGAGTGAGTGAATAAAAATGAAAATAATTTTTCCTTTCTTTTTTAAAAAAGTCCTTTAGTTTGTAAGCTTTGGTCATGGTAAAAACTAATTTTTGAAGGTGTCTCCACCCATTTTGATAAAAGTCAGTACCTACGTTGTGCTTGATATTCTGCTCTCAAAGACAGAACCAATCTTTATAATAGATTTTGTTACGCAGCATTTTGTGTTGTGTCATAATTAAACCATCAGATTTCTTTGCAAAAGGGGTGAAAGAAGGCACTTTTTCTCCCAAAAGTTATAGAAGAACTTACACTGACCATCACTTGAATATTATTTCAAAGATTTATTTTCCAATAAACTTGAGCATTTAAAAGCTGGAGGAATCTTAGGGAGAAAATTCTCTAGCATACATTGCACTACTCACTGCTCAGTTAGCAGCAATGATTTGGAGTAATAATCAAAGTGTCATGAGACACGGCAAGTTTCACCCAATCCCAGATTATATAATGATAAGAAAAAGCCAGGACAGGCAATACAGCAGAGAGACACACAGCATGGCAGAGGCCCTGTGACTACACTCCAAACATGGGTGCTCAGGAGAGGCAAGGCTGGATGTATACAGACCACCTCACTCTAAGGAAGCCATCAGCAGTAAATTCCCTGCAGCATTGCTAGTCACATTGGCCCCTTAGGACATGCTCGCCTTCTCTGGTAGAGCTACTTCTCATCAATTACAGTGGTTTGGCAATTACAGCTTACTCGATAAGCTATCCCTAAGATGAGGTACAGGTGCTCTGTAGGTATGTACCTACACTGTGGATCTTGTATACTTGTATACAGTTCCTTGAACTTGAGTCACAAAAGGATTCAATTCAGTGTCAAATTCTCAGGTGTTTCAGAGGTTTGAGGAAACATGGAAGACCACGTATTCTATATCTATATCATCTATTTCTTTCCATAGGTCAAAAAAGTCATCTAAGACCCTAGGACACATTTTCTGTTTCCACTTCCAATTTTTCTCCATTCATGTTGCCCTTAACTTTCTTCAGGTGAGTGTTCAGCCCCACCACTCATTTACAATGACCCACGGAAGATTCTCTTGAATTATTGGGTTGGCCAAAAAGTGCCTTCAGTTTTTAAGTAAAAATAAAAGACACATTTTTGTTTTTCACCAAGAACTTTATTGAACAACGTATTCAATAAAATTCAATAAACAACCCTTTTGTTCCACTACCTTCTGCCATTTCTCAGGCAACTTCATAATTCCATCTTCCCAAAACTTTTTATCTTTTTGAGCAAAGAACTGTTCCAGGTGCCTTTTACAGTCTTCCAGGGAATTGAAATTTTTTCCGTTAAGAGAATTTTATAAAGACCAAAATAAATGGAAATCCGAAGGTGCAGTGTCTGGTGAATACGGCAAATGAATCAGAACTTCCCAGCCAAGCTGTAACAGCTTTTGCCTGGTCATCAAAGAGACATGCAGTCTTGCATTACCCTGATGGAAGATTATGCGTTTTCTGTTGACTAATTCTGGACGCTTTTCGTCAGGTGCTGCTTTCAGTTGGTCTAATTGGGAGCAGTACTTGTCGGAATTCATCTTTCATTCTCTAAAAGGAGCTCATAATAGAGGACTCCCTTCCAATCCCACCATATACACAACATCACCTTCTTTGGATGAAGACAGGCCTTTGGTTGATTTGGTAGTGGTTTCGCTTGCCCCACGATCTCTTCTATTCCATTTATTGTACGGTATCCACTTTTCATCTCCCATCACAATTTGTTTTAAAAGCAGAATGTTTTCATTACATTTAAGTAGAGAATCACATGTGGAAATACATCAAGAAGGTTTTTTTCACTTAACTTATGTGGAACCCAAACATCAAAGCGAGTCACATAACCAAGCTGGTGCAAATGGTTTTCAATGCTTGATTTGGATATTTTGAGTATGTTAGCTATCTCCTGGGTGGTACAGCATTGATTTTTCTCAATTAATGTCTCAATTTGATGGCTGTCAACTTCCACTGGTCTACCCGACTGTGGAGCATCGTCCAGCGAGAATCTCCAGCACAAAACTTTACAAACCACTTTTGACACGTTTGATCAGTCACAGCACCTTCTCTATACACTGCACAAATCTTATTTTTGTATTTAAGTTGCATTTTTACTTTCCTTGAAATAATAAAGCATAAGATGCCAAAAATGTTGCTTTTTTCTTCCATCTTCAATATTAAAATGGCTACACAAAGATTCACCAATTTTGATGTCTTTTTTAAAGGCATGCTGATATGACAGCTGTCACATACAGTCTAACAAAATTGTTTCAAATGAAGTTAAAGACAGCTAAGTGCCATTAGAGCCATCTTACGGAAAAAACTGAACTAACGTTTTGGCCAACCCAGTACAAGGCCTGAATCAAAAGACTGTTATCCAGCTGAAGCGTATCAGTAGTATCAAATAATCCCACTGCTCAAAATTTCGATTACTCACACTTTTCAATGTCTTATAAAAGCCAGAGTCATCCTCTTAACAAGTTTGAAATCCGTTTTATTCTATTTTTAATAAAAATTGCCTTTTTCGAACTGTAAAATGATTACAAGTTAATGGTAATGACTTGGGCCATAAAAAGAACACAAAGAAGAGAGTGAAAATAATCTGGACTCGAGAAAGCCATGGCAGCATCTCAGTTACAGAAGTCATAGCTGGACTATGTCTGGAGACGTCATCTTTGAAATTGTATTAATGGAGAGAAGACAAAAAGTGGGATGAGCTTGAGGGGTGAGTGTTATCGCTGGCCCTGCCCATACGATTCAAAAGGGACCCCTTCCATGTCTCACTCTCTGGAGCTTGGGTATCCCTGCTCCATACCAAGTGGGCACCTTCCCAGGGCAGACATCACATGGCTGTGCTGGCGATCCAGGGGCACCCCCTCGGGAGCTTCTCAGAGAAGTGGGGGACTAGAGTGTTAGAAGGTGGTTTCAAAGGTACAAGGATGCCCTTGATGTTGATCCAGAGCTGTGGAAAGTGCAAAGCATGGACAAGTTGCCATTATGAGAGATAAGAGAAAATGGAGTAGAAGGAGAGTAAAGCTATGGACAAAGATGAGAAGAGGGTGCAGGTACCAGGAGGAGGAGAGGTACGATGTGCTAGAAAGAGACACAGCCTAAGAGCTGCTTCCTTCCTTAATACTTCCCGGGACTGGAGCACAAGTCCTTAGGCAGCTGTGTGACAGCCCCAATTGTCCTTGAAGTACCTTGAGTGAGGTACTTCTTCTTGCCACAAAATGGGATTCGCCATGTTTTTACATATAGTAAAGAACATAAACCTTAAGTATGGACCTAAATTAATAGTGACAAAGTGAAAAATCCTTATAAACTTTATACAAATCGTTATACAAGTGATGCCGAATCATCAGCAGCTCCCCTGAAGCGTCCCTCCTGCCATCTCCCAGCCATTACCTCCTCCCAAAGTTAACGGATATGTCTACCAAACATGTTACTTTGGCTTGTGTGGTTCTTTGGAGAGATGGAATCATACAGTGTGTGCTCTTTTCTGTCTGACTCACTCAGGATGAATCACCCAGATTCCTCCGTGCTTTAAATGTAGCAGCACTTTGTTCTTTCTCCTTGTTGTGTAGTATTCTGTTGTGTGAATATACCACAATTTGTGCATTCTCTCCCAATTTATTAACTATGCAGTCATCCCTCAGTTTCCAGGTTCCAGGTCGCCCACAGATACCAAACTCCATGGATACTAAAGTCCCTTATATAAATGATATATCGATAGTATTTGTGCGTGACCTATGCACATCCTCCCATATACTGTAAATCATCTCTAGATTACATATACAGTAAGTCCCCTGCATACGAACATTCAAGTTGAGAACTTTCAAAGAAGGGAACACACGTTCGCATGTCCACTCACGTAAGTTAGTTCCCGTGTCTGGCGTACATTGTCACATGTGTGCATCCTCTACAAGTGGTTGTGTTTTTGTGTGCATTACTGTACAGTACTGTATAGAGTACTGTATCTTTATTTCCAGTCCAGGATGTCTGGAAGCAAACATAAAAGCAGTGGTGATGTAGCTGGTACTGCTAAGAAGCATCAGGTATCGGAGGCCCAGAGAAAGGCTGAAGAGAGGCAAAAGGAAGGAGTACCTGAAGAACCAAACAGATTCACGACTCAGGAAATGGCAAGGGGGTTTTCTTTATGTGAGGAGGCACCGTTAGTTTTTGAGGCACAGGACCTGAACGTAGAACGGTACACGAAGGTTGCAGCAGCCGTTCAGAATGAAATCCAGTGCTACCGTGTCATGTATGATGAGAAAAAAAGAGCTGCTACCCAGACATCACTGGATCACTTTTACAAGAGGGTAGACAGAATTGAATCCAGCAAGGAACCAGAACCTGTGCCATCAGCGTCAGGCGTGAGTGAAAGTGCAGCTTGCCCTCCGTCTCCTGTTGCTGACGATCCTTCAGCTCTACCATCTCCCACCTCCTCTCCCTCCTCCAGTCAGTAACTCTTCTTGCCTGTTCACTCGATGCCAGCCCCTGCATGCCAGCTGTTGTACTGTACTACTGTACTTTTCAAGGTACTGTACTGTAAGATTAAAAATGTTTTCTTGATTTTTAGCTTGTTTTTTATGTATTATTTGTGTGAGAAGTATTATAAACCTATTACAGTACAGTACTATATAGCCAATTGTGTTAGTTGGGTACCTAGGCTAACTTTGCTGGACTTACAAACAAATTGGACTTACGAACGCATTTTCAGAACGGAACTGGTTCATATGTAGGGGACTTACTGTAATACCTAATACAATGTAAATGCTACAAAAATAGTTGCCAGTGCCTGGCAAATTCAAGTTTTTCCTTTTGGAAATTTCTGGAATTTTAAAAATCATTTTCAAACTGCTCTTGGTTGAATCCTCAGATACATTACCCGCGGATACAGAGGGCCAACCCTCTAAGGAGCCAAAGGCTTATGCCTGAACATGTTATGTTGCTTAGCAGCTATTCAAACCATCCTAGCAGCCAAGTTCACGTGTCTTGTCATTGCTACCCTTACTGTCACGGGTCCACAGCTGCTAACATGGTGTAAGAAGGTCAGACAGTCCCTGCTTCCACATAGCACACCCTTCCCTTCAGACCACCACTCCTCCATGTTAGAGCACCTCTCCTCTACATTGGAGCCTGCCTGCAGAGCCTTTAAGAATATAGATCCAATAAAACCAGGAAAGACGCTGCAGACTATCTCTTCCATCTCCTCCTCTGCAGCTAAGCAACGCCGAAAAAAAAAAAGAGAATCCTGGGCGGAGATTCTGGACCTCCTATATGTTGTGATTATCAAAAGCTCTTATTCCTTCAAATGAGTTATCCAGAATTTCTTTCAGATTATTGCACAACATTATACAGCTCTACAACGCAAGGGACATGTGTGACGATGCCTACAGTCTATACCATTGTGCTCTCCATCTATACCATACTGGGGAAAAAATGTCTCAAACTTGTAGGGGAGAATTGGCACACCCTTTACTTTCAGAGCTGGTGAAGATGTTATCCCCATTTTCTATTACTTTTTGTTATTTTGGTGAGTTTCTAGGAGAGGGTTCGAACCTTGTTCCTCTGTCTCCATTTTTTCTGGAAGCTAAAATTCATTTTAAACTTCAATATGTAAACCAGGATCACAGTTGAGATGGAAAATAAATAATAATCATCAAGTTATTAATAATCAGGTCACAATTTTCTTAGAACAAAGTCCACAACCCTTCAGAGGAGACTGTTAAACTGTCTCTAATTTTTATACACACAAGAAAATAACAAGATAACCAAACGTAGGTCTCCTCTGCTCACTTTACCATGAAGCCCTCGCCTCCTAATTAACACGTTTCTCCGTTTAGAAATCAAATTGAGATTACTCCTATTCTTGTACATTGAAAATAAAACACAGAAGGTCAACATTTTAAGCTAATTATTAAAGTAAATACACTGATGAATTGGGAGTTTTGATTTGTGGAGGGGAGTTGATGGAACAGATAAGCGAAGGTATTCAAAACCTGACAGGGAAATGGAGACCGGTTTTCCACGTACACCACCATTGCCCCCAAAAGTGGAATAGAGGTTCAGCATGAAAGCTGGGATAAATAAAGGCAAACTTTCTTTCATGTATTTTTTTTTCCCAAAGCAAGAGTGGCTCAATGTGGCCTCTCTTTCTTTCCCAAGTCTCAATAAAAATCAAATGTAAAACCACATTAGAATTCCAAAGAAAGAATGGTTTTATAACCCACTGGAAGGGATGTAAGATTTCCTCCTCCATAAAAGTTCTAAATTAAAGAATCTCAAAGCCACGCTGCAGATAAACCTCTCCCATATTTTTAATGATCCATGAAGTTATCAAATAAGTTATCGGGTAAGTAGAGTTTTTTATTAATGTGGTTAACGGACTAGAGAGAAATTTTTCTTCTGTGTCATACTTTGCCTCTTCAGCATACAAATCTTAAGTCCAATTTGCCTTGCTAGATACCTTTAGACCGCATACATGTCTTAACTTTATAAAGTCATACAGAGAGCTTTCACACTGTTGCCTTTTCCTCCCAATTCAAAATCTTCTTACCTAAAGCTAAAAATACTCAGGGTATTTGTTCATATTTTACTGCATCCTGTACACTCCAGAAGTTTTCATTATGTAACTCTAAAATGCTGCAGTGTATATCTGTCTAGGGAGCTAGAAAAAATTATACATTTTCAACACAGTGTATGCAAACATAATGATAATCACAGGTCTGCACTGGCTTTCCAATGAAGCAATCTATAGTGATAGTAGAAATATCTGATAACGATATCTGAAGGTCTTATCTGTTAATGCAAACTGGGCATAACCTTGGGGGGGGGGTGGTTCTTATTTGCAGCCAGACCATTTATACTTGAAGTATTTAGTATTTAATGACTTTGCAGGACCTTTTACTGCAGTACATGTGACTTCTTTCAGAATATACACTACAGTCAGGCTTTCAATAACAACTTCATTCTAGCATTTGGGCTGCTAAGGTAAGATTTATTATTTTGTCTTCTAATTATATCGTGTGAGAATTTCTCTTTGTGAGGCGATGGCTCTCCTTTCACCTATAGTTAATATTCATGTTGCTAAATACGTGTCTTTTCTCTTACGTAAGTAAATTTTAATAAATGGAGGATGCAGACAAGTTGAGCATTAAGGACCAAAGTGATGACCTGTAACCTAACTCTTGACTCACCTGGATAGCAAATCACTTCACCTCCAATTTGTTCTTCCCACCCTACTTCTCAGAGAGCAAAGAGTAGTCTAACTCAATGTACACTGGTTTGAAAGGCAGAAACTAATTCATGAAGATATGAAAGGACATGAATTTGAGTTTAAAATAACTATGTCCATATTTTCATGGGACAAGAAATACGAAGGTAGCACAACTAGAATGATGTGAATTGATCATTATTCTAATTCTCTTTAACACAGATGTTTATAGGATAAACCTATGGAATCAATATAAGTAAACTAGCTACAGGAAGTGTATATATTTTACAGTGGACATTTTGCATGTAGAAATGACTTGTATGTACTTAATCAGGACATTACAATCAGGAAAAAGTTAAAAGGTTAAAAACTCATAAATGCTTGTTTGCTTTTATCTCAACCACAGAAGCTGTGGGAAAAGCAATCTGTCATAAAACCTTAGCTTAATTTCAAAACGTTTTCTGAAGCAAGAAGAAATGGCAGTGTTTTGAAAGGGGAAAATAAAATTTTGAAAATTCCAGGAATAGAAATCCTCTATCTTCCAGAAGCTGTTTCCTGAGTAGACTCATGGTGGAAGCAAGAGATAGACTCCTTGCCACTGCAAGAATACTATCATGAGAACATACGAATCTGCCCTCCTACCACACAGCCCAAAGCAGAGCAGATCTGAAGTAACTAGGAAGAGTCTGCAATTACTCATCTCACCTCATCTCACTTCAGTAAAGTCCAGGGGAATGAGAACTTCTTTCTCTACTACAGAAAGTACAAATCCCATAAAATCTTGATTAGCCAGTTGGGCCATGTGACTCACCCTCGGCCGGGTTCCAGAGGGTTGTGTTGACCCTCTCCTTTCTAGAATCCATGGAGTGGGGGAAGAGCATTTCCCCAAAGGAAAGAGTGCTGTCATCTCCAGAAGATGGGCAAGAACTTCCGGTCAAACCAAAACCAAGTGATGTTCTCCACATATGACAAGGGAGATATGAGCACCGCTGGAAGGAAATAGAAACAAACAAGAATTTGACTCGCTTCTCATCTGCACTTACATATTTTAAATATTTAACAATTTTAGTGATTATTTAAATTATAAAGATAAAGAGAAGAAAATGCATTTTATAACCACTTAAGGAAGTTTTCAGAAAAAAACCAAGATGTCTTTCAGAATGCTCTTCCAGGTGAATCCAGCATTTCTCAGCCCTGGGTGGGGAGGTTTCAAAGGACAATTATTACAGAGGGCAAGCACTGGATCCGTTATCAACACGAATTGTCCTTGAAGATGCTGCGTGTGATGAGCCATCATTGATCAGTGAGCCGTCTGGGCATGGAATGGGTAGGATATGCAGGCCATGCAGGACCAAGCTAGAACCAAAAAGGAATTCTGCTTTGTATCACATCTACCCACTAAGCCGTACCCAGATTCTAGGGCAGCTGTTTTCAAAATATTTTGTAGCTACATGCTCTATTTACTTTTTTAATTTTCAAATGAAATTTACTCAGAAGTTCAATATACATAAATAAAAGTGAAGCTCTTTGGATTGAATGTGGAGAGGAGGGACGCACTTTTCCACTCATCCAGCCCCAACTTCCTCCTGCACCTGCTTGGAGCTGGGGCTTCAAGGAAACCGGCTGGAAATGCACTGTCCCAGGGCACAGTCAGAGTCAGCTTAACAACAAATGAAGGAGCAGGACCTACAGACGTTAAAATCGTTGCTCTGCTTTATGTCAACTTGCAGTCTGATGATATGATTTTAAGAGTAATTTTTAAATGTGGACCATTTCAGTAGCCACAGTTCCCTCACACACTAAACATGTCATGACAAAACAAGCAGAGAGGCAAACCAATATGGGAGACTTCAGAACAAAGCTCAGAATATCTGGAGAAATTTCTGTTCTTAACGATGGATATGTCATTACGGAAGATTTGGATGTGCCGAAGCTTAGTCCCTAAAACTTACTCTTTCGAGGGACCCAGCTCTCCAGTGACGTAGCCACAGTCCAGGGCCTACAGTGATTTGGAAATCTCTGCAGAGAGAATGCCAGCAAACAGTTTAAGGAGGTTAATTAAAGAATTGGAAAGCAAATTTCCCATTTGGAAGTATCTTTGAACTGAACTGATTGCAGAATAAGATTTCAAATAGCTTTCTGGGGAAAAAAAACAACTTGTTGAATTTAAATTAAAATAGTTGGAATACACTTATCATAGTGCAATATGTCCCAGAATAACCACAGAGATTATTATTTGTACTCCTAAAAATACAGGCAGCAACTGCTTTTCACACACAGAGACGGTTAGAGAATGAAAGTATATAGAAAAGCAGCTTTCTTAGCCATGTGTAATTCCTACAAACCATGTAAAGTCTAGTAACTTGAAAAGGGCTTTACAGAAGCTGTTATAATGCTTCAGAATATACAAGGCAGTCATTTTAATACTCTAATAACCCTAAAGCAATTGGAGGTATCATCTAATCCACCCATTCCTTTTATTTTTATTTTTGTTTTCAATGAATGCTATCAATCCAAATTTCTGTCATTTATTATAAGATTACAGTATCCTCTTTTTTTATTTTATTTAATTTATTTATTTATTTATTTTTGGCTGGGTTGGGTCTTCGTTTCTGTGCGAGGGCTTTCTCTAGTTGCGGCAAGTGGGGGCCACTCTTCATCGCGGCGCACGGGCCTCTCACTATCACAGCCTCTCTTGTTGCGGAGCACAGGCTCCAGACGCGCAGGCTCAGTAGTTGTGGCTCACGGGCCTAGTTGCTCCGCGGCATGTGGGATCTTCCTAAACCAGGGCTTGAACCCGTGTCCCCTGCATTGGTAGGCAGATTCTCAACCACTGCGCCACCAGGGAAGCCCCACCCATTCCTTTTAAAGAAAAATTTTACTGTCCCATGAAATAGTCATCTGCTCTGCTGAAAATATTACTATGAGAAAATCAAGGAATGTATGACAAAGGACTCAGATGATTTCATTCATCCATTTAGTAAACAGATATCAGGCAATGCCAGCATCTGTCCTGGGCATTGGGGATGCACAGTGAATAAGATACAATCTCCATGAAGAATGTATAGTCTAGTGGGCAAAACAGTAAAGAGATAACTTCAGCCTAATGTATGTATTCAGAGAAGCAGTTAAAACATATCTTTGGAAACATGAAGCTAGCACTTAATGTCCAGAAGAGGACATTCAAGGAAGGGTTTGCCATCTAAACGGAGACCTGTCCACAAGTTTGCCAGGTGAGAAGGTGGTTGAAGGCTGTTCCAGTGAGAGGGGACCAAACATGCAAAACCCTAGGGACAAAAGAGGAAGTGGCTTTACTAGAGGAGTAGTTTGGTGTGCTTCTAGTGGGGAGGTTGTTAAGATACCAGGCTGGTGAAATAAGCAGAACCTAGATAACGAAAGGCCTTGAATATTATGTTGGGGATGTTGGGGATTTAGGGCGTTATCATGCAAGCAGTGAGGAAGCAATAAACTTTGTAAGCAGAAAATGTATTTAATCAGATCCGAGTATAAGAAAGGTTTCTCTAACTGGGAATGGACAGCAGCTTGAGGATGGGTAACACCAGATGCAAGGAGAGCAGTGAAGGGGCTGTTGTAGTATTTTCTCAGTGACAGGATTCAGAATTCAGTTCAGATCAAACCAAGATGGCAGTTGTGAGGACAGAGAAAACTTCCCTAATTCAATTGCTCTTTTAGAGGCAGAACAGATCCGATTTCACAACACACAGTAAATGGAGAGTCAGACGAAGGAACTGGGATGCCTGCTGGATTTTTGGTCCTGGGATTGGGTGTCCTTAGAGGAGGAACACAGAAGGAGTGACACTGAATTAAAGATGATGAATTCCGTTTTTATTGTTGAATTTGGGGTTCCTGTGACTCACTCAGTGGAGAATTTTTATTCTTATATTTATCCTGTCTTATGGAACTCAGCTACATTATATGAAGTGGGGCAAGGGGAAGGAAAGAAGGCAAACGGTGATGGAAAAAGAGGGCAATTGAAAAACAAAACACTAAACCAGAAATGGAACAGAGACACTTCTTGGTGAAATATAATTACATAATCATAATAAGTGCTGTTATTAGTTTTCTAAATTTACAAGATCAAAGAAACAAGCAGCATCTGAATTGACCGTTTGCAAAGCTTCACTGCTGGCACAGTGTACACACGAGAAGGCAGTGAATACACGGGTTCTCCAAGGACCTTTGGTGGGGGCAGATTTTACACAGGATCATAGAAAGTGATGCCAGGCTGTTTACCAAGCATAGGATTGCTTGTCTGGACATGACTGGCCTTAGTGTCTACATTCACATCTTTAGGACACAGTGTACATGCAAAGTCATCCTTAAACACATTCCGGGTTGCATATTCTAAGACTTCTTGCCTGGAGTTCTTAAGCAAAGCAAGGTACAGGCTGTGAAAGACCATGGTTATTTGTCACAAAACTCTTCCTTGGTCTATTTTTTTGCTCAACAACCAACTTATGAACAGAATGCAGATAATATCAGTCTTGGGTTCAATGAACATTTTCTTCCATATAATATGTAGTATTATATGTCATAGGTAACTGTTATCAATCTTAACAAAGTAAAAATTAAAGTACAAATAGAGGCTGCAATAGGGAAGTGCTGAAAGGAATTGAGAGGTACAAATATCCATATTTTATAAACTAGAGAATAAAAATTACTGTTTATAGTTGGCAGAACAAAGTGTAAGGCATGAGAATATTATTAATGTTACAAATGTAAGAATTTAGTAAAAAAAAAATACAACTGTGTTGGAGTGAAGGAAGATTGCTCAGTTATAAGTGGGCTAAGTCCTCATCTATCTTAACAAGAGGCTAATAGAAAATATCTAAAAACTGACAATCAAGAGAGTTCATTTTATTCACATTATTTGCAGAAACGCAGGTAATCTCCAGGGGAAAGAACTGTGAGTGGTAGTGATGGGGCAGTGAGCTATTTTTTTTGTTTAAGTCCTCTGATTTGTCAACCATAGGTGAGTGTTACCTTGCCAAAAGTTTAAAAATTAAAGATATATAGAAAGGATGTCTGCTATGTCACCTGAAAGATTAAAAATGACTCCCAGTTTGGCACGGTGTTTGACTACAGCCATAACCATGGCATTAATATGTGTGAACAAAGAATGTGTCAATCAGAAAAAAAATACATGTTGAATGTGCACATGTGCATGTAACGATGTAAAGAGAAAAGCAAGCCTCTACCAACAGACACAGGGAAGGGTGATTTGACTTAAATTAACTGCAAAACTTTGCTTAAGATCACATGCTCTGTTATGGTCTGAATGTTTGTATCCCCCCAAAATTCATATGTTAAAATCCTAACCCCCAAATTGATGGTATCAGGAGATGAGGCCCTAGGGAGGTGATCAGGTCATGAGGGCAGAGCCCTCATAAATGGAATTAGTGCCCTTATCAAAAAAGCCTGAGAAAGCTTCCTTGCCCCTTCCACCATGTTACGTTACAGTGAGAAGCCAGCCCTCTCACTGTGGGCCTCACCAGAGACCAAACCTGCCAGCGCCATGGTATTGGACCGCCCAACCTCCAGAACTGTTAGAAATAAATTGTTGTCTATGAGCCACCGAGTCTGTGGTGTTCGGCATAGCAGCCAAACAAACTCAACACGCTCCATGTTATCATTCCACACTCAGCAAGCAACCTTGTGTTCATAATCAGACTTGTCACTGCAGCTAGCCTGTAGGGAGAGAAACCTCGTCACACCATCGCAAGTATTCCAGTCTGTGTAGTTTTATTTTACTCTAAATTAATACTTTGGCATTCAGAATTATACCTAAGTCTCTGGAGAACCTAGTTATTCTATGTGAACGTCTTTTAGTCTGTTAAACTCTGTGAGACTAACAGAAACCATGGCCTGGGAGACTAAGAATAAGGTTTTGGACAGCATTTAACTCATCATGGACCTCCTGCTAGACAACCACTGGGCGTCTTCTGGGAATTCCTGGGCTTTGCGACACCTGTCTTTCTGCCTTCCATGGTTTGACTAGGCCTCCCTTTGGTTAGATCAGTACACATCTTTGCTTTCCTCCAACCTCCTTGATGTCTATAAGGCTGCGAGTCATTCATTTTTGAATAATCCACACAGAATTAGTGCTCTTAAGAAACAGGCAACAGTTCTTGGGTCACAATCTCAGTCCTTTGGATTTGCTCTTAAAGTTTGAGAAAAAGCTGAAGAGGAAAATATAACCAGACACAAAATCAAGTGTGGCATATCTGAGACTGGAGAAAGCGGGCCCCTCCAGGACAAAACTTTTACTCAGAAGGTCCTGTAATCAGAGGCAGATTTGCTGTGAAGCTAATGAAGCTTAACTTCAAGGCAGCTCACTTAGAGGAGGCCTAGGGGATTCCTTTGCAATGTGTTCATTTCTCTAAAACTTTCAAAAGTGAGAGACTTTAATACAACCGGTTAGGCTGCTGTCTCTTTCCTCTCGACTTCCTCTCCATCACAAATCCCCTGGAGTGAGTTGGCAATGGAGGAGCCACAGGCATCTTAGAATCTGGCTAAGGGAACGTTGAGGTGGGGATATACTTACTTGGGTTTAATATGTTTACATTTCACAGTTTTTTTCCACATATAGTTCAACTGTTGTTGATTCACCAGGCATCACCGAAATGAATGTATATATCCAAAGATCATATCGTGATATGAACAGGCCCTATGATTCCCAGCACAGGACGTCTGTAAGTAGGAAAGAAGAAATAAGGTTTGAAATGTATGGAGCCAGAAGAGTATGGGGAAAATTCTTCTAATTATCAGACATGTAACTGTAAGGGGAGTTCTCATTGACACCAATCAAACTGGAAGCTCTATTCCTTCAGGAATATTCTCAATAATGCAGCATACATCAGAGCAGCAATACAAATAGTAAGTATAGCTTATTGTAATATCTCATGTTGAATGCATCCCAGCTCTCAGTTATGAAAAACAAACTTTAATCAGCTACGGTAGAAAAACAGCTTAGTTATCTTCTGTAGTTGTTATAGTGAATATTACAAAATCATTTGTCAGAGAACAAGATAATGAAAGAGCATTCAACTAAATATATGAGGAACAGTACTGTGGGATTTGTGAGGCAGTTCATTAATAAATGTATTAGAGTAAGTTCACTTCTAGATTTTTAAACATTCAGAGACTATGTAAGTTTTAAAATTTTTGTGGGTTTTTTTCTTATCCTATATAAATGTTCACATTCGTATCTAACTTTGTGGTTTAAACTTTTTATTCCTTCTTTAAAGAGGCCCTCCCCCCCGCCCCAAATTGTATAATCTTCAGGCAAGACAAAGCTGAGCTCCAACGCTTCATGTAATATCAAACTTAAAGTAGTCTCTTAAAATACAAAGTAAAAGATAAAGGGTACTCTGTGCACAAGTTATTACCAGCCCTTACATGGCATGTGCACAGAGAAGGTTGTTTCCAGGGAATAAAAAAAATGTAGAAATATTCAGGTTAAATGTCTTGACAAATTATACCAACACAAGTTTCAATCAGTTGCACCTAATTTTCCCTAACTTCCTCTTCTAGGTGACCTTTTCAAAGACAGTGTGTTTATTAAAGGAAAGATGCCAAGAAAAAACTCTATGTGGATGTTCTCTAAAATTCCAGACACTTTTACAACGTAAAAAGTACCTTGTAAAAAAAAACTTAAGGCATGTAGCTCATTTGAAGGTTGTCAGTGGTATTACAACAAAAGAAGTCCCATCTAGGAACAAGTGAGGTAGCTGTCCTAAATGATTTCCAAAATCATAAAAAATGAACGCGACCATCAAAGTAGAAATGGATAATAAGTTGCACCCCAATTCTGCATTTATGAAAATCAGGAAAGCACAAACTGAGATAGCTAGTAATGTTTATTCTCTCCAGGTAGAAGCCCAAATTATACAATAAAATTTAACAGCAAATATATACATCAGGACTATAATATTAAAATGTAACAATCTTTGGCATGTCTCTGTGAAGGGCTTATCATCCAAATACAATGCAAAGAGAAAGCACAGAGGCTCCTACTGGAACAAAAAGAAAGAAGGGAGAAAAGAAAGCTAGTTCAGTCATAAGCAGAAAAGTAGGAAGTGATGGACAGACAGGAGGCATGACGTAGTGAAAGAAGGAAGGAGGGCAGCTTAATGGAGGACCCGTGGGTGCCCAGCCATGAATTAAGTGTTTTATATCCTTGCACATCACTTAACAGTCACAAACCCTGAGTGGTAATTATCATAATAACCATTTTACAGAATAAAACATTTAAGCAAAGAGAATAAAATCACTGTCTGAGGACACATAGCTGTAAGAGATGAAGCCTGAGTTCACAACCAGATCTGTCTGACTCAAGCCCACACTCTTTTCATTCTCAAGGTCCAGATGTCATGGATGGCACTGGAAGCATAACTTCTATTTGCACATTGTTGGTTGGCTAGACTTGGTAACAAAAACAAATATACTACTGCTAACGCAGCACATATATTTAGTGCTTTACTCTGTGTGAGACAGAATTCTAAGCACCTGACATATATTGCTTTATTTAACCCTAAACAACTGTGTATGGAAAGTACAATACTATTAATTCCATTTGACCAAAGGGGACATTTGTAGCATGGATTTCTGCTCCCTAGACTTCTTCTTTACCTTACCCCCACTGGACGATCTGAACTAAATGATATTAAGTGTGCCAATGAGATTCTTTATCTGTTGTGGCAACGATGGAAGTGAGGGAGGAGATTAAACAGATCAGAAGAAGGAAGATACATCTCCAAGAGCCATAGAGACCCTCTTTTTATATTTTCTTCTCTTTAGCATTGTAAAAGCAGTATTGATTGTAATATAAATGCAAACTCTTCGAAGTGATTAAAGAGTACATTTCCTGCCACACCCACTGTAACCCCACTTGCAAGCAGTTAGATTGACGCACATAAACATACATACTGAACTAGAGCTCATGCACTTAAGTTGGCTTCATGATACATGGTGCTATTTTATAAATAGTAGTCCATATTGTGTATGTACCATAGCTCATTTAAGCAGAACTAAAAGGGTTTAAATCTATTCAAGATTCCTGTATCAACAAAAGAAATTTCCCCTATGTTTCTGTAGAAACATATCACAGGGTTCTTCTAGTTCCATCACCCTTCCCTACTCTTAGTAGATGCTCAGAGCTCTACCGTGTCAGCAGATCTCTTAACGGACCTCTACAAAACTGACTCACCAGATTAGCCAACACTGTTTCCCCAGTGAAATATAGCCGATGATGACTGCAGTTCACTAAGTACTCAAAGCTGCCCAACTGCTTTCTATTGGGTCTCTTCTGCTTCCACCAGTTTCCGAGAGTCAGTTGTGTTTCTACCCAGATAAGTTTGTGCCAGTTTTACATGTTATTCTAATTATATTCTAATTATAAATTAAAGAAATCTGAGTACAAATATAGCTGTTTATATGAAAGTGAAATTACATTTTTTTAACTTAATAAAGGTGAGTCGCTAAAATAAAAGTGCTATGAAATTAGATACAAAAGAAAACTATAAAAATTGGTGGGAAATTTACAAAGCTCTACCAGGATTGTGCACTCAGATTGCTTTGCACATGCCTTTAAATTTTTATTTTAGTACTGGAAATACATCTACATACTAAGGAAAAATATTGTCCTTAAAAGGACAAAGTTGATTTCTTCCCTAGTCACAGTAAAGAGCTAAAGAGGTGTGGGAATATTTGTCTACTCTACAAGGAATGCTTAAAAGGTTAACCTTATTTTAGAATATATATAACTGACACAATTTTAAAAGAGAAAGCATCACATTAGTTAATATGCACCTTATCTCCTTACCTACCTGCCAAAACATGTGAAAGGAAGTAAGTATTTAGGAAATATTATCCTTTTACTGAGTATATCTTGAAGAGTAATGAGAAAGAAATGATAGATTTTAAGCTTTAATTGAAAAAATGGAGAAACAATTAGAAAAATAAATAAATATAAATAAATGTTCAATGCAAAGATGTAAAATATATGCTGTCAAAATGTCAGTGATGCAATTTATGTGAAATGTCTTTAAAAATGTAAAGCAACATAGAAGTATAATGTATGTAGATGAGAAATGAATTCTTTTTCAGAATTGAAATAACAAGAAAGTTTCTGTGATCTTTGTTAGAAAAAGGCTACATGCATACAAAGAAATAACAGTCTTTCCAGGGAAAAACAAATGGTTTAAGAAGGCAGAATTAATAGTATAAAGGATGTTTACATCTATTTTTTAAAATTATTTGTTTATTTATTTGCGCCGGATCTTAGTTGCCACATGCGAGATCTTTAGTTGTGTTGCAGCCCCTTGCATTGGGAACATGCAGTCTTAACACTGGACCACCAGGGAAGTCCCTACATCTATTTTTTTTTTACTGGAGTATAGTTGCTTTACAATATTGTGTTAGTTTATACTGTACCGCAAAGTGAATCAGCTATATGTATTAGACAATATAGAAACAGAATAGGTTACCATGTGCAAGTGTAATTTATCCAGGAGATGTAGAGTTACTTTAATTTTTAAAAATCAATGTAATTCTACCATATGACCCAGGAATCCCACTCCTGGGCATATACCCGGAGAAAAGTATAAATCGAAAAGATACGTGCACCTCAGTGCTCATTGCACTATTTACAATAGCCAGGACATGGAAGCAACCTAAATGTCCATCAACAGAAGAATGGATAAAAGAGATGTGGTACATGTATATAACGGAATATGACTCAGTCATAAAAAAGAACAAAATAATGCCATTTGCCGCAACTTGGATGGACCTAGAGATTGTGATACTGAGTGAAGTAAGTCAGACACAGAAAGACAAATATCATATGATATCGCTTATATGTGGAATCTAAAAAAAGGGGTACAAATGAACTTATTTACAAGAACAGAAGTAGAGTCACTGATGTAGAAAACACATTTATGGTTACCAGGGGATGGGTGGAGGGAGGGATAAATTGGGAGACTGGGATTGATTTATACACACTACTATATATGGTAGTGAAACTAATAGGTTACTAATAATAACCTGCTGTATAGCACAGGGAACTCTACTCAATACTGTGTAATGGCCTATATAGGAAAATAATTTTTTTTAAAAAGAGTGGATATATGTATATGTATAACTCAGTCACTTTGCTGTTCACCTGGAACTGACACAACATTGTAAATCAACTATACTCCAATAAAATTTTTTTAAATCAAGAAAAGATGAAATAAAGCAAAGTACCTATAATGTTTCCTCAATAAATTCCATTCTTTCTGCTCCAAAAAAAAAAATAGGTAGAATTTTTCTAATAGCCATTCCAAGCTTTATAAATCTTAGGAAAAACTTAAACACATACATCCATCTGTCCTAAATCAATCCTACTAATAACATAGCGAATAAAACAATAAGTAGCAATCCTGAATCTTAATATAAATTGTTATTTAAAATATTTAGAAAACATTTACAAATTTCATAATAATCAACACTTAATCATTTGCTTATTAGAGAGAGACCCCTAAGTACAGAATATAAATTAAATACGTTTACAACCCAGTACCAGACCAGCTCTTGTTGCATAGAACAGAAGCTATTCTTTTAATTGTAATTTTATAAAATACTGACTTTAACAACCCCTCCATATATTCATCAACATTCTGATCCTTAACGGAGACAAAACAGGTGAGCAAATAAATTTAGTTTTTAACAAGGCATGTTGTCTGGACAGGTAATAAATCATTTGCGAATATAAAATTTCATTAAAAATGGATCTGGGCTTAGATAAATATGCCCAATAACATTGGCTTTTCTAGCCAACCCAGTAAGACAAAGATAAGTTATCTGATGTATCAAGGTACAAATACTGGAAAGGAAGAAACAATGTTATTATTTGTAGGAAATCCTGCTGGAAGAACTGATTAATGCAACATGTCGGGCTACAATTTGACAATATGGGGAAAAAACTTACCTTTGATGCAATCATTTTAGCACAAGAAATTTACTTAAAGTAGATAACTAGAGAAGTGAGCAAATATTTGTGTGAAAGATGTTTATCATAGCTTTATTTCTTTGGTTAAGAAAAAAATACAAACACCCCTTATGGCCCAAACCATAGAATTGGTTGAATAATACCTATAAAATGAGATGAGAGATATATTATAATCAGTTATGTGGACTTAATTCATCTGAATACAAATCGGCTGGAAAAAGTCGTTGGCAATGGGTGTTGAGCACCTTCTGGTACATCCTTTCTCAGTGAGCTCAGTTACAAGTCCAACCTCCTCTGCCCTGAGGCTGTTTGGAAATCTAGACACGTGGGCAGTAAAGTAGGTCAAGGCGACCACAGCATGAGACTGCTCAGGTGGGGCTTGTTTATTGCCTACTACAAAAGATGCTGAGCCCTTAGCCCCAGGTTCCTGAGATAAGTCGCAAATTATTGCGCATAGAGCTCTCATCCAAGCCATTGAGTTATCATGCTAATGCTCCTGCTGTTTGCTGTGCCCTGAGTAATGAACTGTCTTTTCAGAGTCACTGAGAATCTTAGTCTACCTTCGGCACCTCTGTTATGAGGGTTGAGGTTTTTCCTTAACCAACTCCTTGCTTCTTCATCTGCCAATTCTGTGTCACTCCACTTCTTTGTGTTCTGCTTTCTGTTCCTCAAACATAGGGCAATAATAATGCATATTTTCTAGACATATTTGAAGATTAAGTGAGATAATACATGTAAAGCACTTAGAACAGTGCCTGGCACATTAAAGTGTCCAAAAAGTATTTAGCAATCATTATCATTATTATCAACATCATCCCCATCATCATTAGAATGACACAATATATTTAGTAAATACCAGAAGCTGTGTTATATTTGCTAAATAAAACAGATAAAACTCTGTGCACAAATGGGGAAATGTAAACAATTGTTGAATCTGAATAAAGAGTATACTGAAGTTCTTTGTATTAATCTAGCAAATTACATGTAAGTTTAAAATTAAATCAACATAAAGTTACCTAAAAGTCCAGTGAGTACAATCAATACCAGTATGAATTTATCTATATACAATGCATTTATATATGTGTATGTGTGTGTGTGTGTAAAACACAGACATCCTATGCACACTTATAAACACACATAGAAAAAATAAAATGTCTCATTGATCAAAAGCAATTACCCTCCCCGATGTGATCTGGTACAACTTTCTTTTTTTGCATTATCTCATTATTTTCCAAATTTCTAAATAGACGTAAATCGTGCTTAAAATAGAAAAAAAGAGCATCTTATCGAAAAAGGAAATTAACAACTCTTTTTATGGGAAGTTTGCATAAATAAAGCCTTCAAAATACAACTCAGCCCCTATGTCTTTATATCAATATTTAAATGAGGTATTTCAAATAATGTTCATTATTTGAGTAAGTTGGGAAATTAGGCATTCAGAAACTCATGAAGTTAACGACTGAATAAATATATTACTGTGCATGAAGTTTTGGGCTCCAACTCAGTTTGGATTCCCAGAAAGTTTACCACACCCCCCAGCCTTAAATAACCATGGAAGTGAAGGAGCTGGTGCCTTTGAACCAACCGCCAGACTTTACTTGATCAGATGAACACATGTTCAAGTTACATAGGGCAATTCTAATTATAAATTAACACATTGATCAGAGGAAAAGATCTGGCACTGAGTGGGAAGATCAGAATACGTGAAATTCCAGTACTGCCTGCTCAAAACAAAGGAGAATGAAAGAATCATCAGGAATGAAGAAAAAAGAGTAAAGTCTGAGTTGGCAGCATCTCAACAATCGAATTTAGGTTCCAAAGGAGTCTTTGTTGCCTGGTTCGGTTTCCTGACCCACAGCACAGATCTCAAAGGGCTCCCTGGAGTGAGGAGAAAAATCTCTTTCTGGAAAACTTTGCCAACAATTTGTTTTCTTCCAATGAGAAGGCTAATAAAGATGACTGTCATTCTCCCAAGTAATGCAGAAAGTGCCAATATTCACATGTTTCTGCTGAAAAATTCATATTATTCAAGAAACAATAAAAGCACACTCTAACATATGAATATATTTGACATTTTTAACCATTGGACTTTTTTCCATATTCATCTGTTCTATCTACTCTTGGATATAGCAACTGAATAAATGTTTAACAGAACTTCAGAGAGCGAACTTGTTCCTAAATTTAAAAAAAGGTTTTAATTATAAAAGTAATTCTGGTAAACAAGAAAAAGCTTCCTACTAGAGTGACAGATGAAAAAGGAAGCACTACTTTAATTCCAAATGTCCCAGAGAGAATGCAGTATTGGGTCATAGCAAGAGAGATCTATCACTAGAGATGCTTTCACTACAAATGATGAAATATCAAGAGAAAAAAATGCTGCCCCAAGAATTCCTCATCTCTCATAACAATAAATGCCCAAGGAGTGGCTCCAAGGTTGGCTACTTCAGTATCTCAGTGTAGAGAGAACTCTACATGGACCCACATTAATTGCTACTTTCCCAAGCAACACAACCCCAGACAACATCCAGAGGCTGGGAGGATCAACTTACAGTCTTGGGTTCCTTTACCAGAGGCCCCCAGTACACATCCCATGACATCTCACTGACTGAGGTTTTATCTCATTTCCACACCTAATCCAATCACTGCAAAGGGGGAAGGAATTACCGTGATTGGCTTAGACATTCAACCCCTGGGGTGCCCAATAATGAGAAAAAATGGAGATTCTGCTGACAAAGAATACTTGTGGGAGAGGCACAGGAGAGTTCCGGACAGTGTAAGACAAAAGCCAGATTCTTTACCATAATATGTGATGTCAGCCCATCTTTTTAGCCCTTCAACTCCGTTCCTCTGCAAACCCTATACTCTTCCGCTGCAGCTTTACCTGCTGTTTCCTGAACAGGCCAAACATATTCATCTCATCTTGAAAATTTGCTCCCATCCTTATATGGCATGTCTCCTCACTTTCTTCCAATTATAATTATTTTTCTCTCCCAAAGCCTAGTTCAAAAGCAACCTCATCTTATCTCCCATAGAAGAATGCACACCTCCTTTCTCTAGCCTTCTGTAGTTTGGAACTTCTCTATCTGGTACCTTGCCTTTCTGCTTTGCATCAGTCTAACCTCACTGACTCCACTGGAATAAAAGCCTCTTCAAAACAGAAATGGTGTCATCTTCATCTTTTACATGTGACTCTGGTGCTTTCAATGTAAAAGTGATTTAATAAGCACCTGTAGAATTCGTCTAAAATGTCATCTCTTTTAGAAACGCTCAGTAAAATTCCTCAACAGGGCCCTGACTGTCATTCTCAATTTCTTTTAAGAATCTAGGAGATAGGTCACCTTGAAACTAATTTCAGAGTAAATTCAAACTAGATTGTTAAGATTTAATGGCATCTTTTGGTTGTCTATTTTTAGAGAAATACATTTACATTTTTAAAACTTCTAGAGGATTTACAGTATTACTCTACCTCACATGAATCTTCGGGATATTTCTGCTAAGAAGCACAAAAAGAGATCTTAAACAACTCATTAGATCCTGCTCTGACTCTGCCCTTTTCCATTTATCAAGTCTTATTTTTTGTCTTCTTTGTGTTTATTCTAACAATCTCTCCCCTCATTTAATAATACAACTTCCAAAATAAGGATGAATTAAATCAAATATTGCAAATTCAAAGAGATAATATAGAACAAACATTTACATCTCTCCAATCAAATGAGAATCTTATTTTAAAAGATATCCGGAAAGGAGACACCATAATCACCTTGGTAAGTCATGTTTAATATTTCCTAATCAGGTAACTTTTCTTTTGATCTGGTCTAAATCTTTTGTGCTGCATCTTGAACCCCCCTCAAACTTACTCTGTTTGTAATAGAGATAATACTAGACTCTTTGTATCTATGTTAACCATGACTAAGGATTGTTTGGGTTTTTGTCTTGGTTTGGTCACCCAGCA
Source organism: Globicephala melas (assembly GCF_963455315.2). NCBI lineage: Eukaryota > Metazoa > Chordata > Mammalia > Artiodactyla > Delphinidae > Globicephala > Globicephala melas. Next base: position 12,281,919 of record NC_083327.1, on the reverse strand, counting down.
TCTAAATATTCTGGCTTGCCTGTGGAATTCTCAAACGTACGAATCTTAACAGAAGTAGAGTGTATCTATCTTTCCCCACAGAAGCAAAAAAAGTCAGATCCTCTTAACCTTAAACCCCTTCCAGATAGCATATAGGCTTGTAACATAGACTGGAACAGTGATTCAGCCACTAGTGATACAGGAGAGATTCCATCCTTGAATGGCAACAGTGGCACTGGGGCCATCGCTGTTACCAGTGTCATGGGAGGTCTTGTAAGCTCTGGTGTCCAGTGTTCAGAAGTACCAGCAGCAGGGTGCTGTGTCATAAGACTGGCCCTGGTGGCCTGGCCTCTTCTTCATTCCTGCCTGTTTCCCAAGACTGTGTCTCCAGTATTCTCAGAAATTCTGTGAGTTTCCGAATCTCCATTCAAACTTCTCTTATGCGTCGGTCTCTGTTACTTGCAGATAAGAACCACAGCCTGTATTTTATGTAACACTGCAAATGTCAATGCTCATATTTCTCTGGTACTTAGTCTCAAATTACTTTTTCTTTTTTTAATTTATTTATTTTTGGCTGTGTTGGGTCTTTGTTGCTGTGTGCGGGCTTTCTCTAGTTGCGGTGAGTGGGGGCTACTCTGCTGTGGTGCACGGGCTTCTCATTGCGGTGGCTTCTCTTGTTGTGGAGCACAGGCTCTAGGTGCACAGGCTTCAGTAGTTGTGGCGCGCGGGCTCAGTAGTTGTGGTGCACGGGCTTAGTTGCTCCGTGGCATGTGGGATCTTCCCAGATCAGGGCTTGAACCTGCGCAGGCAGATTCTTAACCACTGCACCACCAGGGAAGTCCTCAAATTACTTCTAAATCATTATTTTATTTGTATGTGAAAATTCAAAAAATTAGTGTTTTTGTTCTGCATTTTGGTCATCTTTTTATTTCTGATTTATGAGTTTAAGGAAAAAGTTGAGGATGAACTTTGTGTAACTCTTTTCTACATTCCTTTAAAGTCTGAAATTCAGAAATGGATATAGAACTCGTGTGAAGTTCTGTGAATGCTACAGATATGGTAAAGTTGCCACTGACCTTTAAACATTCCATAGAAAGCAAGCAGGTACGTGTTACCCATGCGTGAAAGGCCAATTGGTTTTCTCTTGACCAACTTTTCAACAAGGATGGCTTTACACTTCCTGAATAATAATAAATCTCAAAAATGGGCAAGACACATTATTTTGTTCTAAATATTCTATTAATACATACATCTCTGTGTGCAGGAGTTTATGTTTTTGCATACCGCATGGACAATGTGAAGTCTTTACTTTTTTTTTTTTTTTTTTGCGGTACGCGGGCCTCTCACTGCTGTGGCCTCTCCCGTTGCGGAGCACAGGCTCCGGACGCGCAGGCTCAGCGGCCATGGCTCACGGGCCCAGCCGCTCCGCGGCATGTGGGATCTTCCCGGACCGTGGCACGAACCCGCGTCCCCTGCATCGGCAGGCGGACTCTCAACCACTGCGCCACCAGGGAAGCCCCAGTCTTTACTTTTTGACCTTCTGACTGAAGCACCTCAAAGAGCAACAAATATCCAAGAAAATCAGTCTGTTTTGAATTCAGTGGAACCCTGGAACTTTAAAAGAGCCCAGCTGCTGCTCTCAGAATAAGAACCTTTCTGAAATGGTCAGAAATAAGAATTTTGATACATCACAATTATATGCAAATTAACATTTCATTGGTCCTATCAAAATTATATGAGAAAACAAACTCATAAATTCTGATGATAAAAAGACAGATAATTGTCCACCTGTGGCTCATGTCCGGGTGGCTCTCTCAGTGGTCATGCTGTCACTTCTCCTCTTGCCTCCCCCATCACACCCCACCCCATCTCACCCATCTCCCCTTCGTCGCCTGCTCTGTGGCTTGAGAGACTAATTTCAGATGGCATCTCCTGGGCCCTCTTGCTGGCCAGCTTCATTCAGGCCAAGGGAAATGATAAGCAAGTCAGAGGGCCAGAGGGGAGAGAGGTTGTGGTACTCCGCCCTGTTGTTCTCTGCTCTAGAAGCCAACCTCTTAAAATATCCACTTTCCTCCATGACTACAGCTCCCACTGGGTCTCCTCTCCTCCATAGTTCTAGCTTTCATTGGACTCCAATAACTCCACTTTCCTTCCGTGTCCTGTTGGCACTAAGGGTGAGGCAGACGTTTCCTTTTGCTCTCTGTGGGCACCTCACCAGCCCCTGCTCATTCTCTTGACTGTGACCCACACCTGGGTGGGTAGTCCCTTAATTAAGTCGGTCCACTTGAACCACCCGGGGTATATTCTATCAAAATCCTAACAGCTTACAGGATGTAACAGCTTACGTGACGTATTGAACATAAACCAAGGCCTTTTTTTATCATCCTTTCAGCCCAAGAACCTGTCTGGTTAGCATCCTGCATCCATTCTTTAGAGAAGAACTCATGGATGCAAAGCTCAGGAAGGCATGATAAACTCAGAATGCTAATTTATTAAAATATAATAATAAATATTGTCAGGAGGGTTGGAAGCCTGCGTCTTCCTGCCAGTTTGCCTTTTTACTGTAGCATTTGCATGAAAACCCAACAGATAGTCAAAATATTCAAAACTGGACTTGGTTAGTCTAGATCCAGACTGAGGGTAGTTAATTATATTACTCAAATATTTTATGATCTTGAACTAACACAGCCTGGGGCCTCTTCCATTGCCTGTATGACGTCTCCTGAGACACAACTGGCCAGGAGAGCAAGTTCTCTGAAGAGTGCCTCAGGCTGCACTGCTAACGTTTATCACCCTGATTCTTTCACTGAGTTTTTAAGGCAACAATGTGTCCCCCACCTCACCCAAACTCTTTCCACATCCACAGTTCTGATAGGTACATTTCTTCTTTAGAATTTTTTTTCATTTATATAGTCAAATCATATATGATTAAGGACTATTATATCTCGATAAAATGCTTTTATTCATTCGTGTTTTTCATAAGTATATGCTGAGAGTCTTCTCTGTGTCTGACAGATGCTGGGTTTGGGAATATACCTTGAAGAATAAATGTACTCTCTCCCCCATTATGTAGTGGTTTCTTATTTTAACTGTCAGAAAATACACCCCTATCTTTCATTCCAAGTTCTTTGGCGACATCACACAGTATTCCCCAACTACTGAAAATACAATTTCCTACATAAAGATCAAAGAAGAATCTAACCAGATAGAAGGGCAATACCAAAGGAAACCGAGAAAAATTTCGCAGAACCATTTTGAGCATTCCAGATATTCTGAATTTAATGAACAACAAGAAGCTATATTTGCTAATAATTTTGTTAGGTAGTTAGACATTAGCAGCAAGGAGGGGACAGTGGTGAAAAAAAAAAAAAAAAAACAAGAAGAAATCGAGTCACACACCCAGCCATCTGGGGACCCTCCCAGACATTAGCAGCAAGGAGGTGACAGTGGCAAGAAAAACAAGAAGAAATCGAGTCACACACCAGCCGTCTGGGGACTCTCCCCTGACTCCACCCAGAGTGGGTGAAACTATGGTCGTATAAACTATGGTCGTATGGTGGGCAGCTTATCCTGGTAAAGAGGGGCACAGTAACACGAAGGGACTTCCCTAGGCTGCACATGCCCAGACTAGACAGGTGTATAATCCATAGTAAACCCAAACTCATTATACCATCATTATAATACAATCTACATACGGTTTGCTTCCCCCCGCGCCCCCCGCAGTGGCGTTTCTTAGCGATTCACGGGTGAGAGCATGCGCAGCTGTAAACTCGTTCCATACCTCGGGACTGTCAATCAAATAATGACCCCCTGTCACTCACCCCCCCCCCGAAAAATGCTCCTTAAAAGCGCCCTTAAGCCTGTATAGGAGTGCTGCTTTCAATTCGCAGAAACAGCCCGCTCTCTCCCTCTCTCTCTCTCTCTTTCTCTCTCTCCCTCTCTGAGAGTGTACCTATGCTTAAATAAACTTTGCTTGGGACTTAAGCTTAACATGGTAGTTTGCAATTCTTTGCTTACTATCATGGAACCAAGATTGCTGGTCCAGCCTTCCGTTGACCTCCTCCGTTGAAGCTATTTTGTTACAACGCACGTCCACCCAGTGACCATTTGACCAAATTAAGACATTATTTTTTTTAACTTATTTTTTTGAAGTATAGTTGATTTACAATGTTGCATTAATTTCTGCTGTACAGCAAAGTGATTCAGCTATACATATATATACATTCTTTTGCATATTCTATTCCATTATGGTTCATCTCAGGATATTGACTATACAATAGGACCTGTGCTATACAGTAGGACCTTGTTATCCATTCTATATATAAGAGTTCCCATCTGCTAACCCCAAACTCTCACTCCATCTCTCCCCCACCCCCGCCCCATGGCAACCACAGGTCTGTTCTCTTATGTCTGAGTCTGTTTCTGTTTCGCAGATAAGTTCATTTGTGTAAGACATTATTTTTTAACTTGTGGTCTCCCATTTAACATGTGTATGTACTGGTTGTCATTAGAAATCAGTCCATATCAAATTGTGAACTAGTAAATCCGTCTTCCTCATCTCCACCTTCATCGAACCATCGACAAAGGAACCGTCCTCCTTCAGTATGCCATGCCTCGACATCCACACACACACTCAGCCAGTCCTTTTGACTCTTCTCTTCAAATAGTCTTTACCAGCTTACCTGCTTCTACTTTTGCTCCTCTGTAATGCTCTTCTCACTCAGCAGGAAAAATAAAAACTTTAGAATGTACATCAGATTATGCTACTCCCTGGGTATGAACTCCAGATCTGTCATTTTCCAGCTGCGTGACCATCAGCAGCTTCGTTTACTTTTCCGTGCCTCCGTTTCCATTTCCTCATCTATAAAGTAGGGATATTCATCGTACTTCCCTCACAGGATTATTCTGAACATTAAGTGAGTGAATCCATGTGAAATATTTAGATAGATTCCTGACATTAGCAAGCTAGCCATTATTTTTGATTTACCAAAGTGGCTTTTCCCATATTTTCTATAACATCCTAACTGAGGCAGCTGCTAGGATATTTTATGCCTATTGCCTCCGGGAAAGAAGGACATCAAGGAAATGAGAATTTTGAAACTCTTGGCCGAGGCATTTGTTTTGAAAAAACAGAAAGACATTTTGAGTTTCAAAGCTTTCAAGGCATAAAGTCTGTACTGTAAACAGATCATTTGTTATGTATGTAATGTCTCAGAGAACATTGAGAGGTGGCCCCAAGCCTGGTCCCCAACTGCTAGGCTAAGTCCAGGGAGGAAAAACACAACTCTGGGCATATTGGGGAAATCTGAGAATAATAAGGGATCCTGTGTTCTTATCTCTGAACAGAGCCTGAGACAGTTGCAAAACCCCAGTTTTGTGAGCCCAGCGTGGTCTAGGAGTAAGGGAGGGGAAAAGGCTACCTCTAAACAGACGGGGACTAGAAGATGTCCAAAAGCTCACCTCATCCCTAGACTACCCCAAGAGAGCAACCAAATGTGTCCTGTGTCTCCAAAAAGGACACAGACTGAGCAGGGAGTATTGGCATCTACAGAGTCCCTAGGGTTGAGGTGAGGGACAAAAAGAAGCGGTCAGCATGAGTCATAACCAAGGACCAGATGGAAAAGAAGGATGTTTCAACAGAGGCCAGCATGGAGAGATGGAGCTGCTCACACCAGTCTCCCTCCCAAATCCCTTGGCACATTATGAGAAACCCTCCCAGGATAACGGGGTCTCAAACATTCAGTGCAGCTGTAGAAGTTTAAAACTATCTACATTCTTAATGCCTTTCCGTTGCTCTCCAAATAAACGACAAGTTTCTTTCACCTACCAGGGCACCATGACCAGGTTCCCGCCTCCCTCTCTAATCTTGTCTCACACCATTTTTCCCCTGTCAGAACATTCTAGCCACACTAGCCTCCCTTCTCTTTTGGGAACAGGGCAAGTCCTATCCCATATTAAAGCATTTGCAGTTGGTTGTTCCCAGTGCTCGTAAAATGTCTACGTCATTCTATGCTTCTGGTATCCTGAAAATGTCTTCTCAGAGAAGCTATTTCTGACTTAAAGTGGACTTCCCCTTGTGTTCTCCATATCATCACATTAATTTCATCCATGGTACTTAACACAACCAAAATTACCTTATTTATTTACTTACTATTTATATATTTTTCTTTTTCTAATCTTTATGAGAGCTAGAACCTTTCTCTTTGGTTCTTTGCAATGTCCTCAGCATCTAGCATCTAGAGCATCTATCCTAGCCTAGAACAGGTGCTCAATAAATATTTGATAAATGAGCAAGTGAACGCTTTCCTTCACCCAGTCACAGTGGGAAAGTTCACACTATAGTAATAGTGAACTTTAGAATACTGAATTTCTTTCCTTTTCATTTAAAAAATAGTGAATTTTTTCATTTTCATTTAAAAAGTATTTTTGAAAAGAAATTTTAAAGGACGTTTTCTTTTAATTTTTTTGTTATTGTGGTAAAAGTCACATAATATAGGGCTTCCCTGGTGGCGCAGTGGTTGAGAATCTGCCTGCCAATGCAGGGGACATGGGTTTGAGCCCAGGTCTGGTAAGATCCCACATGCTGCAAAGCAACTAGGCCCGTGAGCCACAATTACTGAGCCTGCGCGTCTGGAGCCTGTGCTCTGCAACAAGAGAGGCCGCGATAGTGAGAGGCCTGTGCACCACGATGAAGAGTGGCCCCCCCTCGCCGCAACTAGAGAAAGCCCTCACAGAGAAACGAAGACCCAACACAGCCATAAATAAATAAATAAATAAAATTTAAAAGTCACATAATATAAAACATACTATTTTAACCATATTTAATTGTACAGTTCAGTGGCACTAACTACATTCACATTGTTGTGCAACTGTCACCATCGTCCAGCTCCCACATTTTTCACTGAAGGATATTTTCTATCCCAAATATATAAATTGCATATGTGTCCAAGGACTCCCCAAGACCATCTTCAGGTCCAACAATTCACTAGAAGTAATCAGAGAACTCAGCAAAGCCATTATGTTCATGGTTAGTTTATTCCAGAAAAAAAAAAAATCCACAGATTATAAACCATCAATGAGAAAAGGCCTTTAAGGCAGCGTCCAGGAAAGGTCAAGTGCAAGCTTCTAGTTGTCCTCTCCCAGGGGAATTACGTGGACAGTGCTTAATTTTCCCAGCAAAGCTGTGTGACAGTACACAGTAACTACTGCCAGCCAGGGAAGCTCACATGAGCATGCAGGGTTTTCACTGGGGGTTAGTCATGTAGGTGTGGCTAAAGGCCAAAGGTCAAGCTGATACCATGTGGCTCAAGGCCCCTGCCATATATCACATCCTTAGCACTGAGAGGATGGGCCATCAGCTGTGGCCCAAGGCTCCCAGATAAACAAAGACATTCTGTTTAGGTCTTTATTCCAAGAGCTTAGAGGTTACCTCCAGGAGCCTGGCAAATACCAAGCCCTTCTTTGGAATATGCAGGATTTGAAGCTCCCATGTGTGCCAGGTTAATTCTTTACTGCATACGATAATAGATCTTTAGTCATTAAGGCAACTGGGGATACTGAGAGCTAGACAGCACAGATGAGACCCTTCTCCAAATCCCTAAAATCAAACCTAGTAAGAGAATAATAAGAAATTACTGGCTCTGTGTGTGTGTGTGTGTGTGTGTGTGTGTGTGTGTGTGTGCATGTTAGCACAGGATGTAATGATGAACGTATCATTAGAATGACCCTGAAGGAGAAAATCTGAACCTCCCTCTGAGGAATAGAATATCTTGGAATGGCTCTGAAGTTCCCGCCAGGAGGAGAATTTCCTCCATATAGAGCAAGAAGAGCTTAGATACAGCAGTCACCTATTTGAGATTTTCCCTTGAGAAGTAAATTATCCAGAGGATTCTAGAAGGCAATTGGTTAACACAAGTTCACATCTATTATTTCAATGCAGCAAGATATCTACTGAGATGGACAGAGTCCCAGGAGAGAACAAGAGTGAAGGTAGGAGGGGAGGATCAATAAAATCAATCATCTCACATAATCTTGATAGCCAGTGGGACTGCACACGTCCACATTCAATCCAAAAAGGAAGGCAGGGCTTCCCTGGTGGCGCAGTGGTTGAGGGTCCGCCTGCCGATGCAGGGGACGCGGGTTCGTGCCCCGGTCCGGGAGGATACCACATGCCGCAGAGCGGCTGGGCCTGTGGGCCATGGCCACTGGGCCTGCACGTCCAGAGCCTGTGCTCCACAACGGGAGAGGCCACAACAGTGAGAGGCCCGCATACAGCAAAAAAAAAAAAAAAGGAAGGCAGAAACAGGGACAACTTAGTTCAACTTCTTAGAATTGTGGTTATTTTCATTTTCCTCTTTCAAATTCCTCAGAACTTAGCAGAGAGACCTGTAAGGCAGAAATGGCTTATATATGTAGTTTCTGTGAGCTGAAAGAGAGTTCCTGAAGAAATTATGTCCTATTTGTCTGCAGTTCTTAGAAAGGAACCCCAGGAGATAAGGTAGGTGGTGATAATTTTAATTAAGAGAGAAAAATAAATTGAATTTCTGAAGGCCTAAGGTTCATGGGCCCATAACTTGCAACCTTAAAGTAGTACATGCTGTTGAGGAAAAGGAATCCCTTGTGATTCCTTCCTACACATGCACATACACTGCTTTGCACCAAGAATATGTGAACACAATCCAGAATAAATCTCTGTTGCTTCAGAATTCTGTTAATTTATATTCAATCTCAGCCCCAAAGAATTTGACATGTTATTTTTAATAATATGACAAATGTAGAAGATTCTAGATAAAACATCTGCATGAGGCAATGATACAACATAGAAGACTCATTTTGAGACATGTTTCGACAGATTTCAATAACCCTAGATGAGCATTCACTACCTCCAGTGTGGATGAATTCTGGGACTCAAGGTGATAGTGAAACGGAGCAGGACCCTGTGGGGCTCCTGGGCACAAAAGCTTTTCTGTGTCCCTCACTTCTTGATTACAGGAAATAGGCTTCGTTCAGTCTCCATGACCTTCCCTGAGTTTCAACTGGGTGAGTTCAAACAGACACGAATTAGGAAAGGGAGGGAATGGTGAGACCAGTCAAGAAACAATAGTGCAGCCTTGGGGCAGGGTCCTGGTTCCCCCTCAAGGGATACACACAACAATATCTTTATGCTGTTTTGCAGGTACTGAAACCCCCAGCAGGTGGGAGAAGTTAACTGTATGCTACCCACCAGCACATAGACCCCAGACCTGTTGGAACCAGAAGGTTGATGATGTTGACTCCCACTTACCTCACCATCAACCAATCAGAAGAATGTCCACAAGCTAATCACGCCCTCTTTGAATCATTACTGTAAAACTCTTCACTATCCCCTCCAGGTCAGGACACACAGTTTTGAGGGCATGAGCCCACTGTAGCCCCCTTGGCCTGGCAAAGTAGTAAAGCTGTTCTTTTCTACTTCACCCCAAACTCTGTCTCTGAGATTTAATTTGGTGTCGGGGTACAGAGGCCGGATTCAGCTTCACTATCTGGATAACGCTCTGTATGAATTACATGAACTAGTGAACTCGCTGCAAAAACAAAAATAATCATAATGCGCCAACCACATTATCCCAAAAGATAATGGTTTATGTCGTCTATTAACAAGATATTATATTTTTATACTGTTTATGTATTAGCAATGTATTATATTGTTTTAGAGATAAAGGAGTAAAAATTATCCCATTTATTTGGCATTTTCCTAGTAATATTCCAGATGGTCAGGTCTGAGAAGTTTACTCAGGGATTATTCTGAGCAACTGTGAATCCATGCTGTTTGGTACACCCTCCAGAAGGTAGCCAGAGAAGTAGTCAACACCTTGGTTGATAGATGTACAATCACTGGAAGATCTCTGCCCTAATCAGAGAGCTCAAATATCTCTTGATTCTTAATCTTATTAAAAATCTTCATTAAAAAGCTGACAACAATTCATTATATTTGCATATGCAGCCTTGCATAGTGTCATGAGAAAGGAATCAGTATCAGAAGCAAACTAATTTAAAAAATCATTTTAAAGCACTTACTGCTCATGGAATATAAAGCCTCGGTAGGTCATTATAGTCATCACAGTTCTCTCAACAGTTTAACCACATCACAAGCCGAAAAATGAGGAGGAGACGAGTGGGCTGTCATAGATAGAAATCTTCCATAGTCTTTACTTCCAAAGAGCTCCTTAAGGGCTTGCTTTCTCAAAGAGACAAAAGCAAATATTCTGAAGATTGTTAGTGTCACAGGTGATACGAGAAAAACTAACTTCTTTTGTTGTACTAATGTTACTGATCAAGAGAGAACAAACTTGGGCTGATCCAGGATGCCCCTGCACAGATAATGGCAGAGGAACTGAGGCTAGATCTACATTAATTTGAGGGCAAAAAGTCGTGACCTGAAATGCTACTACCAACCAAGTTGATATTGATGTTCAAAGGCAAAAGAAAGATATTCTGGGATATTCAAGACTTCAGACAGTGCACAACCCAAATGCCCTTCCTACAATAAAAACCATTTAAAAATATTTCCTCGTAGAGGGCGGTTAGTCAAAATAAAAGAACTCAAGTGGAAAAGCTATTGCCTTTTTTAAAAAATTCCTAATCAAAAAGAAAAATAAGAAATAAAAATTAAAAAGCAAAGTTCCCAATATTTACATATGAAAAGAGTGTCCTTTTAGAAAGTCCAGGATGATCAAAACAAAAAATTATTTGAATAGATAGCTCACTAAAATAGCCAATTTAAAACACATACATAGATATCCCCACACCTTTCTTTTACAGCTGAAATAACAAGTTTTTAAAATGCCAGATATAAATTACCATTCCCAAAACAAGAACAGATACCTGGGAATAATAGAACAAAATCACGGGACCTATATGTAGAAAACTACCAAAGTTATCAAGGAATGTAAATGCTAACTTGAAACAGAGAACTACCCTTGTTTCTAAATGGAAAGGCTGAAGGAAATACAGATGAAGATGAAATGAGAATGAAAAGCTTTTTTTTAAGTGTAACACTGTAAAGCAAAAATTGCAAAGGAAAGCACTAGAACATATAATAGTATTAAAAAGTTTAATATCTGTATACCCAAAAGCAAAATAAAAGCTATGCATCAATCTGAGAATAATACTTGCAATCTATATGACAGGCAGATGGATAATGCTCATTAATATACAAAGAACACAGGCAATTCAATATAAAAATGCACTTTCCAATAGAATAATGGGTAAAAACATCAACAGACCATCCACAACAAGTGAAAATAAGTGACAAATATAAAAAATTTTCAAACATATTGGTTTTGGGGGGAAACATTTTGAGTTAAAGCTCTTCTCTTTTTTTTGTGAGTCTCATCTCTCTTTCAACAAGGATGAGGTAAATTCTAAAACTCATACTGTGTTCCCAAGGAAGGGAAGTACAATTCCAATAGTACCACAATCACAGGAATTGATCTTTCAAAAGGTTAAAATGGGGCTTCCCTGGTGGCGCAGTGCTTGAGAGTCCGCCTGCCGATGCAGGGGACGCGGGTTCGTGCCCCGGTCCAGGAAGATCCCACATGCCGCGGAGCGGCTGGGCCCGTGGGCTGTGGCCACTGGGCCTGCGTGTACGGAGCCTGTGCTCCGCAACGGGAGAGGCCACAACAGTGAGAGGCCCGCACACTGCAAAAAAATAAAAAAATAAGACCTCCCCAGAGAGGAGCAGCCCAGCCTCTTATAACTTATCGCTTGACAGTCTGCACCCCCTACAGAACACACCTTCAAAGGACCCCAATGCTTTAGATCTCTACTTTCATCTACCTGCCAGACTCTTGCTAATTAAGGAGTTGCCAGAATTTCCACTGGATTTTTTCTGTACACTTTACGATCCTCTGGGACAGCCTCTAGCTATACTGAACTGCCTGCCTGAGTAGTGCTGTTGTCTCCCAAGGTATCAGTGCTAATTTGGTTAGTGGTCTTGTCACAATGTTGTACTAGTTAGTGTGAGTGGTCACCTCTCACCCTCACTCCATTTTCTCCATTAAGTCCTGTTAATTTTAGCACACAATTTTGCAAAACATCAGACTTTTGGTCTTTGGCTTTTTTACCAAACACAGAATCTTTGTCCTATTAAACATAATTCCTCTCAACGTAACAAAAACCGAAAAAATATGGTAATAGGCCCCATACATTGCTCATCTATTTGTCCAAAAGTTATTTTAAGTACCTGCAATGTGCCAGGAACTGTGCACATCTCTTTTACTGTCCTGTTTGAAACCACCTGAAGGTTTTTCATCTCCAATAATGACAGAAATATTTTTAGGTACTTTGACATTAAGATTTTCCATTCAAATATCCTTTACATGCATCAAACCCCATTCCTAAAGATGGAGAGTGTACTTGTTTCAAAAATTCAATTTATTTTGTGACTTTGACTGAAAGATGTAACTCAGATGTCCTCTCACTGGTGTTTCATTATTTTCCCTACTTGACTTTCATCAGACTCTCAGGACGGGGACTGGCCCCAACAAGACAATCTCTATCCACCCCTACCTGGCAGCTCGCTTCACAGCTGCTGGCTCTCTTACCTCCACATCCTTGGGCTTTATTTCACAGCCTAGGTAGGCTTCACTCAATAAAACTAGACCACACTTGGCTTTTCATCTTCCTGGAGCTAATTTATAACAGCGCCCCTAAAACAAAGCTAACCTGAATGAAATACACACACACATACCTCACACTAATTTTATCATAAACCAAACATTTCTCTATCAGTTAGGGGAAAAGGGCCCATCTGATGTAGAACTTCAAAAGCTAATATTTCAAATACGAAAGAAAAAAAATTTTTTTCAGTTCCTTCAATTTACTAAGCCTCACATAATTAATATGTGAATTTCAGACTTTCAACTATATGGTTTGCTTTTATAAGCAATGGTTAAGACACAAATAATATTGAAAGGTAATCAAAACCTTAAGCTAATTCATAGCAGGATGATAAAGGTAAATATACATTTAGAGTATGTATATATGAAAGCACACAGAGATAGGCATTAATATATATGACAGTACAAACTGGAATAATAAAATCAACTTCCCTCCCAACCCAAACAACACACACAGAATGGGGAGAAGTACGAATCTTTGCTACAACACAATTGTAATCAATGATTTACACGTATTATTATTGTAAGCATTACTTTAATGTTTCTTTCAAGGTACTTGTGTAGCAAAGACAGTGGCTTGTAGGAGGCATATCAGTCAGCTGGAACCCAAGGGGCACAATTACCAAGCAAAGGACTCCATTACTACATAATAATGTGAGCACTGATTGCGTTGTAGAGAGGCAGCCTTTCACTTTACCGTATAGTTAAGAAAATATGTTCTCCCTCGTTAAGTTTTAAAATATACTGTCTCAGGAAATTAGAGCATGTTTTTCAGAAGTGTCTCATTTTTGTGTATCTCTGAATCTTCTGGATGGGTGAAATAATTAAGGTGTGTCTACTCAACTTACCCTGAGCGGAGCTCATAACAGCGACCATGTCGAAGGCTGCTGGACCGCACAGGTCACTCCCCAGCCCTGGCCCACTGAACAAGACTTTGCATATCAACTGTTACTGCAGGCTGTCCCTCTAGAGCTTCACAGGATGTGATTTTAGACCACTGGTTCTCCACCCCGGCTGCACAATAAAATCATCTGGATGTTTTAAAATAAAATCAGCTGCGCACATTTAAAAAACGACTGGGCCTTATCCCCAAACAGAAAAATCGGAATATCTAGGAGTCAAGCAATTGTAAATCAATTCATTCCTACTTCAGCAAATGAACTGCCATCTGAGAAAAAAGGGTTAGGGTTAGGGTCAGGGTCAGGGTCAGGGTTAGGGTTAGGGTTAGGGTTAGGGTCAGGGTCAGGGTCAGGGTCAGGGTTAGGGTTAGGGTTAGGGAACGGGTATGGTTTAGGGTACAGGTTAGGGTACGACAACGGGTTAGGGTTAGGGTACATGTTAGGGTACGGGTTAGTGTTAGTGTACGGGTTAGGATTAGGGTACGGGTTAGGTTAAGGGTTAGGGTTAGTGTACGCTTTAGGGTACAGGTTAGGGTACGACAACGGGTTAGGGTTAGGGTATGGGTTAGTGTTAGTGTACAGGTTAGGATTAGGGTACGGGTTAGGGTAAGGGTTAGGGATAGGGATAGGGTTAGGGTTAGGGTCAGGGTCAGGGTCAGGGTTAGGGTTAGGGTCAGGGTCAGGGTTAGGGTCGCGGTCAGGGTCAGGGTTAGGGTTAGGGTTAGGGTTAGGGTCAGGGTCAGGGTCAGGGTCAGGGTTAGGGTTAGGGTTAGGGTCAGGGTCAGGGTTAGGGTTAGGGTTAGGGAACGGGTATGGTTTAGGGTACAGGTTAGGGTACGACAACGGGTTAGGGTTAGGGTACGGGTTAGTGTTAGTGTACAGGTTAGGATTAGGGTACGGGTTAGGGATAGGGATAGGGTTAGGGTTAGGGTTAGGGTCAGGGTCAGGGTCAGGGTTAGGGATAGGGTTAGGGTTAGGGTAAGGGTTAGGGATAGGGTCAGGGTTAGGGATAGGGTTAGGGTTAGGGATAGGGTTAGGGTTAGGGTTAGGGTCAGGGTCAGGGTCAGGGTCAGGGTTAGATAACGGGGATGAGGGTGAGGATAGCGAGCCTCTGAGGAGTGATGGAAAGTGCACAGCAGAGATCAAAAACTCCTCTGCACTTTCACAGAGAGGCCCAGGCAGGAAGCAAGAAGCATAATTAGGAAACAGGCCATTTACAAGAATCTGTCGCTTGAAGACCTCAACTCCCCTATACTATGGCAAATATCATAGATAGTATTTTCTATTGCTGCACAGCAAATTACTCCAAACTTAGCTGCATCAAACACCCATTCATCATCTCACAGTTATGTGGGTCAGAAGTCCAGGCACATGGTGGCTCACGTCATGATAGTTTCCTCAGGGTCTCCCAGGCTGAAATCAGTGTACAAGCCCGGCTGCATTCCTTTCTGGATCATGGGATCCTTTTCCAAGTCGAAGTAGCTGTTGGTAGATTCAGTTTATTATAGTTGGAGGATGAAGCTCCCTGTTTTCTTGCTGGCTGTCAATCGGGGGCAACTCTCAGCTCCAAGAGTCCACTCGCTACTTCCTGCCATGGAGCCCTCACCACTACATTGCAGTTTGCTCCTTCCAGACCAGCAGGATAATCTCTGCTGCCTTAAATAGCTCAGACTTCTTTTAGGGGCTCAATTGATTAGGTTAGGCCCACCCAGGGTCATTTCATTTTTTATGAACTCAGAGTCAGCTGATTAGGACCCTTAATTACATTTGGAAAGTCTCTTCTGAGACTTAAGGTAATGTAATGACAGTGATACACCGTCACATTCACCAGTTCTACTCATACTCAGGGGAATTATTATATAGGCACGTACACTAGGGAGCAGACATCTGGACCTCGGGACCTCTTAAGATTTCCAGAACTTTGGAAGAGTTACTAGCTTTACCTCCATTCCCTCAACTGGAAAATTGGAATAATAACAGTTACTTTAGGGTTGTTTTGATAATTAAGTAAGTTAGTGGATATGAAACTTTTAAAACAGAGACTGGGGGGCTTCCCTGGTGGCACAGTCGTTGGGAGTCCGCCTGCCGATGCAGCGGATACGGGTTCGTGCCCCGGTCCAGGAAGATCCCACATGCGGAAAGGCTAGGCCCGTGAGCCATGGCCGCTGAGCCTGCACGTCCGGAGCCTGTGCTGCGCAACGGGAGAGGCCACAACAGTGAGAGGCCCACGTATCGAAAAAAACAAACAAACAAACAAACAAAAAAACCAGAGACTGGCACATAGTAATTCACCAGATAAATATGAGTGTTTTTTCACCCCAACCATTCAGGAAACCCTGATACTCCCACTCAGCCATGTATGGTGGTGCGGACAGGACAATTAAGGGACATGAAGCCAACCTATATTCACCCTTCATTTAGCACCCACTCAGAGAAAGCAGCATTCTGCTGAGGACATTCTAACCTGCAATCGACCTCTTTCCTTCTGAATGATCAGCGCTACAATCACAAGTAGTCCAAGGTGATGCTAAAAACAGCAGAACACCATGAATTTCCCTGGCCCAAAAGCTTATCTCGAAGCACCTAAGACTGGCCAGCACCACCATCCCATGCTACAGAGATGGCCATTCACCTCCCAGACAATGGTGTTTCACCTGTGCATTACCCAACAATATACTACTGTATTTGGCTGTAAACACCTGGACACAATGAAAACTTTACGTTAAAGGTATTATAAGCAGAGCAGAGTCCCAAGGAGTTCTGTGACTCTAACTTGAAGACACAACTCACATAAACAGAAGAAGGCAGAACACCTCATTCTGGCCATTGAGTACTGGCTCACTCTATTGCTTTGTGTAAGCTGGTCATTTAAAGTGACGTATTTTATCAATACTTGCAAACCCAAAACAAAAATGCAATTGGTCATCCAGGAAATCAATGCTGCACAGTCAATACAAGCAAAGCATGATAGAAAGCCAAGACAGCAAGACCACAGCATTTTATATTCTCTGCATTTTTAAATGTCTAAGTCACTTCTAAGGGAACGTTCAGTGAGAAATGAGGTAAATTTTGTAGAACGCTTTTATGAAAAACAGAAATCTTTTCAATCAGCCACATTTCCCCAGTTTTAATGGGGTTCTAACATTCTCCCCCAGGACTTAACCCCTGGCTGGGTTTATATAATAGCTCACGGCTTTTCTATTCCCATTAGCTCTCAGCTAATGACACACGGATTCCTTAGTCTGGGAATACGTTTGTTTGAAGCCTGTCATCGCCTCCTATGAATAAGGGTATAATTAAAGGAAAGACAGTAACCCTACCTGGTATATTTGATACATGGGTGCTAGACAATTAAGCACATCAGGATTTAACATATTATAAGCTTCCAAGAGTCTAAAAACTTCAGAAATTCAAATTGTTTTGATAGAAGAAACCCAAAAGGACAAACAGAAGAAAACTTCTGCTCTCAGTACTTTTATTATTCTATCTATAATTAATTTATATTAATTTATTAATATATTAATATTATTATTAATATATTATTGTTTATATTAATTATTAATTAATTTATATAAATCAATTAAATATTAATTAATTTATATTATATTTATATTAATATTAATTAATTTATATTAATTATATTTATTATTCTATTTATAATTAATTAAATAATTTATTATTCTATCTATAATTAATTATTTATAATTAATTAAATAATTATAATTATTCTATCTATAATTAATTGTATCTATACATTAAACAAATTTGTATTAAGCCTTTACATGTACTAATTATTTTGGCCTTGAGATACAACATGACACAAAAGATAGTTTCCTTGATCTTTGTTCTATTGGAGAAGTAGAGAGTGGAAGGATGCAGACAATAAAAAAATTGAAAAATGAAGACAATTTTATCTAGTATTTTTTTTAAGTGTGCAGGAGATGAGAGTGACACAGAGAGATGGCTGCTACTTGCCACACTGAGGTCACACACACAGTCTGGGGAGGTGACTAGGAATGAAGGCCCTAGTCACCTAGCATTCCCAGCGGACAAAACACGTGGTGCGTTGGCCTAGAGATAGGAATAGCTTGCTTGGTTCAAGAGACCAAAAAGAAGTGCTAGTAAGTCTAGAGGGAGTGAACAAGGAGGAAGGGGAGAAATGTGGTCAAAGTGTGGGTAGAGGCCTGAACATAGGCAAACACTGGATGATTTCAAGCAGGAAAGTTATGCGATTGGATTCTTGTTTCATTTATGAGAGTTTTACTCGTAATTGCCCCAAAGGGTTCTCACTGGTATGGGAGGACAGAACTGAGAGAAGATGAACACAGTAGTAATACGTGAAGCACATGATAATTCATCTTCAGAATTCTGCTAACTTTCCTCCCTGTCTCGATTGAGGCTGGAACACTGCATACTTCCTCCGGAATGTAGATTAAAAACCTCAGCTCCCCTTACTGACCAGCGCTTTTTTATTCTAAGTTATCTCAAGATCTGAATGGGCCATAACACCCAAATAAAGAAGGTGGCAGAAAATAATACAGGTCAAATCTCAGGGAATAGTCAAATAATTACCTAATTAGTTTTCTGATTGGTAAAACTAAACTTCTCTTTTTCATTACAATAAGTTTGGGAGACTTCAGAGTCATTGTCATGACCTTTACCCTGTAATATTTATGGACAACAGGAGAGCACATTTTCTACTTGTTCACAGTAAGAGCCTGTTTTTTTGTTGCCATTGTCGTTCTTGTTCTTAACTTCAAAATGTGATACACATAAGGAAAAGAGCTTGAATTGTCTTAACTAAACACACTCATGAAACCACTGCTCAGATTACAAAGCCCCAGAGGCCCCCTCCCAGTCGCTACTTCAGTTGCTATCCTTGCTCCTGTCCCCCGGTAGGGGGGTAACCATTATAAACTCATTATGCCTATTTCTATATTTTATATAAATATGACAATACAGTATGCTTCCTTCTATGCCTGGCTTCTTTCATGCGATATTATGTTTCCGATTTACCCATATTACTGTGTAGCTGTAGCCCAATCATTCTTACCTAACGGTAGTTTCCCGTTGGAGCTACGCTAGTAGGTGTCATTAGGTGAAAAGAAAGAAAAAAGAAATGTATTTACACACACACACACACACACACACACACACACACACACACTCTTCAGTTGGGTATATACCTAGCAGTAAAGTGGCCAGGCCATAGAGTATGTGTATTTTAAGCTTTAATAGATACTACCAACTAGTTTTCCAAAGAGATTACACCAGTTTACAGCAGCAGTGTGTGAGGGTTTCTGTCATTCCACACCCTGCAAAGGCCTAGTTTTGTTTTTACATCTGGTTCTACTTCAGAGATAATGAAACAGATTATGAAATACCTTAGGAATATGTAATCAATCAAAATTCGTGTTTCACCTCTCCCATAAGTAGTATATTTCTTTATGGAAATCATTTGTATCTTCAGTCACACATGTTACAGAAATGAGAAAGGCATGAGATGATTGTTTGGAGCTGACGTCACGCTGCCACCATCACTAGTGTCCGGGGCACTTACTGTGAGTGAGTCACTCTGCTCTACGTGTCGTAGCTCCTATTGTAAGGACAACAGAATGGCAACCAGACACGTAAGCACCTGATGACTTGATCCTCTGGCCAATGACAAAATCTTTTCCAGAGTATTGTTTTCATACATACTTCTTAATAAAATACTGAATTTGTTCAACTGTTACATTGCAATCAAACCTGATTTTGTTTAGAAACCATCTCCTAACAGTTCAGAGTAGGCATGTTTTAATCAGTAAAGAAACACACCGATTACAAAATTATAGTTTGGGGGACATTTTGTCTGAAGTCATCTGGCCTATTGAAGAGTTCCATCCTTCTGCAGTTTCAGAAACAGATGCAACCTTAACAGCACTTCATGAAATAATTGTATTCCATGAGTATAAGGAATAGCTTACTAAGAAAACTACACACTCAGACTGAGAATTTAGCATCTAATCTATGCTGAATCATTGTGCCAGGTTTACTGGAACAGTCAGCCATTAAGAGAGGTATAGCACCAACACCAGCTCTTCCAAAATGCTCATGAGTGACTCAAAGTCATGACCTGTGGGTGGCAGCTGCTTCCCCCGTCTTGGTCAACTAGCTCAGTGATTAATATGGTATATTATTCATGTATTTGTCAAGGAAAGGTAGAATATTCTATAGGACAATGTCCATTAATGTCATGTTTAATCATTTCCAAGTAAGGGAATTACATGTATTCACCTTTCTCCACTTATTCAATCATGCTTTATCTTCTCAATTTCTAGGTAAAAATATATTTTTCAGAACAATGCAATTGTTTAGAAAACAGAGACTGGGGTATTAAAGTCCTTTATTCAAGAGAAAACACTACTAAATTTTCAATGAGATTAAGAATGGTGATACGAAAAATACGATTTTTTCTGGGAGACAGTAGGTAGCAAGCATGTGTTATTTTAATGTGTGTTGTACACATATTCCATATTATGTATTGCAAAGAGTGCCCGAAATTTACAAAACTCTGGTATGTCACCTGGACACTTTTTGAAATGCAAGAGTCTCAATCCGTTCATTATCTTGTCTACCTTCCAGGGTTTATTACTGTGGTGGTAGTAGTCGTGGTTAGCTTAAGTCATGTAGAATATTCTGAGCATTAAATAGCATAATCAGTCATTAGGGAGGAAAACATTGTACTTGGCATCTGGAGAATGCTGGAATTTCATTTGGCTATTTACTATTTATCATGTTTTTACTCTTCTTGTAAGATGGGTGCTTCTGTAACAGGTCAGGCAGAACAGGAGTTCCATGTGCCAATTTGCACTGGCCCGTGGACTTGGTTTTCACAACTGTCAACCCTCAATTATCCCAGCACATACCTAAAGATCTGCTCTGTCCTTCCTCCACTCGTTCAGATTCTCTTTCAAGAATTGTTTAAGCCACAATGAAGTAAGTATCTTAAGACTCCAGGATTGCAGTATTTAACTTAAAAGAAATTTAAGAGGGTTTTGGTTCAGTTGTCTGCTGAGAATTCACTTCCTCGATGGGACAAAGAATTAGGCGATTTAGCACTGTGGCTAAAAGCCCAGGTGTTGAGGGCAGATTCTGGAACTGAGTCCAGGCTCTCCAACTTGCGAGCCTCCGGATTTGGGGCAAGCTCAGGAAGCTGGCAGAGTCGGGCTCTAAAATTTGGGTAACAATATTTACCTCCAGGATGTTTCATAAGAGAAGAACATGAGAAAACACGCATGTAGCCCTTAGCTCTTATCTAACCTCTCACCAAATGATAGCAATTATCTCTGTTTGTTCATCTTCAGGAAGAGTGCCACCTCGGGGGGGGGAATCTTTATTGCCATGATCTGGAAAAAAAGATCCCTCCTCTAAAAGCAGCTGTCAGGAAACAAAACTAGTAGAAGGGCACACCACAGCCAGAAAATGGAGTCTCTTGATTTTGGTGTCCCTAGCCAGCCCGCAGACAGTGGTGATCAAATGGAAAATGGTCTTCAAAGCGATTAAGTTTCTGATGTCTAGTCTGAACAGCCCATCTGAGTGGAAAGGGTGCTGCAGTGAGAGAGCCTGGCAACCCAGATGGCACCAGAGCCGGCTCTGCCTCTGGAAAGTTCTGCATCTTGGGCAGTCAATCACCTGCTGGGCCCCCATAGCCACCTGGGGCAAAAGAGAAAGCCACTGATATCAGGGGTGTTCAAACTTCCGTAAGTCAGGAGAATCCTTTCTCGGTCGTTGTCTTACTGAGAATAAACAGAGCTGGTCTCAGCCGTGACTGTGCCCTCCCCAGTCTGTCCTCCACCCTCGCGTGGCCCCCCAGGAGGCTCCTCCGGGACAGTCTGAAACCACCCGACTGGACAGTTAAGTTACTGCTGGCTGAAATGTTCAGTTCTGATGTTGCCATTCTTAACAGTGTAACCTGGCTCTTGGCATGGGATTTTTCTGAATCCAAATGGGAAAAGAACAGTGTTTTGGAATTAGACCTGAGTTTGAATCCCTCCACTTTTTAGCTTTGTGACCTCGGCAAGTAACCTAACATCTTCCGAGCTTCTAGGTTCTTCCCTGTAAAACAGGTCTGGGGGGAGTTAGATTAGCCCAAGACAGTCCTGGCACAAGCAGGGGACAGTGTGTGAGCGTTGGTTTCTCTTCCCTCTGCCAACCTCTCTACCCCTCTTTTCCCCTCTCCAGTCCTCTGGAAAGGGTTAAGAAACCACCTGCCAGACTATGTTCTGAAAACATTCTTTAATAGGTGTTTCTTCCCAAAAGAATCTCTTCGTCACATGAGTTTGAGAATCACCAGATTAAACAAGGCTAAGTAATTAAGCAAGGATCAACCTTGCTTAATCTGGCAGTCCTGAGTTATTTTATTTTGCGCTTTGAGATCTGATATCTGGAAGTACAGCAGGAATCTTGCACTTGGGTCAGCACAGATTATTGTCAGACCAGGGAGGTGGAACCCTGTCCCTGGCACAGGACTGCGACTTGCCCCTCAGGGTGGCTTCTTAACCACTGGTCCTTTCCTCAAACGAGGCAGCTTTCAAACTGAGGTTAGCACTTTGACGGCAGCAGGAGACCCACTGAGGCACCCGGACGCCCACCTTCCCCTCCAGCCAAAGCAGATTAGCTTATTGTATATCGTATCATATATTTGACTTCCTCAAAGGATGGCATTTGAACAAAGGATTCTGTGCCCCTGAAATGGAAAGCCACTGACTGAAACGCCACTCCACCCTCAGACCTCCTCTGTCTGTGTCCTGCTGCACTTTTATCTGAGAGGTGTCGGTGCAGTTCCAAGGACAGAAGCAAACAATTGGGACATTTTTACAAGGATTGTTGTTACCCTGTACTGGAAGTTTCCTGAACAGTCAGTAGGGTGAGGATATTCCAATGCCTTCCTCCCAATATAATTGTTACATTTGTACAGTATTTTGGAAGGATTGTCACAAGCATTTTTCTCATTTGCGCCTCCTCAAAAAACTACAGCAGGGCTTCCCTGGTGGCGCACTAGTTAAGAGTCCGCCTGCTGATGCAGGGGACGCGGGTTCGTGCCCCGGTCCGGGAAGATCCCACATGCTGCAGAGCGGCTGGACCCGTGAGCCATGGCCGCTGAGCCTACGCGTCCGGAGCCTGTGCTCCGCAACGGGAGAGGCCACAACAGTGAGAGGCTCGCGTACCGCAAAAAAAAAAAAAAAAAAAAAAACTATAGCAAAAATAAGGAAGATATTATAATTTCTACTAAAGCCAGGGCTAAGAGAAATTAAGTGTTTTACTAGAAACAGGAAGCTGATTAGTGGAAGAAAAGTATAAATCTAGGAGTCCTGATTCTTTCCACTGCACCTTGACCCCTCTAGATAACTTTTTTTGTAAACCTGGCTATCCAAAGACAATCTGAAGTTTAATTAATTTAAGTATAAGATTAAAAATCCATCTCACCTAAACCTCTCAGAGAATTAATAATACTTACTATCTGTAGCATTTGGTGCTGTAAACCTCTCAGGATCTTCCCTTGGCAAACATAAACTTCTGAATAAGCACTCCATGGATAGGCGCACCAGCCCTGGTGCTCTCAGGGGGAGCAGCTCACTCTAAGGGAGTTACCACCCAGCACCCCTCTCTCTGACAGGTGTTCCTGGCATCTCTTCCCCTGAGGGTGTTCCCTCTCTCTAATGGGGGTTGCCAGCATCCCTTCCTTACAGCATGTTCCCAGGATCCCTCTCTCTGATGGGGGTTCCCAGCATCCCTCTCTCTGATGGGGGTTCCCAGCATCTCTCTCTTACAGCGTGTTCTCAGGATCCCTCTCTTTGTTAAATAACTTTATTTTGATGAAGGACAAAGGTCCTGGACAAAGCAGAATGAGATAAAAAATTTCCTTATATTTTTCTCACAAACAAATTTTACTATTACATGTCACCATAAATATATTTATAGATAGATATCTGTATATGTATAGAAAATTTTTATCAGAGAACTGAAATTCACTTATGCATTCCACATTTTAAAAGTAATTATTTTGCTTCACCTCTTCAGAAACCTGGGTGGGAATGCTTTTAAGTACAGACAATTCAGGATCATATTTTTTAGGCTTAATTATGAATTTTTAAATTAGGCTTCATTACTCATGACCCCTTCAGACCAGACATTCAGAAACAATTCAGGAAATATCGCTATGATTAGGGACACAGGAACCATCTTCCTAAGTGAAAACGGTTGAAGGAAACTGAAAGTTGCCAGGAATGAACGGAGCCCTTTGGCAGGATTGCTTATTATGCTATTTCATGTACGGGATGGGCCTTTATTCCTGAGGAGAACACATTACTGTAGGCATGAATCTCTGTAGGATCTAAAGCCCATCGGCTTTTTGAAGATGCCTTGAAGAAGTCAGGGAGTGAATACTTTGGGGGACTGTACAACCTCACACACTTGGAAATAGGATGCGCCTTCAGGCGTCAAGTATCTAATCAGCAGATTCCTGGGCTCTCCCAGGTGAAGTGGAAAACTTGCCCGAGAATGACTACTGTCTCTTTGGGCCCTGTAAATTGAAACAATTACTCTGCTTTTAAGATGACAAATCAACTTAATTTGCAGAAACAGATGGATTCACACATACATTTTATAATTCTCTTCTTTTCAGGATGCTCTGAAAGCAAACGTTTTACATACTCTGCAACCTATTTTTTTTTTTTTTTTTGGCCACCCACGCGCCTTGCAGGATCTTAGTTCCCTGACCAGGGATAGAATCTGGGCCCGTGCAGCGAAAGCTCCGAGACCTAACCACTGGACCACCATGGAATTCCCGTCTGTAACCTATTTTTAATCTTCTTTACTTTAATCTAAGCTATAAATTAGAATAACAACTTTAAAATGAAGGATGAAATAAAATAGACAAGTTCTAAGTTCTGTAAGCTTTTCTCTGTGGTGATTTGTCACAATGTGTGGCAGAATATGTAAAATAACAATATTATCTTAGAGTTTCAGTATTTTCCCTACCTGTAACTTTCTATCTTAAAACTTAACCTCTGGGGAACACAGCCCCCAAACGCAACACTAAGTAGTCAAAAAGGGTAACAATTTATTTCATTTATTGACACATTCATTCTTTCAATCATCAAAAATAATTATTTTTGTATTTTGTATAGTATTTGTATAGTATTTTTATACTATAGGCCATGCACTCGGCCAAGCACTGAGAATAAAATGATTAGCAAAAAGGATCTCTATTGTCATGAAGTTTATGATCAAGTGCATAGGCTTTCCCTCTCGACCTATTTATTTTTATTTTACATACAAGTCTAACAGCCCAATATATTTAAGGGCCTCACCTATATCACAATAGAAATATCAAGTCACAAAGGGAAAAGGCTACCTGAAGAGGTAATGAGAGCAGGGAGAGAGGAAGAACTAGCCAGAAAGGAAGGAGGAAGCTTAATAAGATTCATTCATTCAACTAATACTTATTGAGTATCTAGTATGTGCCAATACTGGTCCAGGAACTGGAGACAATCACTGAACAAAAAGTTGAAAAATCTCACCTGGTTCTTAGAGGGTTTACCCTCTAGTGGCAAGGAGACAAATATCAGAAGGTACACGAAGCTGAGGAGATTTAGTGTCAGGTAAAGATGTGCAAATAATAATGTAATAGTAATGACCGCTAAGCATTTTCTAACACCACATACATTTTCCCTATAAAAATTCATTGAATCCACTCTTCTGAGATGTGAACCATTAGTGTGGTTGTCCTGGCTGAAGCAGCAGTGAGTAGCCTGTTCACAACGCACCTCCACCTCACACCCCCAGTTGCCCTTGGAGATTCTTCAAAAAATGGGAGACCCCTAGGCTCTGCAGAAAACAATTTGAAAATCACTGACTTCTGAAAGCTCATTTCTTGTGAGGCTGAATAGGTGATATAGCACCTGCTCATTCTATTCTAAAGAGCTACTGGGTCCTTTCATCGTTTCCCTTCATCTTCCTATGAACTGAGAAGTTGAAAGAAAGGTATACCTATTTTATAAATGGACTTAAAGAGGCACAAAGAAGTAGGGGCTAGCACTGTTTTTACCAGCTACTATGAGACTCATTGGCTCATAGAACTGGAAAAGTTCTTCTATTCTTTCCTCCGAGTACCAACAGGACCTAATTCCTCTATTTAGATAAAAACAGATACTCTAGAGAAGGTCATCACACAAACATTCCAGTAATGTTTTTCACTTGGGAGTTGTAACCTTTACCAGTATTTATTGAATATTTATTGTATGAACCTCTCACAAAATTACAAGTTGAGACCACACAGAGGCCTATGGTCTGTAATAATGAGGTTAAAATATAGTTGAGAAAAAAGAATATAGATGCTATTGTTGATATATTTTATATCCAAAGCAGGGTGTCTGTGTGTAGGGGTAAACTGATGGGTCAATGGATGAATAGATGAAAAACAGAAGGAAGGATGTACAGATGGATGCATGGAAGGAAGGATGCATGGAAGGATGGATAGATGGGTGGGTGGAGAAGAATGGATGAGTGGATGGGTCACAGGTTGATTAATAGATGGAGTGAAGGTGAAAGGATACTGATAGATAGACAAACTGACTACTAAATAAATAGTAAAGATATGAGCGCTGCTTACGCACAAACCATCATAGTTATCACTGAGGCTGATTAAATGGTGTTTACTATTAAGTGTTTAAGAATGCAAGAAAACAGATTATGAACAATTTAGAAAAGTTTTTGTTTGTCTAATGGTAAAAGAATGATTTCTTAAATGTCTCTAGAATAACCATCAAAGAAAATCATTACTCATAAATCCAACTTCAATAAATAATTACTTAAGAAAGTGGGTTGAAGTTGAGTCTTTAAAAATAGATACCTTGGAAAAGTGGAAAGGAAGACATTCCCAACAGGAAGAAGGAAGTAATACAGAGGAGGGAATATAGCATGTTCATAGGCAAGAAATAAATCCGTGTGTATGATGTGGAAGTTACGTACTGGGAACAGGTGAGAGATGAGGTTGGCAGAGAAGCAGGCACCAGAATACGGAGCACCTCACACGCTGGATGTGGTGTTTACTTCTCCCCCAGATACTAAGGAGACCCTGCAGGCTTGGGGATTTGTTTACTTGATTGATTTTTAAAAGTAATATATGCCAACTGCTGTCTTGGGAAAATTACTCCATATGATAAAGATTAATGAAGGGAGAGAAAGTCTATATTTGCTAACAAAGACCACACCAGCTCTTCTGCTCAAATATCCCTTTGGAAACGTCTTCAGTGACCAAGCAACATGAGATAGGCTCATCCCAATATGCACCCCACTAACTCTCAATCTTTTCACTTTGCTTTATTTACCTCTATAGCACTTATGTTTATCTGATATAAACATCTATACTTAATTTTTACTTGTTTATTTTCTGTTTCCCACTAGAATATATGCTTCAAGAGGGCAGGAAATTGAATTTGCTCACTGATTTATTTCTAGTGTATAGGATAGCGCCTGGCATTCAGGAAACATTTGTTTCAGAAAGAATGAGTTTAACCAATAAGGAGTCATTTATTGAAAATCCACAAATCTGTATATTCAGCTATAGTGCATGTATTAATTTATAAATCATCAAATGTTCTCTTAGAAACTACACCCCTTACTTATTTAGCATATCTCTGAAATATTAATATTTATGGATTGGCTCACAAAGCACCTGAATAGAATCATTAAATAGCCGACAGTGTCTGTGGTAACAAGTTGTTGAACTGATAGAAAACTCACTTTAGCTCTTTTACCTGATTCAGTGCTGCCTTAGATTCTGGAGGAAAATGTAAATTAAAACTTAAGTGCAGCAACTAAAAATTGTGTTTTCAAGAAGTAATTAATAAAATGTGGAATTATATTTATAATACAATATTGTTTATGATACAAAATGGGAAACTGTTATGATACAAAATGAAACAACAGACACAAGACACCTGCTTATGCAGTATGATCTCTATTTTAGTGTGAAACAAATACATATGTATGTGTCTGTGCATGTGTGTGTATGTCATAAATAGTAAGAAAAAATAACTAAAAATACATCAAGCCATGATTTATCTCTGGGTATTTTATTTTAGATATTTCCTTTCTTCTTTAGAATTGTATGATTTATAAAATTTGTATAAAAACATATTGCATTAATAATACTTTTTAAATGAGACAAAACTATTTTAAGTGAGAAAAAATTCAAAGCAAGTTACATAATGTCATATTTTGACAAAATATACAAAGCTAAGCTAATTATAGAATATGAAATTCAGTAATTAATAATTTTCAACATCTTTGCTATCAAAAGTATTAAGAAATAGCAGAGGATGATATAAACAAGCAATGACCTTTAAATCCACACAACTCAAATCTCAGACCTGGGAAGGAAAAGAAGGATCACAGAATCTGGATTGTAAATCGGCAGAAAGTTAAAGGAAAAGAGCCAGACAATGGCTTCTCTCTTAGAGCTAGCAAGATTTGGATGAACTTTGTATTAAATGGAAACCTACCTCCGAGTCTGCCTCATCTAGGTTTCCTACATAGAAGAACAAATTTGCTGGCAGAGACAGAGGTAATAAATCAAAAGTCCATCCAACTCATTTAAACTTAGTCTTTTGGTTCTGGTATATTATGGAAATATTCTTCCTCAAGGACTTACAGAGATCGAGTACTGTTTGTCCTCATCCCACATCCCTCCTTCCTCGAGAATCCAGGTGGCAGTTTTTGGTCCAGGATTCTAAATGAGTTGTAGAGCTGCCAACATCATTCCCCCAAAAAACAAAACATTAAGGGCAAAAGCAATACATTGCAAAGCTAATCATTTTACATTTGGAATCAAAGATTATATTTGACTTCCTCAACATTAATAACTCTAGAAATTCTGGACCAAGAGATAGGGTATGAAAAGCAGCAAGGTAATCTTGCTGAGATACTATGAACTTTCAGCTGGTGCTTCACCAAAACCCCTTTTCAAAGATCATTTGTTAAAACGAACACACATACAGAAACAAGAATCTTTTCTTCTGAAGGTTAAAGAATATGCACTTTAAGAGCATTCTATCTCATGGCTCATGTTTGGGAACAATCCATCCGTATCTACAACTCTCCTATCCTCTGTGCACTCTCCACTCAGCTTCTCCAATCTTCATATTGCAGCAGGGATAATATGTTAATTCATGACCAGATCTATTATCCTTTGACAGAAAGGAACTTTTGAATCATCCTTCCCCGGCCACTTAAAGTACAGTCAGCCCAGATCAAAACACTGTTTTGGCTGTGACTCTATCTTTGTACCTAGAAATTACC
The DNA here is from genome assembly GCF_963455315.2 of Globicephala melas. Classification (NCBI taxonomy): domain Eukaryota; kingdom Metazoa; phylum Chordata; class Mammalia; order Artiodactyla; family Delphinidae; genus Globicephala; species Globicephala melas. The sequence continues at coordinate 12,253,037 of NC_083327.1, read as the reverse complement.
CTCAAATGCCAACATGTCAAAAATTTAAATATTCTGGCCACACATTCACTTTTTATTGTAGAGAAGGATCACATCAGATTCTGGCCAAATATAATACTCAGGAAGAACCAATGCTCCAAGGGGAGTGGCTTTAGACATCAGGTTTACTCACTGGTATTAGTTTCCTGACACGTTTTCTGGAGTGCCACTGCATTCATCTGGATTAGTAAACACCAAATTCCAGACCATCTAAACTCACATTGAAATTAATGACATCCCTATGGGCATTATTTCTATCATTCTATGAGCAAACAAGTATAATACAGCAAAAAATAAAGCCATTGTAGTCCGTCAAAAATTTGAAGATCAGTTTGGCTTACCAAGGCACTGGCTCTGGCTTCCAATAACAAATCCAATTTAGCTCAGTCTCTCGTGGCTAGTCATGTAATTGAGCATAATTTGTCACAATTGGCCATTCTGACTAGAGAACCATTTAGGATTGAACTAGCATAAACATTGAAAACCTCTTGTCACATTCCGGTTAAAAACAGAAAAGACGTGGGCTTCCCTGGTGGTGCAGCGGTTGAGAGTAGGCCTGCCGATGCAGGGGACACGGTTCGTGCCCCGGTCCGGAAAGATCCCACGTGCCGCGGAGCGGCTGGGCCCGTGAGCCATGGCCGCTGAGCCTGCGCGTCCGGAGCCTGTGCTCTGCAACCGGAGAGGCCGCAACAGTGAGAGGCCCGCGTACCGCAAAAAAAAAAAAAAAGAAAGAAAAAAAAAAATAGAAAAGACGTAACATGGCAATCTGCCCTACCCCAAAAAGAATCTACTAAACTATAACATTTTTCCCTGTTTCCTTATTTACACTGAATATTCCTATTGCCAAAACAGTACTATTCGCATAAAGTTCTGATCCCTGTTCATAGAGGTAATATTCACATTTAACTCTTCAGTGTCACGTGGCCTGAAATTCAGCACTTAGGTAGCATCTGTCATCTGAAGATTTTTTCCAAAGTGCTTGAAATAAAAATTTTGACAAGTTGATTGTCTTCACATCGATGCCATTTGACTACATAAATCTCTTGACTCTGACATTTCGAAATGTACTAAACAGAATACAGTTTCCCTCGGTATCTGAAGAGGGGTTGGTTCCAGACCCCTTCAGATGCCAAAATCCAGGCACGCTCAAGTCCTTTATATAAAATGGCCATTTTATTTACATATAACCTATGCACACCCTCCCATATACTTTAAATCATCTCTAGATTACTTATAATACCTAATACACTGCCAATGCTATGTAAATAGTTGCCTGCATGTGGCAAAGTCAAGTTTTGCTTTTGGAACTTTCTGGAATTTTTTTTAAGATTTCCCATCCTCAGTTGGCTGAATCCACAGATACAGAACCCGAGGATATGAAGGGCCAACTGTATATGAAAATGAAGGATGAAAACATCCATGTATTTCTTGATCAGAGAAAAAATATATCATGACATTTACTGTAAAGGCATTATACAGTTAATGGGGTTAACTAAAGTAAAAACAACAAGGAAAAAACAACAGTAAGACTTCAGACATAGTTTTTCCCAATCATCATGGCTGAGGACATCGTAACACTGTGACATTCTGTACTGGAACAACCTCTTGGAATACATGACTTCATAATATACAGGTAACAATAACAGTAATAATAATGATAATAATAACAATGTGTTAGCATTCTCTAGTTCTACCTATGTGCCAGGCCCTATAGAAAGCGCTTTGCAAACATTCAATTTATAAACAAAACCCTATCCACAACCCCGCAAGGCTGGTGCTATTATTTTTTAGTTTGATTGATGAGATTGGGGTTTAGGGAGAGAACTTGCAAGAATGCAAATCCAGGTCTCTCTGATTCGAAACCTTAAGCTCCTAAGCATTAGATATTCTATTTTAAAATGTTAAGGAATAATCATTTAGGAAATCTTTGCATGTAAATTAAAAGAATTTTAAATTATTTAAATTGAAAAGGATTTTTATGATTTTTTTTTATCAAAGTATAGTTAATTTACAATGTTGTGTTAGTTTCAAGGGTACACAAAGTGATTCAGTTATACATATATACATTCTCTTTCAGATTCTTTCCCATTATATGTTATTACAAGATATTGAGTATAGTTCCCTGTGCTATACAGTAGGTCCTTGTTGTTTATCTATATTATATATAGTAGTGTGTATATGTTAATCCCAAACTCCTAATTTCTCTGTCCCCCCTACCCCATCCTCTTTGGTAACCATAAGTTTGTTTTCTATGTCTGTGAATCTATTTGTTTTGTAAATAAGTTAATTTGTGTCATTTTTTATATTCCACATATAAGTGACATCATATGATACTTGTCTTTCTCTTTCTGACTTAGTTCACTTAGTATGATAATCTCCAGGTCCATCCATGTTGCTGCAGATGACATTATTTCACTCTTTTTTATGGCTGAGTAATACTTCATTTCATATATGTATCTTCTTCATCCATTAATCTATCAAATGGACACTTAGACTGCTTCCATGTCTTGGCTATTGTAAATAGTGCTGCTATGAACATTGGGGCCCACATATCTTTCTGAATTAGAGTTTTCTCTGGATATATGCCAATGAGTGAGATTGCAGTATCATATGGTAACTCTATATTTACTTTTCTAAGGACCCTCCATACTGTTCTCCATAGTGGCTGTATCAATATACATTCACACCAACAGTGAAGGAGGGGTCTTTCTTTCTCCACATTTTCTCCATCATTTATATTTGTAGACTTTTTAACAATGGCCATTCTGACGGATGTGAGGTGATGCTTCATTGTAGTTTTGATTATAAAATTATAAAAGATTTTAAATTAAAATTTTTAAGTTTTTGCATACACCCTTAACTAAAAAATTCATATTATTTTTTCAAAATGTATATATAGTACTTTTTTATTTCTCTTGTTGAATGAAACTTCTAAAGTGGATTCTTCCCCTTGAGGATTTGTTCACTTCTTCCCTTGTTTACACCTGGTAGTGGAAGGAGAACAGTGTCGAGAATGCAAAGGCTTAAGCTTTAGTCCCAACTGTGCTACTAACAAGCTGTATAACTTTGGGGAAGTCACTCCACTTCCTGGAAATAGTCTTCACGTTTGTAGGAAGAGAAGGTTGGACTAAAGATCTTTTTGTTCCTTTCACATTTCTAAGATTTTATGTTTTCAAGGATATTTAGCTACTTATTTTCATTGTATTTTATTTTTGTGTGATGTTCCTAAGGTTTTTGGATCATGTGATCAATATACAAACCTGCACTATTTTTTGACTGTTCCGTATTAAATATGTATGAGTAGATTTATTCACTGACTCTATTCTTGCCATGGCTTTGCCTCATTTATACAGAGACCAGGGTTTGGTCAGTGTGGCAGAGAATGTTATTATGATTTTTGCTGATTTAAATAAATTATGATTCAGATTCCCAAACTTTTAGCTCACATCCATTTCAATTTCATATAATGGAAACTCCAAAACATAGTGCCTTATAGACATTTATTCCTGTATCACATAAAAACAAGTCCACAGTTTTGCCATCCAGATATAGTAATTCCAAGTAGCACAAAGAACCCTGGCCAGCCTCCTATCCAGGCTCTACCATGCTCTAATTGTGATGATCAGAGGAAAACATTCACTCTCCGAGACTTTCTATCTTCTGAAAGAGAAGCTTTTTCATTTTTAAAAATAATGTTTTCTGGTAAACTTGTACTTAGGTCTAGAGACTTGGTTGGATTCAAGAAAACTTTTCTGGCAAAAATATTTCAAAGGCGATTTTGCGTATTTCATATTAAATCATATCAGGAGGCACATAATGTCAGGTTGTTCCTTATTAGTGAGGACGAAAACAAAATATTCCAGCTATCTGATTTTTTTTAATTAAAAAGCCTTAGAATCACCCAATAACTTCTATTAGCATGTAATTGGCCACCTCTAGCTATGAGGAAGATGAGAAACATGGTATTTTAGCTGAGCACATTCTTCCCTGGAAAAGTCAGGAATCTGTTACTATTTTATTTTATGATTATATATATGTTTAAAATTTATTTTGGCTGTGCTGGGTCTTTGTTGCTGCACGCAGGCTTTCTCTAGTTGCGGCGAGCGGGGACTACTCTTCATTGCTGTGTGCAGGCTTCTCATTGCGGTGGCTTCTCTCGTTGTGGAGCACGGGCTGTAGGTACGTGGGCTCAGTAGTTGTGGCTCGTGGGCTCTAGAGCGCAGGCTCAGTAGGTGTGTCGCACGGGCTTAGTTGCTCCGCGGCATGTGGGATCTTCCTGGACCAGGGCTCGAACCCGTGTCCCCTGCATTGGCAGGCTGATTCTTAACCACTGAGCCACCAGGGAAGCCCGGGAATCTGTTACTACTTTAAAAGATGAAAATGGTCACTGAGTAGGTAACTAGAAGCCTCAAATATACTGGTAAACACTGGGGTCACAGAAAACAGAAGCACTGGTAACACTGACTAAATGTTCAATAGTTATTCTTCCTCAGGTCTGTTAGAATATTTTCTGTTTAATTAGGTGTATATCACAAGCCTGATGCTTCATATCTTTTTTCAGCAAATCATCTTAAGAAACTATAAGGATAATATTCTTTTAATTCTTATTATATTTGTCCAAATTAATGGGCTACTATTAACCCACACAGTGTATTCAAAGTACCATATATTTGATGTAAAATTTGAAATCTATCTTTCCCAAAATACAAAACACATATATAATGACCTTAAATAAAATGAAACAAAATATTTAGGGTGTTATTGTTTCTAGAAATATAATCTGACCCACCACTTTAATTTGGTTTAATAACTTTGTGCTTTAAGAATGAAGAAATAAACCTTAAAAATCTGTAAGAAAAAACATTTAATGAATGACCTTCAGACTGTATTTATTAGAACTGGATCAAATCAGAACTGAAAGTTCCAGATCAATCCTGTCTGCCTAATACCCCATTTGTGTGTTTGTTTCAACAAAGAGTAGAATTTTCAATAAAAATCATAGCTCTTCTTATTCATTACAGCATAAACTGGAAAAAAAGTTTCAAACCTCAGAAACTGCTCCTAATTAGGCAGGGCCAGCTTCCAACTGAAATTAGTATTCTAAGTTTTCACTTGGTACAGCTGCTTCTCGTTTAAAAATAGACCACAGATAATCTTTCACATTTTCTATATAATCTCCAAACAACCAATGAAAAGAAAAATCAGGAACTCAGATTTATAATCATGATGTACATACATTTGCTTTCCAGACTGTGTTTTCTCACTACATTTTTAATTCTTATCTGATAGCATTATCAGAATATTCTACAGATAGTCCATTATTTACCATGCTTTCTTTATTTCACTCCTAAAATACTAAGCAGAGAATTAAAAACACATATTTAAAGTTATCTAAATAAAAACTTTGTATATTATTTTTTAAAATTTTCAACCAAATATTTCAGCTTAATTCACCCCTAAGTGCATAGATCAAATAAAATGCTTATATTGCCTAATTATGAAAAGATTTCTTAATTAATATATAGGTACCTTTTAATAGCACATAATATTTATTTAAACTGAATATTAATTAAATACCTAATATCGATTTAGGGCTGAGAATACACAACTATATATAATATGCAATCTCTGCACAGCCTATTAAAGGACATAGCTATGTATCAACAATTAAATACTATTTGATAGCTATATTTGATAGAATTGTTATCTAATACAAACATCCTTACTATACAGGATCTTCACCCATGAAACAAAAAGTGACCCAGAGTTTCCATCCAGTGTAAGTTGTCTTAAAAGACTTGGTTTTTGAAATTGAACTGAAAGGTATAAAGAAGTCCTGCAGTATAGTAAAGTGCAAGGAAATTTGTCATTTTATTGTATCTATCTTTCCAAATTCTTCAATTTGAAAAGTTTATATATGTCAGTGGTCTCAAGACAATAAAGAAAACTTCTATCTCTTTTACATTACATTCCATCAAGACAGAATTTATATTCTCTTCTTCTAAAATGTGCTTTTAATTTAAAAGGTAAAGTATTACATCCCTTTACAATGAACATCCAAAAAAATGTGCTTCAATAATTCTTTTTTTAAACGATTTCACCCACACTGATGCAGAACGCCATCCCAGTACACCGCATCACACTGCACTTATGAGTGCAATTTTCCATAATAATGAGCATCAACTGCTGACGGCTAAGGAAGAGGACAACCAGCACTCCCCAGGCTGCAAATAAAACTTAAAACTTTCATAACGTGTTTTTTTCCTTGAAAATTAAAGGATTTCTTTTAAGCCTTAAGATCAATAATGAGATGTCAATTTTCAGAGCTTCCTGGATCTAATGAGGGATAGATCAGTGTTCCTGCTAGAGTAGGTGAATTCTCATCACACCACAGCGAATGCTATGAATTGAGCTATTACAGTTTGATTCCTTTCATCTGAAGCTTAAAACATCATTGAGCATGGAAACATAGGTCACACTTTGTTTTTCTGGTTGACAAAAGGGAAGATTGACTGCTATCACGTTACACCAATAGAATTTATCAAGAACTACCAACAGTGGTACTCATGGGACCAAAGACAGGGAGCTTTCATACCTGGTTGGGGAGGGGGGAGCATGGTACCTTCTAGAAGCCAGCGACCCAGCTCAGCAGGTGCCACTCAACACTCATTCTCCTTCCGTTCACGATGCTGTTCCCTCACACACATACATGACTTTCTCATCTTCACCCTAGAGCTAACACTAACAATTTCCTTGGGAATTCTCAGGAAAGAAAAATCTACCATTTATTAAGCAATACCTTTTCTGGCAAGCACTATGCATTAGGTCTTCATATACAGTATTTCATTGAAACTGAACGACACTACATTGAAAAGATGGGGAAACTGAGCTTCAGTGTGACAAACCAAGAATTCCAACCCAAATCTGTCCAGAGCCAAAGCCTGTTCTCTGTCCATCCTCTGGCACTGGATGTATAAGGATACTTGAGACCACCGTCAACCACTTATAAGAGCAGTAGACACAGCAAGGGTGCTTCGCTTTTACCGTCGTAGAATGGAACTGGTCATGTTAGCTGTTCTCACTGAACTTACCAGACTGTAAACTTAAAGTGATTCAAACATGCCTAATCTCTCCCACACTTGGCTTAGAAACAGAAACCTGTGATGACCCTTCATTACTACAGAGCTACCAGAAAAGTATGTATGAAATGTTCGGATTTGAAGCACTTTTGCAAAAAAGACACAATACTTTGTCTAAGTCAGGGCTATCTAAATCCTTACCAGATGAATAAACGAAAGTGTGATATATTTTATCAACTGACAAGCATAAGGGCTTTCCTGGAACTGTTTTGCAATAATTCTGCATTTCTCTCCTTGTAACAATGTCTTTCAGAGCCAGCAGTGGTAGAGCATAAATAATTTTGAAATGTGGGTAATGGAGGAAAATCTGTAACGCATTTCAAAGAAATACATGAGTTTGAATCTGTCAGAAAATGAATCCAACAAGCTGTAATACTATGTGAGAACAGAAAGTACTCAGGTTTTATTTGTGCAAGGTGAGTTGAAGTCTATCCATGAATAACCTCATATTATACTAGTTGCACAGACTTTACTTTTGAACATATTTGGTTCTTGTGACTTTCAAGTAGTGAAAAACAATGAAAATCATCTACTCAAAGAAAAAAAAATAGTCTGTCAATTACTTATAGCAAATAGAGCTCCAATGAAGAATGACCTCTTCTTCTTGTGTATGTGGTCTCACTCAGCCACTTCATAGCACTTTGCACAAGATAAATTACAGGTTAAAAAAAAAAAGTTTGTCACACCATGCTCTTGAGTGGGCATTGTGGGGAAATTATTGCAAAAACTATGACAGACCATCTGCAAAAGCAGTTTGGAGCCTGTAAACTTTGCTCTGAATACTACTACCATCATTACTGTCCTAGGAACCTGGTGATAAAATATTTTGACTTCTGGCAAAGAGGTCAGAAAAGGAAAACCAGATCCAACATCACAGGAGAACTGTGGCCTTTGAGAAACAAATAAAGCTGAAATTTTATCATCTGTGCATGGCCAAAAGAGCCGATTTTTTTTTTAAGCGAACATTTGAGTCAGTTTCACAAATGGGTGGGACCTAAAATAGTGGCCTCAAGTGAAAATCAGTCTCATTATCTATGTGAAGATGAGTCCTGTTCTCCATCCACTGCAAACCCAGGGCTCAGTGCTACAGCCAAAACCAGCCCAGCTCCCCCAGACAAGGCTGTTTGTATGTCTGAAGGGTAAAGAATGAATCAGATGATGTCCATAAAAATGGATTTTGAAAAACTACTATATTGGTCTACCCTTTTTATTTCAAGGGATAAGTGCTTTAGAATGCTTTCTTTTCAGAGGCATCCAGGACCCTGTACATAAATTCCTTGAGCTTCCAAGTAGAGACAAATTATTTCCTGGAACAATTTGTGGGCAAGTTGTTTACTGGAATTCAACCTGCAACTCACATTTCCAGCTTCCTGCTCCCCTGAATGGCAGCTGAAAATATTATATTATGCTAGCGTGTGTTCATAAATGATGTATCGGGGAAGAAGTATGTGATGTTAGAAAAGGCAGAGACTGCTGAGATATTTTCAGAATCAGTGTCCTAAGTACCAAAGGTTTATTGAAGGTCTTGGTTTCCTTTCTTCTGGCTGAGGTTTTCTACAGGACAATAAGACAACAAAAATCCTGAGCTGTGCTGAAGAATAGGCAGAGAGGCATTTTCGGGAAGGGGGATCCAAATAAATCGGGCATTTGAAAGTTACGGAGAAACGTGAACTGTTCAAGATGACACAGAACAGGGATGGCATGTAGGAAGGAAATCTTTGCGAATTATCAGTTGTGCCTCAGTTGATGTTTTGTCTCATTATAATGATGCAAGTATTTACCAACCTCTAGATGGTAGAAAAGCAATATATCTGGGAGCTTTTCTTACAATAAAAACAAAATGTTAACAGCTACAACAAGGTTAGTAACTAAAATGTGTTACACTGTGTCAGGCACTCAGCATATATATACCCTTAATTAATAGTCCATTCTCAAAATTACTCTGTGAGATAGGCATTTGTATTCCCATTTTACTCATGATGGATTGAGAGACAAGAATTAAGTAACTTGTCAAAGACCTTGTATGAGAGAGACAAGATTCAAAGCAGAATCTTTTCTCACTCAAAAACTATGGTTATTCCATTATGCTCCATGGCCTAAAAATAAATATTTCAAGAGTTAACACCAGATGAAAATCAGCAAATACAGAAATAAGGCCAGTTTGCTGGATTGATATTTGCTAAATACTGCTTTTTATTAAAGCCTCTTTTTTTAAAAAAATTTTTTGAAACTTTCAGTACTTTTGCAAGTGAGCTTTCACTCTACCCACCCCAAAACCTAGGAGAATTAAATTAATGTGTTTAAGTTGAGTCACTGTGCTAAAAGCTGTCATTATTCTGTCCTTTTTTTTTTTTTAACATCTTTATTGGGGTATAATTGCTTTACAATGATGTGTTAGTTTCTGCTTTATAACAAAGTGAATCAGTTATACATATACATATGTTCCCATATCTCTTCCCTCTTGCGTCTCCCTCCCTCCCACCCTCCCTATCCCACCCCTCCAGGCGGTCACAAAGAGCTGATCTCCCTATGCTATGCAGCCGCTTCCCACTAGCTATCTACCTTACGTTTGGTAGTGTATATATGTCCATGCCTCTCTCTCACTTTGTCACAGCTCACCCTTCCCCCTCCCCATATCGTCAAGTCCATTCTCCAGTAGGTCTGTGTCTTTATTCCTGTCTTACCCCTAGGTTCTTCATGACATTTTTTTTTCTTAAATTCCATATATATGTGTTAGCATACGGTATTTGTCTTTTTCTTTCTGACTTACTTCATTCTGTATGACAGACTCTAGGTCTATCCACCTCATTACAAATAGCTCAATTTCATTTCTTTTTATGGCTGAGTGTCCTTCTGTGTCTAAATAATCCTCCTGAGGGGTTGCCCAAGGATCTCAGCCACATTCCTGCTAACAGACTCTCCTGTCCCATAGCACTGCAACACCAGGAAACCATATGGCAGTTAGGGGTAGAAAACGGGTTAGGTTAATTCCAGACCTAAGAAAGGATTACCTTCCTTGAAGCTCACCTGTGAGGGAGCCTGCTGTATTTATAGATGACATTTGTCAAAATGGGCAACTGCTTCTATGAGTTACTGACTCAGTTGCTGAATGAAAAGGGATATCTCCCATTTTCATGATCACTGCTGAAGCTTAACATACTCACATATTAGAAATGTAATACATCTCTTAGGCAGTCTCTGATTGCCCCTTTGAAAGATAGCAAAGGAAGGCAAGAGACAATGCTTTTCTCATACCCAGTGACAGGGGAGTATGTGCAGGGAACTCTTGCTTACAGAAGAAAAAATATGTTCATTTTAGAAAATTTGTAAATTCACTGAAATATAAAATAACTCAACAAAGGACCTATTTTGGTCCATTTCTTCACTATCATTTTGAGGACTTACCCACTTCCTTTAAAGTCTTTATTCTTTGAATATGTATTCTTTAATTAGAATCATTTTGAATGTATCTATCATGATTTTATTTTCAGGTAATACTCCATTGTGGGGATTTTAACACTTCATTAAATATTAAATATCTATGATATTATACCACGCATGTTAACATAACTCACTTAATCATTCCCTTGTTGTTAGGCATTATTTCCACTATTCAAACAGAATGATAATAAGCATTTTCATATAAATCTTTGATACATCCCTGATTATTTCCTTAGAATATGTTCTGAGGTCACAGAAGTGAAATTAATAGGTCAACGGGTGTATTATTTAAATAAGTCTGACACGTATTGACAAAATGATTTCCTGAAAAGTTGCACCCAGTTATATTTATGAATTGTCATTTCATGACATCCTTATCAAATTTGGAGCCTTTGAAAGTGAAGCTTTCCCCAAGAGGTAAGGCATTCCTGGAACAAATTAATTTCTACATACTGTGCTCATTAGCTTCATGAATGAAAAAGTCACAAATATTTATGCCATCACTCAACTCAAAGGCAGGTTCTGTCTCTCTGTGTGCAGTATTTTCCAGCACAACGCTTACCATATTGTTAAGTGTTTAATAAATATTGGTTAAAAGTAATGAATGAATGATCTAATTCTGCCAAACTTGAACTTGGATGTGCCAGTCTTACAAAGTGCTCTAACCAATACGTATCTCATTAGATTGTCACAAGTGCCTAGTGGGGAGATACTATGACTCCAGTTTTAGAGATGAGAAAAGTGAGGGTCATTCAAGTTCCAGGATTTGCTTAAAGTCATAACTAGTAAATGGTAACACTGAACCCTGTCCCGGAGCGTACACTTGGTTTCTGGTGGCTTCCTCTATGCCACACCCAAGGGTGACAGGCCAAAGGGATTCATGAATGCAAAGAGTACTCAATACCAACTAAGCGAAACCCGAACAATCACCCAGATGTCGAGTTTTCTAGAAAACACTCTGGATAATAAGACACTTGCTTCCTACTTTTAAATAAGTATAATGTATTTAACAAACTTAGTTTCATGTTTGTAAGAAGTGCAAATGAGTATTAAACCTAGGTATAGTCCTCAGTTTTTTATGGGAATAACAATCGTTATTGTAATGTTATTGAGATAGTAAAAAGAGTTACCATCTATTGAGGACCAAGTAATAAATACTATGTCATTAAAGCCTGCCAAACACTATATGAGTTAAGCGTTACTCTCATTCTTGCATGGAAAGGTAAGTTATCAAGTCCATATCATACATCAGTAGTTCTCACGCTCTAGTGTGTGCCAGTATCACCCGGAGGGCTTCTTAGAAAATAGATTGCTGGATTCTGCCCTGCATGTTTCTGATTTAGGAAGTCTGGGCTGGGGCCTGAGAATGTGTGTGACTCAGGTTCCCTGGTGATGCAGCAGGTCCAGGGATGCCACTTTGAGACCCACTGACTTTCCTCCAATAAATGGCAGAGCTAGGAACTGAACTTGGCCTGACTTCAAAAGTCATGCATGTTACTAGCATTATCCTAAGTCGATTCTAAGGTAAGACTTTGAATTAAAATGTTCTCCATCTTAATTTGGCCTTTGAGACTTGTATATAAATTAAGAAAAGAAAGGTTAAGAAATTCACATTTGAATTCTAAGAAATAGAATTAAACTGAATTAATCAACTCTCAATGAGAATTAAATTAGCCACCACCTGCTCACTTTACCTCTCCTATTTCATGCAACAATATTTTAAAGCTAAAAGTAACCTTAGATCTCATTTGGCTGAATTCTTTCATTCTACAGATGACTGAGTTGAAGCCCAGAAAGTTTAAGTTCTTAAGATGCTTCAGTGATCCCTCTACTATACCAGTAAAATACACACACTTCAAGGAAGTTTAAACTCTTCTCTCCTCCACCACACCGTAGAGTTTACCACTTCCTTCTCTGCTGCGATTGCTTCTTATCTTTTTTATTTATTTATTTATTTATTCTTTGTGGTACGCGGGCCTCTCACTGTTGTGTCCTCTCCCATTGCGGAGCACAGGCTCCGGACACGCAGGCTCAGCGGCCATGGCTCACGGGCCCAGCCGCTCCATGGCATGTGGGATCTTCCCAGACCGGGGCACGAACCCGTGTCCCCTGCATCGGCAGGCGGACTCTCAACCACTGCGCCACCAAGGAAGCCCCTTATCTTTTTTAGAAGATTTGTTTATTGAAGTATAGTTGATTTATAATATCATGTAAGTTTCAGGTGTACAGTACAGTGATTCAGTTATATACATATATATGTATATATATTCTTTTTCAGATTCTTTTCCCTTATAGGTTATTACATAATATTGAGTATAGTTCCCTGTGCTATAAAGCAGGTCCTTGTTGGTTTTTTATTTTATGTATAGTAGTATGTATATGTTAATCCCAATTGCTTCTTATCTTGTTATAAGTGCAACAGAAGTCTTTATGTGATTGATATTATCACCCATATTTTAACTTACTGGTTTATATTTTTGTCTCCTCTTCTGGACTAGAATCACCTGAAAACCAAGTATTACATTTACATACCCTCTGTAGAAAATGCTTGTTGAATTAAATAAAATTGAATGGGATATCATTTTGTTTTCCTCTTTACTGCTATAGCCATTTCTCCCACCATGCTTAGCTTGCTTCTAAAATGCAATCACTAGTAAATACTTTTAACCTTTTTTAGTGTTACTTAAAAGGTCATTAAGTAATTTAATAAAATAATAAATCAATAATTATTAAAGTAATCAATAATTAAAATTAATAAGTACTGATTAAATAATTTAACTAATATATGACATTAAATAATTTAAAAGCATTATTTTTAGGATTGTTCTCCATGATATTTAAGGTATCAAAAAGCCTTTTACATACATACAATATGTGTGTGTACATATAGATGTATATGTACATATCATTAAAATCTTTTACATCTCTTCTCCTTCAACTATGTCCATCTCCCACTTTCTAGGGAACATGATTAAAAATCAGTCCATTTGGTTAATGGAAAAAAAATAAAGTATTTGGAGAAAGTACAGTGACAGAGGTATGGCAGGCATAACTTCAAGTTCTTAATTATGATCTTTGACTCCTTTAGTCTAATTCAAAAGAAATAATGACTTAGATCATGCAGATTAGACAAAGGGGCTTCACCCAACTATTGCAGTGAAATCAGCAGAAAAGAAAACCCTATTGATGCTTCTTTCTGAATTAATGCAAAAGCTAATATTAAAGCACACAGTGGGAGAGTGGAGGAATGGCTAAATCACAGGTCTCTGACATTCCTGACATCTTTTGTATAATATGGTGTCATACCTAATCCTTTCTTAAAAATGTCTGGACCAGAGGAGTTTTACAACCCATATGTTCAGTGCTATCCAAGAGTTGATACTAAGATATATAACACCATCCTTTAGAGAAGGGGTGCGTTTCAATAATAATAGAAATGCAACAACAATAATGATAGTAACGGCAACCCTTGAGAGGGCAGTTTTCACATGCCAAGCACTTTGCAAACATTTTCTAAATCCAGCTTTGGAAAAAATCCTGAAAGGCAGACATAAGCATAACCATGTTACAAATGCAAAAAGAGGCTCAGAGAGTTGAGGTGATCCATTTGTGGTCACAGAACTGGGTGTGAGTCTAGACTGTTTGATTCCAAATCATGGTATTCATTTAAACTGTTACTTACTCCATTGGAAGTACAAAGAGACATCTATGTTTCAGTGGAAAGAGGATACTTCAGAGGTACAATACCACACAAACCTCTCTAGGATATTCTTTTTTTTTTTTAACATCTTTATTGGAGTATAATTGCTTTACAAAGGTGTGTTAGTTTCTGCTTTATAACAAGGTGAATCAGTTATACATATACATATATCCCCATATCTCCTCCCTGTTGCGCCTCCCTCCCACCCTCCCTATCCCACCCCTCTAGGTGGTCACAGACCACCTAGCTGATATCCCTGTGCTATGCGGCTGCTTCCCACTAGCTATCTGTTTTACATTTGGTAGTGTATATATGTCCATGCCACTCTCTCACATCATCCCAGCTTACCCTTACCCTTCCCCATGCTCAAGTCCATTCTCTACATCTGCGTCTTCATTCCTGTCCTGCCCCTAGGATCTTCAGAACCATTTTTTTTTTTTTTAGATCCCATACATATGTGTTAGCATACGGTATTTGTTTTTCTCTTTCTGACTTACTTCACTTTGTATGACAGTCTCTAGGTCCATCCACCTCACTACAAATAACTCAATTTCATTTCTTTTTACGGCTGAGTAATATGCCATTGTATATATGTGCCACATCTTCTTTATCCATTCATCTGTCAATGGACACATAGGTTGCTTCCATGTCCTGGCTATTGCAAATAGAGCTGCAATGAACATTGTGGTACATGACTCTTTTTGAATTATGGCTTTCTCAGGGTATATGCCCAGTAGTGGGATTGTTGGGTCACATGGTAGTTCTATTTTTAGTTTTGTAAGGAACCTCCATACTGTTCTCCATAGTGGCTATATCAATTTACATTCCCACCAACAGTGCAAGAGGGTTCCCTTTTCTCCACACCCTCTGCAGCATTTATTGTTTCTAGATTTTTTTAATGATGGCCATTCTGACTGGTATCAGGTGATACCTCATTGTAGTTTTGATTTGCATTTCTCTTATAATTAGTGACGTTGAGCATCCTTACATGTGTTTGTTGGCAATTTGTATATCTTCTTTGAAGAAATGTCTATTTAGGTCTTCTGCCCATTTTAGGATGGGGTTGTTTGTTTTTTTGATATTGAGCTGCATGAGCTCCTTGTATATTTTGGAGATTAATCCTGTGTCACTTGCTTCATTTGCAAATATTTTCTCCCATTCTGAGGGCTGTCTTTTCATCTTGTTTATGGTTTCTTTGCTGTGCAAACTTTTAAGTTTCATTAGGCCTATTTGTTTGTTTTTATTTCCATTTCTTTAGGAGGTGGGTCAGAAAGGATCTTGCTGTGATTTATGTCATAGAGTGTTCTGCCTGTGTTTTCCTCTATGAGTTTTATAGTGCCTGGCCTTACATTTAGGTCTTTAATCCATTTTGAGTTTATTTTTGTGTATGGTGTTAGGGAGTGTTCTAATTTCATTCTTTTACATGTAGCTGTCCAGTTTTCCCAGCACCACTTATTGAAGAGGCTGTCTTTTCTCCATTGTATATCCTTGCCTCTTTTATCAAAGAGAAGTTGACCATATGTGTGTGGGTTTACCTCTGGGCTTTCTATCCTGTTCCATTGATCTATCTTTCTGTTTTTGTGCCAGTACCATACTGTCTTGATTACTGTAGCTTTGTAGTATAGACTGAAGTCTGGGAGCCTGATTCCTCCAGCTCCATTTTTCTTTCTCAACAGTGCTTTGGCTATTCGGGGTCTTTTGTGTTTCCATACAAATTGTGAAATTTTTTCTTCTAGTTCTGTGAAAAATGCCAGTGGTAGTTTGATAGGGATTGCATTGAATCTGTAGATTGCTTTGGGTAGTAGAGTCATTTTCACAATGTTGATTCTTCCAATCCAAGAACATGGTTTATCTCTCCAACTGTTTGTATCATCTTTAATTTCTTTCATCAGTGTCTTAAAGTTTTCTGCATACAGGTCTTTTGTCTCCTTAGGTAGGTTTATTCCTAGGTATTTTATTCTTTTTGTTGCCATGGTAAATGGGAGTGTTTCCTTAGTTTCTCTTTCAGATTTTTCATCATTAGTGTATAGGAATGCAAGAGATTTCTGTGCATTAATTTTGTATCCTGCTACTTTGCCAAATTCACTGATTAGCTCTAGTAGTTTTCTGGTAGCATCTTTAGGATTTTCTATGTATACCATCATGTCATCTGCAAATAGTGACAGTTTTACTTCTTTTCCAATTTGAATTCCTTTTATTTCTTTTTCTTCTATGATTGCTGTGACTAAAACTTCCAAAACTATGTTGAATAATAGTGGTAGGAGTAGACAACCTTGTCTTGTTCCTGATCTTAGTGGAAATAGTTTCAGTTTTTCAACAATGAGAATGATGTTGCCTGTGGGTTTGTCATATATGGCCTTTATTATGTTGAGGTAAGTTCCGTCTATGCCTACTTTCTGGAGGGTTTTTATCATAAATGGGTGTTGAATTTTGTCAAAAGCTTTGTCTGCAGCTATTGAGATGAGGATATGGTTTTTATCCTTCAATTTGTTAATACGGTGTATCACATTGATTGATTTGCATATATTGAAGAATGCTTGCATTCCTGGGATAAACCCCACTTGATCATGGTGTATGATCCTTATAATGTGCTGTTGGATTCTGTTTGCTAGTATTTTGCTGAGGATTTTTGCATCTATGCTCATCAGTGTTATTGGCCTGTAGTTTTCTTTCTTTGTGACATCTTTGTCTGGTTTTGGTATCAGGATGATGGTGGCCTCATAGAGTGAGTTTGGGAGTGTTCCTCTCTCTGCTATATTTTGGAAGAGTTTGAGAAGGACAGGTGTTAGCTCTTCCCTAAATGTTTGATAGAATTCACCTGTGAAGCCATCTGGTCCTGGATTTTGTTTGTTGGAAGATTTTTTTTTTTTTTTTTTTGCAGTACACAGGTCTCTCACTATTGTGGCCTCTCCCGTTGCGAAGCACAGGCTCCAGACATGCAGGCTCAGCGGCCATGGCTCATGGACCCAGCTGTTCTGCAGCATGTGGGACCTTCCTGGACCGGGGCACGAACCCCTGTCCCCTGCATCAGTAGTTGGACTCTCAACCACTGCGCCACCAGGGAAGCCCTGTTGGAAGATTTTTAATCCCAGTTTCAATTTCAGTGCTTGTGATTGGTCCATTTACATTTTCTATTTCTTCCTGGTTCAGTCTCAGAAGGTTGGCTTTACTAAGAATTTGTCCGTTTATCCCAATTTGTCCATTTTATTGGCATATATTTGCTTGCAGTAATCTCTTATGATCCTTTGTATTTCTGCAGTGTCAGTTGTTACTTCTTTTTCATTTCTAATTCTTTTGATTTGAGACTTCTCCCGTCTTTTTATTGATGATTCTGGCTAATGGTTGACCAATTTGTTTATCTTCTCAAAGAACCAGCTTTTAGTTTTATTGATCTTTGCTATCGTTTCCTTCATTTCTTTTTCATTTATTTCTGATCTGATATTTATGATTTCTTTCCTTCTGCTAACTTTGGGGTTTTTTTGTTCTTCTTTCTCTAATTGCTTTAGGTATAAGGTTAGGTTGTTTATTTGAGATGTTTCCTGTTTCTTGAGGTAGGATTGTATTGCTATAAACTTCCCTCTTAGAACTTCTTTTGCTGCATCCCATAGGTTTTGGCTCGTCCTGTTTTCATTCTCATTTGTTTCTAGGTACTTTTTGATTTCCTCTTTGATTGCTTCAGTGATCTCTTGGTTATTTAGTAACATATTGTTTAGCCTCCATGTTTGTGTATCTTATGTTTTTTTCCCTGTAATTGATTTCTAATCTCATAGCGTTGTGGTCAGAAAAGATGCTTGATAGGATTTCAATTTTCTTAAATTTACCAAGGCTTGATTTGTGGCCCAAGATATTATCTATCCTGGAGAATGTTCCATGAGCACTTGAGAAGAAAGTGTATTCTGTTGTTTTTGGATGGAATGTCCTATAAATACCAATGAAGTCCTTTTTTTAAGTGTATCATTTAAAGTTTGTGTTTCCTTATTTAAATTCATTTTGGATAATCTGTCCACTGGTGAAAGTGGAGGGCTAAAGTCCCCTACTATTATTGTGTTATTGTCAATTTCCACTTTTTTGGCTGTTAGCATTTGCCTTATGTATTGAGGTGCGCCTATGTTGGGTACATAAATATTTACAATTGTTATATCTTCTTCTTCAGCTGATCCCTTGATCATTCTGGAGTGTCCTTCTTTGTCTCTTTAATAGTCTTTATTTTAAAGTCTATTTTGTCTGATATGAGAAATGCTATACCAGCTTTCTTTTGATTTCCATTTGCATGGAATATCTTCTTCTATCCCCTCATTTTCAGTCTGTATGTGTCCCTAGGTCTGAAGTGAGTCTCTTGTAGACAGCACATATATGGGTCTTATTTTTGTATCCATTCAGCCAGTCTGTCTTTTCGTTTAAGCATTTAATCCATTTATATTTAAGGTAGTTATCAATATGTACGTTCATATTACCATTTTCTTAATTGTTTTATGTTTGTTACTGTAGGTCTTTTCCTTCTCTTGTGTTTCCTGCCTAGAGAAATTCCTTTAGCATTTGTTGTAAAGCTGGTATGGTGGTGCTGAATTCTCTTAACTTTTGCTTGTCTGTGTTTTAATTTCTCCATCAAATCTGAATGAGATCCTTGCTGGGTATAGTAATCTTGGTTGTAGGTTTTTCCCTTTCATTACTTTAAATATGTCCTGCCACTCCCTTCTGGCTTGCAGAGTTTCTGCCGAAAGATTAGCTGTTAACCTTATGGGAATTCCCTTGTACGTTATTTGTTGCTTTTCCCTTGCTGCTTTTAATATTTTTTCCTTGCATTTAATTTTTGATAGTTTGATTAATATGTGTCTTGGCGTGTTTCTCCTTGGATTTATCCTCTATGGGACTCTCTGCACTTCCTGGACTGGACTGACTATTTCCTTTCCCATATTAGGGAAGTTTTCAACTATAATCTCTTCAAATATTTTCTCAGTCCCTTTCTTTTTCTCTTCCTCTTCTGGGACCCCTATAATTCAAATGTTGGTGTGTTTAATGTTGTCCCAGAGGTCTGTGAGACTCTCCTCAATTCTTTTCATTCTTTTTTTTTATACTGCTCTGTGGTAGTTATTTACTCTATTTTATCTTCCAGGTCAATTATCCGTTCTTCTGCCTCAGTTATTCTGCTATTGATTCCTTTTAGAGAATTTTTAATTTCATTTATTGTGTTGTTCATCACTGTTTGTTTGCTCTTTAGTTCTTCTAGGTCCTTGTTAAACGTTTCTTGTATTTTCTCCATTTTATTTCCAAGATTTTGGATCAGATTTACTGTCATTACTCTGAATTCTTTTTTAGGTAGCCTGCCTGTTTCCTCTTCATTTGTTTGGTCTGGTGAATTTTTACCTTGCTCCTTCATCTGCTGTGTGTTTCGCTGTCTTCTCATTTTGCTTAACTTACTGTATTTGGGGTCTCCTTTTCACAGGCTACAGGTTCGTAGTTCCCATTGTTTTTTTTTGTCTGCTCCCAGTGGGTAGGGTTGGTTCAGTGTGTTGTGTAGGCTTCCTGGTGGAGGGGACTGGTGCCTGTGTTCTGGTGGATGAGACCGGAACTTGTCTTTCTGGCGGGCAGGACCGTGTCCAGTGGTGTGTTATGGGGTGTCTGTGATCTTAGTATGATTTTAGACAGCCTCTCTGCTAACAGGTGGGGTTGTGTTCCTGTCTTGCTAGTTGTTTGGCATAGGGTGTCCAGCACTGTAGCTTGCTGGTTATTGAGTGGTGCTGGGTCTTAGCATTGAGATGGAGATCTCTGAGAGAGCTTTCGCCGTTTGATGTTACTTGGGGAGGTCTCTGGTTGAACCAGTGTCCTGAACTCAGCTCTCCCACCTCAGAGGCTCAGGCCTGACACTCAGCCAGAGCACCAAGACCCTGTCAGCAACTTCACTCAGAAGAAAGGGAGGAAAAAAAAGAAAGAAAGAAAGAAAAAAATAAAATAAAGTTATTAAAATAAAAAATTTTTTAATATTATTAAAAGTAAAAATATAAAAAAGGAAAGAAAGTAGAGATCAACTAAACCAAAAAACAAATCCACCAATGATAACAAGTGCTAAAAAGTATACTAAAACAAAAACAAAGAAACAGAAAGACAGAACTCTAGGACAACTGGTAAAAGCAAAGTTATACAGACACAATTATACAAAGAAGCATACACATACACACTCACAAAAAGAGAAAAAGGAAAAAAAGATATATTTAAAAAATAAATAAAGGAAGAGAGCAACCAAATCAGTAAACAAATCTACCAATGATTATAAGCTCTAAATACTAAAGTAAACATAAAACCAGAAACAAATTAGGTGCAGAAAGCAAACCCCAAGTCTACAGTTGCTCCCATAGTCCACCTACTCAATTTGGGATGATTCGTTGTCTATTCATGTATTCCACAGATGCAGGTACATCAGGTTGATTGTGGAGCTTTAATCCGCTGCTTCTGAGGCTGCTGGGAGAGATTTCCCTTTCTCTTCTTTGTTCTCACAGCTCCTGGGGCTCAGCTTTGGATTTGGCCCTGCCTCTGCATGTAGGTATCCTGAGGGCATCTGTTACCGCCCAGACAGGACGGGGTTAAAGCAGCGGCTGATTAGGGGGCTCTGGCTCACTCAGGCCAGGGGGGAGGGAGGGGCACGGAATGCGGGGCGAACCTGCGGCGGCAGAGACTGGTGTGACATTGCAACAGCCTGAGGCACGCCGTGTGTTCTCCCAGGGAAGTTGTTCCTGGATCACAGGACTCTGGCAGTGGCTGGCTGCACAGGCTCCTGGGAGGGGAGGTGTGGATAGTGACCAGTGCTTGCACACAGGCTTCTTGGTGGTTGCAGCAGCAGCCTTAGCATTTCATGCTCATCTGTGGTGTCAACGCTGATAGCTGCGGCTCACGCCCGTCTCTGGAGCTCATTTAGGTGGTGCTCTGAATCCCCTCTCCTCACGTACCCTGAAACAATGGTCTCTCCCTCTTAAGCCGGTCCAGGCTTTTTCCTGGACTCCCCTCCCGGCTAGCCGTGGCACACTAGCCCCCTTCAGGCTGTGTTCACGCAGCCAACCCCAGTCCTCTCCCTGGGATCCGACCTTCGAAGCCCGAGCCTCAGCTCCCAGCCCCACCCACCCCGGCAGGTGAGCAGACAAGCCTCTCGGGCTGGTGAGTGCCGGTCGGCACTGATCCTCTGTGCGGGAACCTCTCCGCTTTGCCCTCTGCATCCCTGTTGCTGCGCTCTCCTCCGCAGCTCCGAAGCTCCCCCCCTCCACCACCCGCAGTCTCCGCCCGCGAAGGGGCTTCCTAGTGTGTGGAAACCTTTCCTCCTTCACAGCTCCCTCCCACTGGTGCAGGTCCCATCCCTATTCTTTTGTCTCTGTTTATTCTTTTTTCTTTTGCTCTACTCAGGTACGTGGGGAGTTTCTTGTCTTTTGGGAAGTCTGAGGTCTTCTTCCAGTGTTCAGTAGGTGTTCTGTAGGAGTTGTTCCACATGTAGATGTATTTCTGATGTATTTGTGGGGAGGAAGGTGATCTCCATGTCTTACTCCTCTGCCATCTTGAAGGTCCCTCTTATTAGTTTTTGTAAGTTGTTTTTTTCTAGGTTATCCATTTCATCAAAGTACATTGTCACTAAGTGTTCACAATATCCTCTTATCATTTTACTGTGTGTTGGATCTGTAGCAATGAGCATTCCTAACAGTTATTTGTGCATTCTTTATTTTTTCTGACCAAGTCTCTCAGAGAATTTATTAACTATGGTTGGTGCTCCTTATGGTTTATATGTTTTCTATATCCATAATTTCTGCTCCTAAATCTAATTTTCTTCTTTCTATTCTCTTTGGAGTCTTGTCATGGATGCTATGCTCATTGATTTTTTTCTAGCTTTTTAAAAACTTCTAATACATGCATTTAAGGTCATAAATTTCCCTCTAAGTACAGCTTTACTGGTATCCCACAAATTTTTGTATAAAGTGGTTTCATTATCATTCAGGTCAAAGTATTTCTAATCCCCACTGTATTTTTTCTTTGATCCATGGGTTTTTTATACATGTATCTCTTATTTCAAAGCACATTGTGATATTATAGTTATCTTTTTTGCTATTAACTTCTCATATAAATGCATTATGGTAAAACATCATATTCTGTGTGTCTTCAATCCTTTCAAATGTGTTGAGACTTACTTTATGGCACAAAATATGATCAATTTTTGTCACTCTTCCATGTGTTCTCGTAAAGAATGCATATTCTGCAGTTTGAAAGGAGCACTGTTATACATATATTTATTAGGTCACGGACAGTTGCTAATGGTGTTATTCAAGTCTTCTCTACCCAATCACTGGGCCCTAGCCCATGAGACTCCTGAAAGCTCCACTCTCAGCCACCCAGCCGGAGTTGACAAATGCCCCCATCAAGGAGGGAGTGGTTGAGGGCAGCAAAGTTAAACAGTAAGTTCACTGCCCGAAGTCCATGTTTTCCCCCATCCTGGCCCCATAATCCTTCACTCTCTTGTTAGCACTCTGATAACTTCCAATAGATTTTGTGTGTGTCCAGATGTTTTAGCTAAATTCAGTGAGATATTTTATTTGAAATGCTAGTCTGCTCTCACCAAGAACACACCCCGTTTGTTCTCTCTCTCCCCCTGGAATGTGAGGTCTATAAGACCAATGACTTTATTGCTATTGTGACTCCAGTGCTTAGAAGAATGCATAGAGTAGGTGCCTAATAAGTATATGTTGAATGAATGATGAAATACATACTTCCACTACAACACTACAACTGATTCTTCTTGGCTCAGCAACTTTCCAAACACTTTTTTCCAGAAAGAAAGCCTTTCAGAGGCCCAACTTTTTGGCTGGCTACTGCAGATCTTTAAGCTCTACATCTAGAATAATTGGATAGTTACCCTTTCTAATCATGTCTGTAAAAGCCCCAGGAGTGTTTAATTCATTGACCATTATAAAATGCTTTATCATCTTCAAATTAAAGTTAGAAAGTACCAAGTGATGTGCTTAATTAAAAGAACTTTAATTCCACATGCGCTTAAGATTAATGTGATGGCACAAAAAGGAGAAGCAATAGGGACTCTCCACGTGAGAAAATAACATTAATTATTGTGTTTGGGTTGACAAGTCTTTCATCTGATAAATTCCGGGAGTGTGAAGACATCTGAAATGTCTGTTTATTCCCAGTTATTTCCCCAGGGAGTTTTAAAAGATTTCTCCAAGCAAGGTAACTTTTGCCTTCATTTAAAACACAGTTCAGGTATTAATATACAATTTATACAAAGAAAAAAACAGAGATGGCATAAACTTATTCAAGGTCATAAAAATAAGTCATTAAGTTTTGAACCCATGGCCCTATCTCTAGACTAGGTTCTGGGCCATTATATAAATGGTCGAGTTTTAAATTGTTAGAAGGACATTTGAAAGACCAATAAAAATCAAAGAAGATTCTAACTTTGAAAAACAAGTGAAATAAGATTTGTAGGTAAGTGGGTATCAACATCCTGGGAAATCTCCTAGAAATGAATCACCTCAAAATTTTTTCTCACTTGTTCAAGCCTTGTTCTTCTACTGCTTTCCTTCTATCCCTTTCTAGGAGTTAAAAGGACAGGCTAAGGGGTGAGGGGCATCTACTCTGCTTTCTGTGGACAGCCCCACTGCTGACTGACCTAGTACCACGGAAGCCCTTCATCTCGGCCAGTGATTAGTGGTTTGAGGATCCCTAAAATTGGATGTCTACAGTTGGGTATTCAAAGACGGCAAGGCATTTTATATGTCCAATGAATTACAAACTTCACTTGCTTTAATTAGATCAGAAAAGGTTAACTGTCCAGAAATCCTAGATGAAGAGCTAAAAGAGATGAAGTAGCCAGCCAAAAAGTGTAGTCTTCAAGGATCTAGGTACCCAAAGCTAGATCTCATGCAGGCTGCTCAGCTGAGCTAACTTAAGAGGGTGGATATATTCTATTCACTGTGAACCTCCTGGACCTAGGCTGACCCTGGCACATATTAGGAGTATCAGAGTGGCAAGTGGCAAGTTGTAGAAAGCCTGGCTCATTTACCCCAAATAATTAAAGTATATTGGTGCCTGGTAACAATCAGTGGACTTTGTTATTAGTATTATCATTGTGAACTCAAGAATTTTGTGTATTTGATACTTTGCAATCCATTGTAGTCATTAATGCTTTTTCAATTTAAAATGCCATCATGATGGACCTAGAGAGTATCATACTAAGCAGAGTAAGTCAGAAAGAGAAAGACAAACATTATATTATATCACTTATATGTGGAATCTAAAATATGACACAAATGAACTTATCTATGAAACAGAAACAGACTCATAGACATAGAGAACAGACTTGTGGTTGCCAAGGTTGGGGGATCAGGGACTGGATGTCTGGGACTAGCAGATACAAACTATTATATATAGGATGGATAGAGAACAAGGTCTTATTATATAGCATGGGGAACTATATTCAATATCTTGTAATAAACCATAATGGAAAAGAATATGCAAAAGAATATATATGTGTGTGTGTGTGTATAACTGAACCACTTTGCTATACACCAGAAACTAACACAACATTGTAAATCCTGTTTACTCCACATACTTGCCAACATGTGACACTTGAAACTTTGACAGTATTCTTTACCTTCTTAATTTTAGCTATTCTGTGAGGTGTTCAGCAGGAATTTATTGGAGTTAATTTGCATTTTCCTGCTACCTAATGAAGTTGGGCACATTTTCCTATGTTCGTCTCCCATTTAGATATCATCTTTTCTTACATTTGCTAGTTAAGTGAATTCATGGCAGGGAGGGCCTTTGGGTTAGCATTCATATGGGGTACAACATTCTCATATCCTGGGCCCACTCTGAGAGGTCTATCTATCTCTTCCCCAAACCTCCTTATTCCTCTCCGTCAACTGTGTGTCTTTTAACTTCTGGACCATTCAGCTAACCTAATTGCCACATCCTGTGAATTGGGATAGATTGATGCCTCCAGGTGTCTCTCTTTCTAGAAAACGTGGAGAAAGTTTGAGTTTCTACCTACTATGAATTGTTCCTTCTCCACTGTCCTGCAGACCACACCTGAGGGGACGCAATGCTTCGCCAGGGCACCTTGGACTGATTCACCTCAAACAACCTCACGCAGCCAAAGCTGTGGGCTACAGAAGTAGGCACACTAGGAGTATGAGTCAACTCTGCATGTATCTTATTTATGCCTCAAGATCTGCTCAGATCTAACCCCATATTTCTGCTCAATCTGATAAGGGAATCCTACTGGGCATGCTCCAACTTTATAGCTTGAAATATATCAACCGATGGGCAACTTTTGTTGCATGATCACCCAGTGAACTATGATAAGACTTTTGGTCTCTCCCAGAGCCTAGTAGCAAAGCAAGAGCTCTTTCTCAAAAGGAGAAGAGCTGCTTGCTGAAGAGGATCTGATTTTTCTCTAAAGTCCTAGAGACACTGCTATTATTTTTCTAATTGGAGTTTAGCAGAGCTACATAAAATTCTGATTTTCCCAGACATTTCAGACACCATTGGGTCTTAAGGGCTGACCAACCAACTAAAAATCCACAGAACAGACCCAGTGAAAGGCCTACAGCCATAAATCTGGACAATAACCTCAACATCTTATACCTCTGACAAGACTGACAGAGGGCAATACTCTTACAACTACAGTCACTATTGTGTCTAGATAACAGATTTCTTTACTGGTACCTAACAAAATCTATTTCTGGTTATGGGTGTGCCTCTGACACCCACAACCAGAATAGACTCTGCACAGGCCCTGCTTCTTCACATCACTAGCTTTGGACCTAAAGTTCTGCGGCAGGGGTCTTGATCGGCAGAGCCTAGACCCGATGTCCAAGCCGTAGCTGAGGGGGAGGCTCAGAAAGCAAATACCTAGCTTTTTTCAGACATTTCTGAACATAAGAAGGGGATTCAGACACTGAGCAGTCAAAATGAAAATAAAAGTCCACTTCATTAAGCATTGAATAGATGTTTGTTGATCTGAATTAAACTAATCCCGCTCCTATCCTTTCACATCATGGTAAAATGTGAGAAAGTGCGAGCCAATGTTTAACAGCTGGTCCCACAGCACAGGGACGCCTGGGAATTTGACCCTGCATTTACTCCTTGCAACACTGCTCTCCAGAATATAGTGAGTTAAGATAAATATATGATTTAACTGTATGCCATTCTCTAACAAACAGATTGTACCTTGTTAAGAAAATAAATCATAGGTTCCTTAAAAAACTAAAAATAGAACTACCATATGATTCTGCAATCTCACTCCTGGGCATATTTCCAAAGAAAACTCTAATTTGAAAAGATACATTGCACCCCAATGTTCATAGCAGCACTATTTACAATAGCCAAGACATGGAAGCAACCTAAATGGCCATCAACAGATGAATGGATAAAGAAGATGTGGAACACGTACACAATGGAATATTACTCAGCCATAAAAAAGAATGAAGTAATGCCATGTGCAGCAACATGGATGGATTTAGAGATTGTCATACCGCATGAAGTAAGTCAGACAGAGAAAGACAAATATCAGACGATATCACTTATGTGTGAGTCTAAAAAAAATGATACAAATGAAGTTATTCACAAAACAGAAATAGACTCACAGACATAGAAAACAAACTTAAGGTTACCAAAAGGGAAAGGGGAGGGAGGGATAAATTAGGAGTTTGGGATTAATAGATACACACTACTATATATAAAATAGATAAACAACAAGGACTTAATTTATAACACAGGGAACTATATTTAATATCTTATAATAACCTATAATGGAAAAGAATCTGAAAAAGAATATATATATGTAAATACATATATATACATATATACATATATATATATAACTGAATCACTCTACTGTACACCTGAAACTAACACAACATTGTAAATCAACTATACGTCAATAAAAAAATAAAATAAATTATCTCTTTGAATAGATGGTTGAACTTCCTGTTACAAAAATCTTGGAATTCTGTATCAGTTAGTGTTATTTATGTTGTAAAAAATCAAAACTCAAATGAGCTTAATAAAGTGAATCTATAACCAGAAGTAGTTCTTAGTTCAGGCAGACTGATTGTCCAGTTCAGAAAATGTTGCCTAGGATCCAATTTATCTTTATTTCTGTGCACTGCCTTCTACGGTCTCAGTTTCCTGTACGGGCATTACACATACCCACCGACCCCTCCCACCAACACACACACACACACACACACACACACACACACGCAGACTCTACCTGTAGTGGTAGCCAAATAGATGCCTTAGTTATAAACCTGAGAGACTCACATGCATATTTTAGTAAATGTTGTAGAAGAAAGTGGAAGCTTCTCTTTTCCAGAAAAACTTGGCAAATATCTCCTCACATCTTAAAGCCTTTGATTGGTTTATGTGTCCATCTCTAATCCCAGTACTATAACTGGGAAACTGGGATGACCAGCTTAATTTAAGATTATCAAAACCCAACCTTGAAACCAGGAATAGGTAAATCAACCCCCCCAAAACTGAAAGAGAATGAAAAAGAGTGGATCCATCAAAAGAAACATCTTAGAAAGGCAGGGGACTGTAGGTATAAAAAGAAGGAAATCGGTATGAGAAGACGCATAATAAAAGCCCAACATGGATTGGTTTGAATTTTCTGTGTAATTGCAGCTACCCCCTTTCTTGAGTGATTAAGAACTATGCAGTCTATTAAACACTATTACTACTATGCCATTTTTAAAGATTAAATGATTTTTCAGTGATGGAATCCATTCATTGTTCCTAAGTGATCAACTTTCTCAAATTTTCATATGCTAAGTGTTGTATGTCAATCCAGAAACTCAGAGTGGATGTTTCTATTTGACTCTGCACTGATGATATTAAACACTGCTGTTAGGGACACCAGGGAGTGTCACATACAGACTCACAAGCTCTACCTGTGTCCTTAGGCACCATGCCCTTTGACTATTCTTTAGATCAGAATTCCTCAAGATGTTTCCAGTGCTAAGAATGATCTCCAAAATTATTGTGAAAATCATCTGTCTAGTTCAAACATCCCAAATTGAGGGTCCTGAAAATCATGATCACTTGGGGACTTCTGTCTCTAAAAATGTCTTGAACTTGTGGATTTTCACGTCCCAACAAGCGACACCACCTTGTGCAGTGTATCTGCTTCTTTCTTTCTCCAAGAGTTCCCTTGAAACATCAAAATCAATCCCTGAACTGTCACAGCAGCTTAAGAAGTCTGTCCTCCTACAGTACAATTATATCTCATGAAAAACCAATAGTATGCTAAAACATTTTTAAAACACAACTAAATTTTGCAGCACCAGTTGACACTGACTTATTGTAGCTAAGCTCACTGTCTCTGGCACCCAACTGAGTAACTGGGAATAATGCATTTTTAACTACCGGTGACAACCTTTGAATTGGAAACAGCTTAGGAAGGAGGGGAAGGGGACAGGTACATCACTTGGTGCAGAAACAGGCAGCAAGACATTTGGCTTCCTCTGTACCTGGGCTCTGAAAGAACACCAGGCAAGCTGCCAACTTTCATTCTGATGCCCCGGAGGCAAAATACATGCTGGGATCGCACTGCCACTTCCAAGAGAGACATTTTTGCCTTTGTGGACGCCCTATCTGGAAGTCCACGGCTTAGTGTCGCTGGCTTTCTTCACTGCCCATCTTACTCAGCAAACCCGGGAGGAGAGAGTGCTAGGGAAGCATTTTCATGTATTCACTTTTCACATCCTGTCATTTGCCATGACCTCAGGGAGAGAGTACGTGGCATTTGTCAAAGCAGCAGAGACAACCTGTCTGGGGAACTTTTATTCAGGTTGTTTTCTAATTTGAGATGGCAGCAATCTGTAGGAATAGCTCTGGCAAGTATGAAGAAGAAGAAAACCAGAGGCTCTCTGCCTTTGTAGCCATGTTATTTCTGATGATGCTGAATTATATTAAGAGAATTAATACTTTGAAGTTGAACCATACTTGTCTAATTGTATCACCCCCTGAGAAGTAAATGTCTTTTGTAAAGTAGCAAAACAGACCAAGTGTTTCCTTTAAAAGTCTTCCCTTTTATATATCTAGTTGTTTCCCAAACCACAGAGACTCTTATATTTTTACATTACTATTCATCATTAGAACATTAGAGAAAATATTTGTATCACTTCCAAACCTCACCAACATCACAATAACTTTTATTATCCCATACATTTTGGCCGTTCACAATGTGTTAACAGAATTTACATCATAATCATGGTGTAAATCACTGTACTCTTAGAGTAAATAATATTTTATGTTCGCCCTGATTTCATAGAACATTATTTAATAAACATTATCCCAACTTGTCTGTACGTAATAGAAATCATTTTATTTTATATTATTCCATTGAATATTGGTGAACAGTATTTCATTAAACAATTCTTCTATTGTTGGACATTTAAGTTGTTCCAAATTATACTATAAATAATGCTGCAATGAACATCTTGTGGCAGGGAAATTTGCGGGGGGCGGGAAAAAGACTTGTTTTTCTAATTACAAAAGCAACACGTGTTGCTCATTGCCTAAAACATGGAAAACAAAGTAAAACCTAAAAACCAAAAAAATTATCTATAGACCCACTACCCAGAAATAACTATTTTCACTTTGGTGATGTCTTTCCAGCTTTTTTCCTCCACGCATTTAACGAATTTTTTCAATGTGATATTATATATAGTACTTTGTATCTTTTCCCTTCACAGTAAATCATGTGTATTTCTCTATGTAATTACATATTCATAAAGTCTGATAGGCTTCAGCTTTATAAACAGTCACACGTGAGTCTGAATCAAATTTCCATAATATACCAGATATGTCGCTTTCAGGTGTTGTATAATACCTCCAGGCATTAGGTTGTTATGAGGATTAAATTTTGAAGTATACTTAAGTGCATTAAGCGGTACATATTAAATACAGGAGTCCCCTCTTACCTGGGGGTATATGGTCCAAGACCCCCCAGTGATGTCAGAAACTGCGGATAGCACTGAACCCCAACTATACTATGTTATTTTCTACACATACCTACCTGTGATAAAGTTTAATTTACATATTAAACAGTAAAGGAGTAATGACAATAACTAGTAATAAAATAGAACAATTATAACAATATGCTGTAATAAAAGTTATGTGAATGTGGTCTCTTCCTCTCTTTTGAAATACCTTATTGAACAAATTTAATACCTTCTCCATCTTAACTAAGCACAAATCATGCACTGTGGCCACAACTTTTGGAGTTTGAGGTGCAACAACTAAACTAGCACAGATTTCTTTTTCCTTCTTCACAATTTCAAGAATAGAAGATTTATTCTTACCGCAGATCTTAGCAACCTGAGCATAAAATTGTTTTTCTTGCCTTATTCAGTGGAGAATTTTTACCTTTTCACTTAAAGGAAGCACTATATGGTTTCTCTTTGGCTTATCCGAAATGACAGCATCGTTACTCTTGCGAGTTGGGGGTCACTATTTAGTAAAATCAGGTTCACTTAAACACAAGCACTGTGATACCACAATGGTGTATCTGATAACTGAGATGGCTATTAAGTGACTAACAAATGGACAAAGGGATGATTCACGTCCCTGGAGGGGGTGGAGCAGGAAGGTGCGAGAGTTCATCCTGCTTCTCGGAATGGTATGCAATTTAAACTTAGGAATTATTTCTGGAATCTTCCATTTAATGTTACACTTATTACTACTATTATCCACGATTTTAATTGCTCCATATAATTTTATTGTATAGAGAGCATAATTAACTCATCCCTAATTATTGAATATTTAAGTAATTCCCACTTTTTCAGTGTTATAAAGAAAAAGACCATAAACATCTTCGTATGACTAACAATGCATGTATCCCTCTAATTCCTTAGCATAAATACATAGGAACATAATCGCTGTGTCAAAGGATAGAATTGTTTTTGGATTGTTTAATGCGTGTGGCAAAAAACAGTCCAGAAAATTTGTACCAATGTATACTCCTGCACACAACTCACCGCCCTTCCAATTTGTTGGCAAGAAAAACCGATTGATATAAGGAAAGATAAAAATATACGAGCCAAGTTTTCAGAAAAAACCTCTGCATAACTGAGGATGGAACTGATATAATCTGATAAGTGCAACCAATGATGTACTTCTTTCATTCAAATTTTCGTGTGCTATTACTGCTACTAAATTGAGTTTGAAAATCAACTGCCTTAGAAGAAGGGCTTCAAATCACAGCATCAAAGTGTCAAGCTAGGGCTTTTAAAAAGTAATGAAGCATATTCCAAGCACATTACTTTAAAAATGTATTACTAACACTTTTGTAAGAACAAATGTTTGAGCACATAACAAAGCAAGACTCAAGAAGGTAACAAATATTCCTGATAATATTGTTGCTGATATTAGAGACAACCCATCTCACATTTCAAGAATCTATATTGTAATTTAATAATGTAAGATATTATATTGTTTCTAAAATATTCACATATCACAGGATAGATATTTGACACTTTTTACTTAAATGCATAAAACCAACAGCCTAACAAATTCACAAATGTCTCATTATACAAAAGCTATACTATATCATCCAATAAAATAAAAGAGTTGCATTAAATTCCTTACATTGCTGGATATCATTACTGGGTCTCTGTCATAGCAAAAGCTTACGCTGTACAGGAAATGCTTTAGTATCTTTTATTAAGAGATTCCTTCACGAAAACTTTAAAAAAGGAAACGAGATTAGGTAGTCTACAGAGATTACTCAAACAGCCCCAAATTAAGACACTTTATTGATTTTATAAATATTGGGTTGAAACTTACCATAACGTCCCTGAATGAACAAAACGCTTTGACTGCCAGACACTTATCAGAGTCCATGAACTGTCAGACAAGTATATCTCCTGAACTCTCAAGGAGAAAATCCTTCTCCTAATGGCCAATGGATAATGACATTAAGAAGATAGCACCTGGGGGGATTCCCTGGTGGCGCAGTGGTTGAGAGTCCGCCTGCCAATGCAGGGGACGCGGGTTCATGCCCCTGTCCGGGAAGATCCCACATGCCGCAGAGCGGCTGGGCCCGTGAGCCATGGCCGCTGAGCCTGCGCATCCGGAGCCTGTACTCCGCAAAGGGAGAGGCCGCAACAGTGAGAGGCCCGCGTACCGCAAAAAAAAAAAAAAAAAAAAGATAGCACCTGTCTTAGCAAACTATGCAGTCATTTAAAATAAATTAGTAAAGTCCCATAAAGATTTTAAGCCTTGATAACTGGAAGGGTGATCTTTCTACAGTTCAGGCTAAGACAGTAATGACATCACCCTGCAACCCTCTACTCTCTGCAGGCTGCCACCTTGCAGATGTGAATCCATCTGTTGCAAAGTGAATTAGAAAAGACTGTGGTTGAATCAGCAAAAATGTATCACCCCCCCTTCAGAAAAGTGACTCCATTTGTACCTGCCTTATACCACTGGATTAGTAGCATCATTCTCCCATAAAGCAAATCAAACATTGCTGCATCTTAACCTTGTAAGGTACTTGCCAAGAGTAAGATTTCATACTGCCTGCCATGACACTGTGACTTCATTTGTCGTTAACCAAAGTACAGCTCATTGCTGTTTTAGTTTTCATTTTATTACATACTCAAATTCTCAGATTTGCTTTCGTATCTGTGTCCCTACTTAGGATACAAAATGGTAAGTTAAACATTCTCTGCTCTCTACTATCTGTGTTATCTTGAATAAGTTTCTCAATCTCTCTGCACCCTAGTTTTCTCATTTGTAAAATAGGAATCAGAATACATTTCTTGTAGCATTGCTTTAGAGATTTCTAAAGATCTAGACCAAAGTTATAGCACAGTATCTGGCACATAATACACTGCTCAGTAAATCATAACCATTATCATTAATTTCAGTGTTTTATAATTGATATTCATCGTTACATTGTTAATAATACACGCCGAAGATTTTTTTCTAACAGACATTAGGTGCACCAAGCAGTTGGTGAGCAAATAAGACGCTGGCTTAACAAAAATAGTGCCATTGTTAAATAATACTTTATGCAGTTCAGATGAAAAAGTATCTATTTAAAACTAACTCAGTTCTAGACATTCATGCACAAAAAGTAGTAAAAAAAAATCTAAGAAACATGCTGTTTCTGACTTGCCTAAGTGGCAACCCCGCAGTAGTCAATTTCACATCAACAGAAGCTACTAGTCCAAGGCAGAGATGGGTTCAAGCCCATCTGCGCTCAGTGGACCACCACCCCGCACTGTACGTCACACTGTTTGAAAGCTGAACTTGATGGCAAACAGAGCGTCACTAGAGCTTACAGCCCACTCTGCTCTTTGTATTAAACGCTCACTAAACCAAGCCTCACGCACTCAACAAGACTGAAATGCAAGGTTTAAAAAAATCAAAACCGAATGAGGTATGCAAAAGTTGATGGCAAACGCTGAAGATGACCAAAAAACAACAGGACACATAAGTTAAAAGCCTCTAACAATCAAAAATAATGTTTTACATATTGAGGTAAAATTTCTACCCACTAAGTGCTCAGAAAACTACTGGGTATTCAATTTTAACCCCCTTTTTTTCTACCTTTTTTCTCTGTCCTCTGACCTAGTCTACACACCATGTCCAAGCTTACCAAACATTAGTTAACATATCAATTAAAAGTCGTCAGTGATCCTCCATAATTCACAGGATGAAGTCTCCAATTCTCTCCCTAACTCTGTGATTTCACATCCTGTCCACCTCTGCCTGCGCTTACCCTGTATTTAATAAGCTTGACTGCTTCTTGTACAACAAATATCTGCCTACCTTTGCCTGCCTTACCGCTTTTCGTCCTCTTCCATTATTGTCTAAACATCTTACCTTTCCCTCCAGACTCAATCCAAACATCAAACCTCAGAGCCCAGTTGTTAACGGTCAATGAGTAGATTCAGAAATCAATGAGGGTTGCAAGACTATGGGACTCGGGTTGCCCTCTGATGCTTCAAGAGAACTCCAGGTTTTCATGTGAAAGCTTCTCATTGCTCACATGACTTAAAACATTTTATGTGTAAGGAGACAACGCTCTGACAGACTAACTGCTGTGCTTTGCATTCTCAGTAATTTCTGATGGAAAAGCTTCCCTCTGTTCATCCTCCCATCACTGCCCACGCCCCCACCCCCATGCAGGTGCCCACAGAAAAGGTGCTCCTCTCACACCCACACCCACACCCACCTTTTACACTCTAGAAGCACCAACTGATGGAGGGAAGAAGCAAAACCCAAACTGACCGAGATTAAACATCCACTAATCCGAAGACTACAAGCTCAAAATATAAATTACATCCAGTTACTGAAGAGTTAAGTTTATTGCTCAGCTGAGTTTTGCGTCTGTGGACGCACCTGTCCCACGGATGCAAATGAGACCAGCACGGTGTGATCTTCCCAACAATCCGACTGCCCCATGATTCCTCTTTCCTCCAAAGTACTGAGAGTGTGTTGTCGTGAGCTGTTACTGAAGGCAATTTGTGTTTTTATCTCTTTGGGGGCCTCTTCCTCTACAAGATCATTCCTCAAGTTTCTGGAGGGGTCACATCTCTGTTCCACCATCCAGCCCCAATGCAGAACACTCCAGAGTAAGTCCTTTGTACTTTGCTGAGAATTATAATTAGGGAAAAGGACTAAAGGTATGAGAGGGAAGCAGGGAGCATAGATAGGTACACTGCTGCAAAGGCTGAACTAAATACTCATTTTGAACAAGGGACCGTAACTTTCATCATATTCTTAGAGGAATCTAAACCACTCAGCACCCGTGAAGGCCCTAGAGTCATGGCCCAAAGGCTTTCCCCCAACTGCCTGCCAGGGTATATCGAAAATGCTTCCTTGGAAATTAAGTTCCTGCTGCATGAGTGTAACATAGCCCTTTTGCAGAACATCAGTAGGTTTAGCCTAAATCAAGGAATTTTGCAGCCCAGGGATTTATTGATAAATTCCATGGGAGTACAGTTCTATTAGGAAAGGTTTTATATTTGCAACAAAAAACCTAGGACATGAAGATGGGAAGAAAGGTTTGTCTTTGCATAGGCTAACTTCTGTCCTGTTTCCTGCCAACACTTAATTGTGAAAGAATGAATCCCATCAGAAGAGTCCCTCCCAAAATATGGTGCTAGATTCCCAGCTGTCTCCCTACAGCTTAGGAATTCCATTTTTAAAAACACCTCTCTTCCCTGGAGCGATGATATGTGGTGTGTTCTGTATGCTAGTACGATGCCTTGCCTCACCCATTCCTTTATTTTTGTGTTTATCATCTACTACTTAAGACAGAGTGGGACATCGGGCTTGGGTTCATGCTGAGAAGTCCCACTGTGAAAGGAGACTTTCATCCACTAGCATTCGAAGGGTTGTTTTTTGGTGTTGACACAAGGCAGCCCTGGTGTTCAGAGGTCCAGGAGGCTTTGATAAATGGCTTCACATAAATCTGCTACTTCCATTTAAAGAAATAGTGCATTTTTTAATCTTCAGAAAAAGGAACTGTTCCCTGTGATGTGTCATTCAAATAGCCAGAGGCGTCTGGAGTTTCTAACAGCCGGAACACAAAGGAAAACGCCTCCCCCCA
The DNA here is from genome assembly GCF_963455315.2 of Globicephala melas. Lineage (NCBI taxonomy): Eukaryota > Metazoa > Chordata > Mammalia > Artiodactyla > Delphinidae > Globicephala > Globicephala melas. The sequence goes on along the minus strand of NC_083327.1, from coordinate 12,217,123 downwards.
TGATGCCACTTACACATTTTAACTCAAGCCAGAAGTTCCCTGTGGTTTGCTGAAAAGTAACCTAGTACCACCCAACAATACTTAGTAATTAACACAACATTGTAAATAAACTACACTTCAACTAAAAAATTTTTTTAATTTTAAAAAAAGAAAAAAAAGGCAATAAATAAAACAGATTTTAATAAAATCCGTCAACCAAAAAGAAAGAGAGAGAGAGAGAGAAAGGGAGGGAAGGAGGGAGGGAGGGAGGGAGGGAGGGAGGCAGCCCTCTAGGGTCAGTTAATGTCATGAACCAACCACAGCTGAGTTGCCAAGTTTTTCTGTATTCTCCTAATATTTTTCTAACCTCTTTTTAGCCTTTCCTATAAACAGATAGATCTTGTTGAGCAAACCTGCGTTTTTTAATTCTGGGGCAACCATAATTGCTACTTTAAAGCCTCAGTGTCACACTCCTTATTGAGACACGTGATAGTTTAATGAAGTGTTTTATTTCTGCATTTCAATATTCTTTACCTTAAATGTTAATCATCAAAGTTTGAAAACAGATGAAAAAAAACAGTCTCCAGACCATCCTGTATCATGACTTAAGTCTAACTTTGGCTATTTTTAACTTTCAAAAAATGGGTGTTCGTAGAGAAAACGATAAGGAACACACTTCTAAGGTGATGACAGTGCAGATGCTCTTGGTACCAGGCTCACGGCTTCCCAGGCTTTATTGAATTTATCCTTCACAACAACCCTGAGTCAGGTGCTATTATTATTCCAGTTTTAAAGCAGAAGAGAACTGAAGCTTTGGAGAGATTAATGACTATGACCAGTGTCACACAGCTAGAAAGATGAAGCAGGGATTTGGCCCCAGCTACAGGGTTTCAGAGTCCACAGCTATATCACCACACAGACCTGCCTTACAACGTGCCACCACTGAAGAGGGACACCCAGTAAATCCTGCTCCTGGACTGAAGAAGCCCCAAACTGCTGATTAAGGAAGGGAATTTGATTCCCTAAGTTACGTTGTCAAGATGGAGTTCTTATTCCCCAGACCATGTATTCCAAAGACCTAAATTCAATGAAGATATAAAACTGGGCAAGCCAATGTCCTAGTTTTCATATATCTCACTTAATCTTCAAAATGAAATTTCAGGTGGATTTTGTTATCTACATTGTCATAAAAGAAAATAAAAAAGAGACTCAGATAAGTTATGCAACTTACTCCTGGACTCACAGATAACAGAGAATAAAGCTAGCTCCAAAGATCATTCTACTAGATGGACCCACATTGGTTTGGGGCCAATCAGAAGCAGCAGAAACCATGGTAATCAGATGGATTCTTGTTCTAGGATTCTATCCAGTTCCAGGGCTGTAACAGCCCAAACGGCGGATAATGGGCTGGTGGATGACAAGTTCTGATGACCCCCTGAAATGGGTGTTCCTCATCCAACACAGTTCCCACCCCATTCCTAGTGGTTTACGCTATTATGAGTTCCATTACACACACACACACACACACACACACACACACACACATATCCTTCCAGAGATTTTTCCTTTTTTATGCCCATACAAGCACTATAGGATTTACTGAGAATTCTGGCATGTAACCAAACTGGGTTCTTGCCACAAACATTAAGAACAATTAGTTATGGCCACAGAAAACAATTAGAAGCTGGCAACTGAAGTGAAGTAAAACACGACAAACTCTGTTTGCGTCCCTAGAAGAAATTGCACATTTTAAATGATTCACTTATCTAGCTTTGCATTCCAAATGGATAAAATCAGTGCCAGCCTAAGACCAAGACTTTTATGGATTAAAATTTTTTAGTAGTGATATAAAAGTTGTTCAACATCTCAACTGGTAATGAAAACCTTCAAAGGTCATGCTTACCACTTCATACATCTCACCAATTTGCACACATCAAAAACCTAGTGGATATCTTTGATAGCTCCTTACCCTTTGTCCTTACACAAGTCCTTGCCCATGTGAAACCCTGCATTTAGAAATTTCACATTGGTGGGGAGGGGGAAGGGTAAGCTGGGACGAAGTGAGAGAGTGGCATGGACTTACATACACTACCAAGTGTAAAATAGATAGCTAGTGAGAAGCAGCCGCATAGCACAGGAAGATCGGCTCGTGCTTTGTGACCACCTAGAGGGGTGGGATGGGGAGGGTGGGAGGGAGACGCAAGAGGGAAGAGATATGGGGATATATATATATGTATAGCTGATTCACCTTGTTATAAAGCAGAAACTAACACACCATTGTAAAGCAATTATACTCCAATAAAGATGTTAAAAAAAAAAGAAACTTCACATTGAAAACAGAGAACATACCAACTAAAAAGGATCTCTATAATAGTTCCAAAAATTGATCATATATTATATGCAAAGAAACCCACAAAAATTCCAAAAATTATAACCAATACAAACTCTATTCTCTGATCACAATGCACTAACTCCACAAATGAAAGAAAAAAACAGGTAAAAAAAACTGTCAGGAAAGGTGAAAGCTCTATCTTCCTAACTCTTTAGTTTAAGAAAAAAACTACAAGAACTAAAAATAACAGTGATGAAAATATCACATATTTGAGCCTACAGAACACAGCAAAATTTGTAATGCTCAGTATCAGAGTGAACATAAGTGAAGTAACCATTTCATCTCAAGAAGCTAGAAAAAAATTAAAAATAACTTAAGGAAAGCAGAAAGAAGAAATTGACAAAGAACGTCAGAAATTTATAAATTATAAACCAGGAAACAAGTAGAACTAATAAATAGTTGTTTCTTAAAAATAAAATAATGAACTAAAATAAATAAGCCATTTGCATAATTAATTGAAAAAAAGAGACAGGGACAGAGAAATCACAAATATACAAAAATTCAAAATATAACCAGGGGGGCTTCCCTGGTGGCGCAGTGGTTGAGAGTCCGCCTGCCGATGCAGGGGACACGGGTTCGTGCCCCGGTCCGGGAAGATCCCACATGCCGCGGAGCGGCTGGGCCCGTGAGCCATGGCCGCTGAGAGCGGATCCGGAGCCTGTGTTCCGCAACGGGAGAGGCCACAGCAGTGAGAGCACCGCGTACCGCAAAAAAATAAAAAATAAAAAAGATTCTTTTTCTTTGATACAATTCCTAATGAATCTAATAAATGAACTCCTGAAAGACCAACATATAGGTGCTTATGAATAATAAGCATTTCAGAATAAGAAGATTTTCTCATAAATCTATCCCTGAGAAAAAGTCAGAAGCTCATACAATTTCCATAAAGTATCTTATGTTCTGCACTAAGTTCAGCTAGATGTCAAGAACTGTGAAAAGTCTGAGATTTTCCCATCTTGTAAGCTAACAAGTTAGCCTGCTGCAGTTTCCTTGATGATGGCAGAAGACATGAGATTCCCAGGTCAGAGACAAAGGACTGTATTCCTCATGGCACCCAGGCAGCATGAGCTCCACGTTTGCACTGTTTCTCCTCAGCCTCTAACTCCCAAGGCAGCAGGAGTTAGAGGGGGAGTCCAAATGCATGATGCTCACCCCAGGGGTTTGAGTCACTGCTGAGAAACTCTGAGCTTAGTCAAACCCACCTAACCTTTGTCTCAGAAGAAGACATTATCTTTATTGTCCTGGACAGACAGCAAATCTGCCTCTGCCCCAGAGGGAGATACTATCTCTATCCTCCAAGACTGTTCACTATAAAAACATCTTTGAAAAGTTAGCCCAGAACAAAAGTTTTCAATGCTTCTGCTCATAAGACATGTAGAAATGTGAGAGACCCATAGCAAATTATCTCCCAGCAGACAGCACATGCAATGCATAAAATACTAATTTCAATAAGGTCAAGTACAAACTCAAAAATACATGTAATTCTTATAACCAGGCAATACCCGACAGCTAGAATGTCAACGTTCATAAATTGTCAGGTATGGTTTTCACATGTGTATCAGTTAACTCATTCCGAGTAAAAATTCAGCCCCAAACTCAGTGGCTAAACACAGTGGTTTATTATCTCTCATAAGTCCCTAGGTTGCCTAAATGGTTCTTCTGAAGGATTTACCTGGTTCACTCACAGGGCTGCATTCGGCTGGAGGTCTGATCCTGCTGGAATGTCCAAGATGGCCTCACTCATATCTAGCCGTTAGGTAGGTATCTGCTGGCTGCTAGGTAGGACATGTCTATTTTCCTTCTCATGGCCCCTTACCTCTAACAGGCAAGATAAGCTTCCTTCTATAAAAGTGTGTGGGCAGCATTCCAAGAGGGAGCAAGGCCTTGCACAATGTCATTTTAGCCACATTTCGTCAGTCAAGTTAAGTCACAAAGTCAGCCTAGATTTAAGGAGTGGGAAAATAGTTTTGTCCTCATGATAAAGGAGCTGTAAAGAATCTGTGACCATATTTTTAATCTACCACAACATGACTCCTAGATACTTGGGATTTATTGACTGGAGTAATCATGTAAAACAATGCCCAGTTGAACACTGAAGAAATGTAATACAGCCAGGCTCTGATGAACCAAGAAATTTCACAGTAAAAACTACAACATAAAAACCTTAACTCCACATAATATTAATCAGAAAGAAAAGTCAGCATAATAAAAAGTTTGGGCCATTCTGGTTAAACATAATTAAACCACTTCCTCTACGGAAGAAGTTTTCAACCTTAATTAAGCAGAGAGCACTTATGTGTTGGTGAAATCTCTCACTGGCACAGTGTTCCAAAAGCATGCACTGGGAAAGCTGATATAATGACAAATGTGAACTTCAGAGTCTAACAGACCTGGTTTGGAATTGAAGCATTGCCACAACAAGCTTTTGACTTAGAAGAAGTTGCTTAACTTCTCTGAACTTTAGGTTCCTGAAGCAAAAATTCAAGGTTCACTGTAAGGGCTGAATGTAATCATGTATGTATTAGAACAACCTGTGAAACAGGTAGTTGAGAATACTGAAAAAATACTACTTCTCTTTTGCTACTTTAAAATTGGCTCATTTATTCATCTATGTCCCAGTATCTAGATATAGAGGAATTTATTATTCTACTTAGTGATAAAAGACATAAATTTGGGTTACCAATCTAGGGGCATTAGTAAATTATTATCTGCCTTTGTATATTATACATAAGAATTCTCATCTCTCCTAAATACTGGGTCTGTCGTTCTGCTATGTGCATATATAAACTATTCCCTAAAATTGGCAGAAGAAAATGATAGAACTATCCTTAAAAGGTCACTCATAGCTCACAATGCTAGCTGCTATCTCTTTAAACTTAATATTATCTATTGGAGTATAGTACATGAGTTTGAAAAAAAAAAAAAACTTGGAAGGCAACAGAGAAGAGAAAGATCTAGAGACAGAGGATGAATCTCTGAGGATAAGGAAAATGATGGAGACATCTGGGAAGGGGCATAAAAATAAATAAAATGATTTGAGAGCAAGTAATTTTCTTGCCCACCATTCTGGCAGAGCAGATAGCGTGATACAACTGAGAACCCGAAAGCAGCCACTGAGGGCCCTTGGGGAGTCCTGAAAGTGGTGATGATGGTGGATCACAGTGCAAGCTGACAAAAGACTGGTGAGGAGAGCAGGAGGGAAGGGTGGCTCCCCATGGACAGGAGGGAAAGGGCTTCCAGTCAGGCAGCAAGATTGGGGGCACTGCTGTTTGAAAGGACTAGCTCTAATCCTTGTTTGCCCCATCTTGATACACTGCCCCCAGTGCGCCCCCTAGAGAGAACCAAAGTCAGCACAGAGGTGAATTCTGCACAGCTGGAAAAGTGCGAGGTTTGAAATACAAGGTCTCCGGCAGGTAAGAATGGGCATTCAAAGGTGAAAGTTACCCAAGGATTTGCGATGCCTGTTCTTTTCACTGAAATTTTAATAAGTGAGTTATATGACATTAATACTCTCAAAATACATTCACAGCAAGAAAAGCTATCGATTCCATGTTATAAATCTTCCCATGCATTCTAGAATATCCCTTATTTGAAATGATCCACACAAAGAAACTATCTAAGAATTTACATCTTAAAATGCATTGGTTTAAGAATTAAGGAAGTTATTTAGATATAAAATTTTAAAATAGCATAGTTAATCTCTGATATATTTTTTTAAATCTTTCCTTCATGCTTTTATATCCATTTGAAGAAAGAGTTATATCTGTGTCTTTTATACTTAGATATATTCTGGAAATAAGTTTTAAACGTTTCTCCAAAGTTCTTGTTTTTCACTTTAGAAACCCTTCCAAACCCTTCACTTTAGAAACCCTTCCAAACACCCCTCTAATGTGTTCTCTAACACATTAGAGAACAAATAAAATGAGAAAGTCAGCTGAGCAGCAAGTTAAGTTCTGTATTTATAAGAACACACCACATAATTTTCATTAAATACTTATTATAAGAGCAACATGAGAATATGTTTGATGATGGAATCTAGGTATTTTTGTTATGAGATACTGTGTGGTTATAAGTATATCTATGTCCTCCATTAGTGATCAGATAATTCAAAAACTGATGCAGAAGTGAGAAATTCTGAGGAGTAATTGAAAGATTGATTAAATCAATATTTAAAGAATAAACCAACTGAAGGGACAATTCATCCTCAAGGATTATGTTCCTGACACATCACCACCAACAGAGTATGAATCTTGGTCCTACTGGTGGCCAGAAAGTTCCGGATGGAGGGATGCAGCCTTTGGACACATCGTCCCATTTCACAATGAAATCTCAGGCCTCATGAGAAAAGAGTGTAACCACCTGAAGTGAACTAAGCTTCAAGCTACTCATTATTTGGAGTAATTATATCATACCATTATTATATAAACAAGATGATCAGGCAGCCTGTGTCTTTGACTATAAGAATGAGGAATATAGCAAACAAGGGGGGAAAATGACATCATGATTTGAATATTATGAAATAGATCTCCTAAAACTCATCCAGTAGACTATGACTCATACAGGGAGGGAGAAAGTAGAAAGCTTTAAATATTGGCAATTTTCATATGTAAGTCTCAATCATATTTTCCTGAATCTTGGGTATTAATCTATTTGACACCCAAATTAGATTTCATTCTATAATTACCTTCGACATACCCACGAGTTCTATCTGCAACCCCTCATCCACCAAACCATCTGAACCTTTCAGCCCCTCACCATTCAGGTAAGGAAAAGCTAACTGGTCATCCTGAGGAAAAGTGGGCTTCTCACTGGGGCAGGGTGCCCAGCACTACTGAAAGGTAACCAGGAAACTTTGCCATGAAGCCATCCAGAGTAAGACCTCAAGACTGTTTCAGGATCCATTTAGTTGGTCATTGTTCAATCTCACATAACCTGCATTTAGGAAAGACTCTCTCTCATTCTTATTTTGGAAAATTCCCTCTGTCCCCAACGTCCCTCCTCCTGTCTTTACATTTCCAGACAAAGTAACTGCAGCACTTCTGGTCACCATTTCCACCCTTATTTCTCTCTGGCAGGCTAATAATCCCAGGAGTTTGTTAAAAAAATAAATCAAAGAATATGGAAAAAAACAGAATAGTTACATATCATTAATGGAAATGAGTCCTTAAACATCACATGAAACTGTGTGACACCTTTCAAAGTGCTGAAAAAGTTGCTAAAACCCCAAGCACTAGAAACAATGTCTTCACTAATTTTGTTCCATCATATTACCCTTTACTTAAATTGATTCAGTCAGTTACTGTGTACCCGTCAGGCACATGGCTGAGTGTTGCAAGATGTGGCGGGTATAAAGAAGAAGAACCTATAAACCGTACTGTGCAGTTGATAGGACCTGTACATTATTATCCATATCTCAAGGAAAGGGAGATCTGTGAACTGACTGTGGGAGACCTTAGCCAGATCAGGCAGTCTTACCTCACCTACAGACAACTGGGAATAACTGACATTGTTCAGGGAGGTACCAACACAGTTTGAGTCATTTTAGGAAGACTGGCCTGGGAACTGTGTGCACGATGGATTAAGATAATAAATTTTAGAGGCAAGTGCCATTAAAAAGCTGTTGCAGGGCTTCCCTGGTGGCGCAGTGGTTGGGAGTCCGCCTGCCGATGCAGGGGACGCGGGTTCGTGCCCCGGTCCGGAAAGATCCCACATGCCGCGGAGCGGCTGCGCCCATGAGCCATGGCCGCTGAGCCTGTGCGTCCGGAGCCTGTGCTCCGCAACGGGAGAGGCCACAACAGTGAGGGGCCCGCGTACCGCAAAAAAAAAAAAAAAAATCTGTTGTTTAAATCACCCAGTCTTGATATTTGTTATGGCAGCCTGAGCTGACTAAGACAGGAGAGGTCAAAGATAAAACTCAGATTTTCAATCTATATTCATGGAGATAATGACTGATAAACAGGAAGGTAAGAAGAGGACCTAGTTTGGGGAGAGACCAATCTAAATCCCCAAAATTTACGTCAACTTCAGCTGCCCCTATGATATGTAGATCAAATGGGGCTATAAGTCTAGTATATAATAAAAACAAATATAATTGAGAATAAAACGATAGCGCATGGGTACGTCTCTGTAGGATGATCACACGATGTTTTTAGTTTCGAGACAACAGGATTAGCAAAGCTGTAAGAATGTAAAAACATCATTTGAAACTCTCTGCTACTGGTTTATGTTTGAGTATGTGATTCTATTTATTCTTCTCTAATGATGTTGGTAATAAGCTTGCCAAACAATTTTACTGCCAGGGTTTGAAATATTATATTCAAGTTGTTTTGGTTTTTATTATGTCTTATTATGATGTGACAGTGGCACATAGTAAGAGGAAAACCACTTAATATCCATTCCGACCAAGAAGAAAGTTTTTCCATTACCAAACTTAAAATTATAAAACAATCATAGGAGGTTTTTTTTCAAAGTAACCACCCACGTATCAATCTGATATAACACCAAATCTTCCGGACTGATTTTTTTTTCTCTTACTGGGTTTGTGTTGTTTAGGATGGTTCCCAAATGATGGACGGACAGTTACCCAATAGTGGTCCATGTAAAAATTAGTCTCCTAGTATCAGCAAGACCACACCTGTGCATGAGCTTTAATAATTTAGAATTAAGAATTTGGAATAGGGCTTCCCTGGTGGCGCAGTGGTTGAGAGTCCGCCTGCCGATGCAGGGGACACGGGTTCGTGCCCCGGTCTGGGAAGATCCCACATGCCGCGGAGCGGCTGGGCCCGTGAGCCATGGCCACTGAACCTGCGCGTCCGGAGCCTGTGCTCCGCGGTGGGAGAGGCCGCACCAGTGAGAGGCCCGCGTACCGCAAAAAAAAAAAAAAAAAAAAAAAAAAGAATTTGGAATAAATAATTAATTTTCTCTTGTTGGCTTTCATTGGTGTTTTATCAAAATCAACACCATTTTCTCCATTCAGTCTGATGAGGATATTAGTAGAGATAAGCTGAAACAAATCATTTTTCTTTTCTCCTCAAAAAAAAGTTCAAAGAACAAAAACTCATGTCATCAAAATCAACAAGAGGCTGAAAGAGTCTTTTTTTAAGTTAAAAGAAAAAGGAAAAAAAGGACAAACCAACGTGTATAGATTTCATGAAACATCCAGTGGAACGTGATTCAGCATAAATCAGTAGAAAGCCTGCTATGTAACTAGGCTGCCGTTAGCCAAAGCAGCCGCAGGTGATTAAAAATTCCAGTAGTTCAAGAGCACAATTTTAATTTGGGTTACTCCAGAAGCTGACTCTGAAACAAGTGCAAGCATTTCATTTGCAAGGTGATTCTAGGGGCCAGGTGAAGTGAGACAAGGGCATCGGAATCATGTGGCGGGCTTGTTGAAGTACAGATGACTGTGTCCCAGCCCCAGAGCTTCCCATGCAGTAGGTCCGGGTTAGCGCCGCAAGTCTGCATTACTAAGGAATTCCCAGGTGATGCTGTTGTCGATACAGCGACCACACTTTGATAACAACGGCTTTAAAACCGTCTGGGCAGCAACTCCTGTGAGAAGCCTTCTCTGATGCCCTGTATTTGCCCCTGTGCTCCACTCTGGTAGTAACCTTGCTTTTCTCTCCATCTTAGCGCACTGACCGCTCTGTATTATAACATTCTCTTTCCTGTTCTATCTCCCTGAATAAACAGGGAGATCGAGATTCTTGAGCACGAATTTTAAAAAAAAACTGTCTTTCATCTCTATTATTTGGGGATTGGCATAAAATAGGCATTCCACAAGTATTGGATAAGGAAAGTCACAGGGAAGTGGGAGAGAAAAGAGTGGGAAAAGAGAAGGAAAGAGAGGTGGGGAGAATAGAAACCACGCTAAGGACTTTAAATCCTTGATTAGCTCACTGTCTTAAGTTCTTCAGAAACCAGCCACTGAGTCGAGGACTGAATGCGGCGAGTTTATTTGGGAGGGGCAAGGAAACCCACATTGACTGTAGCAGGTACAGGAAGGAAAGGGAAGGCAAACTATTAAGGAGGCGGCAAGCACTGTGGGTGAGGAGAAGCTATTGGAAACTGTGTAAAGTGCATGCCTCACAGCCAAGGCTGGGGGAACTAAAGTGCATTTATCCTCACATCCTTCAGTAATTGGATGCTCCCAGGAGTACCTGGATTCTCAGCACCTTCAGTTGGCTGTGCAAAGGTCCCGGATTTTGGAAGTCAGGCTGGCATGCGCAGAAATGGTAAAGGGATCTCAGGAGATGTGAGTGAAAAAACTGACAGCATCTGCTACACTCAGAGACCAAAGAGAAATTTCCATTATGGTACATCCATCCAAGAAAACAAAAGAAGCTGGGTTGGAATATGGAAACTTGGCACGTTCTGGTGCGTCAATTAACACATTTTAGGCATTTCTATTAGAAGAACCTATTTTACAATGGCAGGAAGCGATCCAAGGCAAATCTGAGGAGAGACACCATCATTAAAACAAATCTATCCCTAAGCCTCACCAATATCAAGCTTTCTTAGAGACGAATTCCTGACTCAATCATCCTGAGGAAAATCGGTGTGTAAAACAGACAAAAGACGAAGTTCTGTTAAATGGCTCATGGAGAGGCCAAGATTCTTTCTGATTCCCTGTGATCCTTAGCTAGTAACTGATAAGCAAAAAAAAAAAGCAACCCCTTGCAGCATCCTCTCTCAAAGAATGGCTAATCAAGGTGATGGTAAAGAAATCTATGAAAGTATTCACCTGGCACTTACTAAGCGAAAATATGTCCTTATAAACTCTTTACACAAGCCATACTGTTGTAGGAAAATGGGGCAGGAGAGGATGGTCACATCCCAGGTCTCAGGTGAGTTCCTGGGACAGGCTGCCAAGTGAAGTTCCTTGGCTTCTTGCAGGAAAGAATTTAAGAACGAGCCATAGTAAAGTGAAAGCAGGTATACTGAGAGATACACATTCCACATGTCCACATGCAGAATGCAGTCCGCCTCAAAAGGCAAGAGCAGCCCTGAAATATGGGGTGGTCAGTTTTTATGGGCTGGGTAATTTCATAGGCTAGTGAGTGAGAGGATTATTCCAACTATTTTGCAGGAGGGGCAGAGATTTCCAGGAACTGGGCCACCACCCACTTTTTGGCCTTTCACGGTTGGCCTTGAAACTGTCATGGTACCTGCGGGTGTGTCATTTAGCATATGCTAATGTATTATAATGAGGCCAAGGCCCACTGGAAGTCGAATTGTCCACCATCTTGGACCTAGTTGGTTCTAACCAGTTCTTGTCATATCCTCGATGGCTATGTCATTCTTTTAAAGGTTGTGCCCTGCCCCCTTCCCTCCTGTCTCAATATGAGTATACTGCTGTTGGTAAAGCTACATTTTCTCCTAACTTGAAAGCACATAAATGCAAAATAATTACATATGTGTCCATGTACACTTTTTTCATTTCAGACTACTTGCAGTCATTTCTAAACCTAGTTAATAAAATCACCTTCAGGTGGAGTTTGACATATGATTCATTAAGCATTCAGTAAATGCCATTATGAGCAAAGCCCAGGGCTAAGCTTTGTGACACAAAGAAGAAAACACAGTCCTTGTTCTCAAGAAATGTACGACCTAGTAGAAAAATTAAGATTGCTAAGTGCCATTCCAGAAAACAAGCTGTGGAAGGTCAAAGAGGGGAAAGCTTACTTCACGTGACGGAAGATAGGACCTCCTGGAGCAGTGGCATTTGAACAAAGCTGTAAACACTCGCAGGATCGGCAAGTGTGGAGGGGAAATAGCATTCCACGGGTACAAAACAGCACAGAGACATGGTGGTAACATAACCCAGATGATTTATAGACATGAACATAGAGTTCAACTTGGATGGAGCATGTTGTGTATACAGAGGAAAGAAAATCAGAGACAGAAACAGGTTCGTAGTAAGCAGTGAAAGGTCTAGAGCTTCGCTGTCTAATGGGGTAGCCATTACCCACACATAGCATTGAGCCCTTGATATGCAGCTAAAATCACATTTCAAAGACTTAGTAGAAAAACAGAATGTAAAATATTAATAATTTTATATTGATGACATGTTGAAACAATAATTTAATAAGATATTGGGTAAAAAATATATCACTTTCTTTTAACTTTTTTAATGGAACTAGGACAAAGTTTTAAGTTATGTGGTGCAAATTGTATTCTATTGGAAAATGCTGTTCTAGAACAATAGCTAGAATGCTTGTACTTTTTTCCATAAGAAGTTGGGGACCTTAGGACAAAAAGTGAATGACTGGGTGATGTAATTAGATGTCTGCTTCAAAATGATCTGAAGAGAGCAGATATCCCTTGATTTAAAAGGGAAGGACTAGGGCAGAAAGAAGAAAGAAAAACAAAGACATGAGATGCAATGAAGCAAGTGGTAGTTGGGTGTGCAGAAAAGATGGGGTAAGTGATGCTGGGAGGGTAGCATTGGCAGTATCTGTCCATGGATCAGAAAATGCGTGCAGGAAAGTGTAGAAGTCAAGCACCATGCCGAATGACTGGAAGCAGTAGTTGGAATAAGTGTGATGATGTTAACAGCGAGGGGGAATTGATTGAAAGAAAAAAGGATGGGTTCAGCTTGAGACATAATGAGATTTAGGTCCATGGGACATACATTTGTGTCCACGGTGGCGTAGCCGAGCAGACAGTTAGGAAAGTGTGAGAACAGACTCTCCTACAACTTGCGAGGTTTTCAAAAGCCATAAAAAAGAAGGGAAAAAACACTAGAAAATTTTCTTAAATAGTACATTTTACCCAAGAAATGGAGCCTTCTTGCTCCTCTTAGATCAGGCATGGAGGCCACAGTTCCACGTGCTATCAAAACCACTATAACATTGTCATGTGTCACCAGACAATGGTGTCTTTACAAGTTCAAACTACAGAGAAGCATAAAATAAGGAAAAACGTGTCCTTCATTCAGCCACTCTTTATTGAGCTCCATTAAGGGTGAGACACTGCCCAGCATGTGAAGAGGTGGACATGTCCTGAGAGCATTCACAGTCACAGAGCTTTTTTTCTCAGGGAAATCAAAAATGTTACGAAATGATGAAGCTGGTATGAAAACGTGTTAAACATTTTAGCCATAAAGATTACCACCTCAAATAGAAACAAAGCCTGAGGCAGAGTGGGATAAAGAATAGTACTATTTTCCTTTCATCGTGCAACTGGTTTTAGTACGAAACAAGACTAGCCTTAACACTTCTGCGCATTCTGCATCCTTAAGCATCTATCGTTTTTAATGTTAACATTCAGGAACCATTTCTTTCCAGTGGAAACAAAATCTGCTCTGTGCTCTATGTGAGGTCACATCTCTAATTTTAAACTATCATTTCCACGACCAAAGATACCTAAAGGATTCTCCTTACAGCTGAGAAGACTACACCTGGCAAACTAGAAGCAATATATATCCATTTACTAGTGAGACAAATGAAAACACCACATCAAATTCTCAAAGCATCACCTGGAATTGCATCATGGGCCAGATGCAGTTGCACGGGGCTTGGTCAGAGGCACTCTAACAACCATAAACAGTACATTTTGGTACATTTGGGAGCAGGGAAATAAGAACATTGAAGCCTTACGAAATCATTACCTTATCCTCAAAGTCTGACCCCTGAGTTAAGGGAATAGAGAACACACACATTTTTCAAACAGAGAGGTGGCAGAGGGCGGCCACAGTTTAAGAAACCAAATGGCTATAAACAGAAACTGTAATCACGTCTGACAGAGCAAGTAGGGTCTGCGCAATATCAGCATTGAGCTCCATCATTTTCATCAACTGAGGGTGAACCCACAGTTTTTCCAGATCTGTACTGGTGGTTCTAGCAGGGCACAATGTAAAATTCCTTAGGAAAAGACACAAGTCGAAAAAAGTCCAAGTGTGATGATTTCTGACTACTGACAAATTATATAATCTCTTTAACTCACTTCCTTCCAAAAAGAGAATGGAAAAGATAGATGTAGGTCCAAGATCCTGCTTTGTCAGAATCCCGATGAAAGGTTCTAGGATATAGTCATGGCAGTGGGGAGAGAGGCTGATGGCAATTCTCTAAGCTTACAATTAACCCTAAAAGAACAAAATATGATTGAATGATCATTCTGATAACAGAAGAATAAATGATGATACAGTGACAGATCAAAGGAGTTCTTAGAGGAAAAATATTACAGTAATTTCCATTTTAATTTGAGCTGAACTATGATTTGATAAAACCCTACAGAAACTTAAAGAATATTAATTCAAATCTTCTAAGCTGTCAGTGAAATACACTATAACTTTTTTTTCCTCCTCATTACTTCAGAAGTCCTAACAGTAGAATGAAGATGTAGCCCCCATTACCGGAAATGACATTTTGTGTGACCCTAATAGTGATTATGGAAAATCAAGACCTTGACCTTCTCCTCATTCCTCATTTAAATGATGGCATGACCAATCCCATTTCCCACTGTAACATCTGTTTAATTACTGTACAATTAGAAAGCCATCTTTTTACATTAAATGCAAGACATTAATTTAAAAAGAAATAAACTGTCTATATCCCATGCTCCCTAAATACCAGCTAGGTGAAAGTCCCGTAGAATGAAAAGAATTTCTTAATCTTGATATTAAAATAGGCTTTTTTTGGAGGGAGATAGCTAACCTTTACTGATCTGGTACTGAATGCCAAGAACGGGCTGAAGGGCTATACATAGATTACGTCACTTAATTCTCCCTCTACCTTATGAGATCCTAAAACAGGCATGTCAGGGATGGAAATGTGGAGACCCAAGAGAAGTCCACCCGCCACCACAGACCCCGACTTCCCACCCCACCTATGCACGCCCCCAGGTTGTTGTTCCTCCACCTGTGAGGGCTGCTTGGCTGGCTGCTACAACATAGGCTACTATTGCCCTGACATCCTGGCAGACGAGAGAATACAGGCTTCAGGGGGCAACAGTAAACAGGTATCATGGTGACTCCCCGGGAGAGGAAAGTACACTGTAGATGTGCTGCTTCTGTATTTATTTCTCCTGAGTAAAAAGCATTTTTAGGGATTTTCTTTCCTGTTGCTCATCATTTTCCCTATGAAAAATAAGCAGAAAATGGTAAGAACGTAGCAGAAATGTTTTACAGAGACAGCAGGGTGGAGCAAATGCTGTGCTTAACTGCAAAGTTAGAGGCAACAAGGAATAGAGTCTAGGAAAGCTGAACCAGAAATGATTACAAGTAACAGAAACCAAGTTGAAGGAGTTTAAGCAGACAAGGGAGTGGGAGGATGCTGGAGATTCTTAGGAAATACAAGAACAAGTTGAACATACTGACCTTGGAAAGGTCAGAATTAGAAAAACTCTGAGTACAGGAGTTCCTTTAGAAATCTGTTAGTGATGGCACATGAAAAACTCGTGAAAAGAGTTAACATCACTAATTATTAGGGAAATGCAAATCAAAACCCCAAAGAGATACCACTTCACACCCAGTAGGATGGTGACTATTTTTTTAAAAAAGAAAAGAAAGAAAAGAACTAGCGTTGGTGAGGGCGTGGAGAAATGGGAACCCTCTGCATTACTGGTGGGAATGTAAGGGTGCAGCTGTTGTGGAAAACGGTATGTCAATCCCTCAAAAACTCAGACAGAATTACCATATGATCTAGCAATTCCTCTTCTGGGTACATACCCACAAAATTGAAAGCAGAGACACGTCCACAGAGCCACTATTCACAATAGCCAAAAGGTAGAAACAGGGCTTCCCTGGTGGCACAGTGGTTGAGTGTCTGTCTGCCGATGCAGGGGACACGGGTTCGTGCCCCAGTCCGGGAGGATCCCACATGCCGCGGAGCGGCTGGGCCCGTGAGCCATGGCCGCTGAGCCTGCGTGTCCGGAGCCTGTGCTCCGCAACGGGAGAGGCCACAACGGTGAGACGCCCGCGTACCGCAAAAAAAAAAAAAAAGGTAGAAACAACTCAAATGTTCACACATGGGTGAGTGGATAAACAAAATATGGTATATATGTATAATGGAATACTATTCAGCCTTAAAAAGAAAGAAAATCTTGACACATGCTACAACATGGATGAACCTCGAAGACATTATGCTAAGTGAAATAAGCCAAAAAGAGTGTATAAAAAAGTACAATATATTGTATGCAATACTGGAGTAGTCAGATTCATAGGGACAGAAAGCAGAAGGATGGTTGCCAGGGTCTGGGGGAGGGGCAGTGGGGAGTTATGGTCAATGGGGACAATTTCAGTCTGGGAAGGCGAAAAAGCTCTGGAGATGGACAGTGGTCATGGTTGCACAATAATGGGAACGTGAGACAGGCTGGGACCTGGGACCTGGGACCCTTTGCTGCAGAGCTGCAGTGCTTGCACCTGGACACACCTCACCTCAAGCAACAAAATACGAAGAAACTACAAGCGACTAAAAATAACTGTGTACATGCACAGTTGGGGCAAATTAGGAACAAGATACAAAAAGACCAAAAACCCAACTGCCACCTGAGGTGTCGGGAGCCAAAGCAGGTACTGCACATGCCCCCTGCACACAGCAACACCAAGGGGGTGGGCAAAACACCCAAGCGCCCCCTCCGGCCCGACCCCTCGACCTGCCCCTACCCTCATCCCATAAAAGGAAGCAGCTTGCCGCCCCCCTCAGAGAGTGAGCAAGGGCACCCGTTACTTGTTTTTGCTCCCGCCTGCTGCAGCACGAGTCCCAGTAAAGCCTTGCCCCAATTTCTTGTCTGGCCTCTCATCAATTTCTATTGATTAAGGAGGTCAAGAGCCCTGGTCAGTAACATACGTACTTAATGCCATTAAACTGTACATCCTAAAATGTTTTTTTTTTTTTAAAAAAAAAAAAAAGATCACTAGATCTGGAGCTGGAGCTGATCACTGAAGTGTTAACAGTTGCCAAAAGAGCGATTTCAGCAGAGATGCAAGATGAAAGCCAGGCTGCAAAGACCTAGGGTTCCAACAAGGGTGAGCAGGGGGTGGTGGACAAGTGTGCTCACAGAGGGCAGGTAGGGCCCTGGGCCATGGTGGTCAGATGGGAAAATAAACTGGAAATAAATGACTGAATGAAGGTGAAGCTTCTGCCTTCGGATTAACAAAATGAACCCTGCAGCTAAGGTCCAACAATTGATGTTTTGTGTTCAGCAAATAGTGAGTATATAAACTACATAAGAGCAGCTCATCTACCTGTTGTATCCACAGTATTCCATCCTGACCTTCTAATTGTCTCAGGAGGAAAACGCTTTATTGGATTAAACAAGTCAATTAGGGGCCATTCAGCCATGTCTTTATTGTGGTTTCTGTGGTTTTATCCCTAGAGATAATTGTCATTTTGGCTAAGCGAGACTACTAAGAGAAGGCATAGAACATTATCATCTAAAATTCAAAAGTAAAAAAACAAAATGAGACAAAGTAGAGGAAAAACAGGAGAAACAAACATTCAGGCATTTACATGTTGGCAGTCTTTAGACAGGTAACAGCTAATAGATGATATTTAATCTGTTCCAGATTTAATAATTTCCTTTTGAAACTAATTGTGCTTTTACTTCAACTACGTCTTTCTGGAAAAGTAAAAAATTAAGAGAAGTAAAGTGTAACTACTTTTTATATCACTGCACAGAAATTTCTCTATAAAATAATGCCTTTTTATAGAAGTATAGTTGATTTACAATGTTGTGTTAGTTTCAGGTGTACAGTGAAGTGAGTCAGTTATACATACATATATATCTATATTTTTTTCAGATTCTTTTCCCTTATAGGTTATTACAAAATATTGAGTATAATTCCCTGTCCTATACAGTAGGTCCTTGTTTATTATCTGTTTTGCATATAATAGTGTGCATATGTTAATCCCAAACTCCTAACTTATCCCTCCCTGCCCTTTCCCCTTTGGCAACCGTAAGTTGCCAAACTTATCAATAGGGAGAGTATCATGTTACTTAATTCTCAACATTGTTCATCCTGCCAAGGGTGCTACAGTGTAGGAGTTAATCACTCAAGCTTCACAGCCACACTCTGTGGGTTTGGAGCCCACCTGTGACAGTACCTGTCACTTAACCTCCCAGTGCAAACTACGAACAATGACAACGAGGATGATGACGGTGATGGTGGTGATGATGATAAACCTACCTTACAAGTCTGTTGTCAAGATTAGACAAGGTAAGGTATATAAAGTGTTTATAATGGTGCCTGGCACATGGAAAGTGGTATAAAATTGTTACCATTGTATCTTCTTGTGACTGCAGGTTCTGACATCTGAAAATAATGTTAGCAGGTAGGAGAGCAAATGGTACCTTTTTATTACCTCTTGCTGATACCAGTTTTTCTTGTGTCACATGGCTGTCTTTGGAAAGACGCTCGCCAATTGTTCTCCCAAACAGTAGTCTCACACCAGCCCAGCAGCCCCTCCGCTCCCTGTCTTGCCAGCCTGCTTCATTCGATAGATGTAGGATTCTCTCTGCTGCTTCTGATAGCATTCAGCAGCTTCTTTAATTATTGTACAACTGTATACATGAATGAACACACAGATATGCTAGAATGACATGACCATGTGAGTAAACCCAGAGAAATTAAATAATTGCATATAGCAAATAAAATCACTGCTGCCAAAATGAACTACTTATGTCAAAAAGAAAAGGAGGAGAATTGAAGCAGGAATTCTTATAAAAATTACATTGCTCCACACTAAAATATTTATTATACATTGTTTATTGATAGACATATAGTAAGAAGTGAGTAGATGAATATACGCCAAATTCATGCTAGTGGTTGCTTCTGAAATAAGAGTAAGAGAAATGTGATTGGAGCATGTGGTCAAAAGAAACTTCACCTGTATCTGGGACTCTTTTTCTAACTGTAAAGTGTGTATAATAATAGTATGTACCTCATAAGATCACTGTATTAAATGAACTAACATAGTAAAGTGTTATAGTAATATATATATTTTCAGTACCCAGGTATTTTCCAATAAAATCTGTATTATAATGTTACCTTGAAATAAAATTCTCTGCTTGTATAATTTGTAATGAATAAATGAAAGAGATTTATTTGAACTAGTATTTCTAAATACACCATCTCACTCTTCCAACCTCTCATATTTTAACTATATTTGCTCAGTTTTATAACAGATATATTGATTAGAAGTAGGTGATACTGGAGAACGGACTTGAGGATATGGGGAGGGGGAAGGGTGAGCTGTGACAGGGCGAGAGAGAGTCATGGACATATACACACTAACAAATGTAAGGTAGATAGCTAGTGGGAAGCAGCCGCATGGCACAGGGATATCGGCTCGGTGCTTTGTGACCGCCTGGAGGGGTGGGATAGGGAGGGTGGGAGGGAGGGAGACGCAAGAGGGAAGAGATATGGGAACATATGTATATGTATAACTGATGCAATTTGTTATGGGACAGAAACTAACACACCATTGTAAAGCAATTATACCCCAATAAAGATGTTAAAAAAAAAAAAGACTATTACAGAAATAAGTCTGTAGCTAAAGCCTCAGAAATCTTAATGTCCTCTAGATTTTAATATTAATGAATGATATATTCCTTTAACCTTCCGATTCACAAAGAGGTGGTAACTGGTGTGGATTAATAATTAAGGGTCCAACAGGAAAACACCTCAGTGTTCTCACTTAGAGGGCAAGTTATTGGGTGATGACCAAAAAGTTCTTTAGTTTTGCTATGAGATAATGAGCTATGGAAAAAGAAATGTCTAATAAATTTTAATTTAATAAATGTCAAAAAAAAAAGAAGTAGGTGAAAATATATACTCTAAAGAAGCTTATTTCAATAAGCTTGTAATAATTTAGAATCCTAGTCCAGCAGTAAATATATGAAAATATTATTTGCATTTCTTAGTTATAATTTAGACATGTGTTTAATCAAATGAAAGCAGTTTTTTAAGGTTAATTTTTAAGCTTAAATTTAAGCCTAATCAAGCAATGGTATAAATAAAATGAAAAAATAAAATAAAATATTTTTTAATGTAAAGTATGTTTAAAATATTAATATTCTACTAATGTGTTAGCTATTAGGCACTGATCACTCATATTTTGTGCATTTTTTAAATTATATTTATTATTATTGTGGTCAATGTTTTCATCTATCCTAAATGTCAATGTCCTTATAACTTTTAAACAAGGAATCATCAAAACATAAAATGAAAATAATTTTTTAATTTATTTTGTGGAAATATAGTTTATTTACAATGTTGTGCTAATTTTTGCTGTACAGCAAAGTGATTCAGTTATACATATATACAAATTCTTTTTCATATTCTTCTCCATTATGGTTTACCAGAGGATATTGAATATAGTTCCTTGTGCTATACAGTAGGACCTTGTTGTTATCCATTCTATATGTAATAGTTTGTTTCTGCTAATCCCAGACTCCCAGTCCATTCCTCCCCCTTGGCCACCACAAGTCTGTTCTCTATGTCTGTGAGCCTGTTTCTGTTTCATAGATAAGTTCATCTGTGTCATATTTTAGATTCCACATATAAGTGATATCATATGGTATTTGTCTTTCTCTGTCTGACTTACTTCACTTAGTATGATAATCTCTAGGTCCATCCATGTTGCTGCAAATGGCATTATTATAATGAAAATAATTTAATGATACACTGGAAGAGAACAACCTTGTTTGGAAACTAGCATAAAACAATCAGTGAGTCGTTAGGTAGAAAGAACCACACAACAAACCTCAGAGGGTGGGTCTACTCATTGCTGTATCCCCACTGTCAAGAGCAGTGGCTGGCACACAGTGGGCATTTAATAAATAGTTGTCTGCGTTTTGAATGAATGAAAGAAGTATTAACCCCTAAAGCTATTATCAAGCAGAAAGCTCTGGATTTTGTAAAAGAGGTCAACAGTCTGAGAAGTGGTTCTCAACTGGGGGAGGAGCAACCTACTTCCAGGTATTTGGAAATATGGTATTGGGTTGGCTTGTCAGGATGACCATGCTATGGACAGTTAGTAGCTGGGGGCCAGGGATGCAAAATTCTCAGCAATGTGGAGAGAAGTGGAGAGGACACCAGCAGAACAGTCCAGCACAATAAAGAGCTTTTCCACCCAAAATGCAAACAGCAATCCATCACGAATTACTGGACGCAGAACTGGGGTGGAAGGGATAAAAGAAACAAAAACAAACAAACCAGAATAAGGAGACCAGAAGGTAGGAACGGGACTTGAGCATCTTTGATAGTGCTCAGATTTCTCTGCTAAGAGTGGGGAAGGAACTCTTTTGAAAACTAAGCTGGCCTAAAAATGCCTAAAAATATTTAAGCCAGAACTTCTGGGATACAGGCACTAGCCACAGAAGCTACACCAAGCATTTACTTTTTATAATAAGTAAAAGAATATGGAATAATTATAAAGTAGAATGCAAATTTACTTTCAGATAAGAGATTCAAAGCAATTTCATGTTTGTGGCAAGCATCTGGGGCATGTTCCCAGAGCTCGATATACACCCACCTCCACACCATCAGTGGGTGGTACTCTGGTGGAAACTCAACCTCGGGCCCTGAGCGGTGAACAGTTCATCAGAGACAAATATCAGTACTAAGTATGGAACGTTATGGGGGAAAAACCAGGAGAGGAGCAAGCAGAAAACAGCATCTAAAGGAAGGTGAAGATGCTCAGGAGAATACAACAAAGACAAGTTTCAAGGTATAAAATACGCAAAGTACGTAAAACAACAACATTAAGGCCAGGTTTATTTCACTTATCAAGTACTTATTAAACATCTCCATGTGCAACAGGCATCGTGTTGGGCCCTAGGGATAGAGATGAACAAAAGAAATGGCCTGGCCCTCATGAAGCTTATAGCTTCCAGAAGAGGAAGACACTAAACAAATCAACAATGATTGAAACTCACAGAGTACTTAGAGAGAAGGTAGCAAAGGGATCTATTTTAGACTGAAGTGTGAAGAAGGACTTCCCTAAAGAAGATATCTTCTGTAGTTCTGAACAATGATCAAGAATGAGGTGATCTATGCAGACGTGCATTCAGGGAGAGAGCTCATCCTGTATCCAGGCTCAAGGCAGAACAGTCTCTCACATTCCTGGAGCAGCAACGAGGGAAATGTGGCTGCTGTCTTGGTGAGCTGGGAGGAGAGACATGATATAAGGTTGAGGACAGGCTGGGGACAGACTCCTTCAGCCTCCTATAGGAATTTGGGTTTCACTGTAATCAAACTAGGAAGCCACTGGAAGGCTTTCATCAGACATGAGTCAAGTTTCATCTTAAGAAGACCACTGCCTACAATATGAGGAAGAATTAGAGAGGGCACAAGAAAAGTGAGTGGTGGGGAGACCATCGAGGAAGCTAGTGCAAGGGTCGAGGTGAGGGATGATGATGGCTTGCTCAAGGGTGAGAGCAACAGAGATAGGAGATACAGATGGATATGAAACATAGAGTTGGTCATGAATTGGATGCAGAGTGAGCAGTTGCAAGGGTGACAGAAGCTGCCATCTTCCAAGTGGGCAGGTTGGAGGAAGAAGAGTTTCAGGAGAGGTTGATCAAAGACTCAGTTTTGGGCTTGTTCACCAGCAGTATCTGAGAGCCATCCTAATGGAGATGTTTGATAATCAAATCTCTAACTCCAAAGTGAGCTCTGGATCAGGGTGTGAGTTCGAGAGTTCCAGGCACACATATAGAGTCTATAAAGACATGGCATTCGTTAGGATCACCTAGGAAAAGTGATCAGTCCATGGAAAACACACTATTATGATCCCATGGGAGAATAATTTCATTTTCAATACTTTTTCCATTCTATTTCTCTTGGTAACCATTTTTTCTGGTCTTTGTTCTGATAGACTGAAGTGTAAAAAAACCCAAACAAACAGAAGAGTCTAAATGTTGTCGCTCTATGTGCTTCACATTTTAATGACTGATTCCATCTCAAAATGCAGTAATAATTGCTTTTTGTTCATGTGCTTCCTGTATTATTTGTGAGTTGAGTAAAGCAGTCACTAACAAATGTTTTTCAGAAGCTCACTGTGAACCTATAACATAGAGTACGTTAGTGGGGGAAGCATTTGCAGTCTACTTGGATGTCTATGTTTCCATAATTCAAATCCTGCCAGCCCCAGCATAACCTACAAGGTAAAATCTAAACCCCAGTCTGCATATCCTTCCAGTCCTTCCCTTGCCAAACCCACCTAACAGGGCATGATTTAGCAATAAGTTTTTATACTGCTTTCCAGTGCTCTGCCTTTGCCCATGCTTTCCCTATGCCTAGGCAAAATGAAAATGCATTGCTTCTTGTTCAAAAATTAGGATTTTCAAGACAGTGACAACATGCTATTGAACCAACTGCAGGGTCCCTCTGAAGCCCTGTGAAATTGCACAGATTTGTAGGCCCATGAAGCCAGCCCTGGCCTGTCTCCTGCCCTGGGAATAATAATAGTATCTGCCTCACAGGTTTGGTATGGGGATTAAATGAGGCAATACATGAACAATTAAAGAGTAGCTGGTACATAGGAAACATGATGTAAGTGTGAGCTATATAGATATATTCAAAAACAAAAGATACTCCAAGGGACTCTCAAGTCATTTTTGAGTTAGAAAGAGTCATGTCTTCCAAATCTTAATTTTATAACGTAAGTATAATTTTTAAAAAAGAATGCAAGAAAAGTTTTCATGCTGTGCATCTTTTATGCTTTACTCTCCTTGCATTGAAATCTTCTCCTGGTACAACTCAGCACTCAGCCCTTCCAGGTCATTCCATCTTTGGTAACTCAAGAGAAGGGAAAGGTGTAAAGATAGCATCTATATTTCAACTTCTTCAGGAACTCCTGGAGTACCTAAAATTCACTGGTCAAACCTGGTTCTTGGGAACAGGTTCGGCAAAAAGAGGTTTGAGAAAAGACTAATGGAAAGCAACCTAGACCCAACAAAATGGAATCTTCTCATCTCTGTCAAACTTGGAGGAGAGGAATCAAAGGAGGAAAAATCTGCAACACTGAGTTATGGCCTCAAGGCCATTTTTGTCCCTGGTCTGCCTTTTTTGTGGAGTAAAAAGTACTCGATCTCCGGGCTATTGTAAATAGAGCTGCAATGAACATTTTGGTACATGACTCTTTTTGAATTTTGGTTTTCTCAGGGTATATGCCCAGTAGTGGGATTGCTGGGTCATATGGTAGTTCTATTTGTAGTTTTTTAAGGAACCTCCATACTGTTCTCCATAGTGGCTGAACCGATTCACATTCCCACCAGCAGTGCAAGAGTGTTCCCTTTTCTCCACACCCTCTCCAGCATTTATTGTTTCTAGATTTTTTGATGATGGCCATTCTGACTGGTGTGAGATGATATCTCATTGTAGTTTTGATTTGCATTTCTCTAATGATTAGTGATGTTGAGCATCCTTTCATGTGTTTGTTGGCAATCTGCATATCTTCTTTGGAGAAATGTCTATTTAGGTCTTCTGCCCATTTTTGGATTGGGTTGTTTGTTTTCTTGTTATTGAGCTGCATGAGCTGCTTGTAAATTTTGGAGATTAATCCTTTGTCGGAAACAACCTAAGTGCCCGTCATCGGATGAATGGATAAAGAAGATGTGGCACATATATACAATGGAATATTACTCAGCCATAAAAAGAAACGAAATTGAGCTATTTGTAATGAGGTGGATAGACCTAGAGTCTGTCATACAGAGTGAAGTAAGTCAGAAAGAAAAAGACAAATACCGTATGCTAACACATATATATGGAATTTAAGAAAAAAATGTCATGAAGAACCTAGGGGTAAAGCAGGAATAAAGACACAGACCTCTTAGAGAACGGACTTGAGGTTATGGGGAGGGGGAAGGGTGAGCTGTGACAGGGCGAGAGAGAGTCATGGGCATATACACACTAACAAACGCAGTAAGGTAGATAGCTAGTGGGAAGCAGCCGCATGGCACAGGGATATTGGCTCGGTGCTTTGTGACAGCCTGGAGGGGTGGGATGGGGAGGGTGGGAGGGAGGGAGACGCAACAGGGAAGACATATGGGAACATATGTTTATGTATGACTGATTCACTTTGTTATAAAGCAGAAACTAACACACCATTGTAAAGCAATTATACCCCAATAAAGATGTTAAAAAAAAAAAAAAAAAAGTACTCGAAATTGGAATACGATATCGGAATTCATCATGTCCAAGTTGATTTTTTAAAATATCTCCTGTTTAGATTTGACACTTAACTACATTGGGAAAATTTTAGGATTAAAACAGAACAACCAATTTGCTAAAGAAAGAAGGTGACTGGAGTCTTATCACTCAAAGTCCTTAATTTCGTAGAAGCAGAAAAATGATTTCAAGTATTCTGTCAATGGATTTTTACAAAGGAACAGCATTTCTTGCTGAATTTACATGAAAAATAGCGTAGGCATTTCCCCTTTCCCAGACATCTTCTTTATATCCTAAAAAGGAAAAAATGACCAAAACTAGTAGCGATCATCATAATCATAGTAATAGTGATTTTCTTCCAAGAAGCTTAAAATACTTCTTAAACAGCATTTTATAATGAAAATAAAGCAAATGGACTATTCAGCTACTGGCATTACCATCATTATTTGGATAAGGTGATAACATCTGTAGTGAATTTTAAAATAGCTGAGTCAGACATCTAAGAAATATAAAATGGCACAGGCATTACACCAGCATGAGCTTAAGAGAGTATAACAATTTATAAAATGAGTGGCCAAATGGGAAATGTCACATCAATCTGTGTCACATCAATCTATCAGTCTGGTTCATGACTCATATACGAAGCAGATATTTCAATATTGGCATCCGTGACAAGCCCCATACTACTTCTCCATGCAAATTAGATTATTTGGGAATAAACACTTAGGCAGTAGCGTAGGTTTTATTAGTCAGTTCTTATTAGTGAATTTAGTCCCATCACTATGGATGTTGAAGGCTTTTCCCTTTCGTGTATAGGTAGGAATGATGTCATCTGCCTGAGGTTCTACTAGCACGTTGTCACATTGTCACTAATCCCTGTCAATTATCTGATCCTCAAATGTAGAATTTTCATACAATTATTTGAAAGTTCTCTTTTGCTGCATAATAAATTACCTTAAAAGGTAGCAACTTGGGGCTTCCCTGGTGGCGCAGTGGTTGAGAGTCCGCCTGCCGATGCAGGGGACACGGGTTCATGCCCCGGTCCGGGAAGATCTCACATGCCGCAGAGCGGCTAGGCCCGTGAGCCATGGCCGCTGAGCCTGCGCGTCCGGAGCCTGTGCTCCGCAACGGGAGAGGCCACAGCAGTGAGAGGCCTGTGTACCACACACACAAAAAAAAACGTAGCAACTTAAAATAGCAAGCACAGAACTTCTGAAGATTAGAAATATGGGAGCAGGTCTCCATGAGGTTGCGGCCAAGCTACTGTCCAGGGCCACAGTCATCTCAGAAGTCAGTTGTTACTGAAGGATTCTCTCCCAAGCTTGCTCGTGTGGTTGTTGGCGGGTCTCGGTTCCTCCTTACTTATTGACTGGAGGCGTCAGTTCTTCTCCATAGGACTTCTCACTCCACGGCAGCTGGCTTCCCCTCTTCCCGACTTTGCGGCCCGCCCTCTTCACACAGTGAGATATCCAAGGAGAGAAGGCACAAGCAAGAGAAGACTTTCAAGATGGAAGTTGCAGAATTTTTTAACCTAATATCATAAGTGACATACCATCACTTCTTCCATATGGGTCACATAGACCAACCCTGGTACAATGTGGGAGCGAACCACACAAGTAAGTGAACATCAGGAAGGAGGGACCATTAGGAGGCTGGCCAGGAGAGGGGGCAAACTGTGACTTCAATAAAGGACAGGTTGACATTGAGGGGTCTCTAAGATATTTAAGGGGACACGTCAAGAAAACAGTTGGGGTGGGGGGCAGTTCTAACAAATGAGAACAGGTCAAGAAAACATCCTAATTTAAGTGTGCTTCAATGATAATCACAGCTCATGATTCATATTTATTATCAACAACATTGAGATTAAAGTTGATCTACCTTCACTTCATTTTATACTACCAATATTATTTCTTTTTTCATTGAAGTATAGTTGATTTGCAATGTTGTGTTAGTTTCAGGTGTGCAGCAAAGTGATTCAGTTATACATATATATGTATGTATATATATTTTTTTCAGATAATCTTGTTCTGATGTATGAATTTTGAAGACTGTGTATACTTATTAAAATATAGGAAAATCTTCCACTCTATAACTAATAATTAATACTAATCTATATAATTAAATGAACTATTAATTCACTCTGGTAACAACACTTTACTTCGTGGATTAAGGAATATTTATAAAGGATAAACTCAGAGCACATAAAATTCATTTTCCATTTATCCTACACCACTGTGAAGTTTGAGATCATCAAGCAAAAACAACCCAACATTCCCCTACCTGACTCAAATCTTCTCTATTACCTTCCATTTCAGAGGGGAAAAAAAAAAAAAGGATAATGCCTCCACTCGTGCCGTGGATGCCACCTGGCCCATCTTTCTCTGAGAACTTGCTCTTGAAGGATTTTCCCACCTCTCACTTCTCAGATCACATCCTCTCAAAGGACTCGTGCCACAGTTTATAAATACGTGCACATGCCCTCTTCTTAAACAACCACCTTTCCGTACTTTTGTTACTTTTTTCTTCAAGTACAGTCTTATCTGCTTCCTTCCTTTTTCTGCCAAACTTTACAAAAACATACACTAGCAAATTCCTACATTTTTCATTTACCGAAATCCAATATATATTCTCATCTGCTGTACTAAAACTGTTCTCCCAAAGCCATCAGTGACCTCATAGCCATCAAGTCCACTGTCTTCTCACTTTCAACTTTCTCTGCAGCACTCAACTGTGTCAACAGCCTGCTTGCATCAAAACTCCCATTTTTGGTTCACTATAGGCATTTCTGCTCCCATGACCCCTCTCTCTTCTTTGTGGATACTCCGTCTCCTAACACCAACTGACTCCCTCATCAGTTTCATCCAGGCTCATGATTTCAATACCAGCTGGATGTTGGTAATTCCTATCCATCTATGCATAGCTCTTATTTATCTCTCAAGGTCAGTCCCACTGCTTCAACTACAACCCCACATTTTTTACTGAACCAAATACATTTCCTTCGTGGGGACACCACCCTCCTGAGCCCTAGGCTGAAAACATTTTCACACCCTTATCAACTCACTCTCCCTCGACTGCCCACACGTAATCAATATTCATTCTGCCTTCATAACAGCTTTAACATCCATTTCGTCCTCCTTTTTCTCACCACCACTATCTTACTTTAGGCCCCTGCTGAGTCCTCACGTGGAACACTGGTGAAGGCTCCCAATTGTGTCTATTTCTCTCCCTCCACATTCTGTTTTATACATGCTGCCAGAATCCTCTAACACCCTAGAAAGGCTTCAATGACCCCTATTATGAAATGAAGTCCAAACTCCTTATTCCGACATTTTATTCTCTCCGTTAACTGCTCTGTACTTAGATGCCACGCTGTCTACCAGCCTTACAAAAATCGGCCTTCTCCATGTGGTTTCTGCTTTTGCTTAAACTCAATGACTCAAGGTTCGTTACCAATAAAGGAGCAGTTTGGCCTCTGATTAATGATCAGATAGTTCATCTGTTAAAGAAAAACATTCATGACACTTGTTAAAGACCAGTGAGTCAGACTTTATTCAGGGGGACTGTCGTGATAGATATAGGGACAAAGGAGTTTTGCAGCAGGGAAGAGAGATTGGACTCAACTCCAAATACGATAAGGAAAAGTGGGAATTAATAGCCAGGAACTATAAAGGAGCAGGGTGGCGGTCAGTGGACGGAAAATTACTAAGGGGAAACATGGCAGTTGGCGGGGATTCTGGCTAAACCAACCTAGCGGGATTCTTGCTGAAGGCAGGCCTGGGCTATCACACAGCACCTGGGGATGGTGGAGGAAGAGGAACTTGAGCAGATATTGAGAGTGATTGGATACCAAGGGTGGGGGGATCCTGGCTACACTGAAGCAGGATTGTTCTTAAAATTAACAAGGCAGAAACAGACATGGAAGCCCAAAGTCAGGGTCTGATTGAGAAGAGTTCAGAAGAGTCTTGAGAAGAGTTTGGTCAAGGAGAAGGTCTTTGTCAGTCTTAGCTGAGTCAAATACTAACAACCTTCAAAAATGATCCCCATGTCTCATTTTTCGAAGACCAAGAAATGTTTTCAATTAAAGCTCTTCCATTGGCAAGTTTAATTATTCTTTTCTGCAAGAGAACTGGCTTCTTATCACACACTCGAGTGCAAAGCTTTGCTCTGTGTCTTTGTCTAGCTGGAAGGGTAATAATTCAACCATGTACCTAATTTGAAATGCATCCTTTCCTAGTTTTCTAATGAAAATAAAATCTTAACTTATATGAAAAACTGTGCCATTGAGACATACTTCTGTGCTCACAAAGACAATTGGCTAATAACAAAATATTGCTTATTTATTTGGTAATAATATTTCATGATTTAATCTATGAACTCAGAGGTAAAATTATTGATAAAGTACCAATGTTCATGAGCTAGAAATCCACCAAAAATATATAAATTCTAATTCTCCAGAATGTTGGCTAATTCCAAACGAGTTCAGTATCAGATACCGTACTGAAATTTAAAAAACATTGTAAACAGCAAATTTGACAAGAACACAAATCACTCCAAGGAAAATGTTCTCCTTTTCTGCCTGATATTAGACTAAAACAGAGGGAGGTGAATGAACTGAACTGTCAACCCCACAGACCACTTTCTCACACTCCACGGGATGATTCTTTGAGGCTCTCCAGGGTATTTTCAGCTCCACCAGCCCTGTCTTGGTCCTCACGTTCCTGGCTCTAAGCCTGAGCCTAGCAGTGGTGGGTACAGAGCTGCTTTCTTAGTACAGCTGTTCCTAATATGATTCAGTTGGGCATGGAGGAAACACTTTGCCTTCGTAACCAAAAGAAGTCTTTCTTTGACCCCAATTCTTAACACTGAGCAATTTTTTTGCTTCCTAATATTTGTAAACTTTACAAATCACATGTAGTACGTGGACCAGAAAAGAAATATTTTACCATTACACTTTGACAAGCATTGGTGGGTCACCCAGTAAGGTCTGTCGAGAAAACACTGGCTATGGAGCCGGAAGACCCAGCGTGAATCCCGGCGCTGCCACGTTTCAGCTCAGTGACCAGCATGTCACATGCCTTCTTTGATCTTCAGTTTCCTCAGGTGTAAAACAGAGGTAACCACTCTCTCAGGTAAGAGCTCTGATGCCAGTAAAAAGTGAGACACTACATGAGACAAGCTTTTTGTGAAAACCGTAAAGCAATACACAAATGTAAGGTATATTTTTTCGGAAGCCTCAGAAAATCCCTCCTTACAAAACCAGGCTCCTCACGCCACATTCACATCTTCTGGAAACTCATACTTCTCAGGTTGAAAAAACATCTAGCTCTGTGTGTGTCTGTACAAAACTGAAAAGCAAATGCACTTTGATTGACTAATAGCTGTATAACTTTGAAGAAAACTGAGCTAAAATAGAACTTAGGTAATATTAAGGTGAAACAGAGCAATATTAGAAGCAAGAAGTTCTGCTAGGTTTCAGCTTAAGGAGACAAAAATATGAAATAAAAATACATATTTCTCTCAAAATCCCTATAGAAGTTACATTTATTGGTGTCAGCAGACACGTCTAAAACTTAAAGATCACTTAAGGACCAGCTATAATCTTCTTGGAGAAGAAGAAAACTTTCATTTCTTTCTCTCCAAATCACCTCTTCTCTCATATGGCAACATCCTTCCTGAATTAGAAAGCCAATGGTGCATTCCTTTTTTTCCAATAATTAATATACCTCTCTCTATATTTTTCTTAAATCAAACCACATCCACTTATAGTGATGTGGCTAAGTCTGCAGACGAGAGAGATCTAGTTTATATTTACATATCCATCATAAATAGAAAGCATGACACATGCATATGTCTGATTAATTGAAGCTAATCAAATATCTAGTCATTCGATACAGGACTACACCAGAAAGCACTGGTTGGCAATAACGGCTAAAATCTTAATACTTGAAGGAAAGGACTCACTGTTGGACTACCACTACAGAAGACGTTAGAAGCAGGGCTAATCTTAACGAAAAGATGAAATTAAACTTTCCCTCCAGCTCTTCCACTTTTATGTCTTTCTTCCCCTAGCACTTTCATACTATTCTCTGTCCAGATAATATAATAACACACACACACACACACACACACACACACATATTTAAACACACACACCCCTACCATGACCCTTGTTAAATGCCATAAAAATCTCTGTCGACCTCCTTTCAACCACAGCTGCTTTAGCACCACTTAACTATCTTCTGCTTATTGCAATGCCCACACAAATATAAAAGGTAAATATAATATTAATATCCATTAATATTTTAAACATTTATGCATATATAAATTAAATATATTAACTTTTATATTCTTATAATTAAATATATTAATTATATATTAAATAACTTTTAAATCTAAAATGCCAACTCTCTGGTAGTGGCTTTCATGGACTGTGAGAGTCTAAGTGCAAAAGACATATGTAATGATAAAAACATTGACAGACAGATACAGACTGCTAGACAGATGACAGCCAAGCAACTGGAAATTAACTGCATATATGTCTGTGTATGTTTCTACATATATCTGTTCCTATTTGGGGGAGGAGACCCTCTGTATCACGCTACTTTAGAATTTTATTTTATTTATTTTTTTTTATACAGCAGGTTCTTATTGGTTATCCATTTTATACATATTAGTATATATATGTCAATCCCAATCTCCTAATTCATCCCACCACCACCACCCATTCCCTGCCCCACTTTCCCCCCTTGGTGTCCATACGTTTGTTCTCTACATCTGTGTCTCTATTTCTGCCTTGCAAACTGGTTCACCTGTACCATTTTTCTACATTCCACATATATGCGTTAATATACGATATTTCTTTTTCTCTGTCTGACTTACTTCACTCAGTATGACAGTCTCTAGGTCCATCCACGTCTCTACAAACGAACCAATTTCATTCCTTTTTATAGCTCAGTAATATTCCATTGTATATAGGTACCACATCTTCTTTATCCATTCATCTGTCGATGGGCATTGAGGTTGCTTCCATGACCTGGCTATTGTAAATAGTGCTGCAATGAACATTGGGGTGCAGGTGCCTTTTTGAATTATGGTTTTCTCTGGGTATATGTCTAGGTCATGGGATTGCTGGGTCACATGGTAATTCTATTTTTAGCTTTTTAAGGAACCTCCATACTGTTCTCCATAGTGGCTGTATCAATTTACATTCCCACCAACAGTGCAAAAGGGCTCCCTTTTCTCCACACCCTCTCCAGCATTTGTTGTTTGTAGATTTTTTGGTAATGCCCATTCTAACCAGTGTGAGGTGATATCTCATTGTAGTTTTGATTTGCATATCTCTAATAATTAGTGATGTTGAGCAGATTTTCATGTGCCTCTTGGCCATCTGTCTGTCTTTGGAGAAATGCCTATTTAGGTCTTCGGCCCATTTTTTGATTGGGTTGTTTATTTTTTTAATATTGAGCTGCATGAGCAGTTTATATATTTTGGAGATTAATCCTTTGCCCATTTGTTTGCAAATATTTTCTCCCATTCTGAGGGTCGTCTTTTCATGTTTATAGCTTCCTTTGCTGCGCAAAAGCTTTTAAGTTTCATTAGGTCCCATTTGTTTATTTTGCTTTTATTTCCATTTCTCTAGGAGGTGGGTCAAAAAAGATCTTGCTGTGATTTATGTCAAAGAATGTTCTACCTATGTTTTCCTCTAAGAGTTTTATAGTGTCCGGTCTTACATTTAGGTCTTTAATCCACTTTGAGTTTATTTTTGTGTACGGTGTTAGGGAGTGTTCTAATTTCATTATTTTACATGTAGCTGTCCAGTTTTCCCAGCACCACTTATTGAACAGGCTGCCTTTTCTCCACTGTATATCCTTGCCTCCTTTGTCATAGATCAGTTGATCATAGGTGTGTGGGTTTATCTCTGGGCTTTCTATCCTGTTCCATTGATCTATATTTCTGTTTTTGTGCCAGTACCACACTGTCTTGATTACTGTAGCTTTGTAGTATAGTCTGAAGTCAGGGAGCCTAATTCCTCCATCTCCGTTTTTCTTTCTCAAGATTGCTTTGGCTATTTGGGGTCTTTTGTGTCTCCATACAAATTTTAAGATTTTTTGTTCTAAATGTTCCATAAAAAATGCCATTGGAAATATGATAGGAATTGCATTGAATCTGTAGATTGCTTTGGGTATAATACTCATTTTCACAATATTGATTCTTCCAATCCAGGAACATGGTATATCTCTCCATCTGTTTGTGTCATCTTTGATTTCTTTCATCAGTGTCCTATAGTTTTCTGAGTACAGGTCTTTTACCTCCTTAGGTAGGTTTATTCTTATTATTTTATTCTTTTTGTTGCAATGGTGAATGAGATTGTTTCCTTAATTTCTCTTTCTGATCTTTCGTTGTTAGTGTATAGGAATGCAAGAGATTTCTGTGCATTAATTTTTTATCCTGCAACTTTACCAAATTCATTGATTAGCTCTAGTAGTTTTCTGGTGGCATCTTTAGGATTCTCTATGTATAGTATCATGTCGTCTGTGAACAGTGACAGTTTTACTTCTTCTTTTCCAATTTGGGTTGCTTTCATTTCCTTTTCTTCTCTGATTGCTGTGGCTAGGACTTCCAAAACTATGTTGAATAATAGTGGCGAGGGTGGACATCCTTGTCTTGTTCCTGATCTTAGAGGAAATGCTTTCAGTTTTTCACCATTGAGAATGATGTTTGCTATGGGTTTGTCATATATGGCCTTTATTATGTTGAGGTAAGTTCCCTCTATGCCCACTTTCTGGAGAGTTTGTATCATAAATGGATGTTGAATTTTGTCAAAAGCTTTTTCTGCATCTATTTAAATGATCATATTGTTTTTCTTCTTTAATTTGTTAATATGGTGTATCACATAGATTGATTTGCATATATTGAAGAATCCTTGCATCCCTGGGATAAACCCCATTTCATTATGGTGTATGATCTTTTTAATGTGTTGTTGGATTCTGTTTGCTAGTGTTTTGTTGAGAAAATTTGCATCTATATTCATCAATGATATTGGTCTGTAATTTTTTTTTGTAGTATCTTTGTCTGATTTTGGTATCAGGGCAATGGTGGCCTTGTAGAATGAGTTTGGGAGTATTCCTTCCTCTGCAAATTTTTGGAAGTGCTTTAGAAGGATGGGTGTTATCTCTTCTCTAAATGTTTGATAGAATTAACCTGTGAAGCCCTCTGATCCTAGACTTTTGTTTGTTGGAAGATTATAAATCACAGTGTCAATTTCAGTACTTGTGATTGGTCTGTTCATATTTTCTACTTCTTCCTGGTTCAGCCTTGGAAGGTTATACCTTCTAAGAATTTGTCCATTTCTTTCAGGTTGTCCATTTTACTGGCATAGAGTTGCTTGTAGTAGTCTCTTATGATGCTTTGTATTTCTGCAGTGTCTGTTGTAACTTCTCCTTTTTCATTTCTAATTTTATTGATTTGAGTCCTCTCCCTCTTTTTCTTGATGAGTCTGGCTAAAGGTTTATCAATTTTGTTTATCTTCTCAAAGAACCAGCTTTTAGTGTCATTGATCTTTGCTATTGTTTTCTTTGTTTCTATTTCATTTATTTCTTTTCTGATCTTTATGATTTCTTTCCTTCTGCTAACTTTGCGTTTTGTTTGTTCTTCTTTCTCTAGTTCCTTTAGGTGTAAGGTCAGGTTGTTTATTTGAGATTTTTCTTGTTTCTTGAGGTAGGATTGTATTGCTATAAACTTCCGTCTGAGAACTGCTTTTGCTGCATCCCATAGGTTTTGGATCATCGTGTTTTCATTGTCATTTGTCTCTAGGTATTTTCTGATTTCCTCTGTGATTTCTTCAGTGATCTCTTGGTTATTTAGTAACATATTGTTTAGTCTCCACGTGTACGCTTTTTACATTTTTTCCCTCTAATTGATTTCTAATCTCATAGCGTTGTGGTCAGAAAACATGCTTGATATGACTTCAATTTTCTTAAATTTACCAAGGTTTGATTTGTCATGTGCACTTGAGAAGAAAGTGTAATCTGCTGTTTTCGGATGGAATGTCCTATAAATATCAATTAAGTCTATCTGGTCAATTGTGTCATTTAAAGCTGTGTTTCCTTATTAATATTCTGTTTGGATGATCTGTCCATTGGTGTAAGTGAGGTGTTAATATCCCCCACTATTGTTGTGTTACTACTGTCAATTTCCCCTTTTAGAGCTGTTAGCATTTGTCTTATATATTGAGGTGCTCCTAAGTTGGGTGCATATATATTTATAATTATTATATCTTCTTCTTGGATTGATCCTTGATCATTACGTAATGTCCTTCCTTGTCTCTTGTAACAGTCTTTATTTTAAAGTCTATTTTATCTGATATGAGTATTGCTACTCCAGCTTTCTTGTGATTTCCATTTGCATGGAATATCTTTTTCCACCCCCTCACCTTCAGTCTGTATGTGTCCCTAGGTCTGAAGTGAGTCTCTTGTAGACAGTATATATATGGGTCTTGTTTTTGTATCCATTCAGCGAGCCTGTGTCTTTTGGTTGGAGCATTTAATCCATTCACATTTAAGGTAGTTATCGATATGTATGTTCCAATTACCATTTTCTTAATTGTTTTGGGTTTGTTTTTGTAGGTCCTTTTCTTCTGTTGTGTTTCCCACTTAGAGAAGTTCCTTTAGCACTTGTCGTGGAGCTGGTTTGGTGGTGCTGAATTCTCTTAGCTTCTGCTTGTCTGTAAAGTTTTTGATTTCTCCGTCGAATCTGAATGAGATCCTTGCCGGGTACAGTAATCTTGGTTGTAGGTTCTTCCCTTTCATCACTTTAAATATATCATGCCACTCCCTTCTGGCTTGTAGAGTTTCTGCTGAGAAATCAGCTGTTATCCTTATGGGGGTTCCCTTTTATGTTATTTGTCATTTTCCCTTGTTGCTTTTAATAATTTTTCTTTGTCTTTAATTTTTGTCAATTTGATTATTACTGTGTCTCAGGGTGTTCCTCCTTGGGTTTATCCTGCCTGGGACTCTCTGCACTTCCTGGACTTGGGTCACTATTTCCTTTCCCATGTTAGGGAAGTTTTCGACTATAATCTCTTCAAATATTTTCTTGGGTCCTTTCTCTCTCTCTTCTCCTCCTGGGCCCCCTATAATGCAAATGTTCATGTGTTTAATGTTGTCCCAGAGGTCCTTTAGGCTGTCTTCCTTTCTTTTCATTCTTTTTTCTTTTCTGTGGCCGTGAATTCCACCATTCTGTCTTCCAGGTCACTTATCCATTCTTCTGCCTCAGTTATTCTGCTATTGATTCCTTCTAGTGTATTTTTCATTTCAGTTATTGTATTGTTCATCTCTGTTTGTTCTTTAATTCTTCTAGGTCTTTGTTAAACATTTCTTGCATCTTCTCAATCTTTGCCTCCATTGTTCTTCCGAGGTCCTGGATCACCTTCACTCTCATTATTCTGAATTCTTTTTCTGGAAGGTTGCCTATCTCCACTCCATTTAGTTGTTTTTCTGGGGTTTTATCTCATTCCTTCATCTGGTACATAGTCCTCTGCCTTTTCATTTTGTCTATCTTTCTGTGAATGTGGTTTTCGTTCCACAGGCTGCAGGATTGTAGCTCTTCTTTCTTCTTCTGTCGGCCCTCTGGTGGATGAGGC
Source organism: Globicephala melas (assembly GCF_963455315.2). Classification (NCBI taxonomy): domain Eukaryota; kingdom Metazoa; phylum Chordata; class Mammalia; order Artiodactyla; family Delphinidae; genus Globicephala; species Globicephala melas. The sequence goes on along the minus strand of NC_083327.1, from coordinate 12,179,995 downwards.
TATCTAAGAGGCTTGTGCAAGCTTCCTGAGGGACTGGTGGTGGGTAGAGCTGGGTGTTGCTCTGTTGGGCAGAGCTCAGTAAAACTTTAATCCACTTGTCTGCTGATGGGTGGGGCTGAGTTCCCTCCCTGTTGGTTGTTTGACCTGAGGCGACCCAGCACTGGCGCCTACAAGCCCTTTGGTGGGGCTAATGGCGGACTCCGGGAGGGCTCATGCCAAGGAGTACTTCCCAGAACTTCTGCTGCCAGTGTCCTTGTCCCCCTGGAGAGCCACCACTGCCCCCTGCTTCTGCAGGAGACCCTCCAACGCTAGCAGGTAGGTCTGGTTCAGTCTCCTATGGGGTCACTGCTCCTTCCCCCTGGGTCCTGATGCACACACTACTTTGTGTGTGCCCTCCAAGAGTGGAGTCTCTGTTTCCCCCAGACCTGTCAAAGTGCTGCAGCCAAATCCTGCTAGCTTTCAAAGTCTGATTGTTTGGGAATTCCTCCTCTCATTGCCAGACCCCCAGGTTGGGCAGCCTGATGTGGGGCTCAGAACCTTCACTCCAGTGGGTGGACTTCTGTGGTATAATTGTTCTCCAGTTTGTGAGTCACCCACCCAGCAGTTATGCGATTTGATTTTATTGTGATTTCGCCCCTCCTACTGTCTCATTGTGGCTTCTCCTTTGTCTTTGGATGTGGGGTATCTATTTTTGGTGAGTTCCAGTGTCTTCCTGTTGATGATTGTTCAGCAGTTAGCTGTGATTCTGGTGGTCTCGCAAGAGGTAGTGAGTGCACATCCTTCTACTTCGCCAACTTGAATCCTATCACACTACTTTAGATGACATTCTAGTTTGCTGTATGTGAGGTCAGCCATGAGATGAAACAATCATTTTCTCCCTGAACCAAATAAAACTTCAAACAATGGACAAGATCTTTGCAAAATGCTTCTTACCTTGCACACTGATGTCTTTTTTAATCTTAGGTTAAAACGATTTCTAAAATTGGTTTTGGATCCTCAGATTGCTCATAATTGTAGCACTCCTTATTGTGAAGCCTCTTTCTGAGGTCTTTGTATCTATGACAGTTTTTCAAATCAACCCATTCTTTCCATTTTCTGAAAAAAAGTTACTTGCTTCAAGAAACTCTCCTTTAGGGTTCTCTTTCAAAGATTATTCAATTGGGAAAACAGCTATAATATTGAGACCTATGTATAGAGAATTACATTATTACATTTGTGTTAATCATATATTTATGTTTTATGCAATCCTTGAAATCAAGGAAGTAAGTATAATCCCAGTTCTATGACGAAGGAAAGCATATGTACAACTTAAACTGTCAGAGCTAAATATAATGTATGACTAACAGACCATTCATAGAAGCATCTGACACACACAGTTAGGAATCATGAGTCCTTTTTCCACTCCTCCCTGTTACTTAGCAAAACAACCATTCTGAATTTCAATTTCCTCCTAGCAATACTAATATTTGCCCTGCCTTTCTCAGAGGGCCATATTGAGAATCAAATGAGATAGTATATTTTAAAACACTGTATCGCTTTATTATTACTATTTAGGCAAAGAGCACTATAAGTTGTTTTTGGTTTTTCAGGAAAACAAGCTCCCAGACTTTATCATTAACTTCCAGAACTAAATATTTTTATAACTTAAGTTGTTTTACTATCTGGTAGAAATGCCAAATCACAGATTTGGGGCATAAAGATCTTGGTAAGGATAGGATTGGTTAAGTAATGGCTTCAGATCCTATAAGTTTTAAGGCACCGATTTTAGGGACAGTGGAGGACTGTAGGTAGTTGAAGACCATAAGATGAAGTCCAAGAAGCTTAGGCAGCCCTAAGGGTCAGCACAATATGGCTTCACCTCTCCACTCCCTCATCATCCCTTAACACCCTAATGGCACCCATGCAGGTAAATACTCATGTCCACTCCCTCCCCAACCCCAAATGCAATTCTTTCTCTACCGATTCAAGTTCTACCCAAGGTCACTCTAAAGATGTCTGCCTTCCTTGACAACCTCTACAGCTATTCCAAACCAATGCCACTGAACACTTGAAGTACTTTTTTTCATCCCTCCCTCATTTTTGCTTTTGTTGCTGATTGTTTGATGAACACATGTCTAGTTTCCACCTTTAAAGTATAAAGTCCTGATAAAGGGATAAACCTGAAAGTATGGACAACCTTCAGAACAACTGTAGGAAAAAGCAATTGCTAGCATAACCAACAAAAGATGGAGGTAAACATAAGAGTTTATACTGCCATCCTCATAGACCCTCAAAATTTTCATAGTGTTGTTTTATTAGAGTGAATGACAATTTTGTTCTATTTGCTATGGAGGACACACCTTACAGTGAGATTGAGTTTCCATCCTCCAATGCTATACTTAGACAATTTAGTATCTACTTTCTTGAAAATGCAACAAGTCTCAGAACAGAAAGACCAATTGTTCCCATTAAGACTGTCACCAAGGCATATATCCACATCATTAAAGACAAAAAAGCAGGTGTGAGACTATTATAGCTTAATTTATACCAAGTGTAGGTGTTGGTAATATTTCTGAATATCTTTAGCTATTAGTCATTCATTTCTTCCACTTGAAATCTTCATGTTTTGAAAGTCAAGGAGAAATGAGGAAAATAAGTAGAAAGTTTCACCAAATTTTAACCCTTCCTCCCAACTTCATCACAATTCCAGGGCTGGTCAAATTTTAGAAGGTTGTGAAGAGACCACTATCAAATACAGACCTTTGACTTACAAGAAAAAAAAAATATGCACAGAGATTGATCATGTTTCTCAGTTATACTTCCTAATTCTTTTTGAAGAAAAGTATTATGAAATGAAATGAAATACAATACAAAATCAAGATATAAATACTCTGTGTCTATGTATATCACTTAAAAGGCATTTTATATTTTATAGATTTTATAATTTTCCACAATTTAATATATTTTAGTTCTTATCTGTTGGAGCAGACTAAAGGTAAACTAGAACTCTGGTAAAAAGTGCCAAGGAGAAGTGCCAAGGAGGCTAAACTTTGTAATATTGAGAAATAAGTACAATACATTATAGAAACTGCTGTGATATACCCGGTGTTGAGGCCAAGTTGAGTGTTTTAGAAATTGTGAAAGTAGGCTTGACTTTATTTGGACTGACAATTACCACCCCCCTAAGAAAGTTCTCTGAGGGCCTTCAACTGAGATTGCACCACCCACAATACTCCAACTTCATCTGACATAAATATGCTTGTGTACAAGTTTCCTCACCTGACTCCCTCCTCCACCTGACCTAAATTCCTTCTTGGCCTCAGATTCTTATGTTCATGCTTATTCAGATTTGGAGATTCAGCTAATAGTTTTTCTTTCCTGTTGAGCTTCTCCAAGTCTGCTTTCATGACCTACCTCTACCCATTATCTGACCTGTGTTCAGCTCCTCCCATTTTAGCATGAACATCTCATAGGAGACACACTCTACTACCTACCTAATGTTATGGCAATAGCCCAGTTTTATCACCATGAGAACCAGTGTTATGAAAGAATGATGTACTAGCATGCCTTGAAAAAAGAAGGAACAACTGTATTGTGCAATATAAGACCACAAGTTTTGAATTCTAACTAATTGAAAAATGTCCAAAAAATTTGAAGATTCAAGATAGCTTCCTTAAGAACAAACATTCTTGACCCAACAGAATCCTAAGACTTCCCTTCTGCTCATGCATTCTGTCCAAGAACTGCCCTCAACTTATTTGCCTTGGCCTTATGAGTAGAACACATATAACTTCCTTAAGCAATCCAATTTTATAATACTTTTTGTAAATGTAAATGTCAATTTCCCTTCTGTTTCCATTTTCTCACCAGAATCATAATTTGGTATCACATGAGTTCAATATACCTTTACCTTTTCTCTCCCTCTATCACCCAGCTATTTGAACATAGTGAATACCAAAATAAGTTCTGAAAGATAACAGAATATACCATCATCTAATACCATATAAAATGTAATCTGAAAAAAAATTTACTTTTTAGGCTTCCAATTGTTATAAGTAAATTGGTCTTCACTCTACCAATGTAACACTTCAGATTATATATGTATTAGATGATTCATAGTTCATTTCTTGCAACTCTATTCCCTCAGCCAAGAAATTCCTCCATCTCATGATTACATTAAATCCTGTGTATTCTTCAAACTTCAGCAAAAGAGTGATCCCCCAAAAGGAGCCTTCCCAACACCACCAAACTTCCCTGGTCTCCTGCTCTCTCTCAGGGTCTTTCCTCCTTCATGTTGTCTTCTGTGCATCATAACAAAACCCACCCTCATCCCCCAGACCTCACCCCCACAAAAACATACCTGTTCTGCAATGCACTCCCTCAGAACTCTGCCAGGTAACTGAAGATAATATAATGAAATCAGATGTTTTATCTAGAACAGAGTCAATTCAATCACTAATAGGCTTTATCATTGTGAAGTTAGATTGAGTGAGCTCAACAGCAGTCTGTGTTGCTTTAAACTACAAATGGATTAATCATGGGAAATTTTTAGACACAACACATGAAATTTTTAAGCACAAGATGCACAGGAGGATATTTCAGGGTAAAGGGGGACTTTGTAACTCCTTAAGTGAGCCATTCATAGATGTTATCAATGCCAACACTATCTTTCCAGCAACTTGTAGCCAACAAAAGCTAGGCTCTGAAATCTAAATCCAAACAGGAATCAAGATAAACATAGTATTCAGAAAAACTATTCTAACTCTTGAAGATCCTCTTTTGAATCTTCAACATATTTTTCAACTTATTACTACTATTTAACAGTCCTTAGCAAGAATACTAGCTTTATTACACCTCAACTAATTGAATCAATCTAGGCTTACTCTTATAGGTGGGGTGCTTTTAAGAATGTTACATAAGCCCCGTAAGTATTAAGAGCTCTTTCTTCATTTCCTTTATACCTGAACATAATCTGGGTTCATCTCCTTCCACACAGTACCTCCTGAAATAAGTCTGATCCCTGCCATTTCAGTTAGCTTCACACAGATAAAAAGTTTACATGTGCTGAAAACTGTAAGACATTGATGAAAGAAATTGAAGAAGACACAAATAAACAGAAAGATACTGCATGCTCATAGATTGGAAGAATTAATTGTTCAAATGTCCATACTACCCAAAGGCATCTATAGACTCAAAGCAATCCTTATCAAAATTCCAATGCCATTTTTCATAGAAACAGAAAAAAATCCTTAAAAATTTTTGGAACCACAAAAGATCCCAAATAGCCAAAGCAATACTGAGAAAGAAGAACAAAGCTGTAGACATCACACTTCCTGATTTCAAGCTATACTATAATGCTATAGTAATCAAAACAGTATGGTGCTCTCTGCTCTGGGTACCCCCTCAGGGTCAAAGGGTAAGGGTGAGTTGATATAAAACTCAATAGAAATTTTAACTGGTTAAGGGAGGTGTGTTAGCCAGGCTTCTCCAGAGAAACAGAGCCAACAGAATGTGTATATATACAGAGAGATTTATTTCAAGGAATTGGCTCATGCAATTGTTGAGGTCTGGCAAGTCCAAAATCTGCTGCAGTAGGCTAGCAGGCTGGAGACTCAGGGAAGAGTTGCAATTTGAATCCAAAGACAGTCTGCTGGCAAAATTCCTACGTGCTCAGGGTAGTCAGTCTTGGCTCTATTAAATTCTTCAACTGATTGGATAGGCCCATCCACATTATGGAGGGCAATCTGCTTTATTCAAATTCCACCAATTTAAATGTTAATCTCACATCCAGAATAATGTTTGAACAGATATCTGAGCACTGTGGCCCAGCTAAATTGACATATAATTTTAACCATCTCTGGTGGAATTTGAGAGTCACAGAGATTTGCCTCACTTTCAATCTGGAGCTCTAGCAGAAAACATCCTCACTTGAGAATATACAAGTTGGTGGGTAAACTCTGGGGAGAGATGGAAGAGATGAGAAAGCTGAAACTAAACAAGAAGTACTGAGTTACATTAACTTGTAAAATTTGTGGTATTCATGTTTAAATACAGATCCACAGAAGTTAATTTCAATTATAAGCAATAATATTTTTTAAGTTTACCAAAAAACAAAGTATATGGAAACACACACATAGACCAATGGAACAGAATCCAGAGTCCAGAAATAAATCCACACATACGTGGTCAACTAACATTTGACAAAGGGAGACAAGAACACTCAATGAGGAAAGGATAATCTCTTCAATACACGGTGTCGGAAAAACTGGATATCCACATGCAAAAGAATGAAAATGGACCCCTGTCTTACATCACTCACAAAAATTAACTCAAAGTCAATTAAAAACTTCAATGTAGGAGCTGAAACTATAAAACTCCTAGGAGAAAACATAGAGAAAAAGACCTTGACATTGATCTTGGCAACAATTTTTTGGACATGACACTAAAAGCACAGGCAAGAAAAGCAAGAATAAACAATTGGGACTACATCAAACCAAAAAGCTTCTGCACAGCAAAAGAAGCAATCAACAAAATGGAAAGGGAAAAAACATTTTCAAATCATGTATCTTATAACAGGTTAATATTCAAAATATATAAGGAACTCATACAACTTAATAGCAAAACTACAAACCGTCTGACTTTTAAATGGAAAAGGAACTGAATAGAGACTTTGACAAAGAAGACATACAAATGGTCAACAGGTACATGAAAAGTTGCTTAACATGACTAACCATAAGGGAAATGCAAATCAAAACCACAATGAGTTATCATCTCACACCTGTCAGAATGGCCATTAGCAAAAAGACAAGAGATAAGTGTCCGTGGGGATGTGGAGCTTTTCAACAGTGAACACTTTTGTGCTGTTGGTAGGAATGTAAACTGGTGCATCCACTATGGAAAATGTTATGAAGGTTACTAAAAGAATTAAAAATAGAACTACCATATGATCCAGCACTCCCACCTCTGGGAACACATCTGAAGGAAATAAAGTCAGTATCTTGGAGAGATAACTGCACTCCCATATTCACTGCATCATTATTTACAATAGCCAAGACATGGAAACAACCTAAGTGTCTGTCAATGAATGAATAGGTAAAGAAAATGTGGTACTTTATATATATATATACATGTATGTATATATATATGTGTGTGTGTGTGTATATATATATATATATACACATACTGGAATTTTATATATATATACACTGGTATTTTATATATATATACACACTGGAATATTATTCATCCCTAGAAAGGAAGGATATCCTGCCATTTGTGACAAGACAGATGAACCTCAAGGGCACTATGCTAAGTGAAATAAGTCAGCCAGAGAAAGACAAATACCATATGATCTCACTTATATCTAGAATCTAAAAACTAAACTCAGAAACGGAGTGGTTGCCAGAGGTGGGGAGGTGGGAGAACTGCATGAAAGTGGTCAAGAGGTACAAATTTCCAGTTACCAGATGTATAAATTCTGGGGACTGATGTACAGCATGATGATTATGGTCAACAATACTATTTTGTATACTTGAAAGCTACTGCGAGAGCATGTCTTAAAAGTTCTCACCCTACTCACACCAGAAGAAGGTAGTGTGAGTGATGGATGTGTTAACTAACCTTAGTGTGGTAACCATTTTGCAATATATAGAACAGTCAATTACCATGTTGGACACATTAAAATTACCCAATGTAATATGTCAATTACATCTCAATAAGGCTGTGTGTGTGGGAGGGGGGGAATTCTCCAGCCGTAGGCATTTCTCCTACAAAAACACATAATTTGCAAAAAGCCAACCAGGTAATAGTATAGTATATAAAACACAGCAAAAAACTAGGAGATGACCATCCCAGCTATCTTTGTAGACACATGACAGAATAAATGATAATATTTTGCACTATGGTTAATCTTGCAGGTTGCCTCAAATCCTCTCTAAGGTTTAAATCCTAAATAACAGTGCAGTATGATTTTCACTAAATAAAATAAAAATTAAAATATTTGGCTTTTTGTGATGATCCCATTATCAACCTAGAAATTAGATAATCATACATAATGAATATTAGAGAAGCATAAATAAATTGGCATGGCCTACCATAAATGTGAAATTGTTTAAACCTTCCTAAAGCTATTCCTAACTAGCAACAGAGTTTTGCGTGAGTGACATCTAGGGGCTTAAAAGGATTAACAGCGAAACAGTCATCATCTAAACTCCTTAAATTTTCCCCTCATTTGCATCTGGGTAATTGACATATACACAGTTCAACACCTTGTATAGAATCTATACCACTTAAAAATTAATGTCCTGTTATCTAAAATGCCATTACCTAAGACCACGTTTTTTTAAACTATTGCAATATTGTATGAGTTCCACTGATTGAAGACTTAAGAACATGAAAAGTTGCTTTGGATGGATGGATACTAGAGATAAGAATGGATACTAGAGATACGGATACTAGAATGGATACTAGAGATAAAAGTTTCCGTTTTCTTAAAATTAGCAAACTTCAAGAAAAGAATATAGGTCTCCCTGTTCTTTAATCTCCTCCCATTGTCCTCAATGGATTTCATTCTATAATCCCTTCATAGAAATGTTAGAATCCTTTTTTCTTACCTTATTTCTCTGGTAAAGATTTTGTTGTAGCTCTATTATCTAGGAACAATGCATCAGATATTAAAGGAAAGTAAGTTTCCACCTGAGGTAGTTGGATGGAAAAAGAGGTTAAGGCCTATATTATCTCCCTGTACCTACACAGCACTCATGTGAGGTGCAGCAGTTCCCCCTTATCTTTGAGGGATACTTTCTAAGACCCCCCCCAGTGGATGCCTGAAATCTCAGATAGTACCTAACCCTTATATACTATCCTTGTCCCTATGCATACATACCTATGATAAAGTTTCATTTGTAGACCCAGCTTAACTAAGTGTGTATCATGCACTGTAGCCATAACTTTTGCAGTTTGAGGTGCAACAGCAAAACTAACAGGAATTTCTTTTTCCTTCTTCCCAATTTCACAGATAGAAGATTCATTCTTACCCTAGATCTTAGCGACTTCAGCAATTTTTTTTCTTTCCTCATTAAGTCCAGAACTGTCAGCCTTTCACTTAAAGGAAGCACTTTACAGATTCTCTTTGGCAGATCTGAATTGCCAGCATCACTCCTCTTGGACTTTGCGGCCATTATTCAGTAAAATAAGGGTTACTTGAACAAAAGCACTGCGATAACTCACAGACCATTTGATAACTGAGAAAGCTACTGAGGGACTAAAAGGCAGAATACACTGGACAAAGGGATGGTTCATGTCCTGGAGAGATGGAGTGGGACAGTGCGAGATTCCATTACGCTACTCAGAATGGCGCGCAAGTTAAAACTTATGAATTGCTTATCTCTGGAATTTTCCATTTAATATTTTCAGACCGTGGTTGACCACAGGGAACTGAAACCAGTTTTGAAAGCAAACCTGAAGATGGGGTGGGGAGACTACAGTATTTATTTGTTAAAAGTGTTTAGAGTAGCTTGAGATTGTAAAAACCCATTCATACATTAAATGTGTTTAATTCAAGCGTATTTATATAATTTTCTATATCCAAATGTTGAAATCCATTTTTAGAATTTTGATGCCTTAATAAAACAATACTTTTAGACTTCTTGCTGCTTGTATTTTTGTATTTGGTTATTAACTAAACGGTGAATAAAACTACTTCAGAATGTTTTATTAGCTTTGATATTATGTAAAATAAAGCCTTTGGTATTCTCCTTGCCCTTCCTTACTATGAATTAATAGGATATTCCAGCTATCTCAAAAAATAACACTACCTTTTTCTTTTCTTAAACACAAAGTCCAGAAGCTTTTTTTAAAATTCACTGTCAAAATTGCTCTTTATATTGCAAGAAGACACTAGGGTTTTTTTCTAATTATTTAATTAAAGGTCTTTGCTTCCCCTCAATTTTCAGTACCATATGCACCATACCTTGAGTTTGGATGCACATTTACCTAGAAAGTGGCTGTCAAAAGCCATATTCCCCTTCAGAGACGCAATCTATTTGGAAGAGAAATTTCTAGGTCAAGAGTAAGTGTGTATGAAGGAAAGCTGATATCAGAAACTTTAATCACCTAGTCCTGTAGGACTGCTACAACCCTACCAGAAACTAGCCCCCTAAATATTCAGGTAGCTCTTCTTCATTTCCTTTACCGCTGGACATAATTTGCATCCACCTCCTTCCACAGAGTTTCCGGTTATCTTCTAGTCAAGTCCTAACTACATGACTCCCGGGAGGAACCACTGTACTGAGAGAACGCACCTCAGGCTGCAGCAGCCACGCAGTAGGGATAGAAAATCCAATTCTTATGATCAAAGTACAGACCAACACATTGTATGGAGGTGGGGTAGAGTCTTTTGCTAAATAATGAATTTTACAGTATTTGTACAATTCACATTAAAACAAGTTAAATATGACAAAGTGTGGAAATATGGGAGATTTGGATCTGGCACATGGTAGGGTTACAATAATTACTTGTTGAATGAGTAAATGAAACGTAAAGCAACATAGTCACCGAAGAGGGTTCCACATATAACACAAAACAAGAAAGACAGAGCTGGAGATGTCCACTCTCTCCATCCCACTAGCAAGTCAAACCCCCCTCCACACATTGCCTTATTTTTCTACCCTCCCTTACGACCAATTTTATTGAGCTGTCTACACACGTTGTCACTACTTCACCATCTCCCATTCATTTTATACCTTATTTTTTAGTCTGAGGCCGTCTTCCTATAAGCCCCAGACTGACACGAGATGACCACAGGGGAACAGAAATGGCGGCAGGGCAGCTGTGGGGCGATAGGGCCTGGGATATGACAAACATACCTGGAGTTTCTCTCCACCTTCCCAAGATGGCTCCAAGGATAACCCGCTTCTGGGGACAGAGGAGCTGGAGCAACACAGTCCCCACCTCCCTGGCCTAAGGCAGTGGGGAGGAGGCTTTAAAGAGGTTTTGATGGCTGTGATAAGTGTTAGACAACATAAAGTATAAGGTGCCATGGGAAGCACAAAATAAGAGAGTCTAATCTGGACTAGCCTTACCCTAGTACGGGTCTTCATAGGCTTTTATTTACAGAAAATAGATACAAATTCATTTTTATTTGAGGTTAAAACTAGAATGCCAGGACTTCCCTAGTGGCGCAGTGGTTGAGAGTCCGCCTGCCGATGCAGGGGACACGGGTTCGTGCCCCGGTCCGGGGAGATCCCACATGCCGCGGAGCGGCTGGGCGTGTGAGCCGTGGCCGCTGACCCTGCGCGTCCGGAGCCTGTGCTCCGCAACAGGAGAGGCCACAACAGTGAGAGGCCCGCGTACCACAAAAAAAAAAAAAACAACTAGAATGCCAGTTTTTTAAAGGATGACATTTTAAAATCAGCCAGCATAGAGAACAGAAGTAATTTATAAAAAGTATAGATTGGGATTTGAACATTCATTGAACACAACCCCTTGTTCAACATTTGAATTCCCTCATTAGTATTGTTTCCTGAAGCATTATTTTTATATACATAATATTATACATATACACCATATTTTATATCCCACCAATCACTCTTTGAAAGAGAGTGAATCCAAAACCACTTTATTATGTAAACAACATAAATTAATTTTGTACATTGTATATGATGACAGGCACCGTATTATTATGTCTTCATTTGTAATGAGTTTTAAGACCTAAAACTACAACATTGATTGTGCCAATGTTGAGAATGAATTAATTGAAGAAAATTTTACTCTATTTTCAAAACCCTAAAATCTACCTAGTCTGGAACTCTTAGCCACAGAATTTGGCAACATGATGGCTACTTCAATTATTGGGAATTATAAAAATTATTTGGCACTAATAAATACTTTAGTTTTGCAATAAATTGGAGCATATGTGATATTACTGACATCATAAGATTAGTCTCTCATTTGCATTCTGGTATGCTTTCATGAGACAGATAAAGAGCTGACGTTATGACTAGCACAGTGGTTAATGGCACTGGGAGTGGCCGCATGGGAGCGTCAGACATGGGGATAGCAAACGTGTCCTACAGATTAAAATGTTGAGGACCTCTGTTCTAACTACTACTGGGCCTCCCTGTCAAGGACTCTAGCCCCTGACCTTGGATATTTCCAGGAACAGAAAACATCTCTACCATGAGTCTGTTTTACTGAAGGTTCTCATTCTGCAGGTGAACCGAAGTTCCACAAGGCAGCCCAATCCCAGGAGCGGTGCGCCACTAGCGAGATGAAGCCTTAACATGCAGTGTAAAGGAGGAAAAACAGCAGGTCCATCCTTGTGTATGTGTTGGGAAGGAGTAGGGAAGTTTTAGGAAAATGTCACTCTAAGATTTTCTTTCCAAGGTGAGTTAAAATAAGCCTGTGAGACAGTCACAGAGAGTTAAATTCTATTTATGCAGGTTGTAATGCACTCAGGCATTGCTAAAACATGGGGCTAAATATATATTTCTGTATAGCTCTGAAATGGTCATGTTTATAATTACTAAGAATTTTAATTATTAAACCTTATTAATAGATAAAAGAATAGACATGAAATTAATATAATCAAGTCTATCAATTGGACCTTTTAATATCATTTTAATTGGTTACATTCTTTAGCCTACCAATGTTATACTGAAATTCTTATTTTCTTTTCTTAGATTTCCATTAGTTGCAGTGAAGGCTAAGCTACTTCACTAACACTAACAAAAAAAGACAAAAATGCAATGGCTCAACCCAGATAGAAGTTTCTTTCTTCTTACTGTAGTAATTAAGCACAGAAAGGCAAACTCTGCTACAGATGGGCTCAAACAAGTGGAGTGGCCCCTCCATCCTATGAATTCTAATAGTCCATTTAGTTCCCATTCCATTGGTGATAACTTAGCCACCTGAGCGTTCATACCTACAAGGGGAGCGTTCATCTCTACCTCTTGCTCGGCAGCCATGTGCCCAGCCACAATTGGTAGCCTACACCACAATACTTTTGGGTCAATCTGTTTATTGTTTTAGAATTTTAAGACCCTCTTCCTTCATCGTTATCTGGTCCTCTGGGTGGATATACAATGACACAGGATGTAAAGGTAGTGACACTGACATGGCTGTTAATCCATGCAAAGAGTTTAGGGACATTGTACCTGGTCTGCAGTAGAGTTTGTAAAGAAAGAATCAAGGAGTGCTACTCTAAATTTACTCTATGCATCTGCCTTTTTTATTGATAAATACTCTGGAATTTAGTCAAGAATGACTATACTTGTAAAGGTATTGGTTAATAACTGGACTAGCAGCTAGGTACACTTTATTCAGCAAACATGTCAGGAAACACGTCAACTAATTAAAGCTATGCTCATGTAATGGATTTTTTTTTTAAGATTTTCTTGATGTGTACCATTTTTAAAGTCTTTATTGAATTTGTTACAATATTGTTTCTATGTTATGTTCTGGTTTTTCGGCTGTGAGGCACGTGGGATCTTAGCCCTTCAACCAAGGATCAAACCTGCACCCCCTGCATTGGAAGGTGAAGTCTTAACCACTGGACTGCCTGGGAAGTCCCAGTGTAATGGATTTTAGATCTGATTTTAACTGAGATTTGGGATCTAATTTGCAGAAACCCAAGTAACATTATGAAGGTTGCATGGAATTAAAGATATTACCCAATTAAACAGTTAAAATAAAGGACTGGTATATATTTCCTGACTACTTTTAATGGTAGATTTGATTGGATTTGATTAATTGGGGAATTTGAGATTTCTGATATCCTTAACTGGTTATTTTTATCTTTTGAGGATTTGGAGGACTGATAAATGAGATAAAAATTAGACCACATGGGCCACTGATGAAAATAAATTTGGGTTCTAAATTATTGATGGACCTCCAAAATGTAATTGTTGTAGCAAAGCCTATTTTATATGGTCATCTGTGTTGTGGTGTGTGTCCAAGTCAGTCTAAAGAAATAAAACTCTATATCAGAGACCCTCAAGTGTTTGGTCTTAAGACCCTTTTAAACTCTTAAAAATTAAAGATCCCAGAGAGTTTTTGCTTATGTGGATTCTGTCTAATGATATTTACTGTATCAGAAAGTAAAACTGAGAAATTTTCAAATATTTGTTTATTTAACTATTTATTATTAAACATTTTTATTTAATTCAATTATTTATTTTAATATTATATAAAGAATTATTAGAAGTTTACTTATTTAAAATAACAATAAATATAAAAATAGCCATATTTTCCAAAACAAAAAAAATGTATGAGAAGAATGACATTGTTGTATATTTTTTCAAAACTTTTTAATGTCCTAACAGAAAGCAGCTGAACTCTCAGGTCAGCTTCTGCATTCAACCTGTTGTTGAAGGTTGTTACTTGCATTGACGTGGATGAAGAAAATTCAGGCTTGCAGAGATAGGTAGGTGGAAAAGGAAGAGTCATATGGACCTCCTGAAAGGATCTCAGTGACTCCCAGGGGTTCTTCAACCACCCATTGAGAACCACTGCTCTACACAGCACCTGGGCCTGGGATCTAGATATTTACACCCATTTCTTTGAAGGAATCCAAGATTCCCTTGACCAGGAAAGAACAGTCCTGAATCCTCTGTGAGGGAAGAGGCCAAGCCTCAACCATACTGGGGCCCTTCTCTCTAGCTTGAACAGGAGTTTTTAAATGGCTGCTAGAGAACACTCGGAGACTGTTCTAAAGCAAAAGGAAAGTACTCAAGGATGAGCAATAGGACAAAATAAAGGGAAGTCAGAAAAGAAGAAGTGGGGGACTTCCCTGGTGGTGCAGTGGTTAAGAATCTGCCTGCCAATGCAGGGGACACAGGTTCAAGCCCTGGTCCAGGAAGATCCCACATGCCGTGGAGCAACTAAGCCCGTGCACCACAACTACTGAGCCTGCGCTCTAGAGCCTGAGAGCCACAACTACTGAGCCCGCGCGCCTAGAGCCCGTGCTCCGCAACAAAGAGAAGCCACCGCAATGAGAAGCCTGCGCACCGCAACGAAGAGTAGCCCCCGCTGGCCACAACTAGAGAAAGCCCGCGTGCAGCACCAGAGACCCAACGCAGCCAAAAATAATAAATAAATAAATTTTAAAATTAAAAAAAAGAAAAAGTGGGAAAACTTAAGGTTAAACACGAGTGGAGTTTGTTGAATGAATATGATAGTTTAAGGATAAGAGAATGAGAGAGATAACAAGAAGTAAAATCTGTCATTCACACGTGTCCCAAATTTTCTGAACAATTCTTCACATTTGAAAATATGTGTGTATACTTCCTCCAAACATAAATATCCCAAGAAAAAATTTTCCATCCCCTCTTGCTGCTTAAGTCATGATAGGTGTTTAAATCACACCATCAGATGTACCTGTGCATGACTTTAATTCAGAACTAAATTACAGGAAGGGATGGGAGCAGAGGTTGCCATGGTTGTGGATCACAGCCATGTCAGTGGTGTTCTGAAGTCCCTGGCCATGGAAGAAGCTCTGATTCAGCATCTTACTGATCATGACAGACATGGCATGCTTCTGGAACTGGCAAGTGGAGTGGCACCTTCATAACTGGAAGCTCTGGTCTTTGCAGGGCTAGAAGATGGTGCTGTCAGTCTCAGAAACACAATCTGTATCAATCAGGCTTCCAACAGGAAACAGTCGATATACTCAGAAAAGTTTAGCTGAAGAGAATTGAATGAAATGACTGATACAGAGGGGATTTAAAGGAACAAAATAAGATGGTTAAGCAGCCAGGGAATAACCACCATTAGGTTTGAAGGGACAAAAAAGGTAATGGTAAAGGAGCCTGGGAAAGGTATGGCCAGGGAGGAGGGGCCCCCTGACAGAAGATACAGCCTTAAAGAAATGCAGCCGCTGTCAGAACACAGCATGGCAGAGAAAACGAAGGAGGAATAAATACCTAACTTCTCTCTTCCTCTGAACTCTGATCTTCTGCTTGATGCTCCTATTGGCCAGACCCAGCCAGAAGCCAGGGTGCAAAAAGGCCAGCGAATGCAATCCATGGAGCTCTGTGTCCTAGGGTACAGCAGGGCAAAGAATGGAGAAGGGGTAGGGCCAGGTAGTCAGCTAGCAG
The DNA here is from genome assembly GCF_963455315.2 of Globicephala melas. NCBI lineage: Eukaryota > Metazoa > Chordata > Mammalia > Artiodactyla > Delphinidae > Globicephala > Globicephala melas. Next base: position 12,163,922 of record NC_083327.1, on the reverse strand, counting down.
GGAATAACCATCACATCACCTCTAGTCTGTTTATTCATCTGGAGCTTTTGATGTTCCTTAATAAATCTACTTAAATTACTAGAGTGGATTCTGTTGTCTACAACCTAAAAACCAGGTCTGTATGTCATTTGTATTTGAAGGTGAAAGACCCTTAGGGAAATGAGATGGATTGTCTTACCTAGTTGGGTTTGAAGGCAATAAAGATGAGGTTAACATTACAGGAAATGGTACACCACTAATCCTTGGCATGGGGTGCAGTGGTAAATATTACCTAAAGTAGCACTGAGGTAACCTGGGATAGAGTCACTTGCCTTCCAGCGAGTATCTGGCAGACGAAATTGGCTTTTCTGAAAACTCATTAAGAGGGGCACAGGGCTTCCCTGGTGGCGCAGTGGTTGAGAGTCCGCCTGCCGATGCAGGGGACACGGGTTCGTGCCCCGGTCTGGGAAGATCCCACATGCCGCGGAGCGGCTGGGCCCGTGAGCCATGGCCGCCGAGCCTGCGCGTCCGGAGCCTGTGCTCCGCAATGGGAGAGGCCACAACAGTGAGAGGCCCGCGTACCACAAAAAAAAAAAAAAAAAGAGGGGCACAAAAAAACACAGGAACTAGAAATCGACTAATTGCTTCTAAATGCACAGAACTTTAAAAAAATTAAGTAATAAGTTAAAGGTTTTAAATTCTCGACTCCAAGCCTGGTCAAAGATTCAAATGATTTTTGAAATATGTAGACAAAGAAAAGCACTGGTTATCTCTGAGAAATGCAGTAGTACCTGTCCTTCATAGGTCAAGGAGAAGGATGACACATGCTGCCTTTGAAACTGTCTCCTTGATCTCCACAAATAGGATGGGATACTGGCAGAGGCCAAAAGACAGCCCCAAAGCCACTGGAACAAGATGCATGTGGTTAGTGTGATAGTCAGCCGGACTGGTGTGCAATACACATAGTTTATCCTATAGAAATCTTTGGTATTATCATAATAATTATAAGGTCTCTAGAAGCAAAATAAATGGGTAGTTAATACTTGATTGTTATTATTATTATTTGAGTCACCACAGTAAACAGCCCAACCCATTTCCTAGATCTGAATCCGTTTCCAGAGCCTCTTGATTACAGAGAAGAATGGGTAACTTGATGAAGGACCCCATGACAGCATCACCGTAGTTCCTAAGTATGAGATTTTTAAAAGTGATTCAACTTTATTAAAATGTGGAGACAGTATTCTTCTTCTAGCAGTTGGAACAAGAAATTCCCTTAAGCAGAAATTCACTTTTGTTGAGAAAAGTCCTTAAATCATAGGGTGAGAATCTCTACAAAGCCTGGCTCTCTGCTGATGCAAAGATTTGGGACAAAGAGGAATCTGTCCAAAAGAAAGAAGGGAAGAAAAAATGATGGAAGTGGCAAAGAGAGGTAAAGAGAGAGCCAAAGAGTTGGTGAGAGGCTTCTTTGTGGAAAGTGGTAAAGATTGATACCCAGTTTGACATGGAATAAAATAGGCAACATGTAACAAAAAAATCTTTCAGAGATGGAGAGGACAGACCATATGGGTATAACCTAGGAAGTTTCTGGCATTTTGGAAGGACTGGGCCCTCCACAAGCCACGGTATTAATAGTTCAAGGCACCTTTATGCATCTTGAGACAGAGAGGTCACAACTGGCAACTGGCTTATGAACAAGAATGCATAACTAATAACCATTATGCCTGAATATTGCAAACAAAAACCAAATCCTATAAAAGATCACTCTTTAACCCTCTATCCATAACACTTAGTGACGAGAGGGATGGGGAGATTTCCTGTTCCAGTTCCTATTTCTTGGATGTATTTGTCATGATCCCACCCCTCCTTCTCCAGGAATTCTGCTAAGTGTTTTCTTGAGTGCCTCCAGAACCCACCTTTTATTTGCCCTCTGTCTCACACCTTTGATGTCAGCCACGCTTTCGAGGAAGGGGTTGGAATGGTCAAAGTAATCACCTCCACTCCCATAGCACCACCACTGTTTTCTTCTTTCTCCAGTTCTAAAAATCATCAGCTTCTTTCTCTTTCTGGAGTTTCAGTCATGAAGTCCTAGATGGAATTTAGCCAAGATTTAATGTCACATTGTACCTGGCTATTCCATGAATGGAGATCCCAGAGTCTGGGGACTGACAAGACCCCAGGGACAACTACAAGACCTGAAACTGAGGGTAGCATTGAGTGTGGAGGGCCCACAATAAGGAAGAAGTCGAATGATGAAAGAATGAGGGGATGGAGAGTTCCAGGGGACTATCTAGGAAAAAGAATCACAGAAGGGGACCCAAGGATAACAGATGCAGCACTCTTCACGTTTTACAGAGACTACGGCCAATTATAACTAGGTTTCTGTCTTTTAAGACGTCTTGAACCTTAGAGTTTCCTCAGTGCTTGCTATTTTGAAATTAACTGATATTTCCGTTTCTTCTCTATGATGTCCATGGCAAAAGTTCTGCAGAAATTAAAAGATGTTTGAGTTTTCATTTTAAAAGCAAGGAAAATCTAGAAAACCTGTGTTATGTCCATAGTGGCTCTTGACACAAATTAATCACAGTGGTGGCTTAAAAGAAATCAAAATGCGTTACACGCCTGGGGAGCTGTGAGAAGGAAAGGAGGGGAGAGAAAGGAGGCGATGGACAGTCAATTTAGGAAATCAACTAACCCTAAGACCTTAATGGGCAGAAAACCCTGTGATCTTAGCTTTTGATGCCCTGTGCTGTTAAGAGGCACCTATCGATTCATAAATATGGCCATGGCCCACAATTGTAGGATGTGGATCTAAGCACCTAGCTCTGCTACTTGGGGCTCACGGTGGGTTACACAAGCATAACTAGTTTTAGTTTTCTTGTTCAAAAAATAAAAATAACTGGGCTTCCCTGGTGGCGCAGTGGTTGAGAGTCCGCCTGCCGATGCAGGGGACACGGGTTCGTGCCCCGGTCCGGGAAGATCCCACATGCCGCCGAGCGGCTGGGCCCGTGAGCCATGGCCGCTGGGCCTGCGTGTCCGGAGCCTGTGCTCCGCAAGGGGAGAGGCCACAACAGTGAGAGGCCCGCATACCACAAAAAAATAAATAAAATAAATAAATAACAATACCTACCTCCCAGAACCTAATGAACTAACTTGTGTAAAAGAGCCTTGCCAACCCCATTGACTTACACTTGTATAGTACTTCCCAGCTAGAAGGCAGCCTGCTCCAGTGGGCAGCGCTGGCATTTGCAGTAATCCTCATGTGGATCTGCCATTATTAGCTGTGCAATCTGTCATAGACTGCTTTGCTTCTCCCAACACTGAGTTCCTCCTGTCTGTAGCTAGGATTTCACAGCCTTCTTCACAGAGTTGTGGTTCAGAACCATTAGTACTTAAAACAGTATCTAGCACCTAGATACTCAGTAAATGTTGGTTCCCTTCCCTAGACTGGATGAATGGCCTTGAAAACATCCCAGTAAATGACCTGAGGGAGCCTGCACTGGCTTTTTCTACCTTGCATAGAGCCCTGGACATCATGAATATTTTTCCCCTGTGAATTACCACATCTGGGTTTAAATATGTGATGCATTAGTTAAAATAACTCATCTTGCATTAGAATTCATATGCAGTTTGAAGTTCAGGGTCAGGATATTGCATTTTAATCCACACACAGCTTTGCTCTTGAACTTAATGGCAAAACAAAAATGAAAATGCAGACCAAAAAATGATGCTGTAGGAAAAAAATAATTTTTGAAAAGGGTTTAATAATAGACTCCCAGTTTCTTTCTCTGTTTTACTTTCCTGTTACTTAACTACAGCTATATAGGCAAGAATTACAGACGGGCAGACTCCCCAAAATCACATTTAAATTACCGTAGGTTCTTTGCTTTTTTATTCGTGAATCCCTCTCACCTCTTTTTTCAGAGACGCTGCCTTTCTTTCCTGTGGCAGAACCTCCTGCTTCAAAGGAAACTCATTTGCCATGGCTATGGACAGCCCCATGAAAGCAATGACTCTTTCCTTCTTCTGCAACTCTCCATTTCCTCAGCTCACACTGAGACATGCACCAAGTTATGGAAAGTGATCTTTCCCAGGGGAGTTCAACCTGAATTCATCTTGAAGTCCTGACTGTGTTCTGGCTTTTGGATGCTGTACATGTCTAATTTTCATCTTCCTTCTTTAAAACTGAAGATTCTTTGCATTATTACAGAGATAAGGAAGTTGAAACAGGAAGCATGTAATGCAGGTGAGACACTGAGATCTCTGGTTCAGCTCTGGTTTCCTCTATGCTTCATACGTGTCTTTGGGACAAATGCCTGGACACAGAATCCTTTCTTCCTAAAGACTCTCTAAACAGTTCTGCTATTAATCACCAGTCGGTTTCTCAAAATAACTTGGCATAGCTAAAAGTAGCAGAGTAAGGAAGTTCTGACATATGGTGAAGTTCTCCAACAGCAATTGTGGGATTACAGTTTAACAGCCACAGATCTGTGTGCACATCTATTAAATGTGTCTTGAGACGTGAGGGGGAGGAAAGCCCCAAATAATGCTGATGGCAAACACGCCCAAATTCCCATTCCAGGGATCTGCAGAATGTGTTTAACCCAGGCTTGCGAAGGATGATTAAAATAGTTTCTGACTCTGTGCCTGCAAGAATATAGACTAAGCTTTTTTCTCTAATAGCAATTGAATTCCATATCCTTACCTTTTCTCCTAAGCTGACCTAGGAAGAAAGGCCTGCCAGAAAGTCAATTCCAGGACTTACAAGAAACTGGGTGGGGTTTTTTTAATTTTCTCTCTACAATATTTAAGGGCATCCAATCAAGCCACAAAATGTAAAAGAAATTAATTCTCTAATCTATCATTACTGCTAAAAAAGAGACAAGAGGAAAATTCAACTCTAATGAAAGTTTCAATTATTTCAATTACAGGACATCTCTTTTCAAAATGAACATTCTTTTACATCAGACGTCTGCAACTTAGTGCTAATTTGCTCCCCAAAATAGCATAAATTATAATACTTTAACCCAAAACAAGGTAAAATACATTCACAAATTATTTAATGGTATTTAGAAGTGTAAGAATTATAAACATATCTGATTGGTAAAGTTTTATCTTTATAGTTTATTCAATTATTGCCAAGGACAGCATGTAATTATATATATATTCTCTATATGTAGTGTGTGTGTGTGCATGTGTATATCTGTATTGTCCACATATGCAGATAAATTGCTCTCCCCTCACGGTCATAAATACCCCAAGAAAAACATTTTATATATTATCACGTCTTTGCCTTCTGAATTTCCATGAATGTCCACAAGCATGGAGGATCCAAAGAAGTAATTCACTGCCTTTTTCTCTTATGTGGGTCCATCTAATTTGTATCTAAGCATTTGTAATTCCAGTAAGGGAAATAGTAATTCTTTCCATGGACCTTACATTTGGCGATAAGGATTAAATCTGCTTCTCAAATCAAGACAAGTTATGGCACAGTAAGCCTGTCTTACTGTCCCCAGGCAGTGTGGGTGTAACTAGTTTTCAATGACAGACAGGAATGGCCCCGTGAAAGTGATCTTCAAGAAATCCGAACAGGGATGAGCAGAATAGAACTTGGGCATCGATGTGCGGGAGCTCGCTCCTACTGGAGACCTGACTGGTACATACTTAGGACTTAGGAATTAATACTTAATTTCCTAGAACAAAAGTATTTTGAATTAAAATGAAAAAGAGTCATGATATTTTACCTTCACATACAAAGATTCATTAAACTATCACTATCAAAATAGTAATCATTACTGTTGAGTACCTGTTATATATTATAAGGTATTTTTTATCACATTGCTACTCTACCCTATGAGTCAGAAATTATTACCATTTTACAGCAGCAAAACTGAGAGGCCTAGGGAGTTTAACGTACCTAAAGTTTCAGAACATGTAAAATCCCAAGCTTAGATTAGAACCCTCTCTCTGACTCCAAAGTTCATTCGGTGAACCACTGACATTTTATTGCCTCTTGTGCCTTCATGGATCCCATGCGCTCACAAATATAGCTGTTTCTTTTTACCAGCTTAAAATCTTCAGAACTGTGTGCTGAGCTAATCACAAAAATTATTGACATGTTCATGACTGATGTGCACCCACAGGCTGTTTAAACTGATGGCCTTTGAGAGTTCATGCTAAATTGAGTTGTTGGTTTTAATTCATCCATCAACTAAATATTTGTATCAAAATTGCCACAACAGTCAATATCTGCAAACTCCTTCATTATATAGTGATACTATGGTCCCAAATCTTCCCTGCTTTTCACACCTCCTCAACATTCTGCAATGAAATTTCAGTTTAGTACCAATTGCTGCACACACTTTAAAAATTCCTTTTAAGCGTTACCTTTGATCCAAAATAATATAGCAAGTCACAAAGCCCACACTTTCCTGTTGTTTTCTATACCTAAAAATTGAATCCTATGATTGAATGTGAAAATGAATCTGACCCTACAATCCATACATCAATTTTGTCCCCATCTTTATCAGTAAGAGTAATATTTAGAATGAAAACAAAGTGTTCTTAGAAATAATGCCAAGACATAGCTGATAGAATTCCACAACAGCAGTTGATAGGAAAATATCATTTACTTTCTGAAACTGGCAAAGCATAAAGTACCTGGCATGTTGAAGATGTCTTACAAATGTTAGAGAAGGAAAAGCTTAAACCTTGGGGAAGTCACCGAAAGTGCAACCTTATAAGAATCACATTGTGAGAAGAGAGATGCCCCAGAATTTCAGGGATGTTATTAAGCCGTGGGCAGACGTCCTATTGGTTCACAAACTATTCATTCGCAGTTCGCCTAAATCCTTAGTTCTCTTGAAATTGAGAGATCCTTACCCTGCCCACTTATTTTCAAGTAATTCCAATAGGAGTATGTTATTAGATGGTTTTTAAGGATGAATAAGGGAGTTTCAATGGCGATCAGCAACTACTCTTCAGCTCAGAGTCATTCCTTATACCTTCAAGAATAACGTAATTTAGCTCAACTTCATTTTTGGTGAGAAATGATTAGTTATCTCACATATGCAAGAAAAATTTGTATTAAAAACTCAATTACTTTGCTCAATTGAGATTACCTCCCTAGATGGAACGGGTCATTACCATACAAATGTGTACTCCACACAGAAGCTTCTCAGATATTATGAGAAAATATATTTATTTCATTAATAAGGAGGTGAATTTGAAACCTTATGATGTCCACTTAGATTACCCTACATTTCTCCTGATCCCAATGTAAGTTTCCACTGTTCACTGAATTCCCACAAGAAATTACACATGCAGTTTGCTGAGGAATAGTGCTACATATTATTTTTTTTTTTGTACATTAGAACAAGTTAATAGTTTATACTAGATTATTTCTAAGGTCCCTTCCAGGGCTAAATTTTAATGACCTTATGTTTATATTCCATGCATTTTTATATTTATACTGAATTAGTGCACAAAAAAGCTCTGTACATCATGTCATTTATTTATGCTATCTTTCTTCTAAAATTTCCATATCTCATATGATGGCAATATTCCATTTTTTCCTTTTCCAACCAGGGTGACAATGAGTCTTATGTTAATGACACCTGTTCTTAAATAATTATCCTCATAAACAACGGTCTCATCTTCCTGCTCAGCAAATGCACTGCTACATCTGTGAAATCGCAACTGTTGCCATGACAACAGAGGTGGCCAACAAGGAGAAGAGGCAAAGCTTTTGTGTAACATCGAGTAGAAACAGCATGTAATTTCTTAAAGTTGTTAGTCAAATTAGAGTTCGTGATCTGTTTCTAAAAAAGAGAAAGAAATGTGTAACTTTCCCAATTTTGTTCTCCCTTATAGGTTAAATGGCTCTAGGAAAATCTCTCTGCATAAGATAAAATACTCCCAGTCAAATTCAATTTTTGTAAGCTTAATTGGCCTAAGTCACCTGGCCTGACCATATGTATAAAATAGAATTGATGCAACACTGGTGCTATTGCTTAGTAAACTCAGACCAACCCAAATTACCCTCTGTTAACCAGGGCCTAGTTTCACCCACTTTGTTAAAATTTCTGGGGTGGTAAGAAGGGAGGATTTGATGTAGGCGTGTTTTTCTATCTGTCAGCACGTACTGCCCTCCGAATTAGAGCACAGCACGGCTGCAGGGAGAACTGAAAAGATTGGTGCAGAGGCCTCGCTAGGCACACAGACAAGGGCCCTTTGCTGTGCAGTTGAAGTAGCTTTTCTGCAGTTGGTTTTTCCTCACGACGCCTCTTAGATCCCCAAGGATTTCAGAGCCTCTGATAAGAAAACAGATAAGACTCAAGGCCAGAGTCTATATAAAAATGACAACAAGCTCTCTGAAGGAATGTGGGCTGACACAAATGAATACATCTAAAATACAAATCAAAGCCAGGGCCGTGTCACTGAACACTGGAATCCCTCCTGGATGAATTGTGAGAAGCAGCAGAAATGTTTGACACACGTGAAGTCAGTGTGTTAAGAGAAAAGACGCAAGAGGGCGGGGATATGGGGATATACGTGTACATGATGCTGATTCACTTTGTTGTACGGCAGAAACTAACACAACATTGTAAAGCAATTATACTCCAATGAAGATGTGAAAAGAAAGAGTAAACAGAACAGCGCATGTCAAACTGAGTAATGTAATTTGGGGAGAGACAGGAGTGAAGGAAACTCATAGGTTACACAACTCAGGGCCTTCCCAGAATACAAGTAATTTTTGCGAGACACAAACAATCCCAAAGTCCCAACGCCAAAGTTATAAGAATTACCACGGGTAAACATTGGTTTTCCTCACCCAGGGGACAGTAGGAACAAGGCAGTTAGTGTCGGCACTATTGTCGCTCCCGCAGAGCTGCTGCTCCACCAGGATTAACTAGCTTTTATTTCTCTGTGGACATCCTGCGTTTTTTTGTGCTCAGATTCACAGTTGCATTGCACCCAAGGTCCCACCCTGAGCCCAAACAAGCCAGAGAGAAACAGACAACCTTGGAGCAGTACGGAGTCCCCCTGGGAGGGAACCCATCTCAGGAGAAAAAAACTCCCCCAGGTGCAAAGATCCCAGGTCATAGCAAAGGAAGGAAATTCTGAAGACATTCTGGGGTTTGTCGCTCTAAGCAGTCTCCAGATTCCCAGGAACTCCTGTCTGCTCTATTCATCTATTACTCACTAGACTGGGCTCTGAGGATACAGAGCAAGGAGAAGCTGTCAGTGCACAATGAAAACTTAACCTGCGGGCTTCCCTGGTGGCGCAGTGGTTGAGAGTCCGCCTGCCGATGCAGGGGACACGGGTTCGTGCCCCGGTCCGGGAAGATCCCACATGCCGGGGAGCGGCTGGGCCCGTGAGCCATGGCCGCTAAGCCTGCGCGTCCGGAGCCTGTGCCCCGCAACGGGAGAGGCCACAGCAGTGAGAGGCCCGTGTACGGCCAAAAAAAAAAAAAAAAAACTTAACCTGCAGCCCAGTAACCAGGCACTAGAGAGCAAGCTACTACAAGTAGGCTCAGTGTGTGAGGAGCTAGGGGACTCTGTAAGAGCACTGAACAGGGAGATCTAACCTCGGGGAGCCAGAGGAAGCTTCTCTGGGGAAGAGACAATTAAACTGAGATATAACCAGGCAGGAGCCAGGGGCCAAGGAGGGGAAGATGAAATTGTGCCAAGGCTCTGAAAGATTCCATGTGATGGACTCAACTCCAGTAAATCCAACATGGGGGTCGACAGGCATTGGGTTGTGTGGCTCTTCTATCTCGTTTTTAAGGATAGGGACTAGTATCCTGAGGGTAACGAAGCCATTGAAAAGTTTCAAGCAGAGGAGATAAAGGGTCCAAGATGTAAATTAAAATGGAAACAACTGTTTTTGGTAAGCCCAGCGACATACCGCTACACAAGCAAGGTGGTTTGGGTAACTCCCCAACAGGTTAGGACACAAAAGGAGAAGGGCTGTCTTTTTCCTGCTTTGCGATACACAGGGTCCGTGCAGCCTTGGCTTCTGGAGGACTCAGCGCACCCCCACCTCGCGGGGCGGGGCCGGGGGGGAGTGTGGGAGCGTGGGAGATGCTGATTCCAGAAGCATAAGGACTGGGCAGGCTGCACCGCCTTGTCAGGTTGGGCTGCTCATCTCTTTTCCCCGGTTTGTATTCAACCAAATACAACCCCAAATCTTGTTCAGACAGCATTTGTAAACATTGTTAAGTTTGATGGAAATTTGGGGGCAACATAGACGCCACGCATAAAACAACATAAAACAGTAAACATCCCTTTTCTTCAAAGCCCTCTAGCGCCCTCACCCCTGGAAAAAAAAACCTCTCAGGCTTCAGCCTGATGACCAATGAATCTGCAGTACCTAGAACAGTACCCGCCCATATGAGGCAAGCAATATTTGTCCATTCAAGCAATGAGCCTCCAGGCTCGTGTTTCCTGGATTCCCTTCCAAAAACTCCACTTTCTCACTTCCTTATGCAGAATAATTTACATTGCACCTCCTACTCTTTTCCAGAGCTGCCCTTACACACCCAAGGATTCATTAATATGCTCTGACAGAGGTTCTCACGGCCCGCCTCTCACTGCAGGGAGGAGCTGGCAAAGCCTGGATTCCAGGCTTCTCTACCCCTAAGTCTCTGCAGATAGTCCACGTGGGATTAGAATAGCCGGCTTTCGGGCTTCCCTGGTGGCGCAGTGGTTGAGAATCTGCCTGCCGATGCAGGGGACACGGGTTCGAGCCCCAGTCTGGGAAGATCCCACATGTCGCGGAGCGGCTGGGCCCGTAAGCCACAACTACTGAGCCTGCGCGTCTGGAGCCTGTGCTCCGCAACAAGAGAGGCCGCGATAGTGAGAGGCCTGTGCACCGCAATGAAGAGCGGCCCCCGCTTGCCACAACTAGAGAAAGCCCTCGCACAGAAATGAAGACCCAACCCAGCCAAAAATAAATAAATAAATAAGCCAAGCATTTGAAGCCCTTTTAAAAAAAAAAAATCCTCTATTTAACATTTCTATCTAGAAACAACAATGCCAGTAGAAACTTTTGAAGACTCTTACCTTGAAAATAGTAACAAGTCCTAGACAAAAAAAATTTTATATTGTATTACTTCATAAAATGTTAGCCCATATCCAACTTGCATTGTTACTTTGTTTTTAAAACTAAGCTATTGGGGAGGGGACGTTACTGTATAGTTATTAAAAGACCATACTATGATCAAAAGATATCAGTAAGAGAGTCAAAAGGCAAGCCACAGACTGGGAGATAGTCATAATATATGCATCTACCAAAAGAGTGATATCCAAAATATGGAAAAAATGCTACAAAGCAATAAAGAAAAGACAATCCAATTTTTAAATGAGCAAAATTTTAATATAGCAAAAACTATATCCCGATGGCCAATAAGCTAATTTTAAAATGGTCGACATCATTATTTATCAGGGAAAAGAAAATTGAGACCAAAGCCTTATCAGAATGGCTAAGATTAAAAAGGCTGACAATTCCAAGATTTGAGCAGTTACGGCTCCCTCGTTACTGCTGGAGGGAGTGTAAATTTGTGCAGCCACTTTGGAAAACTGGCAGAATTTACTAAAGCCAAACAGAGATCCGCTCTATCACACAGCAATTCTATTTCCAGGTGTATATTCTAGGGTGATAAATTCACGCATTTACCAAAAGACGTGCACAAGCAAAGAGACTAACCCTTTCCCACAATAACTTGCTCGTTGAGAACAGTTACATTTATACACCACGGGGATTAATTCAAACCTCAACAGAGCAAAGATGTCACCCCAGCAGCACTTCTGGCTGTATATCCAGATGAAATCAGTATCTCAAAAAAATGTCTTTATTCCCATGCTCACTGCGGAATTATTCACAATAGTCAAAATATGAGAACAGTGGAAGCATCTATCAAAGGATGAATGGATAAAGAAAATGTGGTATGTAGCTTCAAGAGAACAGTATTCGGCCATAAGAAATTAAGGAAATTCTTCCACTTACAACAACATGGATGGAACTTGAAGGCATTATGCTAAGTGAAATAAGTTCTGCAGAGAAAGACACATCCTGCGTAATCGCACAGGTAGAATCTGAGACAAAAACGTTGAACAAAGAGTCAAATGGTGTTGCCAGGGGCTGGGTGGTGGTGGAAATGGGCAGAAGTTGCTCAAAGGGTGCAAACTTTAATCTGTAAGATGGATCACTTCTGAAGATCTAATGTACAGCTAGGTGACTATAGTTAATATTATTGTATTGTATACTTGAAACTTGCTAAGAGAATAGATCTTAAGTGTGTTCACCATATACACACACAAAAATGGTAATTTTGTGAGGTGATGGATGTTTTCATTAACTTGATTATGGTAATCATTTCACATTATATACACATATCAAATCATTTAAATACATACGATTTTATTGATCACCTATAACTGAATAAAGCTGGGGAAAATAAACATTTTTAATTTAAAAAGATATTAAAGGATTCAAAATCACAAAAATAATTATTTCTGAGTGGTAGGATTTTTGGTGATTTTTATTTTCATTAAGCTTTCTGTATTTTTTCAAAATTTCTTCAGCGAACATACGTCATTGTAATAAAGTACTTTTCACTATCAAAGCACGTCATTAAAATGCATACCATTTACTTGTTGTTTCTGTTCTTTGTATTCTGACTGAAAAAAAAAAAAAACCTATGAATCCTTTACAAGAATTATATGTGAGACCTTTTTATCCTATGTACACAGATTATTTCTCAGGTAAATTATTGCTTAAATACTAGCTGTTTCATCAAAATCTTGCCCCAGCAGAGAATGAGCATCCCAGCTGAGAAAAGTATATAACACTTCTTCACAGCTTTAGTCATTACCTTAATTAATTATCAACAATGCTCGGTTGTAATACTAATGCTTTCTTAAAGTAATCCAGTTTCAAGAAGAAACCACTACTCTTTACATCACTATATGATCGTTAATAATCCAGTGCTTTGTAAAACTTTTAAGGTGTTATAATTTAGGAAACACTGTGAATTCATTAAATGTCCCAGATTCCCATGGACCGATAAAATTAGCATGCCATTTTTGTCCACCCAGAAGACCAATGCAGCAAAGCACTACAAGAGACAGCAAGGCAGTATTACGAACCAAAGTGCTAATCCCATCAGTAAAGTTTAATCTTCATGTTTTTATTCATATGGGTTTATGATAATGTTACTTTTGTTCACGGTGTCTCTTCAATATAGTGCGGAGAAGAGATAGGAATTTTTGTTTGTTTGCGTTCTGCTTTTTTTTATCTGGTCTGTTGGTTTCCACTTTACATCCCATGGAATGAAGTGGAAGCCAGTCTGTGGTCCCACCGCCTTCACCTGAAGACAGCTGTTGCATGGTGATTAATAAGGGGTAAAATTGGTTCTAGGGAAACGTTCACCGTTCCCTTAACTATTGCTTTCTTAAGCTCAATTACAGCTGGTACTAAGCAACACAATGTGTACCAGAACAGACTTTTCTGGCCCTAAGAGGCTGTTGTTCAGGCTGTCCACAAGCCCCTGACTGACTGGTTCACAGTCCTGACTGCAATACTCATTATGCTGCCCGGGACTCAGCAGGGAAGGAAGGGAAGGCAAGGAAATTAGCTCAGAACTTTTAACAAGTCTCAAGAAATGGGAAGACTGCATTACATCTTAGAGGAGATTTAAGCCATAAATAGAAAAGCTTTGAAAATCGCACATGAAAATGCAGCACAATTATGATCTATAAATGTCTTGTGCTCTGTCCCGTCTGAACTCTTGTACAGAAGTGGACACGGCAGATAGATATAGTTGGAAAAACTCCCAAAGGGCTACTCAATACCTTATGTTGAAAGAATACTATCACTAGTGGATTAAAGACTAAGACTCAAAGCCAGAATGGGTCAGAGACTGACCCTGGGTCAACCCAGGCAGTCTCTCAAGCCTTGCCTTCTGTCCATGACCTCTCCTCTCTGGCTCTGGTATGAGTCCCACATTCACGTTTCTGTGAGCAGCGTCTCTTTTTTTTGACATATTCACAAAATCTTTATAGAAAGTATTAATACTCAAAAAAAGAAAAAAAACAGGAGCTAAATACAGAGCTGAAATGTACAAAACAAACGGGCAAGCAAACTAAAAGTTCTGGCAAGTATTTTAGTTCAGATTGAGAAATGAACAGTTCCCACACCGTTCATTGCCAGATACCCGATATTCATGAATACAGCGCTGGTCATCTGAGGAAATGTACACACCTCCATTTCTCCTTCATGCTTTTTCTTTCAGAAAGATACTGTTTACCAAAAAGAAACTTCAGCAGTACAGGAAAAATGATTTTCCCAATAAATTTACAAAAATTTAAGATTCCCAATGGAATCGAGGTTATCTTCCTCCACCATCACCTTAATATAATCACATGCTTATTGGAACACACAACTCTGTACCCTAAGGGTTCATTTCCTTTCAACAATGAGTGTGACTCTCAAAAAAAAAAAAAAAAGATTGGGATTGACTTATACACACTAATATGTATAAAATAGATAACTAATAAGAACCTGCTGTAAAAAAAAAATAAATTACATAAAATTCAAAAAAATTGAAAATAGTATTTGCACATTCATAAAAAAAAAACTTCAGTGTGGTAAATGCAACATGGATTTCTGCAAGTGTTAAGTGTCTGAAATAGGCAGCTAATACTGGATTTAATATTATTTTATAAATAATTGTCCTACAGCAGTAAACATAAATCTACACATTCACAATGGTCCTAGAAAAAAAATACTGTGATTAGGCACAATATGTTATGACAAAGTAGTTTCAAAAAACAAAAACTCAAGGGACTTCCCTGGTGATGCAGTGGTTAAGAATCCTTCTGCCAATGCAGGGGATGCAGGTTCAAGCCATGGTCTGGGAAGATCCCACATGCCACGGAGCAACTAAGCCCGTGAGCCACAACTACAGAGCCCGCACGCCTAGAGCCCGTGCTCCGCAACAAGAGAAGCCACCACAATGAGAAGCCCACGCACTGCAGGGAAGAGCAGCCCCCACTCACCGCAACTAGAGAAAGCCCGCACACAGCAATGAAGACCGAACACAGCCAAAGATAAATTAAATAAATAAATAAATAAAACAAAAACTCAATATCTTGATTCAAAAATGTGACTCTAAAATATAAAATATTGTCCAAAAAATCACATTTAAAATCTTCCACAGTTTACACAAATATTATGCATTTCCAGTTTTGGACAAAAATTTTCCATTGTGATTTAAAATATCTATACAAACATATTGAAAGCTATTAATTTCAATGATGATATCAGTTTTGGTTTTAGTTTAGCATTATTTTCTTTATAAAAAAGTTGCAGTAAGTGTACATTAATGGTCTGATTGGTTTCAATATTTCATAAATGTATATAAAAGAAATTCTTAAAAGCCAAAATGCTTAACTACTGTGGGAGACAATAACTATAAACAGCTTTAATTAAATCATACTTCTACAAAACTAGTTTCTTATACTCCACTTTATGCTTTTGGTATTGTTGATCTTTAAAAATTAAATGGTCTTTGACAATGGATCTATTTTGTATTTCTTGTTAAGACAAAATATTTCTTCTCCTTTCACGGGATTGTTATCTCCAATTAAAACTTTTTTTAAACATGGGCTTGTTTCAATCATACTGTGAATTTTGGTTGTGGTCAGCTTTGAGCGCAAGCGCGATGTATAATTCTGTTATTCATCACATGTTGAGTTTGAAACTCAGTTGGAAATATTGAATAGAATGTGACATTTCTGAAAATGCTTTCTCTCAAGGTGAATGCTCTTAAACTTAGCATCAGTGTGTGCAACTCTGTTAATGATGGCCGTTTCTGGGATGATTCTTTCATATATATACATATGAGACCAGAGCCTCTTGAACCCAACTCTCTCAGTCAATCTCAGCTCCATCAGTGACTCATCGTGTGGCCTCCAGTAAATTATGTAATCTGAGCCTCAGTTTCCTCACGTGTGAACTGAAAACAATAATTGTACCTCCCTCTTAGGGTTCTTGGGAGGATTAAGTGTGTACACAGGATGGTAAACAGTCATTAAATACAGTGTAGGTGATACTACTCGTTCCACCCCTACCTCTACATGAGCCAAATGCCCTGAGAAAGGAACTGGAGATGTTTGCTTGACCTTCTTTGCCCTAGTAAAATTCAGACTGAAACAAGATTGAATGGCAAATACAAATGAAAGTGTGCAGGAATGTAACCTTACTTTATTTTAGCTAAAAATCCATTCAAATCAGTCTTTTTCAGGTACATACTTAAATCAGTGAAAGTTCAAAGTGTCTTTCAGTTCTTTTTCTCCCCACCAGCCCCCATACATAATTTGGTGATTGTCTCTACATGCTGGAGACAAAAAAGTTCTCTTTACTCCTTATGGGTTCCTCTTCTGATATAATTTTTCAAACCCTACCCATCTTTAGCACTCCATCCTGAATAGAACTTCTGTCATCAATCTTTTCTGGCTACAACAGTCAACTTTGCACCTTGACTTTCCTCAACTTCTAAGGCACTTATATAATCTGAATGTCACTTGATTCCACTGTCTCAGATTGTTGCATATTTTAAAATTTAAAACATTTACCTTTTAAAACAAAAACTGAAATTAAGTCACTTGGAAATTGTATCAGTACTTCTAATTATGTTACTTAAACCATAGGGAAAACACTCAGAAATATCTTCTGGTTTCCTCAAATCCCATAGGTATAAGTTGTTGTAAAATTTTAGCTCTTAAATAAGAGTTAAATAATTCACTAAATAGTGAGTGCATTCTACGTGCCATACTATAGACTAAGTGTTTTTCATATCTTGTTTCATTCAAACCCCATGGCTTTGGGTAGTGGAGAGGTAGATTAAGAAAGATGGTAAAATAGATAGCTAGTGGGAAGCAGCCACACAGCACAGGGAGATCAGCGCGGTGCTTTGTGACCACCTAGAGGGGTGGGACAGGGAGGGTGGGAGGGAGACGCAAGAGGGAGGGGTTATGAGGATACATGTATATGTATAGCTGATTCACTTTGTTATAAAGCAGAAACTAACACACCATTGTAAAGCAATTATAGTCTAATAAAGATGTTTAAAAAAAAAAAGGAAAGATGGGAAAGGGAATTATCATTTGTGGAGCCAAACATTATGGGTTTTGTTCATGTTATTAACTGAATTCTCCTAACAACCTTTGAAGGAGACACTAAATTCTCCCCTTTATAGATGTGAAAACTGAAGGTAAATGGGTTTCAACAACAGATCCAAGGTCATGTAATTAGCAAATGTCAAGCCCAAAGTCAGAATCCAATGATTTCTGACTCTAGCACCTGTGGACTAAGCCCTGATTCATTCTCTGACTCGCTTGTGACCTTGGGAAAGCGAGTGAAACCTGCCAGACCTCACTGGAAAGGAACTACTAAAACCACAAGCTAACACTTATTGAAGATGTACTTTGTTCATGAGCTGTGGTAAGTGACTTATGGGAATTATTTCACTTTCTCCTCAGAACAAATCCGCAAGGCACTTATTATCCCTGCTTTACAGATAAGGAAAGAGAGGCAAAGAGAGTGATGGAACGTGCCCAGACCACACAGCTAGTATGGTTGAACTGGACTTCTCATCCCACTCTCCTCTCCACCATGTACTACACTGCCTCCAGGGATTGGAAAGATCTGTCGTAAACATTGAACCTGGTATTAGAAGCACGAGGTGAAAGAACATATATGAAATGCCTAGCACAAAAATGTCAGCTTTGCTTACAAAATCGTAGGTAATACCAACTAATGTACTAAAGGACAAAACTCAGCTCTAAAAAATCCTTGACAGGCTATAAGTGTTGGCCAAATTAACATGATGAAATTTCACAGGATAACAGCCAGGCCTATAATTAAATTTTAAAAATCAAATGTACCAGTTCTGAAGGGAGTAGGCCTGGTTAGCAGCTGGTACATAAAAGGATTTTAGTAGATTTCAAGCTCCAGTATAAGACAATACTGTAATATAGCAACTCCCCCCCAAAGAAAATCAAAGTAATCTTAGGCTACATTAACAGAAATTCAGTGTCCAAACAAGATAGAACATAGTAGGACTGAATTTGTACTGTTTGGATCACGTCCAGAGCACCGGGGTTCACTCAGGGAGTCACATTTTAGAGAAAATGATGAGAGAAGGGAGAAGAGAACTCAGAAATCTGCCACATTGGACCCTGAAGTTATGACACTGTACCATAAAACTACACTAATGATCATTAAATATTTGAAAGATTTATATCCTAGATGGCCCTTTAAAGCAAAATAAGAATCATGGTTGGAAGATACAGGGAAGAATGTTCCAGTTCAGTATAAGGACAATTATAAGAAACAAAGATACGTAAAATTGTACAAACTTTCTTATGAATGTGAGTGTTCCCTGTCATTGCAGGTGTTCAAGCAAAAGGTCAACTATCACTTGTCAGAAATATTACACAAGCAATTCAGGCAAGAGACAAGGGCTCAGAATACATGGACTTGATACATCCCTTCCGGTCTTGTAATTCCATGTGTGAACAGGAGTAGGGAGAGGATTTTAATCTGACAAAAGGTACACACTCTGCTTGCTTCAATTATTTTAGACAGCACATTAATTGCATAGTGCCATACTCATAAGTGGCTTAAGAGTCTCTAAATAAAGAAAAACGTTCTCTACACATCAAAATAATGTGTTTTCTAATAAGTTAAGTTTAAAATGCAGTTTAAATCCATCCTACAAGCTTAACACTTTTCTAGGTTATACAATCTACTAAGTAATTTACCATTTTGGGTGGCAAACCATATATAGGCTTCCTTTCGTTTTCACTCTACTTTTTTTTTAGGGGATTGAGCTGACAAACTCCCCTCCTCACAAGATTTGAAATAACAACTATTACTAGCCCAGACCACTTTTCTGAGCTCCATATCTGTATTATCCTATAGATATTTCCATTTAAAGGGCCAACAGGTATCTCAAAAAATTATTCTACAGCTAAGCCCTTAATGGCTACATCCCACCCACAGTCAATCTAGTCTTCCTCCTATTTTCCAAGTCTCAGTAAACCTTACTATCATCCCCAAATTTGTTTATGCCAGAAACCTTGGAGCCTTCCAGGAAAGTTCCCTTTCCCTATGTCCCATAACTTGCCTGTAACCAAGTAGTAACTATTCTTCTCAAAAGCATTCCTCCATCCACTTCTCTCCATGGTTTCTGCCCATATTCCAGGCATTCCAGCCTCATTTCACACCTGAACTACTGCAAACCCTCAGAACTAGGGTTTGCCTAGGGTTTGCCATAACTGTTGTATCCTAATTGTACTGTCTCTGTTACAATAGCTTGTCTTCTGATTATTTTCCATTTCTATGTAGTCAATCAATGAATACAATGTGATAGATATTTGTCAGTGGTCTTTTAACATCTGAAGGTGAAGGGGCAGGATTTCACACATGGAAAGAAACTCTCTCTGCTATTTTCTATATTTTGATTAATATTTATTAAATTTATATATTTTTAAATATTGCTTTACTTAACACCATAAGATAAGTTGAAAGATTTTATTTTATTTCTGAACTTTTAGCTAAAAGTAGAAACCTCAATTTCACTTGTTCTTTGAATCATGCACAATAATTCATAAGTTTAACAAATTAAATCCTTTTAAAACATTTAATACAACTTACATACATAATTAATCAAACCCTCTTAGACAATTCAAATCATAATTACCCACTCAATATACCTGACTCTCTAAAATGTATTAAACACAAAAAGGCAGACTTAGAAAGTGAACAAAAACATTTTCTTAGAACATCACTTTTGTAAGTCTAGGTCAGACATTGTTTTAATAGATCAAACTTTATTACACATTTCAAAAATCTTAAAAAACAAAACTAGAATCTTTTGGGTTAAAAATGTGAAAACATACATCTACATGTCCTCTCTCCTGAAACACTACTAAAACCCAGAGTAAAAGGCACTTTTTAAACAAAGAAATCCACCCAATCTCAGACTTCCAACCTCCAGAAACATGAGAAATCAATTTCAGTTGTCTATAAGCCACCTGGTCTATGGTATTTTGTTATAGCAGCCTATAAACTAAGACAACAGTCACAAGTATACTAAAGAGCACAGCAACAGAATTTTGGAAGTTAAAAAGCCTGAAGTCAAGAAAGGTAGATACCAAGTCAGTACTAAGGAAAAAGCTAAGAATCAACCCAATTTACCACAGAGACTCTCCAAACGTTTCAGGAAGAGGCAGACCCGGGGGCACTTCTGGTAGAGGGGGCTTCATGGTGGAGGTGGAGGTAGAGGGCTAAAATAAGGAAGATTGTTTGAAAGGACATGTATATTTTTAAATCTCCTGCCCCCATCCTAATCCAGATAGAAAGTTTATTTTTGGAGAAAGAAAACAGAAGGTCGCTGGACTGGTGAATACTGGAAACAGCTGAGGGCTTAGTTATTATATCTACACAGGGGAAAATAATGAACCAGGCACACCAATATAAATGCAGAGATTCCCGATAGCCTTGCCCCACTGAGCTCTCAGAAGTCTGACAGCCACCCCTTTACCCTCCAAACAAGTGATTAGAAGGTTCTTTCCTGGGAATCTGACCAGCCCAAGAGGAGTTGAGGATTCTAGGGAGGTTTTGTAAGAAGCAGTCTACACTAAAGCAGTAGTGCGCAACTGGAAGCAATTTGTCCACCCCCAGGGGAAATGTAGCACTACCTGGACACGTGTTTACAGCACAACAAGAAGGAGTGTTACTAGCATGTAGCAGGTAGAGGTCAGGGATGCTGCTATATGTCCTACACGGCTCAGGATAGCCCCACCCCTTACGGCAAAAAGACATCTAACCCAAATTGTAAGTAGTGCTGAGGTTGAGAAATCCTACCCTAGAGAGAAGTTCAAAGTTCACAAGTACTGACAATGCAGCAAAGTTACCACTAAAGATTTTTGTTCCCCATTCTTAACTGTGAGAAGGGAACCAAGAATGATCATACATCTGAGGAAGACTTATAACTTGGAAGATAAGAAAACAGCATGAAAACAAAAGAAATTGAGACCATGGAGCGAGAATAAAACTTCAAAAATATATAATTCATCTTGAAGAAATGAGAGAAAATACTGACTCTATAAAAATATAAAGAAAACAATAAAACAGTTTTTGGAAACAAAATTCATTACAGTAAAAATTTTTAAATATCAGTGAAGGATTACAAGATAAAATTGCACACATCTCTCAGAAAGTAAGCAACAAGAAAAAGAAATGGAAACCAGAAAGAAAATAAAACAGAAGAGAATTAGTTCATGAAATGCAACACCCATATAATATATGCTCAAAAGAGAGAGAAGAGAAAGTAGAAGGAAGGAAATTATTTAAGAAATATTACAAGGAATGTCAGCAGAAAAGAAGAACGTGAGTTTCCAGATTGAAAGGTTATACCAAATGCCCAGCTTACCAGTTTTAAACAGCAACTATGGAAGCTAGAATTTAGTGGGATGATGCCTTTAATTATAAAAGGAAAATTCTCTACCCAGCCAAAATATTAGCTAATGGTATTTTTAAAGACATTTAAGACATAAAATGTATTTTAAAGTGTACATCACCACAGTCATATATACCAATGAAATAGAATGGGAAGGCCAGAAATAAAACCTCACGTACACAGTCAAATAATTTTTGACAAGGATGCCAAGATCGTTCAACAAAGGACACTATTTTCAACAAGTGGTGTTGGGGCAAGTGTATAACTACATGAGGAAAAAAACGAAGTTGCACTCGTACCTTACATAACATAAAAAATTAACTCACGGGCTTCCCTGGTGGCGCAGTGGTTGAGAGTCTGCCTGCCGATGCAGGGGACACGGGTTCGTGCCCCGGTCCGGGAAGATCCCACATGCCGCGGAGCGGCTAGGCCCGTAAGCCATGGCCTCTGAGCCTGCGCATCAGGAGCCTGTGCTCTGCAACGGGAGAGGCCACAACAGTAAGAGGCCCACATACTGCAAAATAAATAAATAAATAAAAAACATGAATAAATAAGTAAAATATAGTAAATAACAATAAAAATGTATCCATTATATAAATAAATAAAATTTAAAAAAACAACTTCAGACATTAGAAAGAAAGGAACCAAGAAAAAAGAAGCTTTGCATGAATATTATCAAAAAAGTTTTCACTATTTTGTTTTCAATGTTAAGTGTGGAAAACTTCTAAAACTTTTTTATCAAAATTGAAAATGAGCATGGGACACCAGAAGTAGCTCTAATAAATAAATTTTAAGAAATCTGTTTTATTCTCTAAAGCACAGTTTCACTTATTCATTTTTCTATTAACTGCTGTGGATAAGGATACATTGTTCTTTCTCCAAATAGTTGCTGGCAATTTCCAAAGACATAATTTCTTGTAGAGTGATGAACTAAGTATAGAGGTGGTATACTATTGGGCTCTAAGTTTTTTCCTCAAGGACATTATTTTTTTAATGTCCACTATCAGGTGAAATGGAAATTTTTAGAATATTTGATGGAATGGCTTAAATTCCACAGAAAAATCTATAATTAACTGTTCCATTCAATTACTTTCATTAATAACAAAAAAAATTGACCACTAAAGTTTGGGCAGTGAAAGGTATAAAGATCCATCAGTGAAGAAAATCATTAAACTTGAGTAGAAAGGAAATGATATATCTGTTCATTTTAGCATCTTCTCTTAAATACTCCAGGATATTTTTCTGGTAATGATAGAACAAACACTGAGTAAGAGATCTTCTTCTTGTGATACGAATTTCCACGGAGCCTGTTGGAGAATTTTCCCATACTAAGCATTAACAGGCTTTTCCAGAAAAGAAAACAAAAGAAAAAACAAACAAAAAAATAGTTCAAGCAACTCGGAAATGTATGATAATGATGATATTGATTTTTTTAATCCGTCACTATATCCATTTCTCTCTATTTCCACCCTACAGCTAACTGTCGTCACAGCTTGCCTGGACTACTGAAACCACCTTCTCCGATAGATTGCACACTACAGCCCAACTGACCTTTTCACTAGGAAACATCTCCCCACTCCAACTTCATCCTCAAAAGACTCTCAGTGGCTTTCCATCACTGTGAATGAAGACCAAAATTCTTAACTTAACCTGTCATTGCATTGTTTACCCCTGCCCGCTGTTTCTCCAAGTTCATCTGACAGTTCCTCCCCACACTTTACGTCCTCCAGCCAAACTGGCCTTTTTGTAGTCCTTCCAAATTCTCTTGGCTCTCTCCCAGCACCAATTCCAAGTGGTCATGAAACTGTCACATTGGATCAGGTGTGCTGTGTGTGACTGGTGGAGATGAGAAAAGGAGGAGAGGAGCTGAATCTTAATGATCGTAATGAATAGCAAGCGCCATCACTGTAGGTTGAGAGAAATCAGTTATTGTGAGCTGAACGGGGAATTCTAAAGGTAACCGTTAGACGACGTTAGATTTAAGAAACGTATGGCAGCTGGCCACAGCAGCCTCATGTGACTGCGGCAGTCCCAAGCGTCTTCCAAACCACCAGGCTCCTGGTGGGCCCCCAAGAACCCAGTTCCCCAGCATATCCCAGCACCTGCCAGCTGCCATGTCCCCAGGTGGTTCCTGTGGAACCAGGATCCCCGTCCACCCCATCCCTGGCCAACATTCAAGACCCTGGCCCCCCAGCGGTCTCCCACAAACCCAGGCTCCCAGCCCACTCTGCTGCTGAATGCTTCCATGGCACCAGACTCCTGGCAGGCTCCCCCAAACCCAGGCTATGCGAATCCCATGAATCCCAATTCTGGCTAGCTCCTGCAGACCAAGCCATCTCCTGTGGTCTCAGGCTTTCAGTAAGCCTTCAAGAACTCAAGCTCCAGGTGGGCGACTACGAACCCAGGCTCCTGGCCAGAGTAACTACTGCAGGAAACCAAAAGAGAGCAGCAATAGCTATACTTATACCAGAAGAAAAAAAGGTCTTTAAGTCAGAAAGTGTAACAAGAGACAAATAACATCATTATATAATGGTAAAGGGGTCCATTCATCCGGAGGATATAACAATTACATATGCACCCAACATCAGAGTACCTAAATATATTAAGTCAATACTAACAGATCTAAAGAGATAAATAGGCAAAATACAATAATAGTAGGGAACTTTAATGCCCCACTTTCAACAAAAACCCCACAAAAAGAAAAGCCCAGGCCCAGATGGTTTCACTGATGAATTCCACCAAACATTTAAGGAAGAATTAATGCCAATCCTTCTCAAACTCTTCCAAAGAGGGAACACTCCCAAGCTCATTTTATGAGGTCAGAATTACCCTATTACCAAAGCCAGAGAAGGCACTATAAGAAAAGAAACTACAGGCCAATAACTCTGATGAACATAGATCTCAACACAATACTAGCAAACTGAATTCAACAGCACATTAAAAGGATCATATACCATGGTCAAGTGGGATTTATCCTTGGGATGCAAGGATGGTTCAACATATGCAAATCAATAAATGCAGTAAGCCACATTAATAGAATGATTAAAATCATATGATCATATCAAAAGATGCAGAAAAAGAGTCTAAGTTCAACATCCTTTCATGATTAAAAACTCTCAACAAATTGTGTATAAAGAAAATATACCTCAACATAATAGAGACCATATACGGCAAACCCACAACTAACATCATACTCAATGATGAAAGGTTAAAAGCTTTTCTGCTAAGATAAAGAACAAACAAGACCAGTACCCACGCACCACTCCTATTCAACATAGTACTGGAAGTCTTAGCCAGAGCAATCAGGCAAGAGAAAAAAAAGGGCATTCAAATTGGAAAGGAAGAAGTAAGATTGTCTCTGTTTGCAGATGATATGATCTTGTAAAATTTTAAAGACTTCACCAAAAAATTGTTGGAACTAATAAATTTAGTAAAGTTGCAGGACCAAAAAAATCAACATATGAAAATCAATAAAATTTGTATATACTAAAAATTATTTGAAAAAGAAATAAAGAAAATAATCAAAAATAATAAAATGCTTAAGAATAAATTTAACTAAGGAGGTAAAAATCTGTACACTGAAAACTACTAGACATTGATGAAAGAAATTGAAGAAGACACAAATAAATGGAAAGATATCCCATATTAATGGATCAGAAGAATTAATATTGTTAAAATGACCACAATACCCAAAGTGATCTATAGATTCAATGTAATCTCTATCAAGATTCTAGTGGAATTTCCACAGAAATAGAAAAACAATCATAAATTTGTATGGAAACACAAAACAAACCCTGAATAGTCAAAGCAGTGCTAAGAAATAAGAACCAAATTGGAGTCATCACACTTCTTGATTTCAAACTTTTATTACAAGAATACAGTAATCAAAATCATGGTATTGGCATAAAACAGACACATAAACCAGTAGAACAAAATGAAGAGCCCAGAAATAAACCTACTCACGTACAGTCAAATAATATTTGGCAAGTTAGCCAAGAATGCTCAGTGGGGAAAGAATAGTCTCTTCAAATAATGGTATTGGGATAAACATTTTAAAAAATAAACACACACACAAAAAATATTGGTACTGGAAAAATTGGATATTCACAGGCAAAATAATTAAACTGGGCCCCTATCTCACAATACTTACAGAAATTAACTCAAAATGGATTAAAAAGTTAAATGTAAGACCTGAAAATAAAAATACTACAAGAAAACATAGCAGAAAAGCTCCTTGATATTTGTCTTGGCAATGATTTTTTTGGATATGACACCAAAAGTGCAAGCAACAAAAGCAAAAATTAGTAAGTAGGACTACATTAAACTGAAAAGTTTCTGTACAGCAAAAGAAATAATCAAATAGAAAAGGCATCCTGCCAAATGGAAGAAAATATTTGCAAACCATGTATCTGATATGGAGCTAATATCCAAAATATATTAGGAACTCACATTTCAATAGTAGAAAAACAAACAATCCAATATAGAAATGGCCAGAGGACTTGAATAGCCATAATTCAAATGAAGACATACACATGGCCAATAGGAACATGAAAAAAGTTATTCAACAACACTAATCATCAGAGAAATGGAAATCAAACAGCAATCAGATATCACCACATCTGTTTAAAATGGCTATTATCAAAAGACAAGAGGTAACAAGTGTTGAGGATGTGAAGAAGAGGGGACCCTTGCGCACTGTTAGTGGAGGTATAAATCTATATAGCCACTATGGAAAATATTATGGAGTTTCCACAAATAGTTAAAAATATAACTACCATACGATCCAGCAATCTTATTCTGGGTATGTATCTGAAGGAAATGAAATCACTATCTCAAATAGCTAGCTGCATCCCCTTGTTCATTACATCATTATTCACAATTTCCAAGACATGAAAACAACGTTAAGTGTCCATCTACAGATGAATGGATAAAGAAGATGTGGTATGTACAATACCTATCTATCTATCTATCTATATCTATATCTATATATATAGAGAGAGAGAGAGAGAGAGAGAGAGACATAGATATAATGGAATATCATTCCATTATTATTCCATAAAAAAGAAGGAAATCCTGCCATTTGCAACAACATAGATAGATTTAAGGGCATAATGCTAAGGGATGTAAGTCAGACAAAGAGAGACAAATACTGCATGATCTCACTTATACATGGAATCTAAAAACGCCAAACTCATAAAAATAGAAAGTAGAATGGTGGTTGCTAGGGCTGGGGTTTGGGGAAATGAGGAGATGTTGGCTGTAGGACAGAAACTTCCAGCTATAAGATTAATCCATTCTGAGGCTCTAAGGTACAGTGTGTTGACTATAATTAACAATAATGCATTATATACTTGAAAGTTGTTAAGAGAGTAGATCTTAAATATCACTACACACTCACACACATACAAAAAGGTAATTGTGTAAGGAGATGGTGGTGTTAACTAACTGTATTGTTGTTATCATTTCACAATATATATATATGTGTATGTGTGTGCATCAAATCATACATTGTCATATGACATATAACTCACATGTTACATGTCCATAATATCTCAATAAACCTGAGGAAAAAAATGTATCCTCCCTGGCATCACCTGTCATGGCTTATGGTTTAAAAGTCAGAATGGAATCTAAAGCACATTGATTCACTCTGCCCCATGCGCCCTAACTCAACATGAGCATAGCAGGATCACTGTCAGAAAATAAGAAAATATGTCATAAAGTCCATGTAGGGCCAATACAACAAGGGATGGGGTGAAATCGTTCAGAGTGAAATTCGAGCTGCTGAGAATATTACTGCATTTCCCAGGAGGGACACTTGGCAAATTTCACAGCAGATGCTGTGGTGTCTGTGGATCTAACCAAGAGTTAAAAATGTTCAACACAGACCCAGCCCCAGAAGCCACTCTTCCTGCCAAAAGTAATGAACTCCTGGGACTCCTTTCATCAAGACAGGAGGACAGCAGAGAGCTCCAGAGCAGAAAGCAGTCGGAGAGGAGGCCAAGGTATGTTTCTAAGCGCTTGCTTATCACCTGAGATTTTTGATGTAAAAGGTCATTAGATCAATTTTGTAAGTACAAGCCATATTGCTTAATGAAATAGATGAGACAAGAATAGAAAAATTAGTGAGTGCACTGTGCATCACAATGATGAAAATACTTTCTCATGAACTCACTTTTGTTTCATTAATATATGTACATATATTTGTGTAACGGATCACAATGTAAAATGTGTTTCTTAGTATGAATCACAATGAAAACTGTTGGAAAAATACTGTTCTGGCAAACATAGAGAGAATAAAGGCCATAAGTAATTATTAGCACACATTTTAGAAAATGCTTCCTTACAAAAACCTCTTATAGGGACTTCCCTGGTGGCGCAGTGGTTAAGAATCCTCCTGCCAATGCAGGGGATGCAGGTTTGATCCCTGGTCCGGGAAGATCCCACATGCCACTGAGCAACTAAGCCCGTGCGCCACAACTACTGAGCCTGAGCTCTAGAGTACGTGAGCCACAACTACTGAGCCCGCATGCCATAACTACTGAAGCCTGCGCGCCTAGAGCCTGTGCTCCACAGCAAGAGAAGACACCGCAATGAGAAGCCCGCACACAGCAACGAAGAGTAGCCCCCGCTTGCTGCAACTAGAGAAAGCCCGCGTGCAGCAACAAAGACCCAATGCAGCCAAAAATAAATAAATAAATTTATTTTTTAAAAAACTCATATAAAGACGAAGTATTTAAAGTAAACTTGAGAGCCTGAGTCCTGGTCAAACTTTTATTTACTATGTTAATAAAAAAGCACCTGAAATTTTAATACAGGGTCTAAGAGCTGGTGTTACTACTATCACTGCGGTTGAGGCAAGAGTAATCATCTCTGGAATCACTGTGCTGTTTTTTTCCAGAAAGATGAGAATGGCAAAGTGTGGGAAAGCTGAGAAAAAGGAGGTGGGTAAAATGCATATGGAACTCAATGCATAACCACTGTAATTTGAAGAGTGACTACAAGAAGGGAAATGAGCGCATGGACTCAGATTGCAAATGCATCAACGTAGGACAACGCAAAGATCTTTGAGGATTACTGTTCATTAGTTAACATCATATATTTGTAATGGTGAATATGTACTCAAAATATAAGTAGCTTGAAATTGGCTTTACCAATCTTAAAATGTGACCGCAAGTGTCTCACATATGCAGATTTAATTTTTTAAACCCAGAACTTGGACAGCATCATTAAAATATTTATACATAATATTGAAGAGTATACATTAAATATGCTTCCACAGTAATGGCTGAATTACTACTGTCCCATTCATCATGATTGAAAGCTTCCTACCTATTTACTTTGTGTCTTATACACATAAACTTTTTAGTGAAATATGAAAGAAAGCATTTTTAAACAGAAAAAAAAGCAAAAGTGAGAAAGAAGGACAGAAAGAGAGAGAGAAAGAGAGAAAGAAAGAAAGAAAGAGAGAGAGAAAGAAAGAAAGAAAGAAGGAAAGAAAGAAAAGAAAGAAAGAGAAAGAAAGGAAGGAAGAAAGAAAGGAAGGAAGAAGAAAAGAAGAAAGAAATGGAAGGAAGGAAGGGTGGGAGGGAGGAAAATAGAAAGAAAGAAAGAAGAAACCATAAGCAATTACATACTAGGAACTGATTATTTTTCCCAGCTTCCCTGAAAGGGCTCTGATACAGGGAAGCAGCAACTTGGTTCAAAAACGGCACATGTTAGAAACTGTATGGAATATAGAACATGGAATTCAGAACATCCTGGTGGTGCAAGAAAAAAATAATCCAAAACAGACTAGAATAGGCTAAAAGCTGGGGTATTGGGTTTAACACTTCGTTAGGAAAGGGAGCTTGGAATCACACTGCAATGGAAAAGCTGTGCTTAAATCAACTACATAAACACAGTTCTCACCCATTAGTGAGGATTCAAGCATCCTCCACTCGGCTTTCCTATCGTCTCCATAAGCTCCTCAGTTAAAAACATCCCTCCAAATATAGCCATAGTTCAAGAGCTAAAGTGAAGAGATCCATCCTGACTCTCGCAGTCAAAACCCAGATACACCATCAGAGCCGACAAACCAGGCACTGAGCCCAAGTTACAGAAACTCTGCCTAGCCAGGCATATTTGGGCATAGGTATGCTACCCAAGTCACACATGCAAGAAAACACAAGCAAATTTGGTTATCCACCAGAAAATTCCAGCCATAAGCCACAGAAAGTCAGGAAAATAGCTCAGAAAATTGAAGCCACAAGCCACAGAAAGTCAGGAAAATAAGTAATATGCCTGTCTGTTTTATCACCTTCCTTTCAGATGTTACACACAATCATTCACACATCTTCAAAAGCGAAGTTTCGAAGTTTTAGAACTTTATGCAGTTCCCCAAACAACTCCTACTAAAGTTCTGCCTTTATGCTCCTTCTGATCATAATTTCAGTGAACTGGGTTATCACTTTGCAGAAAGGACTTGAATTCTCACAGAGAAGGCCCATAAAACACCTCGGGTTTTCATCTAAATTAGAACGTCTGCATCTGCTGCCCTCTTTCTAGGCAAGAATTTTTCTTTTCACTGTGTTCTATACTTTCAACCTATTTAAAAATCAAACTATCTTCTTATCTTCCTATTTTGCAACAGATTTTGTCTACGTGAAGCCAAAAATGACTGAGATTCTGAGCCTCCACCAAGATTTTACCAAAGTTTCATCTGTAGATGACCTACAAACACACAGTTCCTACTCAGGAGTGCGTCAGATTTCTACACGATTAGGAAATTCAATGAAAAAAAAAAATGAGGACAACTTGCGATTTAGCTTCGTACAAAAAAAATTAAGCTGCCTTTTTCAACACTTGATTCTGTGGTGTCCTACAGATGAAAGTTTTATCTGACACTGATCGTATTCTTTGTATCTCACTGATAAAAGTGCTTCTTTCTTTTCAATTTTATGTCATTCCTTCCTCGATAAAGTTCACATTTCTAGAACTGCCTAGCTCAAAAACAATTTTTCGCTTTCTTATTATCATATTTCCTTAACAGAACCTCTTCCTATACTATCTACACCTGGAAAACTAATAATGAACTGGAAGTTTCTTGAGTAAAAGATTATTTTTATTTTTGTATAGCACCCAACCCCACATAGTAGACACTCAGAAAATAGTGGATGCAAGAATAAATTAATTGAAACTAACACTTTGGATTTGATCAAATATGACTTCATTTTCCTATAAACTCCTAAACACTCTGTAGGAAAATTTTCAGGTTTTTTTCTCTAAAATCCATTGGATCATCTCACATGGATTTAGGCTTACCTGACTCCCCATTATTCTGTCTCCCTTGTTTAGGAACGATGTTCATGATTATAGTAAACTTTCTATTATCTGTTCCAATGAAGCAATGCAAAGGTGTGAATATAACCAGAATACAAGTTCTGATTTTGAAAAGATTCACTTTTCTGAATTAGCCTCCCTTGGGCTAATATTAAAATGTGCTTGCATCAATTTGAAAAAGACTGTTAGGTAAGTTTCAAAGAAGTGGGCTGGATTTTAGGGGAGAGGTCAATCCAGGATGAAAATTTACTGGTACTTCTCAAAGTGAGAGAAAAAATTCACATAACTACATATGGAATGTATAAATACCAGATATCACTTGCACGTTCACCTTCAAAAACTCACCCATTAATAGAGTCAGCAAGTTTGTATTTTTGCTGCAGATTAGCTGTCGGTACATGTTGAAACATTTTTGGACACGTATTTGCACTGGGGCTACGTGTCATGAACAGATTAGTGGTTCCTATCAGATGGTCCAGACTTCAAAAGGCTTTGTTGCTTTACTCTCTGTTTCCCTGTGGCATCGCTGAGATAAATGGTCTGCATGATTATTCAACGGTTAGAAGAATCCGCTTGTTCAGTGAGGTTTGTAGATGAAGCGATGGAGCCAGTCTTTTACTAGACTTTCATGTACCATCTACTTCTCTTCAGCAAAAGTTTATTTTATACTGTTATATGCAAATTTATAGCCTCCATTAAGCAGCTTGTATTTCAAAACCTTGGGTGAGAAATTTCAAAACACGCATAGTGGATATCTGCCTTTTTGATTGCACAAAAGTAGCAAGGAAAGTGATTGTTAATTTCATCTTGAAATTACCTTGAAATTATAAAAATGTCAATGGACATTGAAAAAGAAATACAATCAAACTTCATTATGCTGCTGGAAATGGGAAAGCACAATAGATGTCTGTATTTACAATTGAAATCAATAAAGTCCAGAAATTTTTCGGTGTCCATGAGCAATTTAGTAGCTGCCTAGAAAAACAGACCCAAAATACAGAGAAAGTACTCTAATTCCTAATTTCCTTTTATAGAAAACCACCACCAATAAGTTTTCATCAAAAATGTAACTTTATCTTAAAATTGTTTTACCGGAGACCCACAGTGTGTAAGAACCTTTTGAGTTGCCACTTATTTTTACCAAATGCAACTGAAAATTATGACTTTGTTTTAAAGTTTTTATATCCTCTCAGAGACTGTATATAACCTGTGGATATTGTTATATACAGTCTATATAAAAATAAAAATAATCCATCATTCGAGAACCTTGACAAATAATTATTCATTCAGAATGCAATATAAGTTAATACGCCACATTTTTTAAGGATTAAGTTAAGTAGTGTGCTTTTTGTTATCTGATGGCCCTGAGCTCTGGGCAGATTTTCTGTGATAAAAGAAAATATGGCTTCAATACTCCTCTTCTTAATGAGTTAGTTAAGTAACTAATTAATCCAGCTTTTGAAAGACCTTTGTGCTATTGTTTTTGTTTTGTGTTATTGGAGCTAAGATAAAAAGTTTGATTTGCCTTGAGCAAATCAGGTTTGTATCTGATACACGGACAGTACCTAAACAAAAGTAGGTACTTAGAGAATGCTGTTCCTCTTTGTAGAATTTCTACAAATTCTAGGAATATTGTTATAATTACCTCAGCTTGGGAAAAAAGAAAATGAGAGTCTACACAAATATTCTGACTTTCAATAGCTTGTTTTCAGATTCTAAGTTACTAAACATTTTCTCCCGTCACACAATGATACCACCGAGCCAATAATATTTAGACTTCACTTTTCTGAACCAGTGCAAAGAATAATAAGCTGGTGATAAATAATCAACTACTTTAATAGATCAATCTTAGGGGAGATGAAACAATGATGAGGAGATCTGCTTCTGACGAACAGGAGGAAACACTGTCACAGGACAGAGCCCAGGAGGAAGAATAACCTTACTTGCCTGACATGTCCTTCCTGTTCAGACAACGGCCTGAGCCCTGAGCCCTGTCATGATTCACGAGGAGCCACATCCATCTCAAGAAAGCAGCCATAGAGGAGCTTCGGAGCCGCGGAGGAGAGCGCAGCCACAGAGATGCGGAGGGCAGAGCGGAGAGATTCCCGCACAGAGGATCGCTGCCGACCGGCACTCACCAGGCCGAGCGGCTTGTCTGCTCACCCGCCGGGGCGGGCGGGGCTGGGAGCTGAGGCTCGGGCTTCAGTCGGAGCGCAGGGAGAGGACTGGGGTTGGCGGCGTGAACACAGCCTGCACGGAGTTAGTGCGCCACGGCTGGCCGGGAGGGAGTCCGGGGAAAAGTCTGGAGCTGCCGAAGAGGCAAGAGACTTTTTCTTCCCGCTTTGTTTCCTGGTGCGCGAGGAGAAGGGATTAAGAGCGCTGCTTAAAGGAGCTCTAGAGACGGCCGCGAGCCGCGGCTAAAAGCGCGGACCCCAGAGACGGGCATGAGACGCTAAGGCTGCTGCTGCCGCCACCAAGAAACCTGTGTGCGAGCACAGGTCACAATCCACACCCCGCCACTGCCAGGGTCCCGGGATCCAGGGACAACTTCCCCGGGAGAACGCATGGCACGCCTCAGGCTGGTGCAACGTCACGCCGGCCTCTGCCGCCGCAGGCCCGCCCCGCACGCCGTGCCCCTCCCTCCCTCTGACCTGAGTGAGCCAGAGCCCTCGAATCAGCGGCTCCTTTAACCCAGTCCTGTCTGAGCAAAGAACAGACGCCCTCCAGCGACCTACACGCAGAGGCGGGGCCAAATCCAAAGCTGAGCCCCGGGAGCTGTGCGAACAAAGAAGGGAAAGGGAAATCTCTCCCAGCAGCCTCAGGAGCAACGGATTAAATCTCCACACTCAACTTGATGTACCTGCATCTGTGGAATACCTGAATAGACAACCAATCATCCCAAATTGAGGAGATGGACTTTGAGAGCAAGAGTTATTATTTTTTCCCCTTTTCCTCTCTTTGTGAGTGTGTATGTGTATGCTTCTGTGTGAGATATTGTCTGTATAGCTTTGCTTCCACCATTTGTCCTAGGGTTCTATTCATCCGTTTTTCTTTTTGTTTTTTTTTTTTACTTTAAAAAATTTTTTTCTTAATAATTATTTTTTTATTTTAATAGCTTTATTTTATTTTACCTTACTTTATTTTATTTTCTTTTATCCTCTTTCTGTCTTTCTTTCTACTTTTTCTCCCTTTTATTCTGAGCCGTGTGGATGAAAGGCTCTTGGTGCTGCAGCCAGGAGTCAGTGCTGTGCCTCTGAGGTGGGAGAGCCAACTTCAGGACACTGGTCCACAAGAGACCTCCCAGCTCCACATAATATCAAATGGCGAACATCTCCCAGAGATCTCCATCTCAACACCAACACCCAGCTTCACTCAACGACCAGCAAGCTACAGTGCTGGACACCCTATGCCAAACAACTAGCAAGACAGGAACACAACCTCAACCATTAGCAGAGAGGCTGCCTAAAATCATAATAAGGCCAGAGACACCCAAAAACACACCACCAGACATGGACCTGCCCACCAGAAAGACAAGATCCAGCCTCATCCACCAGAACACAGGCACTAGTCCCCTCCACCAGGAAGCCTACACAACCCACTGAACCAACTTTATACACTGGGGACAGACACCAAAAACAATGGGAACTAGGAATCCGCAGCCTGCAAAAACGAGACCCCAAACACAGTAATATAAGCAAAATGAGAAGACAGAAAATCACACACCAGATGAAGGAGCAAGATAAAAACCCACCAGACCTAACAAATGAAGAGGAAATAGGCAGTCTACCTGAAAAACAATTCAGAATAATGATAATAAAGATGATCCAAAATCTTGGAAATAGAATAGACAAAATGCAAGAAACATTTAACAAGGACCTAGAAGAACTAAAGATGAAACAAGCAATGACGAACAACACAATAAATGAAATTAAACATACTCTATAAGGGATCAATAGCAGAATAACTGAGGCAGAAGAACGGATAAGTGACCTGGAAGATAAAATAGTGGAAATAACTACTGCAGAGCAGAATAAAGAAAAAAGAATGAAAAGAACTGAGGACAGTCTCAGAGACCTCTGGGACAACATTAAATGCACCAACATTCGAATTATAGGGGTCCAGAAGAAGAAGAGAAAAAGAAAGGGACTGAGAAAATTTTTGAAGAGATTATAGTTGAAAAGTTCCCTCATATGGGAAAGGAAATAGTTAATCAAGTCCAGGAAGCACAGAGAGTCCCATACAGGATAAATCCAAGGAGAAACACGCCAAGACACATATTAATCAAACTGTCAAAAATTAAATACAAAGAAAGCATATTAAAAGCAGCAAGGGAAAAACAACAAATAACACCCAAGGGAATCCCCATAAGGTTAACAGCTAATCTTCCAGCAGAAACTCTGCAAGCCAGAAGGGACTGGCAGGACATATTTAAAGTGATGAAGGAGAAAAACCTACAACCAAGATTACTAGACCCAGCAAGGATCTCATTCAGATTTGTTGGAGAAATTAAAACCTTTAGAGACAAGCAAAAGCTGAGAGAGTTCAGCACCACCAAACCAGCTTTATAACAAATGCTAAAGGATCTTCTCTAGGCAAGAAACACAAGAGAAGGAAGAGACCTATAATAACAAACCCAAAGCAATTAAGAAAATGGGAGTAGGAACATACATATCGATAATAACCTTAAATATAAATGGATTAAATGCTCCCACCAAAAGACAGAGACTGGCTGAATGGATACCAAAACAACACCCATATATATGCTGTCTACAAGAGACCCACTTCAGACCTAGAGACACATACAGACTGAAAGTGAGGAAATGGAAAAAGATATTCCATGCAAATGGAAACCAAAAGAAACCTGGAGTAGCAATTCTCATATCAGACAAAATAGACTTAAAAATAAAGACTATTAGGGGCATCTGTGGTGGCGCAGTGGTTGAGAGTCCACCTGCTGATGCAGGGGACATGGGTTCGTGCCCCAGTCTGGGAAGATCCCACATGCTCCAGAGCGGTTGGGCCCGTGAGCCATGGCTGCTGAGCCTGCGGGTCCGGAGACTGTGCTCCGCAATGGGAGAGGCCACAACAGTGAGAGGCCCACGTACCAGAAAAAAAAAAAAAAAAAAAACTTCCAACAAACAAAGCCCTGGACCAGATGGCTTCACAGGCAAATTCTATCAAACCTTTAGAGAAGAGCTAACACCTGTCCTCCTCAAACTCTTCCAAACTATAGCAGAGGGAGGAACACTCCCAAACTCATTCTACGAGACCACCATCACCCTGATACAAAAACCAGACAAGGATGTCACAAAGAAAGAAAACTACAGGCCAATATCACTGATGAACATAGATGCAAAAATCCTCAAGAAAGTGCTAGCAAAAAGAATCCAACAGCACATTAAACGGATAATACACCATGATCAAGTGGGGTTTATTCCAGGAATGCAAGGATTCTTCAATATTCTGAAATCAATCAACGTGATACACCATATTAACAAATTGAAAGAGAAAAACTATATGATCATCTCAATAGATGCAGAAAAACTTTCGACAAAATTCAACACCCATTTATGATAAAAACCCTCCAGAAAGTAGGCATAGAGGGAACTTTCCTCAACATAATAAAGGCCATATATGACAAACCCACAGCCAACGTTGTCCTCAATGGTGAAAAACTGAAAGCATTTCCACTAAGATCAGGAACAAGACAAGGTTGCCCACTCTCACCACTCTTATTCAACATAGTTTTGGAAGTTTTAGCCACAGCAATCAGAGAAGGAAAGGAAATAAAAGGAATCCAAATCGGAAAAGAAGAAGTAAAGATGTCACTGTTTGCAGATGACATGATACTATACCTAGAGAATCCTAAAGATGCTACCAGAAAACTACTAGAGCTAATCAATGAAATTGGTAAAGTAGCAGGATACAAAATTAATGCACAGAAATCTCTGACATTCCTAAATACTAATGATGAAAAATCTGAAAGTGAAATCAAGAAAACACTCCCATTTACCACTGCAACAAAAAGAATAAAATATCTAGGAATAAAGCTACCTAGGGAGACAAAAGACCTGTATGAAGAAAATTATAAGATACTGATGAAAGAAATTAAAGATGATACAAATAAATGGAGAGGTATACCATGTTCTTGGAATGGAAGAATCAACATTGTGAAAATGACTCTACTACCCAAAGCAATCTACAGATTCACTGCAATCCCTATCAAACTACCACTGGCATTTTTCACAGAACTAGAACAAAAAATTTCACAATTTGTATGGAAACACAGAAGACCCCGAATAGTCAAAGCAATCATGAGAACGAAAAACGGAGCTGGAGGAATCAGGCTCCCTGACTTCAGACTATACTACAAAGGTACAGTAATCAAGACAGTATGGTACTGGCACAAAAACAGAAATATAAATCAATGTAACAGGATAGAAAGCCCAGAGATAAACCCACGCACATATGGTCACCTTATCTTTGATAAAGGAGGCAAGGATGTACAGTGGAGAAAGGACAGCCTCTTCAATAAGTGGTGCTGGGAAAACTGGACAGGTACATGTAAAAGTATGAGATTAGATCACTCCCTAACACCATACACAAAACTAAGCTCAAAATGGATTAAAGACCTAAATGTAAGGCCAGAAACTATCAAACTCTTAGAGGAAAACATAGGCAGAACGCTCTATGACATAAATCACAGCAAGATCCTTTTTGACCCACCTCCTAGAGAAATGGAAATAAAAACAAAAATAAACAAATGGGACCTAATGAAACTTCAAAGCTTTGGCACAGCAAAGGAAACCATAAACAGGACCAAAAGACAGCCCTCAGAATTGGAGAAAATATTTGCAAATGAAGCAACTGACAAAGGATTAATCTCCAAAATTTACAAGCAGCTCATGCAGCTCAATAACAAAAAGACAAACAACCCAATCAAAAAATGGGCAGAAGACCTAAATAGACATTTCTCCAAAGAAGATATACAGGCTGCCAACAAACACATGAAAGAATGCTCAACATCATTAATCATTAGAGAAATGCAAATCAAAACTACAATGAGATATCATCTCACACCAGTCAGAATGGCCATCATCAAAAAATCTAGAAACAGTAACTGCTGGAGAGGGTGTGGAGAAAAGGGAACACTCTTGCACTGCTGGTGGGAATGTGAATTGGTACAGCCACTATGGAGAACAGTATGGAGGTTCCTTAAAGAACTACAAATAGAACTACCATATGACCCAGCAATCCCACTACTGGGCATATACCCTGAGAAAACCATAATTCAAAAAGAGTCGTGTACCAAAATGTTCATTGCAGCTCTATTTACAATAGCCCGGAGATGGAAACCACCTAAGTGTCCATCATCGGATGAATGGATAAAGAAGATGTGGCACATATATACAATGGAATATTACTCAGCCATAAAAAGAAACAAAATTGAGCTATTTGTAATGAGGTGGATGGACCTAGAGTCTGTCATACAGAGTGAAGTAAGTCAGAAAGAAAAAGACAAATACCATATGCTAACACATATATATGGAATTTAAGGGGACAAAAATGTCATGAAGAACCTAGGGGTAAGACAGGAATAAAGACACAGACCTACTAGAGAATGGACTTGAGGATGTGGGGATGGGGAAGAGTAAGCTGTGACAAAGTGAGAGAGTGGCATGGACATATATACACTACCAAACATAAAATAGTTAGCTAGTGGGAAGCAGCCACATAGCACAGGGAGATCAGCTCGGTGCTTTGTGACCACCTAGAGGGGTGGGATCGGGAGGGTGGGAGGGAGGGAGACGCAAAAGGGTAGAGATATGGGAACATATGTATATGTGTAACTGATTCACTTTGTTATAAAGCAGAAACTAACACACCATTGTAAAGCAATTATACTCCAATAAAGATGTAAAAAAAAAAAAAAAGCCGCCATAAACTGTGGGAGTGTATTGTCTTGAGGCAGGAGAGGAAGATATTGGCTGATAGCACTTATTTCTTTCTCCTTTCTACCCTATAATTTGGTTCTTAACCCACCTTTAAAAATATGTATATATAGTAATCAGAAAGCTCATTTTGACATGTACCTGTAGGTGATTTTGGAGAAAAGTAAGATAAACCACTTTCTCCTTTAGTTATCTAGTTTATTGAGAAGCCATCTAGAGCAACCTTCTAGGGAAATGAATATCTTAAATGAGAAATCAAGTCAAATCCAGTATTATTACTAAGAAAACAACTCAAAGTGGGTGTCTCACTTGCAGATTCATGGAGAATTAAATGACTTAATTCACATAGAGTACTTAGAGAAATAAGTGCCTAATAAAGGTGTGCAGTTAGTATTAATAATACTGATTAACATTTCTGTCACATATTATAGGATACCCTCAATCTTATCAGCTCATTCAATCTTTACAGTAACCTTAAGAGATAACTAATACATTTTACGGGTTAAGAAAACGTCTTATCAAGTTAAGTAACATAAATTCCACCATCTCACTCCCCACCACACACTTTAAATTGTTTCATCTTTCGTCTTTAGGATAAAGTTCAGTCCCTTTAGCATGGCGCAAAAGGCATTTCATGATCTGACCCCTTGATTTCCCCAGGGTAACTCCTGCTGTGGTCCTACACAGACGCTTCACAAAGCCACTCTTTTCCTCCAATATATCAGCTTCATTCATTTGCATAGGAATGAAACACCTTCCCTCTAGACTAACTCCTGTCCACCTGGCCAACTTCTACTCATTTATCAAGACTCAGCTCAAGCACTGTGTCTCCTAAAAGGAACCATCCTTGATTGTTCGTTCCCCACCTTCTCTAGTGACAGGTTGCTTCCTTCTGTGCTCATCTTTTCACAAATTTATCACCTGACTTTAAGCCTGGTCTGCCCCCTAATGCCCGGTTTAGATGCTGAGGGAGCACCCATATCCAGTTCTTATTTATATCTGTATTCCCAGCATTTTGAACACTATCTGACACAAGATAGGTGCTCTCTCTACGGTGGTAGAATGAAAGGGGGAAAAAAAAAGAATGAGTAAATGAAAGAACGTGCACAAGTCATAAGCAGTAGACCGACACTTAAACCCGAGATTTCCGAATCTAAGTTCTTTAACGAACAGACATTTGTAGTGTATCCCTACTATTTTCTAAGTTTGCCACTAAACACTAGAGATAGAGAGTTGAAAAGGGCATGATTCACACCCTGAAAAGCAAATATACACATGCTATCATGCCTTAAGAAGGCCAATTATTATAAAGCTATTAGACATCTCATTTGAAATATTATCTTCCCGGATCTATGAAATTGCTCAGAGTGCCTTGCACACAGGAAGAGGAGACAGAGGAGCTGGGCTTTGTCTTTCTGTCTTAGGCGTCAAGCTGCACACCTGATGGTGACATCCTGAGCTTTCCTTCACCTCAGCAAAACCATTAGATGGGAAAAGATACACAAAAGAAAACTGCAGTTTTTACAGAATACATAATTAACCATAATTATTTCCAAGCTCCTTTGATTCTGTAGAACTTGACTGGGCAGGCAAAGGTTCTGAGATGATCCTGGATGTAAATTTTTAAAAGGGCCATTTAGATGATCATCATATAATAGAACAGTGTAAAGTCACAGAAATTGATTGTGATTTCCAGCCATGTTCTTTATGTGGTCAGTCTAATCCAGCAACTCTTTATACATTTTTTGCATAATGAAAATTATATTTTATTTGAAGTCATTTATGAATTAAACATAAACTATTGGAACTAAAAGCTATTGAAAGAGAGCAAAACTGAACACACAATTTTTCTTCTTGCTGAGGGTCAGTTTCAAAATCACGATTAATTCTGACAGAAGCTCCACTCTGAGATTTGAAGCGTGATTGAGTTAGATGGGATCTTTTATGTCAAGGAGTGCAATATTTGCATATTCATAGGGAACATGCCTCCTCGGAGTAATGAGAGAGATACTATCAGGCCTGTCAGCTGAAAAATGCCTCCTCAAAGTTTGGCATGACTGTGCCTTCCCCCAGGTCTGAAACACTCACCACTACAGCTTACCTTTCAAACGCAGGGACAGGCCCTTTGGAAGATGGTTTCAAATACACTTGGGTTAATTGAAGAGAACTCTCTGGTGTTCTCTTATATAAAAGGGAATAAAAAGTTTGGAGAAATATAAGAAAGGGTTCATTAAGAAAGATAACAAAAAGAGAAAGCAATTTCAATTTTATTTAAGATCTGCCTGCCACTAAAAAAAAATGCCACCTTTCTCAATCTTCTATTTTAAGTGCCTCTAGAAATGGAGAATAAATCTTCCATCGTGAGCTTATTTTATATGAGTCTTTTTCTAGTTATAATAAAATTTTTCTTCTACTCAGTCTATATGAGGGGTCCCCCACCCCCGGGCCACAGCCTGATAGGAACCGGGCCACACAGCAGGTGAACGGCGAGCAAGAAAAGCTTCACCTGCCGCTCCCCATTGCTCACATTATGGCCTGAACCACCTTCCCCCACCTGTCAGTGGACAAATTGTCTTCCAGGAAACTGGTCCCTGTTGCCAAAAAGGTTGGGGACAGCTGGTGTACACTGCATCATAAGAATATTGCATTTTTCCACATGTTGCCATGAAAGTGCTTCAAGCTCATTTTAAGGATTTATATTAGTCCAGGAACCATGTCTAATTTTAATTACCATTAAGTGCCTGCTATGTACAAGGCACTGTCTGCTAGGAGCAGTGAAAAATATAAAGATCAACAATGGGAGGGAGAGATTAAGAGAAGGAAGAAGATGAAGAAAGAACATTCAGTGTGGGCTTGGGATGTCCATTAAGATAACGCTAAATTGGTGGCTTTGAATTGAAATGTATTTCTCACTTACAGAAGTCTAATGTGTGTGTTATTGGTCTGTCAAAAGCTTTCCTCCATGGGATGATTCAGTGATCCAGGCACTTTCCATCTTTGGCTCCACCGTCCCCTAGTGCCAGACAGAAAAGAAAAGGTAGAGAAAACAAACTCACTTCTCAGCTGCATTACATCAAGGGCAGCACACATCACTTCCACTTACCTTCCATGGGTAAGAGCTTATATGTAAGCTTCATATGGCTGATTCTACTTTAGATGGAAGAGGGACTGAGAAATGGAATCCCAGCCTAGCCAGCTGCTTCCTGCTGATCCTAGAAGCAGGAATCCGTGGTGAGACAGCTAGACATCCCTGCCCCAGAAGGGATGCAGCATCAAGGGTTCAAATTTCAACATTCACGTTAATTTTTTTTTAATTCTATGTAAATAAAGAGGTTAAAAATATGAGTCCTGATCTGAAGGAAGGGCAGTAGGTTAGACACAGAGCCACATCCTCAGTGGGCACTTAGACAGTTTTTCCTGAGTCATCTAATTATTCTTTAAAAAAACAAACATTTCATACAGTACCCAAACAAGAGTTGCTGGAAAATATCCATCTGTCTCTGTGTGTATATTTATCACTAAATAAGGTCTAGAATAGAATGACCTATAACAAGATATTAACACAGTCATATCCAGGTACTAGAGTTAGGATGTTTTATTCTTTTCTTTTTATGCTTGTGTATTTTTAAATTTATCTACAGTGAAAATGTGTTACATTCTCAATGAAGAATAAATTTTAAATACTTTCAAAGTAAACACAAATCAGTGTTTTGACATTCAGGGATTTGAAGAAGTGGTTTTTAATTTTTTCTTTTTTCAAAACCATACAAGTTTATTCACATCAGCGTTGTCTATTAGATCACAGAAGTAAGTTGCTTTTTACGTTCATCAATTTTTTATCATTTGTTCAGACCGATTTCTGGTTCTCTCTTGGACCCATCATACAGCTCTCTCCCATAGGACACTACCCACTACACCCACCAATTGCACAGAATAATAATAATGATAATAACAACAACAATATTGGGCATTTATGATATGCCAGACAATCACTTTACATGTGATGTCCCACTTAGTACCTACCATCTGGTGAAACAAGTGCTATTTCTACCCCATTTATACATAGGGAAAATTGGTCTTGGAGAAGTATACTACTCGCCCAACCTCTCACAACTGGTCAATAGCTGAAGTGACTATGAACCCAGGCAGAGCCCACGCATTCAAACACTATATTACTCTCCCTTCAGAAAAAACTGTATGTTATCTAATAAAAACTTATATGTGCAAATTAGTTTATAATATTCAGGGCACCTTTACAAACATTACGGCATTAGCCCTTTACAATGGCATGGGAATTCTCACCATCATTTTCCAGGTAAGGTGACTGAAAGTCAAATGCTAAACTGTCCAAAGCTAAAGAAGGTTGCATCAGTATGTATCCATCCAGAGAAACAGCAAACATGCACATTATTTCAATTGAAGGTGATCTGGTACAAGGAATTGATTACCAAATTGTTAAAAGGGCTAGAGGAGAAAAAGGGAGAAGATGTTTAGTAATGACAGGGAACCACTACCATCACTAGAGCTGAAAAAAACAGAAAAGAAAGTGATGTTATCCTGAGCCAATAGGCGCTGCACTACGGGGCAGAAGTGCAGGACCCCTCTCCCTCCTGACAGCTCTGCCAAAGCTTCTGGACTGGTTGCTTTTGCTGGTAAGTTCCACAGTCACTTGCTACTGCTCCTGCAGCCGCTGAAGCCAGAAGCAGAAAAAAATACAGCTTCTCTCTTTGTCCCGTCTTAAGATCTTATACAAGTTGTTCCATTGGCTAAGTTCAAGGGCCTCAAGGAAATACGGTTTTTAGACTTCCAGCCATGTGCAATACAGAGAATACAAAATGGCAAGTGTGAAGCTGAGAGGCAAGAGATAGATAACTGACACAGTGGCAGAAACAGAACTGAACTCAGATCTTCTGACTTAGAATCAGTTATTTTCATTCAATGTATATTTATGCAACTACTCTGAGTCAGACAATGTGACGGCTACCAGAAGTTACCATTACAAACTAGGTCATGGTCTCGTGGGGATTACAGTGTTATAGAAATGAACATGGGAACTCTTTCCATTACATTCCATCCCATCCTCTGGTCAGAGCTGAGGCCTCTTTTACAGGTGAAAGAGTTTGCTGGACTTTGCTGTGTCAACTTGATTCATCCGGGAACCATGTTTAACAGTGTTTCCTAATACGTATATTTCTGAGTTAGAGTTGGATAAAAGAGGAACTTGCACGAGGTTGGAAAGCAGAAGCAAAACAGAACTGTCGCTCTCAGAGGTCTTTGTGGTGAGATACTATTAAGGACAGATGACGTACCTGGTGGGTCTCGTCTCTCCTCCACCCCACTGCCTTCCCAATCGCTGGTTCTACCACCACCTAACATTTGGC
The DNA here is from genome assembly GCF_963455315.2 of Globicephala melas. Taxonomy (NCBI): domain Eukaryota; kingdom Metazoa; phylum Chordata; class Mammalia; order Artiodactyla; family Delphinidae; genus Globicephala; species Globicephala melas. The sequence goes on along the minus strand of NC_083327.1, from coordinate 12,119,759 downwards.
TGCGTGGAAGCAGTTCATTATGCAGGAGCCGATTCCCCTGGGTCATTCCCTGAACTGCCCCCTTCACCCCCTTTCAGCAGCTGGATGTGCTCGCATTGCACACTTCCCTGCATGCCCCAGTCTGTCCACTCATTCTGGTCCATCAGGCAGATGAGTTAGCGACTCTTCCTCTAACCCTGGAACTTTCACTTCCCAGTCCCCCAACAGTTGTGGATGGTCTAATGTTAAAGAAATCTCTTATCTCATAAACTCAAAGTGGCCCTACTATCTTAACTGATAACATAAAGTCCCTTTGGTATTTTCAAAAACAAGCTGTCTTTCAAAATCCTGGAAAGAACTGCTACATGCCACATACTAAATCATTTCTTATGCGTGGTTCATGATGATTTCTTACATGTCTGAGACCTATCTACATCTCAACCAGTTCCTCTCCCAATCATTAGCTTAATATGCTGATCTGGCTACAGAATTCAAAGTCTAATTACATCACTGACATTAAATTAATAAATAATTCAGCAAAATGCTTCTGACAGGTCTCCTAGGAGTACCAAGTGGCTGACCAAAAAGATAACCAAAAGATGATTTGAAATGCCTCTTTCTATAAAAACAAGTTTCTTTCCCTTATTTCTTTCCCTTATTGCTTAAGGGAGTTGGATTTTTCTCCCTTCCCTGGTATAATGCTTAATACCCAGCACTAAAATGCTAACAGCACAAGTCTTCTCAACTTTCTTACGAGTAATTAACTGTCCTGTTGACTGTGTATTGGAAACATCTTCTGCTGTCATGATAATTGCCAAAGAAGATAACATAGATTCAGCAAAAGCCAATAATCAATAAAAAGCTGGGGTTGACTTTCTGATCTTCAAGAAAAAGGGAATAAGGGGTTTGGAAAAATAATCATGTGTTCTCTTCTGTGAGTCACTAAACCACTGTGTAATTTTCTTGTATGATTTCAGTGACACTGATAGAAAATGTCATCATCCAAACTATTTGAAGTGCTGACCAATGGAGATAGAGCTAAGAGAAAAGACTTTCTGACAACAGCACAAGAAAAGCTTCGAAATCCCACATCAGCTTATACTCACATTTAGTTAATTGTAGTGAATACATTAACATAAAATACAAACTAGGATGAACTAGGAGCTCTGGGGCATTTGGATAGCCAGAAGCAAGGACTTAAGTCAGAATCCCAGAGAGTGAGCTGCAAAGATAAACTACAGGGATGGTTGTCTCATTGAAATCTCTATGCAGTTGTTGGTTTGAAACCGCAGGAGCTTCCCAAGTGAAATCTGAAACTGGCCCCCATACGTGGAAGGCAAGGAGAGACCAAAGAAAGAGGCAGTCCACACCAGATTGGTACATGGCAAGTTTAGTAAGCAAGGGAACTTACATAGGAGGCTTGTCTCGGGCAGTTGAAAGACAAGCAGATCTCCACACCTGCTTGTCAGAATCTTAAAAGTTTACATAGAGGCCTTAACAGGATTCAGTCACGTATACCACCCAGATAGTCTCAATAACACATTGTTCTCTCAAGGCCGCCTGGGGGTGGCTTCCACTGTGGGAACAGTATGCAGAACATACATTTCAAGGATAGGGGAAGGGGTGAAGAGCCTCTGACTGCCTGAGTCCAGCTAATGGGTCAACTGATGGTCACGTCCTCTCGATGACCTCCTACAACAAAAACACTGGGCAAGCAAGGCAACATTTGGAGGTTGACCGTGGTGGAATGAGTTGGGGACTAGGGGAAGAGAGGGAAAGAGAGTCTACCCATGTTGGCAGAGTGCTTTTGTTCAAGGTAGCCTTGGTGCTGGTTAGTGTACCACAAGCAGGAAGCAACAGCAGCAAGGTGATGCCTTCCAGCGGCTCTGAAGAGAAATACGAAAAAGAGGCCAGAGGAAGAAAAACAACAGAAGACAGAAGGACCTAAGAGCACATGCCCGACATTTTTAAAGATAAGAGAGACCATACTTTGTTCCCCGTGGAGACTAGATCGGAGAAGTGAATTAGAATAATTGATATTGCAAGAATTCGAACTCTTAGCAAGAAAACAGTTTCGAGAGTGTGTACCCAAAATGTTCTCTGGACATGTCATTCGTCTTTCTGTTCACCACCTAGGGTTGAAAACCAGAATCCTTTGTGGAGCTCTTCAAGCTACAATTACCGGTGCCCCATCTCCAGAAAATGTCTGGGTCCTGAGTACCGAGTTTAGGATGGCATCACCCACCAATCAGTCAGCCACTTTTTTTTTTTTTTTTTTTTTTTGCGGTACGCGGGCCTCTCACTGTTGTGGCCTCTCCCGTTGCGGAGCACAGGCTCCGGACGCACAGGCTCAGCGGCCATGGCTCCCGGGCCCAGCCACTCCGCGGCATGTGGGATCTTCCCAGACCGGGGCACGAACCCGTGTCCCCTGCATCGGCAGGTGGACTCTCAACCACTGCACCACCAGGGAAGCCCCTGTCAGCCACTTTTGAGAGAGAAATAAACTTCCAGCATGTCTGAGTATAACATTTGGAAGTTACTCGGTAAGTAGCTAGTTACTTAACCATACACATGACTGAGGAGTATATAGTTGGAAGGAAAATAAGAGTCCAATTTTAGGAACCCTCTGACCCGCAGGCCTCCTATCCCCGCTCAGAATATCCATCCTCTGCTACTGATCCATAGCCCCGCCACCATCTAGGATGCGTCAGCTGCTGGGGAGGCTTGTGTACGTTCTCCCCTAGCTGACAGGGCCAAAGGGCCATCAGCTGAAAGAGGCAACCCTACGCATCATCATTTCAGCTCATTTTACACTTCTTACTTTGACAGTCTGATCAGAGGGCTTTAACATCTGGGCTCGTCCCAGCCTCGGCAGGCGTCTGATCCAGCTTTAACAATGCAAAGCAGCCTGTCTAGCCATCTAGCAGGCACTGTCCCCCTACCAACCACTTCATTAGAGAGCCCTATAATCTCTACTAGGAACCACATTATAAAAATCCAAGGACTGAATTTGATGGTCTCACACACACACGCTTTTCTGATATGAGGCTGTGCTTAATTTGGGGGCAGGTAAAAAAATGAAGACGTGTTATAGACAAAGCATCCACAGCAAATCAGAGTCCTTTCCTTGGACTGTAGAACGATGGCTGACAGAACAAAAGACTTGCTCTCTCTCTGCGCTTCCTGACTCTCCCTGTCACGCTATTCTATTTTGCACGCTGCAGATCCAGAGAATCTGAATACCGAGGAGGGGTGTATTGGGATTAAAGAAGAAGCCATCACTTTCAACCAGTGATCAAGAGTGTTCGTATGACAAATAATTAATAATACAGATCCCCTTCATTATCTGATGGAAAAAAATCATGGAGAAGACACCTAAGGTCTTGAACAGAAAGTAAGTTATTCTTAAAAATTTAGGTCACTTGTAGGCAGAGCACGTCAACTTCCCTGGAAAGAAGTAGGTACGGGGGATTTCAGAAGAGCACCAGTGTGTTTACTTCTTTGCCCTGCCAAATTTCAAGATACAGTTCTTTTTTTTTTTGTTTCTGGAAACATTCAGAGCTGACAGGATCAGGGACTAGGTAGCTGTTTGCCTTATAAATTCACATTGAATGTGTCTCCAGTTTCTGATTTGTTAACTCTGACAGGGTTTGACAAGCCTGGCGAATACAGTACACCTGACCAATTTCTTGAGGTGGGAGAATTTTGAGGCTATTTCAGTTAACATGGCCAAGAAAAAGGGCTGCTGGGAGAAGTCAGCCAGCTCTGGGGGCCGAGAGCACACAGGAGTTGATGAGAATGAAATAGGATGGGCGTGGGACTAAACACTGGACTGCAGGAATAGAAAATGGAAGCTTGTAAAGAAATCACATTCAGGTAAAAAAAAAAAAAAGGGCAGTGTGGCAGACGTGTGGGGAGTCAAGTGAATGAGTTTCTCAATTATGGGGGGGAACAGGGTCACTACATATTAGAACCCAAGTGAACTGCACAAATGAATTCAAGCTGAGGAAGGTGGGAAATTAAGACAGTGGAAAGGTTGTTAATAAAGTGATTTCCTGCTAGGATGTGGGTCCCAGCATTACACACTGTGCTCTATGGGATCTCAAGCCTAACCCAAAAAGCTGTTCGATTTTTCTCCAGGTAAACAAGGGAGGTTTGCAGTAGGAAGGTTTGCAGTAGGACTTCTACTAGTTTGAGGATTTTTTTTTTTTTTCCAATAAGGCTGCATTCTTCTGGAGTGAGGGAGTAAATTAGGTTCCCTGATCTCAAGGCACTGTGGATCCCAGGACTGGGGTGCAAAGCCCCCTGTGCTGAAACTCCAGATAGAGATAACTCCAGCTCTAACCAGTTAGTATCTTTTTATTACTTCATGTTTTCCAGGACATAACAATCCGGGGAAAAGCCCAAGGGGAGAGCAATAGGCAGAGAGAAAAATGGCCATCGGAACTCACAATCCCCCATCCCCAGAGCTGACCTGCTGGTACTCCGCTCCCCTCAAATTCTCCACCCACATTTCTGAGCAGCCCCACTGGCGTCAAAGGGGTATCAGAGGGTCTCTCATGGGAGAGGGTGCAGCATCCTCTCAGCTGTCCGCGGCATCCTCCGTTTCCTCTTCTCTTAATCCATGCTGCCTGCCCAGAATCGTGTTATTGGAGGCACCTCTGCTGGCTCTGCTCGCCAAAAGCAGGGTCATAGCTGTGGGTGCCCTCGCACCCACGCACATGCTACCCGCCCAGGTGCTGACGGCGTGAACCTGCTAACCGTGTTGTCACCAGGTCTGCCATCCCTGCCAGGGCTAGCTGCTCCCACTGTAAATGCTCTGTAACTAGTGTCGACGCAGATGATATTTTATTTATAGTTCCTTTAGTTTTCACTTGAGCATAATTGGAGCTCTCTCATGCCAGAGCTCAACCCAAGGAGGCTGCAGTCAGGGTACAACCTGAATGGTAACATTCACCATCATCAAAATCCCTCCTCCTTTCAGACACTAGTGGACGGTCCTTTTGGCCAAGTTTATGTCTTGATATTCTCTTTCCTTAGATTGAGTTCTCTCCAAAGAGGTTTCTCCTTTCCTATAATGAATGAGGTAGACCTGTCCCTCCAGTCCTGTAGACATGTGTCATCCTGTCTGAATCCAAGGCACTGCTGGGTCACCATAATTCATTCATTTATTCATTCAACAAACATTCTTGAGCACCTGTTTACCAGAGGCTCTATGAAATGCTAGGGATGCAGTGGTGAAAAAGACCAATACAACCCCTGTCTTCATAAATCTCTCATTGTAGGAGGGAAAATAAAACAAAATAATCATAAAATAAACTGGGATGAGTATGATTTAATTGCCAAAGAGCTGGCTATATAAAAACATGAGGAAAGTTTTGAATCTATGTTCAAATCTATTTGAAGAGAAGAAAATCAATCTGCTCAAGTTTGTCCTGGAAGTAGGTCAACATAATAAAAGGTTCCAAAGATTATGACCTTCGCAAAAAAATTTTGCAGGCACATTCAAAACTACCTGGATGTTGTCCAGCACAGTCCTAGGAAATTGAACTATAGATCCCTCCCTAGGTAAAGTTTCACAATTATTTCCTTCCCTGTGTGTGATACAGGGCACTCAGGATAATTGGCCACAGTCAGCAACTGTGGATTTCAGAGCACAGATAGCCTGCGGAGGTTCCGAATTGTCTTAGAAATAAGATAACAGCATCGGTCCAACTCATTCGGAATTGTCTCTGAGGTTGGTCTTGTAGTTCCCCCATAGAGTTAATTTGGCCAGCGGCGCTCCTAAATTTGCTGTGTAGAAAAAGCGCAAAGACAAGGGCATCTAAATATGTCCGTGAAACCACTGCAGTGTCCACTTTTACTACCACCATCATTGCCATCTACATGGTCACCCCCACTTTCGAATTGATGTTCCAGGGCGGGTGGCCTCTGAGAGATGAAGGGCAGGGCAGTAGATGGGAAGGTACAGGATCCTCCTTGTTCCCTGGTCAATGAAGTGCCAAGAATCTTAAAAAATAATAATAAGGATTTTTAAAAGGAAAAAACAAACCTAGTGCTTCACAGAACCTAACAATTCCAACTACCTGCAAGGGTGAAACAGAGCAAACACTAGTCCCAGGCCTTGTTAGGCCAGAGCCAGGTCCCCATCCCCCACTGCCCCGGCCCAAGTGCACAAAACTATTCGCAGCATCTCAAGCACAGCTGCCGTGGTCCAGTGCCCAGGCTGGTGAAAGGTCCGGAACCATGCATAAAGGCAGCGGTGATGACCACAGGTATGTCAGCCACAAGAGCGGAAACTGCAGTGAAAGCTGTACTGAGTTACTTCCCGTGAGGGAAATATTGGCAGGGGAGCAGCAGAGTCCAGGCCCAAGCAGCAGGAAAGTAGCCAAGCAAAGGCGATGCATCACCTCCAAGACAGTGTGGGTGTCCTTTCACGATTTTTTTTTTTTTTTTAGCTGTATGCGGGCCTCTCACTGCTGTGGCCCCTCCCATTACGGAGCACAGGCTCCGGACGCGCAGACTCAGCAGCCATGGCTCACGGGCCCAGCCGCTCCGCGGCATGTGGGATCTTCCCAGACTGGGGCACGAACCCGTGTCCCCAGCATCGGCAGGCGGACTTTCAACCACTGCGCCACCAGGGAAGCCCTCACGATCTTTTTTGAGAGCAGAAGGTACTGATGGAGAACGGGGCTTCCAGGAAGCTGGCACGGCTGAGCTAGTATTGTGACTCTATCGAACCTTGGTGCTGGAGAAACACTTGCTATGCTTGTTGAGATTAAGATGAGGATATCAGTCTTCAGAGCCAGCAAGGAGTTCTGGGATGGATTAATAGGAATAAAAACACCCTCCACATGTATATTCTTTGAGACAAGTGAGCTCATCCTATCTGTGCCCTTCCCACACCCATTTCTCATTCCCCGTCCATAAATAAACTAGTGGCAGCATGATGCTGTTATCACAGAGCCTCCAGCCTTGTCCTCCTGAGATCCCTCACCCCCTTGGGCTAACAAACGATCCAAGTCCCTGGCCTCCGATCCTGAATCCCACCTCTCTCAGCCGTCACCCCAGATGCCTACCTGGCTTGTACCTCCCGCCCCTCCCCTGCCCTTTATCCCTCAGTTGGGGTGGCTTCTTTCAGTCGAAAGTTTTTAATAGCTACTCAGTATCTCCAGCTGATTTCCTCTAGAAGCCCCTGGCCTATGGCGTGGAGCCCAGAAAGACACTCAAGATCGTTGCTCCTCCACAAATATTCATTTCGCCTCATCATGTGAAAGGTCGAGCTTGCTATTAGAGTTTCAGCGATATACTCCATTTGACCTCTGCCCTCTAAGACTTTATGATATCTCACAATCACCTATGGAGTTTAAAATTCTCATATCACAAGTTGCTCAGTAGCTTAGTTATGGGTTTAGAAACTTAACAAAATAAATATATTTAATGTATGCCTTGAGTTGGAGCTTCTAACCGTGAGAAAGATAAAGTCCACTGATAAGGCATGAACTAGTCAAATATATTCAGATCTGAGAGGGGGGCAACTTCATGGCCCTGTGACCAATGCAGCTCATAGGGCCTTGTGCTTGCTTTAATGCTCTGGTATCACTGTCTTGAAATTCTTAATAATTTTTGAACAAGGGGCCCTGCATTTTCATTTTGCCCTGAGCTCCGCGAGTTAAGTAGTTGGTCCTGCTTGAGAGGGTCATGGTCATGTAGTCCGCACATTCACTGAAATTCCAATTCAGGAGAATTGGCAGGAAGCTTCCAAACAGAATTCAAATAAAATCACAGAGAAGAAGATAAGAATCAATTCACATCAACAACTGAATTATCCTAAGAGATTCGAAACAAGAAGAAAATCAGCCATCCAATGTATCTCACAAGCAGGGCAAAGTCTTCTCTGCTATAAGCCATTTCATCTGTTCTTACTTTACGCTCTTAATCTCTCAGCTAAGGAGACTCTCAGAGTTTCCACAAAAGAAGGTCTAGAGTAGTTGGGGGAATGCCAAGGAAGAGTTAGGTTTTGACATCTTCTGTTTACATGGGTGAATGTGGAGTTTATAGAGAGAACATGTTGATATGGAGAATAAAGAAGTTTTTCCAAGCAAGAGAGCCGGAGTTGGCAGGGCATGTGCTAAGGTCAAGTGCAGGGCAAGGGTGTGTATGGGGCAGCACCAAGAATGTGGTTGGATGGCGACTGAATGAAAGAGGAAACTTCCAGGGATATTTGAAAGCAGGACTTCAAAGGGTGGGTAATAGAAAACCTAGGCAGATTCTTGAACAAGAGAATAAAGTAACGTGGGTGGTTTTCTCTGAAAGGCTTGTTTGACAAATTTTTGCCTTTTGGTCTGGGATGGGAAAATATGAAGAAAAACAGCCAACTGGAAGAATGCTTCAATCATTCACAAAAATGGCGGTAAGCACTGAAATTAAAGGAAGAAAATAAGATGTGTTTTCTAAAAAATATACAAAATTGTCACCAGAATTTTGGTGGTCAGTGGGGAATCTAGATTCAAATAGAAAAAGAGAAGCTAACACAAAGCTCTGGGCAGGGTTTGCATTCAGCACCGGTGGAAAGTATTGAAACCAGGAAACATGTACAAGAAGAAGGGTGATAGACAGAAGAACCAAGAGGTGGAAAATGTCTAGAACATTCTATTTTGACAGATGTTTTTAGGATATTCAGTAAGTAGAAAGATAACTAAGTAAAGATAACTAAGTAAAGGTAATATGTGATTTTAAAACTGTCCCAGATTTTTTTTTTAACATCTTTATTGGGGTATAATTGCTTTACAATGGTGTGTTAGTTTCTGCTTTATAACAAAGTGAATCAGTTATACATATACATATGTTCCCATACCTCTTCCCTCTTGCGTCTCCCTCCCTCCCACCCTCCCTGTCCCAGATTTAATGCATTAATTTTTAAGGGAACAATAGCAGTTTGTTTTTATTTTATAGTTTTACATTTTACTCCATGATGTAAAGCTCATGAGGGCTGACACAAGAATTCTGCTCGCCATTATACTCCCAGCACCTAGCATAATGTGGTGAGAAATCAACCTCCCCCTTCATAATAAAAGCTCATATCATATCTTCCAAAAGTAAAGATGTCAACGAACAAGAAAATTTCATGTCTTACAGCTCTTGACAAAGGCTATAACCTCTTTAAAGATCCTAAATATCTTACTGGACAAACGCTAGTGACCTTTTCCAATGCTGCCATCAAATGCTGTCAAAGAGCCTTTTTGAAGTATCATGGGACCACAAGGTCCACTTAGCATCACCTCCCCACCCGCTAAGCAACTTGATATATCATCTTACCTACTTGAGGGCCATGAAGATGGCATCTCCCCTGCTGACCATAAAGCAGAGGCGATATTGGCTATCTTCAGGTACCAAAGAAATAGGGACATTTTTTCATGTTAAGGAACTAGGTGTGATGGGCTTCTTCCTGCAACAGATGTATAAACAAGGAAGTCTTGTTTATGATTTTGGGGACAAAGGCTATGGGATATAAAAAAAGAAACTTTTGAAGAGTGAATGATGGTGATTCACCCTCTACATTATGAAGGCTGGATGGTCATCCAACCACGAATATCATTGGCGTTGACTTTGCTTTGTCTAAAGCATGAAAAGAAATGGGCTTGTCTATAAGTTGGGCTATAGATATCCTGACTGCTAAAATCAGAATAATGAAGGGGAAGAGCAAGAAGGTAAAATAAAACCTAAAGTACGTGATTTTAATTTTAAAAAAGAAACATAAAAACATCCCATAAAACACACTTTATGAGTTGAAAATTATGGGAAAGGCAAAGAGAATCAAGGATATGGGAATGATTGAAATTATTAGAAGGAAGCAAATTATATTTTAAAAGAGACTGCAGAGAAGGGGAAATCTTCAGAGGAAATAACCAAAGAAAGCCAGAATAAAAGTGCTCATCCAGAAAACTGCCACATTTTTCTTGTGTTTCATTTCCAAAAAATGTTCGTAGCTAAAAAGTCAATTAAACAATACATCTGGAGCGTTTGTGAGCACCGGCTAAGCCAGCACAATGTGCATAGGTCACTGGAGTGCATGTAACATGCAAGTAAAGCAGAACCCCACAGGCAGGAAAACAGATGCAAAATACAAAAGACCCAAGAATATCTCTCCAAGGTACAATGAGGGGAGAAAAACTCATAAACTATCCTGCAGATATAGGGGTGAAAGCAATGAACTGTACATAGATGGGGATGTGATTTAAATTATGTGGTGTCATGCTGGATGAACTGATAAAGGAGCTTCATCTCTGCAACAAAAGCCCAAGGTTCACAGTGACAAACTCCCCCAACTGTTGCCCAGCAATAATGTGAAAAAAAAGATGACTCGGGACAGAAACTGTACAGTGGCTACTCTCCGCACCTGGAGAAATTCAACAGAACCAGGTGAAAGAAATCAGATACAAATCTGTCCAAAGGAGAGGGGAAAAGCTCTTAGACAGATAGATGGTATTTTTAAAATTATGATGAAACCAGCTTCAGGGAAAATCGTTGACAGGGAAGTGAGGCAAGAAAATAAGTATCCATTAACATGATGGGTCTCAGAGTCCAGGTACAATGTAATGAGTCCAGAATGTACAGTAGATTTAAGAGGAGCCACTAAGATACCCCCAACCCCCCCAAAAAAAAGTCTGGCTCCCAGAGTTACCAAGAAAAATAAAAGAGATTATCATTAATCTGCTTCCAGATGACCTCTTCAAGCCTAGAAATTTCCCTGGAAAACTCACAACCAGGAAAGCAATCTCAATGGGCAAAGAGAACATGCTCTCTGCCTAGACCTCAACTTTGGGGGAGAAATTGCCCCAGGCAGACTCAGGTTGGAAAAAGAGAAAACGTGGCATGAAATGTGCCTTTGATTCTCACAGCACGCTTACTTTAAGAGGAAAATAATATCTGATATTTATGTTACAACCACCAAGAAGTGCACAGATATGACAGAGATTAAGGAATATGCAATGTTCCGGTTTGAGTCTGAGAGTTTTTTCATAATCTGTATAAACTGAAGAGACATCCTATTCTCACTAAGCACAGCCTTCTCCTAAAGCAACTCTATACTCTCTGCATCCATTGTGTGTGTGTATTATTGTGTGGGGTTGGGGGAGAGACAGAGAGACAGGAAGAGAGACAAAGAGACAGAAAGATCAACAGAGAGACAGAGATAAAGTCAGAGAGACAGAAAGAGAAGCAGCATACAGAATAAGGGAAGGGCATAAGGAGAGTAGCTCCTAAATGGGTTCCCTTTCCCCAAGGTCACATCATTTCCTTTACATCCCAAATCAGCCAGTACCAATCACCTTGCCCACAGGAGTTCTGGTTAATAGAGGTCTGCACTGGAACTCTAGGTCTGAGTAGAGATAGTCAACCCAATTAGCTGGAAAGGACAGAACAAAGAGTAGCCTTTTTCAGGTGCCTATTGTCAACTTAAAGAAAAACACATAGCGTATGAGTTGTGAGTCTGTTTGATTCAGGGTCTTCCTGAGGACTAGTGCCCAGGAGACAGCGCCTCAGCTCTGAGGAACTGCTCCAAAGAGGTAGGGGAGAGGCCAGTTTATATATGAAATTTTTTGGCTGGGAAATACATGCAGTCCAACAGACATCTTGGTAAAATGCTAATCACAAAGAACAAATACCTCCAGTTAACAATTTCAGTGCTTTTCTACCTATGGGATGTTACAAGAATCTAGGGTCATTGAAATTCTTCCTGAGATATGCATCTAACTATGTAAGGGCCTGTTCATCCAAAGCAGAGTGCCTCAGCCTGTTTTTCATCCTGAATTTCTCTAGGTCGCACTGTGGGTGGGCAACTGAAGTGGGTTATGACTTAACCCTTGCAGAACAGGGTGGTGAGCAGAGCTATTTTGTTCTTCTTTGTTTATACTACCTTTCAATATCATTCTGATGCTTCCTATAGTAATAACAAAGAGAGCAAGTTTGAAAGGCAATTCTTCCTTGAGTTCACTGCTAATTCTATTTCTACCGTGAATGAAAAATATTTCCTGCCATATCTGTAAACAAAGGTTGTTGCAGCCATCAAGCCATCACATTACAGCCACCCTGCGGTGAACCCTGAGGGAACTCAGGGTGGAGGCAGGATGCACCCCCATCTAGCAGTCAGCTGCTGCAGTCACCCCAACGGTGCACTCTGAGGAGACTCAGGGTGAGAAATCACAGGATACTGGCCCCAGATAGCTGAGATGCATATCAAAGGAATGATTTCAGAGAGCCCAGACTCTTGCATCTTCCCGTATACAGAAAAGCTCTAAATTCCTCAACTTGAGATGTCTGGTTTTCTTTTATTAACAGTAATCTTTTGGTGTTCCAACTAGCTGGTCTTTGTTGCAAAAACTTCTATGTATCCTGGCTCCCCCCTTTGCCTCTTCAGAGCAATCTCTCAGAGTTATCTGAGGTGCTGTGTCCCAGGCCCAAGTCCTCATTTTTGTCCACCAAATAAAACACAACTCTCAACTTTTAGGTTGTGCATTTTTTTCAGTCAACTCTACTTAACTTTCATATGATTAATAAATATTATAAGCCCATCATTTCCACAAACCACATGCCCTGACACTGCTCCCTTTCCTCCCCATCTAGCCACTCGTCATCTTCCATCTTCTTTGCCCCCCCCCACAGTTTTTTCATCCTTGCTTCTCTTCATCCCACGTTCTTTCTGCTCATTGTTTTTTCTAATTTTCCTCTTCTCTCTCTCCATGTGTCTTTCTCTACTTTGAACTCCTTTTGCCAAGTTCCTTCCCTCATTCCATCCTACCTTAACCTCCTTTCTCCTTTCCCTTCAACTCACCATACTGATTCTCCGAAAAACGGCTGACATTTGGATTCAAGGTTTGTTAACACAGTAAAATCTCTGTAATTCATCATCATCGGGAGGTTATTTAACTTAATGGAAATTTTGAGGAAGAGAACTTTTCTTAAAGAAACTAGGTTTCAAAATATTCCAGGGCAAAGCAATGAAAGTGCTGTCACGGGAAGGCGAGCTGTGAGAGCACGTTAACCGATAACGTATTTATAATGACCACATCCACTGTTTGAATACAAATGTTTCAGCTAAAGGCCTTCACTCTCAATCAACATAAGATTCCCCTTGTTTACTCTATCCATTTACTTAGCAACCCCCTTTTCCGAGATGCAGGTTAAACGAGGATTCTAACAAAGCTATATGTCCCAGCAGATGGCCTGTAGAAACAGCCTTGTTGGTCTAGTCAAAACAAATTTTGCACCACAAACACTTGCGGTTCCACGGCCCTGTCATAATCATATGCCTTGTCAGAGTCATTCTCCCTGGAGGAAAAACATTTAATTGGGTATTGTTTGCTGTTTGCATTAGAAGCAGGCAGAGATGGCCTTAGATATAAATATGAAAATAGTCTAATTTTGTCAGCTAGGTCCTGCTTGCACCTCTTCTCCCCCTTCCCCCTTCTTCTATCCCACCATAAGCAAGTGGGCTATTTCCCTGCCTGCCGTGGAAGTGACTCCTTCTCCCAAGGATCAGTCCCCATTCCACTGGAAAATGTATCGCACTAACGAAGCTATGAAAAGGAAGAGTGTTGGGCTTCCCTGGTGGCGCAGTGGTTGAGAGTCCGCCTGCCGATGCAGGGGACACGGGTTCGTGCCCCGGTCCGGGAAGATCCCACATGCCGCGGAGCGGCTGGGCCCGTGAGCCATGGCCGCTGGGCCTGCGCGTCCGGAGCCTGTGCTTCGCAACGGGAGAGGCCACAACAGTGAGAGACCCGCGTACCGCAAAAAAAAAAAAAAAAAAGGAACCACGAGATGGGTGATAGGGCAGAGACATGGTACAGTTAAGACCCACACTCCTGGGCAGGCAACCCACAAACAGGAGGATAATCACAATTGCAAAGATTCTCCCCAAGAAGCTAGTGTTCCAAGCCCCACACGGGGCTCCCTAGCCCAGGGGTCCTGCATGGGGAGGATGAGCCCCCAGAACATCTCGCTTTGAAGGCTAGCAGGACTTGCATACAGGAGAGCCAGAGGGCTGGAGGAAACAGCGACTACACTGTTAAAGGGTACATGCAAAATTTCACAGGCTCCAAGTTCCCGTGCAGAGGCAGTAATTTGAAAGGTGCCTGGTAAGTGGATCAGTAAGATCCACTTACTGATCATGGAGAGCCTCCCAGACAGGCAGGAGGCAACCTGGAGTCCCCTTGAGGACATATACACTCGCAGCAGCCATTTTTGGGAAGCGTGTTCTACTATGACACTGGTCGTGGCAAGCATATTTTGGAGTCCTTCCTCTAGCCCATTAACATGAAGGGTTTATCTCCCCACCGGCAAAATGGCACCAGTCCCAGGAACAACAGGGACCCACAGCCAGCCACATGGGGGCCAGCCCCAACCACCAGCAGGACGGAACCAAACTATTTCAAACTATTGAAGAGGAAGAAATGTTTCTGACCTCATTCTATAAGGCCAGCTTCACTCTGATACCAAAACCAGACAATGATACCACAAAGGAGAGAGGGGGAAGATGGCGGAAGAGTAAGACGTGGAGATCACCTTCCTCCCCACAGATATATCAGAAATACATCTACACGTGGAACAACTCCTACAGAACACCTACTGAACGCTGGCAGAAGACCCCAGACCTCCCAAAAGGCAAGAAACTCCCCACGTACCTGGGTAGGACAAAGAAAAAAGACTAAACAGAGATAAAAGAATAGGGACGGGACCTGCACCTCTGGGAGGGAGCTGTGAAGGAGGAAAGCTTTCCACACACTAGGAGCCCCTTCGCGGGCGGACACTGCGGGTGGTGGAGGGGGGAAGCTTCAGAGCCGCGGAGGAGAGTGCAGCCACAGGTGTGCGGCGGGCAAAGCGGGGAGATTCCCGCACAGAAGATCGGGACCGACCAGCACTCACCAGCCCGAGAGGCTTGTCTGCTCACCCGCTGGGGCGGGCGGGGCTGGGAGCTGAGGTTCGGGCTTCGGTCGGAGCGCAGGGAGAGGACTGCAGTTGGCGGCGTGAACACAGCCTGCAGGGGGCTAGTGCGCCACAGCTGGCCGGGAGGGAGTCCGGGGAAAAGTCTGGAGCTGCCGAAGAGGCAAGAGACTTTTTCTTACCTCTTTGTTTCCTGGTGCGCGAGGAGAAGGGATTAAGAGCGCTGCTTAAAGGAGCTCCAGAGACGGGCGCGAGCCGCGGCTAAAAGCGCGGACCCCAGAGACGGGCATGAGACGCTAAGGCTGCTGCTGCCGCCACCAAGAAACCTGTGTGCGAGCACAGGTCACTATCCACAGGCCTCTTCCGGGGAGCCTGTGCAGCCCGCCACTGCCAGGGTCCCGGGATCCAGGGACAACTTACCTGGGAGAACGCACGGCGTGCCTCAGCCTGGTGCAACGTCACGCCGGCCTCTGCCGCCGCAGGCTCGCCCCACATCCATACCCCTCCCACCCATGGCCTGAGTGAGCCAGAGCCCCCGAATCAGCGGCTCCTTTAACCCCATCCTGTCTGAGCGAAGAACAGATGCCCTCAGGTGGCCTACACGCAGAGGCAGTGCCAAATCCAAGGCTGAACCCCAGGAACTGTGCAAACAAAGAAGAGAAAGGGAAATCTCTCCCAGCAGCCTCAGAAGAAGTGGATTAAAGCTCCACAATCAACTTCATGTACCCTGCATCTGCGGAATACCTGAATAGACAACCAATCATCCCAAATTGAGGAGGTGGAATTTGAGAACAAGATATATTATTTTTTCCCCTTTTCCTCTCTTTGTGAGTGTGTGTGTGTATGCTTCTGTGTGAGATTTTGTCTGTATAGCTTTGCTTTCATCATTTGTCCTAGGGTTCTGTCCGTCTGGTTTTTTTTGTTTGTCTCTTTGTTTTGTTTTTTACTTAAAAAAAATTTTTTTCTCTTAATAATTACTTTTTACTTTAATAACTTTATTTTATTTTATCTTTATTTTATTTTATCCTCTTTCTTTCTTTCTTTCTACTTTTTCTCCCTTTTATTCTGAGCTGTGTGGATGAAAGGCTCTTGGTGCTGCAGCCAGGAGTCAGTGCTGTGCCTCTGAGGTGGGAGAGCCAACTTCAGGACACTGGTCCACAAGAGACCTCCCAGCTCCACATAATATCAAACGGCGAAAATCTCCCAGAGATCTCCATCTCAACACCAACACCCAGCTACACTCAGCGACCAGCAAGCTACAGTGCTAGACACCCTGTGCCAAACAACTAGCAAGACAGGAACACAACCCCACCCATTAGCAGAGAGGCTGCCTAAAATCATAATAAGCGCAGAGACACCCCAAAACACACCACCATATGTGAACCTGCCCACCAGAAAGACAAGATCCAGCCTCATCCACCAGAACACAGGCACTAGTCCCCTCCACCAGGAAGCCTACACAACCCACTGAACCAACTTTATACACTGGGGACAGACACCAAAAACAATGGGAACTAGGAATCCGCAGCTGAAAAAGGAGACCCCAAACACAGTAATATAAGCAAAATGAGAAGACAGAAAATCACACACCAGATGAAGGAGCAAGATAAAAACCCACCAGACCTAACAAATGAAGAGGAAATAGGCAGTCTACCTGAAAAACAATTCAGAATAATGATAATAAAGATGATCCAAAATCTTGGAAATAGAATAGACAAAATGCAAGAAACATTTAACAAGGACCTAGAAGAACTAAAGATGAAACAAGCAACGATGAACAACACAATAAATGAAATTAAACATACTCTATAAGGGATCAATAGCAGAATAACTGAGGCAGAAGAACGGATAAGTGACCTGGAAGATAAAATAGTGGAAATAACTACTGCAGAGCAGAATAAAGAAAAAAGAATGAAAAGAACTGAGGACAGTCTCAGAGACCTCTGGGACAACATTAAATGCACCAACATTCGAATTATAGGGGTTCCAGAAGAAGAAGAGAAAAAGAAAGGGACTGAGAAAATATTTGAAGAGATTATAGTTGAAAACTTCCCTAATATGGAAAAGGAAATAGTTAATCAAGTCCAGGAAGCACAGAGAGTCTCATACAGGATAAATCCAAGGAGAAACACGCCAAGACACATATTAATCAAACTGTCAAAAATTAAATACAAAGAAAGCATATTAAAAGCAGCAAGGGAAAAACAACAAATAACACCCAAGGGAATGCCCATAAGTTTAACAGCTGATCTTCCAGCAGAAACTCTGCAAGCTAGAAGGGAGGGCAGGACATTTTGAAAGTGATGAAGGAGAAAAACGTGCAACCAAGATTACTCTACCCAGGAAGGATCTCATTCAGATTTGATGGAGAAATTAAAACCTTTACAGACAAGCAAAAGCTGAGAGAGTTCAGCACCACCAAACCAGCTTTTCAACAAATTTTAAAGGAACTTCTCTAGGCAAGAAACACAAGAGAAGGAAAAGATCTACAATAACGAACCCAAAACAATTAAGAAAATGGGAATAGGAACATACATATCGATAATTACCGTAAATGGACTAAATGCTCCCACCAAAAGACACAGACTGGCTGAATGGATACCAAAACAAGACCCATATATTTGCTGTCTACAAGAGACCCACTTCAGACCTAGGGACACATACAGACAGAAGTAAGGAGTTGGAAAAAGATATTTCATGAAAATGGAAACCAAAAGAAAGCTGGAGTAGCAATTCTCATATCAGACAAGATAGACTTTAACATAAAGACTATAAGAAGAGACAAAGAAGGACACTACATAATGATCAAGGGATCGATCCAAGATGAAGATATAACAATTGTAAATATTTATGCACCCAATATAGGAGCACCTCAATACATAATGCAAATACTAACAGCCATAAAAGGGGAAATGGACAGTAACACATTCATAGTAGGGGACCTTAACACCCCACTTTCACCAATGGACAGATCTTCAAAAATGAAAATAAATAAGGAAACACAAGCTTTAAATGATACATTCCACAAGATGAACTTAATTGATATTTATAGGACATTCCATCCAAAAACAACACAATACACATTTTTCTCAAGTGCTCATGGAATATTCTCCAGGATAGATCATATCTTGGGTCACAAGTCAAGCCTTGGCAAATTTAAGAAAATTGAAATCGTATCAAGTATCTTTTCTGACCACAACACTATGAGACTAGATATCAATTACAGGAAAATATCTGTAAAAAATACAAACACATGGAGCCTAAACAATACACTACTTAATAACGAAGTGATCACTGAAGAAATCAAAGAGGAAATTAAAAAATACCTAGAAAAAAATGACAATGGAGACACGACGACCCAAAATCTATGGGATGCAGCAAAAGCAGTTCTAAGAGGGAAGTTTATAGCAATACAATCCTACCTTAAGAAACAGGAAACATCTCAAATAAACAACCTAACCTTGCACCTAAAGCAATTAGAGAAAGAAGAACAAAAAAACTCCAAAGTTAGCAGAAGGAAAGAAATCATAAAAATCAGATCAGAAATAAATGAAGAAGAAATGAAGGAAACGATAGCAAATATCAGCAAAACTAAAAGCTGGTTGTTTGAGAAGATAAACAAAATTGATAAACCATTAGCCAGACTCATCAAGAAAAAAAGGGAGAAGACTCAAATCAATAGAATTAGAAATGAAAAAGGAGAAGTAACAACTGACACTGCAGAAATACAAAAGATCATGAGAGATTACTACAAGCAAATATATGCCAATAAAATGGACAACCTGGAAGAAATGGACAAATTCTTAGAAATGCACAACGTGCCAAGACTGAATCAGGAAGAAATAGAAAATATGAACAGACCATTCACATGCACTGAAATTGAAACTGTGATTTAAAATCTTATAACAAACAAAAGCCCAGGACCAAATGGCTTCACAGGCGAATACTATCAAACATTTAGAGAAGAGCTAACACCTATCCTTCTCAAAGTCTTCCAAAATATAGCAGAGGGAGGAATACTCCCAAACTCATTCTATGAGGCCACCATCACCTTGATACAAAAACCAAACAAGGATGTCTCAAAGAAAGAAAACTACAGGCCAAAATCACTGATGAACATAGATGCAAAAATCCTCAACAAAACACTAGCAAACAGAATCCAACAGCTCATTAAAAGGATCATACACCATGATGAGGTGGGGTTTATTCCAGGAATGCAAGGATTCTTCACTATGTGCAAAACAATTAATATGATAAACCATATTAACAAATTGAAGGAGAAACACCATATGATCATCTCAATAGATGCAGAGAAAGCTTTTGACAAAATTCAACACCCATTTATGATAAAAACCCTGCAGAAAGTAGGCATAAGGGAACTTTCCTCAACATAATAAAGGCCATATATGACAAACCCACAGCCAACATCACCCTCAATGGTGAAAAACTGAAAGCATTTCCACTAAGATCAGGAACAAGACAAGGTTGCCCACTCTCACCACTCTTATTCAACATAGTTTTGGAAGTTTTAGCCACAGCAATCAGAGAAGAAAAGGAAGTAAAAGGAATCCAAATTGGAAAAGAAGTAGAGCTGTCACTGTTTGTAGATGACATGATACTCTACATAGAGAATCCTAAAGATGCTACCAGAAAACTACTAGAGCTAATCAATGAATTTGGTAAAGTAGCAGGATACAAAATTAATGCACAGAAATCTCTGGCATTCCTATACACTAATGATGAAAAATCTGAAAGTGAAATCAAGAAAACACTCCCATTTACCACTGCAACAAAAAGAATAAAATATCTAGGAATAAACCTACCTAAGGAGACAAAAGACCTGTATGAAGAAAATTATAAGACACTGATGAAAGAAATTAAAGATGATACAAATAGATGGAGAGATATACCATGTTCTTGGATTGGAAGAATCAACATTGTGAAAATGACTCTACTACACAAAGCAATCTACAGATTCAAAGCAATCCCTATCAAACTACCACTGGCATTTTTCACAGAACTAGAACAAAAAATTTCACAATTTGTATGGAAACACAAAAGACCCCGAATAGGCAAAGCAATCTTGAGAGCGAAAAACGGACCTGAAGGAACCAGGCTCCCTGACTTCAGACTATGCTACAAAGGTACAGTAATCAAGATGGTATGGTACTGGCACACAAACAGAAAGATAGATCAATGGAACAGGATAGAAAGCCCAGAGAGAAACCCACGCACATATGTTCACCTTACCTTTGATAAAGGAGGCAGGGATGTACAGTGGAGAAAGGACAGCCTCTTCAATAAGTGGTGCTGGGAAAATTGGACAGGTACATGTAAAAGTATGAGATTAGATCACTCCCTAACACCATACACAAAAATAAGCTCAAAATGGATTAAAGACCTAAATGTAAGGCCAGAAACTATCAAACTCCTAGAGGAAAACATAGGCAGAACACTCCATGACATAAATCACAGCAAGATCTTTTTTGACCTACCTCCTAGACAAATGGAAATAAAAACAAAAATAAACAAATGGGACCTAATGAAACTTCAAATCTTTTCCACTGCAAAGGAAACCATAAACAAGACCAAAAGACAGCCCTCAGAATGGGAGAAAATATTTGCAAATGAAGCAACTGACAAAGGATTAATCTCCAAAATTTACAAGCAGCTCATGCAGCTCAATAACAAAAAGACAAACAACCCAATCCAAAAATGGGCAGAAGACCTAAATAGACATTTCTCCAAAGAAGATATACAGACTGCCAACAAACACATGAAAGAACGCTCAACTTCATTAATCATTAGAGAAATGCAAATCAAAACTACAATGAGATATCATCTCACACCTGTCAGAATGGCCACCATTAAAAAATCTAGAAACAGTAAATGCTGGAGAGGGTGTGGAGAAAAGGGAACCCTCTTGCACTGTTGGTGGGAATGTAAATTGATACAGCCACTGTGGAGAGCAATATGGAGGTTCCTTAAAAAACTACAAATACAACTACCATATGACCCAGCAATCCCACTACTGGGCATATACCCTGAGAAAACCATAATTCCAAAAGAGTCATGTACCAAAATGTTCATTGCAGCTCTATTTACAATAGCCCGGAGATGGAAACCACCTAAGTGTCCATCATCGGATGAATGGATAAAGAAGATGTGGCACATATATACAATGGAATATTACTCAGCCATATAAAGAAATGAAATTGAGCTATTTGTTGAGGTGGATAGACCTAGAGTCTGTCATACAGAGTGAAGTAAGTCAGAAGGAGAAAGACAAATACCGTATGCTGTGTTACATATATATGGAATTTAAGGGAAAAAAATGTCATGAAGAACCTAGGGCTAAGACAGGAATAAAGACACAGACCTACTAGAGAATGGACTTGAGGATATGGGGAGGGAGAAGGGTAAGCTGTGACAAAGCGAGAGAGAGGCATGGACATACATACACTACCAAACTTCAGGTAGATATCTAGTGGGAAGCAGCCGCATAGCACAGGGAGATCAGCTCAGTGCTTTGTGACCGCCTGGAGGGGTTGGATAGGGAGGGTGGGAGGGAGGTAGATGCACGAGGGAAGAGATATGGGAACATATGTATATGTATAACTGATTCACTTTGTTATAAAGCAGAAACTAACACACCATTGTAAAGCAATTATACTCCAATAAAGATGTTAAAAAAAAAAACCCAAAGTAACTATTATACCCTGTTTACAGATGAGGAAACTGAGGGTTAATGAGTTTTCCCAATACCACAGTTCAGGGAGGGCCAAGAACAGAACATTAATCACCTTCTAGTCATCTCTCTTGCAACTAGATTCAAAATTCCAAAGAGTACAAGTATGGAGGAAAAAGGAGTGTAGAAAAACGACTGCGATCAGAAAAATTAATCAGCGCAAGTAAGAATAATGGGAGGAACAGCAATATTTCACTGAGGAAAATAAGATTTGGGGGCTGTCAAATATAGGCTCCCAATATCTAAAAAATCATCCCGCTGAAGGAGGATTACACTTGTTCAATACGACCCAAGTTAATCTTAACCAGCAAATATCATAAGTAGCCAAATTCTGGTTCAAGGAAAGAGGGTCAAAACTGTCCAAGCCATTCATTCATCTTAATTGGGCACATCTGATCATAAGCTGAATAAATCCATTTGCCAGACTCTGTAGGAAATTTTAATCAAACGAACAGCTGGGCTTTATCTAATGAGACTCTACATCTGCATCAGACATTGTTTCAAAATACACAAATAAACTTCTAGAGAAAGGTGGTTCTAATTTCACAATTATAAAATTAGGAATAAATTTAAAGTAAAACATAGGAAAAATTCTTTCTCGATGAAGATAGATATGTAAGTACAGTGAAGGTTTTTTTCTAGGCATTTTTATTATCCATATTCAAACAAAAGGAAACATATAAATTATATAATAAGCACCCATGTACCAGCAATGCAAATTAAACAGAAGTGAATCTGCCTCCAGGTATTTTAAATATGTTTTAAATATAAATATATACCTATATGTTATGAAGTATGTTAAATTACACACAAACGCATTACCCATCGTAAGAATGAGAATTACCTAAACTAAAGATACTCATATATTCTTCCTTATCCCAACCCTCTTCCCTTCCCTACCTGCAGAAGAAATAACTTTGCTGAATTTTTATCCTAAATATTTCCTTGCCCTAAAATGAAAAGAATAATATATTCCACTGTGTGACTATACCACAACTTACTAACTCAATCATTCTGTCAATAAACATTTGCAAAGTGAAAAAAAAAAAGAACCAGTTCAAGAATGCTGCCACCCAAATAATATGGATTCTAGAAAGAGAAAATATAGAAATTAAAATATGGAAATCAGATCCCTAAAAGAGGTTTTCAATAACTAAAGGACATGAATACCTAGATTAAAGGTCCTCTAAGTGCCCCACACAATGGATTAAAAGAGACCCACAACCAGAAAGATTATCATGAAATATCAGAACATTGCAGACAAAGAAAAGATTCTAGAAGTTTCAGGAGAGTAAAAGATCCCATGCAAAGAATCAAGAACAGGACTTCGCTGGTGGCACAGTGGTTGAGAGTCTGCCTGCCAATGCAGGGGATGCGGGTTCGTGCCCCGGTCCGGGAGGATCCCATGTGCCGCGGAGCGGCTGGGCCCGTGAGCCATGGACGCTGGGCCTGCGCGTCCGGAGCCTGTGCTCCGCAACGGGAGAGGCCACAGCAGTAAGAGGCCCGCGTACCGCAAAAAACAAAAACAAAACAAAAAAAGAATCAAGAACAATTCAGACTTCAGATTTTAGTAGCACAGGA
Organism: Globicephala melas; assembly: GCF_963455315.2. Classification (NCBI taxonomy): domain Eukaryota; kingdom Metazoa; phylum Chordata; class Mammalia; order Artiodactyla; family Delphinidae; genus Globicephala; species Globicephala melas. The sequence continues at coordinate 12,096,511 of NC_083327.1, read as the reverse complement.
AGCTAGAAAATGATGGATGGATCAACGTCTTCAATATTCTAAGTAGATGTTATTTCCAACCTAGAATTCTGTATCCAGTTGTCTTAGTTCTTTTGGGCTGCTATAACAGAGTAGTATAGACTGAGTGTCTTATAAACAACAGAAATTTATTTCTGACAGTTCTGGAGGCTGGGAAGTTCAAGGTCAAGGGGCAGACATATTCAGTGTCTGATGAGAGCCTGCTTGCTGGTGCACCGAAAGCAGTCTTGCTGCTGTGTCCTCATGTGGCATAAGGAACAAGAGGGGGTCTCTTTTCTAGGGCACTAATCCCATTCATGAGGGCTTTACCTTCTGACCCAATCATCTCCCAAAGGCCCCACTTCCAAATACCATCACACTGGAGTTAGTTTTCAGCACATGAATTTTGGGAGGACACAAACATTTCGTCTATAGCACTGGCCAAACTATCAGTCAAGTATCAGGATAGATGGAAGCCATGTTCAAACATATAAGACCTCAAATTTATCTACTGTGAACTTTCTTTCAATAATCTACCAGAGCACGTGCTCTGCAAAAACAAGAGATTAGGTTAAGAAAGAGGGCAACCTGGGCTTCGGAAAACGAGAGAGGCGAAGGAATCCCCAGGATGCTTGTGAAAGGAGATCCCCAGATTACTGCTGTGAACAATAACAAGAAATGGAACACCACAGCCTGGAGGAGGTTAGAAAGCTCTAGGAAACATGGACCATCTGAGGTGATTGACCATATGAGGAGGAAATTTACACATCTGGGGTAACATTTGGGATTAACTGATTGTTTTATATGTAGGAAACTTAGGGAAAAAATGAGATAATTGCAAAAGTCATTAGAGGTTACTGGTTAAGAGCATAGGCTCCTGGGTTCAAAACCTGGTTCTGCCACATATACCTTGGTTTCCTCAAATATAAAACAGAGACAATAGTACTTACCTCATAATGGTATACTGAGGAATATATGGGTAATCTACAGAAATCTCTAGAACAGTGTCTATCACAACATAAGAGTACAATGCATGTTAGTAATTACAGTATATTCCACACTCAGCTATATGTAGCATGTATACGGTCACAATAATATAAGATTGAACTTTCGATAAACTGAAAATACAATAAAACTGAGGCAGATGGAAGGATGGGACTAGTACATGTTCACGAGTGTGGGGAGCATTTGTGTGGGGTAGGGGGAGAAGATATTCTTAATATTCGTCATTTGATAACGCCTGAAAGCGAAAAACAAAAAAACAGTAATAGAAGCATACTGTTTAGAGGTGCAAATGAGGCTACTAGAAGAACTAGCTTACGGAATTAAAAGTGGTTGCCTTTGAACGGAGGGAGGTATGGTACCATTATCTTTCACAAACCTTGTAGAACTGTTTGACTCTATACACTCTGTGCATGAATAACAAATTTTACAAATGTAAACCAGACTTAAACCCAGAAAGGTCATCTGTGTGTAATGCCAGAAAGAAAGCAATATACAAAGCAGGCCATTTCTATGAGAATGGAGACAGCTTTGCTACCTCTGGAGACAGACATATCGACTAACCACAGACTTCCAGGGGTGGCAATTAAGTTCTTTCAGTGGATGTTCCTTGCGCATGTCATTTTGGAAAATATTTGACCCTGACTGTCAGCCTTCTTCTGCATTTGGCCGGACTTCCCCTGGTTCTCTGTGTCCCTGTAACAGGTGAATAACTAAGGAAGAAAAGCATTCCTTCTGTCTGTAGACACTTGTTTATAATGGCATTCAGGGTCCCCTAGCTGGGCTGACAAATGCTCCTCCAGAAGGTTAATGAGATAAAGTTTCCTCCAGCTGGTCCTTAAGCAGAGATTACACCTAAGGGGAAGATAAGGAGATTATTCCAGAAGCAGGCACTGCCTCATGTTCTTCATAAATTAGCCCTCATAAAGGTAAACCAAGAAGGTTATCCTCACTCAGCTAATATCAATATTTCACTATTTTTCATATTTCTGTCATTTTATTTTTTTAATGAGACTTGGGACTGTTCTGTGATTGTTACCAGAAACACCAATGCACAAAAGCCAGAATGTATTTGGAAACTAAAAGGGCTGTTTTTGTTCTTTGGATTTTTCTCCAAGTTCAAGGAATCAAAGGTAAGTTATTTAAATATTCATTTATTTTTTAATTGCTTATATATAAAATCTATTTACAGAGTTGAACATTCAAAATCAAGAAAGTCACCCCTGTATCTCAGAGGGCTCGTATATGGTAGGCCTTGAATGAATATTGATTGATGATTGAATGATTGTCAGAAATGGTTTTCACTTGCTGAATATTTATTTTATATTTGCATAATATATGTGTTTTTATATATATTTTATATTTGCATCTTAAGTGCAATTTATGTTAATAAAATAGGAGAGATGAATGCATCCTATTTACTCTTATAAAACATTGAATACACATTCATAACATTAATGTCAATAAAATTAGTAGGTCCATGAAAAAAATGAAATACTTTGTCAATTATGATCAAACAAAAAATGTATTCCATACCCTCTCATAGTTAAATCATTAGTTATTTTCCCTTAGAAAATAGCAAGGGTGCTTCATCTTCAGAGTCCATGATGGGGACCAAATCAGAAACTCGGTTGCTTGTAAAGTTGTATGCATAAAAGAACAAGCACTGCAAGTTTTTATAGCAAATCTTCAAGTGAATCTAAAATTAAAGCAAGCCACAAAACAGGCATATTTAAGAAAAACAATGTACTAAAAATAACTTGTTGAAGAAAGCTTCACTTTTTTTTAAGTATAAGGCTGACCATTATAACATAATGTTTTAAGACATTCGAAATCAATAATGTTCAGTTCTTCTTTAAGGATGACGTAGCTTTGGACAATCAACCTTTTAATTGAAGCATTGGTTTTAAAGCACCCATAGAAAAGTAGAACACATTGTTGATTGCATTTGTTAAGTCACAAAAATAACAGACCTGTCAGTTATTTTATATGTAACATTTTAGTGGTTGCATCTGGAGAGAGAAGAAAATTTCTGGAAAAGATTATATGAAAATTCCCTTTATGTTTTGCTACCTATAAATGATAATGGATGGAGAAAAAGTTTACTTACTTGCCTTTCAATTTGTCAATTATATATAAATGTTTACATTTATAAAAACATTTTAATTATAAACAAATGATGGGATTCCAGTATATTCTGAGCTTAATCTGCTGAAGCACACCGATTTGTCAGTTTCCGAAACTTGACCGGTCAAATCAGCTTTGGTTTTGTTTAATTAATTATGTTAACTAATTTAGCTATTTTCTCTATTTTCATATATTATGTATCAGCTATTACAATTACAAATAGCATAATTACATACAGAAATTTAAATGAAAGAAGTTCACCAAAAAACTACAATTTGCTATATGCCAATATCTATGAAACAAACTATTATAACTGCATAATAAAAAATCTTTACATGGTTACTTGTTTGGAGCTTTTTATTCCATAAGAACCTTAGATCTGTGAATTTCTGTTAATCTTTAATTAGTAAGGTCCACGGGTAATTAGAGTTTATGTACTTCAGCCAGACTGGTTTCCCATTTGTGACTAATTAACCATTACGAGTGTATTTACATAGAAAATGCTTTTGGAAGAGAGAGGAGTTCAACTCAATACAAGTAGCTGTTGAGCATCACAACTGGGTATTTAAAGTCAAGAATTTCTTTTTAAAAAGTTATAGATTATTTGAAAAATCGAAAGATATGGAAAATTACCCATAGTACACCTATCCAAACACAACCTATGCTGACACCTTCATATGTTCCTCAGTCTTTTTTCTATGCTTATTCATTCTTTCCATGATTGCAGTTCTACTGCGCACACAATTTTATATGAGGCTTTTTGCACATCTTTTGCATCAGATGAATGGTCTACATTGCTATCTTGCTTTGACAAGCATCATTTTATGCTTTCAGTTGATATCATGATTTGCTTTATCTAAATACTCAACGAAAGAGAAAGAATCGTTTCTAATTGTTTTGTTATTATGATATTAAGATATTCATTGCAATGAATATCTTTGCACATAAGCTCTCTCAGTATTTAAGATTCCTAGGATGAATTCACTAAAGTAAAATTATTGGGTCAAAGCAATATAAACAGTTTATGCATGGTATTTGATTCATTTTGCCAAATTTCTTCTCAAAAGTTTTCCTATGCCGGTAGGTAATTTTTCCCAATTTGATTCCACAAGTGGAGTGTTTGCTATGTACCCAACACAGAATATTAACAGATTCAGAGATATGCCGATATTTCAAAAGGTTTCCTTTAAGCTTTGCAGATTTCAAATGTAGTTTTTCCATTGATACATAAAAATGAAATGGTTTCGATTTCAAAACATTCATTAAATAAATCATTTAGTGCAACAAAAGACAGTTCAATAGTTTCAAAGAACAATTACTTCATCAAGATACAAGCACCTCTCTTCGGTTTTCATAATGCAGATGCCAGTTATATCCTACGTGTACTGCACTGCCTTATTCGCTTACCTTTCCATTTCCCATAAACAATTTCATCTAATTGCTTGTGACATTCTGAGGTGTGGGAGAAAGAGAAGAGAGAAAAGCCACCCTTAGCAAACCCTAAAATGGAAATGGTGTTTATCAGAGTATGGGCTTTTTGCATTATATTTGGTTATACTAAATGAAACCTTAACTAAGTTATTATTAGCTCACCAAGGTAGGGTAATTTATTTTAGTAACTGTGAAATGTCAGGAAATTTGCATTTGAAGACACTCCAGTTCTTGCTAATTCTTTACTACTGAGATATGTTCTCATTTCATAAAATTACCCAGGAAGTTATTTTTCCTCATTGCGGCTCCATGAACAGAGAACAAAGCTTCATTTATATACCTGAGATAGCCGCCCAGCGACAGTCACATTAACTTTGCAGCCCCTATATTTTATCATCTCTGCTACGGTCTCAGAACAGTGTAATTCAAAAGGTTGAAGGCAGATCTTTTTCTTCACTTATACCTGAAAAGATGTCCTTAAAATCAGTCATGTAAATTGAAGACACTTTATGTCCAATTGAACAAACCACGGCAGCACACCTCGCTCAGACCATTTATTAGATTATATGCTTTAAAAAGAAAAGGCGATTGCTGCCTTGTGACCCTTCCAGGCTTATTTTGCTGATCACACTGAAGGACTATTATATGTGTGAGCTAATTAGGCAGCGTTGACAGGACCTATTGCTTTCGTGGCCATTTCCATCAATCATGAGCGAGCCATCACCTTAAATATCAACCAGATTTGCATGCTAATCCCATATGCAAATTCAGATCCTGTATGCCTTTGGTGCCCCAGCCATGTTCACAGATCTTATGCCGTTTTAAAGTAATCCGTTTGAGGCAAACCAAAAAACCAGTTTGTTTTTCATAATAGTCTCTAGGTTTATATTATATATAATTCAGTAGGTATTTGGAAATGACCATAGGAAAAGTCTGGTTTTCAGCAACCATTGGGTCTGAGTTCCCTGTCTGAGACGGAGAAACAGTCTCCCTGGGATTTTAGCCTCACTAATCAAGAGCACCATGTCAGATGGAACCATTTTAATAAGGGAGGGAGTGTACTTTTTGCTCTGGATCCAAGGCAATCTGCATGCTGAAGCTTATCCTACAGAGAGCTGATACCGTGATAATGAGAATTCATATATGGAAATGCCACTGTCAGATCCGACCTACAGCATGCATCATTACGATTATTTATTGAGAATGTACTCCCACTGCTGCCCCTCTCTGCTGGCCACAGTGAATGTGGGAAGAATATGAAAGAGCTACAGAACCATGATAAATACTTCTAAGCCTACGGCTGTATTCAGTAGATAAATATTCTCCCATTTACATGCAGCCATTCTTGAGGAAACTGTGTCTTTCTGCGCACCTTTATAAAGGCATCTTCTTTCATTCCAACTTGGGTTTCTCCATCCAGCCACCTTTAGACCCCTCACTCACCATGGCCCACATCTATTTTCATAATTGCTCCCCTAGGAATAGGATTAAAGGAAACTAAGCCAAAAGCCAAGGAAAGAGAAGAACTTCCAAAGTCTCCCCGATGCCTTCAGAATCAAGTCCAATCATTTCATTTGAGTGTCCTTACAATCCGCCCCTACCTTCCTTTCCAGCCTTACTTGTAGAGCCTACATGAGTCCGCGCCATGGCTAGACACATTGCTTTCTGCAGATCTCCTTACTTGGGAAATATACACCAAGAGTGTACAAAACATATATGTGGTATTTAGAGAATAATAATAACATGCTCGCTTCCCAGGTTAAATAATAAAACATTAATAGTATCTCAGAAGTCCCCTGTCTGCTCTGCCAGGATCTCGTCCCCTTTACCGTCATGAATCTTGTGTTAATCACGTCATTGCTTAACATTAGTGTTTCCACCTATAGATGTATATTAATATTTCTTCATTTTATTTATGTATTTATATAAGTAATCTCATGCTGTATGTGTTCTCCTATGACTTAGTTCTTTGGCTCAACATTATATTTTTAAGAGTCACCCACACTGTTGCATACATCAGACCCTGAGGCAAGAGCTTACCTGCTACTCTTCATTAGGGAGTGCATTTTCAGGGAAACAGGAGGAGAAGAAAATGAGGGATGAAGCAGTGAAAGAGGGAAAACCAACATAAAGATGCCTCACCAAACTGGCCAGCACTTGGTGTCAAGTGCAACCAATTGCTGATATTAAGGGACCATCTTTAGAGACTACAGGATCTCCAGATTGTCCATGAGGTTGGGAGCCTAGGGGTAAATGGAGAAAAATTCATAAGAGATCTCCTCAAAAGTTCACCTTGGGCTTCCCTGGTAGCGCAGTGGTTGAGAGTCCGCCTGCCAATGCAGGGGACACGGGTTCGTGCCCCGGTCCGGGAAGATCTCACATGCCGCGGAGCGGCTGGGCCCGTGAGCCATGGCCGCTGAGCCTGCACGTCCGGAGCCTGTTGCTCCGCAACGGGAGAGGCCACAACAGTGAGAGGCCCGCGTACCGCAAAAAAATAAAAATAAAAAAAAAATAAATAAAAGTTCACCTCAAAGGACATTAACTTCCCTGCACTTCCAGTGCACCCGTCCATGGACCGCGGGTGGGTCTTGGTGCTTCTCACACCTCTGCAGCAACAGAAAATCCTGGGGCAGGAGAAAGCAGACACCGTGACACAGCAAGAGGCAAGGAGCTGTGGGCTTGTGTCTCCCATAATGGGTCAGAGCTTATGAAGAGCTGGTCTGAGAGACAGGTGAGGCTAAGTGGGCCTGAGATGGTGCTTGAGAGGCGCCTGGGACATGCTGCTGCCTGGTATGGATACACCGTGTATTCATTCTTCTGTTGATGGACTTTGCATTACATACAACACTGGTACAGACATTCCCAATTGTCCCCCGGTGCTCTCCAGGAATCTCTCCAGCGTCTAGCTCTCTCTTTCTCTCTCTCTCTTCTGAATAGGAGAGAAATCATTGTGTCACGAGGAATGCATGTTTTCAGTTTTACCAGGTGATACCGAACTGTCTCCCTAAGTGTCTGTGCCATTTAGAGTGAGAATCCCTTTTGTTCCAAATCCTCATGCACACTTGTTATTGCCTGACTTTTTATTTTTTGTCACTCTGCGTTGGGGGTGAAATAGTGTCTCAATGTGGTTTTAATTTGCATTTCTCTGATTACTAACGAAGTTAAGTATCTTTTCCTGTATTTTTGGGTCTTGTGTGCTTCTTCTAGAAAATCCTTGAACAAGTTTTTTGACCAATTTTTTCATTGAGATATATGTCTTTTCTTACTGATTTGGAGCAGTTCCTTTTAAGTTGCAGACACCAACCCTTTTGCAATTATGTTCAAAAACCTTCTGTCAGTTTGTAGCCTTGCCTTCTTACTGTCTTAATGGTATAGCCTTTGATGAACACACATTCTTAATTTCAGTGTTGTTGAATTAGCCTTAGTAACTTCATATTCTCCTATATTGTCTTATAAAAGACGTTTTGTTTTTCATACTTAATTCACGACAATTTATTGTGTGTGTGTGTGTGTGTGTGAAGCAGGAAAACAATTTCTTTTTTTTTTAATACTGATAATCAATTGTTTTAGCGCCACTCAATGAATACTTTCTCCTTTTCTCTCTGCTCTGTGATGCCTCTTCTGCCATGGACATGGGTTTGTTCATTTTTTTACCCCTGAGCTAACACCACATTGCTTCAATTATTTCAAATTTATAATAATCTTGAAATCTTGTACCCATGTTTCCCTGGCTTAGTTCTCTTTCTACAGGAGTGTCTAAGCTATTCTTGACTCTCCACTCTTCCCTAATACATTCTAAAATTAGCTCACCAAGTTCCACAAAAATCCTATGGAGGTTGAGCTGGAATTGTGTTGGATCCATAGATGAATTTGGGGGAAATTGACACCTTCAGAGCATTAAGTCTTTCTACCAAGAACAGGGATTAGCTCTCCTTTTATTAGTACCTTACAATTAAGTTGCATAATGACTTTTTAAAGGGCTCCACATCGTGGACTTATCCCTAGCCACTTGATATTAATTGTGATCATGTAAATGGCATCCTTATTACATTTTTTTAACATCGTTATTGGAGTATAGTTGCTTTACAATGTTGTGTTAGTTTCTGCTGTATAACAAAGTGAATCCGCTATACATTACATATATCCCCATATCTCCTCCCTCTTGCGTCTCTCTCCCACCCTCCCTATCCCACCCCTCTAAGTGGTCACAAAGCACTGAGCTGATCTCCCCATGCAATGTGGCTGCTTCCCACTAGCTATCTATTTTACATTTGGTAGTGTATATATGTCAATGCTACTCTCTCACTTCGTCTCAGCTTACCCTTCCACCTCCCTGTGTCCTCAAGTCCCATCTCTACATCTGTGTCTTTAGTCCTGTCCCGCCACTAGGTTCATCAGAACCATTTTTTTCTTTTTTCTTAGATTCCATATATATGTGTTAGCATTGGAATTTGTTCTTCTCTTTCTGACTTACTTCACTCTGTATGACCAACTCTAGGTCCATTCACCTCACTACAAATAACTCAATTTCGTTTCTTTTTATGGCTGAGTAATATTCCATTGTATATACGTGCCGCATCTTCTTTATCCATTCATCTGTCAATGGACATTTAGGTTGCTTCCATGTCCTGGCTATTGTAAATACAGCTGCAATGAACATTGTGGTACATGACTCTTTTTGAATTATGGTTTTCTCAGGGTATATGCCCAGTAGTGGGATTGCTGGGTTGCATGGCAGTTCTATTTTTAGTTTTTTAAGGAACCTCCATACTGTTCTCCATAGTGGCTGTATCAATTTACATTCCCACCAACAGTGTAAGAGGGTTTCCTTTTCTCCACACCCTCTCCAACATTTATTGTTTGTAAATTTTTTGATGATGGCCATTCTGACTGGTGTGAGGTGCTACCTCATTGCAGTTTTGATTTGCATTTCTCTAATGATTAGTGATGTTGAGCATCCTTTCATGTGTTTGTTGGCAATCTGTATATCTTCTATGGAGAAATGTCTGTTTATGTCTTTGGCCCATTTTTGCACTGGGTTATTTGATTTTTTGATATTGAGCTGCATAAGCTGCTTGTAAATTTTGGAGAATAATCCTTTGTCAGTTGCTTCATTTGTAAATATTTTCTCCCATTCTGAGGGTTGTCTTTTGGTCTCGTTTATGGTTTCCTTTGCCGTGCAAAAGCTTTTACGTTTCATTAGGTCCCATTTGTTTAATTTTGTTTTTATTTCCATTTCTCTAGGAGGTGGGTCAAAAAGGATCTTGCTGTGATTTATGTCACAGAGTGTTCTGCCTATGTTTTCCTCTAAGGGTTTTATGGTGTCTGGCCTTACCTTATTACATTTCTATGTAAAAAAGTAATTGGTTTTATATTCCAGAGCTTTGCTGAACAATCTTTATTCTGAAAATTCACTAGCAATTCTTTGGAGTTTTCTCCATTATCATTTGTGAATAAAGAAAATTTGAGTGCTTTCTATTCAGTCTTTGTATCTTTTCTTTCTCTATATTTTCTTACTGCCCTTCCTAGGCCAGCCAGTATGATGTTAAAGAGAAACGCTGATGGCATGATCCTTTCCTTGTTACCGATCTTGAAGAGAATTCTTTCATAGTTCACCATTAAGTATGATGTTTGTTTTAGATTTTGTGTTTGTTTTGTTTTTGAACATTCCCTATATTAGGTTGTGAAAAAAAGTTCCTTGCTATTCCTAAGAGTTTTAATCATGGATAAATATAGAAATGTATTGTGTATTTCTTCTATTTCCATTGAGATTACCAAATGGTTTTTCTCTTTTAATTCATTAATGTGAAAAATTACCTTAATAAAATTTCAAATATTAAACTAACCCTACATTCCTGAGATAACTCCAACTTGGTCATGACCTTTTTTCAAACGCTGCTGGATTCCATTTGCTAATATTTTATTTCAAAATGTTACATTAATATTCATAAGCAAGATTGGACTATGATTTTTTTCACATAGTTTCCTTGTCAGGTTTTGTACGAGTTTGTATGAAAATAAAGTTATTTTTTCCATGAATATTTGATAGAACTCTCTGATGAAGCTAAAGAGTTATATTTATGAAAGGATATTTGACTACTGAGTCAATTTTTTAAAGGTGATAATAATTAGGTTTCCTGTCTCTTCTTATATCCATTTTGGTAAGTTGTATATTTCTAGAATTTATCCATTTCATATAAAATTTCAAATTTAGTGACAAAACATTATTCATACCCTCTTGTTAAGTTTTTCATGTCTATAGAAAATATAATGATGTCCCCCTTTTCAATCCTGATAGTAATTAAGTGTATCTTCTCCTTCTTATGATTTTTGTTTCTGTTATTAGTATTTTCAAAGGAAAAGTTTTTGGCTTTTATATGTCTTTTTCTTCTCTTTTATGTTATCTTCTCTTTTATATCTTCTTAATCTCTACTCATCTTCTTTTCTTGTATTTTCTTTTATTTTTTTTCTTTTGTTAGCCTCTTGAGATAGATGCTTAGCTCATTAATATTTAGCTTTTTTCTTTTTCTAAAATAGGCATTTTAATGAGATAAGTTTACCTTTCAAGTACTGATTTAGCTATATCCCACAAGTTTTACTATGTAAAAGTTTATCATTTGATAAAGATATTTCTAATAACCAGCATGATTTCTTCACTGAATTATGGGTTATTTATAAGTATTTTTTTTCGATTTCCAAACATATAGGGAATTTTCCAGTTGTTTTTTAAAACTGATTTTTAGCTTACTTCTTTGCTGGTCTGAGAACATAATGTACATGCATTATAGTCCAATATACAGTCAATATTTGTATGTTCTCCCTGTGCTTGAAAATGAAGTATATTTTATATATAATATAAATATATACTATATTATATTTTTGTTTTATAATGTTCTATATATGTTCATTAAGTCAATTTTAGTTATGTTTTCAATCCTCTGTATCTTTATCGATTTTTTTCTGCTTGTTCTATCAGTTACCAAGAAAGATCTCTTAAAATCCACCTGCTATTATTGTTGATTTTATTTTCTTTATTGTTCTGTCAAAGTTTGCTTTATATATATTAAGGTAATATTATTAAGTACATAAAATCATAACTTGTTACATCTTTCTGATGACTTTTAAATTTTTACCATTATGATGTGACTATCATCGTCTTTGTAATACTTTCAGCCAAATAAGGAAATTTGTCCACTGATGTGGTGGAACTGGCCCATACTGACTTACAGGAGCCAGTTGCTCACATCTCTTCCCAACTCTGTGTTCAGTAATAGCACATCGGTGGCTTGAAATCAGCCATGGGAGAGTTATAACACAGAAAAATTGGCAAATGTTGCAAATCAGGCCTTCTCATCCAACCCTAAGAGCTGGTTATGGAACATTTAACAGAAGACCTCTGACCTCATTAGATACTAATATAGCTATACCAACTTTCCTTTGATTAGTGTTTGCATAATATAACTTTTTTCCATCCTTTTAATTTCAACTTCCCTATGTCTTTTCATTAAATGTGTCTGTTAAAACAGCATATAGTAGAATTTTTTAAATGTAGTCTGACAATCTTTCTCTTTTAACAGAAACACTTTGCCCACTTATATTTAATGTGTCCCAAATATTGCATGGGACATACTTATACTAAAAATTTAAAAATTTACATAGTTGTTTATTGGAAATTCAAGTTTGACTGGGTGTCCTATATTTTATTTGCTAAATCAGGCAATCCTATTCCTATCTTATTCCTAGCCCTAAACCTCAAAGTATAACGGTACCACATCATAATAAGAGCTAACAATGTGCCAGGCCTTCTGCAAAATCGTGACCCCTATTTTCTCATTTAATCTTCAAAACAAAACAGAACTATATAACACGCAAACATGAATCCGTATCTGTGGTGTTGGAATTATTGTTATACCCTTTGTAGGTTAGAAAGTTGAAGCACATCGAGATTATTTGCCCAAGTTCAGGAAGTGGCTCAGGAAGGCAGAGCCATCTTACTGTAACTTCAGCCCCACAGGTACTCAAGATGAAGTTCATCTTTCTTCTCTGCAAGAACTGTGATAGTTTCTCATGCATAAGAAAGGCAGAGATGTATAGCTGTTTAACCTGTTTAATCTGTTCCAATTCTGCTCTCCTTGAGCAGCTACAATATCATTCTTTTGTGGCAATATATGCAAGAACGCTGTACATGCAATTCTCTTTACTCAGAATTCCCAATACACTCCAAGACCAGGTTTACATGAGAGCACTAAAACTTAAGAGTAGCTGTTTCATAGTGTGTAATATTAGAATCGTCAGCAACAAAGAGGTTCAGAAAATAAAGATGCTGGGCTAAATTAGCTGATTCTGATATGAGTACTTCAGACATGGTTAGAATCTAATGAGATAAATATGCCCCAAATATGTAGCACCCCTAGAAATCAAAGGGAGAAAGACACCAGCACAGCTGGAACCGGAGGAAAGTGGTTAATGTGTCCCATAAGCGAATCTATCTTCCTGCCCCCTGCTACTTCCTCAGTGTACTCCCAGCTTCTGAAGTTAGCCTCTTTCTAATTTGGGGGATTTTTTTTACAGGCTCTTGGTAGGTCTTTGTGATTTCCTGCTACTTATCTTCCCCACCCACTTCCAAGCAGATGGTGGACAGACTCTGTTCCAGCGAAATCCTTTGGTTTCCGTATCATTCAAACTATCTGTCAAGCCAGGCTAGAAAAATGCTCTGAAAACTATCACATTCCATACATTTGTGAGATACAACTCATCATCCGCAGATCTCAGATTAACTTGTAAAATTCCATTCTGATTCTCTTATTCGTAACCTGTGTATTTATTTAAACTCCACATTCTGAAACCAATGGAGATGGTGCCCCCCAAGTTTACATGATGGGTTAAAAATTGGAAAGCAGAAAAAGGTTAGTAGAAGTTAAGTTAATGTAAGGAAGAGATGATTAAAAGTGGCTTAACAGGATTGGTCCTACACAGATATGGAGAAGGTATCTGCCTACCCAGGGTGATTTGAGGGGTACTAAAACATCCAGCTGCTGGGGAAAACACTGTTTCTCTCTGTCAACTCCTGAAAACAAGCCTTAGCTAGGCTAGCCAGCAACTTCAACATAATTGTTCTCACCTCAGTTTCACATGCCTGTTTACTTCAACCTGACCTCAGCACTAAACCAACTCCACTCACCGTTCTCCAAAGAAATATACTTTACAGTTAGTCACAGCTTATAGAAATATCCTACTCTTCTAACTTTCAAGACTGGCTTGTTTGGGGGAGAAAGGATTTTGCTGAGTTTGCTTATGTATTCATGTGAAAATAATTTACAATCCTTCACATTTTAAACTTCGCTGCTAAAATGCTCAAGTAAATTTAGCACTGCATGAAGAAGCTAAGTGTTTATACTGTGGTTTCTCACAACATCTGACACACGAATGCAGACCTTGAGGGCACTTGAGAGTCAAGGGCATCCCATGGTCCTGAATTGCAGCAGGAACAGTGCCTCTGGAACCGGCAGGTGGCTATGAACGGGCCTTGGCCAAGAGGATTTTTGTGAAGGATTCCTCGCCTTAGGTGAAGGCAGGCTATGAGCCCTTCAAGCTACCCCAGGACAAGTGCCTCAGTTGTGTTGCTCTCCTTTCTGAGGACACAGAAGGCCAGTCTTTTTGGAGTATGCTCCTACCCCTACTCAACATCCTCCTCTGTCTCCCCATGAAAGGGGTGGGGAGTGAGCACCCATTTTTGTTCTGGGTCCAAGACCCTGCCCTGCTGGACCCCTGCCTGTCGACTCCCTGACACCTACCAGATATGAAGAGCTCAGGACCCCACTTGCTCACAGGTCATCCCCCCGGGGCACAAAAGAGACCATCCCCTTTCTCTTTCCTTTATTGGAAATCTATAATTAACATTTTTATAGATCTTTTTAGATTTTTCTATGTATATGAACAGATAATTATTTTATAAAAATTGGATCAACAAAATATATTTTCATGCCATTATCTTTTATGCTTGTCCAGAATTCTAATGAACTCTTTTTTTTAACTTGGTAGGTATTTTTTGTTGTTGTTGTTTATTTATTTTTCATTGAAGTATAGTTGATTTACAATGTTGTGTTAATTTCTGCTGTACAGCAAAGTGATTCAGTTACACGTATATATACATTCTTTTCCATTATGGTCTATCCCAGGATATTGAACATAGTTCCCTGTGCTCTACAGTAGGACCCTATTGTTCCCCTTTCTCTTTTCTACTTCTCCCTTCAACTTCCATTCGGTCCCTGCCCTCTCACCATGACGCATACGCCCTCAGCAAAATTTCTCGGCATCTCACCTATAGATTTAGTTCTTCCTCTTTTTTTTAGTGCAGTGAGATGAACTTACCAATACATATGTATCCGTGCAAATACATAGAATAGAAGATAGCAAGCTTTACTTCTTACAATGGTTTTCCAGGGTCCTAACCCTTTCCTTCTGACGTAGGAATGCAATGGCCAAACCTATTTTTGCAATGTGAAGAAAAACAGTGCAACCGCTCTAATGCTTTGAGAGAAGGGGGCACTGATTTTCACCCTCAGCAGGCGGTAGTGGTGTGGAGACAAGGAAGGCTGCCATGGCACCCAAGTTTCCAAAGCTTCAGGGAGGGCAATGGTGTGGCATCCACCTTGCATCACCGATAATCAGTCTGTAGGCTGACTACCGTGAGACTGCATTGGCTTCGTATCTCATTACAGAAAATCACTGAAGTTTCCCTAATTTCTATGGTCCTCTTTTCCACCATTTACTCGCTTGCAGCAGGCTTGTCAGGATGGAATTTCACTGGGAGCTACACGTAGGAAGATAGAGAAGAAAGCAAGACGTAGGAGCTCTTGTCATCTCCACTTGATCATGCAGAAGACAGTGTGCTTAAAATCCATGCAATTTTCTGGAAAAGCGTTAAGCAAGTGTTCAGTACAACTGCATAATTTTTGAGGTGTGTTCAGGTATGTTAAGCACAATGTACATTTAGTTCCCTTGCTCTTTGGAAGAAAAAAATTTCAGGTGGGTAATTGAGCATTTCCGCTAATGGAGGGGCTGGGACTGGGATGTTTTGCAAAGCTGAGCGTTTGCAAAAAGGCCAGAACTGCTTACTCTTTTTTGGTAAGGTCTGGAAAACATATGTAAGATGAAATTTTTATTTTTTAAGCCTTCCAGGTATTGATTTGGTCCTGGAGTGTTACCCACTTTCTCTCTGTGGAGTTCTGTTCTTCAAATGGAGATTTTTATTCTGGAGGGATTCCATAGCTTTTGTCTCCACTCCTGTTAATTCATTCATTAGGACATCGCAGCCTTTTTCCCTTAGGAAAACATAATGGGTTCACTAAGTGCTCTTACCAGTGGCTGTCACTCTCATCACAATGGTGCCGCGGACGCCCCATTCTCCTTTTTCTGTTGTCTGTTACTGTCACTATATGTGTACAGTAATCCTAGGTTGTAAGCCTGCAGGGTTAGATGGCGAGAAAACATTCCTCTAGAGGAGAGAGTCTGGTGAGAATTGGTCCAAACAGGCTGGTAAGGATCCCCTTGAATACATAACCAAGAAAGAGGCGGCCTGGTGGGCACGGTTGAGCCCTGAAATGGAAACTTTGTAAGCAATCTATGATTGGAGGCCAACTTTGGTACAGGAAGGAAAAAAAGACTCTTCAGTGATGTAATAGGGAGGTTTCCAGGTTGCCTGTCAACATTAAGCCCTACCAGCCTAGAACCTAGAGTGGAAAAGATACTTTTGACTGAAGGGCTGACCTTCACGTGAACTAGTGGACATGTTTAGGCAATGCTTAGACCATCTAATTTTAACACAATAAATGAAGGGGACAAAGCCCAGTATTTCAGAGCTGCCTCTCCACCCCAGCGAGATCTGACTTTTTCTTAGGATAATGTAATGTTTGAATTCAGTGTTTGAATCAAATGGTTGTTCATTAATTTCCCTTTCTGTACATTTGGACATTTCCAAACTTGTCACAGCTACCCTGGGTGGCAGGACCCGGGTCAGCTCCAGGATTGAGCAGTTAAAGAAATTTAATTTAAATCCCAGTTTAAACCTTCGGTGTTGACCACCTTCCTCAGTCTGCTGGACGTTGCCTGCCTGTGGACCTGCGGTCCTCTTCCCGCCACCTAAATACTGGTATTTCCCATCTGCCAGGCCTTTCAGGAGAACCTCCCAGCTCAATGGGAGTCCATCCCACCATGCTACGTCTCAGCCCTTCCTCAAATGGTCTGTTTTGCTGCAAAATCACAACCTTCACCACCACCCTCATCAACAAATGTCAGTACTGAACACGCACAATCCCAAAGTCAAAGAACTGATTATTGGGGTTCCGTTTTCCAACCTTCAGCTCTCATTATATTATGTGTTCGATAGCGACACCTTCTGGTGAAGTGTCACAATAGCATGTTGAATACACCGGGCTCTACGAGCACACTGCAAACATCAAAATAAAAAATAAAAATAAATAAATGAAAAGAAGGAAGGAAAAAAGAGGAGGGAATGAAGAGAGGAAATGTTGATAGCTTTGCATGTGGTGTCAGGGGAATCCTCCCTCACTCATATAGGACCTTGCTTTGTTTCAGGAAAGGAAGTAAAAACAGATCTTTCAAAGAGTTTTGCTCTAAGTGCAAATAGAAAAATGGGTCAGTGGCTGGAGGGAAAGTGATATCAAGAAAGAATCTTTTAGGAAGAAGGAGAAAATAATAGAATGTTTGCAGGCCGATAGGAACGATCCAGTAGAAAGAGAGAAAAATGATTCAGTAGGTGAATGAAAGGAGGGTTTCTGGATGAACGTCCTTGCGAGGTGAAAAGGTTGGGATCCAGTGCATAAGTAAAGGAACTGGGCTTAGACAGGAGCACGGACCAGTCATCAAATAGTCACAGGAGGGAAAGCAGAGTATTGAGCACAGATGCAGCCAGTGAGTGGATGCAGTGCTGGGAATCCGAAAAGTTATCTTCTGGTTCCCCTTGCTCTCAATAAAACGTGAAGCAAGGTCATCGGCTGAGAGTGAGAATTGGTAGGAAGTGCAGGAAACCTGAGAAAAGTTGCATGTAGTTCTCCGAGAGAGAGAAATTCAATGGACCAGAGAAATGTAGTGTGATATTGTTGAAGGCTCATAAATTTAAAGTGAGTCCTAATGGTTGATTTTCTCCAGCCATGTTCAGCTACTAGGGTGCCCGTGAGGAGAAGGCAAAGAGTGGTATTTAACCCTGGTTATGGTTTTGCCTGTCAGGTAGAATAATGGGGGCAAGAGAGTGGAGGACTCGTCCTCCTAAAGAACCAGGCAATATTAATACTCTTTCCTATTGATACCTATGTTTGTAATTGACTCCATTTAGTATTTTTTCATTGGTTTACTCTTGGATAAATTGAAAGATCCTGGGGATGCTGATTTTACTAAATTATACTTTGTGTATAAACCGTCTCCTTTCTGTTCTTTTGGTTTCCGTTCACAAAGGGATTTGGAAAGCCTTCTTTAACAAGATGGGAACCTAAATCTCTGTAAGCCACACGCTGGTGGTCTCCAGGGGCCAGAGTGAGGGGTCCCAGCTGTTCATCAGTAATTCCTTTCTTAAACGGTAGAACGGCTGAAAGGAAAGAGATGGAGTGGGAGAGGCAGAGTGGAGATCTGACCACACTGTTAACATGCTCTGTCTCCTCTAGGCCTCGGTACCTGACGGAGTGGTAAACTGAGAAAAATGGTATCTGTTTCATCTATACACTAGAGCTTTTCTGAGAGTGATATGAAATAATACCGATGGAAAAAAATTCAAAATAAAATAGTACTCAGTGAATGTAAGTTATTTTTCTGAGAGGTCTACAAAGCTAAAAACGAAATCCAGACCTAACCCTACCAGACACCTCAGTGCCAGTAGGATGAATGGCTCCGGGAGTTTAATCCTCTGCCAACACCCTCTCTTTGACCTCTCCTCCATCCCTTCTCTCATCATCTCGCATAAAATATCAAGCTTGCTCTGTAAATGAAACTCTAAGGCCCCAAATCACTTTCAACCAGATTGCCACCCCCGGAGCCCTGCCCTCAGAGAAATCCTAGGGCTGCTGTTCATAGGCAGGGAGGTTGTTTTGTTGCATTTTTTCCCCTAGGTTTTTAGAAGCACTCTACTTCCTCATCAAGAGTGCACCTCTGGGTACCACAATGCTATATCATTCCCCACTTGAATCATCATGTCTATCTAAAGAGGCATCTCTCTGGAGGCTTGAGTGCTAAGTGAGGAGTGATTTTTAGAGAGATGTGTGGGAAAAGGTTTCAATATTCGGCAGCTCCTAAAGGCAAGATGATTCGAAATGTTGTTTTTGTTTTTCTTTTTTTTCAATACGCTTGATCAGCCCATTATGCTACTCCCTGATTTCTGAAAATGTCTTGTCATTGAAATATCACATTTGGAAGTTGCAGCAAAATAGAACTTCCATAACCCTCAGGATCAACCTTTTAGTTTTTTCCATCATTTATTATATGCTTCACTTACAGCACACACATGTATATACTCATCAGGAAATCAATCTTTTTTTAATTGAAATATAGCTGATTTACCATGTTTTAGGTGTACAACAAAGTGATTCAGTTGTACATGTGTATATTCTTTTTCAGATTTTTTCCACTATAGGTTATTACAAGATATTGAATATAACTCCCTGTGCTATACAGTAGGTCCTTGTTGTTTATTTTATATACAGAACTGTGTAACTGTTAATCCCAAATTTCTACTCTATCCTTCCCCGCTCCTTTCCCCTTTGCTAACCATAAGTTTATTTTTTATGTCTGTGAGTCTGTTTCTGTTTTGTAAATAGGTTCACTTGTATCATGTTTTTAGCTTCCACACATAGCGATATCATGATATTTGGCTTTCTCTGTCTGACTTACTTCACTTAGTCTGATAATCTCTAGGTCCATCCATGTTGCTGCAAATGGCATTATTTCATTCTTTTTTATGACTGAGTAGTACTACCAGGAAATCAATCTTTCTTTTACAGATCTCTCCATTAAAATATACAGTTCTGAAATTAAAGACATAGACAATGCCGCAAGAATTGAAACAACCGAAAATACTGGAAAATTTTACAAAGTGTCAACAATGAGACGAATATTCGATTTGGCAAAGCCTCGAACCAAAAGATCATCATTTTTCCCAACTGGGCTTAAGGTCTGTCCACAGGAATCCATGAAAGAGATTTTAGCAAGTCTTCAAGCTTATTATAGACTGAGAGGTAAGGAAAGAGGTGCAGCCTGTTCAGACTTTCCCTCTCTTCATCCCCTCCCTTTCATCCATCCCAAGGTTGTGTTCAGCCCAGAACTTCCAGTCTCTCATTCAGTCACAGGAGTTATAAAAATCAGCCTACTGACTTGAGAGTTATGAATAATAAGCCTTCCAAACTATGGTAGATCTGTGCTTGTATGTTTTAAAACCATGTCCTGTGCAACACAGAACCACGAGAGCATTTAACAAGCCACCGGAAAGCCTTGGCCTTTGGGTTTTTTTGTTTGTTTGTTTGTTTTTTGCGGTACGCGGGCCTCTCACTGTTGTGGCCTCTCCCGTTGCGGAGCACAGGCTCCAGACGCGCAGGCTCAGCGGTCATGGCTCACTGGCCCAGCCGCTCCGCGGCATGTGGGATCTTCCCAGACTGGGGCACGAACCCGTGTCCCCTGCATCAGCAGGCGGACTCTCAACCACTTGCGCCACCAGGGAAGCCCTGGCCTCTGGGTTTTACCTCTTTGTTTTATTTTTTCCAAAGCCCACTATTAAATCCTAATGTTGTAAGAAGCACAGGATGATTGCAATGTCAGGAATCTGTGCAAGTTGATTTATGACCTAAGATTTCACTTTTCAAAAACCACATTACAATCCCAATCCTCCCTCCCTTCTTGGTAAGTTTCAGTTGTTTATTGCTGATCCAGTAAAAATGTCTGAAGCTGGGAAACCTGGAGGCACAAATTAGCAGTGGTTACCAAGATATAATAAACAGGGGTGTTAACGGGATTTACAGCACAATTACTGTGGTTTTCATCAGAGTTACAGTGCAGTTTTTACCCCAAGACAGCATTACAGGACTCTTACAGCATTCCCGGAAATCATGATGGAGTTCAATCACACCACAGCCATCAGTAGCTGTCCTTGTCATTCACTTACCATGGATGAAAAAAAAATCCCATGGCTTCTTCTTTAAATGAAAGAAAAGCATCTTTGGTAACTGCTATTAAACTCCCCAGGTAGCTTGTCTGGCTGCATCCTAAACGCAAGTCACCTTACATGTGAAAATTGAGGACATTTACTGATTTCCACCTTGATCATAATAGATGTTTGCTTCCACTCCAAAAAGCACAGTCACCCTGCTCTATTTCAAGCCTACTGACTAGAGCAAGCTGGTTCAATTCTAGCCTGTGATGTGTTGCACATTCTGACAACTGAAAACTATGCCATCAACTAACATCCCACCAAGTTCTCAAGTATTTACATCTATAAGATGTGCAAAAGTTGAATTAATCTGGGTGTTCTTATATTGCTGCAACCAAATTTTCAGCTCTGAATTTTATTCTTAGCTCTTTATTCTTGATTAGGTTTGCTTCATTCTTGCTTCCCTGGATGAAACAAACCACTGTTTTTCTCCCCACAGCAATGACAGCCTATTATCTTTATGGTTGCCCCTGGGTGATGTGAAATTTTACTGTTCACCAGCATGGGTTTTTTAAGTCTAACAAATTGGTTCACAAAGAAACTAGAAATGAGACCCAGCTAGCTATAAAGCAGTGTTTCTTTGACAGAGTAACCCAGTTATTGTTGTCATAGCTGCTTTTACAAAATTATCTGTTGACATTTTTCAAACTTAGAGGAGACAGCTCCCACACTCCTCAAATCAAATGGAATACTGAGCTATTTCTCCTCCCAATGCTTAAAGCAACACAAGGGAAAATGTTCTGAGCTTCCTGATAGAATCGCAAAGATTTCCTCAGAAAGCTCAGACACAAGGGTCAAGGTCGTTTCTGGTAGTTTCCCAGGCAGAACCTCTGCTCCCACCACGCAAACTCTCTTCTCTGTGACTGCCTCCCGTCAAAGTCCTCTGTGAGTCCTTTGTGATTTCACCCCTCCCCATGTCTCTCCCTCTCTCTCCCTCCCTCCCTTCCTCTCTCTCTCTCCACTCTCTCTTTCTCCCAATCCCAATATTAAAATCTAGATCTTTCTTTCACATTAATGTGTGACTCGGAGAAAGTTAAAAGTGAAGGGAATCCTAGTTTTTGCTACTCAAACTGCTGTCCACAGACCGGCAGCATCACGTCACCTGGGAGCTTGTAAGAAACGCAGATGTCCAGGTGGCTCACCAGACCTACTTCATAATCTGCATATTCTCATATTGATAAGATGCCCGGGTAATCCCGTTCCCCCACCTGCGGCCCTTTCTCCCACCTCAGGGACACAGAAAGCCCTCATCCCTATTAAAACCTACTTTCCCCAAAGGCTCTGAGAGAACATTCTCCTTGAAGCACAAATGCCTGGAGTTGCTTGAAGAATTATTTCCCTGGGGCACTGTCGTCTACAGTGATCAAAATGTCGGGATGAAACAGGAACCAGTATCTTTTCTTTAGGCGATTTTTGAGGGGCAGGATTTTGGTGACTCCTCCGATGGCATTTTTCTGGCATCCTGGAAGCTCAGCACACATCAGGAGGCACAGAATCCTTCTGTGATCAAGAGAACAGAAGCACCAGCCCATGACTCACGGGCAGAGTCATCCATCCTTGCTAAGGGAGCCTCAGATAAAAACCTTGAAAGTTGAGGCATCAAAGGACCTCAGGGCTGGGAGGAGTCTGAAAACCTCTGAAAAGCTGGATTTTTCTAACCTCTGGCTTTACCTTTCTGCACCGTCTTTGTCTGACTCTATTGGGGAGGATTGCCGCAAGGATTTTGGAGAAAGCCAGAGCCTTGCCTCTCCAGTATCCCCACAGTTGCTTGAGATCTGACCACAGAACCTCAGCCTTTCTGCTTAATGTCTCAGCCTAGGCTGTTTGATGATGTAGGGAAAACCCCAGGCAACACACACCTCAAATGGCACTTTTGGGTGCTGCAAACCCCCCCCACCCCGGATCTGTGGTCAGGTTGCTGCTAGTAAATGACCTGAGCTTCTGTTGGTCTGGAATTCTCTTTGCCTCTTAAAACAGAAAGCTAAGAGAAATCCAGATGTGGACCAAGTGGGGAGTGAGGGAAGGTAAAGTACTAGAGTAAGAGTCTCCAGACTGGGCTTCTCATACTTTGTTCCTCCCCATAACCCATAACCCCTTTTCTCTGCATGGCAGTCAGAGGGTTTCTTTAGAAAGTCAGATGATGTCAGCTTCTGCTCCAAAGCACCCCTTTCCCCCTCATCCCTCCAGAGTTAAAGATCAACATATTACAATTGCTTATGACCAAAGTCTTCTATCTTTTTCTAACTTAATCCCCTAAAATAATTTTTAAATTAGGTGCCCTCTTGAGAGCTTTTCTGTTGACATCTGAAGTTTTTCATCATAAGCTTAAATAATTGGATAAGATGTAACTTTTGGTGAGCTGTAAATAAGTATTGATATTGAAAATAAGATAGGAATTAAAGCATTCTCGTATATACAGTGGAATCTGTCATAGATACTCAATACTTACCATCAAGTACTCTACAAATGCATGAACAAACCCTTCCAAACAGGAGGCAATGTCACGTGGTCCCTTTTCCTCCACACACCCACGTTTCCATCCCACCTCTCACTGCAGAGTCTTATCTTAATGTAATTTAGGTCATACTTGAAAGTCTGTTATGGGTTGCTCTAAAATATTTCTCAGTAACAAAAATGTACGTACATTGAAATTACATTTTTTACTTATTTCCTAAGTAAATAACTTATTTGACTTATTTCCAGAAATTTCTTCTGGATTCAGTTGCATTTATAATTATTTTTAATATATAATTGACTAAAGGAAGTAGATATAAGTTTGACAAAAGTTTTTAATTTTTTATTGATGGATATAAACTCAGATATGGGTTTGGGGTAACTAATGTTTATAGATACAAAATTAGGAACAAAGCTTTGGAAGGGGCCAATTTAAATGAAGGGCCTATAGCTTAAGCTCCACTAGCTTCTGCCTCTGGATAGATGGGGTTGCTTTGGTGCCGTCCCTCTATTAGTTCATGTGCCATTATTTATTATTCCTATTATGTATTGCTAACATTAGACAGGATTTAACATCCATTTTATCCCTATCCTTTTCCTTAGTTTCACTTAAATGCTGAGAAAACGTGTTACATAAATAAGTAGACGGGAACAGATGGAGTTTTGTTACAGTAGCATCCTTATTCCTAAGTTCCTCCGGCATTTTATGCTAACAATCACATCGTGATCTGCCATCATTATTTTTAATGATGTATCAGCTGTCGACTTCATTAGGACTTCTTCTAAGGTGTTGAAGGCAAAGCATCAGAAACTGCCATACTTGCAAAAACTGTGTTTGCCCTTGACTAAGTTCACTCCCTGTCTTAATCTCAAACACAGTTATTTCGAATACCCTTTGTGTGGCAACCTAGGGGCACTGGGCCGTCACAGGAAGACTATGGATGGGGAGATGGGGGAAGGATGATGGCCAAAGGGAAAGTGAGGAGAGAAAGATGTGTTGTTAGGCAAACCAGTTTAGGAAAGCACGCTAAGGAAGTTGAGATCAAGAAATTGAGTCTCTTTAAATGTCTGTGTGCCTGTTTACCCCTTGGAAAGTCTGCAGATACAGCGGGGTACCTGTGCCCCAGTTGAAGATGTTTGGACCGCAAGACCTGCACCATCTCTGTGCCTCTCACCACATCCTTCCATGTTCATCCTCTATGACTCTCAGCCTTGCTCTGGCCACAGTGACCTTTTTACCGTTTCTTCAATGTGCCCAGCGTTCTCCAGCCTTGGGGCCTCTTCCCAAACTGTTCAAAAGTCACCTTGATCATGAGGCCTTCCTCAACCACCCTATTATAAATAGCAGTCTTACACACACACACACACACACACACACACACCCCTGTATTTCTATCTCCCTTCTTGTATTTTTCTCCGTGGTGCATATAAGGCTCAATAAATATTTGTTAAATGAATTCATCTCTATGGGCTATAGGCTATTGTATCAGCATAAGCCATGACAGAGCTTGCCATGTTTAAGATTGGGCTTGGGTTGGGAGAAGGGCATCTTCTCAGGATGCGGCCGCTTTTCACTCCTCATGGCGCTGCCTTGCAGTGTGCCAGGAAGCAGTGTGGGAAGCGTATCGGATCTTCCTGGATCGCATCCCTGACCCAGGGGAATACCAGGACTGGGTCAGCATCTGCCAGGAGGAGACTTTCTGCCTCTTTGACATCGGGAGAAATTTCAGCAACTCCCAGGAACACCTGGATCTTCTTCAGCAGGTAAGTTTAAACACAGAGTGTTGGGAACCCGGTCCAAATAGCTCCCAGGCCTCCAGACCCTGCCCCTTTTGAAATGGTTCCCCCAGCATAAGGGTTGGCTGAAGAAATGCTTGGAGAAGTCTGAGAAGGCCAACAGGAATTTTATTCCTGCAAAATAACATTTTACAGGCTGATTGAAGTGGAGTTAAAGGGAAAAGGGAATGAAAATAGACTGGCTCTTCAGTTGGCATTGTCTCTTGATAAAATTACTTTTTATCTTCCTACAGAGGATAAAAGAGAGAAACTTCCTTGAGAGGTGAGTACCCAAAACACAGTGCAGCATGCTCTTGACTTTTGAAAGATCACATGAGGAGTGAGACTGAGCTATTGTGCCTTTATATTATTTCAGCTACTGAGATCAGAGTAGGTTATTCTGACAGACCTTTTATGCATATATTTTGCTGAAGATAAATGAGCATATAAAAGGGAAATGGATAGACCTTATAGATTGAGATAGATGTTTGCACTATATTTGCAGATAAAATGAATGCAATACTCTGATAATTATCTAACATGTTTTTTACTTATTAGATACAGAGCAATTAAAATAGTTTAATTTTTAGAACTGATGAAAAATATTACTTACATCAGGAACGTGTTGAATGCAATCAGAGAGCAACCTGAATTTTGAACTCTCATTTGGTATTCTGTAAAGTGTTAGTATTTCTCAAACTAAACTGAAGCACTGAGCTGTGTCTTCTACAAGAACCGAATATCAAATCAGAAAATCAAAATGCAAAGAAAAAGCAAAGTACTTCCGATAAAAATGATTAAAGAAGAGAGATGCTGTTGTCAAACTCTAAACTCACAAATTACACTCATAACAGTTAGGAATCTAAATCTGAAGATAATAATACTGCAGAGAGAGCCACAAATTGGGCTGTATGAATTACAATTCTTTATAATGCTTTTCACATTTGTTCCTTGGTTTCTGTTCCCTTTGTTACCACCTGGCCCAGGACCTTATTAATTTACACTGTGCAAAACGTCAAATCCTCGCCTCTAACCTCTTACCCTCCTTAACTTGCATAACTGCTCCTGGGTTCATACATCTGAGATATTCCTTTTTTTACACTGAGCCTTGTTCAAAGGCTTTTCAAAAATACTCCCGCATCTTCCCCTCGCCCTTCTGAATATCCACTGCCACCCTTCTCCACACGCTCTGTGTGCAGAGGGTTGAGCAGGAGAGACTGACTCACTGGCCCCCCTTGGCCTCTGACTTCTGGGAAGGACCAGCCAGTGTGGATCAGGAAAGCAGAGGGAGGAGCAGAGTGAGGTGAGCGACTTTATCACCTCCCCACGCCCCCAACCTGCAAAGTCTTCCAGGGCTACAGACCTCTTTCAGCAGCAGCTCAGCTCCTGTCAGGCAGCCCTCTCTTTCCACAGAGCCTTCTCTGTCTCTGATGGGTGGTAACTGCTGCATCACCTCACCCCTCCTGGAGAGGGGAGCTTTTAGTACCTCGCTGTTATCACCCATGGGTTCTGCACTCGCCCTTGTGGTTGCTCGTATACTCTTCCCATGACTTAGTAAGTAAGGCCTTTATTAGACTTTGCTCAAATTACCCAACTCTGAGTGAGCCATTTGTTCCCTCTCAGGACCTCCACTGAGGCAGAGGCCAAACTGATTCATCAAGGGCTTCACCCCCTGACCTTTCCAACTTTGCCCTCCATGAGCCAGGATCCCAACACTGCCACCATGACACTTCCCCACCACATCCAGACCGCACCCTGCTCATCCTGGGCTCTGACCACAGCCTTCCCCTCTGCCTGAAGAACCTGTCTTCTCCACCCCACCCACCGAAATCCTGCTGTCCTTTCAAGCTCCCTAGTCCCCTACAACAACAGAGGACCTAGCCATTCCCTCTGGTCTTCCATCAGCGTGAGCCACTATTTAGATCAAACAGTCAACCATGACTATATTGTACAAGCCCAGACACACTACTTTGAGACCTAATAGCTTATAGTAAGAAATCTTTCAGGGAGCTTCAATAGCTATCACTACTGCTACTCCTTCCTAAATAAAGCTTGCTAGAATGGGCTAATGTGATATGCAGACAACTCTATAACCATGACCTTGGGTGACACTCCCTGGCACTGCAAACCTACCCACAACTCCATTGCAGGCAATGATTATGTCCGGAATAGGGATTCAAGACACCTTCATTATCCAGAAATCTCTCTCTCTCATTATCGTAACCACAAGAGTTACTTTATCAGATAAACTTAATGACTCTCTGAATTTACAGGTTTGAGGGTCTGAGATTTTAGCAAGAATATTTCAGTCATAGATCATGTGATCAATTATCTTTGATGTCAAGGACACAGTTGAAGCACAATGGGGACTATAAAACATTGAACCCCCAGAACCATCTTTGCCTACTATGAAAATACTCCCCAGAATGGCAAAAAGCCAAGATGCTTATGAAAAACCCTGGAGTCAAACATAATTGTTTTCGGGTTGTTTGAATTTTTCTTCAAAGAAAATATATTAGAAGATTACTTAGGTAATGAAAATATAAGTAAACCTAGTTTTAAAATATACTTTCTCTCTAATTTTTAGGTCTATTCGGTATAAGCAAATTTAAATGCATTTCCTCTATTGTCATCAAACTCCTTTTCACCAACTCTTTTTTATTTCCTATTGCGGTAATAGAAAAGATGAAATACACACAACGGAGACATTAGGAGAGCCCGGTGAAACCCCTGAGTTTTCAACAGGTAAGCTTAAAACTCCTCGTTTCATCTGCTACTGAACCTTAATTCAAACCATCATGAAAGCATGTTATTTGAAAAGCAATGGTTAATTGAAGTCGACACAGTTTATAATGCACTTTCTCAAAACTAACTTGTATTACTAACCTTACACAATGATTTAAATTCATAGCATACGCCTTGGAAAATACAGAAAAGAATAAAAACAAAACCGAATCACCCATTATCTTACAACTTGGAGGCAATCATCAATATTTTCCAACAAACAAATTCAAGATAATGTATTCATGTGTCCTTTACCTAGTCGCAAAAAGAAAAAGTAACCAGATCTCATTAGGCAAAGCCATTTAACTGTAACACATCTAGGGGAGCTCCAAACTTGCGTTCTGGAAAGGAACAATGAGGAATTTAAGTGGGATCTCGAGTATGAGTTATATTTTGCTGAAGAACATATTTGTGTGATCTTAAGAGGAAATGAGTTCAGAATGCACCTAACATCTGTAATTTCCAGAGTGACAGGAAAAGCATGTGACATGGTGACCTCATTCTAATTTAAACTCCTCCAGTCTCATTTTCGTGCCTGTACTTTTTTAAATTTCCACAGACATTGCCAGTGTCTCACCCGGGTCCCTGCCTCTCCCTCCTGATGACACACTCCTCAACGAAATCGTCAACAACACCCTCCCGGACACCAAGATGCCTACAATAGTAAGAAGTTCTCAATCTAGCCCTTCAAATGTCTGTTTAGTTTCATTAGTAAAACAGGGAAAGACAAGGGATGGACTGGCCATTCACTGTTATTAGTGCTGCATTTTTATCACCCCAAGTAAGAGTCAGTGATTTCCTTCTATTCACTGTTCTCACTTCCTCCAAGGGAGGGACTGAAAGGAAAAAAAAAAATAGATTGGAAACTAGGAGAAAGTGAGAGAAGTTGCAACTTAATTATTAACTCCAGGAGGGCAGGGGCCCTTCTTCCCTCAATGCCTAACAGAACCTTATGTACAGCAGGTGCTCACCAAGCGTTAGAGTGAATAAATGATGGGTGAATGAATGAATGAATGAATACATCAGTCAACCCATCAATGAAGTCCTTTCTCCACTGAAGTGTAATCACACACTGACAGCAAGGGTAGAGGTCTTCTTCCCAGTCATGTCCAGCACGAATAGACCAAATAAATAACCAAATGACCGAAATCCTGCATGTCAAGCTGGGGAAGAATGAAAACAGTGTTTTCTGGCAGAAAGCAACACTGGCCACCACTCTGAGTGAAAGGGCACGCAGGATTGTTAGGGAATTGAATGTTGGTTATCACTAAAGGGGGACTTCTTAATTGAAGTAGAGTTGACTTACAATATTTTATTAGTTTCAGGTGTACAGCAAAGTGGTTCAATGGTTTTATACTCCATTTAAAGTTATGACAAAATAATGGCTATATTCCCCGTGCTGTAGAATAGGTCCTTGTTGTTTATTTATTTGATACATGGTAGTTTGTATCTCCTAATCAAAAGGGAGACATGCTTAACCTCTCCAAAAGCTTTGAGCGCAGACCCTCAGTGCAGAAGCAGACAAACACCGCTCCCTTTGCTCCAGTGATAGAATTGTGGCAGCACAAGTCAGGCAACAGACACAGAAGAGGGCAGTCATGTAAGGAAGGGACCCCAAATCAGAAGCTGGATCTTATCCTTATGCCGTCACTGCCACAGGTCTACCATTCCCTGTCGTCTGTGAGGCTTCTCTGGCCCTTTCCTCTTCCTGTGACCCTCCTTCCAAGGCACAGATCAAAGCCAGAAGGTGAAGGCAGGAAGTTCAGTCTCACCACCTCTACATGGAAATTCAGAGATGAGAACCCTGCTGGCCATTCTCTCTGGGCTTTAGGCTGGATGACTGTAGACTTGATGGAACTGTTGCTATGAACAAAGAATCTAAACGTTTTGTCTTTCTCAAAAATACTGTTTCCTCAACAGTGAAAACTGCTGTTGCAAAAAATTATTGAGAAACATATTCACTGCAAAATTTCTAAGACAACTCCAGTCTGCCTTCTCTCTTTTCTCACATTACCTGTGCCCCGTCTCCTTCAAAGTCTGATATAGGTCCCTCCTTCTCCTGTAAATATCCCCTGAATATTTTATTTCACATTCATCATATCCTCCCGTTAACATCCTTTTCACCACCTACATCTATATTTATTCTTTCATTCAGCAAACATTGGGCCATGCACTGAAGATACTAAGATAAACAAGACTCAGTCCGGTCCTTCAAGGAATTTATAGTGCAGATAAGGGCAACAAAATAGCCTATGTGCTATGACTGAAGACGGCCGATGTATAGACAAAATAATAGGCTAGGACAGGCTGCTGAGGATGTGACCCGCCTTGTCGTGGATATTCACTGAGAGTTTTGTGCAGAAATGGTCTCACGTTTTTTGCTTTGAGGGACTCAATGAAGTGTGGGAATCACACTGGATTCAAGGAGATTTTATATGGGGTGACAAGATTACCATATTAAAAAAAAACTTCTATGTGAGTGTATCAGAGGTACCAAGTGAGCAATTCAGATGTAATTTGCTAGTGCAAAGGTTCAGAGAAGGCAAAGGTTTCTACCCTAGATGGTAGAGGAGATGTTTTTTTAAATGAACCAAAGGATATTGGTAAAAGGTAAACAAGTGTGTGTGTGTGTGTGTAAATGCTTTCATGAAGAGCACACAGTCACAAAATGATGGAGTTCTCAAGGATTCTACATAATTAACTCATCGGAGCTTTGATACTCCGTGAAATGCAGAGGCCACTGCTAGTTAATAGGACTTTTATTCTAGAAGCACTTAAGGCTTCATAACCCACTTCCTGAGACAGTATCAACATATATTATACAATGGAACCATTTGCTTGTGATTTATGTTAACAGAATCCCTTCTCTTTTTTTTAAACTCTAACCCAGGAGAGGGAAGTAGAATTCACTGATGCTGCTGAGCATGCGCTAGAGCAGAAGGTGGAGCTAAGCATCTCTCTGGCAAAGCAGAAGTTCAAGGAAGAGCTCACCGACTCGCAGTCCCCGTATTACCAGGAGGTTGCAGCCAAGTCTCAGCTTCAGGTGAGTGAACCCACCTCACACAACCAGAGCCCAAGGCAGGACTCAGATCTGGGAGTCAACAGCACAGAAATCCTCTTGACTCATCTTCCTGTGACCAGGCGTTCTTTTCATTTTTTTATTTTTATTTATTTTTTTTATTTTTACCTTTTCACCCCCTTCACCCATTTCTCCTACCTTCCACCCATCTCTACCTCTGACAGTCACCAGTCTATGTTTTGTATCTATGAGCTTGGTTTCGGGGGTTTGGGGTTTGTTTTTAGGTTCCACGTATATGTGAGATCATTCAGTATTTGTCTTTCTCTCTCTAACTTATTTCACCTAGCATAATGCCCTCGAGATCCATCCATGTTGTCGGAAATGGCAAGATTTCATTCTTTTTATGGCTGAATAATGTTGCATTGTGTGTGATGTATTCCACCTTCTTTAGCAGTTCATCCATTGGTGGACACTCAGGTTGTCTCCATATCCTGGTTATTGTAAATAATGCTGCAATGACCGTGAATCTTTTCAAATTAGTGTTTTCATTTTCTTCAGATAAACCCCCAGAACTGGAATGAAGTGGAATTGCTGGATGATATGATAGTTCTATTTTTAATTTTTTGAAGACTCTCTGCACTGTTTCGATAGTAGCTGCACCATTTACATCCCCGCCAACAGTGCACAAGGGCTCCCTTCTCTCCACACCTTCTCCAGCACTTGTTGTTTTTAAAAGGCATGGCATTCTTCATGGGTGATAAGTGGAAGAACTTATATGGTCCACATCATCCGTCACTAAATCAAGACACTATCCCAAGATGGCTCTTCCACCTCTGACCATCATCGCAGCTGCCTCTTCCTGGTTAATTTAAAAAGCTCTTCATTCCCTGCAGGATAAATCCAAACTGTCATGCTGAACTTGGCATTTATATGCCATGATAAGACTCCTGCCTTCCTTTCCAGCCTCGTCTTTACACCAGCTCTTTACTGTCCCCCTCTTTACACTCTACTTCCCAGAAATGCGAACTGCTTGCAAATCTTTTCCTACCTTTAGTCTTTACATGTGCTGCCTTCTCTGTCTGGAATGCCCTTCCCTGAGTTGCATTTTACAAACTTCGTCATGAAATGTTCTCTCTACGCATCCTGGGTTCACTGCCTCTCCTCTGGGCTAGCACCCGGTGCCCACCGTTGTCACAGCACTTGTCACCTTGTCTTGAGATTGTTTGTTTACACGTCTATGGCTTTCATTGTCTCCACTCCTCTCTGCTCTCCGGCCACACTCACTGCCATGAGGGCATGAGCTTCCCCTTGAGGGCAGGAACTGCTTCTTTCATCTCTGCTGCTTACCTCCTAATGCAGAGCTTGGGATGCAGTTAACTACTCAGTAACTGTTTGTAGAAATGCAATTGAAATTAGAAGCATCCGTGAGATTATGTAACCATGAGCTACATTTATGAACAGCCTGGGTGCCCAAGCATCTTAGCGTGGCCAGGGAAAAACAGGCATCTAGTTCTCATACTTGGAAAATTCAATGCTTCCCTCCTCTTAGCTGGAGAGGAGATGAATAACAAAAACGTTCTCAACCTCCAACCTCTCTCCCCGCATCAGTATTCAGTCAATAAAATGTAAAGAACCTTTTCTATGAACTTCAAAGAGAAAGCATCAGCGTGGGATATTTATGAACCAGAGAAGTACTTAGACGTGGATTAGTAGATAGAATGAATTAAAGAATTGTCTGTTAACTCTTCTATTTGTTCTTTGAAATATTCTTTTCAACAAATGCTTAGGCTAGTCAGAATATCTTAAAATTGGATAATTGACCATAGACTGTCTTCACTGACCTGTTGTTAATTTTCCAAGCACCTAAAACAAAATGAGAATTTGGGGGGGTCACTTCCCTGACCTTGATTCCTCATTTAGAAACTAAAGATGACCTCGAAGTGCCTTTCCAAGTCTAAAATGCTGTGTATCGAAATAGTAGCACTGTTCTTAACGTCTTATATATATTAACGGGATTTTTTACGGGATTCTATACTTAAAGTAAAATCATTTCTCTTTTTGACAAGTGAACATACTGAGGTGCAGGGAGATTAATTAATACACCCAACAATGTCACACCTATTAACTAGCAGAGCCCAGATTCAGACCCAGGCAGCCTGGCACCAGAATCCCTGCTCTTAACCACTAGGCTATACTTTCTATTTTTCCCAAATAAATAGGCATGGGGAAAGGATTTTTGGATCAGCAAATGAACATGCCTCTTCTAGCCTCTGAAAAATTTATCAACCAAAGAAGAGCATGTCTTGCTGGATCTCGTTTCAGAGACCATCACATCAGTCTTGCTGGTTCCATTTACATGGTCACTGGAGCCCCTCTTCTCAGCACACCTGTTCCCCTTCCAGGCACCTGAGCAGTCCGACCACCCAGCCGCTGCCATGAGATAACCAGCCAGCCTCACCACAGCCCAACACTCGCATTAGCTCAGCCATTCAGGCCTAATCAGGAATTAATGGCCGGTGCTTTGCAGTAATTTAATTTCCACAATAAAGTTAATGACCAATTTAATACAAATGTCAAAAGGAATGCTTAGTTGTTGTCCGAATGCTTTCTGCTGTGCAAACATCCAGGAGAACTCAACACGGCTGCCTTTTTTTAACAGACATTCCAGCAGAATCAGGAAGGTTTCTGTGCATTTCACATTATTAATAAGGTTAACTGGGCACTTAATTGGCAATTTAGTGGTTAGCCGCTCCATGATCAGAAGGTCTCCGGAAGATAAGTTAGCAGAATTAACTGAAGGCCTTTGTCATCGCCTCCTTAGACGCCTTCTGCACCCTCCTAATCAAAGCTGATTCTTAATCAGTCACAGCCAGGTTCACAGAGAGGACACGGGACCAGCAATCAATCCCGTCCGCTGGAGCTGGGGCTTAGGGGCTGCTCTCCCCGCGAGGCTCCCTGCTGCGCACGTCGCAGCCGGGGCTTCTCCGGAAGCAGTTCTGTGTGTGATGGGTTCTTTCCAGATGTGTAACGGCATCACTGATATCCTGGACCAGATAGATGGACAAGTCAAGGGTCTGAACCTTGAGCTCCAGAACCTGCAGCTTACACTTAAAACAGTCCACGCCAGGTGCTGTCACTGGAATGGCATTTGGGGGCACAAATGCCTTGTGGCCCCAAAGCCATTTGTCACAAGGCCTCCACTGAGCTTTCCCACCTGCCCCCGTAATAAAGATCAGCTCTGCGGAAACTGGCCTCCTCTCTCACCTCTATTAAGCCCACCGTGAGGTGGGAGTGGAGGCACGGAAACTTATTACCCAGGCCCCCTGACCTTGACCTCTGTGAGGACCTTCATCCTGTCCTTCCCCGCTGAAGTCTGTCAAAAACAACTGACTGGGGCTTCCCTGGTGCTGCAGTGGTTGAGGGTCCGCCTGCCAATGCAGGGGACACAGGTTCGTGCCCCGGTCCGGGAAGATCCCACATGCCGCGGAGCGGCTGGGCCCGTGAGCCATGGCCGCTGAGCCTGCGCGTCCGGAGCCTGTGCTCCGCAACGGGTAGAGGCCACAACAGTGAGAGGCCCCGTGTACCACAAAAAAAAAAAAAAAAAACTGACTGAAGGCTTGCTCTGCCTTGCCAGCCTCCATGCCATGTGCCCACTGAGGAAGTAAAAGTAAATCGAGCTTTAAGGAGCTGGGAATCCAGTAGAGGTGGCAAAGACTAAGTAAATAAATAAAACAATATTACCAGCTCTCTGCTCACCGTGTCAGGCACTTACTAGTTATTCCTTATGACAACCTTACAATATACGTATTGTTATCCCATTTTGGGTGAGAAGACCAAGATTCAGAGAGATTACGCAATAAACTCAAGGTCCTGCAGCTAGAAAGTAGCAGAACCGATTTTTTTTTTTTTGCGGTACGCGGGCCTCTCACTGTTGTGGCCTCTCCCGTTGCGGAGCACAGGCTCTGGACGCGCAGGCTCAGCGGCCATGGCTCACGGGCCCAGTCGCTCCGCGGCATGTGGGATCCTCCCGGACCGGGGCACGAACCTGCGTCCCCTGCATCGGTAGGCGGACCCCCAACCACTGCGCCACCAGGGAAACCCAGCAGAACCGATATTTAAACTCAGGTGTATACAGCCATCTCCTCGTCACACAAAAGCTGAGCTACCTTTATCACTACAGTTGTTACACACTCAGGGAGCAAAACCACTTTTAATACTGGTACAATAAAATATAATTTAGGTGGTAAATCAGTCTGCTGGGAAATAAAAAAAAAAATCCACGATGCACTCCAAAGCCCAATGTAAGTGATTTGGGGATTATCTGTGCGTCACTGCTCTAGTCCTTGGCATAGATAATGTAGACTCAGCAGTAATTTTAGATACAGTGACAATGCAGTGGCATATTGATGAGTTTAGAGAAAGAAAAGATGCTCTCAACTCGATTAAGCAAAGTTTGCTGAGTCCCTACTACACGGATGACGATCTGCTACAGACTGGGAGGAAAGGAGATAAAGATGAATAAATAGGACACAATCCCTGAGCCCAGGAAGCATAATCTCAATGAAGAGACAGCATGCCCCCTCATGGACTGTTTTACAGGACGTATGGCAATAAGTTCTAGAACAGTAGGGAGAAGAAATAATGGAGCCTGACTCGGGGGAGCTACAAATGCTTTTCAATAGAGAAGATGCTTGAGCTGTCTTTGAATGATGGCGTGGGGGAGGCAGTCAATGAGCAGAAGGTAGGAGAAGTTGCATTTGGGGCTAAAGGGAAAAAAAGGTCACAGAAGCCTGGAGGAAGTACGTGTCATATTTGGGGAGACACAGGAGTTAGTCTAGTGTGACCAGAGGACACGATATTGACCGAAGGGGTCAGGATGGCAGGAAGTGCAAATGGAAATGTACTTGGAGGGGCAGATTGTGGAGGGTCTTAAATGTCATTCTAAAGAACTGGACCTTATTCATTAGGCACTGCAGCCCATCACAGGATTTTTAGTGAAGGGCAACAGATAGGGAATGATTAACTTGGGAAGAAAGTGTAGTCAAGGGGACATCTTCCTTCGCCCGCCCCAGCACACCCCCAGAATCCATTTCCTTTCCCTCCCCCTACACACATCCAGAAAACCATTCAGCAGTGTCAGAGGGGAGACAGGGAGGGTGTGCCTGCCATGGGAATATGAAGAACGTGGTAGAAACAAAAGTCATGTGGAATTCAGACTAGCAGGCATTGGTGACTGGACAGCAGGAGCACAGAGGGAAGGCGTGTAGGGTTGCTGGACTCTCTGGATGGAAGACCATGGGTGTTCGTGACCCTGACGGAGATAGGGAGCCTGGGAGGAAAGGCAGATCTGGAAGGAAGAGGTTCACTCTGGTTTGAGCGTATTTAGTTGATGGCAAAGTTGGGATTTCCATGTGAAGAACTCCAAGCTGCATCTCAGGTGATTGTGGAAGACCCCCCAACGAGAGGCAGAGGGGAGTGGGTGCAGGGAAATGGGGACAGGGTGGGCCCTCCCTTCAGTGCTTTACTACTAACTGCTATCACTTCCTCATGGTCTCTCTTGCCTCCCTGCCTCCCACGAGTGAACTAGATGGGGCAGAGCCCATTTCCATGGTGATGTGTCCTGAGAGCCTAGCACAGAACCCACAGCAGAGCTTCCTGCATACATGGGAGTGTGTGTGCAATGAGGGGCTGAGAATGCAGACCTGCAGAATCCTTCCAGCTGAGGGAGAGGGTGAAGTCAGAAATAGGATGGAGTGAAGGAGACTGAGAAAGTGGCCAGAGAGATGGAAAAAGAACCCGAGAAAAGCAGGCACTCTGTGGAAAAGGACTGGAAAGTGCCCCTGGGTTTGGAGAGGACCATCCTCGTTGGGGGAACCCAGAGGCAGAAGCCAGGCTGCCGTGGATCTGGGAGCCACTGAGTACTGCAGTTGTAAACTGTTCTGATCACACACCTCATGAGCAATATGAAATCAAGCAAGCGTAAAGTCCACATAAATCTAAGAGCAAAACTAATAAGATTAGAGTTTGCTTCTACCATTTTTTTTACTCATTCTTTTTTTTTTCAATTGAAAGATGGTTGGTGTACAATATGGTATGTTACAGGTGTACAATACAGTGATTCACAATTTTTAAAGGTTTTACTCTATTTATAGTATTATAAAATATTGGCTATATTCCCTATGTTGTACAATGGATCCTTGTAGCTTATTTTATACCTAATAGTTTGTACTTAACCCCTTACCCCTGCATTGCCCCTCCCCCTTCCCTCTCCCCACTGGTAACTGCTAGTTTGTTCTATCCGTGAGTCTGCTTCTTGTTTGTTGTATTCACTAGTTTGATGTATGCTTCTACCATTTTAATTAGGTACAGCAGCCAGTTTGACTTTAATAATCCCTTTAACATTACAGATGTTTTCCAAATCATATAATTCAATTCAGAAAATATGATCATTACTCTGTGTGTATAAATAAAAATACTGTAGCCAAAAAAGTTTCTTCCAAATACCACCTTAAAATTATTTCATATTTTATGTAAAGTAACCAGTAAAGCAGGTCAGAACTACCCAATTACAGCTTTTAAATAAATAGCAAAACACTTTCCTCTGGGTTTTAGAAATAAATGAGAACAAAAAGTTTGGCCTCAATCGTTACTTCAATTTTCCATGTTCACTTTTTTCCCCTAACTCATCAAAAGTGTTTAGGCTTCCTCAGTTAGATAAGATCTGACCCAGTAGAACCAAAGAGTATTTCATAAATTTCTTTCTCTCTGCAGATGCAAAAGGTATTTAAGAAACTTCCAGGATTCAAAGAAATCCATGTGTCAGGATTTAGGTAAGAGAATCGGACTCTTCTCAATTTTTAACTTTCTTTCTCGCTATCCCCTTTTAAAAGCAATGTCATGAGGATTTTAAGGTCACTTTTACCCCAATTGTTTAGCTCCGCCAAATCCTGAAATCTGAATACATTTCAGATGA
Organism: Globicephala melas; assembly: GCF_963455315.2. NCBI lineage: Eukaryota > Metazoa > Chordata > Mammalia > Artiodactyla > Delphinidae > Globicephala > Globicephala melas. The sequence continues at coordinate 12,058,741 of NC_083327.1, read as the reverse complement.
AGGAGTTGTCTAATTAGAACATGACTCTAGGTGATTTTTAAGGAGTAACACAGGAGCCGACCTCCTTCCTTCCTCCGGATTCAGAAACAGGCAAGGACAATGTCATTTACCAAACCTCTTAGGAAAATCCCTCAGCAGAGACAGATCCAGAAAAGTAGCAATTAGTTACCTTGATGTCAATTGCCTGGTTTCCTATCCAGTGCTAAGTACCGTCATTGTTTAAGCAAATCAAGTTGACCCTAGGGAGACAGGGGAAACTAATCAAAAGTGGTACCTATAGGGGTAAGAGAATTGGGCAGACAGGGATGGGGATGGAACTATTAATACCTGTTTTATCACTTTGATGCCTGACCGTACTTTTATACCGTTCTGATGTCTGGTCCATAGTAATGTATTACCATGCAAAATTTATAAAATTGAATATTTAAATAGAAGACATGAAATAAAATAGTGCCACGCTAAAGCAGGGTTCCATCATGTTCCCACAGCTTTCCCATAAGCAGGCCTATATCCAGTAGCATCTCAATATTCCAATGTGGGTTCAGGAGTTTTGGCAAGACTTTTGCATCTTTCTTTTAAGTTCTCACTATTCAAAACATCTACAAGGGGGATCATAATGTGGTATTTTTTTTACTGTGCCACAGGGCATATATCAGCCCTGGTGTGAGCAGAATGAGATCCCTTGCACTGAGGGGGATTTGTAAAACGGGAGGACAGGCCTCTCTCGAAGTTCCTCCTGGCCTGTCACCATCTGTTGTCTTAAAGCAAGAAGGTCCACAGGGTGGGTCCCACATAATCACAAAGAACAGTTGTGTAGGTGGGGGGCTCCGCCCATTTATTTCTCTCGAAGCTATCAGGACCCTCTGATTTGTGTAATTTCAGAGGAAGGACATGTTGAACCATGAAAGTAACAACAGATGAAACCCTTAACATTTACCAAAGCAGACTCATTTTTCTTTATTTCAAGATGCTGCTTCACAGTACTCCATGTGAAATCAGATGGATTAGAGAGAAATAAAAGGTGATAGGAGAATACTCTGCATAGATGCAAGGTCTCCTGGATAGACCACTGCAGTTAAAGAATAAATTTTTAATTTAAACCTGAAGGAAAGGATAGGAACAGTTCTCTTGGTGAATGTTCAAATGCTCATTATCTCCTCTCTTCAAATAAATGAAAAACTAATAATAATTTAAAAAATCTGTTTCAGAAGAAAACCAAAATGTTAGGGGATGAAATTTTGCAAGGTAAATATTTTAAAGTTATTAGATCCTCTGAAACTGCATCTTTCCCGTGTGTTTTTCTCTGTAAGAGTTTATCCTTCTTTCTGTCAAGGATGCTTATAAAGTATATTTGATCGCATTTTCCCAGTGATTTCCATGATGCTACGTAGACTTAGTCTCCCAGAAAACATTTTGACCCCCGAATACAATAAATAATATGCTTATGAGTGTGGCAAACTTTTAATCCTGAAAAACAATGCTCAGAATATTGTAAACTTGTTATGAAGGAAATTGCTTTCTCATGGAGCCAGATCTTCCCACAGAAGACCTAAACTCCCAGGAGTCTCAAGGTACCCTCTTTCTATGAGCTCACTCTTATAAAACCTGATCTACAATTAAACAAATACTTTTATATCAGTGACCTCATTTGATTCCTGTAACACAACTGGGAAGAAGTTAGAACATCTATTATTAACACGGTTATAAGGAGGAACATTAAAGGTTCCACTTTAAATATTGCTTTATCTCTTAAAGCAACTATGAGAAACTATTAACAATCATTCAATCCAGGTGGAGGGTATATTCCTTCACAAACGTGTACACAGCTATCCACAGCAGCTTCATTTGTCTTAGCCAAGAACTGGAAACAACCCGAATAGCCATCAGCAGAGTCATAGATAAACAAATTGTGCTATATTCTTACCACAGACTGCTACTCAGCAAAAGAATGAACTACTGGAATACACAACAACATAGATTCATCTCAGAATAATCATGTGGAGTGAAAGATGCCCCCAAAAAAGGAGTATGATATAATTCCATTTGCTTTTAACTCTCGATAATGCAAACTAGTCTACAGTGAGTGAAGACAGATGAGCTTCTAAACTAAATTCACGTTATGTGCCCAGAGAAGTCCAAAATGTTGTCGCCAGTCTGGTGACCAAATGGCCTTTTTTTCTGGCACAAACAGGTGGTGGCGTGGCAAAACGAGCCCAGGCTATGGTCTTCCAGGCCAGGGTTGGAATCTCGGCTCTGCTACTTTTCCACTGACAGCTTTCCCTCTCTCTGCATCTTCCCTTATCTATAAAATGGTGATCATGTTGTTGAAAAGATTAAATGAAGAAGCATGTGAACTGCCTGCAACAGACCACCCACTCGGTAAACAGGGGTTTGCTTTTCCTGCAACCTGTTGCCTGGTGAATTGTTCCAACCCCTCAAGGCTTACTGATTAAAGCAATTCAAAAAACAGTCAGCAAAACTCCAGTTCCAGCGTCTGGTCTCAGATAAATTACCTTCAGGAATAAACTAAGGGGATGAGAAATCCATTTATAAAATACTTTTTAAAACAACTTCCTGGCACCAGCACCCCACTGAAAACCTAAGATGTATAGGATATATTTGAAGCCTCTGTAAAAGGAATATAAGGAAATCAAAGAGTTTAAGTACCTAAAATCTTTGAACTAAGGCTCAAATCCTAGTAAGAAACATCATAGAATAATGTTTACTTCCTGAGATCCATATGGTTCCCAAAACTTCTATCCAAAGTCTGATGGCTCTGAACCAACATGGGAGACAATGAAACTTTTTTTTGTATGTGATCGATTCATCAAATGTCTCAATAAATTTCATGAAAATTCTTTCTCCCTTGCATGTTCCCGTTGTGTATGATGACTTGAAGACCAAAGAAAGAAAGAGATGGGTAATTTGAACTTTTTTTTTAATGTTTTGAAATATAGTACATTTCCCCCCCACACACACACGTTTCTGTGCTAAACTCTTGCAGATTATTTTTACGTATAAAGTCTGGGATAAGCCAGTGTCTTTTTATTGGTGTCTTATTTAAATGGAAGTATTTGATCAATTGCTCAGTAGTAGAAAAGAACCCTCAAATCAAAATCACTATGTGGAGAAGCAGGTAAACAGTGACCTACCTGATCAGCGAAAGTGTGTTCTATACAACTCAAAAGCTTTTCAAAAGAAAAACATAAAAACACCTATCTGTGATGCAAGTATGCTTCAACAATTTCTTAAATGTCATTTGTGATGGGAAGTTGTCGGCCTGGACGCACACTTGTGCATGCAAGCCGCCTAAGTCTGTAATAAAGCAGAGGAACTAATTTGCCACTTGGTTCCCAGGTCAGTGTGAATGGGAAAAGGGCACACTGTATCTAGCTTGGCTCCTGTAATCGGGGAAATAACCAACCGTAGACTCTGATTGATCGTGTGACCCGAAGAACTGCCGAGAATACACATTATCGGTTCCTGTGGCCTTTAAAACATTTTTGTATCCCTCTGTGTGGATTTATGGCACAAACTAAGAGGTAAAACCTGGTCCTAGAGGACAGAGCTAGAGAGGATCCTATTTCATGTGTACATGAGTAAAGGCGCTGATTCAATAAATATAACAAATACAGTTAATCATGAACTACTTCCCTTTCTCTTTTCTCACATCTTCCAAGATGTTATTTTAAAAGCAACTTGAGGGAAGAAGAGATTATGTTTAATATAGTGTTGTATTTTTTAATTAAAAAATCCTTCTTCAAAAAAGTAGAAAAGAAATAGCCTTGAGAACTGAAGCTTTGACTTGGCTAAAACACGTACATATTGTTGTCCCCCTGCTATATCCTACAAGAGGCTACTTGTAGGAAAAGAAAAAAGACAATTCATCCTTCTTGCTGATTGGCACTTATAAGACCACGAAAACACGGATCAATACCAGCAGCTCTTGACAATTAACTTTTTCACAAAGACCTGAAGTGAAAATGTATGGTCACTTGATCCAGTTAATAGTCTCTCTTCAAGCTGGATTTCAGTCCCATTATACATTCTATTTCAGAGCTGAAATATATGTCAATTCTTTTTCTACCTTTTAAATTTCTGACAAACACTGAAATTAGTTTCAAGTGTGTGATATTCATTAAAAGTCCGTCAGGAAAGAGGTTGAAGCTGTCCTGAAGCTTTGTAGCAACATAGTGATTCTCTTTATAAGGCATGTAACAATGGCTTTGGATGTGATGTGTCCTCTGCGATCTACAGGTCAAGCTCTACAGAGATGCAACTTACAGCCATCTTTCAGAGAGACAAGGCAGAAGCAAAAAGCCCTGCAGGGGACCTCCTGTCTTTTGATTCCAACAAAATTGAAAGTGAAGGAAACCTTCATGGAACGATGGAGGAAGACAAGCAAATGGAAATCTACCCCACAGCTTCAGACCTCAGAAAGCTGATCAGCAAAGCACTGGAGGAAGACCAGTCCTTGGATATGGGGTCAATTCAGTTCACTGATGGTCAGTGGGTGATTTCATAGTTCTGAGTTTATCCTCATCCTGACAGAGAGATGAGGAGGTGTGACTGTCTCCTGGTCACTGTCATTTTAACTTGGGTCCTGTAGAGTCAGTCATTTTGGTGACAGGCCAATCACGGATGGTTATCATTTCTGTCTTTCCTCACTGCCCCCCGGGTCTCATTCAATGAGCCTTTCATGACCACTTCACACCAAAAATAGCTCTAGGGAAGCCAAGAGGCTCAGCTCAGCCCAGCTCGACCACAGTCACCCAGTGGAACCCAGGTGGAGAGAAGAACTCGAGGAGAGTTCTGTTCCCTCATCTGGCACAGCCCAGATTCCCTCATCTAGTAAATGGGTCAGGTTCCAGGTGGCACATTTGAACTAGGATAATTTGAAAAGAGTTTCATAAAGGGACTATTTATAAAGGTTTCCCTAATGCCCAGAGGACTAGGACAGTTCCCCGGGGCTAGAAGCACCAAGGCCCCACTACTACCTCCAGGCCTGAAGGGCTGCCTAATGATCTAAGCCATCCCAAAGACAGGGAGCAAGGAACCACTGACATGGTCCATATAAGTCAACCTCCCATGGCAGGGAGTAGTGGGGAGAGAAGAGTATGGATCTAAAGAAATCAACAGGTAATCAGGCTCACTCAGGGTCCTCAGAGGGGGCCCTGGAGGGACCCAGGAGCCTGGAACTCTTCACCCAGTACTCTTGGCATAATAGATGGGCACTAGAAATGCCATTTTAATGTGACATGGCTTGAAACTGGCATTCTCTGTCAGTTCTGTTTCTGTAGTTTAGAGAGTCAAACTCAACTCTGGAAAACTTTACAAAGATCCCTCGGGATGAGATGTAGGGTGTGTCACTAAAGTTGTCAGTAAACATTAAAATCCTCTTGGTTCACTTTTGAATTTCTAGACAAGGAAAGTTCAGTGAAAACTTCAGACTCATCTCTGAGAGCATCTGGTACTCTGGGTTGGTCTCTTGGTTGAACCCTTTGGGATAATCTGAGAATTGGGCTTCAGGGTGGAAGTAGGACTCGCAAGGACTCACATTCGGTCCTTGGTTCCAGTATTTATTTTAGCCATTTCTTTCTTTGTCAACTTAGTTATATTTTTGTCCCCACTGGCCTAGCCAATCAGTTGGCCTGCTTGGTCCACATGTGTACAACAAAACTAAACACCCTAAAAATCCACCTTAATAACTGTTCATATCCCATAGACTTGCAAGATGCACCCCTTGCATGCATCCTTCAGCAGATCACTCAGATCAATGACCACTAGTGCATCTGATGCTGATTTCTTGATGATTTGTTGTACCACTCCTTAAGAACCGATCATCGCCACATTTCCCAACCTTCACTGTTTTACTGCTCCAACCACAAAAGAAAAAAAGAAAAAGAAACACTCAAACCTTGTGATTTTTCACCCACAGAAATTGTTGGGTCTTTGCCAGGTCTTGATCCTGACACCCAATCGGTGCTGCCCACTCTCCTCGCTGACATCACAAAGGTGAGTTTGTTGTTCTTCTGTTCTTCAAATAGGAACAAAGCCTCGAAATCTTCCATCAGAAAAAGTCAGCTTAAGGACTGAACAGAGCAAGATCCCCTCTGCAATGCTAAATATAATTCTTTTCTGAATCTAAAAAAGAATGAATATATGTATATGTAGAACTGATTCACTTTGCTGTACACCTGAAACTAACACAACATTGTAAAGCAACTACACTCAAGAAAGAAAGAAAGAAAATTCTTTTCTGGTTTTTACAGGCAGTACTTGCTTACCCACTTCCACTATCTGTATTAATAAAATATAATACAACTTGCATTTCAAATATCCTTAACTTCAAAGTTTCCTTCAACATAGTTAGAGCTCTGTTTCAATTAGAGTCAGGAATTGCCATTTTTTGATAAAACAAATACATGTTCGTGAACTGAAAAAATACTTAAAGCAGAATATATTATTTGACTTTCTGAAATAAATATAACATAAAGATACTTTATAAGTTTGTCCTTAAGTCTTAAGGTCTTATCTATATGTTTTATGGGGGGTTTTAAGGATAAATTAATAACTTAGGAAGTAAAAAATAATGAATTCAGTAATAACTTTTGTATTTCATTTAAAGCTATGTTCATTTAATTTATGCCAAAAGTTGTCACTATGGTGTTCATAAATGGAAGTGCTAAGCTTTATTCCCTTTTTAAATAAAAAGATTCATAAGTTTGAATATGATTGACACACGTTGCAAAGTATTTTGGGTATCAGTTAACCCTATACAGGCAGACTCAGCCACGAGATCGTATTTTACTACTGTATCAATGCATGTTTTCCTTTCACGACATGTTTCTGTATCAGAACCTACAACAGAATCCACAATAGATTCAAGTCAACTATGAAATGATTTGCTTAAATTTAAATGAAAAGAAAAAATACAGAGTATAACCCTTCTCATATACAGAGAAATGTCCCTTGTCAACATCTGTCCTAAATTCCTTCTTCAGGTTGCTACTCTGAGTCCGGAACTTCCTCTTGGTCAACCCATGCTGGAGACAGTGGACAGAGCAGGACAGAGTCTACCTGGTGAGTTACTTCCCACAGGGTCTGTGTTGGATGATGACATCCTCTTTGAGGAATCCATCTATGACACTATCTCAAAGACCAGTGATAAAGTCATCCTCCACCCAGGAGAAGGTTTGGTCCCACCACTGTTTCCAATGGAAGAGCTGTCCACTGAACCACCTTCTTCTAAAGAGGTGGTCACCCTCAGCATCTTTCCCTCAGCTCTCATCCCCAGTCCCACAGAGAGCACTGATAGCCCTTTCCTGACGGATCTGGTGAAAGAAGCTGAAACCAAAGCAGCACCAACCGCTGCCCACCCAGAACAGCCATCTCAACTGAGCTTCAAACCTGAGAGTCTGTCAGGACAAGGTGGGTCCTAAGGCCCACGTCCATGACAAGGGGCTATGGCGACAGAGGATTGGGCTCTTACAATCAGTGTTTGTATTCCTATTCTCCATATACAGGCTGACCCCGGATACTGTCTGTTCTGCTATGTGTGTCTCTTTAGTGCCAATTAGCACACGTGTAACTGGTCAATAAGGATGTCAGTAAACATCGAAATCCTCCTAGTTCACTTTTTTATTTTTTTTTTTACTTTTTAATTAAGTAACTTATTTTTTTAAATTGATGTATAGTTGATTTACAATGCTGTGTTAATTTCTGCTGTACAGCAAAGTGATTCAGTTATACATATATATACTTCCTTTCTCATATTCTTTTCCATTGTGGTTTATCACAGGATATTGAATATAGTTCCCTGTGCTCTACAGTAGGACCTTGTTTTTTATCCATTCTATATATACTAGTTTGCATCTGCTAACCCCAAACTCCCAATCCATCCCTCCCTGACCACCCTCCCCCTTGGCAACCACAAGTCTGTTCTATCTGTGAGTCCATTTCTGTTTCATAGACAGTTTCATTTGTGTCATATTTTAGATACCACATATAAGTGATATCATGTATTTGTCTTTGTCTGACTTACTTCACTTAATATGATAATCTCTAAGTCCATCCATGTTGCTGCAAATAGCATTACTTCATTCTTTTTTATAGCTGAGTTGTATTCCATTGTGTATATATACCACATTTTCTTTATCCATTCACCTGTCAATGGACATTTAGGTTGTTTCCATGTCTTGGCTATTGTGAACAGTACTGCTATGAACATAGGGGTAGATGTATGTTTTCAAATTATAGCTTTGTCTGGATATATATACAGGAGTGGGATTGCTGGATCATTTGGTAATTCTATTTTTAGTTTTTGGAGGTTCCTGGTTCACTTCTGAATTTTCAAGAATGTTTACTTTTGAGGCAATAGGGTCAAACTTTCTCACAGTTAAAGAGGAAATCTTTATCAATATATGAAGACCTTATGAAAAAAAAAGTGAATATTCTGCAGAAGAGTCTTTTTTTAGTGCAAGAAGTAGTGGATATAGTGGCTTTAGGCAACTCTGTGCTTCCCACTTTATGCAGCTCCCTGGTGAAACTATAAGCAAAAATGTCTTTAAGGAAGCAATAACCCCAGGATATAAGGCTGATAAGGATGCTCTGTGATTCTAAGTGGAAATGCCAGGGAAGATTTTTTGTGGCTGATATTTTTAATAGAGCTGTTTCTGTTTTAGTCAGGGCTCTTTACAAAATTCTATGGGTTTTGGTGGTCTACCTCATTCCTATTTTCCTCGTGTGAAATCAGTAGGCAACTTTACTGAGTACAAGGTTTTTCACAAAAACATGTATGGCATGATAGCAGAACCACCTATACAGATTATATTTTGTTTACGTGATTACCAGTGACTAAATATTAACCGCATGATACAGTTATCTATTTCTGCATTACAAATCACCCTTCAAGCTAGTGCCTTAACACAACAATTGCTTATTTTGCCCATAAATCTGAAAATTTAGACAGGGATCAGTAGGGACAGCTGTTTTCTGCCCCATGTTGTGACAACTAGAGTGTCTCAACTGGCGTTGAAGATCTTTTCTCAAGAGGGTTCACTCACACAGCTGACAAGTCAGTGGTCAGCCAGAGCTGTTGGCTGGAGGCCTCATTTCTCCACTGTGTAGCCTCTCTGAGGGCTGCTTGAGCTCCCTCTCAGCATGGCAGCTGGGTTCAAGGAGTCATTGTCACAAAAGAAAAAAGTGGAAGGCTCCAGTCTCCTCAGGGCCCAGAAACAGTGTCACTTCCTCACATACTAATGGTTAGGCAGCCATAGCGTCCATCTTGATTAAAGAGGAGGGAACATAGACCTTATCTCTTGATGGAAGAAGTAGCAAAGCATTTATGGCCATCGATAATCAACCACAATTCACAACAACCACTCTTTTGACTTTTAAATCACTTAAAAGTTGGTCACCTTTTGACTTTTAAATCACTTAAAAGTTGGTCACCTTTTGGTGACACGAATGATATTAAATGCTCACTGGATTCCTTTCCTTCATTATGATACCAAAAAACCTTATTATAAGATCAGCATTTGGGGTATATTAATAAAAATGATAGTATATCTATGCTGAAAGTATTATTGTGTTTTCAAAATTGCTTTACTGTTTTCATTTTTTGTATACATTCCTTCCATTCATGAATATACCATAGAACACTAAAGCTGGAAGGACTCTTAGACATACTCTAGTTAAGCTGTATGTTTCACAGGTAAGAAAACCAAGGCTAGAGGTGGGAAGTTCCTTGCTCAAGGTCACACTGCGTAGCTGGTGGCAAAGCCAAGACCATCATTCAAGTTTCTTCCACCTATTACACTATGTGTGGCTTAGTAGCCCCATCATTTTAAAAAAAATATAGTGCCCCAAACTTGTTTTCTCTCAACCCACAGCCTCTTCTTTCTCTATTTCACTGCCTTGTCATTTTCTTTAATAGTCTAGCATTCTGAGTCTTCACAATCTCGCCTTCTAATCACCACAGTTTTCACACGGTTTCACACGTTACAGGGACACAATTTTCACACAAATCACAGATCGTTTTTCAATTGAGCAGCCTCCGTTCCATCTTTATTTTACTACACCGCTGGCACAGGGCTTCTATTGACACTCCCTTCTTTATACTCCATTTAGCTTCTGCAAGATGAGTCATTCTTGGTTCTTAGGTTTTTCTTAATAATTTGTTTATTAAAATCCTGCCTCATTCCCCAAAAAAGGTGATGATGGTTTACAGACTTGTGTGAAATACAATAAGATTTTATTTTAAAGAACTGAAAGAAAAATGGAAGAAAAGATGAAACAAAGATAGGTCAGATGACTCTTGGAGTAATGAAAATGTTTAGGAACTAGATACAGGTGGTGGTTACACAACGTTGTGAATTTTCCTAACACAATTACTGAATCATTCACTTTTTTTGAGGTCATCAGATGTTTATAACTAATAAATAATTTTAGAATAACAGAATTAAGGCAATATTGAACTGAATATTGCCATCACTCCTTTTTTATATTTGGCATTTTACGATTTAAACCATTTACTTTAAAACGTCTAATATTATGTTATGTTTCACCGTAATAATATTTTTTAAAAAATCAAATGACTCCATAGGGAAAATTGTTTAGAAAGTAAATATCAGAACATTATTTCTTTGCTTAGGTGGTTCATGAATTTGGCTTTGAGCTTCTCAGCAGACTGTGCAGTGAGGACAATGCAATTTGTCACATGATTTGGAACCTGCATGCTTAGAGCATGGTAATTGCTTAGGAGAAAAATATTCCTCCTATGAGTCCTCCTAAGAAGGAGCATCTGGGTTACGGTGAACCACGTCTGTCTGCCTCAGCCTCCCCTACAGCATCAACTCGGCGTCAGGTGTTTCCTAGAAGGCCCTCCCTGGAGACGCATAACGAATGCCTGAACCCAGTTCATTACAGTGGTTCCATGAGGGACAGGTGCTGACCGTCTGCCTTAACTCAAGGATTGATTTTAGAGTATCCAGAGGCATGACCATGCGGTATAACCTTCAGTCAATGCCCCATAAATAAAAATGACCCTCATAACTGAGCTTTTGATTAGTATTGACCAAGAAGCGCTATATTTGTTGGCCTGGGCTTAGACAGCAAATATGCTATGTTGCCAATGAAAGGCAGATCCATACGTTTTCATAATCAGCCCAGCCAGGGATAGAAGGGACATATCTCAATGACCAATGAAGACCCCCACTAGGAAACATCCCTGATAAAAAGGCATCCCACTCATATATGTAGAAAGGGGAAGGAAAACAAAAAGCAGCTCTCGGCAGGATCAAGGCTTCCCTCCCTCAAAAATTTCTGGGTCTCTCCGCAGCACAGGTAGATGACACCCAGGACTCCAAAGCTCTGCACCTCGGTATCACTGAGATAATTCTAGCCTGGAAAATTTTTAAGGTTAGTGTCACCAAAGGCCCACTAAGCCATTAAAATCTCAGTCAAGTACTCATAGAAATCTCTCAGCGTAAGTAGTCTAAGGTAGTGGTTAATCCCCTGAGATAAAGTACTTGCAAAACGTGCCTCTAGAACACTAAATGAATTGGTGTCTATCTGGTCTCGAATTCTGAGGTCTTCTATTTTTATTTTTTTAGGTTAGTTGATCCCATTCTTTCTTGCAGAGCCAGTTATCTGTTAAGATTATTCCTATTTCATAGAAATGAGTCATAAACCTATAGGACAAACTCAACATTCTGTTCTCCACATAACATGCATCCAACTCGTTCAAAAGTGGTATATCATTAGGATAGAAATTTTGTGTGGTTTGATTTGGTTTGGTTCACACGTGCGTAGGCAGCAATACATTTTCCTTTTCGTTCATTAGAATGATGATCTGACCTGCCAAAAAAGAAGCTCTTTAGTGTTCTCCCTCCCAAATTAGTTTCTCACTTCCTAGACATTCCATTTAAGATGTAAGCCAGATCTCTCAATAAATTGCAATATGTGAAACGGTGAAAAAGCAAACTTTAGGCAGAGCTATTCTGCTATTGGACATTGTTTTGCCTTTAATTCCCTGCATTAATCTGGATTCTCCAGAGAAACAGAACCAACAGGAGATTAGAGATAGAGATTAGAGATAGAGATAGAGATGATAGAGATAGAGATATAGAGATAGAGATAGAGATAGAGAGATAGAGATAGAGATATAGAGATAGAGATAGATTCACTATAAGGAATTGGCTCCCATGCTTATGGAGGCTGAGACATCCCAGGGCTGCAGTCAGCGAGCTGGGGACCCAGGAGCATCAGTGGTGTAAGTCCCAGTCTGAGTCCAAGTCCAAAAGCAAAAGAAGATCAGTGTTCCAGCTCAAAGACAGGCAGAGAGAGTGAATTCCACCTTACTTCGCCTTTTGTCTTATTCAGGCTTCCAGCAGATTGGATGAGGCCCACCCACGTTAGGGAGGAGTCTGCTTTACTCAGTCTACCAATTCAGATCTTAATCTCATCCTGAGACACCCTCACAGACACACGCAGAATAGTGTTTACCCAAATATCTGGGCATCCCATGGCCCAGTCCAATTAGCCATCACATCCCCCATCTAGGCAATAGGTTAAAACACCACACGTTTCTGACTTTCCTTAATCTGGCCTCAGCCTTTGACTCCATTGAAAGGAATCAGTGATATGAGCTAAACTGAATGAACCCATTAGAGAACCTGGGTCCTCATATTCCTTGAGGTCAAGGACTCGGTCTGTCTCTACTCATTGCATCATCTTCAGTGTCAAGCCAGATGCGTGGAACATCTAGACAGGCAATTAATATATATTAAATGAGTTAAAGGAGTAAATGAACACATTTATAGCATAATATCTCCATGAAAGTAAGAGTTGATGGGTTAATTTGATTATTTCCCTTTTTGCGCTACCTAAAAATGCAGCTCAGAGAGAGCCAATGAAGTGGTACAGAAACAGTGGTCAGCTATCTATTCTGGCCATTGTGCTCACCATTGCCGTAATATGTCATCCATAGTCATGCCTTTGTGGCTTTGCACGAATTATTCTCTCTTGTGCTTATAATACCCATCCATCTTTCTAGCCTGATGACCTCCTACTCATACTTTAAGTTCCAGCCAACATGCCACCTCCTCTGTGAAGCCTTTCCCAACTGCTGCCTGAAAAGACTCATAATTACCATTTTTCGCTGACTCTAAAACAAGAAAGTATATATACGTCCATCAGGCATTTACCACTCAGTATTGAAATAATTGGTATGCATCTCTGGGGTCCCTCCAAGACTGACTTCCTGAAGTGAAAGAATGTATTCTTATCCTTTTTAAAAAATCTCCTGCACTGAGCACAGTGTGTGGCACGTGCTTGGGGGTTCATAACTATTTGTTACTGTTGTCAACTTTACTGGGTCCATCAGTGTTTCTGGTGTCAGACGGTAAACTCCTGGAGGATATATCTCTCTGTGTATCGGTCCTCATGCATCTCCAGAGACAGCCTCACGTGAAGGGTGATATTCCTCATTGGTAAATACTTTTGTCAAAATGAGCGTGCTGAACAACTTTCATTAGCTCCACCGCATGGGATGTGTTAATACCACAAGGATTCATGTGGAGACATGAAGTGGAGGAAATATACAAGAAGCCACTCTCCCAGCCAAAACATTTTACTTCCTAACTCTCAACCACAAGAGCCTGGCCAAGGTGTTATTTAATTTGCTCCACTTCAAGATGAAAAGATAATAATTAAGACTTGGTAAGATTTGTAAGAAAAACTCAGCTGAACTTTACACCACTAAGGTCAACATGTTTGCCTCTTCTTCCTTGTATTTCTAAATTGAGGACCAAACAGTGAATTTTCCCAGCAGGAATATGCCACTAATAAAAATAGTTCGGAGGTCCATGGGGAAAATCTCATCTCAAAGAAGGAAGGGACGGCCATTCAACAGGGGCTTGCAATTATGCTCCATCCCTAGATACCATCTTCACAACGCCCAGAGAAAACTGAAACGTGAAGGCCTTCCAACTCTCAAATTGGATCAAAGCTGAGATAGTGCTGTCCTCCAAATTTTATATTTGGGAATTTGCCCCAAATTGTGGCAATTGCCAAGAAAATGTGTTTTCTGACTTTCTGCCCCCAGTTGAACTGATCTGATGCCCTCTCCCTGCTGCAGCGCTATTCAACCCTCATTCTCTCAAACCTCTCCTCCATGACCACCCTTTTTCCAGCTCTTCCCAATTCCGTCCTCAAGTTATGATCCAATGTTTTATGCGGAGTAGTGGTCCCTGTAATCTCTTTTCAACATTTTAATGAACAGAAACATCGAGTTTTATGAGCCTGTTAAGAACATTGAAGGGGTCTTAAGCTTGGGAATGACACAGCAAATCTGAGTTTAAATAGATCTTCTGACTGCGTTGTGAGGAATTGGCTGGAGGTGGGCAAAAGCAAGCCATCAGTTAGAAGAGTGTTAACAGCAATCCGTGCTGGAAATGTGGATGGCCTGGACTTGGGTGATAGAAGGGGAGTTGGACAAAAATGAACTGACTTGAGTGGTAGTTAAGAGGTAAAACCATTATGAAGAATTCTGAAGCCATGAATGGCTTCGGCAAGAAAGCTTGGCCTGATTATGAGCAGCGTCTGTTACGGGCTCAATAGTGGGTGGTGGTGATCTATGTGTCTGCAACGTCTGTACTATATGCAAGTAAGCTGGTCTGGGTCACACTCCCAGATGTCCAAATATGGTCTTCCTGTTGCCACTTTATGGTCATACGACCAGTGAGCACATTCCAGGAGATGCCAGCCCTAGCTTGTTCGCAGACCCTTGACATGGCCACTTTCATCCAATTTTGTTGGTTCATATTTACATAATGAGGAAGGTTGATAAGTATCTATTATTAGCAACGCTTCTGATTGATCTCTCGAGTATTTTACAGTGAGGAGAAAAGAAGAGGTTGATAAATCCAGAAAACTGTGCCACATAACTAGGTCAACATAATGATTTTAAGGACTTGACCCATGCAACTGTGAAGGCTAGCAAGTTCAAAATCTGCAAGGTAGGCTGGCAGACCAGAGACCCAGGGAGGACTCTGCTGACAGAATTTCCATTTCCTCTGGGGAGGTCAGGTTTCTTTTTTTGTTCATTGAGGCCTTCAACCGATGAGGCCCTCCCACACTATAGAAGGTAATTTGTTTTACACAAAGTCAACTGATTTAAATGTTATTTTCATCTAAAAAATACTTTCACGGAAGCAGCTAGAATAATGTTTGACCAAATATCTGGGTATCATGGCCTAACTAACATCAAATTAACCATAATAGTGTGTCTTGAATGAGCATAGTAGGTAAAAAAAAAAGAGAGTGCTTTATACATTAGGTCAGCAGGAAAAGATGCAAAGCCAGGACTAGAATGGGCAGAATCAGGTCATAATTGGACAATTCATCTGGCACAGAGAGAAAGCAGGGCTGCCTGATGGAATGCCCTTAGTCATAATGTGAAGGTGTGTTTGTCATCAGTGATAATAGGTGGTCAGCATTTGTGGAGTTGGAAGGAGCCCACGGTAGAAAAGGGGGCAGGAAATACACAGTAGACAGAACATTGTGCAGAAGAAAGCCACGGAGAGAGAGGCACCAGGGTGACATGGGCGAGGCAGTCAAAGTGACATCTAGCCAATCCCATAGTCACCCGTTCCCACCCGTATCACTTCTCGAGCCACTGGGACATGGCATATTCATAGCTACAGGATTGCTGTCTCGTGTCCTCTTACCTTGACCCACACGAGGTAACATCACAATGAGGGTGGGAAGGCAAATATTTCTGACTCTCTTTTGCCCATTTTTACAGAGAGTATAAGGCACCAGTTGTGCAAATGGTCTGAGGCCAGTGAGCAACCAGGAGCTGACAAGGTCATCTCTGAGACTGTGGGGAAGGAATGTCACCTTGGGTCCTGCTGTGAAGACTCGGGGAGTTTACAATACGATCCGCTTTGTAATCAAAGAAGCACCTCTTGCATTGAGGGAAAGTGACATTTTAGCAGTCCTTAAGGTAGAAATAGCAAGAGCATTTACAAGGGAATTCTATCCATTTACATGGATAGAAACTCCCATGAATTCCTTTAGTTTTTAAGTTTTAAGAAGATGAATCTGCATTCCTAAAGGCATCAGGAAATAACAAGTTGCATGCAGTGGTCAGTTTCTAGAAGGAAGTCCACACAGGCAACTGAGCAAACCAGTCATTGTCATACACTTCTGCTCAAAGAGACAGGTCACATCATTCATCTGACCTTAAAAATGTGTCAGGAAAATGGGAACTTTGTCTTTAGATTCTATAATCTCAGAGAAAATTTAATGTTTTTTGACCACTGAGTAAACCAAAAGATAAGACGATTTTCAATTTCTTCTGTCTCTATTTTTTTTTTTGCTTGGCAATGAATGAGATGGAAAAATAACAACTCTCCCGTGCTACGTGGCAAGTTCTCTGTATTGTCAACTTAGGTAAAATCCTTGCCAGAGCACGTGTCTTAGCTTTATTCTATTTGGAATGTTGAAACAAGTGCTAATCCACAGAATTTTAATAAAATGTTCACAAAATGTCATCCAAAGACAGCATTTACAAAACTTACCCAACTTCATTTATAGATGGAACGAATGAAAGCATTTGAAGACAGGTAAATGAATACCTCTATGTGTATTTGTTTGTTTGCTTTGAATGAGCACGTTTAGAATTTAGGAAAATGTATCTCTCCATACTGTTCTCCATAGTGGCTGTACCAATTCACATTCCCACCAGCAGTGCAGGAGTGTTCCCTTTTCTCCACATCCTCTCCAACATTTATTGTTTCTAGATTTTTTGATGATGGCCATTCTGACCGGTGTGAGATGATATCTCATTGTAGTTTTGATTTGCATTTCTCTAATGATTAATGATGTTGAGCATTCTTTCATGTGTTTGTTGGCAGTCTGTATATCCACTAATACTTTTGTATATCTTGCTAGATATTCATGTATATGGGGGGGGGGGCAGAAAACTGTAAATTTCTAAGCCTGGACCTAACTCCTGCTAAAGTAAAACTTTATTAAAAGGTAAAATCATTACTCTCATACAAATATAAAATGAACATAAGTCAAAGATTATATTTAGCAAATTACTAATAAGGAAACAAGTAAGATGTTATGACCAGTTTGAAGGAGAATTCAAACAACACAATCAGCAATTAAAAATGAGGAAATAAATTTACAAGTTTATGCAAAACTGGCCAATAGCCACACGGAAATAGTCAATTATATCCCACCTGATGAAAACCCTTTGTCTTTCATGGACAAGAATAATTTGCATTACTCTAAGTATACTACAACTAAAAGATTGCAAAAATGGTAAAAGGCACAGACCCGTATAGATCAGAAAACCCAGAAAGTGCACTAGGTAAGACACTTAAGTCCTTTACATTCTTTCCTGACACTTCTTTTTTTATATAAGTATAACTTGCAAAATGTATTTTGCAAAATTTAATTTAACCTGAGCTTTCTGCAAATTCAGCCAATGTGTATAATAAACTTTACGAAGTGTTAGCCACCAATTCAGGAAATCACTACTTCTCTTATGACAGTAGTGATCATTGTGTTTATGTGGCCAATACAACATCTGAATCTGTCTGCCATTGTAGCTGTGGAATCCACAATGATGTTTATAGATGTTTACATATAAGTACATATAGGAATCTAACTGCTTTATTATGTCTTATGGTGCTATAATGCCTTTTGAATTACATATTGTGCTATTATAAATTATTTTCCTTTTATTTCTCCTTTATGTTACAGTTTTTTTAACTTTTTATTTTATATTGGAGTATAGTTGATTAACAATGTTGTGTTAGTTTCAGGTGTACAGCAAAGTGATTCAGTTTTACGTATACATTTATCTATTCTTTTTCAAATTCTTTTCCCATTTAGGTTGTTACATAATATTGAGCAGAGTTTCCTGTGCTGTACAGTAGGTCCTTGTTGGTTATCCATTTTAAATATAGCAGTGTGTACATGTCAATCCCAACCTCCCAATCTATCCCTTCCCCCCACCCTTCCCCCCTGTTTATGTTACAGTTTGAACAATGCATTGACTTTTTTGAAAGTGTGTATTTGCTTGGTTATATTCTTGATGAAGCTCATTCAGGATCATAAGGGGGCATTACCAAATATTTGTTAGAAAAAGGGGTACTGAATTGGTTGGGTTGGGGACACCTAGCATGGAAGTCGCCTACGGCAACCTAGATTAGGTAAATACAATTCAGAGCGGCAACGCTGAGGATAGAAACCACGTTCCTAAATGCACAAGCTACGTCAGTCTCTCAGTCCTTCCTTCTACTCATTCCTCCCCTTCTTCCCACCATAAACACAAACACACACCCTGTTCTAAAAGCTTCCCTGTAAATAGACTGGCATCTAACGTCCCCATTGCAGATTAGAATACTGATATTATACACACACACACACACACACACACACACACACACACTGGAATATTACCCAGCCACAAAAAAGAAGGAAATAATGCCATTTGCAGCAATATGGATGGACCTAGAGATTATCATACTAAGTGAAGTAAGTCAGACAAAGACAAGTATCATATGATATCGCTTATAGGTGGAATCTAAAAACAAAAACAAAAACAAATGAATGTATTTACAAAACGAAAATAGACCCACAGACATAGAAAACAAACTTATGGTTACCAAAGGGGAAGAGGAAGGAGGGATAAATTAGGAGTTTGGGATTAACATATACACACTACTATATATAAAATAGATAACCAACAAGGATCTACTGTATAGCACAGGGAACTATACTCAATATTTTGTAATAACCTATGAAGGAAAAGAATCCGAAAAAGAATATATATAAGAATTTATATATTTATATATATACACACACACATATATATAACTGAATCACTTTGCTGTACACCTGAAACTAACACAACATTGTAAATCAGCTATGCTTCAATAGGGAATTCCCTGGTGGTCCAGTGGTTAGGACTCGGTGCTTTCTCTGCCAAAGCCCAGGTTCAATCCCTGGTTAGGGAGCTAAGATCCCACAAGCCACACAGCGTGGCCAAAAAAAAAAAAAAAAAGTATACCGCAATTAAAAAAAATTTTTTTTTAATTTTTAATAAAAAAAAAGAATATCCTAAACCAAAGCCAGATCCTTTGTGGTATTCTGATTAAAGCCAGAGTTAGAGACTGGGAGACTTAAATCCTGCAATGCCCAGTCTTTAAGGGGTTCTATGTGGATTGGTTATCTGTCTCTGCGTATAAAGTGACTCTACAACTTGGTGGCTGACAGCAACAATAAACATTTATTGTCTCTCCACTGGGAGAGGTTGGAAATCTATGTAAAAATTTAGCTGGTTGGTTCAGGCTCAGAGTCGCACATGAGGTTGCAGTCAAGACGTCAACTGAGGCTATAATCTTAAGACTTGACAGGGGCTGGTCTTCCAAGATGACTCACACATCTTGCAAACTGGCCTCAAGAAGGCCTCAGTTCTTCCTCATACAAGCATCTCCACATGGCTGCTTGAGTGTCCTCACAACATGGCAACTGATTCCCTCCAGAGCAATTGATTCAAGGGAACGAGGTGGAAGAAGTAATATGTTGTATGACCTAACCTCAGAATCATGCATCATCGTTTGTATAGCATGCTATGGAAGTCAGCCTCTACAGCGTGGGAGGGGACACCACAGGGATATTAAAAACAGGAAGTAAGGCTCATCAGTGACCCTATCAGAGGCTACCATACCCTGTAATGTGTTGTGGGTCTTCCACAGTCCAAAATGCACACTATATGTAATATTAATCTTTATCATTCTCTCAGGTACATTATTATTAGTAGAGAGATAAATATATTGATTATTTCACTTTGCAAGTCAAAGCTGGAAAAACACCACCTTTTCCATAATCTTGGAATAAATGATTCAGAAACCATTCAGAATTGAACTATAACCATGCTATTAAAAGCTACAATATCACTGCACGTCAAATCCATGTCACTTTACTTCATTTGTCCCAAAATACTCATTTCTTCAGTGAAGGCAAATTTTATTGTCACCAACAAACCAGGGATAGATGTTCTCTTTTTCCAAGTCGTACAATTTTCTCCTAGAGGGCTGATTCTAAACTGAAAGCTATTAGAAATTATGTTACAATGAAGAGAGGAAGTAATCAGGTGTGACTCAGAGCTCTGTAGTTTTTATATTATATGAGGCAAGGTTTAAGTCTAATAAGATATCACAGATTAGGCATTTTTGTTTAATGGGGGAAAAGTATAATAAACTAAACTGGAAAGAAATGTGCCTTGTTTGATGATTTGTTAAAATACACTGACATCCACAGCTCATTCTGATAATGACCTCTGGTCAGGGGACCCTCATCTTTGTAGCCTCTCTTAATTACTCACTTTAATCACTTAAGAAAACAAAATTAGATATTTCAAAGACATCAAGTAGTGAGTGCAGAGTGTAAAAATCAGGTGAAAACTTATGGCTTAAAGTAACTGAAGATTTTTTTAAAATATCCCTTGTACAGTACCTAGAACATAACAGGTGCCAAATAAATATTAGTTTCCTCCCATCTCATCCTCAATCCTGCCTCTCAAGGTTCTTTTTGTTTTTAATTTATTTTGTTGAAGTATTGGTAATTTACAACCTTGTGTTAATTTCTGCTATACAGCAAAGTGATTCAGTTATATATATCTATATATTGTTTTTCATATTCTTTTCCATTATGGTTTATAACAGGATATTGAATATAGTTCCCTGTGCTATACACTAGGACCTGTTGTTTATCTGTTCTATATATAATAGTTTGCATCTACTAGTCCCAAACTCCCAATGCATCCCTCTCCCTGCCTCTCAAGAGTCTAAGACTAGATTTTGAGGCCATAACCCCATAGAAACATCAAACTAAAATATATTGTAAGAAACTACAGTGAAGTCCTCCACTCCACGGTGTAGGAATTAAGTTTCTTAACAATTTCAGTTTTAATCCAAATGTTATTTTAATGTTAACGGTAACAACGATTTGGAGTAAAATATTTTTACTTCTGTGGTGGCTCTCTGCTTAAGACTTACTTAATAAGTAGATACATGCGAAATTTCATATCTACCTCAGTTTACCAAGGAGCTATTTTTTTATCTGAAGTTTGCAAAAATCTAAAATAACATCTATAAGAAAAATTTTTTAACTGTATATGTCTGTAAATGTATTTTATGTAATGTGTATTTCTATATTTCATGGTGCACAAAAATATAATATTGGAGATTTCCAAAAAATTGTGTATAATTATGTTAGACTAAACAATAGACTTTTAAAAATAGTAATTACTGTTACTTTTAAATCATACATGCTCATTATTTAAAATGCTAAAGGAGGAAGAAAATTACCAAAAAGAGAAAATAAAATAATATTAAAACTGTGCTACTCAGAAATAACTAAGTATTTAATCTATTTTTCCAGTTATCTCTCAATACATTTTAAAAGACAGGCTACATAGAAAGGCTTTTACAAACATGGAATTTTTCTGGAATGCCACTCAAATAAAATGGACTGCATTTAATATTACTTGACTTCACCATAAGAAAATGAAACAAATAAAACTCAAGAAATTGCTGAATTTCAGATAAATATTTCCTTAATTTATTTTTTTAAACCTCTTTACTGGAGTATAATTGCTTTACAATGTTGTGTTAATTTCTGCCCTATAACAAAGTGAATCAGCTATACATATGCATATGTCCCCATATCCCCTCCCTCTTGCGCCTCCCTCCCACCCTCCTTATCCCACCCCTCTAGGTGGTCACAAAGCACTGAGCTGATCTCCCTGTGTTATGCAGCTGCTTCCCACTAGCTATCTATTTTACATTTGGTAGTGTATATATGTCCATGCTGCTCTCTCACTTCGTCCCAGCTTACCCTTCCCCCTCCCCATGTCCTCAAGTCCGTTCTCTACATCTGTGTCTTTATTCCTATCCTGCCCCCAGGTTCATCAGAACGATTTTTTTTAGATTCCATATATATGTGTCAGCATGTCGCATTTGTTTTTCTCTTTCTGACTTACTTCACTCTGTATGACAGGCTCTAGGTCCATCCGCCTCACTACAAATAACTCAATTTCATTTCTTTTTATGGCTGAGTAATATTCCATTGTATATATGTGCCACGTCTTCTTTTTCCATTCCTCTGTTGATGGACATTTACGTTGCTTCCATATCCTGGCTACTGTAAATAGTGTTGAAAGGAACATTGTGGTATATGTCTCTTCTTAATTATGGTTTTCTCAGGGTAAATGCCCAGTTGTGGGATTGCTGGGTCATATGGTTGTTCTATTTTTAGTTTTTTAAGGAACCTCCATACTGTTCTCCATAGTGGCTGTATCAATTTACATTCCCACGAACAGTGCAAAAGGGTTCCCTTTTCTCCACACCCTCTCCAGCATTTATTGTTTGTAGATTTTTTGATGATGGCCATTCTGACCGGTGTGAGGTGATACCTCATTGCAGTTTTGATTTGCATTTCTCAATGATTAGTGATGTTGAGCATCCTTTCATGTGTTTGTTGGCAGTCTGTATATCTTCTTGGGAGGAATGCCTATTTAATTCTTCTGCCCATTTTTGCATTTGGTTGTTTATCTGATATTGAGCTACTTGTATATTTTGGAGATTAATCCTATGTGGTTTCATTTGTAAATATTTTCTCTCATTCTGAAGGTTGTCTTTTCATCTTGCTTATGGTTTTCTTTGCTGTGCAAAAGATTTTAAGTTTCATTAGGTCCCATTTGTTTATTTTTGGTTTTATTTCCATTTCTCTAAGAGGTGGGTCAAAAAGGATCTTGCTGTGATTTATGTTATAGAGTCTTCTGCCTATGTTTTCCTCTCAGAGTTTTATACTATCTGGCCTTATATTTAGGTCTTTAATCCATTTGGAGTTTATTTTTGTGTATGGCATTAGGAAGTGTTCTAATTTCATTCTTTTACATGTAGCTGTCCAGTTTTCCCAACACCACTTATTGAAGAGGCTGTCTTTTCTCCATTGTATATTCTTGCCTCCTTTGTCATACATTAGGTGACCATAAGTGTGTGGGTTTATCTCTGGGCTTTCTTTCCTGTTCTATTGATCTATAGTTCTGTTTTTGTGCCAGTACCATACTGTCTTGATTACTGTAGCTTTGTAGTATAGTATGAAATCAGGGAGCCTGATTCCTCCAGCTCCGTTTTTCCTTCTCAAGATTGCTTGGGCTATTAGGAGTCTTTTGTGTGTCCATACAAATTGTAAAATATTTTGTTCTACTTCTGTGAAAAATGCCATTGGTAGTTTGATAGGGATTGCAGTGAATCTGTAGATTGCTTTGGGTAGTACAGTCATTTTCACAATGTTGATTCTTCCAATCCAAGAACATGGTATATCTCTCCATCTGTTTGTATCATCTTTAATTTCTTCCATCAGTGTCTTATAGTTTTCTGCATACAGGTCTTTTTCTCCTTAGGTAGGTTTATTACTAGGTATTTTATTCTTTTTGTTGCAATGGGAGTGTTTCCTTAATTTCTCTTTCAGATTTTTTGTTGTTCATGTATAGGAATGCAAGAGATTTCTGTGCATTAATTTTGTTTCCTGCTACTTTACCAAATTCATTGATTAGCTCTAGTAGTTTTCTGGTGGCATCTTTAGGATTCTCTATGTATAGTATCATGTCATCTGCAAACAGGGACTGCTTTACTTCTTCTTTCCCGATTTGGATTCCTTTTATTTCTTTTTCTTCTCTGATTGCCATGGCTAAAATTTCCAAAACTATGTTGCATAATAGTGGTGAGGGTGGACAACATTGTCTTTAACCTGATCTTAGAGGAAATGGTTTCCGTTTTTCACCCTTGAGAATGATGTTGGCTGTGGGTTTGTCATATATGGCCTTTATTAAGTTGAGGTAGATTCCCTCTATGCCCACTTTCTGGAGAGTGTTTATCATAAATTGGTGTTGAATTTTGTCAAAAGCTTTCTCTGCATCTTTTGAGATGATCATATGGTTTTTCTCCTTCAATTTGTTAATAAGGTTTATCACATTGATTGATTTGTGTATATTGAAGAATCCTTGCATTCCTGGAATAAACCTGCAGCTCACACCCATCTCTGGAGCTCGCTTAGGTGGTGCTCTGCCTTCTGTGGGCACACAGAGCAGGAATCCCCTCTTCTCACACACCATAAAACAATGGTCTCTTGTCTCTCTGACAGGTCCAGACTTTTTCCCAGACTCCCTCCCAGCTAGCTAGCTAGCCAGTGGCACACTAGCTGTCTTCACACAGCCAACCCCAGTCCTCTCCCTGGGGTCTGACCTCTGAGGCCCAAGCCTCAGCTCCCAGCCCCCACTCGCCCCAGCAGGTGAGTAGACAAGCCTCTCAGGCTGGTAAGTGCTGGTCAGCACCGATCCTCTGTGCGGGAATCTCTCTGCTTTGCCCTCCGCACCCCTGTTGCTGTGCTCTCCTCTGTGGCTCCAAAGCTTCCCTCCTGCACAGCCCCCATCCCTGCCAGTGAAAGGTATTCCTAGTGTGTGGAAACTTTTCGTCCTTCACAGCTCCTTCCCAGAGGTGCAGGTCCCATCCCTATTCTTTTGTCTCCATTTTTTCTTTTTTCTTTTGCCCTACCCAGGTACGTGGGGAGTTTCTTGCCTTTTGGGAAGTCTGAGGTCTTCTGCCAGCATTCAGTAGGTGTTCTGTACGAGCTGTTCCACATGTAGATCTATTTTTGATGTATTTGTGGGGAGGAAGGTGATCTTCAAGTCTTACTCCTCCGCCATCTTGAGGGTCTCCCTCTTCCTTACTTTATGAGATACTCATTCTTAAAAGATCCCTAAAGGCTAAGAATAAGATTACCTAAAATATTAATTTGGAGTCATTTCATTTACACTGTATGTACCAACATTGGGCAGCATTTTTGATGTACTGTCATAAAAGGTAAGACTATCAGAACACCCATAGTCCAGCCATCTTCACTCTCCCACATCCCAAGTTTTGATAACTAGATGAGTATATTACACTGTCAAGGTTTATAAATTTAAAATTGATTCTGCGGCCACAACTCCCATGGCTTCCTGGACAGATTTCCATATTTAAATGGATTTAAGGCTCAATCTCAAACCTTCTATCATAGCTTCTGTATTCCTGAGTTCTCTGTTTTGATGTATCTTTTAGTTGGCTGGACTGTATCATCAGATAATTGCTTCAGGAAGGGTATCAAAGCTCCTGAGGGTTTGGCTACTAAAAGAAGAGCTACTTCTCTATTCACAGCACTTCTAATATCAAATGTGTAGGGAGTTTTCCTATATCAACCAATTCTCGACTCTCCAGACATCAACTGTGTGTCCTACAACTCAATTATGACACTAAACACCTGGAGTTGATGCAGAGCCCACAGATAAAGAGCTCAGATCCACAAGACTGCCCCCTACTGTAGATACCAAAGTCCCAGGCTGTCACTTGTACTTCTGATCAACCAGCTAAAAACTGGCTTCCCAACTTTTATGGCTGCCATCAGAGGGACTGATTCCCAAATCACCCAGCTCTGGCAGCCAATGGAGCTCAGCATTCACAGTCCCCCAGAACCACAGAAGACAAAAGAGGCAATTTTAAATGGGTACCAAGCACTTCCTGTGGCCTTCCCCTGGGGTTCAGCACAGAGGGAGCCGGCATACACACACAGCTCCCAATTTCTCCCTGGAACGGGTTTGACGGCATACTTTTCCAGCTGTTGCTCAAGGTTCAGAAATTTAAGAGCTCTGTGTCAGGAACTGGAGGCTGAGGCAAATATATATTTCTTATTGTATCCCAGCTACTTACTACCTGTAACTTTCAAATGTGAAGGACAACTTGACTTTTGGAGTTTCTTCTTCTGCCATTTTCACTGATGCCCTTCTCTACTATTCTTAGAACTGCATTTGAATATTCAGTTGTCTCAGAATAAAACGTTTAATACTTCTAAAGCCATATCATTGAAGTATTCTGACAAATACAGCATTTTGCTACCTCACACTTCCCCACTGTGCAGTCCCACTTACCA
The DNA here is from genome assembly GCF_963455315.2 of Globicephala melas. Taxonomy (NCBI): domain Eukaryota; kingdom Metazoa; phylum Chordata; class Mammalia; order Artiodactyla; family Delphinidae; genus Globicephala; species Globicephala melas. Next base: position 12,032,686 of record NC_083327.1, on the reverse strand, counting down.
AAAGTACTCCCTTTTAACTCAGCTATTTCTTCTGGCATTTATTCTTGCCATATTCTTAAATAATATACATCTTTTGACTCATCTGTTTTATACATTATGTACTGACTTCCTATTATTGCAAATAAGGATTTAAGTTTCTTACAACACCCTTCCCTATCAATATGGTAATAACTATTATTGAATCAATATTCAATGTTTCCATTATGTATTTACAGATGAACTATTTGCTCTAAATATGTTTACTTTCTGTTTTCCTGGAATTAATGTTTTCTTTGATTTTTTTATTTGCTTAATGTTCTTTGTACTTATTGCCAATTCTTTTCAAATTTTGCATTGAAATTTCCAGTAGAATTTTCCACATCAGGTAACTTATCACTTCCAATTTTCAAAGACCTTCTCTTTCTCCTGGACTACTACTCTCTAGGCCTTTTGGACAGCTGTCACCTGGGATTTCCATTTTCTGTCATCCTTAAAATTTCCTTGGCCTTTCTCCTGAGTTGGATTCCCTGATCCCTAGATCTCAGGCCCCTCTGAGTTCACTCTCTTGTTTTATGGAGCACATCCATTAGTAGTTTTCTCAAGTTAAAAAAAAAAAATTGGTACAATGGCAGTGGGCTTGGTGATACAAGCATCGCATGTACTTAGTTTCCTTTTACACCTCGAGTACCCATCTCTCTGAGATGGGGATTTCCCTTCACCTTCTTCCTGGAGATTTCCCTAACTTTTCTTCAGTACCCCATGTCTTCCTATTTCTTGGTTTACCCTATCATTTTAGGTAAACACATCCTAAGAAAGGGTGCCCAAGAGGAATTTTTTGAGACTTTATGTGTTTAAAAATATCTTTAGTCACCCTCACTCTCAACTGAGAGTATAGAACTTTATTTTGACCATGCTGCCCTCACAGCCAGCTGTTCCTGGAGCAATACAGGCACCCTTCTTTCTCTGGCTTTCTCATTTGCATTTGCTGCATGGCTAAACTCTCTCACCTCCTTCAGGTCTTGCTCAAATATTGCATTCTCAATGACCACCGTATAAAATTGCAAACCCAGCATTCCCACCTTCTTTCCTGCTTCATGTTACTTCATTAGCTCTTATCACCACCTGGTATAGAATATATTTCCCTTTGCTTATTTTGTTTATTTTCTGTCTTCCTCCACTAGATAGTAACCTTCTTGGGGCCAGAAACCTTTATCTGTTTTGTTCACTGATGTACCCCTGCACCTGGAACAGTGTCTGGCACATAGTAGGCCATCAATATCTATTTGCTGAATGAATGAATAGTAAACACATATGTTCTATTTCTATAATATGCCAAAAAGAAGATGACTTTTTTGTTGTGATAAATAAGAATGGATTTGTTTGATAGAGAATTAAGAACTTGCTGGTCACATCACTTGAAGATCTAGAGGAGACTGTGGAATCTTTGTTTTTAGGTTTTTAAACATAAACCAGGTGACCACCAGATGTTTATGATTAGTGGGTACATGTAGATGTGTGACCCTTTCCAGCAGCATTTAGAACGATCTTTCATCTGCACTTGCCTCACACGTCTCTGTGCCTTCCTCTGGCTACTAGTGGGGCTCCTGGCTGCCCCCACTGAGCCCATCCTCACCTGTTACTGGCTTATCCCACTTTGGGCTTCAGCTGGACCTGAGTTCAACCACTCTGGTTTGGAGCATTTCATCTGTGGCCTTTGTTTGCGGGAAGATCTCCTGCCCAGAAAGTGACCAAAATAGCCTTTTCCTTTACACCCAGCAGCTGGGCTTCTACCAGCGGCCCCCTGGGCACACATACATATAAACATACCTCATGCCCTCATGAGAACTCTACGCATGCTCTAACATGACAGCTAAAAAGTCAAGTTATCTGGAGTCTGTTTTGCATACCTCATGATGAAATAAATGGCCTTGGGTTTTCGTGCTTGCCTTCTCCATTGCAGTGTAAAAACTTAGGGTTAGGATGGCCTTTGTTGCTGGCATGTCTTTTGCATAAGAATCTGATGAATAATTATTTTAAATACATTTATAAGTGGTGGTAATGTCTGGATGAAATTTTGTTTCAAAAGAATTGACTATAGCCTTAGTAGTTTCCATATCAAGCTGAGAGACTGTGAGGGGTCTGTTAAAATCACACTTAAATAGGGCTGCTAGATTCAGCAAAGAAAAATACAAGATAACCAGTTAAATTTGAATTTCAGATAAACAACAAATAACGTTTTAGTATAAGTACGTTCCAGTGGAAATCCTGTATTTTATCTAACAATGTACATTTAAATAGCCAACGGTTCTATCAGTGAAATAACTTGGTTGGGTTTATTGTGAATGTGAATGATTAATGTTAAGATGCCACAGGGACTTCCCTGGTGGTCCAGTGGTAAAGAATCTGCCTTCCAATGCAGGGGACGCAGGTTTGATCCCTGATCGGGGAGCTAAGTGCCCCCCACATGCTGCAGGGCAACTAAGCCCACGCACCATAACTACTGAGCTCGTGAGCCTGAACAAGAGATCTCGTGTGCTGCAACTAAGACCCGACACAGCCAAAAAATTAAAAAAAATTTTTAAAAAGATGCCACAAAGGTTAAGAGTTAGAAATTCTTGCTTGCTGGTTGATGACATAATGCAACAGACTGTTTTAATCTGACTAAAATCTCTCTACTGAGAAAGGTATGAGTAATGAGATTCTGGCCTGGAGCAGAAAGAAGACACCTGTCATTGTGCTTCTTCCCTGACCCTGACCATCTGGAAGAGCGCTGAGGAGCTCAGATTCAAATGCATTTTCCCCCAGCACAAAGTCAAATCAAACCACTGATAGTACTTGAAGCCTTCAACTTATTTATCCCAGATCTTTCCAAGGATGTCTTAGTCAGCTTGAGCTGCTATAACAGAACGTCATAGACTGGGTGGCTTAAATGACAGAAATTTCTTCCTCACAGTTCTGGAGGCTGGGAAGTCCAAGGTCAAATTGCTGGATGATTCAATTCCTGGTGAGGGGCTTTTTCTGGTTAGCACACAGATGCCTTCTTTCTGTATCCTCACATGGCAGAGAGAGAGAGAGATCATCTCTCTTATGTCTCTTTTTATTTATAAAGGCACTAATCCCATTCATGAGGGCTCCACCCTCCTGATCTAATTACCTCCCAAAGACCCTACCTCCAAATACTGTCACATTGGAGATGAGGATTTCAACATATAAATTTTGGGAGAATGCAAACATTCAGTCCATGGCAATAGAGATTTGAATAAAACTACAAGTGTATATCTAGAAAGATCTTGGATGTTACAAAACATCATTTCTGATAGTTGAGTGAATTATGGGTAGACACACCCAGGCATCCTCCCCAGGTGGAAGAAAAGGGCGTGCTTCTCTGAAATCTGGTTAAATTCTCCACAGACAGGTTTTATTTTAAGAAACTAATAAAAGTAATATGATTCTACCTTTCAGAGCTGTTTATTACTTGGATTTTCAGTTTGGGTGATTGCACTCTAGTAAATTAGCTGACTGAGAGTTCAAAGATTATATCCGCATCCAGACAGTCCATTCATCATGCTTAGCATTTGGACTTTAACACAGCTTTCCCACATATTTGCCAAAATGCCACCAAAGTATTCACAGAAAGCTCCCTCTTTTGATCTACCTAATGCCTTAAATATTATCTATCAGTGGCTCTAGGTTTAGGTTTATTGGAATATTTTAATAACCCACCAATATCTTTATCTGAAAGCTTCATATAACCACTTTCTTAGTTCATAAATACTTATTGATTTTAATTTTGCACCAAAAAGGGAATGGACTTCAGTAGTTCAATATGTACTTACTCAAGAAAGCAATGCAAAGTGGTGGTATCATCAAGGTATAATCATGTAGGAATGAAAAAAACCTTTAAATATTACCCAATATTTAGTTGTATGGCCAATACAAAGTTCAATTATATGTGTAACCCACATCTTCACGGTCTCCATATCATTTTGCAAATAGGCAAGTTATTCAGTCAGATTATCCAATTTTGGAAAAGCATAATTTAAATTTTAATTGATGAAACTACCAAAATGTGATAAGCTGAGATCCCCCCAAAAATCCAATTACATAAAATTCAGGTTTGCATGATTGGAAGGTGAATAAAACTCCAGGCCAAAAGAGCACAGCTAATTGTCTGGGAAGTCCAGATGGGGATGTGGGATCCAAGTCTACCCCAAAGCCATCTGTGGTGTGCCACCACCTGCTGACCTAGTCCTTTTTGACCACCTGGTCCCTAGATGTGCTGTGTCTCACTGGGCAGTAAGTAATTCCTGTAATTCTAGGCAATTGGTGCTCTTTTAGTCTCGCATATCCAGAAGTATTGGGCCTGAATAAAATGGTTATAGAGACCCACCCTCTGTCTCCCTAGGTGTGGACACAGGGCTGCCTGCCCTTTCTGTACCAATTTGTCTTTTTTGTTTTTTGGCCGTGCCATGTGGCTTGCGGGATCTTAGTTCCCTGACCAGGGACTGAACCCGTGCCCTCATTGGTGAAAGCACGGGGTCCTAACCACTGGACCACCAGGGAATTACCACCAATTTGCTTTTTAAAATATGATACTAAGTATGGTAATTATTTCACTACGTAAGTTAAAACATGCTGTACATCTTAACTTTATGCAGTGAGGTATGTCAATATCTCAATAAAACTGGAATAAAATCGAAGAAATTTAAAAATAAATATAAAAAATATGACATTAAGATAGTCAAATGTTATTTTTCCAAAAGTAATTTTAACTTTGGATTTTCTTTTTTGCTTTCTGTTCTTTGCGGGGATGCTTGGACATAATGAATTGCTCTCAGGAGTTTCCTCCATGGACAGTTCTTGGTCTCCACCTGCTGTGGCCTCCACCTCCCTATCAGAAACTCGACCTTTTTTTACTGCATCGAGCATCTTTTCTCAGACTGATCAAAGTGCCACAGACATAATTTCCCTTGATCAGACAGTACTAATCCCACAGCTAACCATCCCCACCGATGATTATTCTGCCATCAGCCAATTGGCTCAGGAAATTTCACATTCACCTGCATCTTCAGAAGACAGCAGGTTGAGTATCAGCAGTCAAGATACAGTCGGAGACTTAGACGGAACGGATCTCGCCAGCACTCACGCATCCTCTGAGGTACTGGGATTCAGTGGGTATGTTTCCACCCTGGATCATTTCTTGGAGAACATCACTCCTGGCCCAGCTTTGCAGTACATCACCACCAGCGCCATGACCATCGCTGCCAGGGGCCGAGAGCTGGTGGTGTTCTTCAGTCTGCGTGTGGCCAACGTGCCCTTCTCCACTGACCTGTTCAACAAGAGCTCACTGGAGTACCAAGCTCTGGAGCAGCGATTCACACAACTGGTGAGTGGACACCACATACAGCTATCTGTGTGTCTCCTTTCTTTTTTTTTTTTTTTTTTTTTGCTATTATTTTATAATATAATCCCTGGCTGTCTTGAGCAATGCAAGGTGGAAGAGACAAGCCTCTGAGATAGCTGTTGCCGACGGCATTCAGCTAGAGCGTTGAGATGGATTCAGATCCAATGGGCCACTGCCGCCCAGCGTCCTGGGAACAAACTTATTTTTAAGAGCTTTTCATTATAGTTCCTCCCGATTTAGTTCTCCCAGGAATAATACATAACCACTCACGGACTGAACTTGGAATTTATAAACAATATGAGCGGACTTTCCCTAAGTTATAATACCACATGCTGTTTTCCAGCCATCTGAATAAAGGGTTCAAGGCTAGAAAAGTCCAGCACAAGTGAGGCCAAGAGTTCAAGTGTAAGAATTCTTTTTTTTTTTAGTTCCCCTTCAATTCTCATAAAACTAAAAAAAAAAAAAAACTGACTAAATGGCTTAGCATCCCAAGCCCTAACAAAGAAAGTGAGAAGACAATCATGGTGGCATATAACCCTGATTTATGAAACACCCCCCAAACTCACATGTACTAGAAATACATGCACAGTGAAAACTGCTGAACTATGAACCTCTACACAGTCACGGCTAATGAAATTCAAGTACACAAGGCATAGCACAAAGATTACAGAATTTTTGAAAATAAGAGGAAAAATATTTGTAAGCTACATATAAGTTAAATCATTAGCAAATTAAAACCACATAAACACCAATGCTTCAGGTGAACTTTAAAGTAAGACTTTGTGCTATTCCCCCCTCCCCCAAATGAGGTGAGTAGATATTGGGACAATCTCAAGGAACAGAGTCCCAGGGCACCGAACCCAGATGTATTAACTAGGGTACATGCTGGGCTGCCATAATGAAAAGATCAAGAATACAGTAACTTAAATAGAGTACAAGTGTATTTTTCTTCCACTGGGTGGGTGTGACAGCTCTGCTCTATGACGTCATCCAGGGACTCACAATCCCTTCATCTTATAACTCTGCCAACCCCAAGGGTGTTTCCTCACTCATGCAGCCAAAGCTGGGTCGCCAGTACATCCCTGTTTCCACTGTGAGAAGGGGAAAGAGAGGAAGCCCAGGGCAAGCAATTTCCTAAGCAAGTGATGCCAAAGTTGCCCACATCTCTTACACTCATATTCCATTGGTGGGAACTGGTCATGTGACCACAGCTTGCTGCAAGAGAGGCTGGGAAATGTGGTCTCTAGCTGGGCAGCCTCTTTCCCGTGAAGAAGAGGAGAATGATTTGGGAGAAGGGAGCAGCTAGTTGTCTGCACACTAGCTGAGGACAGGGAATTCCCACCAGGGGCCAAAGCAATGTTAAGACATAGAGAATGAGCCTAGTCAAAGTAGGTGGGAGAAAACAGGAGAGAGCGGTTCCACACTTTGTATAAAATTTCATTTTATTTTCACAATGACCTTGTGCGGGGGGGCGGTTACTGGAAGGGGTACCAACATGTGGGTCTGGGTCAGTGTCAAAATTCTGGTGGGGTGGGGACAGGGGCAAAGGAAAAGCAGGTCTAGGCCAAGCCTGGGAGATTGTAGTTTGCATCTGTGCCCTCTCTGGGTTCGTGGGTGTTGGTTCATGAAGGAGAGGGCTCACTTTCAAGGCCGGAAAAAAAGCAGACATCGCTGAGTTTCAGACATTTCTGAAAAGTGATCTCAAGGACGGTCGTGGGGACCTCCCTGGTGGCCCAGTGGTTAAGACTGTGCGCTTCCACTTCAGGAGGCACAGGTTCCCTGGTCGGGGAACTGAGATCCCACATGCCATGCAGCACAGCCAAAAAAAAAGGATGGCTGTGGCTTACAAGAGACAGGTGTGGGCATCATTTTGAGATTATTAAATTATAACTTGGGAAAGGTCCTTAGGGAACAACTTTTCTTCTCCCTCATAATTCAGGTGAGAGCACTGAGGTACTACAGTAGTTAATGGCTTGATGAGGTCACACCGCTGGCTAGCAACAGTCACAGGACTGACACCTAGTCTTCTGACAGCCAAGTTCTCTGCTCTTTCCATTTCACCACATTTGTGTTGATATGAAGCATCCTGCACAGACAGACGAGCTGATGTTTCAGCTGTTTATTTCAATACGTCATTTCAAATTGGTTGCTTCCAAATGGATGTCCTATTGACCAGGCATAGGTCAGTCTGCTCCTGGGCTCAGTTTGGAACACGTTTTTATTTACTTGGATTTTTTTTTTAAATAACTGAACCTGGCATCCCTTCTTGGCTGATAGTATTGACCTGGATTTTTTTTTCAATCCTCTGTTCTCACAATTCATCATGAAGAAAATCACTGCCCATCCATCTCAGTACCCAGGAAAGTGGAAATATGGGACATAATCACTGCAAATAGATCATTAAATAGTGGTGTTCTGGTCTCATGTTCAATTCAAACACAAACATAAAAAAAAGAACTGAGGGCTTCCCTGGTGGCACAGTGGTTGAGAGTCCGCCTGCCGATGCAGGGGACACGGGTTCGTGCCCCGGTCCGGGAGGATCCCACATGCCGCGGAGCGGCTGGGCCCGTGAGCCATGGCTGCTGAGTCTGCGCGTCCGGAGCCTGTGCTCCGCAACGGGAGAGGCCACAACAGTGAGATGCCCGCGTACCGCAAAAAAAAAAATCAGTGTCAAAAAAGGAACTGAAATTTATGCCTCAGATAATGAAATGTGAGTACAAATGGAAGGAGAAGCATCTGAGCACTTAGAACCCCGTTAAGAGTAAACCCTCTTTTATTTTTGCAGCTGGTTCCATATCTACGATCCAATCTCACAGGTTTTAAGCAACTTGAAATACTTAACTTCAGAAATGGGAGTGTGATCGTGAATAGCAAAATGAAGTTTGCTAACTCAGTGCCATATAACCTGACCAAGGCTGTGCGAGGGGTCTTGGAGGATTTTCGTTCTGCGGCCGCACAGCAGCTCGATCTGGAAATAGATAGCTACTCTCTCGATGTGGAACCAGGTAAAAGAATCCAACCCAGAAAAGTGTGGGGGTGTTTTGGTTTTGTTTGCTTAGGCATGCAGTTCAACGTTGAGGCCACAAGAATCAGTTTAAAACTGCACTTGACAGAATAACTTTTCAGAAGCTATGAATCAACGTGGTAGAAAGGTAGGGTCCTAAGACATGCAGGTTAAAGTTTTCCTACATCCAAAGAGCAAGTATACCTCTTGCTTCACAATCTGGGCTCTATAATTTCCCCACAGAACAAAACTTATGCTGTGCTTAAGAGATTTTTTTTTAACATAACCCCCAGACAAGCTAATTTATATCTTGCCGGAAGTCAAAAGCACTTTCTCAGTGAACTGCAACCACCTAAGAAACCTTCCAGTCCTCTTCGTAGCACAATTCGGGATGAAACTGAGACAGTTTCCTGAGGAAAGAAAAATAATCATTAGACCGAAACTCAAACTTGGAAGAAAGCCACTTCACCATCACCCAAGAAGAAAATCCTGTCCCTTCCCATTTGTATACCCTAGATCAGCTTCCACATGTGCAGGTTAAAACAAAGCAGTTAGATGTGAAAAAAACCTTAAAGATACAGGGGCTGAGCCCGAAGCTACAAAATAGCAAACATTTGTTCTGATGATAAAGCATAGTGTACGTACCAATATAACCAGCTATGCCCAAACTGGGAACTGTTTCCACCATTAGCTTCAAAATTCTGTTTTCTAACCAATTGAAGACAATTTTTTAATTCTCTGCATGGCAAGGGGGCAAGGCTCCAAATCTACTGGAAAAGCGACCTTGGAGTCATGTTCAGAACAAACTTCCTAATTGGCTGTGAATTAGTGAGGTGGATAGGTAACATCCTCCCTGGCTTCCTGGGGACTAACAATGAAGGGGTAGGGAAAGGCCTCGGGCAAAATGCAAACAAAAAGGCTCACTTGGGAGACGCTTCCCTTTGATGGAGCAGAGCCTTGAGCAACTTTAAGAAAATTGCCTCCTACCTCAGTAAACAGGATTATTAAAAAGACAGACAGCCTGAAGGCACTGAGCCTGGGAGCGCTTACCTTTGAACACAAGCAGCTAAGCAAGCCCTCCGGACCCCTAAAAAATCAAAGACCTCCTAAATGCTAGTAAGATACCGCCTCTTCCTCTGAAAACTACCAGGGGGTCCCTGCCAGTTAAGATCAGAAGACCAATTCTTTTCAGTCAATTGAAAACAGGAACATATATAGGGAGAACTTAGCATAAGAGGGACAAGGGCCCGACCCCCTCCCTTTTTTCCTCCCCAGGGAGCTGACAGGCTACTTAGAGACCCATCCAACAATAGGAGCCAAGTTGAGGCAGGGGAAAACTGGGCGCCTCTTAGATAGAGGGCAGGAAGCTGGTAATGTATTTGCCAGGGATGTGTAAGGGACCCTGGGGACGCTGGAAGGAAGCACAGCAGAAAACCATGACCTTGGTGGGCTACGGTCCTGAACATGAATCCTGTGTTCTAATGATGCCAAAAACTCTGCCTCTGTGCACCAGTGTGGAATCGAATCTCAGAGACAGGGCTTTGGGTGAAGTAGAAAAGAATAGTTTTATTGCTTTGCCAGGCAAAGGGGGACGCAGCAGGCTCGTGCCCCTCAAAACTGTGTGGCCCAACCTGGTGGGGGGGGGGGATTTGGTGAGGAGTTTTATAGCAATGGTTCAAGGGCAGGGTTGCTCATAAGGATGGGGTGTGTACAGGGCCTGCATTCCTTTAATCTGGCCTCAGGTGGTCTCTTGATGAGTTTCTACAGGTTATCAACTGTGATCTTCCCCAGAAGGAAGAATGCTAACATCTTCCATTGGTTGGGGGTTTCAGTTCTGCAGAAGAGCTGAGAGATATTGTTATGTGTATCCCTTGAGGCGGAACCAGGACCCTGCCCCAAGGCTGCACTATTGTTTCTTGACTATTCCTCCCTTATCTCACCATCCCCTCCCTTCCCTGATTAGCATCTGTTTGAACCTGCCCTTTGGAACTCAGGGAAGGTCATGGAGGCTGGAGTGTATTCCCTACAAACAAGAGAGAGGGGCACAGAAAGACTTCCGTGCCCAGGAGCCCTACAGGGTCCTGTTCAGTTTCACTAACAGCAGGACTCCATCTCCACAACTGGAAAATGGAGGTAGTAAGAGCTGTGAGGATTAACCAACACTTAGCATAACATTCAACACACTGTAGTTGACTAATAAAAGTTAGTGGTTAATATTGTAACATCGTCATTAGCAACTTGACTAATAATCTGTGATCTGAGGAGGGTACCAGTGGGAACAATGACAGTACCACGACAAGGTATTTGTGTGGAGGTTCAACTGAAATTATTTCACTAATTTCTCACAACCAGTTTGGCTATGTAGCTTTTCCTCTAAGAAGCCAATAGCAATAGAAATGAGATGGTGCTAACGTGGGTTCCAGTCCCTACTGGAGCCAAATTTACACTGATTAATGGTAGAGCAAGGGGGGGGCCAGAGAGCGCTGGGCCACCTGGGACATTACCTTACTCTACTTATTTCTTGATACTTGGAGAATTCAGAAAAATCTGAATTTTTAATACGTTGGAACTCATAGAATTATTGAATGACTGGATGGATAGATGGATGAGGTCTGCCAAGAACGGCTGTCGTGAGCCAGCCAGGACATGAGTAATGCCTAAACGAAAGGGTTGGAGGACAGCAGAATTAGAAAGCCAAATATGGATTTTATAAAAGTTAAAAATAAATAGCAAAGAACTTTATGGATTCCTCTATATAAATCAAAACGGATAAATCTAATATCCAAAAGGGCTCCTAGTTATAGTGAGAAGCCACTGTGCCATCTTCCAACGGACAGGGAGCTGGAGAAGGTGGGAGGAGGCAGGGCTTCCTCCCTCGCAGCTGGTTTCGTTATTTCACAAAAGGCAAAGGGAAGATTCACCCATGTAGCCAGCAAGCGGCTGATGATGGATTGAACCTTACCATCTTCTACACGGGTAACCCAAGAGTCAGCATTCATCCACCACGGTGATAACCAGCGAACATATGAAAGTCCCTGCCCAAAGGAACTTGCCCTGTGGCCAAGGGTGGTCACCTTACAATGATGCTGGGATCAAAGCTATGCCTTTTCCCTTCAAAGACCTTCTAATGAGCACTTTCTGATACGCTACTCTTAGTTGCAAATTTCTGTGAGTTTGGGAATCACCAGGGAGGCATCCCATAAAGAAGAAAGCACTGAGTTTTCCTTTAAATCCCATTTCATTGAAGCCTGAGGCCTGAACAGTACAGGGAAAATATGGGGATAGAGATGAATGTAGAGAATTCTGGTCTCCCTGGCTGATCTCAGGCAGTGAGGAGGCCTGTGGTTGTTGGTGGTATGAGGGCTGGGCTGCTGCTGCCGCCACGAAGACAGCCAGCGTCGTTAAAGAAACAATGACTCAGTGACATTTGTTAAAGATGCCAAGGGAGACTTTATTCCGGGGGCCCATCTTGATGGATGTAGGGACCACGGCAATGGAGTCTCACAGTGGAGGAGAGAGATTGGACTCAGCTCTGGGCGCAGCACACGCAAGTGGGAATTTATAGCCAAGGAGCAGAATGGGTCAGTGGGTGGAATATTACTAAGAAGGAACATCAGGGGTGAGAGGGGATTCTGGCTAAAATGACCTAAAAGGATTCTTGCAGAAGCCAGGCCAGGTGATCAGACACCACCTGGGAGAGAGCAGAGGATGAGGAACCTGAGGATCAGGTATATGGAGGGTGGGAGATTCTGGCCAAACCTACTTAACAGCTTTCGTGCTAAAAGTGGACAGTGAAGAGACAAACACAGAAGCCCAAGAGTTGAGGCCGAGTTGGAAATTTTAGGGGAGCCTGAGTTAGGGTCTGGTCAAGGAGAAAAGCTTTGTCAGCACCAGAGCCGGAGAGGCAGGACACCAGCCACAAAAGTTTTGGTGGCAGTGGCCCGAGCTACCTTTGGAGGGTGGCGGCTGCCGAAGAGAGGGAAGTAGCCACCCAAGACAGAGAGGTACTTGGGGACCCACCCAGACACAGACTCACAAATGCTCCCACCTTCGTTCTCACACTATTCACAGCCCTTCCCTGTTCACAGCCTGCTACAACCATTGCTTCTGCACAGAGTTCATTAGTTTCTTACTTCTGTGAATCTGCACATCTCATAAAACTTCTTGAAACGTAAAATGCCGATCATTAAAAAAAAAAAAAACCACCTGTATACTTAGTGTTTCTAGCCTCAGTTCTCCTGTACAATTTTAGTTTGGGGATTTGATTATAGAAGAAATGGGTGTCTGGATTTTAAAACAAATTAAGGGAAAATATGCATATGATATTCAGTAGTTTTCTTCTTATTCCTTTAATCTAGAAGATGACAGCTACTTTGCTTCTAGTTTTTCAGCATAACTGGCTGGTCCAGATTTTCTCCTCATGGTGGTGTATTTAAGTGTAAGCTGTCATGGTGATTGACAGGCAAGCTGATTAAAACATCCTGCTAGTACATGCAACCAGTGCACCCAACTGCTCACGCTGCCTCTCAGGTCCCTGGACCCCAAGGACTTCAGCTTCCTAGAGAACAAGAACTCAAATCCCAATACACGCGGCCTCTGGCTCTGTTGCTGGCATGGTCTTTTCTAGTGTCTAAGGCTCGGTGGAGGCTCAGCAGCGCCCATCCCCCAGCATGTAGTAAGAGAGGTCACAGGGTCAGGGCACCGACCATCAAAATCCCAGATAACACCCGAAGGCCATTTTAGCCAATAGAAGAAGCCTCGCTGATTCGGGTTTGTTCATATAAGTATTTGCTTGAACTTACTGGAGAAAACTCTCCTTGAAATAGGATCCGAAAGGGAAATACTGTACATCCGGAATAAATACCTAGCTTGTCTACGGGAGAGAAGCCCAAGAATCTTTCCTTGGAAAATGGGGAATGTGTCCTATCATTTCAACCTTTTCCCAACCAGGATGGCCAAATACAGCAACACTAAGTTACGGGGTGTCTTACCTCTTTGCACTTTTCTTACCACTTTCTTGGAAGAAACAGACTAAAACTGGGGCTACACAACACTGGAGGGTCTCCCGCCTCAGGTGCAATGTCCCCCAGCCCGGGAGCCGCCAGCCTGCCTCCTCCAAACCCCCAAATGTGAAAAGCATGAATGTCATACGAATAGATAGTGAGCATATGCCACAGTCTTATTTGACTCATTAATAAGGAAATTGTTAGATGACAAATCTGGTTTAAAGAGGATGTGGAAACAGGGATCTTATATAAACAGAGAACAAAAGCAAATGATGAAATCTAAATACAAAACAGAAAATACAACCATTGTATCTTATCCACTTTCTCTACGATAGCTTCTAACTTTATAGAGTTGTAAAAAGCCATAATCAATAGTAAATGGTAGGTCAAACCAAGTTACCTCCTTCTAGGAGTCAGCAAAGTGTTTCTTAAAAGGCCAGACAGTGAATATTTTAGGCCTTACGAGACAAAAGGCAAAATTGAGGATATTATGTTGGTGCCTATATAACCATTTGAAAATGTAAAAATCCAGCTGGCCGGCTGTAAAAATGCAGGCATTTAGCCGGGTCGGCCCACAATGATCCCTGTTTACCAGGCAACTTGTCATCCAGTTTTCTCCTTATTTCCAAATATTGGGGGATTTTTCTTAAACCATCAAAGGTTTCCCAGCCTCTTGCTCTCTCCAGCCCTTCTCTTTGCTGTTACAGAAAAGTCAGACAAGTAAATGACAATGCAAAAATGATGTGGGACTCTGTTCATTCATCCCTTCAGGAAGCACTTAGGGACCGTCTGCCTAGAGCCAGGCGCTATTCTAGACCCCGGACCCAAAGGTGGATGGAGCCCATCTCTGCCCCAAGGAGCAAAAGGTCTAACAAGAGAGACAGAAGTATGTACAAAAAAATCAGAGACTCTCTAAACACTATAGTCGGGATATGAACAGAAATGTTAGGAAGCACAGAGCAGGGAGCAATTCACTCTCCCCAGGTGAGAGAATGTCACCGCAGCCTTCCTAGACAGACAGCCATAGGGGCTGGGCCTTGTAGAATGGTGGTGGGCCCAGGCGAGGGAGGGTAAGGAGGGGCTATTCCAGAAAGGGCAGGAGGAAAACGCAGACATTTCTGGGAGTGGCGGGGTACTTCTTCCACTGTGAGAGCAGCTTTGGGTACTAAGCAAGGAGTAAAGATGCTCAGAATGGAGGGAAGGGAAAGCCAGGCTGAGGCAGTGTTACCCGAAAACTGGGTTCCCCTCTTGATGGGTGTCGAACCAAAAGACACAAGCAGGCCAAAGAGCTGGAGAAGGAGTCATCATTCTGGCAAGAAGCTCTAAAGAGATTTACATCTCAAAGGGGCAGAGGAAGAATTTACAAGTTTTCTAAACTGGCTGCTCTTGATGCCAAAAACTCAGCCTCTGTGCACCGGTGCCGAGTCAAAAGGGGGTCACAGTGGGTTCATGCCCCTCAAAACTGTGTCCCAACCCGCGAGGATTTGGTGAGGAGTTTTATAGCAATAGTTCAAGGGCAGCGTTGCTGATAAGATTAGGGTGTGTTCAGGGCCTGCATTCCTTTAATCTGGTCTCATGTAGTCGCGGCCTCTCACTGTTGTGGCCTCTGGACGCACAGGCTCAGTGGCCACGGCTCAGAGGCCCAGCCGCTCCGCGGCATGTGGGATCTTCCCAGACCGGTGCACGAACCCGCGTCCCCTGCATCGGCAGGCAGACACTCAACCAATGCGCCACCAGGGAAGCCGCCAATGTACTTTCTTGATAAGCTTCTCTTGTTCCTTTAATCTGGCCTCAGGTGGCCTTCTCTGGAATGAAGAATGCTAACATCTTCCATTTGCTGGGGGTTTTAGTTCTGTGAAGATCTCAAAGATATTGTCATGTGTATCCCTTGAAGGGGAACCAGGACCCTGCCCCAAGGCTGTGCTATTGTTTCTTGACAGCTCCTCCCCTGTCTCTGCATTCCCTCCCTTCCCTGATTAGCAACTGTTCCACTCTGCCCTTTGGAACTCAGGGAAGGTCATGGAGGCTAGAGTCTTACCTACAAGAAATGGGGGACACAGAAATATTTCCATGCCCAGGAGCCACAAGGGTCCCACTCAGTTTCACTCTAAGGAAAGGGAGGTTGAAGAAAGAAGCCAGCGTAAAGTTTAGTTGAGCTGAGGGGACTGTTAAAGCCCTCTTGGTCAGAGGATGTAGCATTTCTTTTCTTTGCCCCAGTTTTATTATATTTATAGGCAATGCCCGGACAGACCAATTATTTAGTTCCATTTGCAAAATTTGAAACAAAACCCAATCAAGTGCTTTTCTTTTCTTTTGGCCTAATGTCAGGGTGGAAGAGTGGTTTATGGTAGCAATGCCGGGAGGGGGGGGTTATTATTCCTTTACTACTTTGGGACTAAAGAGAAGAAAGAAGATAGAATCTGAAAACCCTCATGAGATTTCCAGGTGAATTTCACCCCACATTCAGATCAGCATCGAGCCGTCTGGCTGTGTCCTCTAAAGGAGGGTCAGCACTTTGTCAGGCCAGATGGCATCTGCAGAGGCGCAGACAGGTAGGAGAAGCCACACACGCTGTTGGTACTGTGTGCGGTTTGCCTTTCACCTTTTGAAACTCCCTGAATAAATGCATCTCT
Source organism: Globicephala melas (assembly GCF_963455315.2). Lineage (NCBI taxonomy): Eukaryota > Metazoa > Chordata > Mammalia > Artiodactyla > Delphinidae > Globicephala > Globicephala melas. The sequence goes on along the minus strand of NC_083327.1, from coordinate 12,016,660 downwards.
GATATAAAAAGTATAAACCAACGTTAGAACTATCTGATTTATCAACCGAAAAACAATAAATCACGGCTTGCTCAGTATTCTACCGGCACCCGCAGCAACTAGAGTTGTCTTTCATTTAAGCTGCTGTGAAAATTCTTCAGAAGCATGTAGAGCTTTTATGCCAGTTAGGTGTGCAGGTTGAAGATTTCAAACATGCAAACTACATATAACTTATGCTGACTTATTCTCTCCTTGAATTCCTAAAAGTCCTCCTCAAAAACAGGCAGACTCAAGGCTGGTAAATGGTAAAGGTTGAAATTAACTACAGTCTGGCATCCTAGATGCTTCCAGCCAGAATGTGGATCAGCAAACTCATTTTCTCTGCAAAGTGCATCATTTGTAAGATTCGCACTTAGTCACCAGCTCTGAGAAGATGGTAGATGTCACTCATCACAATAATGACAATAAAAATGATAACAGCTACTGTTGATTGACACTATTTTTTAATCTTAATAATTAACTACACAAAGTTATTATTTTCCCCCTATTACACAGTTGGAGAAACTGTTTCCTAAAATTGTAAGTAACTTACCTTTTACTGGTCACAGAGTCACCAAGGGCTGGAGCTGGAATTCAAAGGCAGCTTTGTGTGTTTCCTTCAACTCTACCTACTGCCTCTTTATAAAAAGGAGTCTTATCAGCCCTCCTACTGGGTATACAGAGGCTGTTTAAGCTACTTAGAAAAAGTGACAACACACTTCAGTCTAATTAATCCTAGATGAACTGTTAGGTTCTACATTTCACCAAGTGAAATTTCCTACAATATTTTGTCATATACCAGAATGCCAAAAAAACCCAAAAAATCGTTCTCTCAGAAACAAAAGTCCCAAACTTGCAAATGTCCCCTTTCCATGTACTGGTGATCGGCTCTGCTAGGAGTGCCCCTTCCGAGCTGGGGCAGCCACACGAATCCTCTCTCCAGGAGACTCTCCCCAGCTCCCCCATCCCGTCTCCTAGGTCTCTGGCCAGTCTCCTAGGGTTACATTGCTGCTGCCCCGTGCCCCCCCGGGGTGCCACCACAGGGATTTTCTGTTAATGTCTGCTTCCGTTACCAGCTGGACTGCCACATACCTTTCACCCCTCTCCAGCGTTTCAACCTGTGCCCTCATCTCACACCCGAACCACCCGACGGAGCTTCCTTACGACACTCCCAGAGCCCTTCATCCAACCCCTTAATGCAAACCCTCCACACAAGCCTGGGACTCAGCCCAGCTGCAGGGTCACTTCCCACAGCCCCTGCTGTCAGCCGTCCCCCTCCACATCCTGGGACACACAGGCCCTAAGATCAGTGCACCCAGAACACCTCAGTTTAGCTGATACAAAAATGACTGAGCGAGAATTCTTCAACCCTCTGTCCACGGTAAGACATGTGTGTTTGCCCTGGAAATGTTACTGAGAGCCTCCTATAAAGAGTTTGTGGTGGTTTTCTTGAGAATGGTGGAGAATTGAAATGAAACCCTAAGTTTCTTCATTGCATGCCCCTTCAAGCCAGACAGAAGGCCCATTAATAACTTACTCAATTCCACAAACGTGTGTTAAGCTGCAACCACGTGCATAGTACTATGCTGTGCGTTACGTATCATTGAATAGTTATTCTCACTCTAATCCTACCCTTTGGCAATAAGTCATAAGCAAAATATTTTTGGCCAGTAATAAAATAACAATAAAACAATAAACATGAACTTAAATGTAGATTTTTTTAAGTTCTTTTAATGTAGATTTTTTTTAAGTTCTTTTAATCACTGAATTGCGCAACCGTTCTGGAGCCCGGCTAAAGCTCCGGATGCCTTTGTTCCAGTAGGACACCTAGAATGGGAGATTTCTATTTGAGCTGGAGGAATGTTAGTGATCACCTGCTTTCATTACCCCTTTTTTATAGAAGGGAGAAATGAGACACAAAGAGGCTAACCTGCATTCCCAGGGCCACAGATAATTGCTGAGAACCAGCTCTTCTCGCCCAGGGTGCCTTCCTGGAGGCTTCAGCATTGACAGTAGGGCTGAGCAGGTTCACTCCGCGGCAGGTGCGGCCAAACCCAGAACGTTCTCAGGACTTGGGAAAACAAGCCCGATGGGCCTGTGTGGAAGGTGAGGTTCCCCACACAAACCCCCAGAAGGGCGCCACATTTATTCAATGACGAAGTACTCAGCACCAAGCACTGAATTAAAATGACATTCACGCCGTAAGAAGGGAGCAGGCAGACGACCAGCGCTGCATGAGGATTTCCTGGGCTCTAGACCCTTTGCCTTCATGAATATTAATTTTAAACATTAATATTAATAGAAATCTTTAAAATTATATTTTATGTCTGCGGTGGTATCGAGACAGATATAATGCAGATTGGATTATATTAATTTTTCTTCTGATTTTAAAGAATTTAAAACACGTTCGCGAGCCCCTAAAAATACGGTCGGTGGGCTAGTGCGTCCTGTGCCCTGCAGATTACCATTGATCCGGATGTGTGGGGCTGTCATTCCGTGATGCCCCAAGGAAAGGAATGACACGCCCTCCTCCCCACCAACAAAGCCGGGACCGCAAAGCCTAGGCTGTTCGGGGGTTAGGGGGCCCCAGCTCCCCACTTCTCTCAGACGTGAGGCTGGGTCGCGGCTTCCTCGGAACTCCGGGGCCCTGTCTCTGCCTTCTTGAAATGGGAAAAGATCCAGGAGTTTGCACCACATGCCCCAGCCGGCCAGGCCCGATCTGCCGCGGTGATCACGGCGTCCTAAGGGCTCTACCAGCGGTCCCCCGAAGCTGATTCTGCCACCGCGCCAACTCCAGGCGGACCTCGCCTCCCTCCACCGGTGCGCTCCGCACAGCGGCTTTTAAGCAGACAAAAATCAGTTCGGGCTCTTATCATTTCATCCCCTGAATCTATTCCTACTTCTTTTGCTATTGAGCGCCATCTAGCGATCACTAGGTTTCATCGCATTAAAATGTTAAAGAACAAACAGGAAAAAAAAAAAAAGTCCACAGAAAAGTCCTAACAGGCCCTCAGCCCCGGCCAGACCAAACGAAGCCTGAGTTCCAGCCATACTGAACTGAAATCCTGCCCTAGGACGGGACCCGATTAAAGGCGATGCCTCACTTCCGGTCTAGCACGTGAGTGTTAGGACCGCGCAAGGGAAGGGGATGGTGAAATGGTAAAGAATGATGAAGCAAAGGGCAGAAAGGCAATCAATACTCAGCCCCAAGGATGCGGTACAAGTGACAGGACGATCTGGGGGGAGGGGTGGGTGCAATGAACCGGAGTTAGTGACAGGTGGGCCTGAGACCCTCAGAGCGCTGGCGGGAAACAAGAGTCTATTTTCAGGCATGAGTGCACTTGGGACCAGAAACAGAGGGTTGGCAAAAAGACAGTCTTGGACCATCAGGAACCTATGGATTTATAAGCTGCTTGATGACCTGGATCGTAATCTTTTTTAACTATAACTGTAAAGTGCTTTCAAGTGTCCTCTGCAGGCAGGGGGTATTCATTTAAATGCGTTTTGATCACATGATGTAGGACTGAGAGACCACCTCCCTCAGTCAGCAACTGGGAATACTTTTCAAGACCTTTGAAATGCACACCAAAGACATGATAGAAGCAAATCCAGGGGAGAAACTGACACATAAAATGTGCATGCACTGGAAATCTCAAAATGATCCAAGCCCCACATGGCAGCTCCATTACCGCAAGTCGTGTTCATTGCTGTCACATTTGAACAACAGAAAGAAATGTGGAGCCACTGTCTATCAGACTGTGCTTTCTATAAGGGAAGCTTTCTGCCTCATGAAGGAGCAGTGGCAGATGAGGGTTTTGAGCTTGCTTTAGTTAGGAGATTAAGGTTCAGAGGAAAGCCTTCCTGGACATCTGATTTGTAAACCAATGAGAATGGAGATGCTGGCGAGTTTCGCCTCCCCACTGCTCTCTCCCTCATCCCTATTCACCCCTCCAAGCCCTGAAGGGCCTCCTGGAAACCCCATATTTGAAACCAGTAAAAGATGTCAAAAGCTGAACATGTTAATCTTGGGTCATACTACCTAAAATGGGCTTCAATTTCCTTACCTGGGAAAATGAGGTCAGCACTGCCTACTTTGGAAGATTATTGTGAATATTAATGAAGACACATGTTTCAAGTGCCCAGCAGAGTGCTAAACAAACAGTAACCCTCATTACATGTGCGCTCCCAGTTCATATAGATAATTGCCATTGTTCTCCTGGCGAAGCTGGAGGTTCAGGATCATGATTTCTGAGGCCAAGTCAGGGACAAGGCCTGAAATGAAATGACACCAGTGCTCTGACTATGTTTGGAAACCACGTGGGAAGCCAAGGACCAAGTGCCAGGATGAACCTGGACCTTTCCCACCTGCTGCAAACGAGGAGCTACTAACACAGTCAACTCACTGAGTGCCCTGGGCTGCCTCTACAGAGAGATTGTCCAGTTTGCTCTGCAGAAGAGCTATCCACATGGATTAAGGATAGAATATTAAGTCATTTTGCTAGCAAGCAGTTATGATAAGCCCAGAGGATGTCCCAAATCATACTAGGTGTTTGCTGGGTGTGGTACAGGCTTATAGAGAAACCTCTTGGGAGTACGCACCATCAAAACAATCTATTTAAAGGGGATTTAAGTAAACCCAGGAGGCTAAGGCATCATGAGGCCCTCACTTCCTCAAATCCACACACAACCTGATAGTGACTTGAAAAGATTCTTCTAGAAAATGGCAGCTAATTGTTCTCTTCCTGACCAGCTGCTGATCTCAAGTCTTGTCCTCCCTTTTTCCATGCCACACACCACATTCAGAACAGAGCATCTTAGGTTGTTGCTGCATAATGTTGAGATTATTAATCTTGACCAAATCAAGAGCAAAGTGCAGGAAGTTCAGACCAATTTGTTCTGCGCATGTCCCAGGGAGTTATGTTAAGGAAGAGGCAAATAGTTGTGTGGTCCACTCGTGAATGAGTCCATCATTCTAAGGAGAATGAAGAATGAAAAAGAAAGGAAATAACAACGTAGGGAAAGCTTTGCTTAAGAAACTTCTACTAGTTAAACTTTCATCCATCGTAGAACCATCTCTCCTCTTCTATGGCCCTGCCTCTGCAGAATCAGCCTAAAGCCCAAAGTTGTAGGTGTCCCTCAAAGAATGATATGTAAGTAAAGAGGGTCATTTTTACTTATGAAAATAATTTTTCATACATTTTTAAGGTAATAGGAGGGGACGCAGTAAGAGTTGCCTCACAAATTAATGTAAATATTCGTCTCTTCTGTTACGATTCTAATTAACTGAGATTGCCTTTACAAACCATGGCCAACAGCTCCCCCTGGTACTCTTTCCTTCCCTGGAACCTGTCCTCACACAGTCCACAAGATGGGGGGGCCGGGGGGAAGGGGGAGGACTTGAGCGCAAACAGCCTTGATCTTGGCAACATTCAACCTCACTGAGTCTTGGCTTCCTCATCTGCAAAGTGAGCAAATTAGTGGAGAAGGTCCCCAAAATACCTTCTAGCTCTAAAATTCTGCCTCAAATGTAAGGTTTTAAATATGGATAAAATAAAAATCTAAAGCAATTAGCTGGACTGGAATTCTTAATACTAAAGAGTTTGAAGGGCCAATTTGGTATTTGAATGACTGTCTTAGGACCCAGGAAGACGTACACAGCAAACCAAAACAACTAGGTGACGTGAAGTCTTGTACTGTTCTGTAGGCTGGTCCCAAATAAATGACATGGGAGAAGCAAGTAATCTATAAACTAGGTGCATTTGTTTGTCAAATATAGCCGATTGATGGCCCCCAGATTTGGATAAATTCATTTCTCCAGTGTTGCCTTACTGTGTTCTGTTCAGCTTTACTGGTACATAGACATAGACTACGCCTGGCTGGGCTGAAGGAAATATTGGTAAAACAGAAACATTGGGCTTGCCTGGTGGCGCAGAGGTTGAGAGTCCGCCTGCCGATGCAGGGTTCGTGCCCCGGTCCGGGAAGATCCCACGTGCCGCGGAGCGGCTGGGCCCGTGAGCCATGGCCGCTGAGCCTGCGCGTCCGGAGCCTGTGCTCTGCAACAGGAGAGGCTGCAACAGTGAGAGGCCCGCGTATCGCAAAAAAAAACAGAAACACTTTTTTAAACAGGAAACTCACCTGATTATCACACATTTCCTATTACTCTTCAGAGGGGTAGACTCGGTGCATTCAGTCTGCTTTCCCAGGTAAATCTATTTCTCCACTGCAGAAAGAGGGCAGAGGAGACGCTGACTCTTCCCTTCTGGCCTTTGCTTTCAGGACTGCAGACCTGGCTGTCAAGTTGCTGACAGCTGTTATTTATTAAACCAGGCCCTGGACATGAAACACCTGGGTTGTCAGAGTAAATCTGAGTCATTTTCTAAACAGTGACAAGGACCCCTTCGCATGGCCAGCTTTAGGAACTGTGAGGCAGGGAAACCCGTTCGCATTAGCCAGGCCTGGCTGTCCATATGGACCCTCAAGTTGCAGAGAAATACAACTTTACGTAAAAACGTAGCAGGTCTACTTTGCTGGGAGACCCCAAAGTATGTTTTCAAGGACCTGCTCTCGCCCTCCCTCCGCCTGGGCTCGTCTAGCCAACCCCCTAGCTCTCATTTTCCACCACGAGGGGGCGCTAGATCGGGACAGTGAACACGAGGGTCCGTGGAATTCTCGCCCCACAAGCTGCACCCCACACACCTGCAGGGCTTCTGTGGTCAGTAAACTTGGCAAAGCGGCTGACTCCAGCCTTGCCTCGAAGATGCGCAATAGATATTCGCTTATTAGTGACTCTAAGAGGTTTAAAAGTAAAAAGAGAAGGGGGTGCAGCTGGAGGGAGAGAGAGTCCAGGGGAAAGAGAGAGAAACCGGTTATGTTTATTTCATGCAGCATTTAAAAAAAAAAACTTATTTAGCCACCAAACCTATTTTTAACATAAAACTTACTAAATCCTGCTCAGTTGGAGTTCTGCAAATGTTCCCGCTTGGGAAATACTATACCAGACGATCACGGAAGCAATCCTAATTCTGAAACTTCTAAGCTCTATTTACATATTTTCTAAAGCACAAGTCTGATCACAGCCCTCCCCTGCCCCCAAATCCTCCATGGCTCCCACCTGCCTGTAAGGTCCAAATTCCTTAGCATGACCTTCAAGACCCACCGGAGCTTGGCCTGAACGTACCTCTCCAGTCTCAATTCCCTTCCTCCGTGTGCACGAGTCTCTGCTCTCCTCCATGCTGGGCTTCCCCTGCCCCCTCTTCACATGGCAGTTGCTTTCCCACCTCTGTGCCTCTGCTCATGCTGGGTCCAGTCGGAGTGCCTTTCCTAGTCGTTGCACATCAAATGCAACCCACTTTAGACACACAGTTCAACAGTCCCCTCCCAGATAGCTCTTCTCTAACATACCCTCATAGTGAGAGCCCTTACACTAGACAAGATACTGGGCTTCTTGTGTAGAAACATCTGTGTATATGTCTTATTGTCCCCTAGGGTTCTTGAAAGAGTGGCTTCATACCCGACTGCCTGTCCTCTAGTTCCTATCACATAATAGGTGCTTATTGAAATAATCTGAAGAGTAAATGGCTGATGTGATTCAACAGGAAACCTTCTGGGCGGAAGAGAACAGTGGTCTGGGGACCAGGGGCCTGTTCTGGTTCTGCCATCAGCACGTGGGGACGTGGGCCTTTTGCTTCTCTGCCCGAGAGCTCGGTAGGCTCAGCTCTAGAAAGACAGGGAAGGGGCTGGCAGGGGCCACAGACCTTCCAGAGCTAAATTGTCTGAGATTCTCCTGATTTATACTCCACCTTACAAAGAACTTGAGGCAATCTTACAGAAATAAGAATAGAGTGAAAGAGAACAATTGATGACAAAAGAACAGAGACCTGAGGTCTATTTGAATTTTCCAAAGGAAAGAACCTCTAACATGAGGGCCTTAGGGATCACAAGAGACTAAGAAAAAGAGATTTTTTTAAATCAAGAAATCATCCTGAGTTCTCAAAACTGTCCATAAAAATGACTATTTTATTACTTCTAAGGTATCTCTCATCTTAAATATATAAGATCACCAATTCATCTCTGCAGAAAATGCTTGCCTTTAAAAAAACCTAATGGGGCTTCCCTGGTGGCGCAGTGATTGAGAGTCCGCCTGCCGATGCAGGGGACGCGGGTTCGTGCCCCGGTCCGGGAAGATCCCACATGCCGCGGAGCGGCTGGGCCCGTGAGCCATGGCCGCTGAGCCTGCGCGTCCAGAGCCTCTGCTCCGCAACGGGAGAGGCCACAACAGTGAGAGGCCCGCATACCGCAAAAACAAAAACAAAGTGGGGTGATGGCAAATCTATGTGGTCCCTCATCTCTGACTTCTGCAGGATCCACTGCTCAGGCGTCCCTGCACCAATAAAATCTGCCCTGTTTTTTACAGCTGATCAAGCAGACCCCTGCAAATTCCTGGCCTGTGGCGAATTTGCCCAGTGTGTGAGGAATGAGTGGACCGAGGAAGCCGAGTGTCGCTGCCGAGCGGGGTACCCTGGGCCCTGTGCCTCCGGAGAAGACTGTGACGACACCCCAGGGAAGGGAGCGCCGTGCAGGTGGGTCTAGCACCGCGACACTCAGACCCAAGAATTAGTCACTGAGGCTTCTGAGACACCCATCATTAGCATGAATTCATGCAATCCCGTAAACCCATGGTTCTCAAACTTCAGTGAACACCGGAATCTCTCAGAGAACCTGTGAAAGCACACATGGCTGGGCCCTGCGAGGCTGTTTGTGGTTCGGTAGGTCTGTGCAGGGCCCAGGTACGGCTGCTGCTGGTCCCAGGACCACACTTTGAGAACCATTGGCCCTGAGCCTTTCTGCAGGATTTCATTAAAGCCAGTTAGGGAAGAAAAAAGAGGCTGCATCTGCTTTAAGACAGAACACCACGTGGCCTACTACCTTAATCGGTGTCTATGTGTCTAATATTTGAGTTTTTCCCTGGTTGCAAACACATTAGCTGTCATCATACGAAAGCTGAAAAATATAGAAAGTGACGAGAAGGAAGATTAAAAGCCTGTATAATTCATCACGTTAATTGATGTACTTCTTTACATAGAATTTTCCAAAGCAAAATGGAATTAGACTGGCTTCTTTTAGAGTCAGCTTTTTTTACTTAGAACATTGTCCCATGTCATTAAATATTTTCTGTAGCATCATTTTTTTTTAAATTTATTTTTGGCTGTGTTGGGTCTTCGTTGCTGTGCACGGGCTTTCTCTAGTTACGGCGAGCGGGGGCTACTCTTTGTTGCGGTGCGTGGGCTTCTCATCCTGATGGCTTCTCTTGTTGCAGAGCACAGGCTCTAGGCACGCAGGTTTCAGTAGTTGTGGCACACAGGCTCAGTAGTTGTGGCTCATGGGCTTAGTTGCTCCACGGCATGTGGGATCTTCCCAGACCAGGGCTCGAACCCGTGTCCCCTGCATTGGCAGGCGGATTCTCAACCACTGCGCCACCAGGGAAGTCCCTGTAGCATCATTTTTAATGTTTACATGGTAAGCCATTCTCTGGATATGTTATACGTTGAATCAGTCCTTCATTTCTGAAGCTCTTTAGAAGGAGGAAAAGGAAGTAAGATATAATTGGCCTTCTATTCACAAACTAGACTTTAGGGCATAGGTTGCCTTATGAACAAACAGGGAATCCAGTGGGTCCTAATTCTTCTCCAAGTCCTGTGTCACCCAGTGAAGCTCTGCCTGGGGGGCCTCTGTCCTCAGAAGTCTTCTCCCGAGCCTGTCCTGAGCTTCCCCAGTCCTGAGCTTCCAATCACACACTCTTGAACATTTCCTCCGCGAGGATCACCTTGACGCATGTCTTTATTAGATCATCCTGTTTTTGTCACTGTCCTCTTATTCATTCTCGTGGCCGCTGTCCCTAATTTCCCACCAGGGGCACTTGTGGCCAGCTGCTTCCACAATCGACAAGAAACAAGAGAGACTGAGCCCTTTTCTTGATGAAACATACCCTGTTCCTTTAAAGTAGTAACATTTTAAAGACCATTATCCAATAAGAGTTAAGAAGCAATATTCTGGAGTCAGACAAATTGTGATTAAAATGTTGGCTTAGCAATTTACTAATCAGGTGACGTTCAACAAATTTCCTAACTTCTCTAAACCTCCATTTTTTTTCATTGGATAGTGAGATCAATAAAAAACCCCTGTTGGGTTGCTGCAGCAGGTATATGAAATTACATTTATAAAGCTTCTTAACAAATAACATAAAACACAGAGTATCCGTTCAGGTAAGGGAAGATTATGATGATGCTGTCAGTTTTCTCTGAGTTAATCTCAATCCTGACAGAATTCTTTATGGAATTTGACATTCTGGTTCTAAAGTTCCCCTGGAAATAAAAATGTACAAGAGAAAATCTTAAAGTACGATGGTGGGGAGGCTGCTCTATAAGATAGAAATACATAAAATAATAATATTTAAAGCACTAAGATAGACACAGACCTAGACGATAGATCAACAGAACATATATAAGCCCCAAACAAAGCCCTATATATCAAAGAATTTATTTTAACAAGCATTTCAAATCAGTAGGGAAAGTATAGACTTGTCAATAATGATTAGAGTACACCTGGCCTTCCATTTAGAAAAATAAAATATTAGTTTCTTACCACACACAAATCAATTCAAATCAAAGATTGAAACTATGAAAATATCAAGAATTTCTTTTATATTTCTATAAATTAGGCTAAAAAAAGGCTTCCCTAATAAGACCTCAATCCAAGAAGACATTTTCCCCATAGGGGAAAACACACCATAAATAAAATTAACAGATAAACAACAAGGTGAGAGAAAAATATTTACAACTTATAGACAAAGGATGAACATTCATACTAATAAGATCTCCTACACATCAATAAAAGGTGAACATACTAATATTAAAATGAGTAAAGAATATAGAGGCAAGTTCATAGAAGAAATCCAAATGACCCGTGAAACATAGGAAAAGGTATTCAATCTCACGGTAATTAGGGAAATCTAAAAACAATGAGGATATATCATTAGCTACTCATGAGTTTGGCAAGAGGTCAAAAGTATCCAATGTGGGTAACATCAGGGAAAACTACTTCTATCAGGCATTGCTGTTGGGTGTATTAATTGGAAAAACGTGTTTTCAAGAGAAATTTATCAATATCTATAAAATTTTTAATTTGACTCAGATACTCCACTGTGTAAATAATTGTTTAGACAATTATTCCTACAAAAATCATTGCACTTTGCAATGTTCACAGTATCATTGCTTTGAATTATGAAATAATTGCACAGCCCATCAATAGGGGAACAGTTAAGTCCATAGTGTGGTATATTATTCACTGTGGAACATGGCAGTTAAAAGCGGTAATATAGTCTACTGGAACTGCCATAGGAAAAGACCAGGACATTTCATTAAATGAGAAAAGTAAATTTCAGGATAATAGATCCTGTTTACATAATATATCAATAACAAAAATATGTACTTATAAGTATATTAGTTTCAATCGTATTGCATTGCCATGTTGCCAGTTAGAAATCATCAAATATTGACAATGTTGTATGATTCAATCTAATATGTAAGTAAAAGCATAGCAAATATATGGAATAATAAGTATCATTAGCTATCATTCCAGTTAACAATGGAAAGGAGCAGATTTGAGGTCCAAAATTTTAATAGGGCTAATGTGTTTTCTTTGACACTATTTATAATAATGAAAATCATTTCAAACATAGGGGCCAGATTAAGTAAATGATGATAAAAGTGACATGTATAAGGAGGTTTTAATAATATGGAAGTACTTGTTTTAACTACAGCAAGATCACAAGTTTGCTCTCATTGTACACCTCAGATGGGGCAGGGTAGCGGGAGGTCCATTTTTTTTGCCTCTAGAATCGATTCCTATTTCCCTTTTTGAGCCCTTTCTCCACTGGATAGTAGGGGAGGGGGAGATAAGAGAGGGAGAGCTTGGAGTTTAATATAATCCAGTCCAGTTTTTAAGAACTCCATGTGATTAATAGTGCAAGCAATCACTTTAGGCAACTCAATTCCCTTGGTATATTTAGGCTCAAAGGTCCTCTCCCATTCCCCTCTCGTCTCCTAGGTGGTATCTGGATGTATGGCAGAGAGGGGTTGGCCCTCTTTGTCTTACAAGATCCTTTGAAAGGTTTCCATTTCCATGGTCCCCTCACCTGTGATCTCTTAGTCCTGACTCCAGGTTTTTTGTTTTTTGTTTTTTTGGCTGCATTGGGTCTTCCCTCGTTGCTGCGCGGGCTTTCTCTAGTTGTGGCAAGCGGGGGGCTACTCTCCGTTGCGGTGCGCGGGTTTCTCATTGCGGTGGCTTCTCTTGTTGCGGAGCGCGGGCTCTAGGCACGTGGGCTCAGTAGTTGTGGCTCAGCGGCTTAGTTGCTCCTCGGCATGTGGGATCTTCTCGGACCAGGAATTGAACCGTGTCCCCTGCATTGGCAGGTGGATTTTTAACCACTGCGCCACCAGGGAAGTCCCGGCCCCCGGTATTCTTGGAGCCTCCAATTTGCCCAACCAGGGCAAGTAGGAACCCAAAACGCTACCTTAGCTGGTGGTAGGAGGAACAAGGAACTTGTTACTCAACCTCTTCAAACCACGCGTCGCTCCTCACTCTTCTGCCTTCTTCCTATCAAGCACTAGGGCCGGACAGGGTTTCCCTCCTTCCTACAATAATACGCTCCTTCCCCCTTTCCTTGATATTATAATGGACAGAATGTTGAGAGAAAAAAAGAGTTTACTGAGTTTACTGATAAGGGAACATATATCATAAAATATCTCACAAATATTACACCCATTTTATAATGTAAAGTGTGAAAAAGCAAGGTGCAAAATGTTTATACAGTATCGTCAGAAATTATATGTACATAGAAAAGTCTGGAATTGTATACATCAAATTTTAAAATAAACTTTTAAAAAAGTTTTTTTAAAACTGTATGAACAAAATATTATTGCAGAGTTGTTTTCCAGTAACCATAACTCAGAATTTGACTTTAAAAATAACTCCACTTCTTGCAAGATAAAGTTATCACTCATCTTTCCCGTGAGCTTTGTCCATTCCTTCTGAGACCACTGCCTATGAAACAGTAAAGCCAACTGGAAGGCAAAACTCGGGGCAGAGGTGGGCTGGTGCACAAAGCATATCTCCTCCAACTCTAATGGAGGCACCTGCAAAAATACGCTATTTTCATTTGTCCTAATAATTTTAGAACTAAAATAGTAGAAAGCCATAGTTGCGCTTAATGTTGATAAGCCCAGGAAACAGGATATCTTGTGTTTGCTTTCTTTTGCAGGTCACCAGATCAATCTAGAAACCAAGTGTATGAAACTAGTGTTAAAAAGTTCCAAAATCAGCAAAATAACAAGGTAAAATCCCATTTTTATATGTTGGTTTTAATTACTGAATATAAATTTTGAAGGAAATTAAAAACATTTCTGGGCCTGACTCTTAAATAGAGATAAGAAAAAGCAGTTTTCCTTTATTTGCCAAGCTTTTTTATATAGTATTTTCAGAGGGAAAAAGGCATTTCCTGGTACAAGAAGTATAGAGACAGGGGCTGGCATTAACTGAAATGTGTAGACAAAACAATAAAATAACAGAAAAAATCCAAGTATTTTATAATATTCCTAACCTCTTCTTTAAAAATATACATGCAATTTATCAAATGCATTTCAACAACACTGAATTTCTCATAATGATTTATATTCCTGGAACTGGGTAATTATATATATAGACATATATATATATATAAAATATATGTATATGTAATTATCTATATACAGGTATATATATTATATATATACATGTATATGTATATTATGTATGTATATATTCTTATAAAGTATTTTTATTTCAAATAATCAGCTAAAGGAAAAATATGAAGAAACATGATTTGTGAACAATGAGTAACCTCAAAGATTCCTAAAAGTTCATCCTCAGATAAGTGTTCCTTCCAGTGTCCTAGATGTCTCTTTCAAACTATTCGTCCATTCAATCAACTTTTTTGACTAAATTTTATTTTACAAAGGGAAATAACTTAACCAATAAGCAGGTTAAATATAGCCTACGTAGAGCTTTTTAAATAACTTTTGGAAAAATACCTTCGATAACTTTTAGCCTAAAATTACCTAGTTTCAAAAATTATAACTAGTCTTGGATGGTAAAATTGGGTGGTAATCAGCCAGTGTCCACTCTACCTGAGGTCGGTCTCTCTATATAGTGCTAGATGGAAACAATCATGGCAAAGTTTGCAGTTGAAACTAGTCATTACGGTCAACATACACTCCAGAAGGATACTGAGGCCATTACACCAAACGCTAATCATAAGTTCATGTGTCCAAGTGCACACAAGGAATAATGTGTGCCATTTTGACTTCCTGATACAAAGAAAATTGAGAAGACAGAAAAGGTTCAGACTTGGGCCATAAAATGACAATAGGACACAGGATCTGATATTAATAAAATGCCCAGGATGAAGTATACACCAACTGAATCTGGAAGTACCAGGTAGAATTAGGAACCACATTTCAAATGAGGAAGCAGCTTAGAGTAATGATGTCTGCTATGGTTGGAAGGGAACATGTTGACTTTGATTCACAAATTATTTGCCATCCCTGCTTCAAGAGATTGATTCAGTCTGAGAAGATTTAAGAAGAATAGTAGGTTTAAGAATTCTTAGTAGGTTGTAAAGTTAGGAATCTTTCCCACCTTTCAAAGAATGTATCCTAAATGGCAAGCATATTATCTCATCTACCAGCAGAGGTAATATTGGAATGAACCATTGGTTTGACCTTGGGTGACATTTTTTAATCTCTTAAAACTATTTCTCTTCCAGGTAACCAGGAAAAGAAATTCTGAATTACTGACTGTAGGATATGAAGAATTTAACCATCAAGATTGGGAAGGAAATTAAAAACTGAAAATGTACAAATTATCATTTAATCTATCGCAAGAGAGATGGCTTGTTTCTCAAGGAAAATTATATCCACTCTGTCAAAATTCTGAAAACATAGGCAGGCATATCCACTGGTCATCGATATGCAGGCATGTAGTCAACACTGAGACCCAGGACACATCACATTTCAAGTACAGAAGAGTCATGTACTTGAAGACCAATAAATTCTGGAAAAAAAGCAGCTTATTATCAAAATCAAAACCACCACCAGTAAAATGTAGTTTGGTTATTCCTCAGTGATAATCAAGGTGATAGCAAACGAGCTTTGTGTCCAGCTGCCCTTAAAATATTGTTCACAGGTCATTTACAACAAGTGCAAATTATTATTTGGGGGCAGGGGGGTGGGATATACTGGGAAATAAAGCTCTTCATATGTTAGAATGTACATAAAAGATGATTACGTATGCAGGGAGGTGCAGGATGAATGCATATAGTATGTAAATTGTGGTGAGTTTATAGACGCTCCACACTTCAGTGTCTGTAACTCACATGCCCCTTCAGTTCTTAGGCCCACTAGTTTTATACAAAATTCCTGCTTACATGGTGGATAATTTTGTTGCCAATAATTTCTAAGTTGCTCCTTTAAAGAAAAGAACTGGGATATACATACCATAGAAAATCTTACTTTTCTTGTTACTGCATAAAGCTATTTTAAAGAAAGATACTATATTGGGGGGAAAAAAGTGAGGTTGTACTTTGTGACATAACCAATTCCTGTTTCCCACCACGGATGAACTATGTTTTCTTCCAATGTGATACCTTCATTGAATACTCCTTGACACCCACTGTGGTGTGTACACAGGCAGACTGGCATCAAGGTATTCCAGTTCATCCAGTTTTTAATGTGCTATTTAATGAAAAACAAATTCCTCCATATCTCTTTCAAATGCTCGACTATCAAATATACCTTAATTTCAATATGATAAGCACTGTATCTATAGATTTGTAATGTGTTTACTAGAATTATGATGATTTTAAATGAAAAAATCACTCATGTTGGCCTCCCAAATGCATAACTTTCATCCCTATTCCCAGCCCAACTGTCCCCAGAGTGAAGAGCTATGATATAAGGACTTTGTGTATGGTGATAAAGTGCCACAAAGCAAGAATGGTGGCAAGAGGTGTACCTGCTCACTTCCGTATCCTTGGGACTCCCCAGAGGAAAACACTCTTGTTAGAGGCATGACAGGCCAGCCAGTAGCATATGAGAAAAATTCCATGGAGAGAAAATGAAAATCTAATGCTATCACCTCCCCAGAATGTGCCCTCTGTCACCTACATTTCAGTTGTGCTCTAACTGCTGCAGAGAATGTAGCTTTTGAGGAGGAAAGAGAAGGAGGCAAACACTTCATCTTCTGTGGGGAAGGTCCCCTTTGGAAGCAAGTGTCTCTCACTCTTCGGATCACCCACTCTTTGGATTGGTCTTTTCCAACCAACCAGAGAAGAGCTGTTGAGGTTAAGATGGCCTGCATCTGCCTGCACCCAGAAGACCCATCTGGATCAGGGTAGGTTCCACACGAAGTAGCCTATATACACCAGCGGTGTTTGAAGTCCTAGGTACAAGGACTCTTCTTTGGGTCCCCAGTTTTTACATCCTTTGTCACCTCACAAACAAACTGGTAAGGGCCTGAGGAAAGGCAGCCACGATTTGGATTTTCTCTCATCTAGGCAAAGCGGCTCCTGCTTTCTCCCTGGATGGAAAACCTGTAGGAATTTGGGGTCAAAGCTCACGGATGCTTCAATCACCCAGGTTCCTTGCCTGTTCCTCCGCCACCAGGCACAGCATTTCCAGGTCTGGTGACTGGACGAACTTCAGGATTCCAGCCTCTCCAATTTATTCCATTGGAAACAGGAGACAACAAGTGTAACATTTACAACTTTTCTGTTTATAACACCCTGTAACTGTATTAAAAGCACAGGAAGCAAGTTCTACATAGAAGCATTTATTATTTGTATTTCCAGTACATCAGTATTTTAGGAAAGTATCAGATACACATTTTTAGGGAATGAGGAAAAATTCAGTAACAGATGCAATTCGATGAATTTTCAAAAGTGAAAAGAAAATGGCCAACTCATAAACCTATTTGGGGTTTGAAGGTAAGAGTCTGCACAGGTACAAATTAGGATTAAAGATTTTCTTTTCGGTGTGCATTTTTCCCTGATTATCTCTTGAAAAACTTTTTGAAAAGTATATGACAACCAAACTTACTTCACATATTAGGTTAGTCGTGGGGAAGGAAGAATACATTGATTTGACCTGAACTTCACTGTACTCAAAGATCTGGTCCCGGCACGGGTAGGCTCGACCTCATCAAGTATCACCACTTCATCGCTCCGCAGGGTCCACGCACAGAAGGTCTACTGGCCTTCTCCAGCGTGGCGGTGTCATTTCTGTATGCTAAGAATCGATACACCGGGCCTATCTTGGTCCAAGTTTAGTAGGTCCATGGGTTTTGCTCTTACGTTACATACAATTCATTCTACAACTTAGCAAAGATCTAGGAGCGCTTGGTCACCTAAAACGCCGCACTGTTTTCAGCCTGGGGTGTAGCGTCTTCAGGGGTGCACCCCTTTTCTTTCTCTTCCATTCACTCTTCTCTTTCCTTATTGTTACAACCTTCCCCCTTACCTGTCCTTATTCTAATTTTTAGATATTCTCTGTCCTCCCCTCCCTTATTAGTTTATATTCTGGAAGAAATAAAAATGCTCAGTAATTGTTACTGCTGGCAATGCTAAACAGACAAAGGCCATGACATCGGAAGGTGGAGAGTGACAGGAGAGCAACCCTTCATAAACCCCCAGGGGCTACTCAAAGAAGTCTGCTTGTTTTGATTCTTTGTGCTGCACATGAGTGGAGCAAAGGCATTTCTATCTCTTTCATGGCCTAGAATTACATTACCTGAGCTCTCTGGATCTCTGTTTACCTCTTCTGTAAAAGGAGTTAGGTCTACCACTAACACTGTAGTTAATTCACTGATTCATTCAACAATATTTATTCTACTGATTCAGGTACTCTTAAGGTAGTTTAGGTGAAGAAACCAAAGATCTACCTGTTTGGATCCCCTGAGAACCACTGTAATAACCTGTGAGTGAAAATAATCTTTTTAAAAATCCAATTAATAAAACAACAAAATCCTCATTATTCCTTGTGCCTGTGAGTTTCTACTCTCTAAGTTTCCACAAATACCACCTGTGTTCCACTTAAGATGATCTTTTCTTTTGTGATCTGATATGATCTTTTGTTTTGTTGTTTGCAAAACAAAAGGGTTCACCATGTTACTGGAAAGAATGACCTACAGAAAGTCACTAGGAAGCAGAATGTGAGTTACAGTAGAATGTCTTTTGTGTGGGCTTGTGCTCCTAAGTGTACTATTTAGTTCCTCCTCACATAATCCTTTAAGAA
Organism: Globicephala melas; assembly: GCF_963455315.2. Lineage (NCBI taxonomy): Eukaryota > Metazoa > Chordata > Mammalia > Artiodactyla > Delphinidae > Globicephala > Globicephala melas. The sequence continues at coordinate 11,998,259 of NC_083327.1, read as the reverse complement.
GGTGCCGTCTACCCAACTTACAACTAAGAAAACCCACTGTTCTCTTAACATACGTGTGTATTAGAGAAATTTTCTCTCAGTGCCTACCCGTAGCTCACAATACGTACCTCAAGTGTGTTAATGAGATTAGGAATTACACCATCATTGAATGTGAACACATTTTGTTTTCGCAGTTTTAATATTTTATGTACATCTACCTTTGCAAAGCATATACACTAAGGGAGGAACTGGTATTGAGTGAGACAAGCATTGAGAAGAATTAGTTCTTAATGTACAGTGTGCTCGTTTTAACTTCTAATTTTACATCTCAGTTAAAATATAAATGGACGTTTGATTCATACCGTTTTCAACCTAGTGTTTCTGGGTTTGACTGTGAACACTGTAAAGAAGGGGCACCTACATGTTTCGCAACACTCTCTCTGCTGTTTCCCTTAAAGGATGATGGAGGTCCTAAGCTTCTCCAGCAAAGGGGCTTCCGTGTGTGCAGAGTTGTGGTATATAGGTGACTGTAAGTCTAACTGAATTAGGGCAAGTCTCCTGGAGCCACAATTAACTCAGGAGACTACTTAAAACAGATATGCTCTAGGACATGTTCTAGGACAGCTGTGTGACATAATTAGCAACAAAATGGCTTAAGAATGACTATAATTTTATCAGCTATTAAAGTAAAAAATTAAAGACCTGTAACAATGCCTTGCTGTGATATATTTCTGACAAATTCTTCAAAACTTTAAGTTCTCTCATTATGATAATTTAACCTGTGTGATTAGTTTTCCATCAAGTACCTGCATGTATCTAGGACACACGTAAAACTGTTTCTGGAAACAGCGCTAAGGGCACAAGTCATTAAAAATCTATTTGGTTACTAAATTTTCTTCCAGGACTCTACTTGTTACCAGTTAAGAAAAAAGCTTATCATTCACTATCCCGTACAAATAAAAACACCAGTTAAAGGCGAGTGATAAGAAGAGGGAGAACAGGACATTTATTTTCAGTAACCAGACCTTCTGTCACCAAATCACAGGGACCAAATGACCCAAGGGTGGGTGAGTCTATGCAGTAATACAGCCTTAAAAAGATAATCACATTCACATTCTCAACAGTAAAGACAGGACCATTTACTTTCCTTAACAGAAGACGATCGTTTGCACAGTATCATAATAAATAAATATCTCTATACTAAAACATATAATGAGAGAAGCAATTCTGAAAACAGTGTCCAGCTCACAAGCACTAATCCAATCAGCTGGGAAATACTTTCCTAACTGAGGTACTCTTTCTAGGAAAAAAAAATCACTGGAAATTCATTTCAAAGGTTAGGGTCTTTAAACATCAAGGGAAAAAAAGTACAGAGAGTAATTTTATTTTCTAATTTTATTCTAAAATACAAACAAGACTCCTTAGGATTATGTCAACATAACTCCTTGATGTATGTTTGTTTCCAAATTCCTAATATGAAAGTCATAAATATTAGGCTTGAAACTGCTGACATTTGATCAAAACTAAACAGCACACAAAACTTTTTTTTTTAATTATCAGTTACATGAAACAAGCAATTCCCCAGTGCAGGGTTTTTGCATTACAAGGCTTATAAAAGAGCTCTACAATTACCAAAATCTCGAAGGCCAAAAAAGACAATAGGAATTTCTTTAAAAAACAAAGGTGTTTTGAAGCAGAACACTAGTTTAAATCACATGAAACAACTTGGACAAGATTCTGACACAAAATCACAACTGAGATGAAACTGAAAGAATATTTGAATTCAGTCCAGTTAAGCCACACTGCCACCTAAAACCTACTTCCTTTTCTAAATGAAACAAGGTTATCTCAAAACTTCCAAGCATTTAAACGATCTGAATTTCCTTTATTTGTCCATGGAACGTAAGAACATATTCTTACAGCAACACAGTGTGATAGAAAAGCAAAACTGATCTGTGCAGGACACTATGTACCTTCTTTATCACAGATTGCATCAAATACATCGAGGCTCTCTCCAGAATTCTAGAACTTCAGGTAAACTGCTTTACTCAAACTAAGACACTGCAAAAGAGGGGGGAAAAATTAAAAATTTCCACCTTTGATGGAAATTTCCATGAATTTCTGAAAAAGTTAGTAGAGAAAGTACACAGCTTTCGGATCAAAATATCAGTGCCTTGATCATTTTAAGTGCCTTAATTTTTGTATGAAAATTGAAGCTAAGTTTTCTTTATTCCAGTTATATGGTACTGTGCCATCCTTAAAAAGCAAGAATTCTGCATTTTTCAAAAACTTTTCCTAAAGAACAATTAAGATGGATTTAAGGTAGTCTGTTGGCAAAGAAGGAGAAATGTCCAGAGTCTGTCCAAGTGTAACAAGTATTACAATAATGAGAGGTCTAACAGTTACAGCTGGATACAGGAAAATAAATTTTAGGTCCCAAATTCACTACCATAATTAACCTTAAATGAACAAAAAGCCATGATTAATAAAATCTGTTCACTTTGTATAAGTAATTCTAACTTGATCTTGGAATGGTTAAATCTCTGGGACACACTCCCTACCTAGTGCCATGGCAAGGGCTCCCAGCTGCAAGGCTAGTGCAATTTCTACTTTAACAGATTCTGCAGCATGGCCGTGGCATAGGTGGGCCTGGCCTGTCTGCTCTCAATCGCTTTCTGAAGATACTGGATGCCTCCACAGCGTTCCCAAATTTCTTCGAACTGTCTTGGCAAAATCTCAGCACCACGCTTTCGAGTCAGGCCTGTCTCTTCAAGATTCAGCTCACACATCTCCATGTCATCCTTACCTGCACAGATGAGACGTCAGAGAATTACTATACCTCCTTTCAGAACCATTTATTGTAAACTTTATTCCTGAAATGTCTACCAATTCTCATAGATTTGAGGACTTTTAAAACCATTTCCTTCCTCTAAGATTGAAATCTGCTTCATAAATTCACCAGAAACAAATGTGCCCTCCACCAAGTTCCATTTCAAAATGTACTGAGGATGCAGTTGAAAAAACAAGTTACCAGGGTTAATAAAAATGCTACATTTCCTTAAGTAACCATTACAAAGCAAATGATATAATCAGACACCAATGAAAAGCTTCCTAGGACACAGACAAGTTTCTATGTGCTCTGCAAGGACATAATTAATCCAAGCAATTCCATACTGTAAAGAAGTTATCCTCAACTGATGTGACTTAACTGCAAAGCTCCATGCCTCAACCCTGAAATGTAATGAATTATTACACTGTACATCACACCATTTCACTCAGAGGGTACTCAATCCTTTTCTGCTTTATAAATTTTTTTTCATGTGAATCGTACACACCAGCCACCAGGAGGATGGGTGGCTTGTCAGGATGAAGCTCCATCTGCCGGGCAATCCACGGTCCATCAAAGTGCGCGTACCACCAGCCTTTCTTCTTATTCTGCGGGTCTTTGTACTGGTCCGCAGGGCGGATGAACGGGATGCGGAAGAAGCGCTGTTGTCGGTTCATCTCGATCCCCTGCTGCCTGGCAGGGAGCTGAGCTGCCGGGTTCTGCTGAGCTGTCACAGAGAACAAGCAGAGTCACGCCAGCAGCCCGAGGGATAAGGAGAGCAGCCTTTAATCCTAAAATGCACCACGAATGTTTACAAAAGCAAAAAGAGGGATTCCTCCTAACAGTGAATTTAAAACAAAATGTAAATTGGAACTGCCTACAGATGAATGCAATTCAAAGGGTGATTTCTTAGAAGTTTCTTCCCCCGAAGATGTTCCTGGGCATTGTAAACACACACACACACACACACACACACACACAGGCGCGTGCATACACACACACACACACCCCATCAGCTGCAGCAGCAATAACAACCACCAGCCCCTAGCAGATTCCCACAAACGACTGCGTCTGCACACAAAACTCACTCAGCGAGAAAGCAAACTAGTAGCATTTCCTAGATTTGTATTTTTTCCTCCAAAGAGTTCAAATGAAGGCTGCAGGACAACTTTTGCAGGACTATTTATGATGAAACCAATAAAAAGTAATTTCACAAATCTGAAAGATTCCAGATACTTGTCGATTTAATCACAGATTCTCAAAAGAGTGAAAGACATACAAGTTTTCTCCTCTGCCAACTGATCCTGGGATTTAAAATGGCCAAGATAACACAGATGTTTTACTAACAAGATTTAGACAACTTTGTGACAGCAACAACAAAACTGTAACAGTCAGCATGAACTTTCACTCAGAGAGATTTACTTACTCTGAAACCAGACTTCTCTTGGAATAAAATCCACTGCAATAAGTGGAACGTGTATAATATTTGGTTTCCTTTGCCAATAGAAAAGAGAAATCCTTGCTTTTCTGCTAACACTGGGCATTGAGCTCATTATCATCTCTTTTCCCTCGCTCAATTTCCATTACTAAACGGTTGAGTTTTGGTTTTTTTTCCTGAAAATATTCAGTTCTCTGAGGCAATGACTTTACATCTTCAGGAGCATAATTCTGGTAAATCTGTTTAATATGCTCTATACTCACAACTTTAAAGGCAGACCAATCATTTACTGCAGCTCAATTAAGAATCTCACTGAAAAGCTAAGTATGTCAATGAAAAATTATATAACATGTACAAGTCAAGGACAGTCACATGGCTTTTGTGAGGCTTTCCAAGTACTGAAAGGATGAAATTACTCTTATTCTACTGTTTGCACCAATAGCAAAAAGCTTTATAGCAGCTCAATTTATTTTCGTGCAAACAACAGAAAGCAAAAAGCAGTTAGCAAAGCTGTATATGCCTATGAAAGAAAGAGACCCAGTTTTGTTAGTGACTTTAAAAAGCCGTATCACCTTTAGCGTGTTACCAGAGATGAGCTTATTTATTCTCTCGTTCCTGTTCCCTCAAAACAACTTACAGTTCAGTGTTTCCATTTCGAGTTTTAAAAACTACCTACTCTGCAGAAAATACACTAACTCAAAACTAAGACATTTTGTACAAGGATTAAAAAAAAAAAAACCCTTCCCTCCATCTTCAGCAGTGAATTAGAACTCAGTGTCCTGCTGACAGAAACTTACTATGATACTGATGGCCACCCATTAGTATAACCTACTTTTTTTCTTTCAAAATAACAATCCCCTGTAACTTAATATATTGGGTAAAATTCAGAAACCCAATGGAAAGTCTTGGATGGCTTTTTCTACTAATGTGAGAAATGAAATTGTATTTGGGAAGCCTGGAAATGAATATTCATCTGGAAAAGTACAAAGATACAGACGTTAAAAGCTTGAAACTAATCTTCTAAACAACTATTTCTTTCACATCCAATTGCTATCTTCAAAAGTGTGAATAAGTTTCAAATTTGTAAGTCTGTAAATTACTGGAAGCACTAAGAAAATTCATGTCCAACCAGTTGGCAAATAAATATGGCATTATATTCAAATCATTACTGCTGAACTGATTCTAGAAGAAATTTACTGTACACTAAGATGACTCAGCTTTTAGATGATCAAAAAATGTGCATCATAAGAAGCTGTAAAAGTAACAGAATAATCTCCTCTTCCTATTAAGAGGTATTCATTCTATTAAGCTTGTGTACATTATCATACGAAACCCAAATCTCTTCGGACAGAAATGCTTAAACCATCACAGTATTTGAAACCAGCACCTAAAGTTAGTCTTTACTCTAAAAGATCAGCTGCTTATTAAGATAGAGTTTTGCTACAATAAGAACTGGGTACACTCAGTTTAAAATGCTAGTTTTTTTGAAAAGGAAGTAATTTGATGAAATAACAGATTAATTAAAATTTTTTTCTGCATGTATATTTTGGAGTGATCCAAATGAAAGTACCATCTCAAATGAGGTATCTCAGTCCAGATAAACCAACATTAATGTACTACAATTCACCTTAAAATTGTAGCAAAACAATGTTTAGAAGAAGTTAGTACTTTATAAAGTATTTTTAACCCATCTTCCAGTTAGCTCATGAGTTACCACCCATTGACTTACGTGAATTGTTCAAAAATGGTGCAAAATCTGTGAACAAATATTTTATATTGAAGAAAAGATAAAAATGCCAAAACTGTTAAATGAGCATTCTTCTAATTTATAATGCCTTCCCATCAATGGAGGTGGTGACTAACAAATAAATACCCTAACCACAGCCAAATACTCCCAGAACTACCTACAAGTAGATGCTGCTTTCCAATTTTTTTTAAGCTATTTTGATTGTGTTTTTAGGACATCCTGCTTGATGGACATACAAAGGGGACCAAAATTTTAATTTTCGAACACAGTAATATCCAAACAAAAATCCACAACAGTGACTTAATAATCAAGATGAAAGTACCTTTAAAGTACTACTAGAATTTTTGTAGGGGAAAAAAAAAGAGAATAACTCATAAATTCATTTAAAAAAATACTTTTTATATAGAGAAGAAGCATTGCCACACTTACATACACTCAGCATGTTTTAATTTCTTCACATTGTCTTAAATCTTCAACTCACAACATTTTTATTTAGGAGCTATGAAATAAAACTACTCTCCAAAGTCACTGCTTTAAGCAAGTAAATGTAAATCTTTTACTGGGTAATTTGCCACTGCCCCCAAAAATTATTTCCGAAAGCCTCTTTCCGGGGTAAATGTGATGAGAGTGTGCTCACCCAGTATAGCACACAGGAGAGGGATCTGAGCCTCCCAACTCCTAACTCTTAAGAATTTACCATAATTTGTCAAGGTCTTACTCTTAAAGGCAATAATATCAAGTTATATTTTTGTTAATCATAAGTTGTCATCATTTTATTTTCTCAAATTAATGAATTCTAATCCTTCTAAATTTTAAACTACAGAGCAGCTCCTTTTAAAGGTCAAGCAGCTGCACCATTAGGAGGAAACCACCTAAAGTACAGAATTTTCTCAGGTGAGCTGTTAAGCATCTTGGTGCCCTTCACCTTTCCTGTTAACTGTACTCCTGTGTCAGAGTGACTTTTACATGACAGAAAAATAAAGAGAAAAAAAAGTACTCTTCAGGGCAGAAGTTACATTTTATGCTGAAAATGACCTACATTCAAATTCTCTGAAGGCTACATACATGCGGGAGTGTGTTCTTACACAATTCCTAATTTTGTTCATCTACCTGGATGGGACCCTTGAGAAATTTTCTTAATCTACTCTGTTGTTCTTCCAAAAAGTACTTTATGAATGGAAACAGTATAGGAACCAGTAAGGTAAGCCGCATGTTATTTGCTCCTTTGGGGGCAAAGTTGGATGAGTAAGGTACCAAAGTTTGGTTTGCTACAATAATACATGAAATATTTATATATTCATTAAAAATGTGTGTACCGGGGACTTCCCTGGTGGTCCAGTGGTTAAGAATCCACCTTCCAATGCAGGGGACATGGGTTCAATCCCTGGTGAAGGAACTAAGATCCTACATGCCACAGGGCAACTAAGCCCAAACCGGCGTGCTGCAACTACAGAGCCCACGTGCTCTGAAGCCTGCACACCATAACTAGGGAGAAGCCCACGCACTGCAACGAAAGATCCCACATGTCGCAACTAAGACCTGACACAGCCAAAAATAAACAAATAAATTAATTTTAAAAAATTGTGTGTGCCAAATATTACAACATTTTTTAAAATTAATTAATTTATTTTTGACTTCGTTGCTGTGTGCGGGCTTTCCCTAGTAGCAGCGTGAGGGCTTCTCATTGCGGTAGCTTCTCTGTGGAGCACAGGCTCTAGGCATGCACGCTTCAGGAGTTGTGGCTCCCAGGCTCTAGAGTGCAGGCTCAGTAGTTGTGGCGCATGGGCTTAGTTGCTCCGCGGCATGTGGGAACTTCCCGGACCAGGGATCAAACCCGTGTCCCCTGCATTGGCAGACGGATTCTCAACCACCGCACCACCAGGGAAGTCCTCTTTTTGTTTTAAGAAGTGCAATCATGCAGATATATAAATTCTGAAATAGAACATAATGAAACCCAATCAGTTCAAGGTCATGATTAGAACATTACAGCTAAAGATTATAGCTAAAAAGAATAGCCCTGGGCTTCCCTGGTGGCGCAGTGGTTGAGATTCCGCCTGCCGATGCAGGGGACGCGGGTTCGTGCCCCGGTCCGGGAGGATCCCACATGCCGCAGAGCGGCTGGGCCCGTGAGCCACGGCTGCTGAGCCTGCGCGTCCGGAGCCTGTGCTCCGCAGTGGGAGGGGCCGCAACAGTGAGAATAGCCCTTTGCCATTTTTACAAAACAAAGCAACTGTGGTAGAAACTTGGTACAGACAGTGAACAGATAATGGAATCATCCTGTCATCTTCATTTCCTAGAGACAAATTTTTAAACTGGAGAAGAGAGTGGTGGTCACAGAAGATCAGTGTTGAGAGGGCCTTCCTCCTGCCATTTCTTAGCTGCAGGCAAGCTCACTGCTCTTGCAAGAGTTATATTCTGAGTGAGGACACAGGTGAGCAGTCATTAGCACTCACATCTCTCGTACTACTAATGATACTGCCCTTCCTCAATCTAATCTTTACACCATCTTCGAAACACTAAAATTTCACCATTTAATTGACTTTCATCAAACACTGCTTTATTTGCTAGGAAGGCGGTAAGGGAGGCAAAATATAACTGTGAGCTCCTTTTCTAAGTCAGCTGGGGTCACACATGGCTAAGCTATACCACCAAGTGTCGGGAGTATACCTCGTTCTAAAAAAAGATATTAAATATGCTGTCACCTTGACATTAGCCAGAATTAACCTAACAAATTGTGCCAGTAGCAAGTTGAATAAATGAAATTCCAATTATTGCTTTTAAGACTGAAATTACAACTCATATCACAGGTATTCTTAATTAATGTTAAAGCTAGTACTTGCTTTTACTAGGTTATGTCCTTCTGCTCTATTTTCCAATTTCAGGTATACAGCTTTGTCTTTTGTATAACAAAGTAACAAAATTCATTTTTAGGATCTCAGTCAAAAAAGCAAATTCTGGTCTAGGTAAAACTCTGGTCTAAACCAAGGTATTATTTCTCACTCATATTTTCACAGTTTTATAATATTTGCAGTAAATATTCTTTTTTTCATAGTAATCTTTACATTTACACACATAATCTTTACATATGTGTATATATGTGTATGTGGAAAGAATACATATTTACAGCATTATCATACAACTTCCTCAATATGGACAAGATTATTCTTACCTCCAGAATTTATCTTAACAAGTAAATTCAATACTTTTAAACAAATATGACTTTAAAGATGTATCTAACAGAAATAATACTTTGAAAGATAAGCCATCATGGTTGTGTTAGATTCAGTGGACCCATAGTTCTAAAGTAAGAGAAAATTTGTATTGGACAATTTTACTCAAATGCCTTATGTATAAATTTTACTCAAATGCCTTATGTATAGTTACATGTAATTATATACATATACTTTTTATATACATATACTTTGGAACATTCAAAAGTACAGATTTGTTTTTACCATAATCAGTAACAGACTTTGGAGCACGTTGCTCTGTTTCAGTATTTCTCTTCTTGTTCTTGGATTTCCAAGCATGATACACTTTTAGTCTCCTATGAAATTCTTCTCTGCAAGCTGCCAGGAGCTCAATATCTATCAATTACACAGAGAGAGTTAAAAAAAAAACAACAGCAATTAACATCGTAATTTAGTTGTCTAGCATAATTATCCTGTGGCATAAATATATATATTTTTAACATCTTTATTGGAGTATAACTGCTTTACAATGTTGTGTTAGTTTCTGCTGTATAACAAAGTGAATCAGCTATACATATACATACATCCCCATATCTCTTCCCTCTTGCATCTCCCTCCCTCCCACCCTCCGTATCCCACCCCTCTAGTGGTCACAAAGCACCGAGCTGATCTCCCTGTGCTATGTGGCTGCTTCCCACTAGCTATCTATTTTACGTTTGGTAGTGTATATATGTCCATGCTACTCTCACACTTCGTCCCAGCTTACCCTTCCCCCTCCCCGTGTCCTCAAGTCCATTCTCTACGTCTGCATCTTTATTCTTGTCCTGCCCCTAGGTTCGTCAGAACCTTTTTTTTTTTTTTTTTAAGGTTCCATATATATGTGTTAGCATACAGTATTTGTTTTTCTCTTTCTGACTTACTTCACTCTGTATGACAGACTCTAGGTCCATCCACCTCACTACAAATAACTCAATTCCGTTTCTTTTTAACATATATATTTTTAAATGAAGATTTCATTTTTAAATTAACAGTACCAAATCAAAAGTAAACATTATTGATAAAGACGAGCACTTCATTGTAATACTATCTTTCACACTTACAGAGCATTTTCTTAAACATTATTACTACGTTATATCTTTCCTCCACGCAAGAACCCTGGACTAAATAGGTCTTTTATAGATGAAGAACTTGAAAAAGGAAGGTTAAGTCACTTGTCCAAGGTCACAGACCACGACAATAGAATAAGAAGTCACTGTGTTCAAACACAAGCTAGATTTACATGTACCACATTTTTTACATTTGTACTTATGCAGATAAACTCAGTGAAGAGGGAAAGAACATAGTGAGGTGTCCTGTACGATTATGACACTTGAAGTCCCAGTTACAGTGTCCTGAATTCAAACACTATGATTTATACGTGAACACAACTGTGTGGGATTCTCTGGATACAGGCTTTTACTCTGTTCTGTTGGAAGAAAAATTGCTTTAAAAGGGACGGACTCCATTGCCATTTTTTACTTTGCATTCATAGACCAAAATAGTCTGATATATAGGTATTTAACTATTATGAATAACGTTAAGAGGATCAGTCATTAATATAGCCCAAACCATAATTCCTCTATGCTTTTCCTCTCTGGTCTATGCAAGAGACGGGCAAAATGAATTTAACTTAATAAGTATGTCTTTCTTTTAGCTTTGTGAACAAACTAGGTCTTCATTTCAAGGCGAGAGTAACAAAGAGAATGACTTAAACTAATTTATATGAAAAAAATTCCCATCCCAATCTAGGTATTTACTTTATATTACCTGACAGTGATAGAGTCTTCCCACTTTTCATCCTCCCCATACACTTACCGCAAGAAGTGTTGATGGTATCACGTAGTTCTGCATATTTCCATTTACTAAGATCATGTTTCTTGGTACCAGCAGCCGCCTTGGTGGCCTGTACAGCAGGGCCTCTGTAATTATTACACATTTTTGCATATTTAAACTTAGAAACACGAATGAAATGTTGACTAAACAGGCAAGAAAGTGAACATAAGCTTGAGAACTGGAAATAATTACTGGAAAAACACATAATAATTTTTGTATCTTTGACAGACGAGACTAAGAATGGTGTACTACAGGATGCCCAGGTGAATTAGAATTTTCCAGTGCATCATTCAACAGCCATATTAGATTTTCAATCAGAAATTCGGATTCCAATATTCTAGTGCCATGGACTTCCCCCTGGCTTCAGTTTAAATCTTCTAACTCACGGGTATATGAACATCAAGATAATACATTTACACATATTTCTCAAAATCAAAACTACAGTGAGGTATCACCTCACGCAAGTCAGAATGGCCATCATCAAAAAGTCTACAAACAATAAATGCTGGAGAGGGTGTGGAGAAAAGGGAACCCTCTTGCGCTGTTGGTGGGAATGTACATTGGTGCAGCCACTATGGAGAACAGTATGGAGGTTCCTTAAAAAACTAAAAATAGAGCTACCATATGATCCTGCAATCCCACCCCTGGGCATATATTCAGAGAAAACCATAATTTGAAAAGATACATGCACCCCAATGTTCATAGCAGCACTATTTACAATAGCCAAGACAAGGAAGCAACCTAAGTGTCCATCAGCAGATGAATGGATAAAGAAGATGTGGTCCATATATACAATGGAATAGTACTCAGCCATAAAAAAGAAGGAAATAATGCCATTTGCGGCAACATGGATGGACCTAATGATTATCATACTAAGTGAAGTAAGTCAGACAGAGAAAGACAAATATCATACGATATTGCTTATATGTGGAATCTAAAAGAAATAAAAAGACACAAATGAACTTATTTCCAAAACAGAAAGAGATCACAGACACAGAAAACAAATTTATGGTTACCAAAGGGGAAGGGGGGTGGGGAGGGATAAATTGGGAGGGTGGAATTAACATATACACAGTACTATGTATAGACTAGATAACCAACAATGACCTACTATGCAGCACAGGAACTAAACTCAGTATTATGTAATAAGGAAAAAGAATGAGAAAAAGTATGTGCGTGTGTATGTATGTGTGTGTGTGTGTGTGTGTGTGTGTGTACGTGTGTGTATATATAACTGAATCGCTGTGCTGTATACCTGAAACTTACATGATATTGTAAATCAACTATACTTCAATTGAAATTTTTTTTTAAATCAAAAGAGAACTCCTCAACATACTATAAGATCATTAGAGGCACATGAAGGGTTTGTTTATGAGCCAATCACCTGCAGACTACTGGAACCTGCAGATGGCCAAGCCCCACCACTCATAATGGCTCAGACTCTCCCTGGGCATCTGGATGTTTAGAGGTCCCCAGGGGAGTAGCCAAACTACCAGCCTCTGCCCGAGTCTTTAGAGACATCCTAAAAGAGCTGCTGGAGCCTGGAAACTCCCGTGACCTTTGAGCTTCTGTGTTAAAAAATACTTAGAAAAGTTCTGTAAGCAGATAAAAACCACACCTTCGTATTTAGTGAGTAATAATATGACAACTAGTAAATTAAAGGAAAAGGCTGCAGGTCATGAGACAGATAACAGAGATTTCAAAGGGCACAAGTGCTTTATCTTGCCCCGTGTAGGAGGAACATCTGAGCGGGAAAAGAGGAAAGGAATAAAAAATAAAATACATATATTTAAAATATAAAAAATAAAATAAATAATTTAAAAGTTAAATGGGATAAGCTTTTTCGTAGCAGTGCTACTGAGCACTTAAGATTTGTTTCTATACACATAATTTGAAATAATTATTCTAAAAATACAGGGAAAATTTCTTTTCTGTAAAAATGAACATTATTTTTCAGCAAAGGATTACACTTGCCACATAGCAGACACTCAGAATAAGCTGCAAGTGAACTTTTAAGCTCAATGTAACCAAGGAAGAATTTAAATACATCATATTTCAAGCCATGAAAAGAAGACGGCACAATATTAAAAGAACTAAATATTAAAGAACTAAAATATTGCTTCTCGGGTATCACGCAAAGCATTTCCCCTTTGTGATCTACCACCTGGAAAACCTTCCTCTTAAAGAGGGATGATCCTAGTATAATACTGAAAATGAGCTCGTATTTTTCTCAGCATTCTACATTTTGAAAGACAACAGCGATCTTGGCAAACAATCAAGACACAGACACTTGATGAGACGGATGTTATTTAAAAGTGATGCTTGAAAATATGTACGCTCCCTCCTCAAATAAGGAAAATTATTCCTTCAGCATTATGCTTAACAATGAAACAAATAAGGTACTTTTGCCTCTTTAAAAGGCCTATTTATGCTTTCCTTTTAGAGAATAAAAATAGCGTACTTCACCCTACATCCTTAAAAACTGTTAGACATGATGATTCTTAGTCACTTACAAGCCTGGCTAAAGAATAATGTGTGCCCATTTAGTCCTTCCTGCGTTTTCATGGTTAAAATCTGTTTCAAGTTTACTGCAAAACCTCTTCTTTTCATAAGCTGTGTGACTGGCCATTCTCCATGGAGCTTTTTCTTAATTGCTTTGCTCAGAAAGAGCCAGCTGTGTGTCAGCAAGGTTTCTCTATTACCCTTAACAACAAGTTATGCTTTTAACATTATTCAAATATTCTTTTTTTCCTACATCCTGAAACCACCATTCAGTAAACTAACAAAAAAATTATTTTTTCTTCCTAGCTCTTCTACCAGTCTTTTCTAGAAGAGCAGCTGAAAGTATGGGGTTTTGTTATTGTTTTCGTTCCTCCTGAAAGAGAAAGTGAATCTACACAATATGGTTTTATAGACTCTCAGAATATATACGAGATGTTGATATACATAAGGTGTTTTGATACTTTTAAAAATCACACTGAATTCAAACTATTTTTGCTTAAAATGTTTTTACTATTACTAACTTTTCATTCATATTACGTCAAACAAAAATACACCTGCTAAAAAAAGCATATTCAGCATCGTAAGAAGTACACAAATGCAATTCATTTAAATGCTCCCCCTACCAATCTTTGGCGTTATTAAAATAGTAAAATGAAGGTATACCTTCATTTACTGATTATTTAGACTTGTGATAAAGACAATCATGTGAAATACAGAGTAGCAAAACTGACTTTTGATTTTTAAAAATATATTAATTTTAACACTTTCAATTAACTCTGCAACTTCAGAGTTGAAAGTTAAAATGTTATTGATTCATATCCACTTGATAATGGACCAGATCCTGCTGGGAAGATACATTCCTTGGTGGCTCGACTTCTACACCGGTGGTGTTCTGCCTCTGTGCTGGGGTGGACAGGGGCTGCCTGGAGCCCCACCCTTCCTCATGTCCCCTGCAACCAGGTGCAGTGGGCCCAAGGACAGGAAGGGCTCCCCTACTGAGACTGAACTGGTAGGGGCTCATGGTAAGCCCGACAGTACTACCAACAAGGAATAGCCTCAACCAAAATGCCAATGGTATCCCCACTGAAAAATGCCAATTTAGAGGAACACTGGTTTTTTTTTTTTTACCTTTTTCTATGTTAGTGTGGCCTGAGGGCAGAGTCACATTTCTTGTACCAAAAATTTACATGGAAAGGACAGGCTACTCATATAACAGGTTCTGGTCCAAATAATGAAAAGTAATTTAAAACATATGATTTTGAGGTGACGCTCATTTCCCCAAATTACACTGCACTAACCTACTCAAAATTTCTGACATTTCTTTCGCCATTTGTTCCCTATAAGAAAAATGATAATACAACATAATTAGATGAAAGACAAACATACAAATTACTTAAAAGATCTAAAAGTATAATTAAAATTTATATTTTCAACAGGATTGTTGCTTTGTTAACCATACACTATTATTTTACTTCGTAAAAGTCGATAATATACTTTTCAATATATATAGCCATACAACAGAGCAAAATTTTTGTTTAAACCCAGTTAAAGTTACTTGCACTTCATTTTTGCAGTAGAAACTTTTAGATAAAATCTCATGAGAGCCGTGCTTCTGTGATATTTTTATGGATAGAATGTAATCAGCATGTTCTAAATGCATACAGGTAACTTGGCAGGATACAGATTCTATGCAAGGATTTTTGCACCAGGGTTGCTTAGTAAACATTAATTAGACAAGGTGTAATAGTGGTAAACCAAACGGATCTACTTTACAGTGCCGGAGTTTAAATAAGAGTCTGATATACTCAAAGCTCTAAAATTCTGAATCAAAGCATGCCTAAGAAAATTCAAATGCCTCAAACACTTGTTAAAGATCTGAGGTGTTCTGACCTTTCAAGGATAAACATTTCCCAGTGGCAAAAACTTGCTTTTCTTTTATTACCCAGAAGAGTGTTAACTTTTCTCAAAATTTGCTTAATTCTGTGAAGTGGAATGTTCATGTCATCATGTTCATCAACTTCATTAGTATTTTATTTTCCTGACCTTTGTGCTCTTCCTTCATAATTAATCCTATTCTCATTCATTCTATTCATCAGACTCTGGTAACCTCAAAATCTTATAAGTCAGCAAAAATCAGAAGAAAAGAAGATGGCTATGTTTGCCTCAGGGCTCAGTTTTCCGGATGCCGGCCAAGAGCTGCGACCCTGATTATAAAGGAGCAAAGGATTCTCTCCGTCCTTGTGAGGAACACTGGCTAAGGTTCAATGCTGACAGAGGTCTAGCCAAGCAAGCACAGTCAGAGAAAAAGTAATCTTTCAAAACTGATGATCAAGGGCAACAAACGCAAAGTAAAAAAACACAAATATCATCAAATAAAATCAAACGAATAAGAATTTTCTAACTTCACATTTCTTTTCCCACAGCAGATTTCAAGGGAATGCACAGCCTTGCAAAGCTCTTTACTCCATAGTCTGCTCATCATATGGAGATTTCATAATGCAGATGCCCTCACACCACCCACGCTGGACGGGCAATCTCTACTGATTCAACATCCCACCTGAGCATGTCACTGCTCTAGGAGCTGCACCATATATACTGGATAGAAAAGGCTCCTGCATCCAGGTGTTTTTTTTCCTTCTGATTTTTCCAACCTATATGCAAATGCTCACAGTTTCACCTCAGACATAAGCTGGTTGCTAGGCTTATTTAATTCGAGCTCAAATGGTTAACTATGAAGCAGTGGATGCAACGGCACCCACTCAGAGATAGGTTTCAAAATTTGTGGTGCATTGTGGGAGCAATGATGCTATGAGAGTCCACTGCTGGCATCGGGTGAGGTGAGGAGTCAGGGATGCCAAATGTCCTGCACAAGAAGAACTGCCCCACGCCCCATATGACTTTAACATATCCACCAGACATATAGCGGTGAAACGCACATATACATATAGTTACATGTAAACTATATACACATAGTTATACATAAGTTCTACATGTAAAACAACCCTTTTTTTGCATGGTTTTAATATTCACAGAATTTCTCTAGGAATTTCTCCACTATTGTATAATGGAGAGGACACTGTGTTTAACTCTGTTCAGAACTTTACAAAGGACTGTTCACAATTTCGTGGCATTTAACTGACTGATACAACTGTCTTATATCAATTTGCATTTGTAGCTGCTGCACTCATGGTGATTCTATGTATATGTGAAAACATCTGAGTACCTGACTACGTTTTCCTGTAGTTGTGAGCAAGCACTTTCATATTAAAGTAAATATAATAAAATAAATAATTATAAATTACTGTCCTTTTATTTCTCTTTTACATGTACTGTTTAGAGAGAATTATTAATGTAGGTTGCATCATTCATAAAGCATTTATTATTTGGTACTGGGGTCTGACAGAGTTAAGAACCATCACTATAAGGGGTACAGTTGGAGTCCTAAAAGCTATTAAAATTCAGATTTTAAATATATTTCAAAATTATATACATATAGCACATATGTAAAAATATATGCAAAAATATATTTATGCATATAAAGTATAATTTATATGTATATCCCTATTGCTACTTAGATTCTCTCTCTGTGGGGAGATTTTCATAACAAAAAGATACACGAGCACCAATGTTAGCATTACGTATATAACTTTAGATTATGAACTATTTTAGGTATTAGCAGAATGAACTATTATATATACGGAAAACTAAGCTATCTGCCATGACTCAAATACTTTAAATATTTTATTTATTCTTATTTATATCTCTACATCTACTTTTATAACGACATAAGTAAGGGATAATTAAAAACACATAAAACAAGATGGGTATTAAAGTTTAAACAAAGTGAGCAAACAGAAAGAAAGAAACCAAATCATAAACTACTGTGATTGAGCACCGAACTCTTAGGAGCAGTAAACATTTTTCCTGGGCAAAATAATAATGATGATGATGATAATCATGTAAAATTTACTTCAATGAGGAAAATGTTCCTCCTAAAAAGTATACACAACCTAATAAAGAAGAAGAAAAAAAAAGGTCATATGATTAAATCAGTTTTAAAAGGGAAATGACATACGGTGTCATTCTGGGTCCTGCTCCATTAATCCTGTGAAAAGAATACGTATATTTTAGTCAATACCATAACCAATTCTGAACTGTGAAAATCCGGATTGTGCCAAATTTGTATTTCAGTGACTTTGCAAATTGATTTTAAAAACTCCATTATCTCTATTTAATCTATGTATGAGAACACTCAGAATTTTAATGTTTTTAAATCTTCATTACAAATGATTAGAAAAAAATAAAGGCATTCTGTGAAAATTAAAGAGTGAATATATTACATCTAGATTAAAAAACTATTCATGTGAGGTTTGTGTGTTTGTTTTTAATAGAATCTAGATATTACTTTATAATTTAAGGTAGTGTGAAATCATTACTGTGCATCAGGATCATATGTGTAATTGATTGAGATATTTTAAAATATATTACGTATGCAGGAAACAATTCTTACTTAGAAGTTACTGGATGGGAATCCAAGCTGGAAAAGTAACTTGAAATTGTTTTGTAATGTATCACAGAACCCAAGAACATTTTCATGCCATATATTAAGAACAGAGTTACTTAGAGAGGTTCTTACTCATAAATGTGTTAGAAAGAATTCAGTGCTAACAAAGGTAACATAAACATTCAAAAACATTTAGATGTAGCCCATGGAGTAAGATAAAATTATCAAACACGGAAAATCTATAGAGAACATCATATCCACAATGAAGTGCTAATGCTTTTAGTACAGTGTATAAAAAAAATAACCTGGCAGTTCAGAAGGGAAGGAGTTCATGGGGACCTGAGGGTCAGCTCTCTTCCTGGAAGACAGCTGGCAGACAGGACCTGAAGGGACAGTCCAGGGAGGGACACCATTCCTAAGGCTGTCCCACAGGAGAACTAAACTAACTCTTCTGCGGTTCAAGTCATAACTGCTTGAGTATCTCCTAATTATTTGGTAGTGGTCCCATTACCTAGTTAATTCTGTTTAACTTAAATCATAGGTAACTCCTCCCTTAAGTTAAAGGGCCTAAATGGTCCACTCTTTCTCTGAGACCACTCACATTGGAAGAAGTGCATCTTTCTGAGGATGAGAAGGAGACCACATATGAGCCAATATCTTACTCATATTACCTGGAATGACACTGGATAGAGCTAAATATTTCAAATGCTTAAACATAGAGTTAAGCCATAAACACCAAGAATGACTCCATTAATGAGTCTCTCCCTAACAAGCTTCAACCATAATAAAGTCAGCTCGGTCAAGTGCAGGACTTCCTCACACACATCAGGGCCACTGCTTGGTTCATTAGGAGCCTGGCCTAGGCCACTAGTCAGTTATCCACAAAGGCTCCGCCAAGCCACCCAAACACAGGTGGAAGGAACCGAACAGCAGCTGAACGAAGTCTGCAGTTACAAAAGCCACAGACGAGCAAAAATATCTTAATTATAGTGAAATGTTAATAAAGAACCCAAACCAAAGAGCTTAACAATTATTGTAACACATAGGCATATTCAGTTTATTTAAATATAACTTTCGCATGCAATTCAGACTCCAGAGCTCCCCAATACAATCATTTACTAGAAAAAGTGTGAAGGCAACTTAACGTACTCTTTCCCTTCCCTATCTTTGTTTTCAGCTAAATAAAACCTAATCACCACCTTGCAATGTGGTGGACCAAGTTTTTTTTTTCCTTTCACAAGGAAATAGCAACATCTAGTATTTTAATTATTTTGTCATAAACAGTGCTCTGACATTCTGAAAAGCATGGTTACACCCATCTATGTGCCTCTCAATATATACACAATATACCTAAACATAAAGGAACCCTACAAACTAGTTTGCTTTGTTTTTACAAATAAATAATAATAGTAACTACTGTTTCTACATTCTGTATTTTTAGAGAATGCATCTGTTATAGTACAACCTTCCTGCAACTTTTAATAAGAACTTCCGTGTTCCTCCACACTCCATACTATTTAGAGATAATTCAGAAACGTGAAGAGTCAAAATATTTCAATGTGATTAAGCTTCCTTCTTGGAAAGGGAAATCTGTTTATTCTAAATCACGGGGAAGCTGGAGGAGCGTGTGTGTACGCGTAAAATTTCTATAGTGTTAGGGTATGTGACATATTTTTAAAATTTGCATTAGGAAAGTAATGAATTCCAACCTCAAAAATATTAAACTGGATTATACCATATTCACTGATTTTTATGCCAGTGTTGAACAGCAGATACTTAGAAATTACTTGTCTACCCTTTATACAATACTCTGATAATTTCAGAGTAAAACTTAAGATATTTTCTTAAACTACTCAAGAACTGAAATATCAGCTTTAACTTTCAATAGTTTAACAGTTTGATGAAATCAATAGCTTCATTCACTTGGGTGGTGTAAAACTGAATACAAATCATTTTTAAATGGCAAATATACCAGGGCCTAAGGAATATGATGACTCTCGCCTACCCTAACGCTGCAAAGAGGCAGGCAGGGAGGTCAAGCGGCAAAGCCCCACCCCCTCCGCCCCCGCCTCGCCCCGTGCACGCGGTACCTGCGCAGCGCCGGGTCCACCTGCGCCTCGTCGCTGATGAGCTCCGCCTCGCTCTGCGCGATCCGCAGCGCCAGCTCCCGGTCTCGGCGCTCCTGCTCCAGGACCGCCTGCTGCTGGGACTCCTCCTCTCGCTGCCGGGCCAGCTGCTCCTCCACCTCCGCCTGCCAGCACAGAAGGCCATGGCGCCCGGGCCTCCCCACTTGTTTACCTGATCATTCCCCTCCCCACGTAAAATCGTTCCACACACTTTTTTTTTTTTTTTTTTTTTTACTAAGAAATACCTACTGTTTAACCAGAAGTCTCTTCTGTATTATGATTAATGCTACCTCATTCCCCAAACCAAGAGTGCACCATTCTATCACTAGAGTATGAGTCTCCCAAATATCGTATCCCTTAACACCAACACCTACACAGCAGAGGTCAGGAATTTAAAGTGTTGGTTGTGCTCGAGATGAATCAGAAAGCTGAGACAGACAGACACTCAAATAGGGAATCAATTATTCTCAGACATGGACTTTTTACAAGATGGGGGTAGGGAGACTATCTTAATCCTAACCTATTAATATCAGTATCTACAAAGTTATAAAATAACATTTTTAAAACATTATATAATGTAACTGAATACTGATCTGACTTTCCCCCTATGAATAATAACAACCTAATACCTATTGAACAAGGCACTGTTCTAAATGCCTTAACACGTGTTAACTCATTTAATGCTCACAATCACTATTTATCTCCATTCCAGAGAGAGAAAACTGTGGCCCACATCGTGACTTGTGCAATGTCACAGTTTCTGTCAGTGAGGGGCTGGATTTGAACTCACTTCCCTAGCTCCAAAGTCCCGTCCCATAACCACTTGAGAAACTGCCTTCTGTCTCTAGAATAAAACAATGACAATTTATACCTAGTAAATCAAGATCTTCTGTTTTGTAATTTTGTAGATTTCATTTTGCTAGAAATTCAGTCTGATTGCCTCCTGAGTACAGACCTGAATACGTTTTTCATCATCTTCCCTTTTCTTTCTCTCTTCTTCTTCTTGCTTTCTCTTTGCTTCCATGTCAAGTTTCCTACCAAAAAGCAGAATACTCTTCAAAAATTTAATATAAAACAAGAAATCCTTCAGAAGAAAATTTAACTATTAATAAAGGTTACAAAATGGGAAGTCAAATAACCTCCTGGCTATATACATTATCAACTTATTTTGAAAAATAAAATAAAATCTAACTCTACTGACAGCAGTTCTTCAGAAACAAAACAAATACAATTATATTCCATAACCTTTAACATCTTTGGATTAACTTGGTTACCAAGCTACTTGTAAGGTCCTGATCACACTGCTTCTCTCTACTCCTTCTCCAATTAGACAATCTTAGATTCCTTCCGTCTGCCCTACTATGGCAATCTTCCAAAATGCCATCAGTTTTTAAACTGCAGAAAAGAAGTACCTTCTTCCTAGATTATAAAATAATATGAAAGTCATAGTTTTAAAAAGAACTCAAGAAATCCTCAGGTGTAAGAGTTTAACCAAAATTCAGATTATAGTTAGAATCATTTTATGTTATGATTGTAAAATGAGCTTACTTTCTCCATTTTCAAACTTATTCTAAAACTAGTATTTAAAAATACGAATATGACTTCTAAAAATAAGAATATTCATTGACCACCATCAACACAAAGAATTCACTGTCCTGTCAGCTTCTAACTCAAGGCGACAACATAAACC